>NC_132906.1:61740469-63047591 GCF_047675955.1 Chlorocebus sabaeus | reverse complement strand
AGTGTTACAGATCATAAAGGTAGTGCAGACCCAAAGAGTGAGCAGCAGCAAAATTTATTGTGAAGAGTGAAAGAACAAAGCTTCCACAGCCTGGAAGGGGACCCGAGTGGGTTGCCACTGGTGGCTGGGGTGGCCAGCTTTTATTCTCTTATTTGTCCTCGCCCACTTCCTGCTGATTGGTCCAGTTTACAGAGTGCTGATTGGTGCATTTACAATCCTTCAGCTAGACACAGAGCACTGATTGGTGCATTTACAATCCTCTAGCTAGACAGAAAAGTTCTCCAAGTCCCCACTCGACCCAGGAAGTCCAGCTGGCTTCACCTCTCATGGGCAACATGGTGAAACCATGTCTCTATAAAAAGTACAAAAATTAGCTAGGCATGGAGGCACACACCTGTAGTCTCAGCTACTCGTGAGTTTGATGTGGGAGGATGGCTTGAGTCAGGGAGGCAGAGGTTGCAGTGAGCTGAGATCATGCCACTGCACTCCATCCTGGGCAACAAGGTGAGACCCTGTCTCCAAAAAATAACAATTAATAAAAGAAAAGTTAAGAAAAAAAAAATAAACAGAGAATCAAGATGGCAAAAACTATTTCTTAGTTCTTAATAATAAAAGTAATAAATCTGTGGCAGGACATATAGATAAACATTTTAAAACAGAGATACAAGTTACAAATAACCAATATCAATATTATTCAGGCATTTAAAGGATAATGAGATAATATTATAAATAAACATATGCCAACAAATTTGAAATAAATTGCTAGGCAAGTACAACTTTAAAAATGAAATGAAAAAGAAAAACTGAATAGTCCTACAAATTCAATAATCATTCTACTATTTGACCATCTAACTTATCTTTAAATTGTTTTGTAACAGGCATTTTTTAGTCAGACTCATAAATAACATCCATGTGTATGTGTATAGTTTATGTAATTTGACATTTAATGAAAAAAAAAAACAGAAGAATAAAGACTAAAGAAACCCATGAAAAGAATGTAAATGATACTTCTGGGGCTCTGAAAATAATACCCCAAAATGAAGGCCTCAAAAGTAGCCTCAGAAGCAGTTTCTCTCTGACCTTCTCTTGCCCTCCTGTCTCCTGTCTGTCACCCCTCATCCATCCCCGAGGCAAGTCATAGAAACTAAAACCACTTTTCCCTAAAGTCAGCTATAAAACCTAAAAATATTACTCTGAATTTTCCCCACATTTCTGTGTAACAGCTGGCCATAAAGAAGTTAAGACCCTCATTTCAGAGGAGTCCTACCCCATGCCTGGGAGGAAGAAATTCTGTACAGAGAGGCCAAGAAGAACCTGAACAAACAGGCCCTGCTAGAATTTTTGAGTCTATCACAGATAGCTCCTGTCCTTTTCTGTTCAATCACACTTGTACATGGCTGTGCTGTCCGTGCTTCATTGAACCAAAGCATAAAATTGGATATCTACCCCTGTATCTCTGGGTCTTCATTCTGGAGGCTCCCATGTCACAGAAAACTATAATCAAATAAATGTGTGATGTGTTCTCTAACGTGTCTTCTGTTATAGACATGTTGGCCATGGCTCTTATGATGAAGAAGAAAAAGATCACCCCTTTTCTGCCCCTACAATACCATAATCAACAAAAGAAATAATGTCATGAGATGCATGTTGTGCAATATTTTTAGTGGTATGAATTTACAAACTGTGAGCCTGCAAATGGAAAACTTGCCATAAAATGCATTAACTATAAAACTTTGACGTGGGTGGTTCTCATGTGATGTTGCCCATCTGTTCATGAAGCAAAGAAAATCCTTAAAAATCCTTTTAAATAATAAATGTTCTGCAAGACAAAATAGAAATAGTAAATGAAACCCTTTGTAAGGCTGAATTGTTAAAGGTGGATTTATCTAAACTCAAGTTATAAATCTACATATTTTACAGAAATATATAAGCATTTTAAAAATATTTAAGTACACCCAGACTTTACTTCATTATGTGTGTATGCACTGAGGTTGCTGTATGCAGTAGTATAAAAAGAAGAGGGGGTGGATCTAATTGATGTAAAATAATAAACATGCATAAATTAATTTTAAATGAGAATTTGATATATAATATACATTTACATAAAAAATAAGAAGTGTTATAGTAATTTGTAGATTTTGATTACGAATATACAAATAAAAAAGCACAAATCATCTATACATACATATGTGAATTCCCACGTTTGTCAGATCAAGAGGAAAGTTATGGAGGGATAAACAAGTCTATTAGCATTAACTTGATGAGGAAAAGAAGACTAAAAGGGGTGGGGGAGTCAATCAGATAGAAGATGATTAAATTATGAGTGCCTGTGGTTTATTTCCTTTTTTAAATTTTATATTTTTCACTTAATACAAACATTGTATGTTAATTTAGTCAGGCCATGTTGTCATATGTTTCATGTTAAATGTGATATAAATATCTTTTAAAGGAATTGTCTTTAAATTCAGACTGCACTGAATTTGTGTTGGACTCTACCACTTACAAGCTATGTCCTTTGGCAAGTAAGTAAATCCTTGTGTCTATGTTTCCTCATCAGTGAAATAAGCATAAGAATAGTGACCACATCAGACTGTAAAGGAGTTAGAAGACGTGAAGGTATGTGAAAATTACACAAAATAAAGCATGATACCTAGTAATCACTCACTAATTGGCAGTAAATTTTATTCCCCTCTCATAGAGGAGAAAGCCCTTAAAGATCACCTAATCAATTGAAATCTCATAGGCAGCTATCAACCTAATTCTCAGACCAGATTCTGATCATTTTGAGAAATAAAACAAAGATGAAAGCCAAAAATAAAACAAAAATAAAAGCCAAAAATATCCTATTATACAGATAAAATGTGGTTACATAACTTGTTATAAGAGTCAAATAACCTACTCTTATGCTAAGGAGACTATCCCTAGACTGAAATTTGGGGTAGCCAAACACAGGGAATTTGGTCTATAGATTTAACATGCTTATTTTGCTGTTTAGAATGAACAGAGAAAGAAGCATTAAAGCTATCAAATATCATGCAATGGACTTTTGAGAGCTTAACTTCATCTCACTGAGACTTGTAGACCAATATTTGGCACTCATCAATCAACTAACTGATCAACTGAATAACTCCATCTTAGAAACAGAGTTAGGGCAATGATAGCAGTATGTTTAGGGAAAATCTCTCCTCAAGAAAACCAGAATTGTGGAAAGGGTGTTCCTTTCTAACAGTGTCCAGCAGTTTTGAAACTTTGTATTAGAAAACTCTCTTATCAAAATTAATCTTATGGGAAGTCTCAATGCATGAAACTACTTTACTTACACAAATGGCTGAAGGGAGGAAGGAATCATAAAACTTCACTCTGGATCACAAAATTTCATTAATCAATGCTAATTAATCAATCATGGTTCCCACTTCATGACTCCTAAAATAATACTTATACCACAAAACAAGACAAAAAGCACGCAAACAAAAAGTTTAAAACATATAAATAATGCATATTTTTAGTTCTTGACTTTACTCAATATGTTTGAATTTTCTTTTATTTTGCTTAACATACATTAAACAGTCTAATTCCGGAAATCGCAGTGAAAGTACACTCCAGTTACAGTTAACAGACAACACTCTGGTTATTTTCACTGTATCACTTACTTCCCTGTAATATTGGCTTTCCATGCAGAGATTTTGTCATTTATTTTTATATAATATAACTGATAGTAGAAATTAGACTATTGGGTGCATATGGTTACAATCTTATGCACTATGGAAAAATCATTTCTTTTTATCCCATACAGCTTTGAATCATCCTATGACTTGAAAGAAAGGTTTTCAGGAAGAAATTATACAGCTTCACAAGAGGGAATTTTATGCTAAATTTCACAAATGGTCTGTTGAAAAAAAAAAATGAAAGTTTTCTTATTTTTAAGATTTTGAAGGTATGCAGAGTTCATTTATAAAATGATTCAAACTCATGCACATGATTCTTTGATGTATGTTCTACTTTATATGTTATATAGATTTCAAATTCATTCTAAGAAAATAATCTTATGAGCAGGAATGTCTTTGTAAGGTCATACAAATAGTTTGTATGAAAATAACTACTTTTTATGGTACCTGTTCTTAAAATTAACAAGCCAATAGTTAACAGGCTATTGGAATTTTTTCCAACATATTTATTCTTAGAATCACTATATTAGCTATATTAGTTTAGAAATCTCTCTAAATTAGGTCAATGCCATATTGTGACTGTTTTTGTCCTTGTTACAAGTAAAATCACATATATATATGCTTATATAACTATGTATTATATGCATACATACACACACTCACATATATATATATATATTCAATTTCCTGCCATCCCTCTCAGAAAACATCTATAATCTAACAGAATTAACTTTCATTCTGGTTATTCTCAAAAGATGACTTTGTCTAAGAATTCACAGAGAAAATTTGGGAAGACGATATTTTAAAAATTTCCTATCTTCCCCTTCTTCCCGCATGACACATCTTTGCCAACTTCTGATCCTGTAGTTTTAAAGATTGTATCCGAGAGGGGCGGAGCAAGATGGCCAAATAGGAACAGCTCCAGTCTCCAGCTCCCAGCGTGAGGGACACAGAAGATGGGTGATTTCTGCATTTTCAACTGAGGTACCTGGTTCATCTCACTAGGGAGTGCCAGACAATCGGTGCTGGTCAGCTGCTGCAGCCCGACCAGCAAGAGCTGAAGCAGGGCGAGGCATCCCCTCACCTGGGAAGTGCAAGGGGGAAGGGAATCCCTTTTCCTAGCCAGGGGAACTGAGACATACAACACCTGGAAAATCAGGTAACTCCCACCCCAATACTGCGCTTTACCAAGGGTCTTAGCAAACAGCACACCAGGAGATTATATCCCACACCTGGCCGGGAGGGTCCCATGCCCGCGGAGCCTCCCTCATTGCTAGCACAGCAGTCTGCCATCTAAGGGCAAGGTAGCAGCAAGGCTGGGGGAGGGGTGCCCACCATTGCTGAGGCTTAAGTAGGTAAACAAAGCAGCTGGTAAGATTGAACTGGGTGGAGCCCACAGCAGCTCAAGGAGTCCTGCCTGTCTCTGTAGACTCCACCTCTGGGGACAGGGCACAGCTAAACAAACAAACAAAAAAAGCAGCAGAAACCTCTGCAGATGCAAACGACCCTGTCTGACAGCTTTGAAGAGAGCAGTGGATCTCCCAACATGGAGGTTGAGATCTGAGAAGGGACAGACTGCCTGCTCAAGTGGGTCCCTGACCCCTGAGTAGCCTAACTGGGAGACATCCCCCATTAGGGGCAGACCAACACCCCACACCTCACACGGTGGGGTACACCCCTGGGACGAAGATTCCAAAGCAAGAATCAGACAGGTACACTCGCTGTTCAGAAATATTCTATCTTCTGCAGCCTCCGCTGCTGATACCCAGGCAAACGGGGTCTGGAGTGGACCTCAAGCAATCTCCAACAGACCTACAGCTGAGGGTCGTGACTGTTAGAAGGAAAACTAACAAACAGGAAGGACACCCACACCAAAACCCCATCAGTACGTCACCATCATCAAAGACCAAAGGCAGATAAAATCACAAAGATGGGGAAAAAGCAGGGCAGAGAGCTGGAAATTCAAAAAATCAGAGCACATCTCCCCCTCCAAAGAAATGCAGCTCATCGCCAGCAATGAATCAAAGCTGGATGGAGAATGACTTTGACGAGGTGAGAAAAGAGGGCTTCAGTCCATCAAACTTCTCAGAGCTAAAGGAGGAATTACGTACCCAGCACAAAGAAACTAAAAATCTTGAAAAAAGAATGGAAGAATGGATAACTAGAATAATTAATGCAGAGAAGGCCATAAACGAACTGACAGAGATAAAACCCATGACACGAGAAATATGTGACAAATGTACAAGCTTCAGTAACCAACTTGATCAACTGGAAGAAAGAGTATCAGTGATTGAGGATCAAATGAATGAAACAAAGCGAGAAGAGAAGTCTGAAGAAAAAAGAGGAAAAAGAAATGAACAAAGCCTGCAAGAAGTATGGGATTATGTGAAAAGACCAAATCTACGTCTGAGTGGGGTGTCTGAAAGTGAGGGGGAAAATGGAACCAAGTTGGAAAACACTCTTCAGGATATCATCCAGGAGAACTTCCCCAACCTAGTAAGGCAGGCCAACATTCAAATTCAGGAAATACAGAGAACACCACAAAGATACTCCTCGAGAAGAGCAACTCCAAGACACATAATTGCCAGATTCACCAAAGTTGAAATGAAGGAAAAAATCTTAAGGGCAGCCAGAGAGAAAGGCCGGGTTACCCACAAAGGGAAGCCCATCAGACTAACAGCAGATCTCTCGGCAGAAACTCTACAAGCCAGAAGAGAGTGGGGGCCGATATTCAACATTTTTAAAGAAAAGAATTTTAAACCCAGAATTTCATATCCAGCCAAACTAAGTTTCATAAGTGAAGGAGAAATAAAATCCTTTACAGATAAGCAAATGCTTAGAGATTTTGTCACCACCAGGCCTGCCTTACAAGAGACCCTGAAGGAAGCACTAAACATGGAAAGGAACAACCGGTACCAGTCATTGGAAAAACATGCCAAAATGTAAAGACCATCGATGCTAGGAAGAAACTGCATCAACTAACAAGCAAAATAACCAGTTAATATCATAATGACAGGATCAACTTCACACATAACAATATTAACCTTAAATGTAAATGGACTAAATGGTCCAATTAAAAGACACAGACTGGCAAATTGGATAAAGAGTCAAGATCCATCAGTCTACTGTATTCAGGAGACCCATCTCACATGCAGAGACATACATAGGCTCAAAATAAAGGGATGGAGGAAGATCTACCAAGCAAATGGAGAACAAAAAAAAGCAGAGGTTGCAATACTAGTCTCTGATAAAACAGACTTTAAACCATCAAAGATCAAAAGAGACAAAGAAGGCCATTACATAATGGTAAAGGGATCAATTCAACAGGAAGAGCTAACTATCCTAAATATATGTGCACCCAATACAGGAGCACCCAGATTCGTAAAGCAAGTCCTTAGAGACTTACAAAGAGACTTAGACTCCCATACAATAATCATGGGAGACTTCAACACCCCACTGTCAACATTAGACAGATCAATGAGACAGAAAGTTAACAAGGATATCCAGGAATTGAACTCATCTCTGCACCAAGCATACCTAATAGACATCTACAGAACTCTCCACCCCAAATCAACAGAATATACATTCTTCTCAGCACCACATCACACTTATTCCAAAATTGACCACATAATTGGAAGTAAAGCACTCCTCAGCAAATGTACAAGAACAAAAATTATAACAAACTGTCTCTCAGACCACAGTGCAATCAAACTAGAACTCAGGACTAAGAAACTCAATCAAAACCGCTCAACTACATGGAAACTGAACAACCTGCTCCTGAATGACTACTGGGTACATAATGAAATGAAGGCAGAAATAAAGATGTTCTTTGAAACCAAGAAGAACAACGATACAACATATCAGAATCTCTGGGACATATTTAAAGCAGTGTGTAGAGGGACGAACAAATGGAAGAACATACCATGCTCATGGATAGGGAGAATCAATATCGTGATAATGGCCATACTGCCCAAAGTAATTTATAGATTCAATGCCATCCCCATCAAGCTACCAATGAGTTTCTTCACAGAATTGGAAAAAACTACTTTAAAGTTCATATGGAACCAAAAAAAGAGCTCACATTGCCAAGACAATCCTAAGTCAAAAGAACAAAGCTGGAGGCATCATGCTACCTGACTTCAAACTATACTACAAGGCTACAGTAACCAAAACAGCATGGTACCAGTACCAAAACAGAGATATAGACCAATGGAACAGAACAGAGTCCTCAGAAATAATACCACACATCTACAGCCATCTGATCTTTGACAAACCTGAGAAAAACAAGAAATGGCGAAAGGATTCCTTATTCAATAAATGGTGCTGGGAAAATTGGCTAGCCATAAGTAGAAAGCTGAAACTGGATCCTTTCCTTACTACTTATATGAAAATTAATTCAAGATGGATTAGAGACTTAAATGTTAGACCTAGCACCATAAAAACCCTAGAAGAAAACCTAGGTAATACCATTCAGGACATAGGCATGGGCAAGGACTTCATGTCTAAAACACCAAAAGCAACGGCCACAAAAGCCAAAATTGACAAATGGGATCTAATTAAACTAAAGATCTTCTGCACAGCAAAAGAAACTACCATCAGCGTGAACAGGCAACCTACAGAATGGGAGAAAATTTTTGCAATCTACTCATCTGACAAAGGGCTAATATCCAGAACCTACAAAGAACTCAAACAAATTTACAAGAAAAAAACAAACAACCCCATCAAAAAGTAGGCAAAGGATATGAACAGACATTTCTCAAAAGAAGACATTCATACAGCCAACAGACACATGAAAAAATGCTCATCATCACTGGCCATCAGAGAAATGCAAATCAAAACCACAATGAGATACCATCTCACACCAGTTAGAATGGCAATCATTAAAAAGTCAGGAAACAACAGGTGCTGGAGAGGATGTGGAGAAATAGGAACACTTTTACACTGTTGGTGGGATTGTAAACTAGTTTAACCATTATGGAAAACAGTATGGCGATTCCTCAAGGATCTAGAAGTACCATATGACCCAGTCATCCCATTACTGGGTATATATCCAAAGGATTATAAATCATGCTGCTATAAAGACACATGCACACGTATGTTTATTGCAGCACTATTCACAATAGCAAAGACTTGGAATCAACCCAAATGTCCATCAGTGACAGACTGGATTAAGAATATGTGGCACATATACACCATGGAATACTATGCAGCCATAAGAAAGGATGAGTTTGTGTTCTTTGTAGGGATATGGATGCAGCTGGAAACCATCATTCTCAGCAAACTATCACAAGAACAGAAAACCAAACACCGCATGTTCTCACTCATAGGTGGGAACTGAACAATGAGATCACTTGGACTTGGGAAGGGGAACATCACAAACCAGTGCCTATTATGGGGAGGGGGGAGAGGGGAGGGATTACAATGGGAGTTATACCTGATGTAAATGACGAGTTGATGGTTGCTGACGAGTTGATGGGTGCAGCACACCAACATGGCACAGGTATACATATGTAACAAACCTGCATGTTATGCACATGTACCCTAGAACTTAAAGTAAAATAATAAAAATAAAATAATAAAATAAAGATTGTATCCATCTTGTGGCTCAATGCAAAGTCACCCATTGGCACTGTTTGTCCTACATTCTTCTATTTCTTATGGATCATTTCTCCATTTGTTTTCCTTTCCATTATATCTTCATAGATATTTTAGTTCAGCATATAAACGCCAATACTTCTTAAATAGTTATGCATCCTTGTGTCTGTATCACAACCTTCTCCCTTTCTACTATAAGGTATAGGGCTTCAGCACAGTTGTTCTGTGGTTAAATAACAACAGAGAAGGCTGTAAGCAAGAAGAGTGTTTGGAGTGTGAGAAGGTGAGAAAATGCCAGGGTCGCTGAAGTACAGAGTAGGGAAGACAGAGGGGAAAGAAGATGAGAATTTGCTCATCAGAGCCTATCAGAAGCTCTCAGAACTTCAGGTTGATGAGAATTTCTAATACAAACCCATTAGTGAGCTTAATAAAAAAGTCATCTCTTATTCCGTACTCGAATAAGTACGGGGGGAATAGAAAACAGATTCTTCAGCTATGCACTCTCAAGAAGAATCGGGGGTCTGATTCAGTTCCCAGAAAAGTTAAATAAACATTTTAAACTTTTTCATTCATTTTAAAAATTGTATTGTGGTAAGAGCACTTAATATGAGACTTACTCTCTTAACAAATTCTTGAGTACATTTTTGTTGACCATAGGCACAACGTTGCACAGCAGCTCTCTAGAGCTCATTCGTTTTGCTTGACAGAAAATTTATGCCCACTGATTAATAACATCCCCTCCCCAATCCCCTGTAATGACTATTCCATTCTTCCATTCTATGAATTTGACTATATTAGATACCTCATGTAAGTAGAATCATGCAGTATTTACCTGTCTGTTATCGGCTTATTTCATTAAGCATAACGCCCTCAAAGTTCATCCAAGTTGTTGCATGTTGAAGAATTCCCCCTTTTTAAGGCTATAGTATTTTATTGTATGTATATACAAAAAATTTTCAATCCATTCATCTATTCATGGACACTTACATTTTTCTCACATTTTGGATATTGTGAATAGTGCTGCAATGAATTATTATAGTAATGCTAATATCTCTTCAAGTTCCTGATTTCAATTATTTTGCATAAATATCCAAAAGTAGGATTATTGAATCACAATGCAGTTTTAGTTTTTTAAGACCCCTCATACTCTTTTCCATAGCAGCCGCACCATTTTGCATTTCTACTAAGTGTCCAAGTGTTCCAATTTTTACACCTCCTGGCCAAGACTTGTCTTTGTTTTTTTTAATAACAGTCATGCTAACAGCTGTAAGATGATATCACCTGATGGTTTTGATTTGCATTTCCCTCGTGATTAGTGATGCCTGATGGCCATTTGTGTGTCTTCTTTGAAGAAAATTCTATTCGAGTCATTAACCCACTTTTTATTAGGGTTAGTAGTTGGCTTTTTTTTTTTTTTTTTTTTTTTTTTTTTAAATTTTGAGTTATAGGGAAGAACACATTTCTCATAAGTCCTTATGGGAAAAAATTATTGATAAAAAACAAAAACAACCAAAAAATAAACGGTTAATTACACAAAAACAAATGGTGGTGAGCATTGAGTATACATTTAACTGTAGAACTAATAATGGAAATAAATATGAGAATAATGGCTAAACAAAATAATGAATGATGAGACATATAAACACTTATCATTGTGTTTCTTATAGACAGCATTCAAAGCTATAATTTGAAACTACTTATCATATAACTACTTAACAGACACACAGGGAGATGCTGAGAAAATTAACAAAATTTAATTCATCAAAAAAATGGAGAAACAAATGTGCCAAAGAAAATCCTATTATTATCAATGCTGACATTTAGAGTTAATAAATACTGTATAAAATTAACTAGATTGATAGTACAGTCTTGAGGGCAAATTGTGGAACTTACAAAATTTTAAGAGAAAAAAAGAAAACCTATGTCATATGTGGAATGTTTAGAAAAAAATGCACATCACACATGATAATAATTTTAAAGCCAATCAGCTATTTTTTTTAAAAAAAAGACAATAAAACAAAATGTATCCATTTGCTCTGAATGTGAGATTCTGAAAAACCCTGAATATATAGGAATAAGAAAAGACATACTGAAAAAAAAAAATAAATAAAGTAGATATAATTATAGTGACACTTTAAAAGTCAGGAGAGAATGAACAATTTATTGTTATAAAGATCTCTCCTACAATCACAACCTGACATTTATAAATATCTGTGCACTCAATAATATAACATAAACATTTTTATCTATTAGAAACGGATTGCTGGGCGAGGTGGCTCACGCCTGTAATTCCAGCACTTTGGGAAGCTGGATGGTGGGTGGATCACCTTAGGTTGGGAGTTCGAGACCAGCCTGACCAACATGGAGAAACTCCGTCTCTACTAAAAACACAAAATTAACCAGGGGTAGTAGCGCATGCCAGTAATCCTAGCTACTTGGGAGGCTGAGGCAGGAGAATCGCTTGAACCTGGGAGGCAGAGGTTGCAGTGAGCCGAGATCACGCCATTGCACTCCAGCCTGGGCAACAAGAGTGAAACTCCGTCTCAAAAAAAAAAAAAAAAGAAAAGAAAAGAAAGAAATGGATTTAAATCTACAAAGAGGAAATGTTGTTTCCTCTTCGTCCTTTCTGCTCTTACCTTTTTTTTTACTTTCCTTTTTATTAACTTTCATTTTTATTTTTAATTTTTTAAATATTCTAATCATTATGTTGGGAGTAATTCCAAATGGGTTATGAGAAAACGTATTTATTGAATTTGATGAGTTTTCTGAAAACTCTTAATGAAGATATATTTGCCAATAAAAATAAACATCAGCAGAGCGATCATATACTAGGCAAAGAGTTAGACTGATATCAAGTAACACTCAACATTAAAAAGATACAATATAAAGGAACACAATCTGTTGAATATTAAAAACCACCTCAATATGAACTCTTTGCAATCATCACAGAACTAATTAGCTATCAAATCCAAAGTAAGTTTGGCTGAAGGAAGTAAGGAGTCAATATGCGGTAAAAAGTAAGTTCCTCAGAGCAAGAGAACTGAATAGTGTTTTGGACTATTTTCCTGGCTGGTGTAAGCAGTATTAAAAAAAATCTTCTTTGGCAAGGGAGATAAATAAATACAAACAAAATGCTATACTTTTAAATGAGCACACTGTCTCATTTAATAAATGATAAAGGTATCAGTAAAGTACCAAGGCGATAATTTAAAACATTATTGGCTGGATGCAGTGGCTCACGCCTGTAATGCCAGCACTTTGGGAGGCTGAGGCAGGTGGATCACCTGAGGTCAGGAGTTTGAGACCAGCCTGGCCAACATGACAAAACCCTGTCTCTACCAGAACAAACAAACAAACAAACAAACAAAATAGCAAAAACTAGCTGGGCGTGGTGGCAGGAGCCTGTAATCCCATCTACTTGGGTGGCTGAGGCATGAGAATTGCTTGAACCCGGGAGGCAGAGGTTGCAGTGAGCCGAGATTGTGCCATTGCACTCCAGCCTGGGTGATAGAGCAAGACTCCATCTCAAAAAAAAAAAAAAAAAAAATTGCTGTGGGCTCAAAAAGCATTCAAATTGGTTTATTTAAAGGTTTCACAATAGCCAGGCATTTAGGGTTATAAAATTAAAGGAGGATACTTTTTCCTAGGAGAATTTATTTAAAACCAAGTATACTGCTAAATAGCAACATTATACCTGGTAAACAATCATTGGCAACGAAATAAATTTAAATGCTGTAATAGTCTGCCTAAGGAATCCCAGAGACTATATAATAACCAAGATGCAAACTAGTTTTGTTGTAACAAGCCTAGTTTCAATTCTATCAAACATGTCCTTGGTTAGTTATCCAGTTTCATTGAATGTTTTGAAAGCTCGTTTGCCAGCCAGTTAAGTTCCTCATACAGAAGAGTGCCTTGTGTAGCACAAGTGGCTTGAACATACCGTGTTCTGTTGCACAGAGACTGAATTTGTGTGTCATTTCACCGATGGCCACAGCATTTGGCAAATTTTGTTTGTAAAAAGGAACAGCACAGTATCTCCCAGTTTATCTCTGTGAAGCATTTTCTGTAGCTCTTCTGCTCCTTCCTGAATTCTTTCATAATCATTGCTGTCTGCCAAAAATAAGAGCCTGGATATTCTGGAAGTAATGCCTCCAAGGAGGCCTAATTTTATCTTGACCTTCTCATACTGTGAAACAAATGTTCTTATATTCTACTCTTTTCACGTTAAAGCATTGGTAGGAAGGATGGTGACTATCTCCCCTAACTTTACCTTATACGGAAGAACATCTTGACAGCAGCATCCAATTCAACCGCAAAATGAACATCTGCCTCTTACTAAAGACAGGAATAGAGGGGATGGTGAAGCCCAAAGTGGTAGTGGCACCTGCCATGTGCAGACACAAAAGGGGTGTGGGGTGTCCCAGACCCTCTCCTTTCCATGCTTTCAGAAAACTGAACCAGAGGGAAGAGAAACAGCTCAGGAAGAAAGAGAGCAACAGGGGTGTCTCACTGGCCAACGTGCCCATGAAGCTGCTTGACAGGAATTAGTGGGGTGAGGTCCTGCCAGACGACTGGTGCTTCAGCTGTGCCAAGTCATGCAGCAGCCCAGCCCCTCAGATACCTGAATTTTATTTGTATTTCACTGTATCTCTGCTGCTTTTAGTAGATGTAGGTGTTTGTGGTGTTATTTCGTTGGTGGTTTGAGGTTTATAGTATACCTCACTAACTTACCACTCTACTCTCATGTAATGCTGTCCTAGTTCACTCCCAGAGTAAGAAATTTAAAACAACATACTTCCATTTGACCCTGCATGGGCTTTGAGGTATTTCAATCATGCATTTCATTTCAATATGTTACAAATAACAGGAAACATTATTTATTCTTATTTTGAATACTCAGTTATCTATTAATGAGACTTAGTCTTTATAGCCACCCATTTCTTTACCACTTCTAATGTTCATTTTTCTGTCATTACAGATTTCCATTTGATATAATTTTCCTTCTACTTTGGGGTCTCTAACATTTCTTGTAGTGCAGATGCCTTAATTATAAATTCTCTTAGCTTTTGTATGTCTGAAATAGTCTTTTTTTTTTCTCTTTATTTATGAAACATATTTCTGCTGGATAAATAATCTTAGGCCGATGTGTTTATTTTTTAATTTTAGATAAAGACTTTAAAGATATTGATCCACTCATTAAATATTCTTTGTTTAATGACAAATTTGATGTCTTAATTTTTGTTTCTATTTCTATAATGAATCTTTTTTTCCAGCTCCTTTAAAGACTATCTTTAATCATTGGTTTTAAGCAATTTGATTATGATGTGTCGTGGTGTCATTTTCTTTGTGTGTGTACGTGTGTTTGGGCTTCCATGAACTTCTTGTACCTTGAATTTATGTTTCTCATTAAGCCAATGTTTTTTCACAGATTTTTTTTCCATCACCTCACCCTACCCTGTCATTTTCTGATTGTAAGTATACATACAATGGTTGAATTGAGTTGTCCCACAGTTCACTGATATTCTGTTCATTTTTTAAAATCTTTTTTTCTGTATTTCCTTTTGAATAGTTTCTATTGTTATGTCTTGAAATTTGCTATGCTTTTCTTCTGCAAAATGCTGTTAACTCTACTCATTGTATTTTTCTCTTAGGCAATGCAGACTGTTTTCTGTTTTAGACTTTGAGATTTTTTAGTTTTACCTCTTTCATGTCTGCACTTCACATGTCCAATCTATCTCCTAGCTTCTCGAACATACTGCATATAATTGTAAAAACTATTCTTTCACTCTTTATTGATTCTATCCCCTTTTTTCTGAATCATTTTTAATTGAATTTTTTTTTCATTATGCCTTACATTTCCTTGCTTCTTTATATTAAGCTTCATAATTTCTATTACATGCATCGTGAATTTTATCTTATTTGGGCCAGGATATTTTTTGATTCTTTTGTTCTACAAGGTGTTTAAGTTCATTGGAAAGCATTCACTCTTTGGAGTCTTTGTCTTAATGCTTTCCTAAGAAGAATGAGCATAGCCTTTCATCAGTTAATGTTTTCCACTACTGAAGCATATTCTTCTGAGGACACTATCTGATATTCTGTGAATTATGAGGTTTTCTTTGCTAGGTATTGGAAACTGGCACTACTGCTGGTCCTTTACAAGGCTGGGACACTGTCACCTTTAATGATTTAAGGTGGCTGGTTTCCTTACACACATGTACTGATCAGCCTTCAATTGAACACTTGTGAGATAAATTTCTACAGTTCTCTCTCTTTGCTTTTCTTTCCTCTCCCATATTTTTCTTTGCAAACTCTAGGTGTTTTGACTTCCCTGAGTTTTCAGATTCATTTTCTCAACTCAGGGAGACTGCTAGGCTCTCCTTGGGTCCTCCCTCTGCCCTAAGTTCCAGAAACTTGTAGGCTAGAGCAATCATAGAACTCACCTCATTTGTTTTCTGTCTCGCTCACATAACTGTCATTGGTGCTTGAGAGGCAATGTCGAGATCCATTGCTTTATAATTTTTGTTTCTTGTTTTGTTGTTTTAGTAATGAGGGTAAATCTTGTTTATTTTACTCCATCTTGGCCCAAATCAGAAATCTCATTATAATTTATTTGTATATGTATGTTTCTCCCAGTACACTGTAATCTCACTTTGTCTTTGCCTAATACAGAATATCACCTAACATTGAACTTGATAAGCATTTGTGAAACTGGACCTCTTTTGTTCATCAAAAAGGAACAGTAAATACATTTCAAGCTACATGGCAACTTGAATGGTAGTGGGGACTTCTGTTGGAAAGGAAGCTTGAGTTGTTTTGAATCTAATGGGAAAAGATCTATATTAGAATAGTAATGTCTAACAGATATGGCTTAAGAAACATTGCTTTAGAGACTAACATTTATATTTGAAAATTTATCAAAATAGTAAATACTATAATATCTTAGAAAAGGTGATAAATAGTACACAATAACAAAGAGTTGACCATTCTGGGTGAGTTGCTAGCAAAAATTATGAACATTACATTAATAATTCAAAAATTAGTCACATTGGGTAACACAGTATTAACCTAAACCAAACGCACAAAACAGGAACACCTCTAACAATCGGCATTTTACTATTGTCAGAATTTTAAAAATTCTAAAATTTCAACCAAATTTAAAAAGCATTTTGAAGAATATAGATAATTTATCACTTTTTTTTTAGGAAAAAGTGTTTATCTGCTCATTCCCAAGAGTTCCTTTGTGGTCCCATTGACAGTCTCCATTCTGCTGTGCTCAGGATGAAGGGAGGACTCTCCTCACTATACAAAGTCTATGTGGATAACTTCTCTATATTTTTCTTTAAATTTGATGTAGAGAAATACACAAATAAGGAACAGCAAGTGGTTATATGTCAGACATTTTCCTGAAGAATGTGCCCTTTAGTTCTAATCTAATCTTTCCCCAAATACAGAACTACATTTTGGTATATGCAGGATAATAAAGACATAATTTTACTTTATAAGAAGAGTTCAAATGTATTACTGTTTAAATAACTTGATGGAGACTTCCATAATATCTGCCCTCTTTTCATCTCTTCCCATAAATTTGCAACAGTCTATTCCTTACTATATGTATATCTAAGAAATATCCAGTCTTAGGAAAGATACTTAACATCTTTTTCTAAGGTAACAGAGTAAGCTGTAGGGAAATCCCACAATCATAAGTAGGCAAAAAGCCTGTGAATGTCTATTAACTTATGAAAGACAATGCCTTGGCAAGAAATGCCTTGTAAATATAGACCTTTAGCTGTTAGAGAAGATAGAGGAAAGGAAGACATAATCAGTTTTAGGGTAGCCCCCTGAGCACACAAGCTCAATAAATATAAACCTTTGAAACAATGATCATTGCACGATTTGCCTGTGATCAGACTTGGGGGTGTATATGAATCCTAAACACTTGGTTTCTATGTGACAATAAAAACACAGAACTGCTCTGGAATCAATTAAACCAGAATTCACACTCTTTTGTGACAGGTAGTGTACTACTCAGTGCCAGTGGAGGCAGATGGAGCATAGTTTCTGCTCAAAAATATGCAATCTGTTAAAATCTTTTTATAGTATGAGAAAAAAGCCTTTGCCTTGCTCTTAAAACTAATTTAAACCTTTTTAAAATGCATAAAGGAGGAAAAACAAAATACGAGATATTTATTAATAAAGAAATTAGTGCAAATTGAATATAAGAAGAAAGAAAAGGCAGCTAAAAGTGAATTTGAGTACACTAAGTTTATCCTATAAACTCCTGCTACAAAATTGCAAGAAGCAAGCCACAAATTGGGCTGTGCTTATTCCAAAAGTCAAGACAAAGAGGGAAAACTGTCAGCTTTGTCATTCACAACGCATATAAAACAAAATAATTACTCAGAAGAACAACTACTTCCATGAAGGACTTCCTGAAATAGATTTGTCCTGGGAGTCCTCTTGAAGAAAACACAAGTTGGGAAATTCATGTTAGTCAGCAGGCTTATCGATGGTCCCTTATGGGTGTTCCTGAATCTGCTCTCCTGTCAGCAATCAGGGAAGTGCAGTTTAAAAACCTCTGCATGCACCACCTGCCCTCAAGTGGTCCTGAGAGAACAATCTCTTACTTGGTTTTATGGGGGCACTCAAGCCCAAAGAAATGGCTGAGAGAAACTGCACCAGATTCACGTTTTAAAGACAGAGTAAATGATTCTTCAATAATTTACGTTTTTTACAAATATTGTGCCCAGTATATTATAGCCACATAACTTTTTTTCAAAGAATAAACAAGTGCTCTGAACTACTTCTTCCTCTGCTGCTATCCCATTATAGCCATTATAAAAAGGGGCAATAAAATAAAAAAAAATATAAAGTCAGAAATTAAACTATAAAATTAATCAATGAGCATAAGTAGTATAAAGAAAATACAGTAAAAGGTAAAAAGAAAGATAAATAGTAAAATAGATGACAAAAAGTATATTGAATAAATAAAATAATATAGCAAAAATACAACGAGATAAAGTAAAATGAATACAAATTTTCCGAGGAGAAGATTTAAAGAAGAGGCATAAAATGAAAGAAGTGAAAAATTAAAAAAATTCAAAAGTTTTGTTATTAAAAAGTAAAATAATATTTAACAAATGAACAACAAATAGCATTCTTCACAGCAATGAGATAAAATAGCTTTACAATCTTAAACTACAAAGTGAGACTTGTTCTTTAAAACTATGAAAGAATATAGGAAATTAAAAAGGAAAAGCAAGGGATGAGTTTCTGGAATGTGCTGATAATGAAGAGTCACAAGGCAGAGCCATAAGTAATCTTTTTTGCTCTGGTCACTAAGTTAGTCTCCTGAGTGCCTTCTAGACCACATAGTTCTTTGAAAACAGATAATGCTTTGATCAAAAAGTGAGGCACTTCCTTACTTCAGTCACTACCAAGTCATTGTTTGCCATTCTTCAATAAGCTCTGGCTAACAGTCAATCATAATTTTTGCATTCTAAATTTTTTAAAAAAGGAAAAATGATAATTAGTACCTGTTATCTTGACATATCTCTTCAATATAAAAATCAATATTTTTTTCTATGTTTTGTCTTCACAACTCTGATATTCTTGAGTTGTTGACAAAGTCATCATTGATTTTTTTGGAGCCACTCAGATAATAGTTGAATTTTTATCTGAATTTATTTTATAATCAGAGGAAATTTTTTATTTTTTACTTTTACTCTCAAATTTTTTACTCTTTTTACTTTTATGTTTATTCTTTAATTTTTTTGTGAAGAGGCATGATTAAACATTTAATCTGAAATCTTAAAACTATAAAAAAGACCTCAGAAATTTTCACTGATTTGGGACATATAGACGTAGATATTCATTTTCTAATAGGAAATTTAAACAAGTTCTCTGGAATACTGAAACCATCTATTTACACTGGCATTAATATATACATAATTTTAAGAAAAACTTAGATACATTTCATGAATAGTAGATGTGATGATTTCAGGTATTCTACTTGTTAATACTAACAAACAATTCTGTATGTATTAACTATATTGTGATACAAACACATAATAAGGAAGTTAACTAAACTGTTTACATATATATCAAAGTAAAGCCAAACAATCAAATAGGTTTTTTAAAATTTGTGTTGGCATTAGAAGACATGCTGGGAATTTTATGACCTCTTCCTCAGGGACCATGTTTATCTTTGTTAGCCATCATACCTTTAACAATTATGCCTATTGAGTGATCTATGTGCATGTTCTTGCCCCTGTTCAAACAAACAGGCTAGAGCTTGTGGCAACATGATGACCTTACAAGTACAAAATACACACTCCTCAGGCATATTTGAGACATTAACTCTGATAAGCAGAAAACCCAGCCTTGTGTAATCTGTCAACAAACTAATAAATTACTTTGGTCAAGGGAGGAAGAACTTCCTCCCATGACCATCTGCACAGGGGAATAGGTTAGTTATTAGAATTCCAACAAAACTGAGGTTTTGGACAAGATAAGCAAAGGCTTAATACGTAAAGTTAAGGGCCAATCCTTTTAGGAACCTATTAGCACACACTTAACATTTTTTGGCTTTCTATCTATAAATATTAAGAGATTAGCAAGAAATATGATCAGGCAACAGGAATGCCCACTCAGAGCCCTACTCTGAATTCAAAGTACAAAGTATAAAGTTACATTTCTATTGTCATTAAAGGGAGTTTTACTTTGAAAACAGAACCAGACTTGGGTACTTTCTTGATTATTGACTCAAACCCAAATTTATCTTCCTGTCTTGCAAAAGATTAGCTATTTAATACCTTTAGTATATATTTTGGCTAAGGAACTGGAGTCAGGAGGCCTGGATTCATATCTCAGTTCTTACACTTAAGAGCTATTTGACTTTGGTAGTGCCTCTTTCATAAAAGCATCCCACATACCCCACCACAGCAACCTGTTGGACAAGCTGACCAAAAAGGAAGGCAAACAGCCCTGGACTTGGTAGCGAATAGGATGAGACTTTCCACTTATCTGCTCCTTTGAAATTTTGCATTAGGCTTCTTCTAAAAATCAACATTGAAGTTTGGGCTATCAGCTGATAGAATGAGGGCTGAGAATCCCAGGGATACCATTCTTTGTCATATGATATGCCACAGTGCTATGTTCTTGGTTGACTTTTATGCTCCTTATGTATGTGGGATTCAAATGACACACCAAGTTGCAGAGTCTTCTTAAATAAGACCAGAATCATTGACAATATCCTCAGACCTACCACAACAAATGCTGTAAAGTACATATATGTTTATATTGAATGACTTTTGGGAGTATGTTTGAAAACTTGGAACTCAACCTAAGTTTACTAATGAGCCATAACATGAGATTCATCAATTGTCAGCATAAAAAATGTTTCTAGGTAATGGGGAGACTAATCATTGCATAGAATTGCTTTTTATATACAAACACATATTTAATTTTATCCTTTGAGACATTTTTTATAATCAAAAAGAAAACATATAGCAAGAAAATAAAAATTATATACTCTGTGAGTTATAAAGTAAACATACTCAAGTTGTAAAAATTATAATAAGATTGCACATATACATATCTAACTATGAGTGAATCCATCCCATTCCATTAATTTTCCTTAGTGAATGAAGATTAAAATGAGTATTCAAAATAATGAAGAAAAAGCTTTGGATAAAAATATCTGAAGACATCCTTCATTGCAGAAAATTGAAGATCTAGGATAAGGCAGACTTCAAGAAGAATAATGTTTATCATTTAATTTAGATAAACAAAAATTCTATCTTTGCAAAACTATTCATCTTTTATTACAAATTGCCAAGGTCAAATTCAGTTCAATGTGCCTTTCACATTTTAAGGCCAGCCATATTTTAAAATGTCTCTTTGAACAATAAATTTTCTTCCCTAAGATTTGCCTTTCTGCAGGAAACTCTGCCAAATGTGTTGAGAATATGAAACTAAATTACAAGGCATTCTATATGTGTTTAGAAATTTGCTTTTTTTTCTGATTTCCCTGCAATTTTAATTACACAGTATTTCCAATTCTTTTTCATGTCACTTACAAACTTATTCTCACTTTCGTTCCTGAGCCCAACACAAGCGAACCATGAACTTTATCAAAAGCCTTGATCTATCTGCCATTCTCGTCTTCCCCTCTCACCCAAAACCCATTTCTTTTCTTTTTTGAGACGGAGTCTTGCTCTGTTGCCCAGGCTGGAGTGTAGTGGTCGGATCTCAGCTCACTGCAAGCTCCGCCTCCCGGGTTTACGCCATTCTCCTGCCTCAGCCTCCCGAGTAGCTGGGACTACAGGCGCCTGCCACCTCGCCCGGCTAGGTTTTTGTATTTTTTAGTAGAGACGGGGTTTCACCGTGTTAGCCAGGATGGTCTCGATCTCCTGACCTCGTGATCCGCCCATCTCGGCCTCCCAAAGTGCTGACCAAAACCCATTTCTTATCCTTGCTCCAGTTTTCTATCTGTTGGTCTTATGATGACTGCTAGATTTGAATACTGTTTTCTGAGTCTCTCTCAATTTGTCACTCTTCAGATTCAGGATTCTGCAGTGATCTACTGGACTCCAAAATTTCTCCTGCTAGTTTTCCTTCTCTCCCTGTCTATGGAGAACCAGTAGGACAGAAATTCTGCTTTGGTGTTGGTACAATCTAGTTTACAGGTCTAGGCCTCTGGTGTTGCCCCAGGAGTGGATCACTAAGCATCAACCAACGACATAGACAATCTACTTTGTTCAGCATTGCTGGAAAGGGAATTTGTCCTACCTCAAAATTATTAGCCCAAATAACTCCTAAATATTTATCATTGTTAGGGGCTGTAACAGTTTCCTCTACTCATTAATTGTGAATTCCAGCACCTACCTATTTTGCCATCAATCATGAGTGAACTTGCCATTTGATTCATTTCTAAAGCAACCTGTTTATTCAGGTAAGTTTTTCAGCAGATAAATTACTTTAGATTTGTAACTATTCTATTCTATTCTATATTCTATATTCTATATTCCAAATGTATCATTCATGCTATTCAATATACTCATTCCTCTTTATTTTAAGTACTGTGCTAAACTTTTCATATATGATTTTGGTATTATTCCTAATTCACAGATGAGGTAACTGAAGCTCAATGGAGTTAAGCAAATTTCCTAAATTTATCAAGATATTAGTGAATAGAATTTGATTGAAGCCATATCTCTCCAACTCCAAATTCCATTCTCTCTCAACATACAGCATGCTACATGAAAATTCAACATATTGGGCTGGATGCAGTGGCTCATGCCTGTAATCCTAGAACTTTAGGAGGCCAAGTCAGGATCACCTGAGGTTAGGAGTTTGAGACCAGCCTGGCCAATGTGGTGAAACCCCGTCTCTACTAAAAATACAAAAATTAGCCAGACATGTTGGCGCATACCTGTAATCCAGCTACTTGGGAGGCTGAGGCAGGAGAATCGCTTGAACCCGGGGGCAGAGATTACAGTGAGCTGAGATCATACCATTGCACACCAGCCTGGGCATCAAGAGCAAAACTCCGTTAAGAAAGAAAGAAAGAAGAAGAAAGAAAGAAAGAAAGAAAGAAAGAAAGAAAGAAAGAAAGAAAGAAAGAAAGAAAGAGAGAGAGAAAGAAAGAAAATTCAACATATTATAACATCATGTACTATAGTTGAGGTTAGCTGCAAAGTGCAAGAGAAGGATTGAGGAGGGAGTGATTACATTTCTTTTTTAAAACAAATTTTTGCTAAATACCATCTAAGGGCAAGTACTCAATTATGCTCGGGAAATAGACTGGTGACCAATAAAAAACAGTGCCTGCCTCCCTGGAAGAACCTATTTCCATTAGTCCCTCTCAAATATCCCTCAGTGTTTCCTTAGTTTCTCTTATTCCACAAATATTCTGGAAACTAATGCTCCTTTTTCTAAGGACACAATTGCCCTTTAACAGCATCTATGCTTCTATCCATCCTTTCAGCAAACTTCTTTTATATCTTTCTAGGTTTGCAGTAAATGGACAAGCCAATAAAGTTCAAAATTTGTCACTTAAATTTGTCATTTTTAGCCATTTTTTCCTCTATTCTAAGGCAGGTCTAGTGTCTAAGATCTACATATTTAAAATGCTTTTTTGTTGTTGTTTTTGTTTTTTGTTTTTTTCCTAAAACCATCTGTAGTGAGCCAATTGCTATTTCCTAAAAGCATTTAAAACTCAGAGAAACTCAGGACTTGACAAACCCCCCAAATATCTTTTAAAAGACCCTTAACCCATTCCAAACCCTCAATGAGGAACATGCATTTTAAATCCCCAGGCCAACCCTGGATATCCTCGAATATTCAAATAATATCTAAATTTAGTAGTGCTCTAGGTATATGGTCACATGTAAAATATTATTATTGGTTTGTGACACTGTCATCCAATCTTTTATTGATTTATTATCCTGCTCATTGCTGGACCATTCTTCTTTTAGGGACTCTGACTCAAAACCATAATTAAATCTGTATCATTCCTGTGTCTGATCTCAGAGAACTCTTTTCTCAATGAACACTTAAAATTTGGGATCAAACCACAGGCAACTTGAAGCCTGTGTTTAATCTTTCACTGTTTATTCTAACTCTCAGTAAGACAACACAAGAAATAATGAGGCTTTAGTATATGTTGCAAACCTTATTTGCATAAGAATAATTTAACAAAATAACACTTTGTTACACATGCAATACTTTATATGGTATTTTCTTTTTTTTAGGTTATGAAACAACCACACTGAATTAAGCTAAGATACATGCTTTTACATTTTCTTGTAATTCATTTTTTTCTTTAACAGCTAAAGTCAAATTCCAAGCATTACTTTTATATATTTTTCTCTCTTAAATAGAGATTTAAATCACTGGTTTACTTCATTTGATCTTCATCATTAAATGTTCTTCTTAACAAAGGCAGCTTGCCTCACAAGTACACAAATTTAATCATTTTTACAACATAAATTAATATCTAGGACATGTCAACTGAAAATCTTAGTTATTTCCGAAAGCTGCAGGTGCTATGAAATACAGCCAACTGGAATTCATCTTCCAAAGAACACTGAATATTACAAAACCTTGCAAGGATTATTTCCAAAAATGTTTAGAAACTAGAAGATGACAAAGTTTACCAAATACTTTAAATATCATTTAAGTTGACCAAGTTTAAATATCATGAACTTATTTTTAACCCTAAACAACATAAATTTTTCCAAAAATATTTGTACTCATCTATATTATTCCTGGTAATTATCTTGCCAGGAAGAAAATTTGGAATGAAAATATTTGAAATCTGGAATTAATCAGGCAGCTTACCCATCTAAATTCTGACCATCAAGATAAAGATTTTCAGGCAAAGCTATTCATTCTAATTGGTCAAATTCCAACCAGTTCAAACTATCAAATAAGATGTTATCTTTGTCTTATCCTTACAGAAAACATTAAGTATATATATTTTATCTCAATCGCAATATTGCCGTCTCATGCACTAAATGCCTAATTGAAGATAAATGTTAATAAAACTATGTGGAATGCTAAAAAACCCCAATATACGTTCTTCTTTACCAATCATGAGAAGTTGCTACACTGTTTATAATTTACTGTATGTTTGAATCACAAACATTTGGACATAGTTTCTTTGCCAAACAGGGCTTTCCTGTAAAGATTATATACTAGGAGAACTTTATTTGGAAAAGATACAATGATAAGGGCCTATGCTGTTTTAGTACTTACTAATCTGTTCTTGGTTTTTATTCAACTATGAAAATTTGACATAAAAGACAGGAAAAAGTAACAGATTTTTTAAATTATAGACTATAGATAAATCTAAATTTGAATTTAAAAGTTAATCATGTAACAATGGTAATAAATGTTTAAGGACATTTTAACTTAAAATCATTTAAGGGCAAACCAAACATAGAATAATGAACTTATTCTATAGTGTATTAAATTATCTTTATATATAGTTCTAAATGTTTTAATATATACTATACCAACAAATTTAAAATCATAGCTGATGAACAATCAGGAGACAGAAGTCATACTAGTTATTTTATTTAATTTTGTCTTTTTAACTTTATTTAGAAATAATTTCAGACTTATACAAAGTTGCAAATATAGCACGAAGAGTTCCCCAAAACCTTTTCCTCAACTTATGAACAAACACTAAACATTGCATAGCCATAGCATAATTATCAAAATTTAAAAATTAACATTGATATAATAATATTGATTCATCTGGATCTTATTCACCTTTATCAATTGTTTCACTAAATTATTTATACTGGACTAATATCTAATCCAGTACTCTTCATTGCATTCAGTTTACATTGCTCCTCAGTCAGCTTGAGTATGAGTCATACATATTTGGCAAAGGACCACAGAAATTTGTTGCACCCTTCTCAGTGCCTCATATCAGATATAGGATGACATGTCTCATTATTGGTGATATTACATTTGATAACTGTCAAAATGAGGTTTGCCAAGTTTCTGTCCCATAATATTTGTATTTTCAATTTTAATTAATAAGTATCTCATGGGCAGATACTTTGAAATATTGCAAATATCCTGTCTCTCATAACACCTTCCCCAACTAATTTTGGTGCACATTGATAATTCTTGACTACAATGATTACAGTGGGGGGGCGGAGCAAGATGGTGGAATAGGAATAGCTCTAGTCGCCAACTCCCAGCGCCAGCGACACAGAAGACCGGTGATTTCTGCATTTTCAACTGAGGTACTGGGTTCATCTCACTAGGGAGTGCCGGACAATTGGTGCTGATCAGCTGCTGCAGCCTGACCAGCCAGAGCTGAAGCAGGGTGAGGCATCGCCTCACCTGGGAAGCGCAAGGGTAAGGGAATCCCTTTTCCTAGACAGGGGAACTGATGAGACACACAACACCTGGAAAATCGGGTAACTCCCACCCCAATACTGCGCTTTAAGCAAACAGGCACACCAGGAGAATATATCCCACACCTGGCCGGGAGGGTCCCACGCCCACGGAGCCTCCCTCATTGCTAGCACAGCAGTTTGCGATCTCCCAGCAAGGCAGCAGCGAGGCTGGGGGAGGGGTGCCCGCCATTGCTGAGGCTTAAGTAGGTAAACAAAGCCGCTGGGAAGCTTGAACTGGGTGGAGCTCACAGCAGCTCAAGGAAACCTGCCTGTCTCTGTGGACTCCACCTCTGGGGACAGGGCACAGTAAACAAAAGCAGCAGAAACCTCTGCAGACGCAAACGACTCTGTCTGACAGCTTTGAAGAGAGCAGTGATCTCCCAACACGGAGGTTGAGATCTGAGAAGGGACAGACTGCCTGCTCAAGTGGGTCCCTGACCCCTGAGTAGCCTAACTGGGAGACATCCCCCACTAGGGGCAGTCTGACACCCCACACCTCACAGGGTGGAGTACTCCCCTGAGAGGAAGCCTCCAAAGCAAGAATCAGACAAGTACACTCACGGTTCAGCAATATTCTATCTTCTGCAGCCTCTACTGCTGACACCCAGGCAAACAGGGTCCGGAGTGGAAATCAAGCAATCTCCAACAGACCTACAGCTGAAGGTCCTGACTGTTAGAAGGAAAACTATCAAACAGGAAGGACAACTACACCAAAACCCCATCAGTACGTCACCATCATTATCAAAGACCAGAGGCAGATAAAACCACAAAGATGGGGAAAAAGCGGGCAGAAAAGCTGGAAATTCGAAAAATAAGAGCGCATCTACCCCGGCAAAGGAGCGCAGCTCATCGCCAGCAACGGATCAAAGCTTGACGGAGAATGACTTTGACGAGATGAGAGAAGAAGGCTTCAGTCCATCAAACTTCTCAGAGCTAAAGGAAGAATTATGTACCCAGCGCAAAGAAACTAAAAATCTTGAAAAAAAAGTGGAAGAATTGATGGCTAGAGTAATTAATGCAGAGAAGGTCATAAACGAAATGAAAGAGATGAAAACCATGACACAAGAAATATGTGACAAATGCACAAGCTTCAGTAACCGACTCGATCAACTGGAAGAAAGAGTATCAGCGATTGAGGATCAAATGAACGAAATGAAGCGAGAAGAGAAACCAAAAGAAAAAAGAAGAAAAAGAAATGAACAAAGCCTGCAAGAAGTATGGGATTATGTAAAAAGACCAAATCTACGTCTGATTGGGGTGCCTGAAAGTGAGGGGGAAAATGGAACCAAGTTGGAAAACACTCTTCAGGATATCATCCAGGAGAACTTCCCCAACCTAGTAGGGCAGGCCAACATTCAAATCCAGGAAATACAGAGAACGCCACAAAGATACTCCTCCAGAAGAGCAACTCCAAGACACATAATTGCCAGATTCACCAAAGTTGAAATGAAGGAAAAAATCTTAAGGGCAGCCAGAGAGAAAGGTCGGGTTACCCACAAAGGGAAGCCCATCAGACTAACAGCAGATCTCTCAGCAGAAACTCTACAAGCCAGAAGAGAGTGGCGGCCAATATTCAACATTCTTAAAGAAAAGAATTTTAAACCCAGAATTTCATATCCAGCCAAACTAAGTTTCATAAGTGAAGGAGAAATAAAATCCTTTACAGATAAGCAAATGCTTAGAGATTTTGTCACCACCAGGCCTGCCTTACAAGAGACCCTGAAGGAAGCACTAAACATGGAAAGGA
The DNA here is from genome assembly GCF_047675955.1 of Chlorocebus sabaeus. Taxonomy (NCBI): domain Eukaryota; kingdom Metazoa; phylum Chordata; class Mammalia; order Primates; family Cercopithecidae; genus Chlorocebus; species Chlorocebus sabaeus. The sequence continues at coordinate 63,019,665 of NC_132906.1, read as the reverse complement.
ACAACCGGTACCAGCCATTGCAAAAACATGCCAAAATGTAAAGACCATCAAGGCTAGGAAGAAACTGCATCAACTAACGAGCAAAATAACCAGTTAATATCATAATGGCAGGATCAAGTTCACACATAACAATATTAACCTTAAATGTAAATGGACTAAATGCTCCAATTAAAAGACACAGACTGGCAAACTGGATAAAGAGTCAAGACCCATCACTCTGCTGTATTCAGGAGACCCATCTCACACGCAGAGACATACATAGGCTCAAAATAAAGGGATGGAGGAAGATTTACCAAGCAAATGGAGAACAAAAAAAAGCAGGGGTTGCAATACTAGTCTCTGATAAAACAGACTTTAAACCATCAAAGATCAAAAGAGACAAGGCCATTACATAATGGTAAAAGGATCAATTCAACAGGAAGAGCTAACTATCCTAAATATATATGCACCCAATACAGGAGCACCCAGATTCATAAAGCAAGTCCTTAGAGACTTACAAAGAGACTTAGACTCCCATACAATAATCATGGGAGACTTCAACACCCCACTGCCAACATTAGACAGATCAATGAGACAGAAAGTTAACAAGGATATCCAGGAATTGAACTCATCCCTGTAGCAAGCAGACCTAATAGACATCTATAGAACTCTCCACCTCAAATCAACAGAATATACATTCTTCTCAGCACCACATCGCACTTACTCCAAAATTGACCACATAGTTGGAAGTAAAGCACTCCTCAGCAAATGTACAAGAACAGAAATTGTAACAAACTGTCTCTCAGACCACAGTGCAATCAAACTAGAACTCAGGACTAAGAAACTCAATCAAAACCGCTCAACTACATGGAAACTGAACAACCTGCTCCTGAATGACTACTGGGTACATAACGAAATGAAGGCAGAAATAAAGATGTTCTTTGAAACCAATGAGAACAAAGATACAACATACCAGAATCTCTGGGACACATTTAAAGCAGTGTGTAGAGGGAAATTTACAGCATTAAATGCCCACAAGAGAAAGCAGGAAAGATCTAAAATTGACACTCTAACATCACAATTAAAAGAACTAGAGAAGCAAGAGCAAACGCATTCGAAAGCTAGCAGAAGGCAAGAAATAACTAAGATCAGAGGAGAACTGAAGGAGATAGAGACACAAAAAACCCTCCAAAAAATCAATGAATCCAGGCGTTGGTTTTTTGAAAAGATCAACAAAATTGACAGACCGCTAGCAAGACTAATAATGAAGAAAAGAGAGAAGAATCAAATAGACGCAATAAAAAATGATAAAGGGGATATCACTACCGACCCCACAGAAATACAAACTACCATCAGAGAATACTATAAACACCTCTATGCAAATAAACTAGAAAATCTAGAAGAAATGAATAATTTCCTGGACACTTACACTCTTCCAAGACTAAACCAGGAAGAAGTTGAATCCCTGAATAGACCAATAGCAGGCTCTGAAATTGAGGCAATAATTAATAGCCTACCAACCAAAAAAAGTCCAGGACCAGATGGATTCACAGCTGAATTCTACCAGAGGTACAAGGAGGAGCTGGTACCATTCCTTCTGAAACTATTCCAATCAGTAGAAAAAGAGGGAATCCTCCCTAAGTCATTTTAGGAGGCCAACATCATCCTGATACCAAAGCCTGGCAGAGACACAACAAAAAGAGAGAATTTTAGACCAATATCCCTGATGAACATCAATGCAAAAATCCTCAATAAAATACTGGCAAACCGGATTCAGCAGCACATCAAAAAGCTTATCCACCATGATCAAGTGGGCTTCATCCCTGGGATGCAAGGCTGGTTCAACATTCACAAATCAATAAACATAATCCAGCATATAAACAGAACCAAAGACAAGAACCACATCATTATCTCAATAGATGCAGAAAAGGCTTTTGACAAAATTCAACAGCCCATGCTAAAAACGCTCAAGAAATTCAGTATTGATGGAACGTACCTCAAAATCATAAGAGCTATTTATGACAAACCCACAGCCAATATCATACTGAATGGGCAAAAACTGGAAAAATTCCCTTTGAAAACTGGCACAAGACAGGGATGCCCTCTCTCACCACTCCTATTCAACATAGTGTTGGAAGTTCTGTCTAGGGCAATCAGGCAAGAGAAAGAAATCAAGGGTATTCAGTTAGGAAAAGAAGTCAAATTGTCCCTCTTTGCAGATGACATGATTGTATATTTAGAAAACCCCATTGTCTCAGCCCAAAATCTCCTTAAGGTGATAAGAAACTTCAGCAAAGTCTCAGGATACAAAATTAATGTGCAAAAATCACAAGCATTCTTATACACCAGTAACAGACAAACAGAGAGCCAAATCATGAATGAACTTCCATTCACAATTGCTTCAAAGAGAATAAAATACCTAGGAATCCAACTTACAAGGGATGTAAAGGACCTCTTCAAGGAGAACTACAAACCACTGCTCAGTGAAATCAAAGAGGACACAAACAAATGGAAGAACATACCATGCTCATGGATAGGAAGAATCAATATCGTGAAAATGGCCATACTGCCCAAGGTTATTTATAGATTCAATGCCATCCCCATCAAGCTACCAATGAGTTTCTTCACAGAACTGGAAAAAACTGCTTTAAGTTCATATGGAACCAAAAAAGAGCCCGCATCTCCAGGACAATCGTAACTCAAAAGAACAAAGCTGGAGGCATCACGCTATCTGACTTCAAACTATACTACAAGGCTACAGTAACCAAAACAGCATGGTACCAGTACCAAAACAGAGATATAGACCAATGGAACAGAACAGAGTCCTCAGAAATGATACCACACATCTACAGCCATCTGATCTTTGACAAACCTGAGAAAAACAAGAAATGGGGAAAGGATTCCCTATTTAATAAATGGTGCTGGGAAAATTGGCTAGCCATAAGTAGAAAGCTGAAACTGGATCCTTTCCTTACTCCTTATACGAAAATTAATTCAAGATGGATTAGAGACTTAAATGTTAGACCTAATACCATAAAAACCCTAGAGGAAACCCTAGGTAGTACTATTCAGGACATAGGCATGGGCAAAGATTTCATGTCTAAAACACCAAAAGCAACGGCAGCAAAAGACAAAATTGACAAATGGGATCTCATTAAACTAAAGATCTTCTGCACAGCAAAAGAAACTACCATCAGAGTGAACAGGCAACCTACAGAATGGGAGAAAATTTTTGCAATCTACTCATCTAACAAAGGGCTAATATCCAGAACCTACAAAGAACTCAAACAAATTTACAAGAAAAAAACAAACAACCCCATCAAAAAGTGGGCAAAGGATATGAACAGACATTTCTCAAAAGAAGACATTCATACAGCCAACAGACACATGAAAAAATGTTCATCATCACTGGCCATCAGAGAAATGCAAATCAAAACCACAATGAGATACCATCTCACACCAGTTAGAATGGCAATCATTAAAAAGTCAGGAAATATCAGGTGCTGGAGAGGATGTGGAGAAATAGGAACACTTTTACACTGTTGGTGGGATTGTAAACTAGTTCAACCATTATGGAAAACAGTATGGCGATTCCTCAAGGATCTAGAACTAGATGTACCATATGACCCAGTCATCCCATTACTGGGTATATACCCAAAGGATTATAAATCATGCTGCTATAAAGACACATGCACACGTATGTTTATTGCGGCACTATTCACAATAGCAAAGACTTGGAATCAACCCAAATGTCCATCAGTGACAGACTGAATTAAGAAAATGTGGCACATATACACCATGGAATACTATGCAGCCATAAAAAAGGATGAGTGTGTGTCCTTTGTAGGGACATGGATGCAGCTGGAAGCCATCATTCTCAGCAAACTATCGCAAGAACAGAAAACCAAACACCGCATGTTCTCACTCATAGGTGGGAACTGAACAATGAGATCACTTGGACTCAGGAAGGGGAACATCACACACCGAGGCCTATCATGGGGAGGGGGGAGGGGGGAGCGATTGCATTGGGAGTTATACCTGATGTAAATTACGAGTTGATGGGTGCAGCACAGCAAGATGGCACAAGTATACATATGTAACAAACCTGCACGTTATGCACATGTACCCTAGAACTTAAAGTATAATAATAAAAAAAAATGATTACAGTGTATGTCTGCAGACAAACAAAAAAAAAGGTGATTTTTTTTTAGATGGGGTCTTGCTCTGTTGCCCAGGCTGATGTGCAGTGGCATGATCTCAGCTCATTGAAACCTCCACCTCCTGCATTCAAGCAATTCTCTGCCTCAGCCTACTGAATAGCTGGGATTACAGGTGACTGCCACCACGTCCAGCAAATTTTTGTGTTTTTAGCAGAAGCGGGGTTTTACCGTCTTGGCCAGACTGGTCTTGAACTCTTGACCTCATGAGTCACCCACCTCAGCCTCCCAAAGTGCTGGGACTACGTGCTTGAGCCACCTGCCTGGCCAAAAAGGTGATTTTAATTTCAATTATTATTTTTGTATTTATATACTGAAATGCTACTATTGAAGATAGTTATTTTTTTTCTCTACCATATATTTATCTATTCATTATTTATATCAGTGCAATCTAATGGACATTTACTTCAGTCTATGGGCCATAAAACATACTATCAGCAAGGCACAGTGGCTCACAGGTAACATAGCACAACTCTGTCCCTAAAACCAAAAATGAAAACACTGCTAGCACCATTATTTTGTGGTTAAAAATGTTCCAGTGTTGGCCACTGTTTGCTTTTTGAAGCCGATTCCCAAGTGCCTTGGACATGGCATCATCATTTTAAAGTACTTTCTTCTTTTCTGGAACTATATGATTGATGTTTCAGACTCATTCTGTGCTTTCTCCTCTTGCCTCAGACCTAGAATCATCTATTTCCATTTATTGGAAAATGGTATTTATAAATGAATATCTCAGCATTAGATTTGCACATTGCTTTTTAGGGACAATTCTTTTAAGAATAATGTAAGCCCAAAAATAAATATATGTAAACACGCATATGCATACACAGTTAGACCCATAGTTAACTGTATATATTTAAATTAAAAAGAAAAACCACCATGACTACATATTGGTCTTTTTGGTTCCAGTACAATTCCACAAGGGTCATCCTGGCTTTGCCTCCTTCCTTATTTTAATGCCTACCCCATCCAGCAAGAAATAAGCTTTCATTATCCACAATATATTTACCAGTTTGAATGAAGTATAGAAATCTGATTGCTTTAACTCTCCCTTTATCTCTGCCAATTATGATTCCTTTAACTCTGATTAAAGGATCTGATTAAATCTGATTCCTTTAACTCTCCCAATCTCTGCCTTTATCTCAAAATTATGACAATTTATCATAATTGTCTTAAATATTTTTTATACATTTTAAAGCATGTCAGTGGCATAATTTTTCTTCAACCATGAAACATAATTTAATACATTTAAGAGGATAAGGGAATGTATTTGCACATATTTTTGCTCTTTCCATAGTTTTCTTCCCCCTTGGTATTAAAAAATTCCATTTTTTACATTTTTTTCAGTTGAAATAACTTCCTCTCTTCTTTTTGGTCTGCTGGTTACACATTTTCAGTTTCTCTGTATCTGAGAATGCCTTGATTTTTCCTTAGTTCCGGAATAATATTTTTTCCTGAATATAGGGTTTGTGGTTAAATGCTCTTTTCTGTCAGCACTTGAAAAATGTTGAGCCACATGCTTTCTGGCTTCCATGATTTTTGATGAGAAGTCCACTCATTTCAGTTGATTCCTTTTAGGTAAGGTATCTTTTCTCTCTCACAGCTTTCAAGGTTTTTTACTTTGCTTTTAGTTTTCATAAGTTTGACTATGATGTTCATTGGTGTGGATTTCAATCTATTCTGTTTGGTGTTCACTTAGCTTTTGAAAATGTATGCTCATATTTTTTGGCAAATTTGGAAAGTTTTCTGCCATTATTGTTTTGAGCAGTTTTTCAATCATTCCCTGTTCCTCCTCTCCTTATGGAAATCTGACGACACAAATGTTAGAGCTATTGTTGTAATGCCACAGATCTCTAAGGGTCTGTTCAAGTGTTTTCTTCAGTTTATTTTTTTCCCTGTTGTTCAAATTAGGTTTCTATTATTCTCTCTTCAAGTTCAGTAATTATTTTTGTCCCATCCATTCTAATGTTGGTCTCATTTGTTTTTTGATTTTTTATTTATAAAACTTTCATTTTTTATTTATATCTTTCATTTTTTGCTTATGGTATTATTTCATGTGTGCTTGTAATTGCTCATTAAAAATTTTTGATGGTTGCTTTAATATATTTTTCAAATAATTCGAAACCCTCTGTTATCTTGGTGTTGGCATCTATTGCTTGTCTTATATTATTCTATTTGAGATCTTCCTGTTTCTTCATAAGATGGGTAATTTGTATTGAATCATATATTTTGATTAATATTTTATGGATTTCTGGATCTTATTTAACCTTCTGTTTTAGCTGTCTTCTTTGGATACCACTCCAGCAGTAGAAAAAGGAATGCTGCCTCTTTACTAAGTTAAAAGTTTAGGTTCCCCAGTCTGACTTTACTGATACACAAGTTTGTGGGGAGCTCCTTGTTACTCATGGGTGTGGTGACAATTCTGGCTCTCAACCAGGCAATCACTGATACCTCTCAGGCTTGCTGGAACAGAAACTCTTTGTTACTTCTTCCTGTGTGGCTTCCACTGACACCACAAAGGGGGTGGCCTCATTACTGCTGGGTGGTGGCGAAAGTCTTGATTCACCACAAGACTTACTCTAGCACTCCAGCAAGTAGAGGACAGGGCAGCTTATTATTGCCAGATGGGAATGGCAGTCCACCCTTTCAGGAATAAAGTTAATCTTATATAGGTTTGCCTACTTCTCATTTAGTTTATCCTAAATTTTTACTCTCCTTTCTTGCCAATATAAATGAAGTTTTCCTTACCATTATAACACCAAATTGGTTATTTTTGTGTGTATGAAAGCTATTAATTGGCTCCTGAGTTTCTTTGACATGGCATCATCATTTTTCGGTACTTTCTTATTTTTTGGAACTATATGATTCCAAAAATTTAATTTAACAAGCTAATTTTATATTCAACTATTTTATTGGAGACTATGAGCATCATTGCCTTGTTTCTTATCTTAGTGGAAATAGCTCTTGTTTCCCCACTAAGTAATAAACTTTAGAACTAAATATAGGCATTATATCACACCAAGAAAAGTTTTCTATTATCTTGAGTCTTTTTAAAAAACCAGGGATGAGTGTAATTTGGGGAAACTTTTTTTTGCATCTATGAAGTTTTTTCGTATGTTATTATTATGTGAGATATAATAGACTTCCTAATATTGAACCAACCTTGAATTCCTATAATATATTCAACTTGGTAATAATGTATGATTCTCTTAATGTGACTTTGAATTCTGTTTGCTAATACAATATTTAGTATTTTGCATCAATATTAGTAACATATCTTGATCATCAATATTTCTTTCTTGTAATATTTTTGTCAGATTTGGGTGCCAATGATATATTTGGTCTACAATAATAATTGGAGAAGTTTTCATTCATTTTCACATCTCTGGGCAAGTTTACAGCACATTGAACTAGCCAGAGACAAGTAAACTAGAATCATTAAAACTACAACAATTAGGTTGACCTAAGTCCCAGTAGTGAAATTGGGCCAAGAAGAATCTTATAGAAACCTGACCAGAATCAGCAGTATTCCAGGAAGACAGGAAAATCTCAAGCTTATCTGGCTAAAATATTGAAAAAAGCATTAAGTACTTGTTTGAATTAAGGATTTCTTAATGATGTAGATTATCAATATTGTGGCAGCTCATATCTCCTTGGTTGATCATCCTATATTTATAGTAACCAGTTTACACTGAAAAACATGATCTGACTAGATGAGACTGAAAAAGGTGAGAAGAGCTTTTCCTTTTCTATCCAAGAACTTTTAATATTTGCATACAAAGTTGGGATCATATCTTCTGAACAGATTATAGGTAAAAACTCTTGGATTTCTGCTTTAATTTATAACATTGGACATAGTAACAAAGGTATAAGCAAAGACTGCAACCAAACACGTAATGACTTTCTTGATTCGCTTCATGGGTCACATTGAACACACTGATAGTGGGATTTACTAACTTGATGAAACATCATTTTCATCATGTATAAAATGGAAAAACTACCTATCTACTTTATTTATTTACTTAGAGACCTAAGTGTACTCTGTCGCCCAGGTTAGAATGCAGTGGGATCTCGGCTTACTGCAACCTCCATATCCCAGTTCAAGTGATTCTCATGTCCCAGCCTCCCAAGTAGGTGGGATTCCAGGCATGCGTCACCATGCCTGGTTAATTTTTTTTTTTTTTTTTTTTGTATTTTTAGTAGAGATGGGACTTTGCCATGTTGGCCAGGCTGGTCTTGAACTCCTGGCTTCAAGTGATCCACCCACCTCAGCCTCCCAAAGTGCTGGGACTACAGGTATGAGCCACTGCACCCGGCCCTATCTACTTTAAATATGAAACTTGAGATAATTTGTGTGAAAGCAGTTAAAAATATTTAGCTTACAGCAGGTTCTCACTATGCTATTGTCTAACATTCTTAAATAATCAGAGTCATTTAGCATTCTTAAATAATTAGTCACCAGTTTTAGGTGAGGGTGTGGAGGTGGATAGTGATTACAATGGAAAAGCTCTGTATTAAGTGGTTTCCAGCCACTTGTCCCTTCTGATATCTCTGAATGCTATAAGCCAGGTTTATATCTTCCCCTCCTCTAAACCCCAAGCAGGAAATTGGAGTTTTCTTTGGCGAATCTGGCCTAGGAAAAGTGACTCACAAATACCAATATGTGTGGGGTTTGCAATAAAATATTTACATCCACATTTGATTATTTTACTATGTAGACATGAAAACCACCTGTTGAAATGTTTTTCCCTACTCCAAACAAATGCCCCAATGTAACATTTTAGCACCTCATTCTTAAAAGTGAATGGATGTACAAGGGTCGATAGACAGGCAAGCGCATGAAAGACATACCAATACCAATGAGAAAAGAAGTAAAAATTGGAGAAAACAGAAGAAATTCTGGAAATAAAAGAAAATTGTACACAATACCAACTACTATTAAAATTATTGGGGAAATCAGGAAAATTTAAGTTGCATTGAAAAACTAGGATGTAATTTAAAAAATCAGAGAACAACAAAAGCCTTATGATTTTCTATTGGAAAATAACTAAAATGGTTAGAAGTTGTCAAAGAATTATAGTGGAAACTAGGTATTATGATAAATATAAAAGAGGAAATAAAAATGTTTAAAAATTACCAATAAAAGGCATCCAAAATCCTCAATATGGAGCATGCAAAATCTAACTACAAGAAGATTCAGAAATAGAAAAAGAAAAAAAATAGAAAGTTATTAAAGAAGTAATCGAGGAAAACTTCCAAAACTGAGAGCATAAGCTTTCAAATAGAAAGGGCTCACTAAGTGCTCAGAATAGTAATAGAAGACAAAGCTACATCAAGGCAAATTATAGAACCACAAGTAGAAAGAACAGATCCCAAAGGCTTCCTAGCAGGAGAAAAACGTTTACATACAAATGAGGAGATTGATTACGATGTTAGAGTTCTCAATAACAACACTAGATGGCAAGCAAAAAGGAAACATCATCAACATTCTGAGGAAAAGCTATCCCCAATCTCAGCTTCAGCACTCCATCAAGCTATTAATCGTAAGTATAGATCAAGTTCAGACATGTCAGCTTAACAAAGATCATCTCACTTGCGCTCTTTTAAAGGAGGCTAAAGGAAGATGTGCTCCCAAGAGAAGCATACCAAGGAAGAAGCCACAGTTTTCAGGAAATAGAAGATCCACTATTACAGAGTGACAATGATTTACGGTAAAGGAAAGCTTCAAGATGAAGCTGTGCATCAATGCTCAGACAGAAATCAGTTTAGGTGAGATCAGACAGGAGAACCGACGAAAGATTTCTCAAAAAAAAAAAAAAAAAAAAAAAATGCACTAAATACATTGACCATTATAGAATTAAGTTTTACATCAGCAGTGAGGAGTTTGTTGATAAATTAGCACCAGGAACGGGCAAAATCAAGCAGAATAAAAACAATTGTTAACTTTAGAGGAAACAAAAGACTGATGTAAAAGCCAGAGAATCATGTTGAAAGACTCAAATTTAAATAACATAGCTACAGTTTTTAAAATATAAAGATGAAATATTGATCAAACTAAAGTTGTTACATAAGAATATTGAGGCTGCTTTGTCTATGGAGCAGCCATTCTTTTATTCCTTTAGTTTCTTAATAAACTGGCTTTCAGAGAAAAAAAGACAAAGAATATTGGGAGGATTATTATTAGGTTATTTACCGGGTAGAAATAAGGTAAAAGTGAACTAAATATGTATCTTGTATAATAGGAATTCATTAGATATTGTGTAAAATGAAAACTCAAAATATAGTTATTTTAACATACCATTTAGATATATAGAGGTGAATCCTAAACTTAACAGCTAAATTCACAGATAACAGATTTTAGAGAGGCCAAAATCAGGGCATGCAGGAGCTAGACAAAGAAGGACTGCTAGAGTTTAAGATTCATCAAATTATTTAAGATTTAAGATTCATCAATTATTATACATTAAAATTGGGCACATTCAATAAGAATAAAATTTCAATTTAAAAATATCATACAAAAGGAAAACACACATAATTTCGCAGAAGATGAGAACATAAAGAAAATTGTTTAGATACAAAAGAGCAAAAGGCTAATAAGCATTTGAAAAATTATAAACTGTTAATGATTAATATATGCTTATTAATACAACAAAAATAGTTTGTGTTTGTTGACCTGATACAAATTTCTTTCTTCAAGTTTTAAAATTATTTACCCATGTTCCTACTGCTAGTCTAATTTTTGTAATCAAAGAGCTGCCTCTTCATCAAACCCATGATCTAGTTACTACGGCATTTCCCATATGTTTGAATAGCCATTGTAGAGTTTTGACATCTAGCTTTACTTGTGCCCTTTGGAGATTTGCAAACTAAAATATAAGTTTACAACTCGTGGTGTAGTTGTAAAGAAAGGAGATGAGATGAATTATATGAAGGCATATGTGCATGTCTTGTTTGTACAGCTCTAAATGCATAATTTTGATTTTTGTGGTTGCTGGATGGAATGGCAAGAGAACTGAATCAATGAATAACGTTCTCTTCTTTCTTTTTTAAAAAGACTAAATTTTCTATATGGAGACATTCATGAATTCATTTACATATAATATGTTTTTTATAAAAATAATAAACTGTACTTATGAAACAAATGCTTAATTACTCTCTTATCTACATACTTGTTTTTATGTGATGACTACCCAACTCTCCTCTTACCTCCTGTTTGGTTCTTGTTCTCTCTCCCATCCTCTTGCAATCATATCCATCACCCAGCACCAAATCAGGAAATCTATTTAGTAGATATTATTCTCTGTTTTCCTCTAGGCATATATAATAATAGATAAGTATATATACATACACACACACTACATATATAATGTGTATATATATAATGTGTGTGTGTGTATATATACATATATGCACACATCTCCTTATCCATATATATACATACACATATATGGGGTAGTTTTATTGATTTACAAAAACAATAATTACTACATAATTTTTCTCTATTTTCTCACTTATTATAAACTCATGGAAATACCCTAATATGGTGACTGTATAATAATTCATTATACAAAAGGACTATTTTTACACAGCCATTTTCTATTGATGACTATTCATTTATTTGCTGTTTTGTTTCTATGAATGAGACTTCATAAAACAATAATCTTTTATTACAAATATTAATCTCTTAATCAGCTACATTAAATTAGATGTTTGGTTTAATCATAACGAATTATAATTACTTTATTATATATCACTGGCTAAGGTTTTTTTCTCCCTTAACTTATAAAAATAGAGATTCCTTCCTCTGCGGTTAGAGAAGACACTCTTCTCTAGTTCTCTAGCTATAGAATAAGGATTTCAAAAAGTTTGACATATAACCTGTACAGCAAATACGATTAACAATGCTCCTGAAAAAACTAATGTTACTCCTAGATTCCCCTTCTCTCCTCCTGTCCCCTCCTTTCCTCTCCTCCTTTCTCTTTTCCTGTCTTCTCTCCTTTATTTTCCTCCATTCTATTTTCTCCTTTTCCTCTTTTCATTCTCTGGATATTGTTTCAGATACATTATCTTCATGCTCTTCACACAATATTCACCTAACCTTGCCCCTTCAGCTAAAAGAAAAGATAATTTTCAACTTCCTCCTTAAAAAGTAAGTTTCAGAGATTAAAATTTGTTTCAAACAGATTCCACATGACACATACTGAATTCATTCCCAGATGTATAAATGGCTGAACAACTACATCTGAATAAAGACTTACATGAGGCCTAAATCGTTCTCAAATTAAATGTGCATTACATGTACTTTCTTTTGGCAGACACAGAAAAACCCATCCTTTATTTGCTGATTCAAAATGAGGTTGTGGAATGCTGAAGTTGAAACAAGCTGGAAGTTGTCTTTTAGAGTTGTATTAATAATTGCTAGTTAATCCACACTACAGAAGCCTCCTGAAGTGGTGATAGCTATGAATGCAGAAAAACTACGACAAGAGAAAGAATAGAGATGGAAGAAAAGGCTGGCTTGAGGGGAGTAGGGAGAAAAAAACAATACGAGAAAAGGAAGGTGGAAAAGGAAGTCTAGATTGTAATAAACACAAGGAAACACAGATCAAAAAGGTAGAGCTAAAATTTAATCAGTAAAATTAAAGAAAGAAGAACAGATTGTGGATAGTGATCTATGTTCGACTAAGGAAACTCTTGCCAGAGTCTATGAGCCAGAGTAGTTGCAGCAGCCTTGTTTTCCAAGGCTGGGGGCAATCAAGTGCAGAGTTTTAACTTTTATTTTGGAGCTGTGCCTGAAACCCAGACTGAAAAATTTTGCTTACTTACATGATCAGAAGCTGAAAACAATGTAATTTAGGCAGCCCACTTGTGAATCTAGTTAAAAACCAATACATTTGGATTAATCATGTGTTTTCCAGGTCTGTATGAAATACAGTCCATTCAGGAAGCAGAGATAACATCTTTGTACAGGATACATCAAGGGAACAAGAAAATCTATTTTGTATCCTTGGAGTTTGATAGAAAATGACTAGAATGATTCCTTTTAGAATGCTGTTTTGTTGAGAGTTACAATGAAATTGAAAAGAAGCCTCCTACTTTGTCTCTTTCATGGGGCAGTATGGATGTGAGCAGTGGCCCAGGCAAGAATGTTTCCCCTGGATACTAGCTTTTGCTTTTTTAAAAATTGCTGATTTTTTTTACTTTCTAAAAATGAGCTATGCCATGTAAAAAGGCAAGTTTAAAGCAAAAATTGGAATTTTAAAGTTTCTCATTGGAAACATTGGTCAATAGCTGACTAAGAATGGCAATTTATAGCCCGAGGTGTATTTAACAAGACTGTTTTCTGTGTGGGTAACTATTGATGCATGCATTTGGCTAATAATGGGCACTTGAAGGATCTGTGCTTGAGTCAATAAGATTTCTTAATGTGTTCTCTTAATGGACCATTTACTTTCTGTTTTGAAGGTTATCAAAGCTGCATTATTTATTTAGTTACATATTAGATTTAGAAAATAGGCTCTCAAAGCCTATGCTGTGCATGGCGTTTATTGAGTACCTACTCTTCTGAACTCTTAAATGTAATGTGCTCACAGCCTGGTCCTTCCTTTCTAATAGCATGATTATATACTGTTTTTAATATACTTATTATTTTTCTATTTGATAATATAATTCTTTAATAGCCATATGGGAATCTCCATGAAGCTAGTTAAACATGGAAAAACGCTTAAAGAGAGCAATGTGGGTGAGCTTTTTCTCCCTTGAGCCACAAGAGGTTGTAAACTTCTTTTCTTTCTGTTAAAACTCATTTCCCTTCCTGGTTCCCACTTTGTCTAACATTTTATTGTAATGTTCCTGGAATCTATTTTGTAGATTTTTTGGGGACTATAACTGTGCATTGCAGTTTCCATTAATATTGTTTTCTGGTAATGGACCCTGTGCCTTCAGAAGAACAATAATACTTAATCTTTTGTATTATAATTATGGATCCTTCTGTATGTAGTAGATAAACATAGAAATATAAGAAAATAAAAGATCAAAACTTCAGTCTTGGGACTAAACAATGTTTAGGGTTTTTTTTGTTTTGTTTTGCAGAACTGTGCTTTGAGCCAGAAACTGTCAGAAGAATAGACTTTTCAGCTTTCTTCTAGGATATTATTTCTGGGAAACTTTTCCAACAGCTTCCATCTTCCACCCAATTCCCGCCTTTGACCATCTGAATCCCACAGACTTTCTGCCTTGTTAGGGTTTTTTGGTTCTTTATATTTCCTCTCTTACCCCTGCCTTCTGCCTTCCTGTCATCAATCAAACTATTAGCAAATACTTTGTCCACTTTGCAAAGCTGCAAACAGAACACTAGACAGTAAAAATTCAATAAGTGCTATAAAGGGTAATAGAGTTAATTAGGGAGATAAAAACATCACAAATGAATAGATTAAGTAGAACTAATTACCACCATTACCTATAATAACAGTTAACATTCACAGCCATTGCTTTATACTAAGGACTTTATACACATCATCTCATTCAATGACTATGAGCCTGGGAAAGCTCTTCATACTTTCTGAATTGAGAGTTCTTCCCTTACACAAGTCAGGGATCTTACTGCCTAATAATATAGCACATATCTTAAGGGCAGGGTAGTTTAGTGAAGGGAGCTATTACTGTTGGATGCAGTAACCAAGGAAGGCCACATGGGAGAGACAAAATAAATATTTATTGAAAGAATTCATCAACATTGCCTAATAAGTATATGTGAAAGTAATACAAAATGGATAAAAATGCATTTGCGTGTATCTATGCCTGTTTTTTAAGGACAAAGCAATGGTAAGATATATCTATGGAAGAGGTGTTTCTGCCATAACCTAAATCATCAAGCTCTTTGGATTGTGGGACCTACCTTTTATAAAAGGGACAGAAGCCTCAGGAAAATCATGGGACCACACAAATCAAACAAAAAGATGCATTGTTTCTCTCTTTTTTCTTTTTCTTTTCTTTTTTCTTTTTTTTCTTTTTTTTTTTTTGAGACTGGATCTTGCTTTCTTGCCTAGGCTGGAGTCCAGTGACACAATCATAGTTCACTGCAGCCTCTAACTACTGGCTCAAGCCATCCTCCTGCCTCTGCCTCCCAAAGTACTGGGATTACAGGCCTGAGCCACTGCACCCAGTGCAGTATTTCTTCAAGGAAAATGGCCACATAAAACTATTTGATCCAATGAAAAACTGAAATTCAGCAAAGGAGATTTTAAAAAGCCCCAAACACACATGAAAATATGGGAGACAGGGATTTATTAGAAATACAATCAGAACCAGAAGCTGCTGGACAGAGGTACATAAAAATAAATGCTTGGATTGCCCATAACAGAAGGAATGTCATCTTGGAAACTATTAGGAAGATGACGCTTTTTTGTTTTAGTTTTTGAGACAGAGTCTCGCTCTGTTGCCCAGGCTGGAGCGCAGTGGCACGATCTCGGCTCACTGCAAGCTCCGCCTCCCGAGTTCACGCCATTCTCCTGCCTCAGTCCCTGAGTAGCTGGGACTACAGGAGCCCGCCACCAAGTCCGGCTAATTTTTTTGCATTTTTAGTAGAGACTGGTGTTAGCCAGGGTGGTCTCGATCTTCTGACCTCGTGATTTGCCCGTGTCGGCCTCCCAAAGTGCTGGGTGGGATTACAGGTGTAAGCCACCACGCCCAGCCAAGATGACGCTTTTGAGCAGCATCTTAGGAGAGATGAAAAAAAAATGCTCAATGGCAATGGTAGAGTGGGCAGAGGCAGAGATTTTGCTTAATGTAGATGGTCCAAGTCACCAGGCACCACTGTTGGAAATAAGAAATTAATAAATTCAATTCATTTTGCTGCCTGCCAGTGTGAATGAAAATGTTACCTAAAGGAAATACTAGTGTTGGGTGACTTTTTAGTATTTATTGCATTTTTTTTTTTTTAAGTAAATGTTTGGTTAGGAATACTCAAGTTAAAGAATATTCTAAATTTCAGTTGCATTTCCTTTGAACATTTCTGTGTTTGGTTTTTATTTGGTGTGCTTTCTCTTTTACATTGCCGTGCCATTTTATTTACTAGTTTCAGAAGTTCACAGTCATCTTGCCTTTAGCCCTCCAGACACACACGCTTTCATGTTACAGCCTCTATTTAGGGTTCCTCTTGTCCTTCTTGGAACACTCTTTCCTGCTGTTTCATAAGACAGCTGTTCTTCGCTGGTGGGCTCAGCAGCCACTTCTGATCCTTCTGCTCACAGCCAAAGGAAAAGCAAGGCAACGGCTTTTATTTTAACTTTTATCTTATTTTGAATTATCTGGTAGACTTTGAGTATTTTAAAATTAGAAATCAAGAAAAATATGTGGTAGAAAATCCTCCAAAAAGACAACAAAACCTTGAAATATATTTTTCTGTCAAAAAGGCACATTTGAGAAAACACACAACTGATCTCTATTAAATGCTCTATTCAACTACGCTCTTATTCTGAAGTATTTACAACTAATAATAACGAGATAATCGTCTAATAGTGTAAAATTATTCTTTGAACCTTATATGAATTTTGATTAAACTCAGGGTTTTTTGGTATAATACTACAATATATTATGATAATGCTACTATTTTTATTAGTGTTCTGATTATCATTCTTCTTCTTATTGATTCATCTGAAAAGGCCAGAATGCTTTTAATGCACTAGCTTATATTACTTATCTTTGACAAAATTAAAAGCAGCTCTATTTTTCCACAATTATGGATGGATGTATTTCAACAAGAAAAGATCAAACAAGTATCCGTACTCTTTATTAAAACTAAGATAAGAATATAGGTGTTCCAAAGCATGATAAGAACTACAGCTGCCATTCACGTCTCAAGTGTTTCTTACTTTCCCTTTTGGAAGTTAGACATTTCTACCTGTTCCTTTCCTGTAATTATTAAATAATAAATGCAATGGAGCCACATATATAAATAAAAGTATCAGAAGAGAAAAATATGACTTTATGACAGCAGATAAATAAAATAATATTATTCATAAATAGAAACCAAAAAGGAAAACAAATAACAAAAATACCCAAACAAAATAACTTAGTCAAAATTTTATACATACTGAAAATTAGGTAAAATGTTATTTTTTCCTCTGAGTATATAGTTCCAACTTTTGATATAATAATTTTTTTTTTCTTTTTTGAGACAGATTTTCACTCTGTCACCCAGGCTGGAGTGCAATGGCACGATCTCAGCTCACTGCAACCTCTGCCACCTGGGTTCAATTCTCCTGCCTCAGTGCCCTGAGTAGCTGGGATTACAGGCACTCACCACCACACCTGGCTAAGTTTTGTATTTTTAGTAGAGACAGGGTTTCTCACTGTTGGCCAGACTGGTGTCGAACTCCTGACCTCAGGTGATCTGCCCGCCTCGGCCTTCCAAACTGCTGGGATTACAGGTGTGAGCCACTGCGACCAGCCTAATTATAGTATTTTTAAATAAAGTAATAGTAATAATAAATGGTAGATTAAAAAATAATTTCTGTTTGGAAAAAATTGAAGTGGGATAACATATATTAAAAATCAAACACAAATTCTAATTATCTACCAAATACAGCTTTTAGTTCAACGGTGGCAAAATAGAAACAATTTCAACTGAATGTGGTAAATCCTACAGCCAGAGTATGACACTGTCTTGTGACAGAGGAAGAAGGAATCATTTATTCCAGGGTGTCAAAGGAGAAGTCTCAAAGGGTGTGATGCTGATCTGGCTTATATAAGAATAATGAGTAGAATTCATTGTTTAAAGAAAGAAGAACATGGGCTGGGCACAGTGGCTCATGCTTGTAATCCCAGCACTTTGGGAGGGTGAGGGAAGAGAATCACTTGAGTCCAGGAGTTTGAGACCAGTCTGGGCAACATAGAAACATAACAAAAATAAAAATTAGCCAGTTGTGGTAACACATGCCTGTAGTCCCAGCTACTGGGAGGGAAGGTGGGAGGATTGCTTGAACCTAGGGGGTCAAGGCTGCAGTGAGCCATGATGGTGCCACTGCACTCCAGCTTGGAAGACCCCTGTCTCTAAAAATAACTAACTATATGCTAGGCAGAGGAAACAATCCGAAAGCATGAAGTCATAGAAGCTACCACCACTTCCCAAGAAGGGCAAGCAGTTTCTTATTGTAGGAGTGTGGGAAGGTGAGGGAAGAAAAGGGAAGGAAAAGGAATGGAGGGGAATGGACAAAGTGGAAAGCAGATTTAAGAGGCCAAGAACAACGATTGAGAAAACAAGTACAAAACTATGATTATTATAATAGTTCAGTATAAAGGATAATGAGGGCCTGAACCAAAGCATGAAGAAGAAAATAACAGATAATTTTCAAGAGCTATTTAGGGGGTAGAATTCATAGGAACATGTAACTGAGTAGATGTGAAGAATTGAAGAATGAAATGTCTTTGGCATACACAAGATAATCAATAGTAATTTTTGAACAATATCAATTTTTAGAAATAGGTAAATCTAGTCAAAACAATGCCCGGGTAGATAAACTTGAAAGAAGAAAGTTTAAGACCTTCAAGTTTCAGTGGTTCACACTTGTAATCCCAGCGCTGTGGGAGGAAGAGGTGAGAGGATCTCTAGAGACCAGGGATTCAACGTTACAGTTAGCTATGATCACACCACTGCCCTGCAGCATGAGCAACAGAGCAAGACTCTGTCTCTTTAAAAAAGAAAGAAAGAACATTTATGAAGGCAGTTTTGGACCTACTGAGTTTAAGTTCTGTGGAATAGCTATACTATGTTACTATGCCCATACATGTCTTATCTATATAAAGTGGAGGAAAATAACAGAAAGACCCTAGTAGCCAAAAAAGGCTCTATAATAGAGGTAGAACTATAAAGCATTTATTCTGTTGCATTTATTTGCATTTTTGTGATACTATAAATTATAAACAAATATTTGCCAACTCTTGCTATTTCTTTTGTAGTAAATTTATTAGTTGGTATAATATAATTCATTAAGCATTATGTTTACAGCTATATTTTGCTTTTGACAAACCAATTCAAATTCAAAATAATAAAAACATTTTTAATATTTAATTATGAATTGTATAAGGAACTTCTTTTAAATGAACAAGGAGATTTTACATATTTTATCTCCTGAAATCATCAGAAACCTGTGAAATATGAAACACTGGCAACATTATTGATAATAAACAAATCGTATTTGATGTATGCCAGCACTTGACTTACATTATGAGACTGACGTGCTGGCTGCCTACTGCTCTAAGGAGGCAACTAGACTTACATTATATAATATAGTTTCACAAGTCTATCAGGTAGTTGCTAATATATACCCATTTTACAGATAAAATGTGACACAGTTTAAGAAATTGGCCTTCAGTCACACAGTTCAAGTTGTAGACAGGTTTTGATCCTGGCTGTCTATGTCCTTAGTCACTTTGCATACCATATTGACTCTAAACAAAAGAATATTTATTTATCCCTTCTTACAGACATAGAAATTCAGGTCTAAATATTTTTTCAGTTGTGATTCTATAAATTTCAAGCAAAACATTCAAATTTGGCATAATATGTGTTCCAAGAAAAGGTATTTAAAAATAGGTACCAATGAGATTATTGGGATAGAGGCAATTATGATTTACCATTTTCATCATACAGTTTTACTCCTACAACTTTTAAATATGAAAAATTTACTCTTCTTTTAGTAACAAATGCATCTTCTGTTTTTTAATGTGAATTTTCATGTATGAGTGAAAATGTGTGATTACTTTCTTCCTAAAACATTTAACACAAATAATATTTTAGTCCTTCTTGTAGAATCATATGATGGATGCTTTTCTCCATTAATTTTAGAAATTTAAATTTTAGTAACAGAAATTTAAAACATGATGCAATAATTTTATTTTTTCTAACATATATATGTTTAAAATGTCTATGTTGTAAATCTAAAGGACTGCTTAAAGAAACCTATCTTGAAGAAAGAAATAACCAATTAGAAGATTTGGAAATTACATACAGGTATCTCGATGATTGTTTATTTTTAAGTAGATAAATAATTCATCTTTCAAATTTTAGCATAATTTATACCCACAAATCTGAATGAATACAATGGGTTATCTAATTAGCAATCAGATATTTTACTCATTAATGTCATTAATTATCAGATTTGTGTAAAATGTAATCTACTTTTAGTTTTCAAAGAAGAAAAAATAGATCCGTAGTATTATAAAAAACAAACTAGGTAAATTTTTATTACATCAGGAACACTTATTCTGAGGTTTAAACAAATCAAGTAAATATATTTTCATCACAATCACTCATTCACAAACATGCACCTGTATTGTAAATACTAGACTTGTAGAAAAACTTCTGTTTAATCTTGGGTGGTCTCTTTGCTCAGGTTTGATTAAATATGTCTTTTCACAACAGGTGACTTTTTAATTGTTTTCTTATGGCAACCCATTTATTCCTCAGGCTTTGTTTGGCTTGCGTTAGTTTTCAGAGTTAATGGCCATGTGTGAGAACATGCTGAGTACAGGTGGCCAATGGTTATGCTGAGAATGTGGGTGTTATAGCAAAGGCAGTGGGCAAGTGATTTAACTTTACCAATTAATACAGAGTTTGAACCCTCAAGGTCTTTCAAACAGAAAGCAAGCTCAGAATAGGCACTTGGTAATGCAAGTATGAAATGAAGAATAAAACAGCTTGTTCTTTGCATTTATTGGGTTTTCTTTCTTTAGTGGGCTGAGCCTTTTTCCTTATGCAGCTTAAGGGCTCAACTCAACTTTTTCAGAGTGGCTTCTTTTCTGTGTGGGCAGTACCATTAGTAAACTTGGTATTTTCCTCACTCTGACTTTTGCATTGTTATTTTGGTCCTTCTAGAAGCCTATCAGGCTAGCAATTTGAGTTCTGGGCCTGCTGTGTTTACTTCTTCCTGGCCAACAGATAAGGGAAATTCTATAATAAGGAGCATTATGATCCCTAGCACCCAAAAATGAACGCTAGTTTTATATACGCTTAAGATAAATTAAACAATAGAAGCTGGATTACGAGTAACAAATTATGCCCAGGCAATCCTGACTAAGGAGAACCAAAAGGAAAAATGAGATCTTTGGATGACCTAGGCTATCAAAAACTAGCACCAAACATAGAAAGACCTTTCCCACTGGGCTTAATTTTTTTTCTTTTTTTTCTTTTTCCTGACAAAGGAAACATTTGTTTGCAATTAGCTTAGGTAAAGGAAATAGCATCTGAACTCTTATTTTCCAATTGAAATGACCCCATGACCTGCTATGAAGACACTTGGAATATTTATTCAGTCTTGGTTAGGGAGGTATGGGGTTGGGGTCAATTTTAACAAATGTGAATGCATTTGCCAAGTGTTTTTCAGTTTTAAAATTATCTAAGCACCAAATTATGAAATAGTACTTAAAATTATTTAAAAGTGTTTTTAGAAATATGTACTGAATTCAATTACCGTACCAATGCATGATAATAAAAGCCCTTGATGTGTGATAAATTGACAAATATCAATGAAGAAAGCAAGTTTCCATAAATGTCAATATGGTAATCTGCCAAAAAACAGGAGGAAGAGAGTTGAAAACTCTATCTACAAATAGGTGGTTTGTTTTAAACTAACAGAGAAATAATAAACAAGAATCATGTAAAATACAGAGAAATCCATGTAAATTGTACTGCATCTAGTTTCTTTCAGCACATCAAAAATTGTCTGACACTTAAAAAGGAAGAGTGTGAATTTTACTTTCTTTCTTTTACAAACAGCCAACTACTTTTGAAATGATTTCTAAATGTTGCACTTTTCAGATGTGGCCATTCAGATTCTCTATATTGTTGTGGCCTAACTTTAAAATGTTGAATACAAATAGTATATGCATTTCCTTCTAGTATATTCTTTAATTCTGACAACATAACAATTATCTTAATATTTTGTTTCTATAAAATTGAACTAATACAATTTAATGGGAAAAAGAAATCCTCGATACTAAAATAATTTAGGAAAGAACCAACCTGCTTCCCACCTTCCACTATTCCAACTTATCTTAATTCAGTGTTATTTGCAGTATATACTGTGTTCCTCATTTTGGAAAGAAGGCAGTAAATAACACATTGGGAAAGGGAAAACGTGGTTCTTCTCAGTTTCCTACATGAAGGTTTCTGTAAAGATATTAAAACATTGTGGCATTGGGACAGGAGTTAAGATCTCTGCTTTAAGGTTGGAAGTGCTATTAATGTGACCTCATAAGATCAAAGTTTTTTAAAAATGTTTTTCTCCTTCCTTGTCCATAAAAGCTATGTTTACCTCTTAGTGACCTTGAGTATTCACTGTAGTAAGTTGGTGGTCAAAAAATCCTTGTATTTGTGAAGTTTTGGAAAATAAATTGTAGAAATTCAGGTTTCTCCTAGCAATTAAGGTGGGATGAAGTTCATCCACTCACATGGGTGGCAGGGAAAATTTGCTGGCTGAATTGAACACGCAATACCAATGTCTTTTAAGTGTACTCTGCCAATTCCTTCCTAGATCTCCCTTCTTCAATCCTATAAATTACTTGTTATATATAAGCCTGATACAAAGTCATCACCTCTGCCAAGTCAAGTAAGAAAAGTCCCAAAACATTATTCTGCTTTTGTAGGTGTGAGTCTTATTTTTCATATTGTTCTTCCATAAACATTATGATTCCATAAACATTATTATCCACCAAAAACTGAAGGTATTTTAATGGAGACTGTATTAATTTTATAGGTCAAGTTGAGAAGATTAACATCATTAGAACATCGCATCTTCACAGATAATAACACGATGTATTTCTCCATCAATTAGGTCTTTCATCATCAATGTTAAATAAAATTTTAACTTAATTGATTTTCTATATTGATTTGTGTCCAGTAATTTTGCCAGACTTTCTACAAACTGTAACTTAACTTTGGTATTTTGGTTGTTTCTTTTTTTTCTTTTCTTTTCTTTTTTTTTTTTTTTTTTGAGATGAAGTTTTGCTCTTGTCACCCACGCTGTAGTGCAATGACACGATCTCGGCTCACTGTAACCTCTGCCTCCTGGGTTCAATCGATTCTCCTGCCTCAGCCTTCCAACTAGCTGGGATGAGAGACAGACTTTCACCATGTTGGCCAGGCTGGCCTCAAACTCCTGACCTCAAGTGATCTACCCACCTCAGCCTCCCAAAGTGCTGGGATTACAGGCATTAGCCACTGCGTCCAGCAATACTTTGGTTGTTTCTTGCTGCATAACAAACTATCCTAAAACTTCATAGCTTAAAATAATAATTATTTTTTTATATCTAACGATTTTGTACATCAGACTGGCCTATAAATTTCCTTCCTTTATTATGCTAGTCTGTTTTGGTATCCAAGTTATGCTGACCTAAAATATGTTCATTGGGGAGGCTTACAATTTCAGTTCTGAATTCAATCAGCTTGAAATTCCTAACTCCTATCCTCACAATGAGCACAAACGTGAACAAGCTCAAAATCAATGACTTTTTATAGGCCTAGCAGGAAATTCACTGACTCCAGATTTAGCAAGAGGTGAATACACACAGTCAGAGCTGAGATTACCTTATCAGAATCAAGACATTGGAGACAATAACAGAGCACCAGTGTAATAACAGTGGATAACAACTGAGAGAACTGTAAGACACAGACTCTATTTAAGAAAGAATTCTTAACGAAATTCAAAGACAACAGGGAAGAAAAAGCAACAACAACAATGAAGCTAAAGTCTCTGGCACCTAGGGCTACACTACACATGAAACACAGCTCAGCTCTTAGCCAAGGTAACATGAAACTTTACAAAATGCCTAATTTTCTCAGTTCCCATGCCTGACTTTCAACAAAAATTTACAAGTCATACTAAAATGCAAATAATAACAGTCTATAGAGACAAAGTAAGCATCAAAACCAGAATCAGGAAAGATACCATTTGTGAACTATCAGATAAAAAATTTAAAATAAGTATAATAAGATCGCTCATAAAATATTAGACAGTATGCAAGAGTAGACAGTGTAAGTAGAATGATAGAAACAACGAAAGAAAAGGAGATGGTAGAAATAAAAAATTATGTGAGAAATATAAAGAATATTTTTGATGGTCTCTGCATTGGGCTGGAGATAGATGAATAAAGAATCCATTTGCTGAAAGACACATCAATAAAAACCTCCCAAACTGAAATGCAAATAGAAAAATTACAATGAAATAAAAATAAAATAATATATTGTATGATGATTATAAAAGTTGTAATACATGTGTATGGGAGTATAAGAGGAAAAGAAAGAGGGAAATAAGAACAAGAAACATTTGAGGTAATAATGGCTGAAAATTTTCTAAATTTAATTACTGATACCATACAACAGATCCAGGACTCTGCAAACACCAGGAAGAATAAATGCCCAAATGATCTACACTTGGGTATATCATACTCAAAGTACTGAAAATCCTAAAAGGAACCAGAGGTATGAGGAGCACTTTAGTTAGAGGAACAAGGATAAGAAATATACATCAGTTTCTCATAAGAAACCATGCAAGCAAAAAGAGAGTGAAGTAATATAAGGTATTGAAAGAAAAAATGAACCTAAAATTGTGCATCCAGGAAAACTATTCCACAAAAGTGAACGAGAAATAAAGACTTTTCAAAAGAACAACTAAGGTAATTTTCTACTAGCAGACCTCCCATACAAGAAATATCAAACAAAGGTTATTCAGGGGAAGAAAAAACATATAGGTCAGAAATGTGTACTTATATATAGAAAGAAAGAACATCAGAGAGGAAATAAAGTTGAAATATTTCATGTTTATTTTTCTAAATTAATCGAATAGATAACCCCTTGTTTAAAGAAAAATAGTAACAATATATTAGGTGATTTTAATACATGAAATAAATGATGGAAATGTTTTCAGTGAGAGGAGGGAGAAATTGGAAAGACTCTGTTATAAAGTACCTGCAGTACACTGAGTGAAGTTAGATTAGTTGCGTATGTAAATTAAAACTCTAGAGCAAACACCTAAAAATTTAAAAAGAAGAATGACTGACACTAAGAGATGAACAAAAATGAAATCACTTAAAAGGTTCCATTAAAACTAAAGAAAGTTAACAACATCAAATGCTAGAGAGAATATGAAACAATAAGCATTCTCATTCACTGCTGGTGGGAATGCAAAATGGTACTTAGGAAGATCATTTGGCAGTTATTTACAAAACTGAACACACTATTACCATAGGATCCAGCAGTCATGCTCCTTGGCATTTACCCCCAAAAAACTGAAAACATATGTTCACACAAAAATCAGAATATGGTCATTTATAGCAGCTTTATTTATAATTGCCAAAACTTGGATGCAACCAAGATGTTCAATAGGTGAATGAATGAACTGTGGTACATCAAGACAGTGGAATACTATTCAGTACTAAAAAAGTAAGCTATCAGAGACATAGATGAAACTTTTTTTTTTTTTTTTGGTAGAGACAGTGATCTCACCATGTCATCCAGGCTGATCTCAAACTCCTGGGCTCAAGCGATCTGTCCTCCTTGTCCTTCCAAAATGCTGGGATTATAGACATGAGCCAGAGGACATGCAGGAAACTTAAATGCCTATTACTAAGTAAAATAAGTCAATATTAAATGGCTATATATTATATGATTCCAACTATAAGACATTCTGGAAAATGCAAAACTATGGAGACAATAAAAAGATCAGTGTTTTCAGAAGCTAATGAAGAATGAGGAATGAATACACAGAGCACAGAGTGTTTTTAGGGTAGTGAAACTACTGTGTATGATGCTATAATTGTGGGTACATGTCATTATACATTTGTCCAAACCCATAAAATGTAAAACATCAAGAGTGAACCCTAATGTAAACTATAAATTTGGGATCATTATGACGTGTCAATATAGGTTCATCAATGCAATAAATGTACAATTATAGTGGGGGATGCTGATAAAGGGGAAGGTTATGCCTAAATCAAAAACATAGAATTATTTTCTTGATTGACAGACCTTTAGCTAAACTAAAAAAAAAAAAAAAAAAGAAAAATCAAGTTTAAAATATCAGAAATGAAAGAGGAACCATTACAATAAAAACTACACATATACAAAAGTCATGAAACTACTATGAACAACTATATGCCAACAAATTGGATGACCTGGAAGAAACTGATACATTTCTAGACATATCAAGACTAAATCATGAAGAAATAAAAATTCAAACTGATTAATACTGAGTAAGAAGATTAAATTAGTAATAAAATGTTTTCTATCAAAGACAAGGCAGAATCTGACCTTCACAGCAGAATTCTAACAAATATTTAAAGAAGAACTAATCATGTTCTCATTTTTTCATTAAATTAGAGAGGAGATAATACTTGCAAACTCATTTTACAAGGCCAGCATTACTCTGATACAAAAGCCAGACAAGAAACTACTAGAAAAAAAAAAAAAAATTACAGGCCAATATCCCTAAGTAACATAGATGCAAAAATCCTGAATAAAATACTAGCAAACCAAATTAAATAGCACATTAATAAAATAAAATCATTCACTATGATCGACTGAGATGTATTCCACAGGGACAAGAATGGCTCAACATGCATAAATCTATAGATTGATACACCACATCAACAGAATGAAGGAAAAAAAAAAACATATGATCAACAGATGCAGAGAAAACATTTGACAAAATTTAATATTCTTTTAGGGGAAAAAATCTCTCAACAAAAGAGCTATAGTAAAATGGAACTCAACACAATAAGAGCTATAAACAACAAGCCCATAGCTAAAATCATACTCAAAGATGAAAGGCTGAAAACTTTTCTTCTAAGATTAGGAACAAGAAAAAGATGTACCCTCTCCTCACTTCTATTCAACATAGTACTAGAAGTCATAGCCAGAGCAATTAGGCAAGAAAAAAAAAAGCCCAAATTATAAAGGAAAAAGTTAAATTGTCTCTATGGTCAGCATACCTTTATACCATAATCAGTACCTTAACGCAAGGATACATTCTGAGAAATGCATTATCAGGTGATTTTGTCATGTGCAGACATCATAGAGTGTACCTACACATATCTAGATTGTATAGCTTACTACACACCCAGAATATATGGTATTGCCTGTTGCTCTGAGTCTACAAAATAGTATAACATGTGACTGTACTAAATAGTGTGGGCAATAATAACACGATGGTAAATAGTTTTGTATCTAAACATAACTAAACAAAGTACGGTAAAATTATGGTCGAAAAGGTAAAAACTAAAACACCTATATAAGGCACTTACAATGGATGCAGCTTGCGGGATTGGAAGTTACTCTGAGTTTGAAATTACTGTGAATGAGTGATGAGTGGATGTGAAGGCCTAGGACATTACTGAACAGTACTGTAGACTTTCTAAACAGTGTACATTTAGGCTACACTAAATTTATTTTGTTAATGTCTTTCTTAAATAATAAATTAGCCTTCGATTACTGTAATGTTTTTACTTTTACTTCTGATTTTTTTTTTTACTCTTGTAATTACACATTGTTTAAAATACAAACACATTGTACTGGTTTAACAAAAATTGTTTATTTCCTTATATTCTCATTCTATAAACTTTTTCTATTTTAAAAGTTTTGTCTTTCTTTTTTTTTTTTTTTTTTTTTTTACTTTTTAAACCATTTTTACTTTTTAAAGGTTTACAAAGTAAAAAAAAAAAAAAAAACAAAAACAAAACAAACAAAAAAAAAACAACTTTTAAAAGTTTTAAAAACTAAGGCATAAACACACACATTAGGCCAGACTTCCCAGAGTAAGGATCAATATCACTGTCTTCCACCTCCACATGTTGTCTTTCTGGAAGGTCTTCAGGGGCAATAACATGGAGCTTCCAGCAGGAGATGATAGCTCATATGATAACTATGCCTTCTGGAATACCTCCTGAAGTACTAGCCTGAGGCTGTACTACAGTTAACTTTTGAAAAAATAGGTAGAACAAGCACACACTAAAATAACCATAAAAGTATGGTATAGTAAATATGTAAACCAGTAACATTCACTTATTAGCATTGCCAAATGTTCTGTACTATACATAATTACTACACTTTTCTACAAGTGGCAGTGCAGTAGGTTTGTTTATACCAGCATCATCATAAATATGAGTCATGCATTGGGCTACGATGTTACAAACACTACCATTTCACTAGTCAAGGGGAATTTTTCAGCTCCAATATAATCTTATGGGACAATCATCATATATGCAGTCCGTTGTTGACAGAAATATTATATGGATACATGACTGTGTATATAACACTCTAAAGACTCCATCAAAAATGGTTAGATTAATATATTAATTAGTCAAATCAGTAAAGTTGCAGTATATATCAATGTACAAAAATCAGTAGCATTTCTATACACTAACAACAAACTCTGAAAAAGAGATCAAGAAAACAATCCCATTTACAATAGCTACAAAAAAAACTTACAAATAAATTTAGCCAAGGAGGTAAAAGAGCTTCATCAAAAAAAAAAAAAAAAAAAAAACCTAGAAAATATTGAGTAGAAAAATTGAAAAACACACAAATAAATGGAAACATACCTATTGTTTAGGGATTAGAAGAATTAATATCATTAAAATGTCCATAATACCAAGACAATCTATAGGTTCGTTGCAATTCCTATCAAAATTTAAATGACATTTTTCACAGAAATAGGTAAAACAATCTTAAAATTTGTATGAAACCACAAAAGA
Organism: Chlorocebus sabaeus; assembly: GCF_047675955.1. Taxonomy (NCBI): domain Eukaryota; kingdom Metazoa; phylum Chordata; class Mammalia; order Primates; family Cercopithecidae; genus Chlorocebus; species Chlorocebus sabaeus. Next base: position 62,990,722 of record NC_132906.1, on the reverse strand, counting down.
CCCTTATAGCCAGAGCAATAATGAGCAATAAAGCAAAGCAGAAGGCTTCACACTACTTGACTTCAAAGTCTCCTACAAAGCTATAGTAATCAAAAGAGTATGACACTGCCATAAATACAGACACATAAATTAACAGAACAGAATAGAAAGTCCAGAAATAAATTCATGCATTTACAGTCAATTGATTTTTTGACAAAGATACCAAGAACACATAATGAGGAAAGTATAATCTCTTCAACAAATGGCGTTCAACCATTTAATGAAGAAAAATGAAATTAGATCTTCATCTCACACCATACGCAAATATCAAATAAAACTGGATTAAAAACTTAAATTTAAAACCTGAAATTGCAGAACCACCATAGGGAAACGTAGAAGAAAGCTTCATGACATGGTTTAGACAATGATTTCTTTTGTATATGACCCCTAAAATGCAAGCAACAAAAGCAAAAATAGATAAATTAGATTACATAAAACTAAAACACTTCATCACTGCAAAAGAAACAATCAACAGGATGAACAGACAACCTACAGAATGGAAGAATATATTTGCAAATCATATATCTGATAGGGTGTTAATATCCAGAATATATAAAGAATTCAAATACTTTAGTAGTAAGAAAATAAGTTACCAATTTTTAAAAATGGACAAAGGACCTGAATAGATATTTCTCAAAGGAGTACATACAAATGGCTAGCAGGTAACATCGCTAATCAGCAGGGTAATACAAATCCAAACCACAATGTTGTATTACTTCACACCTATTTGAATGGCTATTATCAAAAAGATGAAATACAATAAGTGTTGGTGAAGATGTGAAAAAAATAAAACTTCTGCACACCGTGGAAATGTAAGTTTGTACAGCCATGATGGAAAACAGTATATTCCTGAAAACAATTACAAATTGAGCTACTATATGATAGAGCAATCCCACTACTGAATAAGTATCTAAAGGATATGAAATCAGTATGTCAAAGATACAGCTACAGTCTCATGTTCATTGCAGCACCATTCATAATAGCCAAAAAAATAGAATCAACCTGGGTATTCATGAATTGATGAATGGATTTTAAAATGTGGTATGCATACACAATGAAATAATATTTAACTTTCAAAAAGAAGGAAATTCTGGCCAGATGTGGTAGTGCACACCTGTAATTCCAGTATTTTGCTAGGCCAAGGTAGGTGGATTGCTTGAGTCTAGGAGTTTGAGACCAGCTTGGACAAATTAGTGAAACCCTGTCTTTACAAAAAATAAATAAAACAAAAATTAGCTGGGTGTGGTGGTGTGCACTTGTGGTCACTGCTACTTAGGAGACTGAGGCGGGGGGATTGCTTAAACCCAGGAGTTAGAGGTTGTAGTAAGCTATGATGACCCTATTGCACTCCAGCCTGAGGAGCAGAGCAAGACTCTGTCTCCAAAAAAAAAAAAAAAAAAAAAAAGAAAGAAAAAAAGAAAAAGAAAGAAAGAAATGAAAAGCAATCCTGCCCTTTGTGCCCTCTGGAGGATACTAGGTTAAGTGAAATAACTCAAGCACATAAAGATAAATAATGTATGATGTCATTTACATATGGAGTGTAAATGGTGGTTACCAAATGTTAGAGACAGGAGAGATTGGGGAGATACTGTTCAAAGGGCAAAATAATTTCAGTTCAAGAGACTTATTGTACATCATGGGGACTACAATTAGTAACAAATATTATATACTTGAAAATTGCTAAGAGAATAGGCTTTAAGTGTTCTCATCACACACACACACACAAAATGTCATGTAAAGTAATATATATGTTAAATAGCTTGATTTGGGCATTACACAATGTATACATGAATCAAGACAAAATCTTGTACACCATAAATATGTACAATTATTACTTGTCAATTAAAAAATGGGGAAAAACTCTCAGCAAACTACAAATAGAGGAGAATTTTCTTAAAGTAAAAAAAAAAAAAAAAAACCTACAAAAAACCTACACCAAACATCACACATAACAGCAAGAAATTAGATGCTTTTACCCTAAAATGGAGATCAAGAAAGACTGTCTCCTCACCATGTATTTTCAATATTGTACCAGAGGTCCTAGCCAGTGCACTAATATAAAAAATAGAAATAAAGATATACAGATTATGAAATAAGAGAAAAACTGCCTTTATTCACTAATAACATGACTTTCCATACAGAAAATCCCAAAGAATCAATCTGGAATTAATAAACAAATATAGCACAGTCACAGGATCCATGGTTATTATGTAAAAGTCAATCGATTGTCTATATACCAAGCAGTGAACAATCGGAATTTAAATTAAAAATAAAACACCATTTTCATTAGCACACAAACACACACACACAAAAGATATATTTGGGAATAAATCTTACAAATATGTTCAGGATCTTTTTGAAGAAACTACAAAATTGATCAAAGAAATGAAGAATCTAAATAAATAGAGAGATAGTACATACTTGTGGATACCAAGACCTGATACTGTTAAGATGTCAGTTTTTCCCAAATGATCTGTAGAGTTAAGGCCATCCCATTCAAATTTCTAGCAAGGTACTTTGTGGATACTGACAAGCTGCACTAAGGTTTATATGGAAAGGCAGAAGAAGTAGAACAGTCAACATAATACTGATGAACAGTGTCAGAGGACTGAACTAACCAACTTCAAGACTTAGTATAAAGCTATAATAGTCAAAACAGCATGATATTGGCTAATAAATATATAAGTCGATTAGTGGAACAGAATACAGAACCCAGAAATAGACCCACACAAATATAGTCAACTGATTGTTGACCAAGACACAAATCCAGTGAAGAATGAATTGTATGTTCAACACACGATGTTGGAACAATTGGACATCTACTGACAAAAAAGGAAAAGAAAAAAGAATTTAGATGTAGTTTTTATACTTTCCAACAAGAAAGATTCAAAATGGACCATAGACAAATGTAAATTGACAATTTGAACTTTATTGCTTTTTTCTCTGAAAAAATGCTGTTAGGAGAATTAAAAAGCAAGCTGCAGAATTTGAAATATTATTTATGACACTAATCTAATAAAGGGCTTGCATCCAAGTATACAAATAATTCTCACAACTTAATGGTAAGAAAACAAAAAGTTCAAACTAAATATGGGGAAAAGATCCAAACAAACACCTCACAAAGGAAGTTATGTATGTAGCAAACATGAAAAGATGCTCAACATCATGTCATTGGGAAATCGTACATTCAAACAATGAAATACCACTACTCGTGTATTAAAATGGCAAAAAATTAAACTAACAATGTCAAATTTTAGTGAAGATGCAAAGCAACCAGAACTATTTTTCATTGTTGGTAAGAATTCAAAATGGTTCAGTTTCTTTGCAAGACTCTTTGGCAGTTTCTTCCGTAATTAAGCATAGTTATAGTATAGGATTAAATAATTATGCCCTAGGTATTTACCTAATTGAGTTGAAAACTTAGGTTCTCACAAAAACCTTCACACAATTTGTAGTAGCTTTATTCTGAAGCACCATAATCTGGAAGCAAACAAGATGTCCTTCAATAAGTGAATGGCTGAACTGTGGTACATTCATAAAATGGAATATTATTCAGTGATTAAAACATATGAGTGTATTAGTCCGTTTTCACGCTGAAGATAAAGGCATATCAGAGAGTGGGAAAAAGAAGCAGTTTAATTGGATTTACAGTTCTGCATGGTTGGGGAGGCCTCAGAATCATGGTGGGAGGCAAAAAACACTTCTTACATGGCAGTGGCAAGAAAAAATGAGGACGAAACAAAAGTGGAAACCCCTGATAAACCCATCAGATCTCATGAGACTTATTAACTATCATGAGAATAGCATGGGAAAGACCAGTCACTATGATACAATTACCTTCCCCTGGGCCCCTCCCACAACGTGTGGGAGTTCTGGGAGATACAATTCGTTTGATTTTTGTGGGGACACAGCAAAATCATATCAATGAGCTTTCAACCCAGGAAGACACATGGAGAAAACTTAAATGTATATCGCTAAGTGAAAGAAGCCAATCTGAAAATACTATATACTGCATTTCTCCAATGTTATAACACTCTGGAAAAGGCAAAAACTGTAGAGGTAGCAAAAAGATTAGTGGGGGTGGTGAGGGTTGTGGGGAGGGGAGTGGAAACTGAAAGAATTTGTAGGACAGTAAAACTATTCTATATGATACTTTCATTGTGAATACATGGCATTAGGCACATGTCAAAATCCATTTAACTGTACAACACAAATAATTTTAGTTAATAATGGATTCATTAATTACAACAAATGTGCTATACTAAGCATACAGAAAAGGAAATATATGGGAACTCTTCATACTATCTGCTCCATTTTCCCATGAATCTAAAACTGTGATAACTAATAACATCTGTGAATTTTTTAAAAAAGAATTATTTGGCAAGTAAAGGCACTTTTTTCCTATTCTTCTTAAGAGTATATTGAGGACTTGACTATGTGATTCTTGGCTCTATGTATCTGCATTTGTGGCCACTCATTAATATTCAGCTATTAGATGGGCTAGTCTGGAATGTCCATAATGGCTTCCTTCACATGCCTGGAGTTTTGCCAGCAATGAACAACAGCTGGGCTTATCTGAGACTCAATGTGAGTACCTACACATGGTTTACCCAGTAAGCTGTCTTCAGTATCCTTAAACTTTTTATCTGATGACCAAGGCTCCGAGAGAAAGTACTGCAAGAAATAGGTAGTGGAAGCTGCTAATGTCTTAAGGCCTAGGCTCAGAAACTAGTGCAGCATCACTTCTGGCATATTCTTCACAGAGCCTAATGAGATTCAAGGAAAGAAGAAAGAACCAGCTCTTAATAGAAAGGGTGACTAACAATTTATGATGATCTTTAATCCATCAAATTCTTAATGAGGATGCTAACATCATTTCACTTTAATTATAATATGATCATGGATGTTGCAGATGCTTTTACGCCTTTTACTGGGATATAAAATTTTCTTTCATTCCCAATTTGATAATCTTTTAGTGAAACATTCTAAATACTTCATCTACTGAAATTATTATATGGATTTTCCTTCTTATTAAACTAATATGGTATATTAGGATATAGATTCAGCAACCATAAAATAGTCTTAAGTAAGAACAGGTTCAAAATCAAAGTTTACTTTTATTTAACAGGCCAGGTATGAAGAGTGCAAGTTTTGTATAGAATGTGCTCCAGACTCCTTCTGTGTTGTTGTGGCTTCATATTTATACTGTTTCTAAGGATATTATACATAATTTCAACATTTCTAGAAGTATAAATTGAAAACAGAATGAAATCAGGTAAGCTTCTTGTCATTTAAGAAAACTGACATTATATACATCATTCTGTTTCACAGCCTTTCGGCCAGAATTTAGTCCCACGGCAGCATGTATTTGCAAACAAGTCTGGAGAATGTAGTGTACTATTCTTGAAAAGCACATGCCCACATTTAAAAATATATATTTCTTGGAATGCCTATGTTTAGATAGAAATTGCATATATATACATATATATTATATATATGTGTAATATATATATAATATATAATGTATGTATATGGAATAAGGAGAAATTAAGTATCAGGAAACAATAAATACCCCTAACATGCATGGTGAGTTACACTAATCAATTTTTTCCCTGCTACTAGATTATATAATATCTTTTAGTATAGAGTCCAATCACCCATTTTTATATATGATAAAATATTTCACACAGAATCTTAAAGATAATAGGTACTCAATGTCTATATAATATCTCTATGGATACAGACACTGATATGAAGGAATGCATGCATACATAAATCAGTGAATACCCAACCTTTGTGATAACAAAGTATCTCCTGCATTAATTCATGCTTTCATTTCTGGGGTAAATGCAATAGGCTCATTCTGAATCATTATTTTTTTAGACAGTGCCAATTTTCTTTGATATTATTTGGCCTAAAGGGATGTGTTTTTCTTAATCTGCTCTAGTCATTTTTATCAAAGTTATGCTTGATTTGGGAGTAAAATTATTTAAAACTGTTTTAGATGTTAGAATTATTTTCTTAAAGTTGGGACCACTTGTTGCAAGAAGAAACCACCAACCTAAAATCTCTTGAATTACTAAGTTTTTCTTACCATAGAGATAGCTGTATGAACACAACATGAAGTGAGGGCTGACTGTTTTTCTTTCCTCCAAATGCCAAGTTTAACAGAGGTTTTAGCTATTTTATTATTTGTTTGGTTTTGCTGTAACTTTCTCCTTAGTTTTATTCTCTTTTATCTTCATAATGCCAATAAAAATCACTTTTCTAGCTTTATACGAGGAGTCTCTTATTTGGTCTCCTCAACCTTCATAGACTGTATCTCCTTAACTCTCATTCCCAAACACCTGTTAGAGCAGAAATTCAAGTTATTTAGGCTTTTTTTTTTTCCAGTAACTATGAAGGCAAAAGCAACCTTGGATGGTTTTATAGCTTCTAGATATTCTTCATTTCATTTTTATTCTCTGTGGGATTAGTTCGGTCTTGTCCCATCAGTGTTCGATGAACACACACACACACACACACACACACACACACACACATACATACCAGCTTTTGTGTTGCTGCTAGTGGGAAAGTCAGGTACCAGGTCTGCTTTATTGACAGAAGGAGAAGTGACAAGGTGACTAGATCACCTCTCTTCTTTTTCCTTAACTCAGAATCTTTTTCATTAAATAGGATCAATTATTCAACAGAGATGGACCTAGTGGACATTATGCCAGGAAAAGAAAGACAAATTCTGCATTATCTCAGTCATATGTGGAATTTTAAAATAGCCAGACTCAGAAGCAGAGAGTAGAATGGTGGTTGCCAGGCGCTGAGGTAGGTGGAAATGAGAAGGTGTTGATCAAAGGTTACAACGTTTCGGATAAGCAAGTAAGTTAGGAAGATACACTGTACAATGTAGGACCTACGATTAACCTCTGTCTTAAGTATTGTATACTTAACATTTACTAAGAGGATAAATCTCATCCTAAGTGCTCTTACCACAAAAGAAAAAAAAAACTCAACTAAAAGTGAGGGGCAGACCAAAGGAAGCTTTTGGAGGTAATGGGTGCATTTATTACATTGATTGTGGCAGTGTTTCACAAGTGCTTACTTTTTTCGAAACATATCAAGTTGTATATATGAAATATCGACAGCATTTTATATATCAATCATAATTCAATAAAGAGCTTTAAAAATAAATATGGCCAGGCGCAGTGGCTGACGCCTGTAATTCCAGCACTTTGGGAGGCCAAGGCGGGCGGATCACGAGGTCAGGAGATTTAGACCATCCTGGCTAACATGGTGAAACCCCGTCTCTACTAAAAATACAAAAAATTAGCTGGGCCTGGTGGCAGACGCCTGTAGTCCCAGCTACCTGGGAGGCTGAGGCAGGAGAATGGCGTGAACCCGGGAGGCGGAGCTTTCAGTGAGCCGAGATCGTGCCACTGCACTCCACCCTGGGCAACAGAGCGAGACTCCATCTCAAAATACATAAATAAATAAAAATAAAAATAAAGAAATATACCGTGTTACATGACTTGCTCATAAATCTTTCACTGTCCATCACTGACTGCAGAATGCTGTTCCTGCTCCTTAACTATGTATTACAGAGATGTCTAACATGGCCTCAATTGACCATTCTTTGGTTTCCTGCAACTTTTTTCCCTCAATTCACGTTTCTTTGAATATGACATGAGCTACCACTCAGAGCAGTCTCAATTACTTCGTGAAAATTCTCTTCACTTTCTTGCTTGCTGCCTATGATACTGAGATGCTGTCTACCTGGATCGCTTTTTATTCTTATACCCACCTATCAAAATCTACCTTACGTATCAATAATAAGTTCAATGACAATCACAAACCATCTCTCCTTTCTTTATATTACTAAAACCTTTCTCAAAAGCTTTTCACAAAAAGCAGCCTCATGATTCGCATTATACTCATTGCTCTAAATGCCTATATGTATCCCTAAACCACACCATTTCTAAGAGAGACTATGCTTCAATCCCTATGGAATCTTTCTAGAAACCTAATGCTTTACTTGTTAATGTATTTGTCAATAGATACTTATTGAGTTCAATTATATTTTCCCATTTCTGTTCCTTTTAAATCACAGCAAAATAAATTTAGATTCCTAAAGTTAACTATGTTAGGCATTGGAGATATTCTACACAACACTTAACTTTTATAAAAAATAAAATAACAAGCATAGAGGACACTATAACAAAACAACAGGGGTACTTTTATGAGTGGAAGGATTTAGCCTGAAAGGCAGGAGTCCCCATGAGCCTCTCATAACTATGCAGCTGTACTGCTGGCTGCAGTCTGCAATTCAAGAGATATTTTTTAAGTCTGTTGTTGTTATTAATTTGAGGAGAAGAGGTCTCTGTAGAGGAAAAAAATCCAAGATTTTTTGTTTCCTTTTCCATCACTCACAGTCACTGTAATGTCAACACCATTTAGGTCAAATTTCAGGCATTCAAAAATGTGCAGCTTCATCCAGCTGCAAGAACTAAAAATCAACAGCACTATAGCCTAACCAATAAAATATGTCTGAGGGTGTTAGTAACAATTAACAGGTGTGTACCTTCCCTAGAAAGCTTGCATGACCTGAAATGTGTGAAGTAGTACGCTTGGATTTCATAAGAATTACATATAAGAAAATATATATTTTATTTTACTAATGGATCTTAAATAAAGTAATTTAACCACATAAACCACTTAAACACATGTTACAAAAGGGTACTTTGGTCCTCATCAAAGTCAATAGGTTCATTGGATGTGAGTATAGTCCCTGCTACCCAACTGTCCCTGAATCTTTTCTCTTTCACAACCAGGAGGATTAAAATTCTCTGCTAGGTATTAAATTTACCTAACTTTTAGTTTCCTCACATATAAAATGGAAATAAAAATACCAAACTCATGATATCTTATGAGAATTATATATAGTATCCCAATCTAAGTTTACAAAATTGTCCTCCTCTCCGACTCAAAAGAAAAAAAAAAATCTGTGTATTTCTCCTTCTTTGCTTTTGCATTGTCCTGAAGAGGTTTTTTTTGTTTGTTTGCTTTTGTTTTTTTTAGGGAAACAACATCTTGCTCTGGTTGAGGTTTAGCTACCTCTTCCATGTCTTCCTTTCTTTGTGATCTATCAATTCTATCATGATCTCCAGTAGTTTACTAATGTGCTCTTCTCAACTCTGAACCACACCCTTCCTCTTCCCTCTGCCAAGACTCACAAAATTAATCAGGTCACTAATGCACTTGCAAGCCACGAAGTCTCCCTCCTCTCTGTTCCTCTGTGATTTCCACCTTACCAATCCTCACATTTCAATAACTCTGGTTGCCCAATTCCTCTCCCCATATTCACAAACTGAATCAAATTACTAAACAATAGTGAGTGATTCAACTGACCTCAGCTGGACCCTCATTGTATCTCAGCAATTCTTTTATTTATCACTTGTTGACTAACCATTGCATTCCTCCCTGCAGCTGTTCCAAATGTTTCCGTTGTGCTCAAGTCCCTAATACCAGCCCTCCTTCCTCCCTCTTAGCACATAACCTCACCTCCTACTGAGAAAATTAAAACCATCCCAACCTAAGTTTACACAATTGTCCTCCTCTCTGACTCAAAAGAATAAAAAAACTGTGCATTTCTCTTTCTTTGCTTTTGAAGAATTGTTTTTTTTCCCCCCAGAGAAATAGCATCTTGCTCTGATGCTTTGGGTTTGGAGTCAGGACAACCAAGTTTAGATAATTTGTGTTGACACAGCATGACCTTGACGAATTTTCTCATTTTGCAGTCTCAATGCCGTCATCGCTAAAATTGAGGTAAAAATTTCTACTTCATAGAGTAGTAAAGAATAATTAGCAAGTTTTTGTCAGATAATATACATTTAACAAACTATTGCTATTATTATTTGGAAACCCAACGACTTCATTCTGTTTATTCTAAAAATGACCCTGTTCTGACCCTGTTTATTCTAATAATGATGATAATAATAATGATGAAAGTGATGACAGTAAATTATTATCTTGTTGCCTTTCTTAGTAAGATACTACTTCAATTATCTCTTTTCTTTCTTAAATCTTTATTTCAATCTAGTTAATTAGATAATTTTTTTCTTCTTTATATATGATCAAACTGTCATTTTTCCTTAAAAGAAAAACAACTTTTTTAACCCTACACATGATTCAAGATAACATCCCATTCATTGCCCAGTATCCTTAAGAAAGTTATCCAGTATCCTTAAGAAAGTTGTTGATATTAGCTGCTCTTTTGTCTTTTCCAAATAGTTCTTAAAACCCTCGATGTAACTTTTCACTTTAACCATTCCGTGAAAACAACCATTTAACTCATGCTCATCCACCTACTCTATGATAGACCTAGGGGCATAGCAGTGGGCAGAACAGAGTGGTTCCTGAATTCTTAAAGATTATGGTCTAATATGTAGGCACACATTAAGCAATTAATGTAAGTGCTATCAATATCAGAAAGAGAAGGGACAAAATGCAATGAAAATGAGACTTAGTTTAAAGACTGAGTAAAAAAGTAGCACTGAAAATTATCTAAAGGAAAAGCTATACATGAGAGGGAATCAGAGGAAGATGAAGAATACAGACAGAAAGAAGAGTGTGTGAGTACCCTCATATGAAAATAAGAGGGGGGAAATAAGTACCTAGGGGGGAGTGGTTTAAGAGATGATAAGCGGAAGTAGGACCTTAAAGAATGTCTAAGCCATGTGAGTATTGAAGAATTTTTTTAAAAGGGAAGAAAATCATTTGAGATGTCAAGTAAAGGACTAGGAAGATAGCCACATTTTTATTTTTAAAATATCAGTCTGACCTCAAGTACTGAGAGATCACTCATGAGGCCACTGTCCACAAAAGAGAAGAGGGAGACTTAGATGAAGGTGCTAGTGGTGGGGGTGTAGAGAATAAGAAAGTTCAATAAATATTTTAAGAGCTAGAATTCATGGGATTTAGTGATTAATTATATATGAAGAGGCAATAAAATTATGGCAGAAATAAGTATCAAGCAATATATTTTTTTCTTGAGCAACTAAAGTAGAGTGTGACACCACTTATTTATCAAAGTAGGTAAAGGAGCAAAGGTATATTAATAAAACAATAAACACCTATTGAACACTGATATGGTTTGGCTTTATGTCCCCACCCAAATCTCATGTTGAATTGTAATCCCCAGTGTTGGGGGAGGGATGTGGTAGGAGGTGACTGGATCACAGGGGAAGATATCATGCTTCTTGTTCTTGTGATACTGAACAAGGTCTCATGAGATCTGGTTGATTAAAAGTGTGTATCACTTCCCCCTTCACTCTCTTCCACTATGATTTTAAGTTTTCTGAGGCCTCCCAGCCATGCTTCCTGTACAGCCTGAACAGTGAGACAATTAAACCTCTTTTCATTATAAATTACTCAGTCTCAGGTGTTTCCTTAGAACAGTGTGAGAATGGACTAATACAGAAAATTGGTATGAGAAGTGAAGCATTTCTATAAAGATAACTGAAAATGTGGAAGCGACATCAGAACTCGGTAATGAGCAGAGGCTAGAATCATTTGGAGGGATCACAAGAAGACAGGAAGATGAGGAAAAGTTTGGAACTCCCTAGAGACTTTTTGGATGGTTGTGACCAAAATACTGATAGTGATATGAATAGTGAAGTTCAGACTAAGGTAGTCTCAGATGGAGATGAAGAATTTATTGGGAACTTGTATAAAGGTCACTCTTGCTGTGCTTTAGCAAAGAGACTGGTGGCATTGTGCCCCTGCTCTAGAGATCTGCAGGACTTTGAACTTGAGTGAGATAATTGAGGGTATCTGGTGGAAGAAATTTCTAAGCAGCAAAGTGTTCAAGATGTAGCCTGGCTGCTTCTAACAGGGCATGCTCATATGCATTCCCAAGGTGATGGTCTGAAACTGGATCATATGTTTAAAAGAAAAGCAGAGCATAAAAGTTTAGAAAATTTGCAGCCTGGCCATGTGGTAGAAAATAAAAACCCTTTTCCTGGTGGGAATTCATGGCTGCAGAAAATTTCATGAGTAAAGAGGAGACAAACGTTAATAGCCAAGACAATGGGGAAAATGCCTCCAAGGTGTTTCAGAGACCTTCACAGCAACCCCTCTCATCACAGCCTGGGAAGCCTAGGAGGGAAAAATGGTTTCATGGGCCAGACCCAGAGTCCTGTTGTTCTATGAAGCCTTGGGACATGGTACCCTGTGTTCTATCTGCTCCAGCTCCAGATGCCATGGCTAAAAGGGGCCAAAGTAGGGCTGGGCATGGTGGCTCAACACCTGTAATCCCAGCACTTTGGGAGGCCGAAGCAGGTGGATCACCTGAGGTCAGGAGTTGTGAACAGCCTGGCCAACATGGTGACACCCCATCTCTACTAAAAATACAAAAAAAAAAAAAAAAATTAGCTGGGTGTGGTGGTGGGTGCCTGTAATCCCAGCTACTCAGGAGGCTTAGGTGGGAGAATCACTTGAACCCAGGTGGTGGAGGTTGCAGTGAACTGAGATCGTGCCATTGCACTCCAGCCTGGGCAACAAGAGTGAAACTCCATCTCACAAAAAAGAGGGGGGAGTGGCAGCAAAGTGCAGCTTGGGCCAATGCTTGAGAGGGTTCCAGCCCCAAGCCCTGGTGGCTTGCCCATGGTCTTGGGCCTGTGGGTGCACAGATACAAGAATTGAGGCCTGGGAGCCTGCACATAGATTTCAGAGGATGCATGGAAATGCCTTGATGTCCAGGCAGAAGTCTGCCACAGGGGCAGAGCACTCATGAAGAACCTCTACTAAGGCAAGTGCAGAGGGGAAATGAGGGACTAGAGACCCCATGCAGCATCCTCACTGGGGCACTGCTTAGTGGAGCTGTCATAAGAGGACCACCATCCTCCATATGCCAGAATGGTAGCTCCACTGACAGCTTGCACCAAGCACCTGGAAAAGCTACAGGCACTCAAGGACAACCTGTGAAAGCAGCCATGGGAGCTGTACCCTGCAGAGCCACAGGGGAGGGGCTTCCCAAGGCCTTGGGAACCCACACCTTGTATTAGTGTGGCCTGGATGTGAGACATAGAGCCAAAGAAGATTATTCTGGAGCTTTAAGATTTAATGACTGTCCTATTGGGTTTTGGACTTGCATGGGGCCTGCAGCCCCTTTGTTTTGGCTAATTTTTTTCATTTTGAAATGGAAGCACATACCCGTATTAACATTGTATCTTGGAAGTATCTAACTTGGTTTTTATTTTACAGGCTCACAGACAGAAGGGACCTGCCTTGTCTCAGATGAGACTTTGGACTTGGATTTTTCAGTTACTCCTGGAATGAGCTAAGACTTTGGAGGACTGTTGAGAAGTCATGATTGTGTTCTGAAATGTGTGAAGGACGTGAGATTTAGAAAGGTCGGGGCAGAATGATATGGTTTGGCTCTGTGTCCCCACCCAAATCTCATGTTGAATTGTAATTCCCATGTGTTGGAGGAGGAACCTTGTGGGAGGTGATTGCATCATGGGGACAAATTTTCCCCTTGATGTTCTCATAATAGTGAGTGAGTTCTCATGAGATCTGGTTGTTTAGAAGTACATAGCACTTTCCCCTTTGCTCTCTTCCTCCTGCTCTGCTATGCAAAGAAAGTGCTTGCTTCCCCTTCACCCTTCCACCATGACTGTACGTTTCCTAAGACCATCCCAACCATGCCTTCTGTACAGCCTGCAGCACTGTGAGTCAATTAAACCTCTTTTCTTCATAAATTTCCCAGTCACAGTTAGTCTCAGGTAGTTACAGTCTATGAGAACAGACTACAACAAACATCAACTGTGTGCAAGAAATCAACTACAAAATACTACATATATATACATATGGCTAATTTAATATATCCCTGGGATAAATTCTGCTTCATCATGATGAATAATCTTTTCAATTTGTTGTTGAATCCATTTTGCTTGTATTCTGTTGATAAATTTTGCATCAATGTTCATCAGAGGTATTGTCCTATAGTTTTCTTTTTTCGATATGTTCTTGTCTGGTTTTGGTATCAGGGTAATACTGGCCTTTTAGAATGAGTTTGGAAATATTCCCTCCTCTATTTCTCAGAATAGCTTGGGTAGAATTTTTATAGTTCTTCTTTAAATGTTTAGTAAAATTCAGCAGTGAATTCACTGGGCCCCAGGCTTTCTTTTGTTGGAAGAACTTGTATTGTGGCTTCAAACTCTAGTTATTGATTTATTCAGGTTTTGAATTCCTTCATGGTTCAATGTTGGTGGTTGCATTTGTTTAGGAATTTATCCATTTCTTCTGGGTTTTCTAACTTATTGGCATATAATTGCACATAGTAGCCTCTAATGACCCTTTGAATTTCTGTGGTATCAGTTGTAATATCTCCTTTTTCTTCTCTGATTTTGTTTATTTAGATTTTCTTTTTTTCTTAGTTAGCCTGTGATATGGTATCAATATGCATCTCCACACAAATCTTATGTCAAATTATAACCCCCAATGTTGGAGGTGGGACCTGGCAGGGGCAGAGTTCTCATAAATAGTTTAGCACCATTCCTGCTTGGTACTATATAGTGAGTGAGTTCTCATGAGATCTTGTTTAAAAGTTGGTAGCACCTCCACACTCTCCTCTTCCTGCTTTGGCCATGTAAGACAAGCCTGTCTCCCCTTCACCTTCTGCCATGATTGTAAATTTCCTGAGGCTTCCTCTAAAACCGAACAGATGGCCAGCATCATGCTTCCTGTAAGGCCTGTGAAACCATGAACTAATTAAACCTCTTTTCCTTATAAGTTACCCAGTCTCAGGTATTTCTTTATAGCATTGTGGTAATTAATCAATATGGAAAATTGGTACTGAGAAGTGGAACACTGCTATAAATATACCTGAAAATGTGGAAGCAGCTTTGGAACAGGGTAACTGGCAGAAGTTGGAAGAGTTGGAGGGCTCAGAAGAAGATAGGAAGATGAGGTAAAATTTGGAACCTTAGTGATTGGTTAAATGGTTGTGACAGAAATGCTGATAGTAATGTGGACAATAAAGTCTGGGCAGAGAAGGTCTCACACAGGAATGGGAAACATTTTGGGAACTGGAACAAAAGTCACTTTTGTTGTGCAAAGAGCCTGGAGGCATTGTGCCCCTGCCCTAGGGGTCTGTGGAACTTTGAACTTTAGATAACAATTTACACTATCTGGTGGAAGAAATTTCTAAGCAGCAAAGTGTTCAAATGTGGCCTGGCTGCTTCTAACAACCTATCTTCATATGTGTGAGCAAAGAATTGACTTGAAACTGGAACTTATGTTGAAAAGGGAAACAGAGCCTAAAAGTTTGGAAAATTTGCAGCCTGGAGATGTAGTAGAAAATAAAAACCTATTTACTAGGGAAGAATTCTAGCAGGCTAAAGAAATTTGCATAAATGAAAGGAAGGCAAATGCCTACAGCCAAGGCAATGCGAAGAAGCCCTCAAAGGCATTTCAGAGACCTTTGCAGCAGCTCCTCCCATTACAGGCCCAGAAGCCTAGGAGGGAAGAACAGTTTTGTGGGCTAGGCCTAAGACCCTGCTGTCTTGTGCAGGCTCAAGATGCTGCACTCTGCTTCCCAGCTTCTCCAGCTCCAGCCCTGGCTAAAAGGAGCCCAGGTACACCTTGGGGTGATGTTTCAAAGGGTGCAAGTCAAAAGCTATGGAGGATTCCATGTGGTGTTAATCCTGCAGGTGCACAGAGTGCAAGAGCTGAAGCTTTGGAGCCTGCCTAGATTTGAAAGGATGTATGAAAAAGGCTGTATGTCCCAGCAGAAGCCTGCTATAGGGGTGGAATCCTCATTGAGAAGCACTACTAGGATAGTGTGGAGGAAAAATGTGGGGTTGGGGACCCCACACAGAGGCCCCATTGGGTCACTTGCCCAGTGGAGCTGTGAGAAGAGGACCACCATCCTCCAGACCCCAGAATGGTAGATTCACTGTCAGCTTGCACCATGAGCCTGGAAAAGCTGCAGGTATTGGATGACAGCTCATGAGAGCAGCCACAGGGGCTGACATCTGCAAAACCACAGGGGCATTGCTGCCCCAGGCCTTGGGAGACCATTGTTTGCATCAGTGTTCCCTGCATGTGAGACATGAAGTCAAAGGAGATTATTTTGGAGCTTTAAGATTTAATGACCACCCTGCTGGATTTCAAACTCATATGGGGCCTATTGCCCCCTTTTTTTGGCCAATTTCTCCCTTTTGGAATGCAAGTATTTACCCAATGCCTGCACCTCCATTTTATCATGGAAGTAACTAACTTGTTTCTGATTACAGACCCATAGGCAGAAGGGACTTGCCTTGTCTCAGATGAGATTTGGTAATTTGGACTTTTAATTAATGCTGGCATGAGTTAAGACTTTGGGGGAATGTTGGGAAGGCATGATTCTATTCTGCAGTATGAAGAAGACATGAGATTTGGAAAGGGCCAGGGTGAATGATACTGTTTTGATCTGTGTCTCTGTCCAAATCTCATGTCTAATTGTAATTCCCAGTGTTGGAGATGGGGCCTGGTGGGTGATGATTGCGTAATGAGGGTGGAGTTCTCATAAATGGTTTGGCACCACCCCACCTTGGTACTATATATTCAGTGAGTTCTCATGACATCTGCTTCTTTAAAAGTATGTGGCACCTCCCACTCTGTCTCCTTCTGCTCTGGCCATGTAAGACAAGCCTGCTTCCTCTTCACCTTCCACCATAATTGTAAGTTTTCTGAGGTCTCCTCAGAAGCCAAACAGATAGCCAGCATCATGCTTCCTATACAGCCTATGAAATTGTTAGCCAATTAAACCTCTCTTTTAAATAAATTATCCAATCTCAGGTATTTTACAGCAATGCAAGAATTGACTAATAGAGCCTGGCTAAAGTTTGTCAGCTTAGTTTACCTTTTGAAAATCCAACTTTCCATTTCATTGAGCTTTCCTATTGTTTTCTTCATTTCAATTTGATTTCTGCTCTGCTCTTTATTATTTCTTTGCTTCTACTAATTTTGGGTTTAGTTTCCTCTTGATTTCTAGTAGCTCTTTATGATGCACTAATATGTTATTTGAAATTTTTCTTTTTAGATGTATGTGCTTATAACTATAAACTTTCATCTTAGTGCTTTCACTGTATCACACAGGTTTCAGGATGTTATTTCCATTATTATTTGTTTCAAGAAATTTTTTAAAGTTTATTTGCAATGTCTTCATTGACCTACTGGTCATTCAGGAGCATATTATTTAATTTTCAAATGTTTTTATAATTTCTAAAATTCCTCTTTTGGCTGATTTCTAGTTTTTTTCCATTGTGGTCAGAGAAGATACTTAAGATAATTTTCATTTTTTTGAATATTTTAAGATTTGTTTTGTCACCTAACTTATGGTCTATCCTTGAGAATGATCCATCTGCTGAGGACAAGAATGCATATTCTGTAGCCATTGGGTGAAATGTTCTGTAAATATCTATTAGGTCCATTTGGTCAATAGTGCAGATTAAGTTCAGTATTTCTTTATTTTCCGTCTGGATAATCATCAGTGCTGAAGCAGGGTGTTGAAGTCTCTGGCTATTGTATTAAGGCCTATCTGTCTCTTTAGCTCTGATTTCTGCTTTACCTATCTGGGTGTTCTAGCATTGGGTGCATATATATTTAAAATTGTTATATCCTGTTGCTAAATTGACCCCTTTTATCATTATATTATTGTCTTCTTTGTCTCTTTTCAAAATTTTTGTCCTGAAATCTATTTTGTCTGATATAAGTATAGCTACTCCTGCTCTTTTTAAAATTCCATTGACATGGAATATCTTTCTCATCTCTTCGTTTTACTCTGTGTATCTTCATAGTGAATTGTATTTCTTATAAGGAAGAGCTAATTGGGTCTTGTTATTTTATCCATTCAGCCAATCTATGTCTTTTGACTAAAGCAAGCTTATCCAACCTGTGGCCTATAGGCTAAATGTGGCCCAGTATGGCTTTGAATACGGCCCGACACAATTTCTTTAACTTTCTTAAAATTATGAGTTTTTGTGACTTTAAGTTCCTCAGCTATCATTAGTCTTAGGGTGTTTTATGTGTGGCCCAAGACAGTTCTTCTTCTTCCAATGTGGCCCAGGGAAGCCAAAAGATTGGACACTCCTAGATTACACAGTTTATTCCATTTACATTCAATGTTATCACTGATAAGTAAGGACTTACTCCTGCCATTTTGTTATTTGTTTTTTGGTTGTTTTGTAATCTTCCCTTTATTTTTTCCTTACTTTCTGTTTTCCCTTTAGTAAAGGTGATTTTCTCTAGTGGTATGTTTAAATATCTTGGTATTTATTTTTGCATTTCTGTTGTATGTTTTTGATATGAGGTTACTATGAGGCTTGCAAATAATATCTTAAATCCCTTGTTTTGAACAAATGATAACACTGATTGCATAACCAAACAAACAAGCAAAGGTAAACTAATAAAAATTCTATACTTTAAGTTTATCCCACTGTTATTTAACTTTTTGTTGTTTCTATCTTATTGTACTGTCTATGGCTTCAAAAGTTACAGTTATTATTGATTAGTTCATCTTTTAGTCTTTCTACTGAAGACATGAATACTTTACATACCACAATTGCAATGTTATAATATTTTGTGTTTTCTGTGTAGTTACTATTACTAATGAGTTCTGCACCTTCAGTGATTTCTTACTACTCATTCACATCCTATTTATTCTGATTGAAGAACTCCCTTTAGCATTTCTTGTAAGACAGGTTTTGTGTTGAGTGAATATTTCAGCTTTTGTTTGTCTAGGTGAGTCTTTATTTCACCTTTACATTTGAAGAATATTTTCATCAGTTATACTATTCAAGGATAAAAGACTTTTTTCCTTCATCACATTAAAAATATGATGTCACTTTCTCTTGGCCTGTAAAATTTTCACTGAAAAGTCTGCTTTTATTTTCACTAAATAAAAGATGTATTTTAGTTCTATTATATGTTATTTATTTCTTTTATTTTGCTGTTTTTAGGATACTTTCTTTATTCTTGACCTGGGGTTTGATTATTAAATAACCCTAGGTAGTCTTATTTGCATTAAACCTGATTGGTGTTCTGTAACGTTCTTGTACTTGAATATTAAAATCTCCTCGAAGTTTGGGAAGTAGTTTGTTGTTATACCTTTTAATAAATATTCTACACCTATCTCTCCCTCTAACTCCTCTTTAAGGCCAGTAACTCTTAGATTTGCCCTTTTGTGACTATTTTCTAGATCTTATGTGCTTCATTCTTTTTAATGTTTTTTTTCTTTTGTCTCCTGTCTTCAAGTAGCCTGTCTTTAAGCTTACTAATTCCTTCTTCTGCTGGATCAATTATATTGTTAAAAGATTCTGATGCATTTTTCATTATGTCAAGTGCATTTTTCAACTCCAGAATTTCTGTTTGATTTTAAAAACTGTTTCAGGCCTGGTGTGGTGGCTTATTCATGTAATCCCAGCACTTTGGGAGGCCAAGACAGGCAGACCACTTGAGGTCAGGAGTTCAAGACCACCCTGGCCAACATGGTGAAACCCCATTTCTACTAAAAATACAAAAATTAGCTGGACAGGGTGTCGCACACTTTTAGTCACAGCTACTCAAGAGGTTGAGACAGGAGAATTGCTTGAACCCAGGAGCTGGAGGTTGCAGTGAGCTGAGATCACGCCACTGCACTCCAGCCTGGGTGACAAAGTGAGACTTTATCTCAAAAAAAAAAAAAAGAAATAAAATAAAATAGAAATTACTTCCCATTTGTTTGTAAAATTTATTTCATAGGATTCTGAATTTCTTCTGTGTCACTGCGAATTGCACTGAGTTTCCTCAAAACAGATATTTCAAATTTTGTATGAAAGGTCACATACCTTTGTCTCTCCAGGATTAGTCCCTGGTGACTTATTTAGTCTATTGTGTGAGGTCATGTTTTTCTGGATGCACTTGATGCTTGTGATGTTCATCAGTGTCTGTGCATTGAAGAACTACATATTTATTGTAGTCTTCATTGTCTGGGATTGTTTATGCCTTCCTTTCTTGAAAAGGTTTTCCAGGTATTCAAAGTGACTTGAGTTTTGTGATCTAAGTTTTTGGTCAGTGACGCCATTTCTGCATTAGAGAAAGCCCAGAATTACCCCAAGCCCACTAACACTTGGGGATCTTGCAGACCCATAGAGGTATTGCTTTTGTGGTCCTGGATATGATCCAAACAATTTCTCTGAACTTCAGGTAGAAACTCTTCCCTTACTTTCTCCCCACAAAACAAAACAAAACAAAACAAAAACCAAAAGAGTCTCTCTGTCTATGGTGAGCTGCCTGGAGCTGGTGGAGGTGTATCATAAGCACCCCTGTGACCACCACCACTGGGACAGTGCTGGGTCAGAACTGATGACAGCACAGCACAGGTTCTTGCCTAAGGTCTGCAGTAATCACTACCTCGCTACCACTTACGTTTGTTCAAGGCCTGAGGGATCTACAATCACCAAGTGGCAAAGTTAGCTAGCTAGGCTTGTGTCCTTTCCTTCAGGGTGACAAGTTCTTCCTGATGCTGGGCAGGTCCAGAGATGCCATCTGGGAGCCAGGGCCTGCAGTCAGAAATCTTAGGACTCCACCTGGAGCTCTATTCTACTGCAGCTGAGCTGGCATCCAAGCCATAAGACAAATTCCTTCCCACTCTTCCCTCCACTTTCACAAGCAGAGAAGTCTCTCTCCATGACCACCAGTGCCCCTGAGCTATGGTGAGTATTCCTGGCTAACACCAATGTCCACTGAAGGCCATAGGGTTCCTCGTTAAGCTTATGGTGAATGTTGCCAGGGTTATACTCTCCTTTTAGGGCAGTGGGCTCCCTTCTGGTCCAAGGCGGCCCAGAAATGTCACTCAAGAGCTAAGGCCTAGAATCAGAGACCTCAAGAGTTCTCTTTTTGCTCTACCCCACTGTTGCCAAGCTGACACCTAAGCTTCGAGACAAATTCCCCTTTACTCTTGCTGCTTTTTTTTCAAGCAGGTCTCTCCCTATAGCCATTACAGCTAAAAATGTTCTGTGTTACATCTGAATCTGGCATGTTTCTTAGTCTCACTCAAGGACTACCATGAGTACATCCTCGGTACTGCTGCTGATTATTCAGGGCCCCAAATCTCTTTAGTCAGTAAGTGATGATGCTGCCAGGGCTGGGTACTTCCCTTCAAGGCAGCAGATTTCCTTCTGACCCAGTGTGGGTATAAAAATATTGCCAATAAACTAGGGGCTAGAATCAGGGCCTCAGGACTCTGCCTGGAGTCCTATCCTACTGTGGTTGAGTTCATTTCTAAGTTGTAAGACAAAGCCCTCTTTACTCTCCTTTCTCTGTTCCTCAAGCAGAACGAAGGAGTAACTCCTGGACCTACAAGCAGCACTGCCTTGGGTTGGGTTATAGGTGGTGCAAGAACTCCCTTGTCTCTCCCAGCTGGTGTCTCAATGGATTATGTGCCCCACAAGACCACAGGCTCTGAGCCCAGCTCAGCACCTGGACTTTCCCAGGAATTACAGACCTTGTGGCACAGACTGCATGGCAAGTTTATTTAGGATCTCAGCACACTTTAGCACATTGTGGCAAGGCTTTCCAAAAATCAATTCTGACCACTGAGTTGGGTGATTCCCCTTTGGTTAGGGCTGGTCTAAATGCTCCCTCTGTGGGGGATGACTGAATTCTGCTTGGTACTACTGTTGTGACAGGGCAACTCTGAGTTTCAATGACAAAATCCCACCATCATTGTGCTCTCCCTTCCCCAAGTACAAAGATTCTGTCTCCACAACAACCAACCACTGCCAGGGGGATGGGAAAGGAGAGGTATTGGTCATTCAAGACTCTCTTTCTTACTCTTTTAAGTGACTATATCAGTGATATGAACTTAAAACTAGGTACTTTGACTACTCACCTGATCTCTGGTTCCTATGAAAGTGTTTTTTTTGTGTGTGCGGAGGGTTTTTCAATGTGGTATTCCTGTAGAGATGATGGTCAATCCAGGATTCTATTAGCCATCTTGCTCCACATCTCCACCAAGCAAAAAGTTTTGAGTAAGATTTTCATAAGCTTCCAAACAAGCAGGTGCTTATCTTTATAAAATTGAAAATGGTGCTTTTCTCAAAATGTTCTTAAGTTTAGAAATTTCAAAGAGTTGAGTCACAGAAAACTACCAGAAAATACCCAAGGACATAATTATTGAAGTAAATATTTGTGAGTAGAAATATCCCCAAATGCTAAAACAAAATTTACAGGAATAAAATTAGTACTCACTATATCCTTAAACTGGGAAGAGTAGTAAAATATAATTTTAGAATAATACTTAATAATATTATTCTTACAAATTCTGTCTTGCATGTGGCAAATGCTTTAGGTATACCCTCAAAAAATGAACAAGTTAATAGTTATAATTTATAAGAAAAAGGCACATTATACAATTACATAAACAAATTATGTTTAAAAATTTTAATACTGGCTTTAGTTCATGCTTTATTGAAAATCCATGGCTCCAACTCTACTGATGCAGTTTGTATTAAAATGAATTAGACATGTTCATTGAACCTGGACTCAGCTCAATATACAAATCATTACAGGCTCTTCATTATGTGGCTTTGACAACAATTAACAGATATTCATTAGGGCAATCATATTCATAATAAATCTACATTAACATTGACAAATAGGAGCTATCAGGGCCCAATGAGCTTCATCTATAGTGTTTTTTACTATAAAATAATATCCGTTTTATTGCTATTGGAGTCAAAAAGTAGAATTGGAAATCCAAGGATATTGAAATTACTCTTCATTGTGATGAGCTATAAAGTGTCCATTGTTACGAGGCAACAAAGTGAGTAACTATTGTGAAAGGTACATTAGCTATGGCATCAAAATCTAGATTTTAGTACATTTCTGCCATTTATTATGCATCTGACTTTGGATAAGTCACTACCAATTTTAGATTTCAGTTTCTTCATCTATAAAATGAAGAGTATACTATTTAGTATAAAAATTGAGACAAATTTTAGAATTCATCTAATGGTAATATTTTTTTCTTTCATAAATATATAAAAAGGTACTCAGCAGAAACTTTACAAACCAGAAGAGATTGTAGCCCTATCTTTAGCCTTCTTAAACAGCATAATTGCCAACCAAGAATTTTGTATCCAGCAAAACTCATTTCATAAAATAACAAAAAATACATTGTACTTCAGACAAGCAAATGCTGAGGAAATTTGTCACTACTATATTAGCCCTGCGAGAAATGTTAAAAGGAGTTCTAAAGCTTGAAACAGAAGGTTGGTATGCACCAGAATAGAACCTCTTAAAAGCATGAAACTCACAGAGCCTATAAAATAATAACACAATGAAGAGAACAAAATACCTAGTTAACAACCAACATGATGAGTGGAAAAGTACCTCACATCTCAATATTAACATTGAATGTAAATGGTCTAAATGCTCCATTTAAAAGATACAGATTTCCAGATGGATAACAAATTACCAACCAAACATTTTCTGTCTTCAGGAGACACACCTAACACATAACAATTATTTTAGTTTCAAGGTAATGACATGGAAAAAGAAAAAGATATTTCATGCAAATGGAAGCCAAAAGTGAGCAGGAGTAGCTATTTATATATTAGATAAAACAGACTTTAAAGCAACAACAGTAAAAAAAAAAAAAAAAGACAAAGAAGGTCATTGTATAATGATAAAAGGATCAATTCACCAAGAAGATATTACAATCCTAAATATATATGCACCTAACTCTGAGATCCCAGACTCATAAAGCAACATTAGACCTGAACTAAATGAAACCAAACCAAATAAGTACAAAAGAACAATAAAGCAAAAATTTGGTTCTTCCTAAAGGTAAATAAAGTAGGAAATGGATTCATTCTTGGAAACATACAACCCTCATAGCTTGAATCAGGAAGAAACAGAAATCCTGAACAGACCAGTAACAAGCAGTAAGATTGAATCAGTAATACAAAAATTTCCAAAAATAAAAAGGCCAGAGCCAAATGGAACAACAGCCAAATTCTACCAGACATTCAAAGAAGAAATGGTGTCAAACCTACTGAAACTATTTCAAAATACTGAGAAAGAGGGACTCCTCCCCAATTTATTCTATGAACCCAATATCACCCTGGTACCCAAGCCAGGAAAGGACATAACAACAACAAAAACAAAACTAGAGACCAATGTCCCTGATGAACTTAGATACAAAAACCCTCAACAACATACTAGGACATCGAAAAGATAATTCACCATAATCAAGTGGTTGTCATCTCAGGGATGGTTCAACACACAAAAGTTGACAAACGTGATTCATCACATTAACAGAATTAAAAACAAAAATAATATCATCATCTCAACTGACCCAGAAAAAGCATTCAATAAAATCCAACATCCCTTTCTGATAAAAACCCTCAAAAAACTAGGCATAGAAGAAACACACCTCAAAATAATAAAGTTGTATAAAACAAACCCATAGCTAACATCATACGAAACGAAGAAAAGTTGAAAGCATCCCTTCTAAGAACTGGAATAAGACAAGAATGCCCACTTTCACTACCTCTATTAAACATAAGACTGGAAGTCCTAGTCAGAGAGATTAGTCAAGAGAAAGAAATAAAGTGAACCCAAATTGGAAAAGAGGAAGTCAAACTATGCCGGTTTGCTGATGATACAATCATACACCTAGAAAATCCTAAAGACTCCACCAAAAGTCTACTAGATTAGATAAATGAATTCAGCAAAGTCTCAGGTGACAAAATCAATGTATACAAATCAGTTATTACTCCTATTCACCACTAACAACCAACCTGAGAATCAAATCAACGACTCAATTCCTTTTACAATAGCTGCAAAAGAAATGATACCTACAAATACACATAACCAAGGAGGTAAATGATCTCTGCAAGATTAGCTACAAAACACTGCTGAAAGAAATCATAGATGACACAAAGAAATGGAAATGCAACCCATGCTCATGGACCACAAGAATCAGTGTCATGAAAATGACCATACTGCCAAAAGCAATGTACATATTTAATGCATTTCCCAACCCATGCTCATGGACCACAAGAATCTGTGTCATGAAAATGACCATACTGCCAAAAGCAATGTACATATTTAATGCATTTCCTTTCAATATATCAACATAATTTTTCACAGAATTAGAAAAAAGTCCTAAAATTCATATGGAAGCCAAAAAAGAGCCCAAATAACTGAATCAATCCCAAGCCAAAAGAACAAATGTGAAGGCATCACATTACCTGACTTCAAATTATACTACAAGGCTGTAGTAACCAAAACAGCATGGCACTGGCATAAAGGTATATACATAGACCAATAGAACAGAATAGAGAACCCAGAAAAAAGCCAAATACTTAAAGCCAACTGATCTTTGACAAAGCATACAAAAACGTAACTTGTGGAAAGGACATCCTATTTAATAAATAGTGCTGGGAAAACAAGATAGCCATATGTAGAAGAATGAAATTGGATCCCTATATCTCACCATCTAAAAAAGTCAACACTATGGATCAAATACTTAACTCTAAGACCAGACCCATAAAAAGTCTAGCAGAAAGCCTAGGAAAAACACTTTTGGGCACTGGTATAGGCAAAGAATGTGTTACTAAGATCCGAAAACCAAATGCAACAAAACTGAAAATAAATGGGACCTAATTAAACTAAAAAACTTCTGCACAGCAAAAGAAATAATCATCAGAGTAAACAGACAACCCACAGAATGGTAGCAAATATTTTCAAACTATACATCCAACAGAGAACTAATATCCATAACATACAAGGAATTCAAACAAATCACCAAGAAAAAAATAACCTAATCAAAAAGTGGACAAATGGCATGAATAGACGTTTGTCAAAAGAAAATATACAAATGGCCAACAACCATATGAAAAAATACTCAACATCACTAATCATCAGGGAAATATGCAAATTAAAACTAAAATGAGATAGTACCGTACTGTAGCTAGAATTGCCATTAATAAAACTTCAAAAAATTATCAAGGTTGGCATGAATGTGGTGAAAAGGGAACAGTTATATACTGTTGGTAGGAATGTATATTAGTACAATCTCTATGGAA
Organism: Chlorocebus sabaeus; assembly: GCF_047675955.1. Lineage (NCBI taxonomy): Eukaryota > Metazoa > Chordata > Mammalia > Primates > Cercopithecidae > Chlorocebus > Chlorocebus sabaeus. The sequence continues at coordinate 62,964,569 of NC_132906.1, read as the reverse complement.
AACAATATGCAGATTTCTCAAAGAACTAAAAGTAGATCTACCATTCAATCCAACAATCCCACTATTGGGTATCTACCCAAATGAAAAGAAGTTGTTATATCAAAAGCCACCTGCACACATATGTTTATCTCAGCATACTTCACATATGCAAATATATGGAACCAACCTAAGTGTCCATCAACTGACTGGATAAAGAAAATGTGGTATATATACATCATGGAATACTATTCAGTCACAAAAAAGAACAAAATCTTGTCTTTTACAGTAACCTGGATGGAGCTGGAATCCATCATTCTAAGTGGAATAACTCAGGCATGGAAAATCAAATATTGTATATTCTCACTTATAATGGGGAGCTAAGCCATGGATACACGAAGGCATACAGAGTGGTATGATGGATACTGGAGACTCAAGAGTGTAGAGGGAGGGGGTGATGGATTAAAAAACTACATATTGGGTACAATGTACACTACTCAGGTGACAGGTGCACTACAGTCTCCGACTTCACCACTGTAAAATTCATCCATGTAATCAAAAACCACTTGTACTCCAAAAGCTGTTGAAATAATAAACACATATAAAATACATATAAGAAAAAGTAAAGAAAAAAAATCCTTTTACTATTCACATAGAGAGAGAGGAAAAGAGAGACAAAGAAAGAGAAAGAGAGAGAAAGGATAAAATATATTTATCTTAATTGAGGACACACTTTGGCAGTACTCAAGTACACTGAATTCCAGAAATCCTAGAAACAAAATGCAAAACAGTAGATGGTGTGTACTATGTGACCAGCACTCCCCAAACTGGACTTCCTAAAGCATTGCACAATATTCCAGGACTGACTCCAATTAGGTCAGGAGCTAAATGTGGTGAAATAAATTGAACAGATCAGCTACATTTGAGTAACCAGACTTATTGCATTTGGCTTTGTGGTTATTAAGAACCACACACCAGCTCTTATTTTCTTCCCAATGAGATGATTAATGGAGCAAAGTTGTCTGTGTGTTGCACTAGTGCTGTGTTCATTATTGCAAGTCTACCTTCAAAACTCACAAAATGTCCAAAGTGATAAATCATGTGGTGACCTTCACAAGAGTAAATTACTGAAGGTTAGTTATACTTTGACTCATTGGTTAATGTGAACATTCAATTTAATAAAATATTTATTTCACATGCAAGCAAATACAAACTAAGCTACAAAGGCATAAAATTACTGTAACAAGGAGAGATTTTAAATTTGAATCCCTAGGCTAGTAAAATGCTTTTAATTGTAGTTTTGGTAAAACCTGAAATATTCTTTCAATTATTAATAATAAACACTTACCTAGGATCTGCTCTGGGGAAGGTAGTGTTCTAAGTGGTTTATACACATGAACTTATTAAATCTTCATTTACAAAATTCTTATGATGACATTTCCCGCTGTGATCAACAACATCTCAACTCCATTTCTGTCATTGTGAATAAATTCCAAATTTTCCTATGTATTTTAAGCACTCTCAAATTTTTAAGTCATATCAGGAGCAAATGATTGGCTGAGCCTAGGTTGTTTCTAAAGCATAGCTCCAGGGAGTAAGAGGAAGGATTATCTGCTCTCCACTCACTAAAACCAACATACAAAGGTTTTCTCTAAACAGGAATGTAGTTCAGAACTTAGCTGGCCAAAATATGACAAGTACCCATTATACTCTGTTCTTTTGATTACTCAATAGTTATGCGCTCTCTTCCTAACATAATATTTTCAAGTTTCAGACAATCGAAAATATGTTCCTACTCTTACAAAAGGGAAACAATACCGAGTCCAATCGCGTATTATCACTGGTTTAAAATACAGACTCTCTAGGTGATAACTAGTTCTCTATTTCTGTCATAGCCTTAAATTCGACAACTTTTCGACTAAATTAAGAATACATGTATGATAAGGAAATCCTATTTACTTGTAGAAAAATACAGTGGATCATCTGTAGGGTAAATATGGTGTACTATGGGCAAAACTATCTTTTTTTTTAAACAATATGACACTACCTATGTTTTAAAATGTGTTTAACTGTATACGAAATTATAGAAGGAAATGCAAGAACCCAGAACAGTTTTTAACTTTATAAATGAGAATTGTGAGTGGGCTCTGGGGACCAGGGTGGCAAAAGTTTATTTTTCCTAACCATCTTTGAAGTACTTGCTCATGTTTCAAAGGTTGATTAATCACATCATATACCCTCTTCCATTCTGTAAACCTGAAATATGGAATTCCAGACTAGAAAGTAGAGGTACTACGATCAGATTTGCCATCCAGAGGTGACACTGGTACTGGTAGTAATAATAGAAGCATTGTGGTCAGTTGATTTCTTGACATTTACTTTTGAGAGGAAGCCCCAGAAATCATTTTCCTATGAAGTTAGTTTTGCAGCATAATTTTAGATGTTTATCTACAAGTTTAGCCTCAAATTTTCTTTTGTTTTTCCTCTAATCTTCCTACTAATCATGTTAGATATTCAGTATTCTTTAATGAACTCCCTTTTTAAAAAAAAAAAAAACTGGCCAGCAAATTACCAGTTTTTTGCAACTTCCAAAATTATCTAAAGGATATTGATCCTGTAAAGTCACTGCAGGTATTAGACTTTCAATGTTAGGAATTTAGGATTGTTAATCTGATATAGATGGATGTGAATACTGTGGAATAGCTACATTTGAAGAATAGTAAGACAACAGTCCCTGACCTACAGTGTCAAAACAGTGCATTATTATTTGTGAACTCCTGTGCCCATGAAGTATAAATCTTGATTCAGTAGCTGCTATAATTGAATAAAATTTTTATCCTGAAATTCTAGGACTCTGGTACTGGCTTCCTTTTTTTAAATAACTGAGTATGGGGCCTAAAGAATGAAAATAAGATTGAAGCCCTTGTCCAAGACCATTCAATAATAAGCTTTATCAAGTGCAGCAGAACTGAAAAGGCAAAATGGTTGAACAATTGACTATTAATAATATTTACAAACATACTAGCTGAACTTGGGAAATTAGGAAAAAGGGTAAACTGAGAAATAGAATATTTATAAGATTAGATTATATCAAACCAATGACTATCAACCACTAAATTCTACTCAGCTCTTGCCAGCAGAAAGAAGTAACAATTGCTCTCCTGGCTGATAGGTTAGTCCTTACTTTATTTAAATTTCTGTAATGACCAAGCCTAAAGCATTTACTCTGCAAAAGCAAGATAATTGTGTCTCAGTTTACCATCCTGCTTTATTTTCACATGTATAACTAGAATCTAATTCCAGCCTTTTCCTGGAGTAAAGTTCAAATTAAAACTTAGAGGAAAAAATATCTACGTAAAAAGTGTGTATATTATTGGCAATTTGTTTTAGCAAAAGTATGGAAACAGATGTAAAAAAAAGAATCCGTGAATGTTAGACCAGTAAGCAAGGAATATAATCTTAGACTAGGTTAAATTTATCAATGCAGGTAAAATTACCAGCGTTTCTGAATTCAGTGTGCTAACTTGAACACCTAATAGTCAATGGTTTGATTGACTGAAAACCTGACTTAAAATTACTGGCGTGTCCTGACCTCAATGGAGATGCCTGAAATTTCTTTAAAAAAATGTAGGAGAGTAGTGTACAACTGTATTCCTAGCTACATGGGAGGCTGAGGCAGCAGGATCCCTTGAGCCCAGGAGATCAAGGCTGTAACAAACTATGACTGTGGCACTACCACTCCAGTTCCAGCCTGGGCAAGACCACTACCCTGTCATTCATTCATAAATAAATAAATAAATAAATAAGAACCCCCCCCCCCAAAAAAAAAAAAAACCTTGGAAGATACAAAAAGTGCAAGAAGATACATCTTGTGGGACCCATTCACATACATCCAAATGCTGACCGACTAGTAAGCCCAGAACACCCTCATCACAGGATGCAGAAGCACACTACACAAAGCAGTGCAAGTCTCTTTGAAACAGTTTTGATGGTTGTTCTCTGCAATCCCACAATGCAGGTGTATGAAATGATCATCTAATAGGTTTGTAAGCATACCATATTATGGTTTTAACTTGCATTTGCCAAATGACTAATTATGTAGTGTATCTTTTAACGTGTTTATTTGTCCCCTGTATGTCTTCCTTGGTGGGATGCTTTGCCGATTTAAAAAATTGCTTTGTTTTCATACTGTTGAATTTTGAGATTTCTGAGTATGAGTACTTTATTGCTGTGCTTTGCAAAATGTTGTCAGAGCCTGTGTCTTATTTTTTCATTCTCAATATGTCTCAGAGCAGAAGTTTGTGATTTTTATGAATCTTCATTTTTTAAAATTTAATAGATGACCTTTTGTTGACACATCTGAGACCTTTCATTAAACAAAAGTTACAAAAGATTATCTCTAGGTTTCTAGAAGTTTTATAATTTTAGAGGATACATTTAATTCTATCACCCATTTTGATATATGTTTTATGTAGTGTGAGGTAAAGATCTAAGTTTATTTTTAGCGTATGCTTATCCAATTATTTCATATTATTCTTTAAATATACCGTCATTTCTCCACTAAAGGAACTTAGGACTTAAGTTGAAAATCAGCTGTTGTGTATGCATATGTCTAGCTCTAGACACTCCATTCCATTGATATATTTATCTATCTTTTGATTAATTCAGCCTTATAATAAATTTTGGAATCAGGAGTATTCATTCTCCACCTGTCTTCTTCTTTTTAAAATTTATTTTGGTAATTCCACTTCTTTGTATGTTAAATGTACAAATTAATTTTAAAGTAGAATTTTGATTGAAATCACACTGAATCTATAAATCCATGTGGGGAGAATTAACACTATAACAATACTGAGTTTTTCAATTCATAAACACAATGTATCTTTCTATTTAGGTTATTTTTAATTTCTCTTTTCAGTGTTTATAGATTTCATGGTATAGGTCTCACATAGTTTTGGTCATTTTTGTCTCAAATTTATCATATTTTTATGCTATTCTAAATGATATTTTTAAATTTAATTTCCTGAATAGGTCATTGTCAGTATACAGATAAATACCAAATTTTTATATTGCTTTTACATGTGGCAAATATATTAATTCACATATTATTTCTAGTAGCTTTTTCCATAGCTTCCATAGAATTTTTTTATATAGATGATCAAATTATCTTAAATAATAGTTATATTTCATTTTTTCCCATTTAAAAAAATTGATATTTCTTTGTCTTACTTCATGGAATGGCTAGTACAGTGTTTAACAGAAGTAGTAAAATAAGAAATCCTGACATTCCTTTGATAATAAGGGAAAAATATTCAGTCATTCACTAGTAAGGATGGTGTTTGCTAGAAGTAGGTTTCTCAAAGATGCCCCTTTATCAAGTTGAGAATTATTCTCTTCTATTTCCATTTTGCTGAGAGTTTTACAGTAGGAATTTGTATTTGATAATGTCAAATGCTTTTTCTCTGTCTCTCAGATAATCATGTGATGTTACTTTATTTCATTTGTTCATATGGTGGTTAATATTACTTGATATTTTAAAGCTAAACTGTTCATGCATTCCTGAGATAAACTTTATTTGGTCATGATGTACTATCCTTTCTTTTCTTTTCTTTTTTTTTTTTTTCCTCGTTTTTTTGAGATGGAGTTTTGCTCTTGTTGCCCAGGCTTGGAGTGCAGTGGCATGATCTTGGCTCACTGCTGTAACCTCCACCTCCTGGATTCAAGCGATTCTTGAATTCCTGCCTCAGCCTCCCAAGTAGCTGGGATTGCAAGGGCCCACCACCACACTCACCTAATTTTTGTATTTTTAATACAGATGGGGTTTCGCCATGTTGGCCAGGCTTGTCTCAAACTCCTGACCTCAGGTGATCCACCCACCTCTACCTCCCAAAGTGTTGGGATTGTAGGTGTGAGCCACCGCACCCAGTGCCTTTTTAATATATTTATACATTTTATTTGTACAATTTTATGTTTAAAAAGAATATTTGTCTGCAGTTTCTATTCTTGTAATATCTTTGGTTTTAAGAGAGGACATTGCTGAAATCATATTCTTTCCTAAACAATTTCCTGAAAAAGTTTGTATAGAAAAGGTGTTATATCTTTCTAAGTGTTTTGTTGTAATAAAATCATTTAGAGTTTTCTTTATATAAATGTTTTAACTGCAAATTCAAATAGGTATAGCGCTATTCAGTTTGGTTTCATTGTTTTTCTGTATTTTTAAATTATCTTCCATTTTATTGATTTCCACTCTAATATTCATTATTTTCTTCTTCTTACATTAAGTATCATTTATTTTTGTATTCTAGATTCCTAAGGTGGAAGCTGTGGTCATTAATTCAAGACATTTATATAGACATAAAAACAGCCGCTTAGTGCTACAAATTTCCCTCTAATGACCAAGTAAGCAACATTCCACAAATTTTCATATGCTCGGATTTTTAAAAATATTCTATTCTGTTTAAAATATATTTGACAAATGGGTTACTTATAAGTGTGTTATATAGTTTTCAAGTACCAGGGATTTTTCCAGAGATCTTTTAATAATTTTTAACTTCATTTTGGTAAGAAAAACTTTATCTGACTTGAATCTTTTTAAATTTATTGAGATTTTATGGCCAAATATATACATTATATTCCATGACAACTTGAAAAGAAGGTGTATTATCTTGTTCTTTGATAAAGTATTCTATTAACGTCAAGTAAGTTAATCTATTTAATACTACTGCTCAAGTCCTAAATATGGTTACTGATTTTCCAGATAATTTTTTGAGATTTCAGTTTAATTGTGTTAATATCCCTGATTATAATTGTCAATTTTTGTTTTTGTCCTTGAAATTCTATCAATTATGGTTTCATTTTTTTGAGGTTCTACTACTAGTTGCATAAACATTTAGGTTTGCCATGACCTCTTAAATGATCCCTTTATCATTTTAAAGTTACTGTCTTTAATCTTTAGTAATATTCTTTGTTCTGAAATATTCTTTGTCAGATATTAATGTAGCTTCTCCAGACTTTTTTCGAATTAATGTTATCATGATATATAATTTTCTATCATTTCACGATTTACATATCTGTGCCTTATTTAAAGATTTCTTGTAGGCATCTACAGCTGAGTCTTGCATTTTATCTATTTTGGCATTATCTGACATTTTTGCTCCATTTACATTTAATGTGATGATTCTATATCTAAAATTTTTCTGTTTATTTTCCATTTGTTCTATCTGTCCTTTGTTCCTCTCTCCCTCTTTTTCAGCCTTTTTACACCCTTTACACCCTGCCTTTTTTAATATAACATTTTTGTGGTTTCATTTTTCTTTATTTCATTTGTTTGCTATAACTTTGTCATGTTTCTCTAGTGGGCCTTTTAGAGTTTATTTTATGTACCTTAAATTTTATAACCTGACTTCATGTACTATTATTTCATTCCACATAGAAGTAACTTAAAACAATATACTTCATTTTTTCCCTTCCAATCTTTGTACAGTTATTTTACTGTCAGATATTTTACTTCTATATTTTTATATTTTTATAATCCCCACAATACATTATTATGTTGGAATAAATCATCAATTGTTTTCTACATTAACTTAAATAAAAAGAGAATTTCTCATCTTACGGAGAAACTTTAAGATTTCTTGTTATTCAGGCCTGCTGGAAATTATTTCAACTTTTTTAAAATTTTTATTGTCAAAGATATTTTGGCTGGGTATATAATTCTAGGTAGAAAGATTTTTTCTTTCAATTACTTAAATGTGTTGCTCAGTTGTTTTACTGCTTGCATTGCTTCCACAAAAAACCTGCTATCATGCTTACCTTTGTTCTAGAAATAATGTGCTTTATTCCTCTGGTTTGAACCAATTTGATATGATATTATATGTGATATATTAATTATATATATATAACTATATAATACGCATTATAATATATATAATATACAAATTTTATAAATATTTGATGTATATATAAAATTTTGTGCTTTATATACTTATAATGTATGTATAAAATTTTGTGTTGTTAACATTTTGCAGTCATGATTTATAGTTTTCAGAAAATTTTGAAATTCTCATATTATATCTTCAATTATTTTTTCTAACACTTCCCCTCACCTACCTGACAACCTTAATGTCTCCAATTACAATTGTAACTAGGTTGTCTGAAGTTATCCCAAGACTTGTTGATGCTGTGTTTATTTTTTTAAGTAAGTATTTTTCCCTCTGTGTTTTTTAAAGTAGTTTCTGTTGCTATGTCTTAAGTTCACTGTTTTTTCTGCAATACATAATATGCTGTTTATAATATCCAGTGCTTTTTTCCTCTCATACATCATAGTTTTCAACTCTAGACGTTTGATTATATTTTTATATCCTTTTTGTCATTATTTAACATATTCAGCTTTTTCTCTAGCTCTATGAGCATATGAAATAAAGTTGTAGTAACTGTTTTAGTGTCCTTTTATACCAATTCTAACATCTGTATCAGCATCAACTGATTTAATTTTCTCCCCATTAGGGATTGTATTTTCTTGCCTATTTGCCTATCTGATAATTTTTCCTTGGACAACAGACACCGTGAATTTTACCTTGTTGAGTGCTGGATATTTCTGTAATCTTATAGTCTCAGCATTTGTTATGGGACACACATATGCTACTGAGAAGTAATTTGATACTTTTTTTTTTTTTTTGAGACAGAGTCTTGCTCTGTCACCCAGGCTGAAGTGCAGTGGGCGATCTCGGCTCACTGCAAGCTCCACCTCCCAGGTTCACGCCATTCTCCTGCCTCAGCCTCCCGAGTAGCTGGGACTGCAGGTGCCCGCCACCATGCGTGGCTAATTTTTTTGTGTTGTTAGTAGAGACGGGGTTTCACCGTGTTAGCCAGGATGATCTCAATCCCCTGACCTCATGATCTGCCCACCTTGACCTCCAAAAGTGCTGGGATTACAGGCGTGAGCCACCGCGTCCCGCCTCAAGTTATTTATTCTAATCCTTTCAGGTAATTCATACCCAAGCCTCAGCTAGTTTTCACACAGTTGTATTGATCAGTACTCTGATGAACGCTTGAAGGGTCTTTCTACAGATCTCCAAAGCTGTCTGCCTTTGCGGCTCTCATCTCCAACACTGTCTTGTGAACTCTAGAAATCGTGTTCTTCCTGGATGATTAGCAAAGTCTCCTCAAATGGAAAAGTATGCCAAGCTCTACCTAGGTTTCCTCTACTTGCTCTGTTGCCTGGAAATTCTCTCAAATCAGTTAACTTAGGCAATCACAGAGCTTGCCTCATTTGTTTCCTCTCTTTCAAGGATTGTCCTCTATTGTCTGATGTCAAATATCTTAAGAAGCATCTTTTTATTTTATTTTGTCCAGTTATTTTTCTTATGTAGAAAATACCCAGTCTTTGTTACACATTTACTATATGTGTTGGCCATATTGGACAGAAACAATCTCTCTAAAATATTTTAAGTACTGACACAATTCCCATGTTGCCTTTTCCATTCGGGGAGTCAAAGCAATTTAGATATAAGGAACCACTGACAATTCACAGCTTTTTAAAATAGTAAACTAAAAGCAATTATTATATTCCTGAAGGAATCAATAATGTTATCATTAAATTTTTAAATCTTCAAGGATTGGGATTCCTATTACATTCTTATTTAAATTGTGTATTGGCTGGTATAGATTATGGTTATTCTCAGTATATGCCAGATAGTTATTATAAGTTTAATTAGCTGTTGACTCCTATCATAAATCAACACAGGGTAAAGGATCTATTATGCATGTATGGATCTATTATGCATGTGTGGATACATCAATAATTTAACTGGCTATTGAGTTTTATAAATTATATTTCTGAACAAAGAGATAAATCTTGAAGCCTGCTATCTCTGTACAATGGTTAGCAAACAATAGTTCAGACTTGTAGGTTAGTTAGTTTCAAGGTGAAAAAAGTTAGTGGCATTTGAACTTTATCTTACATATATGTACACTCTTTGGATTTGAAAGGTTACATATACCACTTTGGTGTACACTGTTTATAATAGGCCCATTTATCAAATTGACCCTAAAAAGTCTGCCAACTTTCTGTGAGATCCAGGGAAAAATGAGGCTCTCCTGCTTGTCCAGGCTGCAATGTTGTGCCACTTGGACCTTTCAAAGTCCGATAACTCTTCTATACATGTAAAAAGGATACATTTCCATTTCTACTTGTATTTTGAAAAAGAAATTTTGTAATCAAATAATTAAAGGAATGATTATTTTTTTAAAATGGCTCAGGAAAAGTTCAACAGTAGCACCAGAAAAAAAATTAGCCCACAAAAAATCAAAGGTGGAAGTTCAACCAGGAAAATTAAAAAATAGAGGAACAGTGGATTATTCTGGATGCACATTCGAATCTAAGTCATGCTTCAAATCCAAACTCCATCTGTTTCTTAGATTTCTGGAACAAACTCCTACTCATTCAGACCCACCCATCCTCCACAGACAATTCCTTTTCCCCAGACATTCCTACCTCCCACATTTAGAACAGCATCACATATCAGTTGGAATTTGTAGTGTTTTCACTGTGCACATCACTAAAACATTTGTCTCTTAGGCAAAAGGAGAATCACTTTTCTTTTTGCCAGATTATGTACTTTGTTTCTCATCCTGAAGAACATAAAATCCAGGATAGGAAACTTGACAACACTTACATCATCTCTAGGTGACATATCCAAAATGTATATCTGTGGACTCTAAGGGAAGAATAATACAAAAAATTCCAATTATAAATTTTTAATGATAGTCAAGAAATTAAAAGGTTTATCTTAAGGTCCAGTTACTTTTTAATGATACAGTACTAGAACTATTTGAGAGGGAAAAGTTTCTCTTGTCTTAAAGAGGTGCTCTTTGGAACAATAGATTTTTCAAAATATGAAAAAGGCATGCTAAGTATATAAGATCTAACTTCTCAAGGATAAAAAATCATAAAACCTTATCATGACTGTTTTATAGTATTTTTTAAATTTTAAGTACTATTATTAGCACTATTCTTCAAACTACAGTTATCACTCCAAAAGCTGTAATATTAAAAATGTTCTAATTCTTAACTTCAAATTATAATGTCTTTTAACACAGCATGGTGAGATGTTTGGTGTCATGTGTATTGTTTTTAATGTTAATACTTAATATTGCATGATAAAAATAAATGAAAACCTAGTATCTTTTTATTCACAATAAATGTTTTAATTAAGTAGGCATATATTCACTATTCTGAAAAGGCAGTTAAATGAGTATTTATCAAATATCACTATCAGTTTACTTTTCTACTAAATATCTTGAAAAGTGAACATAATTGCAGACACCTAGAATTCCTTTGTACAGAGACTGAAATTACTAGTATATAATTCTTTTTCAAATTGAGCTTTCTACTCCTGTTTATCTATTTTTTCCAAAAGCATATAATTCTAGTAAAGTTGTCTTTGAAATCTGAGCAGATATTAGTTTGAGATCTAGCATCCCTTTTTTAAGTTTTGTGATTAGAGCCACTTGCATAACTGGCTCTGCATATGGCAATGGAAGTAATGCAGTACTACTTCATAGAGTACATAAAATGCTTGATTTTACACCTGGTCCATAATAACCAATCAATTAAAAATTCTAAGATTATGCTCCTCCCTTCCTTTTCTTCTCTATCATCACTTTATCTTCTTCCTTCCTCTTTCTCTACTTTTTTTGTAGTCATGATCATCATCATCATCATTGTCATCCTCAACATTGTCATCGTCCTCCTATCATTCCTTATGTCTCCAGGAATTTTATAAAAGTAAATGACAATGATAGATGCATCTACCTATACTTTTAAAACATTGCATTTATAGGTTATGGCAATTAGTAATCCTCTCAGAATTATGCATGAGAGGAAACAAGAACCATTTCAGGATGCTCGGGATTTCTGAAAGACAAAAGGGGACAGGTAGAAAGGCAATTGCTCCTTAGAAAACCCCAAGGTTTCTTTATTGATATAAAATGGAGCACACTCAATTGATAGTGGGCACTGTTCAGAAACTATTTTGTAAGGAATATTCTTATCTGGTTTTCTATATCAGGATCTGTGCATGACTAATATGCTAGAGAAGTCCACTTAGGTTAGATAACTCTTTCTAATAATGACCTGTTGGGGTCCTTTATAACTTACAGGAAGGTTAAGTTAATCAAGCATGAGTAAACCATTACAGAACCAATGTAAATATGCAGAAACTGTAAATGACATATGACAATTCTACACCATAATTCTATTGTTTACTAACATCTCACTAACAGACTGGTGAAAAGATGAAGTGGATAACCAGAAATAGCCAAGATAATATATTTTATTTGGACAAATCCAGATTCCTATTTGCTATTTTGTGGATCTCCTACACAGCCAACTGTGACCTTTGAGGTTAAGTATATTGTTGGCACAAAGTAAACACTGTATAAGTAATGGTGCTTATTATTGTTACAAAATTCTATATTTATTGCTGATATACATTTCTTTTTCTGCAGCTGATCAAAATTCATTTTATATATGGAAATGCAATTATTTTTGCTAATTATTCAAACATGAGTCAATCAATATACTAGAAACCCAGCAGACACAAGCACTTTCATGCAAAATGTGTTTGGCACAGGCTTGACTGCAACTGACTTCTAGGAAATGTTTCTATGATTGTGATGAGAATTGTTTTATAATCCCATGGTTTTGACAAAAATAAGATTATCTTCCAGATTATATATTTGGTTAGTGGGTTCCCAACTTTGGCTATGCACCAAAATAGCTGGCACAGCATTTTAAAATACAAATATCTTTTTTTTTTTTTTAATTTATTTATTATTATTAAACTTCAAGTTGTAGGGTACATGTGCACAACGTGCAGGTTTGCTACATATGTATACTTGTGCCATGTTGGTGTGCTGCACCCATCAACTCGTCATTTACATCAGGTATAACTCCCAATGCAATCCCTCCCCCCTCCCCCCTCCCCATGATAGGCCCCGGTGTGTGATGTTCCCCTTCCCGAGTCCAAGTGATCTCATTGTTCAGTTCCCACCTACGAGTGAGAACATGCGGTGTTTGGTTTTCTGTTCTTGTGATAGTTTGCTAAGAATGATGGTTTCCAGCTGCATCCATGTCCCTACAAAGGACACAAACTCATCCTTTTTTATGGCTGCATAGTATTCCATGGTGTATATGTGCCACATTTTCTTAATCCAATCTGTCACTGATGGACATTTGGGTTGATTCCAAGTCTTTGCTATTGTGAATAGTGCTGCAATAAACATACGTGTGCATGTGTCCTTATAGCAGCATAATTTATAATCCTTTGGGTATATACCCAGTAATGGGATGGCTGGGTCATCCTTACTCCTTATATGAAAATTAATTCAAGATGGATTAGAGACTTAAATGTTAGACCTAATACCATAAAAATCCTAGAGGAAAACCTAGGTAGTACCATTCAGGACATAGGCATGGGCAAAGACTTCATGTCTAAAACACCAAAAGCAACGGCAGCAAAAGCCAAAATTGACAAATGGGATCTCATCAAACTAAAGAGCTTCTGCACAGCAAAAGAAACTACCATCAGAGTGAACAGGCAACCTACAGAATGGGAGAAAATATTTGCAATCTACTCATCTGACAAAGGGCTAATATCCAGAACCTACAAAGAACTCAAACAAATTTACAAGAAAAAAACAAACAACCCCATCAAAAAGTGGGCAAAGGATATGAACAGACATTTCTCAAAAGAAGACATTCATACAGCCAACAGACACATGAAAAAATGCTCATCATCACTGGCCATCAGAGAAATGCAAATCAAAACCACAATGAGATACCATCTCACACCAGTTAGAATGGCGATCATTCAAAAGTCAGGAAACAACAGGTGCTGGAGAGGATGTGGAGAAATAGGAACACTTTTACACTGTTGGTGGGATTGTAAACTAGTTCAACCATTATGGAAAACAGTATGGCGATTCCTCAAGGATCTAGAACTAAAATACAAATATCTTTATCTCAACTTCAGAGATTTTTATCTTCTATGTCTGAGGTAAGGTGCATATTCAGAGAATTTTTAAAAACCTCTTGAGGTATCTTTACTGCATAATAGGAGCCAAGTGTGAAAAACACTGAAAAGACACTTATCTTTTATGAATAAGTCTTTTCACACATGGTTGCTTTTCATATCCCACATTTGTGTTGTCTATTCATGCCCTATCTTCATTTGCTTGGGCTGCCATTACAAAATGCCATAAACTGGTCAGTGTATAAACAACAGAAATGTATTTATCACAGTTTTAAAGTCTGGGAAGTCTGAGACCAAGGGGCTGGCAGATTATATGTCTCATGGGAGCCCATTTCCTGATTCATAGATAATGCCTTTTAACTTCATCCTCAGGTATTGGATGAGGCAGCACAGCTCTCTGGGACATCTTTTGCAAGGGCACTAATCCCATTCATGGGCTCTACCTTCATGACTTAATCACCTCCAAGGGGTCCCACTTCCTATTACCATCACATTGGTGATTAAGCTTCAATATATGAATTCTGGGGGCACACAAACTTTCAGGCTCATAGCAATCCTTTATTCCAGAAATTATCTGTTTGTCCTTTGAACGTATTTGAATAGTTCACATATTTGTGCTTGAGAATTGTGGATTATATATGAAATCTTATTTCTTAACAGGGATATATCTTAACAGGGATATACCTTAATAACGAGGGGTTTTCTGGGGAGTATTTCCTCTAGAAAGGGTGCAAATAACATAGATTATTCTTTCTCAGATGTACTGGAAATACTTACATACTCCATAAATAAGTGAATGCAGAAATGGTCTAACTTCATCCCAAGAAAATTATTTTGCTCTAAGCTAGACAAAGCTACTAAAGTGATCAACAATTCTGAGTATGAAAAAAACCAAAATCATATTGTTCACAACAACAAGAATAAAAATGTTTTAAGTTTGATTTACCCAGAATGACAAATAAATATCAAACATCAGTGTCCAGTAAACATTAAATACAGTGCATAAAGGTGCAGTACATCCCTTTATTTAGTTTTCTGCTTAGGGCCTCAGCATTTTGAAAGGGCTGGGTTATCAATCTGACCTACTCAGAGAATACTATAAACACATCTACACAAACAAAGTAGAAAATCTAGAAGAAATGGATAAATTCCTGACACATACACCCTCTCAAGGCTAAACTAGGAAAAAGTCGAATCCCTGAATAGACCAATAACAAGTTCTTAAATTGAGGAAGTAATTAATAGCCTACCAAACAAAAAAGCCTAGGATCAGACAGATTCACAGCCAAATTCTACAAGAGGTACAAAGTGGAGCTGGTACCATTCCTTCTAAAACTATTCCAAACAATAGAAAAATAGGGACTCTTCCCTAACTCATTGTATGAGGCCAGCATCATTCTGATACCTAGACCTGGCAGAGGCACAACAACAATAACAAAATTTCAGGCCTACTGGCCTGAAATCGATGAACATCGATGCAAAAATCCTCAATAAAATACTGGCAAACTGAATCCAGCAGCACATTGAAAAGCTTATCCACCATGATCAAGTCAGTTTCATCCCTGGAATGCAAGGCTGGTTCAACATATGCAAATTAATAAATGTAATCCATCACATAGACAGATACCACAGGATTATCTTAGTAGATGCAGAAAAGGCCTTTGATGAAATTCAACACCCCTTCGTGGTAAGAACTCTCAAAAACCTAGGTATTGATGGAATGTATCTGAAAATAATAAGAGCTATTTATGACAAACCCACAGCCACTATCATACTGAATGAGCAAAAGTTGAAAGCATTCCCTTTGAAAACCGGCACAAGATAAGCATGCCATCTCTTACCACACCTATTCAACACAGTAGTGGAAGTTCTAGCCAGGACAATTAGGCAAGGGAAATAAATAAAGGGTATTCAAATAGGAAGAGAGGAAGTTGAATTATCGCTGTTTGCAGATGACATGATTGTATATTTAGAAAACCCCATCGTCTCAACCCAAAATCTCCTTAAGCTGATAAGCAACTTCAGCAAGTCTCAAGATACAAAATCAACGTGCAAAAAATCACAAGCATTTCTATACACCAATAATAGACAAATAGAAAGCCAAATCATGAGTGAACTCCCATTCACAATTGCTTCAAAGAGAATAAAATACCTAGGAATCCAACTTACAAGGGATGTGAAGGACTTCTTCAAGGAGAACTATAAACCACTGCTCAATGAAACAAGAGAGGACACAAACAAATGGAAAAACATTCCATGCTCATGGATAGGAAGAATAGATATTGTGAAAATGGCCATACTGCCCAAAGTAATTTATAGATTCAATTCCCATCAAGCTACCACTGACTTTCTTCACAGAATTAGAAAAAAACTACTTCAAATTTCATATGGAACCAATAAAGAGCCCGTATACCCAAGACAATCCTAAGCAAAAAGAACAAAGCTGGAGGCATCATGCTACCTGACTTCAAACTATACTACAAGTCTACAGTAACCAAAACAGCATGGTACTGGTACCAAAACAGATATATAGACCAATGGAACAGAACAGAGACCTCAGAAATAACACCACACATCTACAGCCATCTGATCTTTGACAAACCTGATGAAAACAAGCAATGGGGAAAGGATTCCCTATTTAATAAATGGCGTTGGAAAAACTGGCTAGCCATATGCAGAAAACTGGAACTGGGCCCCTTCTTTATGCTTTATACAAAAATTAACTCAGGACGTGGAGGCAGGAGAATCGCTTGAACCCTAGAGGCTGAGGTTGCAGTGAGTTGAGATCATGCCACTGCACTCCAGCCTGGGTCACAGAGCGAGACTTGGTCATTCAACCAAACACCACATGTTCTCACTCATAGGTGGGAGTTGAACAAGGAGAACACATGGATACCAGGAGGGGAACATCACATTCCGGGGTCTGTCGGGGGTTGGGGGCAAGAGGAAGGATAGCATTACAAGAAATAGTTAATGTAGTTGTCGGGTTGATGGGTGCAGCAAACCCCTATGGCACATGTATACCTATGTAACAAACTTGGGATACCATATGTATCCCAGAACTTAAAGTATAATAAATAAAAAATAAAATGAAAGAACACATTTCTCACATACAAAAAAAATTTTGCCGAATTAAGAGACTAATTATGGATGTATATATTACTATCAAATGGAAGGCCAAAAGGCCCAAATTATTCAATGAATGCCTAGACAACACTTTCACACTTCTGTTTTATTTCTTCTTTTAATAAAAAAGACTGCTATTATGAGGATCAGAATACTACAAAGCTTTCCAAAATCATGTAAATATTATTATCTCCAGCTTAGAGATGAAAAGTCCCAGAATAAGGAGATAAAAAAATATTAAAGCAAAAGTGTCCAAAGTTTTAAAGAGCATAGTAGTGTCACTAGGTATCAAACGAAACAAGTATAGCAATCTTACATCTTGATAAAACTGAATGTTACATTTCTTAACTTATTTACTTAAAAATTATTCTGAAAGTAAATAAAAAGCATATTCCACATGCAGTCATTATCTTTTGGTTTCTGGAACAAGAATTTCCCAGCAGTAAATTTTATGATGAAGATTACATTTTGATAAAAGTGTTTTCTCAATTTAATAATGTCCACACATTGCATCATTGGAAATAGCAAAATAACAGAAGCTTGGCTCAAGATAAAAACATAAACATATAAAGTGCTTCCTATAACATATATTAAAATAATTTTCAACAAACTATTTATATGCAACCAGGTTCCCTTGTCTTAAATGACAGGAGAAAGTAAGTTGATGGGCTCACAGAAAGTTCTGAACTTTAGTCCGAAGAGTTCTAAAATAAGTGCAAATGGAGGTAGGCAGCTGCAACAGCTTATGTGCAAAAAGTGACTTAAATTTAATATAGTCACATTTAGTTGTGAACACTCAAGTGTTATAATTTTACAGTTAGACAACTCTCAGTGGGACCGATTTCATAAAACAGTTATATAATAGATTGAACAGGAATAGGTTTCACTGCCATGCGATGCTGTCTCACTTAGTTGTAATTGGTATGAATTACACAATTAATAAAGTCCAAAAATCAACCTTAAACTTGTTGATAAAGACAACAGCAGTTTCTCTTTACCTTGGTCCTTTTTATCATTAAATAGTTCAAATATAGTGAAATGTGTAGAGAAAAATACTATAAACTTCATTTTACGAATCAACCCAGGTTCAGGACACCTTTATATATTGTTTATTTGTTTCGGGTTTTTAAATAATCTTTTAATTGTCTATTCCTCCATAATTTTAATTCCCTATATCTCTCCTCTGAGGTACTCAGTAATCTTAATTTGGTGATTCTCATTTTGAAGAGTACTTTTTATATTTTTACTATATATCTATGTGGCTGTCAACAATATTGAGTTGCATACTGAATACTTTTAAACATATCTAAATGTTGTAATATTGTATGTATTATTTTTCATCTTGTTTTTGGCACTACATATTATACCATTAAGATTTGCCCCAATTAATATACATATTGCTTGTTCATTTATTATAATTGCTGTACATTAATGTGTTACATTAATATATTACACTTTAGTTATCCTTTCTGTGGTCAATGGATATCTGGAGTATAATAGTATCATACATTTTCACGATCATTATTAAAACCAAACCAATCTTTTAATGAGTAATCATGCACATGGCTTGTTCTTTTTTGTACATATGCTAGAGTCTTAGAGTTAGGGTTTTATATGTAAAATTAGAAAGCTAAATTATATCATTAAATATCTTCAACAGTTACAAGCTACCAATAATCACCCTGAGTCATGACTTTCTATTGCTTCATATACATGCCAACTCTTCTAAAATTTTGTCTATCTAATGAGCATAATATTATATTGCTTTTCTTTGCATTTATCTGTTTACCAGTAGTATGGGATATTTTACACTATGTTTTTTGGTCTTGTTTAATTCATTTGCTATGAGTTGTATGTTTGCATCATTTGCCTAACCTTGTATTGGGTTCTCTTGATGCTTTTGTCCTTCTAATTTGTGTGTGTGTGTAACTGAATATATTCTAGATATTTATCTCATCAGATATTAAAATCAGTTTTAACTTATTTCTTACTTCTTAATTTTTATGGTGTCTTCATTTGTAAATGGTTCATTTTTTCTGAAATATAAACTATTCAAATGAGAATTTTCAGTGATTACATCTCTCCCAATATGTTAGCCATTTTTAATTTTTTTGTTTTTTAATTTCCAATTATTCATCATCAATATATGTTAATACACTTCCATTTCCTACATTTAACCTATATTCCCTGGCCTTGCTACACTCTCACTTATTAGATCTATAAGAAATTCCTCAGGATTTTCTATATAGATAACTATGTCATTTGTGAATAAAGGCAATTTTATCCTTTCGTTTCCAAAGTATATGATGTTTTGTTTTAATCCCTGGTATTTTTGCACTGGCTATGGCCTCCAGTGCAATGTTGATTAGAAGTTGTGAGAGAGAACATTCTTGCCTTATGTATCAACCTTGAGCTTAAAGAATTCAACATTTTACCAAGTGTAGCAGCAGATTTTTAGTAGATGTGCATTATTGAATTGACAAAACTCCCTTCTATTTCTTTCTAAAAATTAATTTCTAAAGTTGATAAAATTATATATATTTATCATGTACAACATGATGTTTTGAGATATGTATAATGGTGGAATGACTGTATTAAGCTAATTAATATATGCATTACCTCACATACTTATCATTTTATTATGACAATACTTAAAATCTCAGCAATTTTCAAGAACAAAATACTTTGTTATTAATTATAGTCACCATATAATACAATAGATATATTGATCTTATTCCTCCTATCTTACTGAAAACTTGTATCATTTGACCAAATCTCTCCAAACATTCCCCACCTCAGCGCCTGGTAACCACCATTCTACTCTCTACTTCTATGAGTTTAACATTTTTGGATTCCACATCATAAGTGAGATCCTGTGGTATTTGTCTTTCTGTACCTGCCTTATTTTACTTAATATAATGTCCCTCAGGTTCACCTATATTATAGCAAATGACAGATTTCCTTTTCTTGATGGCTGAAGAGTATTCCATTATGGATATATAGCACATTTTAAAAATTCATTCATTAACGGATGGACACTCAGATTGATTTCAAATATTGGCAACTGTGAATAATGCTGCAATGAATACGGGAGTGCAGACATCTCTTTGACATACTGATTTCATGTCTTTTGAATATATACCCAGTTGTGGGATTCTTGGATCATATGGTAGTTATATTTTTAATTTTTAAAAAATCTCTATAGTGTTTTCCATAATGACTGTACTAATTTACTCTCCCACTAACAGTGTACAAAGGTTCCTGCTTCTCGACATCCTCAACAACAATTATTATCATTCATCATTTTAATAATAGCCATTCTAGCAGGTGCGAGATGCTATCTAATTGGGGTTTTAATTTGCATTTATCTGATAATAAGTGATATTGAACACCTGTTCACTGATGTGCTACTGAGCAACGGTTTGCCATTCGTATGTCTTTTTTTGAGAAATATCTATTAAGATTATTTGCCCATTTTTAATTGGGTTATTTGTTTTCTTATTATTAAGTTGAGCTCCTTATATATTTTGAATATTAACTCCTTATAAGATGTATACTTTAGAAATATTTTCTCCCATTTTGTAGGTTAAGGCAATGTGATTTACTCTATTGATTGTTGCTTTGGCTGCCTGGAAAAATTTTAGTTTCAAATAATCCCATTTGTCTATTTTTGCTTTTGTTGTCTATATTTCTAGGATCATATCCAAAAAAGTATTGGCCAAACCAATGTAATGGAGTTTTTCTCTATGCTTTCTTCAAATAGTTTTATAATTTCAGTTCTTACTTCAGGAAGATCCAATTTTATTTTATTTTTTTCATGTGGATAACCAGTTTTAAGAGCAACATTTATTGAAGAGGCTGTCCTTTCCCCATTGGGAGTTCTCGGAAGCTTTATCAAAACTCAATTGACAATAAATGTATGGTTTTCTTTCTGGGCTTTCTAGTCTGTTCCATTTATCTGTTTTTGTTCTTATGCCAGTATCATATTGGTTTGATTACTACAGCTTGTATTATTTCCTGGAGTCAGGTAGCATGATGGCTCCAACTTTGTTTATTTTACTCAAGATTGTCTTGGTCCTTAGAGGTCCCTTGTGTTTTCATACAAATCTTAGAATGGTTTTATCTATTTCTGTGAAAAATGTCATTGGAATTTTGATAGAGATTGCATTGAACCTGTAAATCACTTTGGAAGTATTGACATTTTAGCAATATTAATTCTTTTGATCCATGAACATAGACTTTTTTCATTTATTTATGTCTTCTTCAATTCCTTTCATAGCTGTTTTCAATGCACTTGTCTTTCAACTCCCTGCTTAAATTTAGTCCTTAGTAATTTTTTATAGCTATTGTGAATGGAATTGTTCTCTTGATTTTTTTCAAGTGATTTGTCATTAGTGTGTAGAAACATTGCTGATTTTATATGATGTTGATTCTGTATTTTGCAATGTTATATAATTTGTTTATTACTCCTAAGAGTTTTCTGGTGGAGTCTTTAGAATCTTCTCCATATAAGATCACATTGTCTGCAAATAAGGACAATTGAACTTATTTCTTTCCAATTTGAATGCCTTTTATATCTTCTCTTGGTAATTGCTCTGGCTAGGACTTCTGCTACGATGTTGAAAGGAAGTGGTGACAGTGATCTTTCTTGTCTTCTTCTTGATCTTAGGGAAATGCTTTCAACTTTTCACTGTTGAGCATGAAGTTAGCTGTGAATTTGTCATCTGTGGCCATTATTATGTTGAAGGACTTTCTTTCTGTATGAAATTTGTTGAGAGTTTTTATTATGAAAGGATGTTGAATTTTGTCAAATGCTTTTTCTTTATCTGTTAGAATAATACTTGTTTTGCCCTTTATTCTACTGATGTGGTGTATCACATTTATAGATTTGCATATGTTACACCATCCTCTCATTCATGGGATGAATGCCACTTGATCAAGGTGAGCAACCTTTCTTAATGTGCTGTTGAATTCAGTTTACTAGTGTATTGTTGAGGATTTTTGCATCTATGTTCATCAGGGATATCGTCTGTAATTTTCTTTTCTAACAGTGTCCTTGTCTGGCTTTGGTATCAGAGAAATGCTCACCTCTTTAAATTATTCTGATCTTTTTTTTCCAATTTTTAGGAAGCATTTGAGCATGGTTATTACTTCTTCTGTAAATGTTTAGTACAGTTTGGCAATGAAGTCATAAGATCTTTTTTTTTTTTATGGGAGACCTTTTATTACTGATTAAACCTCCTTAGTATGGCCTATTTAGGTTTTCTATTTCTTTCATGATTTAGTCTTCATAGGTTGTATGTGGCTAGAAATTTACCTATTTCTTCTCGGTTATCCAATTTGTTGGCATATAATTGCTCATAGTAATCTCTTATGAACTTTGTATTTCTGTTATTTCAGTTATAATGACTCCTCTTTTATTTCTGTTTTTATTTATTTGATTCTTCTCCTTTTAAAAGTTAAGTTTAGCTAGATGTTTGTTAATTTTGTTTATATATTTTTTAAAAACAAGTTCTTAGCTTTGTTTATCTTTTTCCATTGTGTTTCTGATGCTGGAGGGGGCCTGGAGACCCAATACCCCAGGCAGGCCTGGAGACTGAGGCTTGGGGATCCTGCTTGGCACCATGGAGGCCCAAGTCATGGACACTGGCCTAGAGCCCGGGACTGTAGAGGCTTGGCTGGTGCTGGGTTTTACTGGGGTGTGCTAAGTATTGGGATTCAAGGCCAAGTCCTGTACTCACATTCCTCTCCTTCCCCAACATGAAAGCTATCTGGCTCCATGCTGTGCTGCATGGGGTTGGAGGAGGGGTGACACAGATAGTGTGAAACTGTCTCTCCCACCCTTTTCAATGTGTATGTTTATTTGTGTGCAACACCTAGGTGCTATAATCTCTCATCTAGCTTCCTTAGCTCTTGTGAAAGTATTTTCTTGCATTTTCTTTATTCCTTCTGCAGAAATATCCATTTGAACAACTATCTTGCATGGATAGTTGTTCAAATCGGTATTTCTACAGAAAGACAAGTTCTAGAAAGCCCTATTCTGCCACATTGCTGATGTTCAATCCCCTTTAATTGATTTATTTCTTCCCAGAACTTTCATATCCAGTGGGTTAGAATTTATTAAATGCTTTCTCCATAACAATTGAGATGATTACATGTATTGTTGCAGTTGTTGCTTTTAGTCTGTAAATATGATAAACTACATTGATTGATTTTTTAATGTTGAGCCAACATTATATTTCTGGCACATACGTGACTTGAACATAATTTTTAAAACTCTGTATCATTTTTTGTATTGTTCCTATTAAAATTTACCACAAACTTAATGGCTTAAAACAACCCATACTTGTCTATTGGTTAGGAGTTCAACATCAGCTTCACTAGGCTAAATTCAAGGTGATGGCATGGCTGTGTTCCTTTCTGGAGGCTTAAAGGGTGAATTCATTTCCTTGCCCTTCATAACTTTAAGAGGCCACTCATGCCTTGGCTCATGATCTCTATTTTTCATCTTCAAAGCCAACAACTTTGCATCTCTCTGACAATTCTTTAGTCAGCTCTCTCTGTCTCTCTCTATATATATATATATTGAACTCTTCCTCGCTCCCATCTCTCTTTCTTTCCTGCCTCTTTCTTCCCCCTTTAAGAACCCTTCTGATTACATTGGACTCAATCAAATCATCCAAGATAATCTCTCCATTTAAAAATCTTCAGCCTAGGCCAGGCACGGTGGCTCACGCCTGTAATCCCAGCACTTTGGGAGGCTGTGGTGGGCAGATCACGAGGTCAGGAGTTTGAGACCAGCATGGCCAGCATGGTGAAACCCTATCTCTACTAAAAATACAAAAAAATTAGCTGGGCATGGTGGTGCATGCCTATAATCCCAGCTACTCGGGAGGCTGAGGCAGGAGAATCACTTGAACTCAGGAAGCAGAGCTGAGATCATGCCACTGCACTCCAGCCTGGGTGATAGAGAAAGACTCTGTCTCAAAAAAACAAAACAAAAAAAAAAAAAAAAACAAAAAACTTCAGCCTAATCATATCTCTTTTGCTATGCAAGGTAACACATTCATAGATCCCAGAGATTATTACATTGGCATCTTTGGAGATTCAATTTTCTGCCCACCACAATATGTTATTTACGGGTTTGCTTTTCTTACATTTTTTAAAAGATTTCTATGTTTATATTCATTAGAGATATTGGACTTTTTTTTCATGGAATGGGTTTGTCTGATTTTGGTATTAGGGCAATGCTGTCTTCGTAAAAATACAGAGTGTTCTCATCATTTCTATTTTCTGGAAGAATTTGTAGAATTGGTGCTTTAAATATTTGGAAGAATTCGCAAGTGAAACCACATGATTCTGGAGTATTTTAGATTTAAAGGATTCAATTATGAATTCAATTTATTTAATAGACAAGGTACTATTTATATTATTTATCTCTTTTTGTGTGGCATTTGGTAGTTTACTTCTTTCAAGGAATTTATCTATTTCTTGTAAGTTGTAAGATTTATCGACTACAAACTGTTTATAATATTCTCTTAGTAATTTTTTACTACCTGTGAGGTCTCTTTTATTTTAGACATTGGTAATTTGTGTCATCTTTTTTTGTTCCAACTATTCTAAATATAGGTTTATTAATTATACTTACTCAGAGAATCAGATTTAATTTTCATTAATTTTTCTCATTTTTCAGTATTCCTTTTACATTTATTTCTGTTGTTATCTTTATTTTTTTCCTGACTTCTGCTTACAGTATGATTAATTTGCTCATAGTTTTCTTGTATCTTACCCAAATATTTAGCTTTCTTGGTGGAAAGAAAGGAGCTTTCATTCTTATTTGTAGCTCCACATTTTTATGTGGTATTATTTACTTCTTGCCTTACCAAATTTATAAACATACTAGCACAGGCCTGCTGATGATTAATTTTCTTTTGTTGTCAGGAAACTACTTCACTTTCAATTTTTTATTTTTCCAATTTTGGTGGCTCATGCCTGTAATCACAGCACTTTGGGAGGCCAAGGCGGGTGGATCATGAGGTCAAGAGATTTGAGACCATCCTGGCTAACTTGGTGAAACCCTGTCTCTACCAAAAATACAAAAATTAGCTGGGCATGGTGGCAGGCTCCTGTAATCCCAGCTACTCGGGAGGCTGAGGAAGGAGAATCGCGTGAACCCATAAGGTGGAGCTTGCCGTGGGCGGAGATCATGTCACTGCACTCCAGCCTGGGCGATAGAGGGAGACTCTGTCTCAAAAATAAAATAAAATAAAATAAAAATAAAAATGTAAAACAAACAAACAAAAAACCAGGTTTTTCCTCCCCTTTCAGTGCTTCAAAGATAATGCTCCATTGTTTTCTGGCTTGATTTTTCCTGAATAACTAATGTGATAGACTTCTGAGGACTTTACCTAATATCCAAATATCCAAATGCATTATGAAAGGGACTGTTTGGTATACTGTTTTATATGGGGCCAGGCTTTCTTTTTCTTTCCTCCCTTCCCTCCCTCCCTCCCTTCCTTCCTTTTTTTTTTTTTCTTTCTCTCTCTTTTTTTTTTTTTTTTTCCCCAGAAAGTCTCACTCTGTCTCC
This sequence comes from Chlorocebus sabaeus, assembly GCF_047675955.1. Lineage (NCBI taxonomy): Eukaryota > Metazoa > Chordata > Mammalia > Primates > Cercopithecidae > Chlorocebus > Chlorocebus sabaeus. The sequence goes on along the minus strand of NC_132906.1, from coordinate 62,938,844 downwards.
TAGGCTCACTGCCAACTCCCGGCCTCAAGCTATTTTCCCATCTCAGCCCCCCAAGTAGCTGGAAGTACAGGCATGCACCATCATGTCAGGCTAATTTTTGTATTTTTGGTTGAGACAGGGTTTCACCATGTTGCCCAGGCTGGTTCTGAACTCTCGGACTCAAGTGATTCGTCCGCTTTAGTCTCCCAAAGTGCTGGGATTACAGGTGTGAGCCACTGCGTCCAACTTTACATGAAGCATTTTTGTTATTGTCATTCTTCCCTTTCGCCTTGGATAGTTCTCACTAATATTTGTAGATTAGTATGTAGCCAAAAATTCAAGGGGAACTTTCTGGAGATCTTTGAAGCCTTGTTGATGTAGCTCATTTTTTTTTCCCTCCACTATGCTGCCCCCAAAATTCTAGCAGTTTGATCTTTCCAAATTCTGATCTTTACCTCCAGGGAACAGACAGGCTCTACTTGATTTTCCCTGCCTGCATTGCATCCTGAAAACCATCCTCAGCAAAATATTGGGGTACCTATCCCAATTATTTCCCTTCCTTTAAGAATTATTCTCTTTTTGCTTGTTATCCTATGTCTGAAAAATCAGTGGATATTTTTTCTCTTAGTCTTTTAAAAGAAAATGCAAACACAGTACCCATTACTACATAATGACCAGAAGTATACATCCTCTACACATATGTATTTTAAACTACTTTTGCTCAGTTCATTCTATATTTTTAATGTCATCCAATTGATTGCCTTAGCTTTTTTAACATCATATTTTTTTCAGGTTTTTAAAATTTGTTTTGTAATCTTACTAGGAGCAGAAGGTGGTGTCAGTTCTGTTTTGTTTTGTTTTGTTTTTGTCTCTACTCATACTTTTTTGCCTTACTGTTTTGCAGTTGTTTCTGTCTTGCCCCCAGGATCTCTTACACAAAATCAACTCTCAAAATATCCATTTGGGGTAATGTGGATGGTTTTATAGACTGAGCCAAAGGACAGAGAAAAAGTTGAGTCATTTTTGATGTTAAGACTGTGTCTCTGTGTTCTGACATTTGGGTCAGCTCTTTCTTAACAAGGCAAAACATAATTTTTTCTAAAAGCTTTTTAAAAATTGTAGTAAAATATAAATAACATGAAATTTATAATTTAAACCATTTTTAAGTGTATAATTCAGTGGCAAATGTACTTTCACGATGTTGTGCAACCATAAACACCATCCATTTCTGAAACATTTTCACCATTTCAAACAGAAACTCTGTAACCAATAAATTATAACTCTCCATATCATCTTTCCCCGACCTTTGATAACCTCTATTCTACTCTCTGTCTCTATGAATTTGCTTCTTCTAGAGGCTTTTTACAAGTGGATTCATACAGTATTCCAAAAAATTCAAGCTCTTTCTTTTCAAATCCTATCAGTGTATACTTGATGTTTGATGCAAACAAATATAGCTAGTCTAGATATTTTACTCTTGTAACTATAGAACAACAGGCATTTTAGTAAGTGGTTAATGCTTTCCCCCCAACCACTGCCAAAATAAATATTAGGTCCTAATCCCTGAAACCTTTAAATATCTTCAGATGGGGAGATTATTCTGGGATGTCAGGTGGGACCTAAATGCAATCACAAGTATCGTTATAAAGAAAGGCAGGGAAACATATTACCCATGAAGAGGAGGTAATGTGAAGGCAGATTTTCAGATGGTTGGCTTTCAGGACTGAAGTAATGTGGGCAGAAACCAATAAATACCAGCAGCATTCAGAAGCTGGAAGACGCAAGAAATGAATTCTCCCTTAGCTCCTTAAGAGGGAGCATGGCACTGCTGACACCTCAATTTCAGCCCACTGATACTGATTTCATAATTCCTGACTCCAGAGCTATAAAAGAATAAATTTCTGTTGTTTTAATTCACCAAGCATGTGGTGATTTTTGAAGCAGCCACAGGAAAATAATACAGGGTTCTTAACTATTTATAATGTTTGCACCAAAAGTCATGTAAATAAATACATACATACTCAAATATTGAGTATTATCTACAATTTTGTTTAAATATAATATATACAGCAATTTTCAATTATTCTTGTCAAATATGTAAATATCTGTCTGTCTTTCTTTCTTTCCTTTTTTGTTTTTTTTCAGAGTCTTCCTCTGTCACCCAGGCTGAAATGCAATGGTGCAATCTCAGCTCACTACAACCTCTGCCTTCTGGCTTCAAACAATTCTCATGTCATATCCTCCTGAGTAGCTGGGAATACAGGCATGCTCCACCATGCCTGGATAACTTTTTTATTTTTAGTAGAGACAGGTTTTTGCCATGTTGCTCAGCAGGTCTCGAACTCCTGGCCTCAAGTGATCTGCCCACCTCGGCCTCCCAAAGTGCTGGGATTGTAAGTGCTAGCTACTGCACCCAGCCAGTGTCTTTCTATTTTTAAGGAAGAACAATTTGAGGAAAATGAAGGTGTGCTAATATATTTTCTCTCTTCCTCACCATCCACCTTACCAAGGATTTATGAATTTATACTTTAAGGATCTGTCAAGCATATCAACTCCTCCATACATTTGTTATCACTATAAACTACAATATAAGCCCAGAAATCCACACTTAACCTATAGCAGCAACCTCCTAACTGGTCTCCTGCCTTCCAATCTCATTCTCAGGTGCCAGGATGGGAGTAAACTTTCAAAAGTGCATTTCTGTTTGCATATTACTTCTAATTAAAATTATATAATACATTTTCCTTAGTTTTCTAGTTAAAATTCAAGCCCTTTAATTTAACCAACAAGGCAATTTGTAATCAGGTGTCTACCTAACACTCTAGTATAATATCCTGTTATTCGCTTCTTAAAATCTTTATTCCAATTATACTTTTATCACCACTCTACACGATTTTATTGCCCCATTCTGTGCTTACCTAGAATCCCATAAATGCCTTTATCATAGCTATTATCACACTATATTATAAAAAAATGTATTCACTTAACTGTTTTACCTAGTTTAATAAAAATTTCTTTAGGATAAAGATCACATGATTATTTAGCCAAGTATGCCATAAAAAGTGTAGTGCTTACTTCATAGCTATGTTTATTGAATTTTTATGTGAATACATTTGTATCAAAGCAAAATTTCCCAAAAATATATAGATACTTGCTAAATGAAAAAGCATTTTGGTGGAAATCAAAACTAAAACAGATACTTAGCAAACTTATGACTTTGAGGAGAATAAGAATAGGCACTTTAAGTGATTTTAAAGTGAAAGCACTCCAATTTTGTATTTAGTTATTTTACATTTCTTTAAGGGAAACTATTACTAAGTGCATATATGAGATTTATGTTTTTTAAGTTAATACAAATTTATATTAAATGAATATAAACTGCTAATCATATACTTGATTTGTCCATTCCTTAATAATAACCTATTCATCTCCCAGAATGGAGTTGACCACTGCATTCTTTTTGAAAATATAAAGAATCAAAATTTTTTTCTTTTTAATTTTTTATCATTTCCAGCTGATTCCACCTTTTCCTACTAGTGTTGTAAATACAGCCAAGAAGTATGGCAAGTAACGACATTTTCAATATAAGGCATTCAATCAAATATTACTCAGTAATTAGAGAATTTAATGCCTAAAACAACAGGATTATCTTTGCTATTTAAAACTAGTTTACTTTTTATGGATGTTTTATTGTCTCATAGAAAAAACAATGGTTACAATAATAAATGCATTCTAGGAACTAATTTTTTAATAAAACATGCTTCAGTGTTCTAAAATAAAGAAAAATATACAGGAACAGATATTGCTGTTACATCAAGGCACCAAATAACTGACCTGGTTGGTACTAATTATTGATAGTTTATCACAACACTAACCTTGGCTTCTACAAAAGTGTTAGCAGAATTGATGGCAGGAACAGACATGATTTATTTATTAAGAATGATCTAGAGCTTCCTGTATTTTAAGTTTCAGGCACTCACACTGTGCAATACCATGTCATTTAGCAAGAACTAATCAGAGACAGGAAGCACTTTAGCATGTTTACAGAAATATCTTTTTAAACAGATTTAACTATTAGACAACCCTCTTGTAAAGCTCTCACTCTGAAAAACCTGGGTAAAAGATTACCACTCCATACTCACAAAAATTGATTTTGGAGATTGAAAGTTGTTCCACACTGAGGTTGGATTTCCTTTTTTCACTGAATTGAATTTTGGATATGCTGTGAATATACTAGCATTCACTAGGTGCTGACCTGTCACTCCAGCACATTTTTTAAAAGAATCATTAAATTTCCCCTCATATTTTTATCAAGTATTCTATGTATCCAATGGAGATACATTATTATGTAAAGTAATAATGATAACATTAATAATAATATTAACTAACATCTATTGAGCACATAGTAAATGTCAGGCAGGTATCTGCTAACCATGTTATATGTATTATTCTATCTAACCCTCAATTAAAACTCTCTGAAATAAGTATAATTATTATCTTCACATTAATGCTCACACCAAGGGTAAGATATGTTGTGTATCTTGTTCAGGGTTAAATATAACTTCTTGAAATGGTAATTTGACATCAAATCAGTCAGAATCTGAGGCCTGAGTTCTCAACCACTATGTTTTTGTTGTTGTTTGTTTGTTTGTTTGTTTTTTGAGATGGAGTCTCACTCTGTTGCCCAGGTTGGAGTGCAATGGTGCAATCTCGGCTCACTGCAACCTCTGCCTCCCGGGTTCAAGTGATTCTCCTGCATCAGCCTCCCAAGTAGCTGGGATTACAGTTGTGCACCACCACACCTGGCTAATTTTTTAGTAAACACAGGGTTTCACCATGTTGGCCAGGCTGGTCTTGAACTCCTGACCTCAGGTGATCTGCCCTCCTCAGTCTCCCAAAGTGCTGGGATTACAGGCATGAGCCACTGCACCCCTCAATCATTATGTTAAATGGCTTTTTTTTTGTTTTTTTTTTTTTTTTTGGTACTCCACTCCCTCCAGTGGTAAACAACACAAGTCCATAACCTGAATGACAGAGATTATCTTTATGTAAATACTTTCCAAACTTGTCTCCAACTTAGTGCCTTTCTAAGCTGCTGACCTACATTTTCCAATGTCTAAACATGCTCTGACAGCACTAATACCCTTTTATACTCACACTAATGCCACTCCAGTTACTGTCACATGCTTCAATATTTCTTCTAACAAATTCAGATTCCAGATTTAATTTATAACTGATCTTCTCCACACCTCAAATTGAATTGTTTTACTTTTGTGAGCAGCCACTGTCTAGAGATATGGCTATCAGAAGAAGTAGCAGATTATAGTTTTGGCAATTATAATAAAAGTCTCTAATTCCTTTCTCTGTTCTCATTCACTTCTCTATTCTCCTCCCAGTCTCTGGTACAGCTATCAGAACTTCATTTACCTTTCCTTACTGTAAATGTATGCTCTTGGGGAAAGATCCAAAAACAAACACACACATGAACAAACAAAGGTAAAAGCATCTGTTAACATTTACTTGAAGTCATTTTTTTCTGTATTTGAATTGTATGAATGGACTAAAAGTATGGAACTAATGATAAAAATGTACTAATCACAATGCCAACTGGTAGAGGTTTCACTGAACAAAAGGGCCCTTTGCTTGTATCATTTTACATTCATGACATATTGATAAATACTTTCTTATTCATTCATTCTCAATAGATGATTGGGTCAAAGTAAGGAGAAGAGATCTAGAGGTAAGAGTTCAACACATACTGAACACAGTGACGGTGGCTCATAAGACATGTCATTTGAACAATGACAGAAAGAACCCCTACAGGTTAAAAGTCACATTTCTTTGAGAATTTCTAACTAAATGAATGGCTTATAGGTGACTGGAGCAGAAGCAAATGAAAAAACAAATTAGATTTCAACTTTATATTAACAACAATTAAAAAATCAAAAAAAAATTATTCAGCAGCAAATATTTTTAAGAAGCTAAGAATATAAATGTATACAATATGACTTACTAATCTTAGAATTTTAATACTGCCATGCTTCAGTTCCCAAATACTTCTAAAGAAATTATTCCAAATATACAGATTTGTCTGAACACTTCTCAGAAATTCTCTTAAATACACAGATTTGCCTTAAAATAAAAGTGTAGTTGTCAACTCACCTTGAGGATTTAATATTTCTCAACAATGACTGAATTTCCTTAAGCAGTTTTCTTTCTACTTCCTCAAAAATTATTCCAAAACTCAAAACTTTTCCTCAAGACTTCTATTCAAATTTCTTCCTAGCCTCATTATAGAAAATTGCCTTTGAAGAAAACTTAAATCATCACTACCAGAATTAATTCAAATTTTACCCCAACTTTACAAATGTATCTATACTCCCAACTATCATAGAGAATGAGATATCTTTTTTCTTTTTTAAAATCAACCTGTCCATTTGTGTATCAGATTTTACACCTTTCCATCTGCTGCATTATTTGGTTTCATACATTTTCTTCAATCACCATTACAACTGCAAAGTAGTCTTTATTCTTGCCTTTTGCCTCCAAAATCTATAAATGTCAGAAAAAATCTTCCATATTTTAAAAAAATCCTGCTTGACTCTTCATGTTTCTCTTGTTTTAAATTTATTTATCTCAAACAAGCCTTTAGAACTTTTAGGCATGTAGAATATCTCTATCTCAAAGCACTCTATTTAGATGTGGCCCCTTATGTAATAATTACCGATTCACTTATGTATCAGTAAGTATGTATTATTCATGTATCAATCAATTTCTATCTAGAATACCACCAGATAGAGAGTTCCTTGAAGGAAGAGGTGCTGACTTTATAGGTTGCTGACACAGAGCAGGTGGCAAACATTTGTCTGCAGAAAGAGTAAATGAATAGCATCAATGAACACAAGATGCTAAATAATTTTTGTGAAATTAATTGATCAATTAACAATACAGCAAGCATTTATCCTTCTATTGAGTCATCAATGACATTTTATAATAGGCCATGATTTTACTTGAATAAATGTAGTGTTTCCAACCCACTTGAGAGAATCTATATGTAACAATCCCCTAGTGAACTAACTAAACAAATGAATGATAAAGATGATCATAACCACACAAACTCAACATCACAGATACTGGAGTAATGATAACATTTATAGAGGTAATATTTATAGACATCTTGTTATTGTATGCTAAACACTTTGGGAATACTTTAAATTAATTTTCATTTTATCCTCATAGTAACTCAAAATTAGTTAAGTAGAAACTATGTTGTCACATTCACTACTCTCTCTCTCTCTCTCTCTCTGCAAATGGTCATGAGAAGACAAAGATATATAGGAAGTATACTATGTTCTGATGAAGACAGAAATTAGAATTACGTAGTGTAAAAAGAATGTCAAAGACTGATAGACACTACTAGAAGCTGGGAAGAGGTAAGCGAGGATTCCTCCATGGGTTTCAGAGACAGCATGGCATTGCTGAGGCTTGATTTCAGAGTTTTGGCTTCCAGAACTGTGAGACAACAAGCTTCTATTGTTTCAAGCCATTTCGTTTGTGACATTCGGTTATGGCAGTCCTAAGAAGCTAATATACCAGCTTTATGGAACGTTCTAGATCAGAATTCACTGGTGGGAAAAAATAAGAGTTCTAAACTCAGAGGGAAATGTTTTTTCCCAAATTCGCCCAGCTATCATAAAGTCCCACTGTTTTCAACTCTTGTGTTTATGCTTCCTCAATTAGAACTTCAAGGAAAGAGCAAGAAAAGGAACTCTTTAGGAGTAAAACATAATAACAGTGAGCCCCTGTGCTAGTTAGGGCTCTCCAGAGATGCAGAACCAATAGAATGCAGAATGTGTTGTGTCGGGGGCGGGGGGTGTGGGGTCGGGGGAGTTACACACAAGAGACAGAGAGAGAGAGAGAAAAGAAAAGAAGAGAAGAAAGAAAAGGAGAAAAGGAAAAAGGAAGGAAGGGAGGGAGGGAGGAAGGAAAGAGAGAAAGAGAGAGGGAGGGAGGGAGGGAGGGAGGGAAGGAAGGAAGGAAGGAAGGAAGGAAGGAAGGAAGGAAGGAGGGAAAGAGAGAAAAAAAAGGGACATCACGTATTATAAGGTGTTGGCTCACACAATTATGGAAGCTAAGAAATCCTAAGAGCAGCAGTTGGCAAGTTGGAGACTCAAGAGAGTTGATGGTGTACTTCTAGTCCAAGCCTGAAGTCCAGAGAACCAAGAAAGTCAATGGCATAAAGTTCCAGTCTGAAAGCCAGCAGGCTTGAGACCCAAGAAGAGCCCATGTTTCATTTAGGTTCTGAAAGCAATAAAAAGCCAATGTCTTAGCTCAAGCTGTCAGATAGGAAGAGTTTGCCCATACTCATGGAAGGTCAGCCTTTTGGTTCTATTCAAGTCTTCAACTGACTGAATGAGGGTCACCCACAATAAAGAGGTCAATCTACTTTGCTTTACTCAGTCTATTGATTCAGTTGTTAATCTCATCCAAAAACATTCTTACAGACACACCCAGAAAAAAATGTCTGATGAAATATTTGGGCATCCCATAGTCCAGTCAAGTTGACATACAAAACTAACCATCATGTCCCAATATCCAGTGATATCATACTAGTCACATGTTATGGACATATTAAGGTAAGAAATGATTGTTCACAAGTGGGATTGTATAAGCAAATGCCCTGAAAATCAACTTCATGAATCTTCTGAAAAATATATGAAAATATAATTTAGGACAAAAAGAAGGATCCCATATTCAACTTGACACTGTATATCCCACATCAATTTTCTTTTAGCCATAATGAATGGCAGTTTATTTGTTCTCATCATAAGCTTAGCTGGGAATAAGTAAAAGTGCTGCACTAATAGCTTCATTGACACATTGCTGAATTTGTCACTGTTGGTTCAAAAGCCAGAAAAAGCTCATTATTGTTTGAAGTATATTATCCAACACAAGATTACCTATGTTTAGAATATCCCCTTAGCAGTAAGATTAGTATCTAAAACAAGCAGAATGATCTAAAAAAATTTTAGTATTAAAGACTTTTCTATGTTTGCATTTTGTTATTAATACAAATGAATGTTAATGAAAAATGCATTGGGATTAATGAAAAGGTGGCAGAACCCTGGTTACACCACTCACCAGCTTTGAGATTTCAGGTGAGCAAGTTACTCTCCAGCAACCTCAGTTTCTTGCAAAACATAATTCCTGCCCTCTCAATTCACAATGTTGTTGAGAATTAAATGAGATGATGTATGTGATACTATGAGCTCCAAACACTATGAGTTCATGCAACAGACAACAACTTAAAGTCTTCTATAACCATGAATTGCTCAGGCGGCTGAAGAAAAGAAAACAGGTACATCATAATCCCTGATCTCTTGGAATTCAGAAATGTAAGTGAAGGAATCAATGTGCTGGGTTAGGAGCTGCAAATAATTAATGTGAGTGAAACTCGGCATGTACCTGGAGATGTGGTAGAAAATAAAATTACAAATGAAGTTAGAATCCAGTTTTAGAAGGCCCTTACACATCCTGATTGGGAGTTTAGAATTGTTCTTTCATGCTAAGAAGAGCTATTAAAGTATTTGTAACATAGAGATGACATGATCAGTTTTATGTTTTCAGACACTCCCTTTGGCAGCAGTATAAGATATTACACTGTAGAAGACCTTAATCTTTATGGATTATGGAAGGTTACCTCATACCAATAACTAGCATATTGTTGATTTTGGACATATAGTTCATATAAATAAAGATAGCAATAAAATGAATCAGCCAAAGTTTCAAACCTGTAGGAGTAGCTTAATAGTCTATCTTCCTACTAGTCTTCACATGTGTGTTTTCTTTTTTTTTTTTTTTTGCCCTTTATCAGCAAGTGGTCTTATGTCTAGTCAACAGAGGAGGAAACTGAAGCAGAGATGTTCTGTAGGATGTTTAAAGAAGCACATCCAAGTGTTGTTGTGAATGGTCACATTGACTACAGAGTGTGATTCCTGGAAGGGAAGACTTTGTCTCATGGCTCTTGTCGGAACATTGTTATAGCTCTTTAGTGTTGGGAGGTAGAACTGAGGTGCTTACATGTGAGGTATATGGTAAATGCTCAATAATAATAGTCTATGTTCTAGTCATTAATTAGACTTTATGCCTTAGGAGAAACCTGTGCACAAACTATTGTAAAACAGAGACCTAAAATCATCATCACATGAACCACATAATAAAAGAGATTATGATCATTTGCAAACTCTCTGTACATATATTGGATTTAGAAGTAATCAAAATCATTTTGTATCACTAAGATTAATAACACCATAACACAGGAAAAAAAATAGTCCATTTGTTGCCTTAGGTGACTCTCAAAGGAGACTATGTAAACATATGAACAACAACTAGCCTTCCTTATGACTTACACAGAATGTGAATTAGGCTAATAACTCATCGTTCCCATCTTTGCAGTCCTGTAAATGCACTATCTCTTCTTTGGAGTCATCCAGACATAATCCACAGAATATGCATACTATTGTTTGAATTTATATTTCTAAAAAAATAAAAACAGTTTGACATATTGGCAAGACTGAAAATGAAGGGACTTAATAAATTTGACCCTAACTTTCACACTTATTTTCTGAGAAATCTTAAATAACTATTTCATTTTCCTATGCATCAGCTTTATCATCTTTTTTCAGTACAATTATTTTATAACTGACAACTTGTTATACAAAATTTAGCACCTGAAGTTATACTGTCATATATTGTTACCTGCTTATTTTCACTGCATACAACTTAACACTTAAATGAGATCGCAACTTTTCATGTTTTTCAGAGGAGGCAGCATAGTATTAAATACATGTTTGACTGACTTTAAAAATCTGCTTTTATATTACCTTGACGTTTTATCATTTAGAGTTAGTTGACAATTCAATATGCAATAACTCTACTGGTTACATTTATGAGGGTAAATTTTCTAAACTAAAACCAATTCTTTTTCATAAGTTGAAGGATTCACCCTCTGAGTTTCATGAGTATCCTGTGAGTTCGATGTGATATGCTAACTGTTCTACCTAACAAATAATATTAATTCTTTGGATTATTCATGGTATTAAATGAATATATTATTACAAAATGTAAGCAAGTTTGCTATGCTTTATTTCTACAATTCCAAGGCCAAACTTCCACTAAGGAATTATACTTTTTCTGTAATTAATTACAACATGCAACAAATTATAATAAGCCTATAAAGCAAAAGGGACAACTATGTCTTTATACCCTACAGACACTGTGATAAATACTTTAAAAACAAAATCTGGATGAAATCATCTTCAAACCACAGAAGTTTCCTGCTTAAAATATCTAAGAAGGAGTTTATCAAGAGGCCTGTGGGTTTTCCATACAATTCTGCAGGAGGCATGTATCTTAAATAAAGAATAAAAGGGCAAATGGAATACAAAATTTGTAACGAGGAATTTGATTCCCTGCACCTGTTTTTCAGAAAGGTTTTAATATGCAAACATAAACAATTAAAAAGAAAGCCTAAAAACACAATATATAACAAGAGTGACTTAAGTTTCTTCTGAGATATTATTTTTTGAATTATTGTATAAATGATACCAATCCTTTGAATTCATAGGAATAATATATTATTATCTGTATACTCAGTTGTTTCTGCTCAGTTCAAGTAATAGAAGTGAGCCTATTGTATTAGATAGAAAAATGTAGCACCAAGTCAGTTAAACTGACCGAATGGTGACTCTAAAAGACAAAATCAAAGGAGATTTTGCAAAAGTTCAAAGATGTAAAAAAGGGAGAATGATTGCTACTCTTCAGTCTTTGTACAAAAACACTTTATATTTTAACAAGATGCATGTTGTAAATACAATCCAAAAAATAAAGTTGATAAAAATCATAATTTCAAAACTTTACTAAAGTCTATTTCTAGATTTTCTTTGTAAATTGATATATTTAACAAAATCTTACTTAATATAAAAAAAGATTCACTTCAAATTAAAAACAGCAAAATCAGTTTATTTTACAATGTTAATTTAATTTCAAAGCCTAGAAAAAGTATTTTAATGTAAATATTCAATTCATAATTAATACATCAAGAATTTAAGAAGTCTAAAGCACAATAAAAACAGCACAGTAGGTTTATACATTCATTTTTGCGGTCTATTGATAATTTATTATCTACTTTTTATTAGCCTCAAATGAAAACAGTGTCTTTAAAATCATCAACTTTCTTTATTAAATCGGAATAACGGACTATTAACTCATGGAGATAAAGATAACTTCATTAATGATGATAGGAAGCTGGCTCAGAAATAAATTATTTCTGACTCGTCTTTTTAGACTGAACTTCAAAAGAGTAATGAGAATCAACTTTTTCTTCTGTTCTCTCTCAAAGCTCTTTGTAAATGTGTTAGAGAAGTTTTGGGAGGTATAGAGCTATGTAATGCTAGGATAACTTTGGGAAAGAAATATGCTACTATATTTTAAAATATTTACTTCCACTATGTCCTATCAACGGTACTAAATAATTATCAGCAGAAGAAATCCGTGACATGAACCACTGTTCAGCAATTAAAAATAAGAAAATAGGGTTGTGGTTTTCAGTTGCTACGATACACATTTAACCATGAGCACTAAGGGTACAAATGGTTGAACTGTTGAGTTTTAAATGTGTAATGATCATTGCTTCACAACGTTAAATGTGAAATGATTTATATGCCTTTAGGGAGGTACCTAGTATCCAAAAGTGTAATAAAGTTAGGTGAATTTCATATTAACAGAAACATATTTTTGCTGAAATAATGTTAATATGAAATGAAATTGTAAAGGTGAATTGTATTAAAGGATTAAGCTTACTTTGTTTCCTCTCCTTCTTATTATTTTACTTCTTTTTATTCTCCTCCTTCTCCTTTCTTCTCTTCTTATTCTTCATCCCCTGTTCTTGACTTCTGAGGCCCTTCCAACTCTAAATGGGTTCTGGCAATCTGTGAGTTAGAAAACAATTCCCCTCCCCCTCATCTAGGTTCTAGCTCACAATCCATTTACTCTGTTAAGAAACTCTCCCCTTTACTACCAACATCTTCCCCCTCTGCTCGTGCCAGCCCTCAGTCCTAACGCTCAACACCTCATACCATGCACACCTGCACCCAATGCCCCTTGCTCCACTTGTCAATTTCCAGATCTCTTTTAAGAGCCCTTTTAAACATCACTTCCTTCACTAAACGTCTCCAGATTTTCCCAAATAATATGTGGAATTCAGGAAACCAAAGGAAGTATGTCTTGTCATCAAGAGTGTATTTAGGATGATGTTAAGGCTAGAGAAGTGGGCAGGAACTGTGTCAAAAATAATACGGATTGCTAAACCAACAAATCTGAACTTTATCATGAAGTCATGGAGTTCATGAAGAACTTTAAGTAGGAGTAGATTATATTAATGTTTGTGTTTTAGAAAAATTTCTCTAACTGACAATAAAGGACGGTTTGGAAACAAGAAAGACTGGAGCCAGGATAAATGTTTTATCTCTCTCAATAATCACATAAATACACAAATAGACTGTAGATGTTTTTATGGCATAGACTGCATCTTATACTTAAGAATTTTATTACCAAATGATACTGTTATAAATCTATACTTGTAAGAATACTCAATGTTGATGGCCTATGTAAGTTTTATCACTTTTTAAAGAAGAGAGGAACCAAAATAGTGTGGACTTTGCACAATTAAGTTAACTTTTTTCTTAAAGACGTACACACAAACACACATGCACACACATATATATACCCTATGTTACATATATATATACCTAAATTACATTGAAATTGGCATAGCCAAAGATTTTAAAATCAAACTTTAACAGGATAAATAATGTGTTAGGTGTCTATGTAACCATAATTGTTTATTACCTAAGAGGCAACACATGCTGGCATAGATGTTGAATAGAGAAAATTTTTAAATATTTCTTTGGTTCAAAGGCTATAGTTGTCACTGTTTCTAAGTTACTCCCGCCACCCTCATAGTTTCCATAAATACATGTAGGATCTCAAAGATCTTAGTGTTATTTGTTTTCAAGAAACAAAGTTCAATGCTCATGGCAAATAAATTACACCTACCTTCTATAAATTCATGACAAATTTTAAAAATTAAGGAAATTCTAAGAAAAAGCAACTAACCAAATAGTACCAAAATAAAATAAAGAACATTTAACAGGTAAAAATTCTGACTTGCTTTAACCACCAAAATTAGCATTAAGAATTCAGTAAATTTGAGAAAATGTGAGTGACCAGTGTTTAACATAAATTATCTTTGTCTAAAAAAATCTGTAGATTTTAATACCACACACCTACACATGCATACATAAAATCCATATGCCTGAGTATTTCATCTATATATACATTAGAATTATTATGTCATATGTAAAAGTGGTAGAATCTGAGACAAGTATCTAAGTAGATACTTGTTCCATTTTTCTAATAAACTAGGCTAGGATTTTACAGATTCAACTTAGTGCAGTAAAGCCCAGTGCAGAAGTAGATGAGTTGAAATCTAGAAGGATTAAGATCAGGCCCTGCTATCAGTGCATGTCCATAAAAAAAATCCATAAAACTAGAACAGAAAAAGAAAAAAAAAAAGTGCTTTTTAGTCAGGTACATTTGGATTCTAATCCCAGTTTCACCAATGAGTATTAAGTAAACTTGAGCAAATTTATTAATGTTTCTTGAACTCTGTTTCCTTATTTGTAAATGGAGATGATAATATTATAGTAGTCTCAAAAAAATTGTAGGAACAGTAGCACATCTAGCAGAGTCTAAAAGCAGTGCGTGTTCAATAAGAGGTAGCTATCACTGAAGTTTCAAACTGCATTGTCAAAAGTGATATGTAAGTGCTATTCAAACCATCAAATAATTAAAATGTGATTATTTCTGGAGGGGAGGATTGGAAAGAACCAGTTAGCTAAGGAAGATTTTAAAAACTTAACTATCTTTAAAGTTAGTTTTTAGAAAGTATCTTTAGTAGTGGTTAGAATTGTAATAAAGAAAATTGATAGGAAAGGGCATTTCAGACAGACAGAACAGTAGACGAGATGCCAGAATATTTGGATATTTTAACATGGATGAATTATACTATTTGATAAAAGTAAGTCCAGGACTTCGTAAGAGTTCTGAAAACCACACCAGAAATTATAATTTGATTAATGATATGCTTATAGCAATTAACATGTTTTAATTAAGTGACTATCATTAAACAACATTTTCCCATTACCAAGATTATTTTCCTTATTTTGATTTTTAAGGCTAATGAACCTATTAAAAATATCCAACAATACAATTTTTCTTGAGTGGATAAAATAGGAAATCATATATGTTAAAATGTATTATAAATCCTGTGGCATGTTACAAAATGCTTGTGAACTTTTCTTTATACCCATAGCAATGCTATTTTAACAATTCTGTCACAGTCTGACATTGGGAACTAGCAACCATGAAATAATTTTTCAACATGCTTTATAAAGAAAATATATTCCCAAATTTGAGGATGTGGTATTATTAGAGACTCCAAAATTTCCCTGAACTCATGATGAACCATTTTTTCTCCCTTCTACATTGAAAGGCATCATAGGTTCTTTCAGAACACACAAAACATTCTTGCTACTGCATTATAAAAACACAGGCTGATCCCCCACCCAGCAAACACTTGATAGAAAAAAAACAGCTGGTATATGAAAGGGAAGCTTGCTCACACATTTCAAGATAACTTCCGACTAGATTCATCTTTAGATTATTCTAACGCACAATGTTTCTGGCTTGAATATGAAGCATATTGAGTGTTTCAGGGAGGAATATTTGTTTCTGAATGCCAAGCTCTGTGTTCAGCCTAGCAGAAAGGCCTCTCATCCTTTTGGGCTCCCACAGGCTTGTGGAATAAAAGTGAGTTGTGCATCACTGGTTTGCTGTGGTTTTTGAAACCATATCAAACTGCCTGTGTCATGCTCTTCATTCAACAGATGGAAAATATTGCCTTGCAGCTCAGTGACAGGAAGAGAGGCCCATTGGGAGAGTTGAATAGACGCCCAGAGAGGCAGACAGGCCATGTACATTCCAGCAAGGGGTTAACAATCAAGGAAAGTAGGAGTTCACTGAGGCAAGACAGAGAGAAATGGCCAAACTGCTTTTGTGATTGATGATCAGTGGAATGCAAAGAAGGACGAGTAAGTAAGCACAGAAAGACATATTCAGGCATTAATAAATAGAAACTATCACAATGAACTCTGATGATGATTTATAGTGTGGCTCTAAGGCAAATCCATTCATCTGGGGTTGCCAATAACATGAAAAACACGTGAAAACCCCCACAAAATAACGTAGTACATTACATCCACAAAATTTATTTTGGAATTTTGCTGCTTCTTTCTATGTTTTATGTCTTCATTCAATATCTAAACTCATGTATCTAGGTACAATTTCATGATGCCTATTTGGAATTGCAGTCAATGATGATTTTCATCAAGCAGAATCATCTGCCCACTTCTCACTAACCTCCAAGTTTATTGGGCTTTACCTCTTTCTTAAGCCACACTTTAATGTAGCTATTTTTGTATTTTCTCATTTTACTTTCCTTCCTGAGTAGCTCATGGCATATTAATCCTGCCAAAATTACCATGAGAAGAACAGGCCTAATGAAGCAGTTAGTTTGATGTCTTACAAACCTGGGTGCTGTTGCTCAAAAAAACGTGCTCCGCTCCACTAAGAAGACATTACACAGGGAGAAGAAATTCTAATTTATTCCAGTTTTCAAGTATGTGTTTTTATCTCTGCATGGCTTTCATATGAAGTCATATATATGTCATTTTTAGAGCAAAGTCCAGGACATATAGCATCAAATTCAGGTAGTTGCTAAAAATTCCTGAGCACCCTAATAACTTCCAAAAAGACTTACGTGCTTTCTTTTGGTGGAATGGTTTTGTCCACATTGAATGTCTTTTGTAATGAGGTAGAAGGTAGATGGATAAATAGAAGGAGGGTGAATAACTAGATAGATTATATATATAAAAAAAATATGAATATATATATTGCATATTTTTCTCATATTAGTTACTTAGTAAGTGCTTATCATGCATCAGATAATTTACATTTACGTTTCCCTCTCTTGATTCTTATTTAACTCTTCAAATTGGCTTATTTCTTGGCTGTATGTTTTTTAGACATGGAAAAGGAAGTACAGTTTTAAAGTTACAAAATCACTATATGGCAGAGCTTGTTCCCCACTAAAGCAGATAGGAAAGCCCATACACTTAATTGCTCTTCCAGGCAGCTTTCATATGGTGAAGGGATTGTAAGTATGAATCTAAATCCAATTACATTAAAACCTCCTGAAAGGAGATAGAAAGGACCTGTTTCTCCCCCTTCTGATCCATAGATTGCATGTTATTGCACCCGTCAGTGTTCAGGGCCTTGATGGCCTTATTAACAAGCTCTGGTGCTGGGACCGAAATAGAAGACAATGGTACCTTTTAGTTAGAGATGTTCAGCCAAGCTCCTTGGGCAATTCACTTAACTTTGGGTTTACATACCTTATGCAATGACTACCTAGTTTAACCCTTCCTTTATCAACATTAATGTTCCTTTATTTGTGGTTTGCTATTTGCCTATTTGTAACAATTCGCCTCATTAGGTTAGTGTAAATGATTCAGCCGTTTATAATAAGATATTTCAATCAAACTTTGCAAAGTTAACGTAGAGACACAGAATATTCGCACGACTGATCCAATGTTGTAATCAGTAATTATTATGTTTTAAATTTGAAGACAATTTAAAATAAATTCATAAACTATAATTCCAAAAGGGGATTTGGATTTGTTTTTGTTCACTAATCTATTAGTATATCCCACCAATTGAAGTTAAAATAAAGTGCACTTAGACAGAATATTGACATCTTTTTTAAAAAAGCAACCACTGATAATAAAGTAAATGAACTTTGCTGTAGTTATGGTCTTTTAGTGGCAAGGAAGAATCTTCATTAAATTACTCCAAGTAATATACAATTTCACATCAGAATCTGTGTGAATAGGAGGAAAACAGTAAGTGCCAAAATGGGACCGGGTCTCATAGGAACCCAAACTACAGAACCAGGACACATGGAAAACACAAAGAAAATGGATCACATAGGATAAGTATCTTTACCTACTTAGAGAACTTTTCTTGCTGTCAAGAGCAGAGATTTCCTGATGTGGACTGCTCTATCAATGGCATCTTCTCTCTGCATTAATTCTGTTTCTGCTTCCAAACCTGAATGTCTCAGCTCCAGTGTAAATTTCTTTCCTTTTTGGCATGTTTATATAACTCCAGGTTAATTTCATATTTTGTAAATAGACCATGTCTTCAACTTTATCCTATAAAGAAATATAAGTATTATAAACTTTATCTTTCTGAAAAAAAAAAAGAATCATGCTTTGCTGACCACCAACAGGAGAGAATTACCTTTTGAAAATGCATCCCATACATAACAATTCAACTGGAGACAGACAACTCCAGGCTGTGCTGACTCAAAGTTTTGACCACATCTTGGCCCTTGCTTGGTGTGACTGTAATTCTGTTTTCCTCAGCTCTGCAAAGCATGCATTCTTTTGCAACAATCCATAAAAGCAGAGAAATAGGAAAAGATAATGAAAGATTCAGATATTTAAACCCTATTTGGCAGTTTCAGAAAATTACATAAGATAAACAATAATCAATATACTTACTACTTAGGAAGATTTCATTTTCTTAGCCCAATTTTGAAAAGTATAACTCAATGTCTGCAGAGCTGATTTATGAAAGCACATCAACTGAAAAATCTCTTTTACCCATTCACAGGGAACTTCCTTATTAGAAGTTGCTATATCTTAAGTAATGTGCTGAATAAAACAATGCCCTATTTTGTCTCAGGAATATTTAACCTGGATACCGTTACACTATTTTTGAGTCAGTTTTAACATCAACATTCAGTTTTTTAAAAAAATCTCCATTTGCTTAAATGACTGGAAGGAGGAAAATGAGTGAATCCAGAGAAATTTCTTGGTGTGAATATTACCAAATATTGCATTTATTTTTATATGTTATTTATTACTATCATGTACTTTATCCCATCTACATATCTCTTTGGCCTGGAAAAGAGATCTAGTTATATAATACCAAACTCTCTTCCCCTTTAGAGAATACAACTGCAAGACTGAAATGGGATAACAATTTAGTTAGTCAAAATTTATTGCCTAGACCCTATATGTCCTATATGTATAATATGGAATTTGATGATTTTGCTGAAGAAAATGAATCAGGGCTTATAGACTAATGAATAAAAAGACTGAATAAGAAATAAACTATAATGTAAACAATGGATGTATATTAGAGTTAAATATAAATACCCAGTATCAATAAATAGTACTGGTAAAGAAGGATCATTTGTTTTCAGGATAGACTTTCCCATGAGACGATGGGAATTTCGTCACAAGCAATTTTCCCCTGACTTTCTCCCAATAGTACTGAATGTATCACTGATTACATGCATTCAAACATACACATGCAGACAAACACACAAACACAGACATAGACCTCTGCACATCATTATCACTCTCCTCCTCCTCTCTCATAATTTTTAATGGGAAAAAACTTTTTTCAATATACTAGATAAGTCTGAAATTTAAATCATTTGGGAGAGGATTTTAATAAATTCATGGTCATGGTCATGGCAGTAGCAAAGATGAAATAAAATGATTTATTTAAAAATTCAGTCTTCAAATTAAGTCAGTCAATTTGTTAACAGACGGTTGTAGAATAGGATTGCACCCACAGTTTCAACAGGACGAATAAGGGTCTGAATGTGAATTTTACAGAAGAAAGTGAGCCTGAGGGAACTGAGGCATACAGAGTCTTATTTGATAACATTTTCAGAGAGTAACATTTTTATCATATTTGTGGTTATAATTACCATGTTTGATAACATTTCAGAAGAGAAAAAAATGTACAATGCATCTGCACTTTTTGTGTTTTGCTTTGTTTTTACCACTTCTCATACTCACACCAATGTCCTACATAATGCTTTCTCTATATTGCCTCTATTCTCAATATTTTTATTTTATTCTCAATATGAATATTCACTTGTATTATCTCTATATTTTACATAAATATATATTATGCTAAAAATAAAAATAAATTTGAAAATCTAATAATGGATGTCATGCCTAGGTTTCCAAGGGATTATTAAAAAGCAAAGCTAAGCACAATGTGCTTTTAGCATATATTTTTATATTTACCATATTTCTTGACTTGTCTGTTAGTCACCCTTTCCTGCTTCTTTTTTTTAAGACTGAAAGCACTGTGCGTGTGTGTGTGTGTGTGTGTAAGTAAAAAGCCTAGAAGAATTTAACAAATCAATATCTTAAACATGAATAATTATTGAAATGATTATTGAAATAACTTGAAGTTTTCATCTACAATGAGGTGTGGTGAGAATTACTATAAATTGGAAAAATATGGGCACCAAGACTATTATGTGCTTTCCTCTATCTCCTGACCTAGAAAAAAAAAAAATCAACAGAGAAATGGCCTCAAACTAAACTACATTATCAGAGGAGAAAATTAGGGAAAAATCAATATAGCAAACTAAACCTAAATTAACACTCCCTGTAGCATTTTGATATGTTGCTAAGGGTTTTGTGTCTCATTCTGTTGGGGTCCGCATGTTTCCTAAACAAAGGAATGAACACACAAGACAACACAAGACAAGACAAACATGGCGGCCGCCTCGAATGGCACGTTCTGCTTTATTTTATACAGTCATTTGTGGAATGTTGCCAAGTCACAAGACACATTGTTGTTTTTCTGACCTTTCCCTGACTTTCTGGATTTTCAAGATGTTTACACATTAACCATCCCCCAACACCCTGCTTCATTTGCAAGAGCAGGACTTATCGGGAACGTCTCATTTGCGAGCACATAGCCCTCTACACATTCACATCCTATATCCCTACATGTCCACCATCTTTCTTTCTACCTCTTGGTATAAAACAACATAAGTAAGTTATTTTGGTATACAAAGTCTACTATTGACAACAGATTCAATGCATCTCACCTCCACAGGTGAATATAACAGGTAAATTATTTTGGTATAATTTCTCTAAGCCCTTTCTATGTTATATGTTAAAACCAGAGTAACTTTGGATTACTGTTAAAAGATATAAAATCTATGTGACAAAGGCATTGCCCTCTGAGAATAAAAGCAGATAATAACAAACATAAAATTAAACATTGGAGACAGAGGTAGCTTTTACCATTTACGATAAAAAAAGAAGTTACACATAGTAAAATCCTGAAACAGCAGTTAATATGTAAGTGTACAGGCAGACAAACATGATTCAATTCATAAAATAAATGCCTGGAATTTCTAGTCACATTCTTTCTGGTAGAAATGTGATCATCATTATCTCTATGTCAAAGAAAAATGACAATGATACTGATAGTGAACTTAGCAGGTTTCAAGTAAATTAATTAATACTCTTTAAGAAATGGTTTTGGGATCTTCTAAGAATGACTATTAAAGAAAACAATGTTGACGTTGATACGTAGCTTGGGAAGAAAGACAAATTCTGAATCTACATTTTTATAAAGTATCCAGATGAAAGTGAAAACTAAATAAAGTATTACCATTACATCAACAAGTCATAAAATACATAAAATATTATCATATTGAACAGATCTAGATTAAATGAGTTATTTCACTTTTTAATCTACTATGATGGCACAATACTTAAATCAGTGGTTCCCAAAGTACAGTCTCTAGCCTAGAATCATCAGTATCTTGCAGGCACTTGTTAGAAATACTGGTTCTTAGACCCACCCAGACCTAATGAATCAGAAACGGTAGGGTGGGGCCCAGCAATCTGTGTTTTAACAAGCCCTCCAGGTGATTCTGAGTCACCATAATTTGCACCATTTATTTAGATAAAACTACAAAGGAAGGTAAATTATTATTTTCAAATTGTAAAAGAGTACTACAAAACGTAGAAGCACATTACAGAAGAAACTAATTTTGTGTACATATTTTTCCAAGAGTTAAAATAAGGATAAAGAATAACTGTGTTAAATAATAAACTGGCTTAATTTCAGAGCATTTTACAATATGCATAAAGCGCTTTTCCATACATTACTTATTTCATTGTCCTGGTAACACCTCCAGATTACTTGCCAAACATATCTTTATAAGCATATTCATTTCCTAGAGGTATTGAACTATACAAAATGCTGAATATCAGCAAAATAATTTACATGGATTAGCGATAAAATGACCCTACATGAAAGAAAAAAAAAGTGACAAAACATGAAAAAATGCTTTAACAGGTATTGCTATATTTAAAGAAAATAAGGGTCTGGACATAACTGTTGCTTTTTTTCTCTCTTTTTTCTTTTTCTAATCTTCAATATTTCTAGTCACTGTTGCCTTTCTTCTTCACTTTTTTAAAAATTTTTTCTAGGTCTGCAATTACACTCAGAGACATCGGCCAGGGTATAATTTTTCAACAATGGGAAAAATTATTATAACCGTATTACTAATCTTACATGACCTACATCCTTCATAAGGAGAAATCTGAATGAAACTTTAATGCTTATGAATACTTTTAGCTCCATGGCCTATTTGTTATCCCTAGGAGGTAGGTATTTAATCTGTCAAACATTTGTATAACACCAAAAGCAGTATGACCTTTGACCTGGGTCACTAAAATTGCACCCCATTCCAGAGACTTTTTGATTTCACCCAGCAGGTCTCATACATTTGTACTGTGCCTTATGGAGCGTTCAAGCAGAGTATGATCTTTGACTTCTGACCACCTGTGTCCCATACTTTTTGTGCGAAAGAAATAAATGACAGGCTTGGAGATTAAGTCTAGCACTCCTTTTTTTTTTTGTTCAGGTGTATTGCCAGCTGAGTTGAATGACCCATGGGTGCCTTAATTTATAATAATTTTTTTTTTACTGTTATAACTTGTAGCAATGCATGTGTTACTGACAAATTATCTTAACATTCTGTGTCACAAATGGTTCTATTCTTTGGTAAGTAGCTATATCAATCCAATAAAAAAGTATAACATAGTGCATGCACACATGCATATACATCCTTAATTACGGCATGTGTTTTCCGTATTAATGTCATCGTCATTGTTTTTAAATCCAGGATCTGTGACATTTTGGAATGCTTTCCATGCGTGTACAAGTGGGTTGTTTTACCTATTACTATTCCAGACCTATCCTGAGAATCACATTTGGAGACTCCATTGTGAGCCACTCTCATTTTAGCAGTTCTGAAAATTTCTATGAGAACCAACAAAAAAAGAACCTCGCTAACAAAGCATAAAATCTAAATTTTCTCTTCATTTGTCAATCACTTTAATTCATTCATTCAAGAGATAATTATTGAACATCTACTATGTATCAAGAGTTACACCAAGCACTGTGGAAAATACAAAGAGGAGTTTCTTTTTTCCAAGAACCTGATAAAGGAGTTAAGACAGATGCACAAATAACTATAGCATAGGATCAGACTGCGTAAGTTTCAAACAAGAGATGCAAGCGATAGTTGGCTTGACTAAGAGAGAGGAGGAAAGGCTTCATGGAAGAGGTGGCATTGATCCTAGGACTTGAATGATATAAAATATGAAGAAATATGTATAAAGGAAGAGAAAATAATTTCAGTGGAAATGAACAGCACAGATTGTTAAAGGAGTGGGGGGAACTAGTCTTGTTTAGGAAAATAGTCCATACTGAATACATAAAAGACAGGAGAAGAAAAGTAGTGAGACAACTAGAAAAATATAGAGGGAGCTGGATTAAGGAGGATATTAAATGTCATGCTAAAGATTTTTAACTTTATAACAATAAGGAGTTAAGAGTCATCAGATTTTTAAATCAAGGAAATAAATTTTGATCAGAGATTTTAAAATAAGATTGTATCAGTAGACGATATCACCATTATTGGAGTCACGTGAGGCTGATTCCTATTTCCAAGTCGTAAACATATTAGTGATATGAAGAAGCATGTTTATCATTCTTCTTGTATCTAAATTTCCTCACCTGAAAGTCAGGTTGCTTTTGTATCAGAGTTGCTTTGAGAATTTATTTAGGCAATATTAATACACGTAAAGCATCTGAGCTATAATGGCTGAACAAAAATCTTGCATTTCTCTATTTTTCTCCAAGTGTTTAAATGAATGGAGAATTGGAAACTGGAAGTAGGAAAATAAAAATGTAAATGTAAACCAGGGTGGCTTACATTACAGCATATTAAGATTTTATTTTAATAGCAGTTTCTATAAAATACAATAGGTCTTCAACATAGATGTGTGCACATGTTTATGGCATATAGATACAGTAGAATAATACTTAGCTGATCTAATTTACACTACTTAATTTCAGTATCATGGATGAAAACATTTCAAGTTATAGATCAAACTTCATATTTCAGTTCACACCTTAACCATATAGATAACATGCTCCAATATTTGGTTGCACAAGTCAGATGAGTCATTTCAGTATGAACTCAGCTTTAAGTCTCTTAATTTACATAAGACAGAACCCTCTTGTACTTTAGGAGAATTCTAAACAGTATTTTCATCTTCTAAAAACCTATTCCTCCTCATATATACATAAAAATATGTAAAATAGTAGTTTATATAACTTTTACTTATATATATGAAATAGTATAACCAGTTAAATTGTTAACAGAATATTACAACACTATTCTCAATTAAAATATGAATAGTTTGAAATGTGTACATAACTTTTTTTTGACTTCACAATTCAAGGAATGCATATAAAACTAAAAATGGGTCACCGTGGAAGACTAAGTGTCTCCTGTCAGGGTATTGGATCCAGCATTCCACTTGTGGCATCTCTCCAAAAAAAAAAAAATCCTCTTTAGTTAATAGCACTTGTTTTTCGAACATTAAGTCATTAATAAGCAATGTGACTTTAGATTCTACCTATTTGCCTGTGCGTGAAGAGGCTACAAACTCTCAGAAGATGTCATCTGGAAGTTGTTATGGTAGAGACTAGAGGTGTTGGGAAAAAAACAAATGTAAATAAATACAATAATGAAATCCAAAACACTCATGAATATTTAGCTATGTTCTGGACATTGCCAAATCTGACTCCCAAATTTTGTCTTCTCAAATGTTCTCCAACCCCTAACCCTCTCCACAATGCCTGTATCTCCACAATATCTGTATCTCTTGTGAATGTCCCAGATTGCAAAATGAAGCTGATGAGGACCAGAGACTAGCAGATTGACGACAAAAGACAACGGAACAAGGGGTGATGAGGGCACCAAAGAGCTGAGGAACTCTGCAAACAGTTGATGCCCTTCCAGTCTGGAGAAAGATGACCTTGCCTGGAACCTCAAAGTAATGGCTCTCACATTCTATAAACAGATTCTTTACATGTGCCTATGAAATAGCATAACCAGTCAAATCAATTGTTAACAGAATATTATAATACATCTCCCCTCCCTCTCTATCCTTCATACATTATTTTGCTTCTCCTTTTATAATGGTTGATGGAGGGAAATTGCTACAAGTGCCACTAAACTTGACTCAGTAGAACCTAGGCTAAGTTGGAACAAAATTTTATTTACAATCATGATATAGTCCTGATCTCTTAACTTACACACTGGCAATGATTTTCAGTGTCACAGATACACAGATCAGTGTCCATGCATGTCCTCATGCTGCAGATCCTCAAGAATACTTGCTGAGTCTCTGCCTACCTTTAAAAAAGACTTATTTATTTATAGACATAGAGTTTTTAGTTTGGGGATTATTCCTATAAATGTGGCAATTCTTGTGCTCACATTCAGTGAAGATAGAATGAATTTGTTGCTTAAGAAAATAGTACAGTGTGCTTATGTTTTTAACTATCAACCTACCCTTACAAATTTGCAACCACAGTTCTTTTACTTTAAGAAAACAAGTCATGCATTAACCTTCACCAGGGAAAATTTATACAGAAGAAATTCTGCATCTAAATATGTTCTAGAAATATGGCAATCTAAATAATTATGTAAATATACTACCATATCTTACTGAAAATAGATGGAAAAAGGAAGACGGTGAATGGGTGGGTGGGTGGAAAAGGGGCATATTCAGCCTTTAATTTATTTCATTTTACATTTTCACCTCCTTACCTTTCCTACCTTTTCTTTCCTTCTTCCCCTTTTCTAATGACTGAGGAAGGGCAAATTGCTGCAAGTGTCACTACTTAAATTGGAGGAAACTAGACCAAGTTGGAACAAAATTTTCTTTACATCATGACACAGTCCTCATAACTTGGCACTGGCAATGATTTCTAGTGACACACACACACACACACGTATGTATAAATACACACAGGTATATATGTATATATAAATACATATATATAAACACACACACACGTATGTATAAATACACACAGGTATATATGTATATATAAATACATATATATATAAACACACACACGTATGTATAAATACACACAGGTATATATGTATATATAAATACATATATATAAACACACACACGTATGTATAAATACACACAGGTATATATGTATCTATAAATACATATATATAAACACACACACGTATGTATAAATACACACAGGTATATATGTATATATAAATACATATATATATAAAAACACACACACACATATACACACACACGTATGTATAAATACACACAGGTATATATGTATATATAAATACATATATATATAAACACACACACACACATACATGTATGTATAAATACACACAGGTATATATGTGTATATATATATAAACACACACACACACGTATGTATAAATACACACAGGTATATATGTATATATAAATACATATATATAAACACACACACACGTATGTATAAATACACACAGGTATATATGTATATATAAATACATATATATATAAACACACACACGTATGTATAAATACACACAGGTATATATGTATATATAAATACATATATATATAAACACACACACACACACACACACACACACCAGTGTCCTAAATAACACTGCAAAAATGGGAAGGTTTGTTTCGGTTTCACAGAAACAACAATTTTACTCCTTGTTTAAGGAATGAAAATTTCCAAATTTGAGAATCACTGGCTTAGTTAATTAATAAAGAAATCTTAAGTTAAAGCTGTGTCCAGTTCCCTGCTCATTCACTTCCCAGCTGTGTGATTACAAGTTAAACTCCTTGAATCTCAGTTCCTTCAACTGTAAAGTAGCTAGGGTTGTAGTGAAAATTTCATGAATCAATGCAAAGTGCTTACCATGTGATTCTTTTTTTTTTTCTTTTTTTTTTGAGACGGAGTCTCGCTCTGTTGCCCAGGCTGGAGTGTGCAGTGGCCGGATCTCAGCTCACTGCAAGCTCCGCCTCCCGGGTTCATGCCATTCTCCTGCCTCAGCCTCCCGAGTAGCTGGGACTACAGGGACCCGCCACCTCGCCCGGCTAGGCTTTTGTATTTTTTTAGTAGAGACGGGGTTTCACCATGTTAGCCAGACTGGTCTCGATCTCCTGACCTCGTGATCCGCCCGTCTCGGCCTCCCAAAGTGCTGGGATTACAGGCTTGAGCCACCGCGCCCGGCCGTGATTCTTAATAAATGGTACCTATTCTTATTAATACCTCCATACCATTTAACTGCAACCACTCACTGCCTTTGGTAAGAATATTGTTACGACACAAATAAAAGCTGGAAACAAATGAGTTTTTTTATAGACTCTAAGGATTAGCTTTAAAAATGACAGAAGCAAATGACGGTGACCTCCAATGTACTCATAAAGATTTTTAACTTGCCAAAATAAACATTTTTATTAAATTTCATCGACATCGTCAATAGTTGTATCTAATAACATTTTTCAAAAGGGCAGAAAACAATAGAGAGGACCAACAACAGCAGGGAAAGTAACCAAAGTGTATAAGAAAAATAAGGGGGCTGGATGCGGTGGCTCACACCTGTAATCCCAGAATTTTGGGAGGCTGAGGTTGGGTGGATTGCTGAAAGTCAGGAGTTTGAGACCAGCCTGACCCACATGGTGAAACCCCATCTACACTGAAAATACAAAAATTAGCCAGATGTGGTGGTGCACACATGTAGTCCCAGCTACTCAGGAAGCTGAGGCAGGAGAATTGCTTGAGCCCAGGAGGCAAAGGTTGCAGTGAACCAAGATCACCCACTGCACTACAGCCTGGGTAACAAAGCAAGATTCCACCTCAAAAAATAAAATAAAATAAAATAAAAAAGAAAGAAAGAAAGAAAGAAAAGAAAAATAAGAATAAGGAACCACAATAGGAAAGTGTGTGACTGTCTGAGAATTTCTGCTTGCTATGTCCTAACAAAGGATAGACCGAGAATCAACTAAAATAAGAAAGATTACAAATTAAAACAGATTATTGAAATCTTTAAATTCTCAAATATTAGATTGGACAGTATGAAGTTGCTATGAGTTGCTTCTATGTGATTTAAATAATGAATGAAGAATGCAATAATTATAAAAATGCTTTACTTAGAATATACACAAATGTTTACCATATTGAGAGAGAAAAATAAGTAAAGTCTGTTAAATTATCCGGTATGTAAAGAATAATTTAATAGGACAGTTTTTTCTGCTTCTACTATTTTTAGCTTACAAATAAGAAATAGAGAATTTTTAATATTTATTATTGATTATGGTGGGTATTGTACTAATGGCTTGTTTTATCTCATCCCATCATGACCCTTTTTCGGGACATGATAACCCAATGAGTTGAGGGCTATTATTTCCCTATTCTAATGTAGGAAAATAGGATGAAGTATCTTAATAACTTAAGTATCTAAATCAAAGTTACTTGTTCATTTAGTGGAGCCATCTGAATATGAACCTGGACCATCAGGCTCCAGAGCCCAAACTATATTCTTTAAATATAGAAAGGGAGAAAAAAAATGAAGCAACTACTAAATACCATTTAAAAACACAAAGGATATGGTAAATTTGGTGTGATAATCTTGTATTTTTATTATCTCATTTATTTAACTTACAAACAAAAACGAAATTTTATTATTTAAAATGAATAAAATGAATTTATTTCATTTTACATTTTCACCTCCTTACCTTTCCTACCTTTTCTTTCCTTCTTCCTTCTTCAATTTCTTTCCTTCTTCAATTTAATTTAACATGATTAAATTGACACCACAGTTGTTAAAGGTAAAAAATATATATATCACAAAAACATTAGTACAAAATTGTTAGGAGCATCAACCCTAATTTACAGTGCAAATCTTTCCTAGTCCCACTTTTAAATATGCATAAAAATAACAATATTTGGTCCACATAAAGGCAAGTAGTGTAACTCATTACTAAATATCAGAAATAATTCCATTTCTTAATAGAGAAAAAAGGTAATTGTACAATAAAAAGTAATTTCCATTCACACTTTAAATTATGTTTTCTTTTATATATTTTTCAACCTACACTAAGCTCATCTCAAAATTCTTATTGTCATTGAAGATTTTATGAGAAGCCAGGAAGTCTACATAATGGGAAGGAAAGATGAATTTGATTTGCCTTTCTGATTGATTCTAATTTTTTATTTTAATATTAGCCAGTGAAATACCCCAATCCTAGAAAAATAACAACAATGTTTTCTATTTAAGGGAAAAGTTAGAGAAATTGAGGTTGGAAGGGCCCATGCAAGAAAATAGAGATAATTGCAATTTAGCATTACAAATTAATTTCCTTGGATTCTGATATAATACATCACTCTTGAGGTCTTAGTTTATGGTATAATATGGTACTTTAAAAACAAAAACAACATATTTTACCTGTGTCAGAACCTTTAGAGCTGACAGTCATACCCTGCACTATTATAATTTCATTAAGCTGATAAGTGTCAACTTATGAGGTCTTCTGGGGAATAATTCTAATATGTATTTTCCACAGAGGATACCTTGTCATCAATAAGTGCTATGCTTCCAATAATTAATTATATCCAGCCTTATTTTGACATATTTTATAATTGGTCAGTGTATGTCTATATTTTATGTTGATACCATTTATTATATATTTGGCTAAAATATTACTGCCATAATTACAAAATATAATTTTTTAATTGCACATTTTTTGCTTGCTGAAGCAAAAACCAAATTTTTTGCAAAATACCTTAAAAATATGTATTTCTGCATTAAGAGAAACATTTTAGCAATAATTTTTTACTATCTTATTTGCAATAATAGTACATACCAAATAAATTTCTATGCACTGTTTTCAATTATAAAGAAGTACTTAATGCTTCTGTTGCATAAAGCACAGTTCTAGATAAGGTAGAGAGTACTTTAGAAAATGACAGTCTGGTGTGGGAGATAGGGCATGATAAAAAGTAGTCATTGTCACACCAGAGGTAGGATAAACCACTAGGAAGAAAGAAATTAAATCCAGGTGGGCTCAGGAAAGGCTTCTGAGTGGAGATGGTGTTTAAACCAATCTTTGAAGGATGGAAGTTCTCTTTTGAGTCACATTCTTAGATATATTTATATTATATATTGATAAAACATTCTTCTAATCTGTATTAGTTAATATATTTCAGTTATTCTTTCAGCATCCCTCACTCTGCACAGTTTAGTCACTCAACATAGTTTCATTTTATGAAGTAAACTATACATTGGAATTTATTTTTTATAAAATACAGCTATACAATGTGCTTGTGTTTTAAGCTTAATTACAAGAGTCACACCAATTTCAAAAATTAAAAACTTTACTAAATTAAAAAGTTACTGTAAGCTAAAGACCATTTATTATTGAAGAAAGAAAAATGTTTTTGTATAAATTTAGTGTAGCCTAAGTGTACAGTGTTTTGAAAGTCTACAGTAGTGCACAGTAATGTCCTAGGTCTTCACCACTCACCAGTCACTCACGGACTCACCCAGATAAACTGTCAGTCCTGCAAGCTCCATTTGTAGTTCAGTGCACACATACAGGTGTACCGGGTTTTAATCTATTATACCTATTTTTACTGTATCTTGTCTATGTTTAGTACCCAGATACTTGCCACTGTGTTACAATCACTTACAGGATCCAGCACAGTAACAGGTACCACAGGTTTCCAGTCTAGGAGTAACAGGCTATATATGCCTTATAGCCTAGATGTGTGGTAGGCCATACCAACCAGGTTAGTGTAAGTACATTCTGTGATGTTCACACAACAACAAAATCGCCTGATGGTGCATTTCTCAGAACTTATTCCCTTGGTTAAACAACACTGTATACGCTTTTAAATGAGTAGTGAAGATCATAGCACTGTGCCTACTACCATAAAAGAGGTCCTCAATTATTAACTATCAAATTAATTTAAAAATTACATAATTGAATATTTGATTAGCTTCTTCTTGGAGCCATTTTATCCATACAGCTTGTCATCATGTGCCACATACATTAAAACAGTAAAGGACTTGGGCGAAGGCTCTGCCTTGTTTTCGACAGCTATCCATCTGTAGTAAATATCTGCATCTCTGCCACTGAACTTCCACATAATTTGGTTAACGTGTGAGTGTGACCTTTTATCTGCATCTGCTTTAAACTTTGCTTACCATTGAAGGTCTGGAAGATACTACAAACTTAATAAATGCTTGCCTCATTTTTCATATTAAAAAAAATACAGATATCTATAGTAAAGGACTACGATGAGGATAAAATGGGATAATACATGTAAAAATTTTTAAAAATTCTACACTGTGTGTCTTGTGTTATATACACACAGTTTCACATGTGTGGCTAGAGTTTTTCCCTTCCCTTCTTCCTCCAAACTTTTTAAAAATAGTAGCATCCTGTTTTTCTTTTTAATAGGAAACCTCTGACTAAGAAGCAACATGTAGTTTTAGAAGTAAAGTACTGTTGAACCAACTATCATTCCCAAGACCCCCCTCTATAAACATGTTAGCAGCGGTGATAAGCACTGTTTCAGCAAACTTGGACTTTTAAAATGTAGCCAATTTAGTTTACTCTTTGATATTTGGTTTTTAAAGAGTCTTGTTCAATAGGAAACTAGCTGCTAGACAGATTGAGTTCCTCCTTAGAAAGCAGATAAGATTCATCATGGACACAATTGCTTAATGCAAGACTTACTGAAAAACAAAAATGATGTTCCCCCCCCAGTTGAAGACTTTAATTCTTTAATAGCTGATTAATTTTTAGAACCAGCTGTGTAAGAACTGCCAAGTCAGTGTTGAAAGGTGATTCTACATGCAAGTATTCCAATTCATGTCAGACCTTAAAAACACAAAACCATCTTAAGCATTTGATGGAATCCATCAAATGACCATTACCACAACCACACATACAAAGGATGGACAAATTAAAGCAGCAACATAAAAAGAGACACATGATGTGACTCAAACATAAGGAAAATAAGACAGGCATGGTGGTTCACGCCTGTAATCCCAGCATGGTGGGAGGCGGAGTTGGGCGGATCACCTGAGGTCAGAAGTTCGAGACCAGCCTGCCCAACATGGTGAAACCCCATCTTGACTAAAAATAAAAAAATTAGCCAGGCATGGCGGTGCATGCAGCTACTCGGGAGTCTGAGGCAGGAGAATCGCTTGAACCTGGGAGGTGGAGACTATGGTTAGCTGAGATCGTGCCATTGCACTCCAGTCTGGGTGACAAAGTGAGACTCTGTCTCAAAAAAAAAAGGAAAGTGAAGACATTGTTATTATAGCAAATAAAGTAAAAGCAAGTAAGACCATCCATAATGGGAGCTAAATGGACAGAATAACTAACACCTGAGGCTGAGGAGCAGAAGCAGAGTAACCCAAAAGAATGAACATCACAGTTAATAAGAGGAGACAATGTGTCCAAAAGGGAGTGAGGTTCAGCTCCCTTCCTAGGAGGAGAAGCGTTGCCAGGAAGGACGTTCTAGAGAATAGAGATTGAAGACCATACACTTTTGAGAAACCGAAGATGTACTGAAAAAGGTAGATGAGCAAACCCCAAAACACCAACCACAGTGGCTGTTGTTTAGGTCAAAACACCTGATTAGAATTTCTGTGAGTTTGCCGTATGACCTCCCTATTACAAATGCAGTGGTCAGTTCTCATTCCTCCTCTTATGTGACTCCTCAGTCACGTTTGATGTTATTATTCATTCCCTTCTTAAAACAGCTTTCACTCTGAAACATCATTCTCTCGGTATTCTGGTCTACCTGTCTCACTGGTCTCTCCTTTAAAGCTTCCTTTTCTGTCATTTTCTATCCCCTTAACCTCACTTTCATGGGAATTTAATAAATACATTTGCTTTGGTCATACTAACAATAAAAGAACAGATAAGGACTTACCAGATAACTTAGATGTTTTTCTAAGTAATATCTGAATGGCATTATAGTACGATAGTATGTTTCACAAATTCAAAAGAAATTTGAAGAGAGAAAAGCTGTATGAGAATTTATTCATTATGAATTACGTGCTAGTTTATGTATGTCAGATTCAAAATATCCACACAGGAACAGTCAGCATTATATCCAGCTCTACATTGTAATTTACACAAAGCATACCATCATCATCAGTCAACAAATTAATGTTGGAAACTTTTTGTTTTTATAATTGTTTTTTCATTTTTTAGTTATGTTAGTGCTATAAGCATAACAATTTACTTAACTTTATGTTTATCTATATAAGGTGATGTTCGTATTTTATAACAATCTTTCTATTGTGTTTCTCATATTTGAAAAGTATTGTGTAGAAAAAGCAGGAAAACCATTATTTGAATTAGTTACTTAATGATATAAGAATGTATAATTCCTATAGGGGATAATGATATAAAAATTGATTACTCCTTTACAACATATGAACTCTGCTAAATAAGTCAATAATTTTGACCTTAATAATAATTTTAGTATTATAATTTTGAATCGTTTTCAATCGTCTGCATCATGTAAAAAGTTTCTATTGATTAATATTTTCTGAGCCACAGAAATAAAAATGTCAAAAATTTATAAAGAGAAAAAAATCCTTTTTAATTTTGTAATCAGTTGTTATAAAATTACTGCCAGCAGTAGCTTTGTTAAGTCTATACAACACAAGGGTCGTAGCCATTTGATTGGAAATGATTGATTACCTAATACTTCAGGCATTTTAATAAATGGTTAAGATAGATTGAATTTTCTAATAAGACAACTTAATTGACTTTGTAAATATAATCTGAGGTTGACAGCCGGTGACAAACTCAGAAACTTTGTCAATAGAACTGTCATGACCACACTATTATAGTGACATTAAGAAAAAGGTCTTATCTGTGGAATTCCCATTTTCTTATTTGAAACTTAAGATTAGTTTCTTGAATTTTTCTCGTTCATGGCTTTCTTGCTCTCTGTACTATCAAGTCTGTGATAGTGTTTGTTTCAATGTCTGGTTCATCCTCTGGAGTCTATATTGTTCAACACAGTAGATTTCCTTGAATCTTATCTAACATCTAACATAATGCCTTACACATGTTAGGCACTCAAGAAATAGTTTTTTAATTTTAATGAATTTTAGCTATGTTTAATATATACATATATTTACATTTATATTTTTTCCATACCTTGTGCAAAGGACGGCAAAGGAGAAAATAAGTCATTTATATAAGATGCAAAGTTGGTTGTCAGGGGTTGCCCTGCAAATTTATTTGCACCTTCCAATCCAGATAAACAGAAAGGATTCGACTGAGGCTAGCTTACCAGGCCGTTATAATTGGCCCACACATTGTTGTGATTTTAATAATTTCTCCTGCTTATTTGTCTTTAAGAGCTTGATTAGGGAACTGATCTGGATTAAGGTGTTCAATTCTCACCTCTACTGCTATCCATCTAAACATTCTTACCCTGATCCAGAATTTGGAGGCAAATTCCATTTTAGTAATTTTATATTGCATGCTGTGCTATTTTTACTTTCCTAATTTTAAATTTGTATTTTCTAAATCTTTACCCGCCTATGTTATTAATCTGAAAATTCTTCATAAACATTCACAGCCTTCTGGTTGAGATCTTCCCTTCTTTGAAACAAATCCTTGTGTTTTCATCCCTCATACAAAGGCCTATTTAAGTTCTTCTGTAAACTCTGTTATGTCTTCACTGCCAACACTGTGGGATTAGGGATCAAAGAGGAAGTAAAGCCAACTCTTCTGAACTCTGATTTCCATTCATCTGAGCATTTTTAAAAAATGGCAAATTAACCAATCCTGGTGACTAGTAAGGCTCAAGTATTTTATAACTATTGTAACTATCCCAACAAAATAAAGGCATAAGGGCAACAGGTAAAGTGAAAGGTCTTCTAAGATATGGAAATAACTTTCTTGTGTCTGTAACTTTTACTTTAAATGTTTCAATCGTACAGGTTTTATCTTAAATCCAAGAATATATCAGTTAAAAATGCATGGTGAAAAAGTTACAATAATAAAATTATAGAGAATAGATCTCTTAAGTTGACTGATAAACTCTTCATCATGTTTTCAATATTTTATTGCAATTAAAATTTAACTTTTCCTAGTTATGAAAGTAGTACCACAAAATGAATGAATGCTAGATTGTCTGCTCCATAATGATGTTTCTTATTATGAACCAATTACTTCACTTATTTTCAAAGTTGATAAAAACCTTGCTCAATACGAGTTTTCTAGACAACTCTCTCACTGTGTCATTAATAGTCATAGCTCCTGGTTTTCTTTCTTTGATTCAGATTAAGCACAAAAGAAAGGCTACAAACTCAGAAACCACTTTATAGCAAGTAGCATGACTTTGGTTCTACAACTTTTTCCATGAGACAGAAAGCAATTGATGTATGTCTCCATGGCTTTATTGAAAGTTTTTATAAGTCTAGACAAAAACCTATACAGAAACTGCTTACAACCCTGTAACTACAGAACAAAATGTGTGCAGCCTGACTCTCCATGGAGAGTCAATAATTCCAGTTAGACTCCTGATTTCTAGGAGTAGACCATTTATTTGTTTATAACTTAGTTACAATTCTAAACATTTTCATGTCCTTATTTAAACCTCACTAAACTGAAGATTTCATGAACTAATAAAAAACCCTTGATATATTATTCCAGTCTCACTTGAAATCCACTTATAACACAGTATTATAAATTAACATTTGATGTGTTTTTTTTATTCTTACCTAAATGTAATAGGATAACAATTGCATAGAAATACATAATATTTTAAGTGCTTCTTGTAAGATCATAATATTTATTTTTGAAAAAACAGTCTACAGAAAGACAAGGGCAGAGTATTGGATAATAACCAAATGTCTTTGTAAATAATCAGTGCAAGCATTATAATTGACTATTCATGCATTGAAATTGCCTCTTAAAAAGGAGTACTAAATCAAATCTATTTGGCTTTTAGTAAAGTTTGATTTAATCCTGTGTACCATATCTGTCATTAAACCAATATTGCTGGGCCTAGTAATGTTTAAATGTGTTATCGGAAGAATGAAAAGTTATGTTTACTAAGATAGGTAGCAGAAATCAGCCAGAGCTAGTTTAGGTAGAAAGAAATAATTCCATATAAGGATACAAAAATTCTCTTGGAGTAAGTCAATGCCTCTTAAGTTTCTAGAAAGAGAAAGTCGTAAAGTCAAACTACTCACTACCCGTGCACATCTACTATATGATAGTAGCTTCAATTATTTTCTTTCTAAGATAACTTCTTTGCTTCTCTCACCAAGAGTGCAGATGGATCATGATCTTCCATGTTATAGGTCTTCCTTTGGTCTTAACTCTAAATATGAGAAAGAAACTACATTTGACCCTCAGGTACTCACTCCTGGCCCAATTAATTACAAAGAGGGGCCAGAATCATATTTTGCCAAAACATGACTTGCCAGTGTGGTGTGGGCTAGAGTATACCTACAGATTGGAGATAGTTTTTGGAAAAAGGAGAGTCCTGGTGAACTTGGTAGGCATTCAATACAAAATTGAGTCCTTCTTATTATCATTACCGGATTTTATTTGCAAATAAATGAAAAGACTTTCATAGCTGTTTTGAAAGTAGCTCTTGTACAAAGAACTTTTCTACAGAAGGAGGAATATAAAAATGAGGTAGATAAGATTCCTATTCTCAAAGTGCTTTATAATTGGATAGTTGCAGTACTTGAGGATTTCTCCAATTACCTTGCTGTCATTATGAGATTATCATGTATTTCTGTTACAAAATGAAGATTTACTAACTTACAAAACATATACATATGTACATATTTATGTATATGTATGTGTATATATGCTTTGCATATATAGATATTGCAAAGATAAGTAGATAGATATTGTACATATGGGTATATGTGTATATCTGCCAATAATGTCCTCAATAAATAGCAATAAGGGTAAAATATTTTAAAAATCAAAGTATTACTAACAGTGAGTGGTGTGAGTCCTGTTTCCTAGATTTAAGAGGTCTGTAAAGATACAAAAGAATTGATCCAAAACTCTTCTAAAAAGCCACAATGTCAGCTTTGAGTAGTCCACCAACTATTTTGTTTCTATTGTTTTGTAAAATTGTTAGAAGATGAGATATTTACAAAAGTGTTGACGGTGTGGGGAAAGTTACCCCTGGAGAGACAGTGGCCCCCTCTTTTTACCCTTGCCCTCACATTTTAAAGCTTAAGTCAGATCGTGCCACTCCTCAGCCCAAAAACTGCCAAGGCTCCACATCTCCAAATGAAAGACAAAAATCCTCCCAGTGGTCCTCAGACGCCGCAAAATCTGCTCTTCCTTCTTCACTCTCTGATCTGTGCTAAAACTCTCCCTCACCCATTCCGCTCCTAACACACGACTCTTCTCACGAGCCTTCACACATCCTAGGAGATTCTGCACTTGCTGTTCCATCCACCTGGAGTTCTCTTTCTCAATTTTTATATGGCCCCTTCCCTCATTTTCTTTGGTGCTAAAATAGAAACGTTCTTTCGACACCCCAGCCTTTTTAAATCTCACCTGCTTTATTTGCCTGCCTCTATATCTGGCATAGCATATTCGCTTAGACTGAAGCATGAGGGTTATAGATGAATGTAGTCATTTTGTCATAGAGGGAGCTCTGAAGCATTATATGGAAACACAGATCCTAGAAAAGTTGTGAAATCATGTTGGGAGATAATTAAAAAGTCATAGATTCTCACCAGTCTGAAATAGTTTATGAGCAATCTACCCTAAAGTTGATAAAAAGTTGAGATTATGTGGCCATGAAGAAGAGGGTTGGCAAAGTGTTGTAGTGGCCCAAGTGTTATTTAATAGGCAATGAAGTGTATGGTATTGGAGTCAGAAGAAAAGAGTTCAAATATTAGTAATGCCACATCTTTGTTACAATGTTGGGCAAGACCATAAAATAGTTCATAAAATGTGAATAACAAACTTTAAAAACGAAAGAATAAAGAATGAATGTTTAAAGTCACTTATACTTATTTATTAAAAAGAAAAAGAAGGGCCAGGGGTAGTGGCTCACATTTGTAATCTCAGCGCTTTGGGAGGCCAAGGCAGGCGGATGACCTGCGGTCAGGAGTTCGAGACCAGCGCGGCCAAGATAGCAAAACCCTGTTGCTAATAAAAAATACAAAAAAATTAGCCAGATATGGTGGTGCAGGCCTGTAATCCCAGCTACTCAGGAGGCTGAGGCAGTTAAATCGCTTGAACCTGGGAGGCGGAGGTTGCAGTGAGCCGAGATCATGCCACTGCACTCCAGCCTGGCTGACAGAGTGAGACTCCATCTCAATAACAAAAAAAAGAAAAAGAACTTATAATATCTGGTTCATTTGGTTGTAGTGAGAATGAGAGAAAATATGAAAATGTTCTATATAAAAAGACAATCTGTTATTATTGTTTTTGATGATTAGAATAGTAGTAAGATAAACACATTGAAAAAAATGTGAAGAAAATTTGAAGAAAGATTATAAAACCTGGTGTGAGAAAATACACTCATTGATACAAAGATGTGCACAACTGGAATCACAATGTGATGGTGAAAGTATAATAAATAAGAAATAATAAAATAATAATAATGTGGAGGATTACTATGTGCCAGATACTGAGCTAAAATTTTTACAGTACTCTCTCTCCAAACAATTATAGCAATCCTATGAGGCAAGGACCTTATTATTCCAATTTTACAGAGGAGAAAACTAAAATAGTAACCAGCTGAAGAGCATGTATGTGGCAAATGCCTCAACAGTGATGAGAATTGTAAATTTATTACTCATTTGGTGTTTTACCACTCATATTCACATTATTAATCTAGACACAAAACAATATATATCTTTCATATAACCAGTTTCTAGTTCTTCTTTGAAAGTGAAAATAAAAAATAAACAAAATTAATATTTGCCAGGACTCAAAAACAGACACACACACACACACACACACACACACACATATCACATTAGTCAGAAAAGCATAAGGTCAGGAGTGTTTATGTGAATTCAAAATAACTATCCACAATAGGATACATCCTCAGTGGCATTGATACATTTTATTGCAGGATGTTTGTCTCAAGGAATTTGCAAATAAAATCCTCAGTAGTTCCAGCTGAGTTGTCTCTTACAGAGTCTAATGGTTCTCTGTCCCTCTGCTTCAACAGAGGTCACAGTGCCACCGGCCAGGGGAGGCCCCCAGCAGCTGAGGATGGGAACTCCCTCTCCCTCCTTCTTATGTCCTAAGAGTGACTGGTGCGTCAACTTAACTGAGCTGTTACCACAGAATCTAAAGAACATGTAAGGAAGTTGTCACCGGTAGAGGGTCGGGACTGCAAGTTGTCCAGGGTTTTGGTATTTTGAACAAAGAATTGGACGAAATGCCCAAAAAAGCAAAGAAAGAATGAAGCAACAAAAGAATGAAAACAGGGATTTATTGAAAACGAAAGTACACTCCACAGTGAGGGGACCAGACGCGAGCAGCGGCTCAAGGACTCAGATATAGAATTTTCTTGGGTCCAAATACCCTCTAGAAATTTCCCATTGGCCACTTCATGCTTACCTCACGTAACTGAAGTTGTAGCTTGCAATCAGTCTGATTGGTTGCAGAAAGCAGCCAACTAGAGGCTGAAGTGAAGTTACAAAGGTCACGCTCCTGTACAACCAATCAGAGGCTAGGGTGAAGTTACAAAGTTATACTTCTAAGCAAAGGAAGACTCGCCTGAAATCAGTCTGATTGGTTGTGGGCAGCAGCCATTCAGAAGCTGGAGTGAAATTACAAAATTGCAAAAGAAGACTACACCTGCAATCAGTCTGATCTGTTGTGGACAGCCAATTTCTCATCTACCCAGCAGAAAAGGTCAAAGGGAGTAGCCTCTGGTCCTTCTGTTACTTAGGCATGAAAAATTAGGATTTTCCTTCCATTTTAGTTCTAGGAAGTCGGTGTGAAACAGCCTTAGGTTCCCTGCCTCCAGATCCTATTCTTCTGCCTCAGAAGTGATTAAATGTCCAGGCCCCAGAAATTAAAATTCATCTCATCTCATGCTTGAATATAGGAAAAAGAACTGTAATAATTGCTAAAAAGCTGTGACTTAAATAAGGCCAAAACCCAAGATCTAGAATGTAACAGAATTGCCACTAACTGATTTCTTTTATGATCTAAAAGACAAACTGTGCCATGAATAACTTTTAGAAATTACATAGTTGGTATTTTTAAGATGTTGTGATTTTTAACTTCAACATAGCTGACAAGAAAGAGTTAAATGGTTTGAGAGGAGTGAAAAACATATTTACTAGGAAAACAGCCATCTGATTGTGAACTAAGTCTTGCATATTAAACAGCACAGTTTTGTCTCTTGTCTCATAACTGTGGAAAAAAATAGGAAGTTTTTGGGAAAAAAATTAGGGTTAACAGGAGGTGGGGGTGGGGAAGTGTAATTTGTCTATGTGACATATTTCTCATTGGCACTGTGCCTAGAAATTTATTTCATTTTTTAAATTCATGCATAATATTTTACTTATTTATAGGGAACATGTATTTGTTACATGCATAGAATGTGTAATGATCAAGTCAAGGTATCTGTGATATCCATCATCTTAAATATTTACCATTCCTATATGCTGGGAACATTTCAACTCTTCTAGCTACTTTGAAATATACAATTCGTTGTTGCTAACTATAGTCATATTACTCTGCTATTGAACATTAGAACTTATATCTTCTGTCTAACTATACGTTTATATCCATTAACCAACTTTCCATTATCCCTCCCTCCAACACACACATTCTTCCTGTCCACTGAAAGAGATCATTCTATACTCTAACATGAGATCAACTCTTTTAGCTCCCGCATATAAGTGAGGACAGGGCAACATTTGTCATTTTGTGCCTGGCTTATTTCACTTAACACAATGACCTCCAGTTCCATCCATGTTGCTGCGAATGACATGATTTCATTCTTTTCTATGCCTAAATAGTATTCCCTTGTGTGTTTACATATATGTACTATTTTCTTTTTCTTTTTTTTTTAAATTTATTTATTATTATTATACTTTAAGTTCTAGGGCACATGTGCATAACGTGCAGGTTTGTTACATATGTATACTTGTGCCATGTAGGCGTGCTGCACCCATCAACTCGTCAGCACCCATCAACTCGTCATTTACATCAGGTATAACTCCCAGTGCAATCCCTCCCTCTTCCCCCATCCCCATGATAGGCTCCAGTGTGTGATGTTCCCCTTCCCGAGTCCAAGTGATCTCATTGTTCAGTTCCCACCTATGAGTGAGAACATGCGGTGTTTGGTTTTCTGTTCTTGTGATAGTTTGCTAAGAATGATGGTTTCCAGCTGCATCCATGTCCCTACAAAGGACACAAACTCATCCTTTTTTATGGCTGCATAGTATTCCATGGTGTATATGTGCCACATTTTCTTAATCCAGTCTGTCACTGATGGACATTTGGATTGATTCCAAGTCTTTGCTATTGTGAATAGTGCCGCAATAAACATACGTGTGCCTGTGTCTTTATAGCAGCATGATTTATAATCCTTTGGGTATATACCCAGTAATGGGATGGCTGGGTCATATGGTACATCTAGTTCTACATCCTTGAGGAATCCTCATACTGTTTTCCATAATGGTTGAACTAGTTTACAATCCCACCAACAGTGTAAAAGTGTTCCTATTTCTCCACATCCTCTCCAGCACCTGTTGTTTCCTGACTTTTTAATAATTGCCATTCTAACTGGTGTGAGATGGTATCTCATTGTGGTTTTGATTTGCATTTCTCTGATGGCCAGTGATGATGAGCATTTTTTCATGTGTCTGTTGGCTGTATGAATGTCTTCTTTTGAGAAATGTCTGTTCATATCCTTTGCCCACTTTTGGATGGGGTTTTTTTTTCTTGTAAATTTGTTTGAGTTCTTTGTAGGTTCTGGATATTACCCCTTGTCAGATGAGTAGATTGCAAAAATGTTCTCCCATTCTGTAGGTTGCCTGTTCACTCTGATGGTAGTTTCTTTTGCTGTGCAGAAGCTCTTTAGTTTAATGAGATCCCATTTGTCAATTTTGGCTTTTGTTGCTGTTGCTTTTAGTGTTTTAAACATGAGGTCTTTGCCCATGCCTATATCCTGAATGGTACTACCTAGGTTTTCTTCTAGGGTTTTTATGGTATTAGGTCTAACATTTAAGTCTCTAATCCATCTTGAATTAATTTTCATATAAGGAGTAAGGAAAGGATCCAGTTTCAGCTTTCTACTTATAGCTAGCCAATTTTCCCAGCACCATTTATTAAATAGGGAATCCTTTCCCCATTTCTTGTTTCTCTCAGGTTTGTCAAAGATCAGGTGGTTGTAGATGTGTGGTATTATTTCTGAGGGCTCTGTTCTGTTCCATTGGTCTATATCTCTGTTTTGGTACCAGTACCATGCTGTTTTGGTTACTGTAGCCTTGTAGTATAGTTTGAAGTCAGGTAGCGTGATGCCTCCAGCTTTGTTCTTTTGACTTAGGATTGTCTTGGCAATGTGGGCTCTTTTTTGGTTCCATATGAACTTAAAGCAGTTTTTTCCAATTCTGTGAAGAAACTCATTGGTAGCTTGATGGGGATGGCATTGAATCTATAAATAACCTTGGGCAGTATGGCCATTTTCACGATATTGATTCTTCCTATCCATGAGCATAGTATGTTCTTCCATTTGTTTGTGTCCTCTTTGATTTCACTGAGCAGTGGTTTGTAGTTCTCCTTGAAGAGGTCCTTTACATCCCTTGTAAGTTGGATTCCTAGGTATTTTATTCTCTTTGAAGCAATTGTGAATGGAAGTTCATTCATGATTTGGCTCTCTGTTTGTCTGTTACTGGTGTATAAGAATGCTTGTGATTTTTGCACATTAATTTTGTATCCTGAGACTTTGCTGAAGTTGCTTATCAGCTTAAGGAGATTTTGGGCTGAGACAATGGGGTTTGCTAAATATACAATCATGTCATCTGCAAACAGGGACAATTTGACTTCTTCTTTTCCTAACTGAATACCCTTGATTTCTTTCTCTTGCCTGATTGCCCTAGCCAGAACTTCCAACACTATGTTGAATAACAGTGGTGAGAGAGGGCATCCCTGTCTTGTGCCAGTTTTCAAAGGGAATTTTTCCAGTTTTTGCCCATTCAGTATGATATTGGCTGTGGGTTTCTCATAAATAGCTCTTATGATTTTGAGGTACGTTCCATCAATACCGAATTTATTGCGTGTTTTTAGCATGAAGGGCTGTTGAATTTTGTCAAAAGCCTTTTCTGCATCTATTGAGATAATCATGTGGTTCTTGTCTTTGGTTCTGTTTATATGCTGGATTACGTTTATTGATTTGCGAATGTTGAACCAGCCTTGCATCCCAGAGATGAAGCCCACTTGATCATGGTGGATAAGCTTTTTGATGTGCTGCTGGATCCAGTTTGCCAGTATTTTATTGAGGATTTTTGCATCGATGTTCATCAGGGATATTGGTTTAAAATTCTCTTTTTTTGTTGTGTCTCTGCCAGGCTTTGGTATCAGGATGGTGTTGGCCTCATAAAATGAGTTTGGGAGGATTCCCTCTTTTTCTATTGATTGGAATAGTTTCAGAAGAAATGGTACCAGCTCCTCTTTGTATCTCTGGTAGAATTCAGCTGTGAATCCATCTGGTCCTGGACTTTTTTTCGTTGGTAGGCTATTAATTATTGCCTCAATTTCAGAGCCTGTTATTGGTCTATTCAGGGATTCAACTTCTTCCTGGTTTAGTCTTGGAAGAGTGTAAGTGTCCAGGAAATTATCCATTTCTTCTAGATTTTCTAGTTTCTTTGCGTAGAGGTGTTTATAGTATTCTCTGATGGTAGTTTGTATTTCTGTGGGGTCAGTGGTGATATCCCCTTTATCATTTTTTATTGCGCCTATTTGACTCGTCTCTCTTTTCTTCTTTATTAGTCTTGCTAGCGGTCTGTCAATTTTGTTGATCTTTTCAAAAAACCAACTCCTGGATTCATTGATTTTTTGGAGGGTTTTTTGTGTCTCCATCTCCTTCAGTTCTGCTCTGATCTTAGTTATTTCTTGCCTTCTGCTAGCTTTTGAATGTGTTTGCTCTTGCTTCTCTAGTTCTTTTAATTGCGATGTTAGAGTGTCAATTTTAGATCTTTCCAGCTTTCTCTTGTGGGCATTTAGTGCTATAAATTTCCTGCTACACACTGCTTTAAATGTGTCCCAGAGATTCTGGTATGTTGTATCTTTGTTCTCATTGGTTTCAAAGAACATCTTTATTTCTGCCTTCATTTC
Source organism: Chlorocebus sabaeus (assembly GCF_047675955.1). Lineage (NCBI taxonomy): Eukaryota > Metazoa > Chordata > Mammalia > Primates > Cercopithecidae > Chlorocebus > Chlorocebus sabaeus. The sequence goes on along the minus strand of NC_132906.1, from coordinate 62,894,091 downwards.
GTTATGTACCCAGTAGTCATTCAGGAGCAGGTTGTTCAGTTTCCATGTAGTTGAGCAGTTTTGATCGAGTTTCTTAGTCCTGAGTTCTAGTTTGATTGCACTGTGGTCTGAGAGACAGTTTGTTATAATTTCTGTTCTTTTACATTTGCAGAGGAGTGCTTTACTTCCAACTATGTGGTCAATTTTGGAATAAGTACGATGTGGTGCTGAGAATAATATATATTCTGTTGATTTGGGGTGGAGAGTTCTGTAGATGTCTATTAGGTCTACTTGGTGCAGAGTTGAGTTCAATTCCTGGATATCTTTGTTAACTTTCTGTCTCGTTGATCTGTCTAATGTTGACAATGGGGTGTTAAAGTCTCCCATTTTTATTGTATGAGAGTCTAAGTCTCTTTGTCAGTCTCTAAGGACTTGCTTTATGAATCTTGGTGCTCCTGTATTGGGTGCATATATATTTAGGATAGTTAGCTCTTCCTGATGAATTGATCCCTTTACCATTTTGTAATGACCTTCTCTGTCTCTTTTGATCTTTGATGGTTTGAAGTCTGTTTTATCAGAGACTAGGATTGCAAACCCTGCTTTTTTTTTGTTTTCCATTTGCTTGATAGATCTTCTTCTATCCCTTTATTTTGAGCCTATGTGTGTCTCTACATGTGAGATGGGTCTCCTGAATACAGCAAACTGATGGGTCTTGACTCTTTATCCAATTTGCCAGTCTGTGTGTTTTAATTGGACCATTTAGTCCATTTACATTTAAGGTTAATATTGTTATGTGTGAACTTGATCCTGTCTTTATGATATTAGCTGGTTATTTTGCTCGCTAGTTGATGCAGTGTCTTCCTAGCATCGATGGTCTTTACATTTTGACATGTTTTTGCAATGGCTGGTACCAGTTTTTCCTTTCCATGTTTAGTGTTTCCTTCAGGATCTCTTGTAGGGCAGGCCTGATGGTGACAAAATCTCTAAGCATTTGCTTGTCTGTAAAGGATTTTATTTCTCCTTCACTTATGAAACATAGTTTGGCTGGATATGAAATTCTGGGTTTAAAATTCTTTTCTTTGGCCGGGCGCAGTGGCTCAAGCCTGTAATCCCAGCACTTTGGGAGGCCGAGACGGGCGGATCACGAGGTCAGGAGATCAAGACCATCCTGGCTAACACGGTGAAACCCCGTCTCTACTAAAACAATACAAAAAACTAGCCGGGCGAGGTGGTGAGCGCCTGTAGTCCCAGCTACTTGGGAGGCTGAGGCAGGAGAATGGCGTAAACCCAGGAGGCTGGGTTGAAAATTCTTTTCTTTAAGAATGTTGAATATTGGCCCCCACTCTCTTCTAGCTTGTAGAGTTTCTGCCGAGAGATCTGCTGTTAGTCTGATGGGTTTCCCTTTGTGGGTAACCCGACCTTTCTCTCTGGCTGCCCTTAAGATTTTTTCCTTCATTTCAACTTTGGTGAATCTGGCAATTATGTGTCCTGGAGTTGCTCTTCTCGAGGAGTATCTTTGTGGCGTTCTCTGTATTTCCTGGATTTGAATGTTGGCCTGCCCTACTAGGTTAGGGAAGTTCTCCTGGATGATATCCTGAAGAGTGTTTTCCAACTTGGTTCCATTTTCCCCCTCATTTTCAGGCACCCCAATCAGACGTAGATTTGGTCTTTTTACATAATCCCATACTTCTTGCAGGCTTTGTTCATTTCTTTTTCTTCTTTTTTCTTTAGGTTTCTCTTCTCGCTTCATTTCATTCATTTGATCCTCAATCGCTGATACTCTTTCTTCCAGTTGATCGAGTCGGTTACTGAAGCTTGTGCATTTGTCACGTATTTCTCGTGTCATGGTTTTCATCTCTGTCATTTCGTTTATGACCTTCTGTGCATTAATTACTCTAACTATCAATTCTTCCACTCTTTTTTCAAGATTTTTAGTTTCTTTGCGCTGGGTACGTAATTCCTCCTTTAGCTCTGAGAAGTTTGATGGACTGAAGTCTTCTTCTCTCATCTCGTCAAAGTCATTCTCCGTCCAGCTTTGATCCATTGCTGGTGATGAGCTGCGCTCCTTTGCAGGGGGAGATGCGCTCTTATTTTTTGAATTGCCAGCTTTTCTGCCCTGCTTTTTCCCCATCTTTGTGGTTTTATCTGCCTCTGGTCTTTGATGATGGTGACGTACTGATGGGGTTTTGGTGTAGGTGTCCTTTCTGTTTGATAGTTTTCCTTCTAACAGTCAGGACCCTCAGCTGTAGGTCTGTTGGAGATTGCTTGAGGTCCACTCCAGACCCTGTTTGCCTGGGTGTCAGCAGCAGAGGCTGCAGAAGATAGAATATTGCTGAACAGCGAGTGTACCTGTCTGATTCTTACTTTGGAAGCTTCCTCTCAGGGGTGTACTCCACCGTGTGAGGTGTGGGGTGTCAGACTGCCCCTAGTGGGGGATGTCTCCCAGTTAGGCTACTCAGGGGTCAGGGACCCCCTTGAGCAGGCAGTCTGTCCGTTCTCAGATCTCAACCTCCGTGTTGGGAGATCCACTGCTCTCTTCAAAGCTGTCAGACAGAGTCATTTGCATCTGCAGAGGTTTCTGCTGCTTTTTGTTGTTGTTGTTTAGCTGTGCCCTGTCCCCAGTGGTGGAGTCTACAGAGACAGGCAGGTTTCCTTGAGCTGCTGTGAGCTCCACCCAGTTCGACCTTTCCAGCGGCTTTGTTTACCTACTTAAGCCTCAGCAATGGCGGGCGCCCCTCCCCCAGCCTCGCTGCTGCCTTGCTGGTAGATGGCAGACTGCTGTCCTAGCAATGAGGGAGGCTCTGTGGGCGTGGGACCCTCCTGGCCAGGTGTGGGATATAATCTCCTGGTTTGCCCATTTGCTTAAAGCGCAGTATTGGGGTGGGAGTTACCCGATTTTTCAGGTGTTGTGTGTCTCAGTTCCCCTGGCTAGGAAAAGGGATTCCCTTTCCCCTTGCGCTTCCCAGGTGAGGGGATGCCTCCCCCTGCTTCAGCTCTCACTGGTCGGGCTGCAGCCGTTGACCAGCACCGATTTCTGGCACTCCCTAGTGAGATGAACCCAGTACCTCAGTTGAAAATGCAGAAATCACCAGTCTTCTGTGTCGCTGGCGCTGGCAGTTGGAGACTGGAGCTGTTCCTATTCGGCCATCTTGCTCTGCCCCCCGATATGTACTATTTTCATAGTGGCCGTTCTAGTATTACATTAACAATAATATATATATGTATTTGTATACACACAAGGGAATACTATTTGTATGTATATATGTACACACTATTAATGTAATACTATTTGTGTATATATACACATACACAAGGGAATGCACACACACATATATACACTTGTATGTACACACTCACACTCACACTCACATATCACATTTTCTTTATCCATTTGTTCATTGATGAAAACTTAGGGTGATTCCGTATTTTTGCTGTTGTGAATAGTGCTGAATAAACAAGCAAGTGCAGGGTTTTTTTTTTTTACTTTGGATAAATACCCAGTAGTTGAATTTCTGGATTGTATGATAGTTATATTTTTAGTTCTCTAAGAATTCACTATACTGTTTTCATAGTGGCTGTTCTAGAATCACATTAACAATAATGTATAAGACTTTTGTTTCCTCTGCATCCTCACCATTATCCATTATTTTTTGTCTTTTTAATATTTGGCATTCTGACTGGTGTAAGATGATATTAAACAGTAGTTTTGATTTTATTTTTCCCTGATGGTTAGTGAGATGTTGAGGATTTCTTCATATATTAGTGGCCATTTGCATGTCTTCCTTTGGGACATGTCTATTCATGTGCTTAGCCACCTTTTAATAGAATAATTTGTATTTTTACTATTAAGTATTTTTAGTTCTATGTATATTCTGAATATAAGTCACTTGTCAGATGAATAGTTTGCAAATATTTTCTCCCATTCAACAGGCTGTCTCTTCACTCTATTAATTGTTTCCTTTCCTGTGCAGAAGCTTTTTTGTTTAACATAATCCCATTTATTTATTTTTCTTTTGCTGCCTGTGCTTTTGAGGTCTTAGTCATAAAATCTTTGCCTAGACCAGTGTTCTAAGAAAACAATGGTCAGCTAGATTCTGGTTGAATTTGGCTGCTAGGGGAAATGAGAGGCTGACTTACTCCATCCCACATTCTTCTGGACTGGCCCAGAATCTCTAGCTGACTGGAGCTGACTGACCCTTCCTTGACATTTCCAGCTTTCATTGAACTCCTCTTTTCTCCTCTACCCCACTATGTTCCCTTTATCCGTAGCTTAGTGACAGCTTTCTGCCCCACCAGAGGAGACTTCCTTCATGGAAACATTTGGAAATACATTGACGTGGGGAGCATCAGGGTCCTTATAAAGGTCAGTGGTGCTATCCTGCACAAGCTGGAAATGACAGTGGGAAATGCTGATCTGGAATTGCTCTTATTGATTGCAGTAGAAACAAGGAACCCTACAGAGGCAGAGTCCAGACAGCAACACTGTCATGGGTTGAATGTTTGTATGCCCTCACCCAAATTTGTATGTTGAAGTCCTAATCCTCAATATTAGGTGTTAGAAAGCCAGGTCTTTGGGAGGTCATTGTGTTTAGATAAAATCATGAGGCTGGAGCCCCTATGATAGGATTAGTGTCTTTATGAGAAAACAAAGAGAAAACAGAATGCACTACCTCTTTCTTTCTCTCTCTCCACCTCTCTCATGTGCTCTCTCTCTTTCTCTCTCTCTCCCCCATGTGAGAATACAGCCATAATGTGACCATCTGCAAGCAAGGAAGTTCACCAAAAACTGGATCTTCTAGCACCTTGAACTTGGACTTCCCAGTCTCCAGAACTGTAGAAGTAAATGTCTGTTATTTAAGCTACTCAGTCTATGGTATTTTGTTATAATGGCCTGAAAAGACTAAGATAAGCATCCAATCATCAGAGATTGTTGGGAACAATCATGATACAGTAATCCTTTTTATCCCCAGGAGATATTTTCTAAGACAATGAATTTCTAAAACCTCAGATACTATGGATCCTTATATATTCCACGGTTTTTTTTCCCCCATATATACATAGTAATGATTAAGTTTAATTTATAAATTAGGCATAGTGAGAGTTTAACAGTAACCAGTACTAAAGCAGAACAACCATAACAATATGCCAGCATTACTACTCTTGGTGCTTTGGGGCTATTACTAAGGAAAATAAAGTTTACTTGAACACAAGGGCTGTAATACCATTAACAGTTGATCTGATAACCAAAATGGCTATTAAGTTGCTAATGGGTATAGAACATATACAAGGTGGATACGCTGGACACAGTTATGGGCGGGACAGAGAGAGACAGCATGAGATTTCATCATGCTACTAAGAATGGTACACAATTTCAAACTTATCAATTGTTTATTTCTGGAATTTTCCACTGAATATTTTTTGGACCACAGTTGACCTCAGGTACCTAAAATCCTGGAAAATAAATCTGCAGATAATAAGAGACTACTGTAATAGAAGAAACAGAGTTTCTAATTTTCAAGGATCTCTGGTTGTGGTTAATTACTAACAACAAAATATATTTAAAAGTGAATAAAGTATATCATTACAAATATGATCAAAATAAGCAAAACTATAAGTCTAATGAGTGGAGTTACCATAGTGGAAACTTATTATTTTGACCCATTTTTTAATGTAAGTCAGTTTATAAATCCTGTGCCCCTTGATTGAGAGGAAGTCTGGTTCCTCCAGAAGAAAAACTTGAGATGCAACGAGTGATGAGTATTGTACTACTCAGGTAGCTCCTGAAGCTTTCTTTGTATGGTCATCTATTTTGGAACATATTTTCTTAATTTGGGATTTCTTTCTATTAGTCATGCAGTACATACACAAGTAATTTTTTCCCAGAAAGGATAACAGGAAGCTGTCTTACCTTGCATTTCTAAATATGTCTAAAATATACCATGACATTTAAAAGCTAGTTTAGCCAAGCATAAAATTTTGGAAAAAAGTTTTGTTTTGTTTTGTTTTGTTTTGTTTTTTCGCAGAGAACTTTCTTTTTCCCTAAAAACTTTTGAAGACACAAGTATTAAAGAATTTTTCAGTTGGATGTTAGTCTGATTCTCACTAGATTTTAATTAACATGGAGTTTCCTCCTTCTTGCTTTTATATTTTTAGAGGACTTGGTTGACACACCAAAGCCATCGGCTAATATATTTCACAAAGGTCAGAAACTAATATGAATTCATATGTCATATTAAATGAAATATTTCATTTCTTATATACTCTCAGAGAGCTGTGGTGAAATTAAGTGGTTTAGGAGATTTGAAAATGTTAATTAATAAAATAATTTTATCTGATACAGAAGAATTATAATATTTTTTATCCTGTAATGGTAATCTATAATCATCTGGGGGGTTTGTTAGCTATTTATATAGAGAGAGATAAATACCCTGGATTTACCTCTTCCTCCTCTCCAAAAAATGTCTAATTTAGTAGGTCTAAATCCTGAGCATTTGCATTTTTAACACATGATTTTGATGTTCTTTAAAGTTTAAGAACTGTTTTTCTGAATATCTGCCCTAGTACAATCTGCTATATAAGAGGCACTAAGTAACTATATTTGAATGAGTGGGTGAATAAAATGAGTGAATCAAAGCACACTTAAAGAAAAAACAAAGCCTGAGACCCATTCTCTCTGTGGATAAAATGTTATTTCTAAATCTGCAGACCTGATGAGCTAATAGAGGATGACAAATAGTCATGCAGTGACAATGGTATATCAGCCTGTCTGAATCTCAACTCCTTCAGCAGCAAAATGGTAACAGTGTTCACCAGGTTCCTATAAAGATTGCTTTAGCCAATTTACATCAATCTCTCAGCATTTAATAGGCACCAAAGTTATGGTAACTCTTATTCCAGGAAAGATAAATCTTTCATTTTCTTAGACATATAACTCAATGTACTTACTTGAAGCTGTAGAGCATGTGTACCTTTTCTTTTCATTCAAGGGTGAAGATCAAAGTCATAAAATGAATTTGACTCCTGCTAACCTGAGCATAATAATTTCAATGATATCAATTTTCTTCACTATGACAAAGCCTCTTTGGTGCTATCTTAGCTATAGAAAGAAACAAGATAATATTCTAGATGAAACTATGAATGAAAATATTGTGGACCAGCACTGATTTTGATAGCATGGAAAATAAAGCCTCTGAATTTGTCAGAGAGATAAAGAAGGAAAGCAAATCAGGCTTGTGAGGAAAAAAAAATAGAGATACATCTTAGTAAGATTTATCCCCCTTGCACCCAACAGAAATTTGTGAGTTAAGCCCCAGAATCCAAGTAAGCAATGAGAGTCCAAAGTATTTAAAGCAGCTGGATTCTAGCAAACTGACAATAAATATCCAAAAGTGATACCACAGCAGATGCCTTAGGCTGGTGCCAATTGGAAAAAGCCTCTTCAAAAGATTTGTCCACCTCGTCCTCAGGCACATCATCCACAGTCATTAGTCATGATAAGCTATTGGGCAAGTAGGTGTAGACTCAGATACTTGGTAATTTGGGAACAGAGTTTCCCAGAGTCAAATTGGAGAAGTGAAGGATGCTATGTAATCTTAACAATAAACTATGAGAAAAGAGAATGGGTAGCAAAGGTCAGATTTTGCTGGAATAAAGAAATATGCAAAGCCTACATAGTTTCTATTAGAAATTACCTGGAGAAATAAAAGAAAAAATATATATTACTAACTTATACAATGATGAGGAAACTTGTCCTGGTATTTCTTTATACTTGTGTTGTTTTGCAAAAGATAATATACTAGAGAAGCATAACTTACTACGTCTAAAATAATGTGTGATTCCAGCTTTCTTATGTCTGCAAATGGATGATAATAGGACATTACACATCAAAAAAAAAAAATGCAAATTGTCAGGGGACTGTCATATATAGAGAATGCAAATGTCCACCAGCACAGTAAATCCTCGGGGTTCTTGGATACAGTGATGATGGTCTACATGGGGCTGTGTTGACACCTTATATATGAAATATGAACAAATATGAGAGAGGATGGAAAAGTCATATGGTGCTTGGTGTGATTTTTCTAACCTGATGAAGTTTTAGATCCCTTGAGAAGTATCTGGGAATAGAAAGAGTGGAAATGGGTAATTTAGCCTACTAATACAAATCCAGGCTTCATGGAGAGTTAAGAGATGGCTCTAGCCTATCTGTCAGGGTTCGAAAGTGTGAGACCTACCCTCAAAGCTTAATAAATTTCCAGACTGTTTGCCATAGAGTAAATAATATGGCCTTGGTTGATTTTCTACTACAAATTTTGGGTAGTCTGCAGGAAAAGCTTTTCTACAAAATAAAAGGGAAGTTCTGACCCCTTGTGAGAGTGCTGTAGGGACAGTTAGTGCCAGAACGAAGGCAGGGGAGAGCTCTCAGACAAGGAGAACAGAATGCAACAACACCCCACCCCCAGCAGGTAGGATGCTCTGGAGGCAAAAGCAAGTTTTCAGGGTTTGCAATAATTGTTTCACTCACACCATTACTTTGTCCTTGTGACTAAGAAAGCAATTTAAGCTGTTACAGATGGCTTCATGCTTAGCCTGGAGAGAGCATTTTATTCCGAAGACAGTGCCTGCCAGGAACCCTCCAGTTTGCCAGCTTGAGACTAGCAAATAATGAAACTTGATACATCTACAACTTGGAGCTCTTGGTTTCAATTCACTGAAAAGCTTCAAGCACATATTTAAGGTTCACTTTTTCACTCGAACCATGGATCTGCAACATTTCAGTAGCAGACATTCTATTAAGTGATGGCTAGATGTCCTGCCAACTCTAAGTTCAATAGCCTGAGAAAAGTAGTATGAATACTCATGCTCTGTCCGCGGTCCCGGCCTTCTTATAGAGTGGGTAAAATAAACTGTAATTTACGGGAGAATTGAATTGAATGACCCAATAGGGAGCCTCAAAATATCTGAAACACCTTCCAAAAGCTGTACCACTAATAGAAACAAACCAATCCTCTGGGCTATGTTGAAAAAATGTCAATTAATAAATGACATTAATACATGGGTAGTTTTGCTGTCAAATAGAAGAAATTTCAAAGAACAAAGATAACATTATTTTTATGGAATGGCAAAACCATAAATGGATAATAGATTCCAAGTAAATTTCCTGAAATCTGCTAATGCTGCAGAGCTGCAGTTTCATGTTTATGAGAGCTCATCACAGCGGCTTTGCTTACTGAGAGTGGACTCTGGATCATTAGCCCAATATAACCTATCAACCCCCAAAACAGCATATATGAATAAAAGATGTAAGACATTTTCCAGCTATGTTCAATTAACATATAAGCAGAATAGGCACTTCATCTGGAAAACATGACATGTAGCAAATGTCGAAAAAGAGTCTATTAGACAAATGCAACAAAAATGTAACTTGAATGTGCTTTGGCAACAATAGTACAGGGAGGAGGGAAAGCAGGAAGGAAGGAAGGAAGGAAGGAAGGAAGGGAAAAAGGAAGGAAGGAAGGGAGGGAGGGATGGAGGGAGGGAGGGAGGATAAGGAAACAATTTCCTCATTAAACTGAAAGATTTAGGGATATTTTGTTACTGTGTTGCCACTATTCTCAGGAAGACTTTAACCATAAAATGTCTGCCAACAGTTGCAGAAACCCTCCTTGAAAATGTGATTGCTTTCTCAAGGGCTCTAATGAAAGTTCCAAAATTGAGACTCATTGGGTTCCATTGGGTCTCACTGCCATCTTTAAGTCACTGTAGCTGGAGGAATGAAATACTTTGATTGCCTGGGCATGGATCATATTTGTTCTTCTGAATGTAGGATTGATTCTATTTAACCACATAAAGCTAGGAGTAAGGAAAATCAGGGAACTGTAACTAGTAAAAGAGAATGGATATCAAGCAGGCTAAAGGAGCTTTTCTAATGAACTGTGAATAGATTTCATACCTCAAGAAGGGGATATAAATAATATTAATACAATATCTTCACATTGGCCTCTTATAGAAAGCTAATGCTCCTGTTCTATTCTTTGCACATCTAGCAGCCAAATGAGACTGGCCCCTGCCTTCACCTCACTTATCCTTCTTCCACCAAGAATGGATCATTGTCAAAGACAGAAATTGTTATTTGGCCTCCATCCTAATGGGTGGAGGTTTGTGATGCAAAGTTAAACCCTAAGTCTGCAGTGGTGGGATCTGCTCCCACTGGTTTGACAGGTGAGAGGCTGGGGCCAGTTCCATTTAGTAACTGCCTGAGGAAGTGATATTACATTGGGATTCAGAGCAAAAGCCACATACTGATGAAGAATATGCCTTCACTTCGTTTGCCCTCTGTGCACATATCTCTCAGGCACATTGCAGTTGGGGCAGAGTGGATTGAGAGAAAGATTCAAATATTTGACATCCTGCATCCTGGCCCAAATACCATCTCTTTTCACCCTTTAACATGATTTACAGTTGGCCCAGTTTCTGCAGATGATATATGTGCAGGGAATTTGGAATTAGGAGGAAAGTGCTCCAAAAGAAAGAGTGAGATTCATGCTTTAGAAAAGGCCTCAGATGTTTATATAAAACTGCAAAGGCAGCTGTGCCTGCTGAGTAATATCCCACATGCAGTAAGCAGGATCTGGTGTTAGTGGGGATAGGGATTTATTTCTCCTTCCAGACGGGGTCTCTTGGGAACTCTAAATGGTAAAAGCAGTGAACTTCCATATGGGCTGGGGTAGGCCATAAGTAGTTTTCTGCATATGGGATTTTTTGGCCATGAGCCTCCTCACCTTGCTTTGAACTCTGTATTTCCTTTCCTTTGCCAGCTGAAGCCTGCATCCAGGATCAATGATGGATTTGTGATGGACGAAATTGGGAGATTCTTGCAACCTGCTTGAAATATCTCTGAGCTATCTTTTCTATCACCAGTCAGTCCATTAACCCTCATCTCCGAACTCTTATAGGGTCAGTCAGGAAGAGACATGTGGAAAGAAAAAAAAAATGTGTTAATATGCAAGACTTGACTGCTGAATATCCAAAGGCAAGCCTGTTGCATTCTTTTTTCTGCTAAGGATTCATACAGTGCATTTGATAATCCCTCAACTTGGCGGCAGGTATCATACACCACAGATGTGGGTCTAGTCACACTGGGTAAAGTATTTCATCACTTGAATTATGCTTTTTCTTCGTTGACTTAGGTAGATGAATAGAAGCTATTGGAGGAGGAAAAAGAAAAATAAACTGTAATGATTAAGTTAGGCTGCATGCAACAACAAAAATAGTAATAGTAGTTGAAACATTCATATGTACTGCTCACATAAAAGACCTCCAGAGGAATGCAGTTAGGCAGCTTTGCTGGCTCTGTATTCATCTAGCACCCAGGTTTCCTCTCCTTTTCTGATATATCATTCTACTACATAACACCTATACATGAGATTCACGTTATAGTTTAACAGGGCCACTGGAGCTCCAAATGTCAATTCAGCATTTCAAATAGCAAGAAAGGGGAATAATATAAGAATAAAATGTTGTTAGGCATGGTGGCTCATACCTGTAATCCTAGCACTTTGGGAAGCTGAGGCGGTCAGATCGCCTGAGGTCAGAAATTCAAGACAAGCCTGGCCAACATGGTGAAACCCTGCATCCACTTAAAAAAATAATAAAATAATAATGAAATAAAATAAATTAATTTAAAGAATAAAATTAGCCAGGCGTGGTAGCACACACCTGTAATCCCTGGGAGGCTGAGGCATGAGAATGGTTTGAACCCGGGAGGTGGAGCTTGCAGTGAGCCGAAATCATGCCACTGTACTCCAGCCTGAGCAATAGAGCGAGACTCCATCTCAGGAAGAAAAAAAAATAAAAAAAAGTAATAAAAATGTCTATCAGCTAAGTCAGTTCTCTTTAAGCATTTTTCCTAAATTTACTAACAACTATTTAATGACACAGTCTCAACTTGCTGCTAGGCAGTTGGAACATGTGTTTTTTAGCTAAATGTAATGTCAATCCAAATAAAACTGGGTGCAAACCAATAGCCTCTGCCACAGGAAGCAATCCCACATCCCTTCAAGATCTGGTTTTCTGATTCCCTGATAATTTCTTCCAACAGCAATATCCACATTCTTAGTTCACTACAGGCATAACTATTAAGCCCATTGATTTAAAAGAGAAGACCAAAACCTGGGGAAGCTACTAGGCAGCTACTGGTGCCTAGGAAACATTTAAAATATACTCCACTTTTTGCTCATACCAACATTCTTCTTCCCTTTCCTTTCTCCACCAAGAATTTGCCAAAATCAAGAAACAAGGGAGTTTATTGATCTACAGTACCATCACTGGCACTCTCACTTTGACAAATAGAAGGATTAATCCTTTAGACCTGAGGAATTCACACTTTCTCTTTGCTCTTTCCCACAAAGCCAGTCTACTAACCAAACTAATCTAGGCTGTTGTGCCAATCAACAGCCATTTTGTTTAAGATTCACACTTCGTTTCAAGCCTCTCCCCTGCATTGGTCTATATTGCATGAACATTCCCTAGCTCCATTTTCCTCTGAATTCTTGACAGGAGAAGACAAAGAAAAGCTCGGACAGAAGATTAGGGAAGGGGAAGAAGGGAGAACTGTGGTTGTCCCATCACTTTTGCTTTCTGTTACATTTGTTACAAGTTGCCACTAGATAGCCCCTTCCTCCATTGTTCTAATTTCCATCAGGTAGGCCTTGCAGTGGTTCCAGCTCTCATTGCATGGGCTTGGCTTCTGAGTTAATACCGTCTTCTCCCATTGTCCTTCTCTTTCAAGGATAGCAGCTTCTTGTGGCTAATCTCTGGGTTGTCTTACTGTCTTGTTTGCTTTGTCTAGTCTGTGTATCCAATTTCCTTCCTTTGTCTAGTCTGTGTAACCAGTTTCCTACCTTAAATTCACTCAGTTCAAACAATCTAAACTGCTTTGTGGTGAGTGTTTGGCAGATAAAATTATGCTGTAATAATCAATGCGCTCTCAAATCTCAATAGTTTAACACATAAATGCATGTTTTGTACACAGTGCTGATGTAAGACAGCCCCCGTCCAAGCAGTGGTTTAGGGATCCAGGTGGCTTACACTCTTACCTATGTATTTGGAGCATTTGGCTTTTGAATCACTGCAATAAGGGAAAAGAATGAATGGGTAATTCTAATCTGCTCTATTTTGCTTAATCTAGAAATAATACATGTCAAATTCAACTTCTGTCCATTGGCCAGGAGTAGTCATAAGGCCCAAAATGATTAGAAGAGATGCTCAGAAATGTATCCTTCTTGTATGTATGTGCATGTATATGTATGCACACATATACACACACTGAAATAAAGATGATTTTGGTGATCTCATGTAGCATAAAATAAATAAGGCAAAAAAAGGCCCACAGTTTGGGTAACTTGGAATGTGGATCCAAGGCAAGTATGATCAGCTGTATTTGTATCTTTTATCTTTTTTTTTTTTTTTTTTTGTCCTTTTTGTTTTTTTGAGACAAAGTCTTACTCTGTCACCCAGGCTGCAGTACAATAGTGCAATCATGGTTCACTGCAGCCTCAACTTCCCAAGCTCAAGTGATCCTCCCATCTCAGCCTCCCGAGTAGCCGGGACTATAGGCAGACACCACCACACCCAACTAAGTTTTGTACTTTTTGTAGGGGAAGGGTTTTGCCATGTTCCCCGGCCTGGTCCTGAACTCCTGATCTCAAGTAATCTGCTTGCGTCACCTTCCCAAAATGCTGAGATTACAGGTGTAAGCCACACTGCACCCAACCTGTGTTTGTGTCAAAAGAACACACCTTTACTCTTGGCAGTGGTTAACTACTTCAACTGCTTTTTGTGAGGTCTCTCTTACTCAACATCCAAAGGCTTCCACTGTAGAAATGTTCTAGAATTATATTCCAGTGTGTGATTTCTACTCAAAGATGCCTGAATATTACTGACTGGACTTAAATTGCACAAATCAGAATAAAATCTAATAATTAACTGTAGCATAGATAATACCTCAGTAAAATGCTCGAGAGGAATAATTCTAGTTAAGTCTGATGAGAATTCTCAGACTAGAGTCAAGCCAAAGCATTAGCTTTCTCATACGCATCTATAACATCAGCTGGAATCATTAGTGAAATGAGGATAATAATTAGTATCCATTCATAATGTTGTAATAAGGATTAAGTGACTTAATGTTGATAAATTGCCTTTTATCAGTACCTACAATTACTTATATAAATGCATGTTAAATCTGAAAGATCCATTTTGTACAAATGATGTATCAGTGATAAGTATTATTCTGTGCTATATTTTTAAATGTTCAGTCAAAGCCACCTAGAAATGAATGGCTACAGAAATGTTCTTTTTAAGTTCACTGTATTGTTAAATTAGGTAACCATAGCAATCCATCACAGTAGGTGTAAACCACATGCTGATTAGTCTTAAAATAAGGATACAGAGAGAAGGCAGGAAAAATCAAGTCCTAAGGAAATTCATTTTTATAGGCTGAGAAAGAAAGACTTCCCTAATTTGCAACCCAATCTTTCATCTACTAGCATAGAAACTTTATTTAACCTCTCTGAGGCTCCATTTATTTTTCAACGGAATCACGGGAATAAACATAGTACTTCTCATAGAATTGTTGTGAATTTAAATTCATTTATTAAATAGAAGAATTAAAGGACTTTATAGAATATCCTAAAAATAGTATTAAATAAGTGTTTGATATATTATTTTGTTATATTATTATTTACTTTTATTGATTGAGCTATGATTTTGAATACTTTTAACTATATTGTTTACTTAAGTGAGCAATTATTTATCTGAATAAGTTTACTAATTAGAATATGAACCAAAGGTCATTTAATATCTTGTCTTTAGAGAGAATCAAAGAAAATCGTAAGAACAAAATGCACCTATTTTCTCATTGCAACTGCCCTCCTTCTCTCTATCATCTCTATCCCAGTTTGTTGAAAAGTGAATGTAAAACAGGAGTAATACCTGACTGGAGATATGTCATGATTTTTCTTAGGAAAAAGGAAAGAGAATTGTCTAAGCTTATGATATAATTAAAGCTCTAAGTTGCTAAGAAGCTTAAAACTACTAAAACTTAAAATAAATGTTAATAGAAAATAATAATTGTATATATTTGAATGAACTCCAGGCATACCCAAATAAAATGTCCACTCTAGTTCTGCTCATGCTGTTTATTTTCTTCATCCAAAAGTTCAGAACTTTCTCATAGAACTCTGGGGCATAGAACTCAGTGGTATTTCTACTTATATTTATGGGCTAGCTTTCTGCTATAACTTTTCTTCTGTGTATTCCGTTGATATTTTGGGGTTACAATTTATGTATGAATAAATAAGAGCAGCACACCAAATCAACGTATCATACTGTGTAACACAAATGAATAAAATGAAGGCACTTAACCATAGTACAATACCAGAATGACACCCATTAAACAAATTTGAAGCTTTTCAAATTAGATAAATTAAATTAAAATGTACACATAATTTTTTTAAATACTTGAGCTTGTTCTTCATTTTTTATTTAGTTTCTAAAAGGAGCTAATGTATGCAGAAAGCAAGTTCATTTAACACATACTTGGCATCTATTATGTGTCAGGCACTGTCTTAGGTGCTTGGATTAGAGCACGGAATAAGACACACACATTTTCTGTTCTCAGGAATTGTATATTTTAGTGAAGGATATAGGCAATGAATAATAGTGAACACGAAAATAAAAAGTGACCAAGATGTTTTTTGAGGAATATAAAATATAGTGTAGCTGGTGCATATAAGCAAAGTTTAACACAGTAAGTTTGGCATGTGGGTACACCTCAGATTATATGTAGCCCTAATACTTGGAAAATAATTTTGGAATTTATTCTCAATGGGAAGGCATTTCAAAGTTCTAAGTATGACTCATGGTTTTAAAAAGAAAAAAAAAAAAAACCCTGGGTTTGTGTGTACAGAATAGTTTTAATTAAGAAAGAACAGAGGCAGAGAACAAGTTAGGAAGCTTTTAGAAGTTGTCCAGTTGAGAGATTATGATAATTAGCAACATTCCAGGTTGCAAAAGCTTTTCACATTTGAAGAGCACATACATCAACAAAAGAACAAAGTAAATATGGGATATATTACCAACCCTTTGACATAGAGACAAACTGAGATGCTGAAAGGTTAAAGTCACGATTCAAGTTTTTTGCTTCCAAAAGGAGAATTTCTTTTTCCATTTTATCCCCATTACACTTAAGAAAAAAGTGGGCACAGTTGTATGCAGTGGAATCAAAGCATGTTATAGAGATTTAAAGATATTTTATAGGCTTGATGAATTTGAAGTAGTTCACAAATCATAGTATGTTATGTGAAAAACATTGTGAGACAAGAGTGAGACTTCCACAACCACTGACACATGGACGTCCATAGGTTTTCAGATTAATGCTACTAAGTGAATGTGGGTCTCTTTTGAGTTCCAAGTATGTGGTGTCATCCTCACCTCCCTGTTCAGAAGCACTTCCACACTCTCTTCTGCCATCCAGTGTAGCTGTGAATTTGCCCTCACATCAATCCATGTTTTATATTTGTTTTTGGTTTTTTTTTTTTGGTTTTTTGGGTTTTTTTTGGTGGAAGGGAGTCATATCCTCTCTTTCTAATGCTGCTCCTGATTCAGGGTGGCCTTAGAATAAGAAAAAATTTCTGTAAAATTGCTTATTTAAAAATAAGAGGAAGAAAGCATTTCTCTGAAAATTTGAGAATCAAATGAGATATTTTATATCCAAAGTGAGAATAATTCTTCAAAATTTAGAAAATGTCTTTCAAGCAGAGAAAGGCTTTCAAAATTTTATAATCAAAGTTCTGATTAGCTTTAAAAAGAAAAAAAATGCTTTTAAACATATATCAAACTACATGTGGAAACTAAATATTCATTTCTAAATAGATATAAAGTGTTTGCTTCTGTCTCAAATACTCAAATGTGATGCTTCTCATTATTTATGTCAATGATAGAGCTTATATTTTTAGATTAAGAAAGTAATTATTTTTATATCTCAAAAACTGTAAATAAGATTGTCTGGTTTATTTAAATCCAGAAGTTCATTTTTTGCTGGAACCAAATGTAACTCACTAATTACCTAATTTATATCAAAGTGCATTTATTTAAAGAAAACAATAATAATAGCAACAAAATGACTGTTTATCAAAGCCAATTCCTACTTTGTGCCCTGAATAATCTTACTCATATTATACAGCAGCCAATTTAAACTTTACAACAATTTTATTAAGTTTATTTAGCTAGAGTATTTCCATGTTAAGGACAAAGAAATAGAGGGTTAAAAGAATAGGAGCTTAAAAGTAAGTTCTGAAGTTCTCACAATTAATGACTGTCAAAGAGAGATTTGAACCCAGGCATCATCCTTTTCAACACTCATACTTTATTAATTAGGCTATATTGTTTTCTTTAGTAAAAAAAAAAAAAAAGTATATATATAACTAATTTTCTCGTATCTTCCTTATAGTCAGTCATAGATATATGACAGCCATATTCCTGATAAATTACAATAAGAGTAACAAGTTCATATATTTCGTCTAATTGAATAGCATCATTGTGAAGAAAACTTGAAGGTGAGACTGTGCAACTGACCATGATACTGAAACCTATCTGGATTATCATGGTGACCTCTAGTTCTGCATTTTTTACTCCAAATTCTGCCTGCTTAGGATGATTTTCATTTCTTTACTTCACAAAGCAATTCTTTATATCTTTACTGGAATCCATGCAAATAGCAAACTCAAACTTTTTCTTAATTTTAACCAAATTAAGCTAGCAAGCATTTAAAAAAACCTGCAACACACACACACACAACTACTTGTTGTTTATGTATATAGCAGACACTGTAAGCAGGTCAGGTCAAGAGATTTGCAGAAGAATATGAAGAAGAGAATTGGATAAGAATACCTAACAGACTTTGATTGTGCCACTTACTGCTTGTGCAATCTTGCTTACACTACTTGTAAAATGATAGCACCACCTCAAATAGCTGTTTTAGGGAGTTAATAACATATGTTGAATTATCACAATAACTGGACACAAGGAAAGAGCCCAATAAATATTAGTTATCAAAATAATTGCATTGTAATTAAGAAAGCAAACAAAATCTAATCTCTATTCATAGAAGTCCTTTGGCCTGTCAGCAAAGAGAAAATCATCCTTTCTCTTTTTTCTTTGTACCTACTGTAAATCTACTCTCCTCTTTCACTACTGTATGCTAGAAGGAGCAAAAAGAAACAAAATTGTGTGTAGAGCAATTTCATTTTCTTTAACATCTGATAAATCAAATTCTGAAATTTCTGTTGCTCAGTCTAAGATTTAACTGAGGCTAAGAATAATCTAAATACTTGCAAGGGCCTGATTAAATGTACAGACAGAACACAACGCAGGTCTAGCAGTAGAGGAGGTAGAAAATGATTTCTTTCTTCCACTTTCACAATCTCATTTCCTCTAAGCAAGATTTCTGGATGTCTGAACAAGGTATGTCCACAGAAAGATCTCAAAAGTCAATTATTGCAATTTCTTACTCTATGATTGCACATAAAAAGACAAATGGGGCTAAATGATACTATTTTTTACTAAATTAATTGACTATTGATTTTACCTAAAAAGCATTATGATGGAACCTACTTCTCCCTACCTAATTGTAGATTTTTAGATATTGGGCTATTGGATCAAAGCATAATTGAGAACTCAGACCACTTTGAAATTCTGACAAATACATCAACAAAAAGAATATACTAATATGAGCACATATTCATATAGATAAATGAACATATCTCCAGATAAATATATCTATTGGAAATTTACACAGAATACATACACACACATATTTGGGGATGGGGGTGATGCAAATAACACCTGAAACTCATGAGGGCTCATAAACCCCACATAATATCCTTGATCAAAGAACAATTGAAAAATGAGAATAATCCACCCTTTCATAGGAGATGCTATATAGAAAATAAGTCTGAATCCAGTGTATCGGTTCGTTCCCATATTGCTGTGAAGAACTACCTGAGAATGGGTAATGTATAAAGGAAAGAGGTTTAATTGCCTCACAGTTCTGCAGGTTGTACAAGAAGCATGGCTGGGGAGCCCTCAGGAAACTTATAATCATGACAGAAGACAAAGGAGAAGCTGTCATGTCCTACATGGCTGGAGCAGGAGGAAAAGAGAGTGGGAAGGTGCCCCATACTTTTAAACAACCAGATTTTTTGTGAGAACTCAATCACTACCATGAGAACATCACCAAAAGGGGAAATCTACCCCCTGATCTAATGACCCCCTGATCTAATGATCTAATGACCTGATCTAATGACCAGGCCCCACCTCCAACACTGGGGATTACAATTTGACACGAGATTTGGACAGGGACTCGAATCCAAATCATATCTCTCAGTTTTTACATATTTGAATATCAATGGACTCGTAAATATTTGAAACATAGAATAATGAATACTTCTAATCATTAATAAATATTGTTAACAGAGTGTCATAACAGCCACCTAAAAATGAAGCAAAAAGATACAGGGATCCGCTGTAGCTACTAGAGCTCACTAATAATCACTATTCTCAAACTAGGCCCAATATCTAGATGTAAATTTGTACTATAACTGGAACTTCCATCAGTGGTACCACAATATTTTACAATAGCCCAATGTAGCTGAGTTCAGCATACCTGGATTCAAATCCTAGCTCTGTTACTTGATAGCTGTAAACTTAAGCTAAATGATTTAATCCTTCCAAGTTTCATTATTCTAAATTGAGATATCACGATCATGATATCTATAAGTAATATTATTTGACACATGTAAAAAAAAGAAATACACATAAAATAATTGTACTGTGCTGGGCACATGATAAGTGCTTAATTAATGACTGTCATTTTAAAAAATAAGCTGCTAAATACTTAGGTAGTTGTAAAACTATTGCAACATATTATTATGATTACAAAATATAAATATTTATTATGTCATATAGGTCATTACAATTACAATTATTTTCTCAACTCCCTTAAGAAAAAAATACTCAATAATGCTTTGTTGAATCATGGAACGCAGCCAGTTGTGAATTTAGGGCAAGGATTGCAGAAGCTTAGTCAAAGGAGACAAGAAGAGTTGTCCAGAATAAAAGCTAGACATAGAGAAATACATACAGCATGAAGGTCAGGAAAAGCTTCAGAACCAGGGAGACTGTGAAGAGATAGATGTCCATAGATACCACAAGGTAGGGTAAGAAGTTTTCAGTGTCCTTTGGGAAACAGAGCTTTGAACACGTTGAAAAAGGAAAGGTAAAGAAAGCAGGAGAATAGATTCAAAGTGATAATAACAAAAAATATCTTGGTTGGTAAACAACCCTTGCTTCAGTGAGAAAGTTTTTATATGCTCCCTGGTAAAGATGCCTTTATCTCCATGGATGGCCTGACATGAACATTTAGAATCTACAGTAAGTGGACTGGACTAAGGGGAAAGAAAGAGAGAAAAGAAGTGATGACAAGCCACACCAGCACAGGATCAAACTGTTCTTTCAATAACTAGAAAGCATTCTAGAAGTTTCTCTCTTGCCTTAAAGTTCTTCCTCCAAAATTCTGTATTTTTTTCAAAGATGGAGTCTCATTCTGTTGCCCAGGCTAGAGTGCAGTGGCATGATCTCAGTTCACTGCAACCTCTGCCTCCCAAGTTCAAGCGATCCTCCTGCCTCAGCCCCCACCAGTAGCTGGGATTACAGGCACGCACCACCATGCCCAGCTAATTTTTGTGTTTTGGGGAGAGACCAGGTTTCGCCATGTTGGCCAGGCTCATCTCGAACTCCTGACCTCAGGAGATCCACCTGCCTCAGTCTCCCAAAGTGCTGGGATTACAGGCATGAGCCACTGCACCTGGCCAACTCTGTACCCTTAAAGGCATTTATTTCACTTACCTTCTTACTACACAGTCAATTTAGAATATCAATGCTGAAATAATCATTCCATTTAGAGTTTTAATCAACATTCAGTAAGACCACGACAATACAGAGGAGGATATGTATCCTACGTATAGCACATGTTATGCCTGATTCAATCAGAATGTATCATACTTAACTACAGCACTTGGTAGAAACATTTGGATAATTTTAATGTACTTGAAAATAAAGTATATAAGAATGGACCAAATTAAAAACTAGTTAATATATGTTAGAATATTATTTTTCTGGGAAAGTAAAAATGTATATTATTCAGTTTGACATTTTGCACACATTATTTGTTTTTTCTGACCACTATTTCACTAATTTCTCAGAGAAGTGATTTATCCTATCTCAAATCTACTATAATACAGACCCAACGTCTTGAAATGAAGTCATGGAAAGAGCGATCACCTTGAAGTCAGGAGAGCTGCTTTCAAGGTCTAGCGTTACCGTTCGTCAATAAATGACCTCAGAAAATTCACCTAACCTCTATGCTTTTCAGTTTTTCACATATAAAATGAAGGAAAATCAAACTGTTGGTGTTTCAGATTCTTTCCCAGGTTGAAAAAAGAAAGAAAAGAACTTGGTTAACATTTTCAAAATCACTTTATTGCTTATTCATTTAAGTATACTCTAAATGTTTTACTTTTTAACCATATTTTTTTTTCTTTCAACGGGGATCTTTGTTTTCTGATATACACTGTTACCTCTCTTTCCAACTGTTTAAGTTTTTTTACTTAAAAAAATATAATATAGTTGGAAACTCTCATCTTATGACTGATGTCACTGAGTCTTGAGATATAAAATAACTCCCAAAGGTGACATGATTAAATCCCACACAATGACAATACATATATGTACATTTATATACTCTT
This sequence comes from Chlorocebus sabaeus, assembly GCF_047675955.1. Lineage (NCBI taxonomy): Eukaryota > Metazoa > Chordata > Mammalia > Primates > Cercopithecidae > Chlorocebus > Chlorocebus sabaeus. Next base: position 62,872,252 of record NC_132906.1, on the reverse strand, counting down.
CACTTCAAATATTATAAACACTCACCTCAAGATGTATTATTTTAAATAAAAGATAGTTCAAACACAGATAACGTTACATGTATTTTTATTTAATTTGAAAACATTATATTAAAGGAAGTATTTGGAAAGCTAGCATTTGTTACAATGAGAATTTTTCCCACATGGCAAAGTCAGAAGATTGAGTGCAGGAAATAAATTATCAACCAATTAATGTGTATTTTTTTAAGCTCTTACTCATAACCTCCCTAGCTGTCATTTCATATAACCATACCTTACCTGTAAATTAAGCTTTCCTTTTATCAAACTCAGCTGGGGGTTATTATATCAGTTTTAATGCCTCTAAAAATGGTAATAAAGGTAGATTTATATCACAAATGGAAAATCTGAGAGTGGAGGACATTTTCCATGTGGCACTCTCATAAAACTATCACTTTTAACAAACAACTTGAATTCAAGAGAAATTTGCTAAAATCTTTTAAGCATATTCGTGGTCTTAGGAGGAAGTGCTAATATGGCATCTGTCTGCTCTGCTGCAGCTGCCTGATTTATGAAAGCATAAACAACCCTGACTCATTCTAGGGAAGTTGTAATTACCATATGGACTGTTAAATGTACAGGCACTTCATAAGGACCAATGCAGTAGCTTAAATTATAGTCATTATGCTATCCTTGCTCCCAAATCTTGCTTTAATCCCCACTAAGAAAAAAAAAAGCCTCAGTTCCGTACCCTTCACTATCAATTCCATTGCACCTTGAGAATAAGTGTACATCAAGATGCTTTATAAGAGAGTAAATAAAAGCTAATTAGCAAGGTAAGACATAAATGACTACTTCCTCAAATGTTCGATAGAGGCATTATCAATATGGGCACTCTATACATTATGCATTAAGCCTTAAATCTTCTTCTAATTAAAAGAAAGAATGAAAATTTGGTTAACATTTTCATAACCACTGAATTGCATATTTACTTAAGCATACTCTTGTTGTTATGATTTTTAACCATACATTCTTTCATTATATGGCCAGGATCTATTATTAAATGGCCTGGACCATTATATGGCCAGGATCTTTAAGATTCCACAATGTAGTAGGAGAGGCAAATACATACATACTTGAAATACACTGTTATGTTATCATATTAAACATGATTCAATAAAACTGTGATCAGTCCTGCCTTATTTTACCAAAATCAATAGTGAAAAACCACTATAAATACAATGAGCAGTTTCCACATTCTAGCAAGAAAGATTTCTGTCTAGAGTCCAAAGAAGTATTTATTGGCATTATATTTTTCTATCAATTGTTTAAATAGCCACTTGGTATCCTAAAACTCAATTCATTTTTAGTCAGCATCTTCCCTAATCCAGACACTCAACCCTGTGTGTTGGAGTGTACAATATCTGTACAAATCTCAAAGAATCTTGGCTATACCATTAAGATGTCCTGGAGCCAATGAGACTCTATTTATAGCATTAAATAATACCAGAAATGACTTATGTAGGGCTTAGCATGTGCTAGGCACTATTCTAAAAACTCAAAATATATCAACCTATTTAACCCTAGAAAACTCTATGAGAGACACTATTATTATTCCTGTATTATATTTGGAATGCAGAAGCACAGAGAGTTTAAGTAACTCCCCTAAAGGTACACATAATGGAGTCAGAATTCAAACACCCTGGAGTCTCTTAACTGTATTACCGTACATCTCAAACAACGTACATCTCTATCGCAAACAATAAAATATCAGAGCTGAACTTTGAGATCATGGCATCAATGTGTAGTCTGAACAGGCACAAAACTGGATAGAGGTCTACTAGAGAACTACAAGTGTATGCCTGGAAAAAAACCAGTAATATATGTAAGAAATAAAATGAAAACAATTTTTAAAAATGTGGTGACTAATTGGATATAGAGAACATAGGAGAAATAATTGAAATATGACTAAGAATTTGAACTTTGAAAAATGAGATGTCTTAATAGAAATAGAGATGTTTAAAAGAAAGAGTGGAGGAAAGAGAAAACCAGACTTAAACTTTCTATTACTAGGGAGGGAGCTCTGGAGGAGGCTCATATTGTGTATACAAAACACAAATAGATTCCATTATTGAGGAAGTTGGGCATATATACATTAAAAACAACTTTCACAAGACATTATCAGAGATATCTTATTCCTCTGGAAAATTCTGCAATTGCATCTATAAATAGATATTCACTCCGAAAAAGGTATTTAACATCCTTCAGGCTAAATGTTCAATGGGGAAGGATCAGCATGGCTTGTTGTCCTGTGATATAATCCATCCCATTCCCTCTGTAATTCCTCTGCATGAAGTCAATTGATTTTGGCTGTTGGAAATTATTAAAGGGCTGAACACGAAGCAAGGCAAAGTGAATCACAAAAGGGAAAAGAATTCAGCCATGGGAATGTAAAACTCTGTCCAGGTAGGCAGGTGGTCTACATATGCCTGCTAGCACTATTTCTTCCAGTTGGCACATAACATCTGTTTCTACAGTGAAAGGGTGTGAAGAAAATGACACAAGTGGTAAGCACTGACATATGCAGGGGAAAGGAAGTGATTTATTTTATATTAAAGATTATTACTGTTGCAAAAAAAAAAGCACAACCTGAATATGCCTCTGTAAGACTTGTATAATATGTGTGTGTTTAAGAGAAAGATTGTATATTTTTATTAAATCATAACACAAAAATATGGGGCTCTGAAAATCTAATTAGCACAATGAATAAAAACAGAAGGCCTATAAAAATTATATTCTGAAATAATGGTAGGATTCTACCAAGAGTTTAGATATAAGACAGGAGGGAGGATAACCTAAGAAAAATAGATAAAAGTATTTATTTTCATCAAGTAGAAATATTTTATTTAAAAAGATTGATGTTTACTAAGAAATAATCAAAAAATAATTAAAAATAATGTTAATTATAAATTATTAGTATATTAATAAACCACTCATTAAATTAGGAAATATAGTATTCAGCTATTGAGATTACTGAAAATGACAGCATTTCTAACAGAAGTATCCATTATATTAGCTCCATAGAATGAGTTTATGGAAAAGAGGAAATGAAAGATAACATAGGATAAAGAATAATCTTTAATTTATTATTTAAATTGACAAAAGACTATATATAGGTGTACAACATGATGTTTTGAAATATGTGTATTTCCACACACATAGGGTGCTCTCTCCCTAGTGATAGAAAGTTTAAGTCTGGTTTTCTCTTTCCTCCACTCTTTCTGTCTTTTAAACATTTCTATTTCTATTAAGACATCTTCTCATTTTTCAAAGCTCAAATATTGTGGAATGGCTAAATTGAGCTACTTAACATACATTAGATCACATACTTACTACATTTTGTGGTGAGAACACTTCAAATATACTCTGCCAGCAATTTTCAAAGATACAATACATTGTTATTAATTATAGTCACCACGTGTACAATAGATCTCTTAAACTTATTCCTCTTGTCTTACTAAAAGCTCATATCATTTTACCAACATCACTCCAAGCACCCCACTGCCCAGTCCTGGTAACCACCATTCTACTCTCTACTACTATGAGTTCAACTTTTTTAGATTACACATAAAAGTGAAATCACATGGTATATATCTTTCTATGCCAGGCTTATTTCACTTAACATAACGTCCTCCAGGTGTATCCATGTTGACACAAGGACAGGATTTCCTCTTTTTTTAAGGGCGAATAATTCCACTGTTTATATATACCACACTTTCTTTACTTATGCATCTGTTGTTGGACCTTTAGGTTGATTTTATATCTTGGTTATTATGAATAATGTTGCTGTGAACATGGGAGTGCAGATACCTCTTTGACATAGGAATTTCAATTTGTTTTGATATATGTTGCAAATAGCTTTTTAGTTTGATGCAATCCTATTTGTTTACTTTTGCTTTTATTGCTTGTACTTTTGGGGTCATATCCAAAATATCATTGTCTGTATCAATATCATGAAGTTTTTTCCTTAGGTTTTCTTCTAGTAGTTTTACAGTTTGTGGTTTTAAGTCTTTAATCCATCTTGAGTTTATTTTGTGTGTGGTGCGAAATAAGGATCTAATTTCATTTTTCTGCATGTGGCTATCCAACTGTTTCAAAAACATTTATGGACGAGATTGTCCTTTCCTCAGTGTGTGTTCTTTGCATCTTGACCAAAAACCAATTCACCATAAATGCATGGATTTATTTCTGCACTCTCTAATCTGTTCTACTGGTCTATGTATCTGTGTTTATGTCAGCACCATGTTGTTTTTATTACTACAGCTTTGTAGTATATTTTAAAGTCAGACAATGTGATTTCTCCAGCTTTGCTACTGTTTGTAAAGATTGCTTTGGCTACTCAAGGGTGTTTTTTGCTTCCTTACAAATTTTAGAATTGCTATTTCAATTTCAATGAAAAAGGTCATTTGAATTTTGATTACACTTGCGTTGAACCTGTAGATTGTTTTGGCCAGTGTGGATATTTTAACATTAATTCTTCAAATCCATGAACATAAATTTATTTCCATTTATTTGTGTCTTCTTCAATTTATTTTATCAATGTTTTATAGTTTTCATTGTACAAGTCTTTCACTTTCTTAATTAAATTTATTCCTAAGCATTTTATTTTATTTTGTTTTAGCTATAGGAAATGAGATTGTTTTCTTTTCTGGATAGTTCACTATTAGTTTATAGAAATGCTACTGATTTTTGTATGTTTATTTTGTATCCTGCAACTTTGCTGAATTCATTTATTTGTTCTAATTGTTCGTTTGTTTTTTCAGGGAGTCCTTAGGTTTTTCTATATATAAAATCATGTTGTTTGCCAACAGTGACTATTTAACTTCTTTCTTTCCAGTTTGGATGCATTTAATGTCTTCCTCTTGCCTAACAGCTCCAGCTAGGACTTCCAGTACATGTTAAATAGAAGTGGTGAGAGTGGGCATCTTTGTCTTGTTCCAGAACTTCAAGAAAAACCCTTCAAGTTTTCATCAAGTCTGCTAGGCAGACCTAGAGACTGGGGCTGGGGCTGGGGCTGGTGCCAGGGCAGACCTGAAGGCTCAGTTCACTGATATCAGCCTGGAGTCTGGGGTTCTGAGGGCCTGCCTAGTGCTAGGTTTTATTGGAATAGTCCAGTATTAAAGTATAGATAGCCCAGTGTTCACTTCTTTCTCTTTCCCCAAATAGGAAGGTATGTCTCTCCACAATGTTGTGCCCGGGTTTCGGAGAGACATTAGTAATGTAAAACTGTCCTTTGTACCCTCGTCAGTGTGTCTTTTCTGATTTCTGTTCTACACCCAGGTGCTGTAATCTCTTGCCTTGTGTTCCTGGCTCTTGTGAAGGTATTTTCTTGCATAGATACTTGTTTAAATTGATGTTTCTGTGGGCGGATATGTACCAGAAGTCCTTTTCTGCCATTTTGCTGACCTTTTTCTCCTGAAGATTAATTTAGATATAGAATGAACTCCAGGTGTCAAACAATTCCAACCCCATTCTTACAAATAAAAAGTGAAAATTCCAGAAAGATGACAGGACTTAGGTTGTAGAATTAAATGATCAGCGAAAAGATAGGTTTGGGAGATTTCTAGCAATAGTAAATGGAGACTATCTTTGGGGTTGCAATAAGAAATGGTAAGTGGTAATGGGGGAAGGATGCAATAGTATCACTGTCCTGGAAAGAAGGGGAACTGGGTGAAGAATTAGGCATGAGGTCACGGGGGTGGCAAAAACATTTTACTTACAATAAAAGAATGGAGAACATATTAGATCATAGAAAGTCAGAAAGAGCCATTGAAAATAATTACAATAAATTATTAAGAAAGCAAATGTGGGCAAGGCACGGTGGCTCACACCTGTAATCCCAGCACTTTGAGAGGCCGAGGCAGGAGGATCACAAGGTCAAGAGATTGAGACCATCCTGGCCAACATAGTGAAACCCTGTTTCTACTAAAAGTACAAAAATTAGCCAGGCATGGTGGCACGCACCTGTTAGTCCCAGCTACTCAGGAGGCTGAGGCAGGAGAATCACTTGAACCCAGGAGGTGGAGGTTGCAGTGAGCTGAGATCATGGCCACTGCACTCTGGCGAGAGAGTGAGAGTTCATCTCAAAAAAAAAATCAAATGTGATAAGTTGGTTAATAATTTATTAAAATTTTTCTAATAAAAGACAACTTTTTCCAAAGTCTTGAGGAAGCACTGAACCCACTGGTACAGCTTGGACATGCACAAAGTGTACAGCCAAGTATGTAATTACAGTTTTATCCCTTTTCCTGAATGAAAAAGGACTAAAATAAAAGACATTAAAAACAGTATATGAAATAAAACATTATTTATCTATTATTTTTTAATATCTGAGGAAACTATCGGGCAGAGGCAAGAGAGTGGAAGGCAGAAGAAAATTTTTTTAAAAAATTGGAGGTTCTACTTCAAAATTAGAAAGTGCTTTATTTTAGTAATCATTTTATTTTAGAAAATATTTTATGTTGCAACATAGCGACACCTGGTCTCTACAAAAATTAAAAAATAAATAGAATTAGCAGGACGTGGTGGTGCATGCTTATCATCCTACCTACTTGGGAGGCTGATGCAGAAGTATTACTTAAGCCCGGGAGCTTGAGATCACAATGACCTATGATGGAGCCACCACACAACAGCCTGGACAACAGAGTAAGATCCTGTCTTGAAAAAAAAAAAAAAAGAAAAGAAAAGAAAGAAAACATTAAAATAAACAGAAATAAGTAGTGTGCTCAAAATAAGATATCAAAATGATCCCTTCTTACATAATTTCTCAGTTATTTATGTGGTAAAACATGAAACAAAAATTTCGTTAAATTTTACAAGATGGAAGATTCTGAGAGTCACTCTGCCTCGTCTCTTTTGTGCTCTATAGTGTCCTGTGGCCATGTCTACTACAGTATCTATCGTATTGTGTTTTGAGTGATCACTTCACATATTTCATGCCCTACCACTTACAGGACCCTTATTTTCTAAATCTTTGTTATTGTTGAGGATAGCTCATAGTCAATATCTGACAATGTTAAATTATTAAACTTAAAAGTACCTTTTTTATCATGAGAATAATACTATTATATAATATGCATGTAATAATAGTTTATCACATATTTACAATAAATGAAGTGAGGTGGTACTGTCATGCAGAAAGATGCAAGTGGAAAACATTGTTCAAGTACTGTCTTCAGAAATGATATTTCCAGAGCTTATGCAAGGGCTTTCAAGGTAGGAAAAGTAAATGAAAAGCAGATTTTTCTCCCTAACAAAATTGCCAGTGGGTAAGGCAAAGGTTCAGGAAAACAGGAGGTTTCTAATATATTAACCACCCGTTCAATGTCTGGCAGCAATTAGGAAAATAAACAGGATCCTGAGTAGAATTAACAGCACCAATTAAATACTGCAAGCACATTTATACCGATAACTGGTGGTGCAACATCTGGAAAGTTATTCACAAAATTGATGCCAAGTATTTCTGATATTCTCAAAGAAAACAAAACAAAACAAAATTAAAACTAGCAAATGGGTAAGAGGTGTGAGCTTCGTACCCAAAGAGTACTAATTCTGACTTTTTCCACACTTTTAAACAAAAGCTAGGATAGAGTTGTTTAAAAGTTTAAAGGGCACAATTACCTTTTTAGTCTATTTTTGTAGGCAAAGAGCTATTTCTAAATATGGGCTAAGTCATAGAAATTCAAAATATTATATTTAAGCTAGATATAACAACCTTAGAAAATTGAAAGTGAGGTAAGGATATTGGCCTTAATATAACACATATTGGAAAATTTGACAGAAATGGTTTTGAATTCATAAAATCTTTAGCATTTTAAGCAACTTTTTTTCTCCAAAGGAAGGTTTTTAATATTTTTGTTTATAAACCAAAAATCCACTGTAATAAAATGAATCTCCTTATATCTATTTCAGCTGCATATCAGCAATCCAAGTTATATATATGTTGAATTAAAAAGCTTATCATTAATCATTCTTTTGAAGTTTGGGAAACATTTCTCTATGGAGATTGCAGTAATTGTAGTTTGGTTCTCAGAATAGTCCTCAGTGTTTTCGCTCCCTCTGAAATATTGTGCTAATTGCCCTACTTTAACTACACCTAACCAACATATACATTTTTCCTAACTTGAAATTTAATTCCAAATTCTAATTTAGAAGGCTAAATTAGAAAGACCTTTCTATCTCACAAAAATCTACCATTCACCTCCCCCCAAAAGAAATATATTTAATTAAAGACAATCACTAAATTTACCCTTAAAAAAAAAAAGACACTCCTTTAAGACATGTACTCTTCTACTGAAATTAAGGAGAGAAGAAAGTGAAGATGGAGGGGTCTTTTGTCTCAGACTTTCAAACACAATTGTTTATTCAACAAACATATACAAGCATCTTAGGTAACAACCCAAGGCAGGCATTATGTTACCTGGAAAAAAACAAGGATGAATTAAATATGGAACATGTCTTCCAGGAAACTAGTATAGTTTGGGAATATGAAAGACATGTGCACAAATACTATGATATAAAATATCATGCCATGAACTTTGGCAGAGCAATGGAGGGTCTTACATGCGGGGCCAAAGAGATTAGCCTTTACCAATCTCTTTACACAGTCTGTCCTGTGTTAGCTGGGGACAGTGAAATGACAATATCTGACTCAAACTTTAGGAAAGGTGTTTTAAAACCACAAGTAAAATGAAACACAAAGGATCGGGGTGGTTATTGAGAGAAATTGATGTTGGGTGACATGCCCTAAAATAATACTAAATAATATAGGCCAAACAAGACTGTGCAGCACTGGATTTTGAAGATAAGGAGAAACATTTAAGAAACTTTTTGCAGACTTGACTAATTCTGATGCTAAACTACACTAAATCATGTTGGAGAGCCAAACAGAGTAAGATATTATAAGGCTTTCAAGTTGAATTTGGATAAATAAGAGGATGGAAATAAAAAGAGTTGGGTTGCCTGGAAAACTTACATGCTTAATTTAAGATTGTAGCAAATTGAGTTGATAGAGTTTTAGTTATATTCTTAATATTGAATGAGATTATGGGCAAGGAGAAGACTTGGGGAAATGTATGTGTTTAAGAAGTTAGGAAATAAAAGGTAAAAAATTATTTACATGCAGTTTGTCAAAGCAGAACTTGAAGAGTGTTCCTTCATGGAAACTAAGGGAAAAGAGTATGTCACAGAAGGGCTGGGGACATAAATAGAATCCTGCAGAGTAGGGGAGGAAGACGAGAAATGAAAAAGAGCCCGTCAAGTCTTCAAATAGGACCCATTCATTCCTATGACATTCTTTAATTCCAAACTTGCCTGCATCTAATTTACTTTATAAAACAGGGTTTACTCCTACCATCCATCTCACAGCATTTCAATAAGCAAGTCTTTATTTCATTGGAATCTACCTCTGTGCTTCACAAATTTCTCCAGCAAATTATTCAGTCTCTAGGATATTGCCTGGCCTGAAGAAATCACCAAATATTGGTATGTTGGATAAAACAAAGCTACTTGATAGGGGATTTGTTAGGGAGTAAGACTGAAAAAGGCTTGAGGAACTGTGAAGAGACAGAGTAAAGGGTCTATTTGAGCAAAGTCTGGACTTTATACAGGTAGAATGTTTATTATTTGTGGTAATGAGAAGATTACGAAATGACAGTGTTTAATCAAGACTTAAAGGTAAAACCCCAAATTACAAAACACCCTAGATGCCAACCTAGACAATACCATTCAGAACATGGGTATAGGCAAAGATTTTATGACCAAGATGCCAAAAGCAGTTTGCAACAAAAGTTAAAATTGACAAACGGGATTGAATTAAACTAAAAAGCTTCCGCACAGCAAAAGAAACTATCAATAGAATAAGCAGACAACCTACAGAATAGGTGAAAATTTTTGCAATCTATGCATCTGACAAAGGTCTAATATCCAACATCTGTAAGGAACTTAAACAAATCTACAAGAAAAAAAAAAACCATTAAAAAGTGGGCACAGGAAATGAACAGGCACTTCTCAAAAGAAGACATACATGCTGCCAACAATCATAGAGAAAACAGCTCAATATTACTGGTCATTAGAGAAATACAAATCAACACACAATGAGATACCATCTCACACTAGTCATAATGGCTACTGATAAAAGTCAAAAAATAACAAATATTGGCAAAGTTGTAGAGAAAAAGGAACACATATACACTGTTGGTGGGAGTGTAAATTAGTTCGGCCATTGTGGAAGTCAGTGTGGCAATTCCTCAAAGACCTAAAGACAGAAATACCATACAACCGAGCAATTCTATTGTTGCGTATATACCCAAAGGAATACAAATAATTCTATTATAAAAACACATGCATATGCATGTTCATTGAAGCACTATTCACAATAGCAAAGACACAGAATCAACCTAAATGCCCATCAATGATAGACTGAATAAACAAAATGTGGTATATATGCACCACAGAATACTATGCTGCCATGAAAAAGAATGAGGTCATGTCTTTTCCGGGACATAGATGGAGCTGGAGGCCATTATCTTTAGCAAACTAACACAGGAACAGAAAATAAAATGCCACATGTTTTCACTTACAAGTGGGACCTAAATGATGAGAACAAATAGACACATAGAGGGGAACAACACACACTGGGGTCTTTCAGAGGGTGGAGAGAAGAGGGAGAAGATCAGAAAAAATAACTAATGATTACCAGGCTTAATACCTGGATAATCAAATAATCTGTACAACAAATCCCCATGATACAAGTTTGTCTATGTAACAAAACTGATTTGTATCCGTGAATGTAAACATTAAAAAAAAAGTGCAAGTGAAATAAGGTAGAGCTTTTGAAAGTAATATCACAAATTTTCTCAACATTACCTCAAAAGTCATTAGATTCCACTGCACTTGTTTAAATCTCTCAGTCTTAGATATGTTCACCTTGTCTTTATTTCACACAATTTTTCTAGAGTATAGAATTCCATTTTATCAAAGTATCACTTTTAAAAGTCAATAATTCCTTTAAATATTACCTGTGTTTTCAACTATAAATGCTAAAAGTCTTTACCTAATGAAACTCTTAGAGTAACACTGAAATTCTACCAAAAAACCTATGCCAATATATGCAAAATATTCATACACATTACCCAAGCCACAGTTAATAAAAATGTAAATCCAGTAAAAGTTTCTAATAATTCTGCTTAATTAAAATTTTACCCCTGTATAATTAATTATTAGGAAATACTGTATTTTTTTATTTCTTCTTACCAACACCTAAATGGCATGGTTCTCTCCTCACCTCTGCCCTACTATTACCTTATTAATAAGTTATTTTTATTTCTGACAAGGAAAATTAAAACCAAGTTTTTGTGTTATTCTGCCCTTCTTTTCACCCTTAACCTGAACTTGGCATTATTACAATTGGAAAGGAGGAGAATTACGTCAGCCCTTCTTTGAGCTTTTGAGACCCTTTCAATTTCCTCTAGTGCTTCATTCATCTTCGCTTACTTTCTTTGGTTCATGACAGAAGGTAACCAGCAAGATAGGGCAAACGAGTTATGTAAGAGGTTTAACCTTGAATCATTAAAACCAACACTTGAGCTTCTAAGGTAAATTTCAGAACAATACAATAAATTCCAATGCTCAGTACCAGTGATTTTGTTCTGACAAGCAAGATTATAACTTGGAATCTTCATAGTGCCTTTTTTTTTTTTTAACTTTTCTCTTTGAATTAAACACCTTTTTGCACATCTGCTCAGCTGGTAAACCCTCTACAACAGATACCTGAAGTAGAAATTCGTCCTGTCCATATTCGAGTTTTACCTGTATTTGTTGCCCAAGTTGTTCTGTGTGAATCAATATCAACTTTAACTGTGCTCCTTCTATAAATCTTTCATTTCCTCAAATTTGAATATTTTGGGTAGTGAGTTAACTGTTATAACTTGAAGGGCAAATATTATTCTACGCAAATAATATCCTTGTATTAGGAAAGCTTTACCACTAACCTCTTTAAATGGATGTCTTGATAGTATTTGTAAACTTCAACATGCTTTTAATTGGTCCTCCTTCTCCTTTATTTAAAGGACAAACATGTGGCCATTGATCTTCCCTTTTCTTCCCTTCCAGATGGATTGTTATTTGTGTGCAATATCAAATGTTTGATTTTGTGTAAAAAAATGATCCAGTGCCTCACTAAGTTTTTTTTTTTTCCACTTTCCAAAAATCTCAACCATAGTTTTTGTTTCACTCACAACATTAGCATGTTTATTTCTGGCAGTTTTCCTCTGTCTCTTATTAAACTTGACTCCAATTTGGATGGTTCCATGAAGGATGAGTTTTGGGGTTTGTATTAACTTGGTTGAGTTTTTCCTCTATCTGATATTAAGGCAGAAAATTATTTATGTGACACAGGCATGAGTTTCCATTTATATTTGTTTGTTAACTAACTCTACTGCACTTCCTGTGGGTTAATTCATGCCCTGTGGCTAACATCTGAACTCACACTTACCTAATACTATTTGGGAGTCTTTAGCCAGGACAGACAACCATAGAAGCATCTTTAGATGCTCTGGAGACAAGGCAAACAGATTACTATGGTTACAGTTTTCATTCTTTTCCATTTATCCCCTTTCTCATCCTCTCCTCACTGCCCTCCACCCCTGCCCCACTCCCTGACAAACAAACACACACAAAACAAGAGTTTATTTGGGAGTAATTTATAGAATCGTTCTCAGGGTGGACCACAATAAGCCCTTCCTAATGTTTATCCTGCCAAAGCTGCCTTTTTTGCTCCTGTAAGTTAGTAAAGGTAGAAAGGAAGAAGAGAAAAAGGAAGGAAGGAAGGAAGGAAGGAAGGAAGGAAGGAAGGAAGGAAGGAAGGAAGGAAGGAAGGAAGGAAGGAAGGAAGGAAGGAAGGAGGGAAGGGAGGGAGGGAGGGAGGGAGGAAAGAAATAGAATCTGGACAGCCAGTCCTGTAACACTCAGACTGTCTAACACTGCCAATCTAAAATCTAAAATCTAAAAACATATGCCTCTTTTAATGGGAAGTCATCTTGAGTCTAAGAAAATATCTCCTATTACCACTAAATTTAGATGCTCATTAATTGGATATTTTGGTTTTAATCTATTTCTAACGCAAGGGTTTACCTTTGCATAAGTAAGATATTGGCTTAAGATTCTGAAGTCCCTTTCACAAATCTTGTCAAAGCAAACCAAAGGTAGAGATGGATGGGGAGGATAAAAATCCTAGAGGTTCCCCACATCTCCTAATGATTCATGTGTGAAAAATAGAGTAGATAGTCCAGGAAAATCATGCTATAATTATTGGTTTTGAAACCTACATGTGAGCAGCACAAAGTAGTCTGTACTATTATTGCCTTAAATTCTACGCATTTTCCATCCTTGGGCCCTAGCAAGATTACAGAGAAAAGTGGTAAGGTCTTTTTTTTTTTTTTTTTTTTAAGAGTCAGCCCGATCTTCCCCATCACACTAATAGACATACAAGTGTAAGCTCCATCTTCCCCATCACACTGACAGACACTAAGTGTTACATAGGTAAATTACAGAAAAAAAATATGGAAATTTATGTACAAAACAATTCATTCTGTTTCTTTCTAAATTCTGATGGCTCATTCCAGACAATGGTGTGTCTTTCTTGGATATTGTTCATATCTATGAAACAAAACACTTTAGGTAAATATTTAAAATAAAAAAACAGTCTATTATATTTCTCGAGTACTCTGAAAATTTATTTCCATAGTAAAAATGGATGGGAATTAGGTAAGTATATTAATTTTAATATTAATTTCACTCTTTCACTTACCAAGTCACTAGTGATAAATTCTCAATGTACGGTCATTCTTAAAGATCACAGAAACCGATAGGAGGAGTACACAAGCACATCAGATTAAGATAAGGTAGAATCAATAATAGAAGGGTATCACATGGGAGCTAGAAAGTTATGTGCTTCAATCTCATTTTATAATAATAAAAACAAGATCTCAAATGATAACACTAACTATAGTTAATCCACTAAGGAAGTGACCAAAGCTAGGTGTAAAGTCTGTCTTTTGACTTCCAGTCCAGTATTCTTTTCCATTCTATCATAAAAGAGGTAGAGTGGACTTTTTTTTATTATCTTAGGCTGCATTTTTCTGTGCCTAGGAAATCCCCAACCTTAAAAGACCAAGAACACCTCCCACAACTAAAATTGAAAATGCAAGATATTTTGTAACTTTCTACACAGGGAAGGCAAGAATGCATGAAATCAGCTGCCAGATAGTCACCCTTCAAAGATTTTAGAATAGAAACAAGTAAGGCAAGGAAACCAAGGATTTACAGACCTCAGTCTGGTAACCAGTAGCAGCAGTCACAGTCATGTCCTGGTTTTGACATAATTGCCAAGTGGTTCCGGAAGCAATGCCCACAGTCTATCTAATGACAGTGGGTTCACTGTGAATCTGCAGTATTCGTGTCCACTTGTGGTGGCAATAATGTCTTCACAGGGCCAACTTGAAGAATTTTGGGTGTGTTCAAGACACAGAACAGAGAGGAAAGGAGAAAGATGGCCCAAGAATAAACAATCAAAGGTCATCCAACTTTCTGCCTTAGTCTAGATACCTTGAGTTTTCCTTGTCAAGCAGTTCTCAGGACACCTTTAACCATAGGGCCTCCTATAAGCTGTAAATGGGGTTGGAGTGTGTACCATGAACAGCCATTAATTCCATCAGACCATGCGATACGGCACTTGGTAACAAACGGGAGAGTTAGTCATGTTTTTTTCCCTTAAGTTTTTATGTTTATTTTCTTTTCAAATATAAATTTAGAAACTAGTTAAAAATTATGACTTCAAAAATAAAAGAAAAAAATAATTTATATCTGGCTGTAAAGATACAATGAATCTGGTAGGATGGGGAATACCAAACTACTTTTTAAAATCCATAGTTCAGACTACAAATACTGGGATTAAGCAATTCAAATGTGTACTGAGTGTTTTATTTGCCATTTACAGAACTGTTCCAAGCAAATGACTTCCATGAATCCAACTTGCTCAAAATAGTTTAAAAGATCTGGACCTTGAAGCAAGTCCTTGCTTTTTGTCGTGTTTTGTTGCTGTGCACTGGTGTAAACAGTTGCTATGTTTCATGGAAGGTGTTAATGCCACATCTATTGGGAATTAAAACCATTCTCTGTGACAGTAATTGTTATACCTTCCAAAATAGCATCACTGTCTCCAACTCCTGTGGGATTTCTGAAAAAGTAATTTTTTTATCTTAAAAGTGTGGCTTTTCCGCTTAGAAAACTGAAGGCTTGAATTTTCCTATTTGAAATGAGTTTATATATTGGCTTTAATAGATCCTACCTATAGGAACATAAATTAGTTCAACTGTTGCGGAAGACAGTGTGGCAATTCCTCAAGTAACCAGAAATGCCATTTGACCCAGCAATCCCATTACTGGGTATATACTCAAAGGAATATAAATCATTCTATTATAAAGATACATGCACACATATGTTTATTGCAGCATTATTCACAATAGCAAAGACATGGAACCAATCCAAATGCCTATCAATGATAGACTGGGTAAAGAAAATGTGGTACATATATACCATGGAACATTATGCAGCCATAAAAAGGAACAAGATCATATTCTTTGCAGGGACATAGATGAAGCTGGAAGCCATCATCCTCAACAAACAAGAACAGTAAACCAAACACCACATGTTCTCACTCATAAGTGAGAACTGAACAATGAAAACAAATGGACACATGGACAGGAACAACATACACTGGGACCTGTCAGGGGAAGGGGAAGGGAGAGAGAGCATCAGGACAAATAGCTAATGCACGCAGGGCTTAATACCTAGGTGACAGGTTGACAGGTGCACCAAACCTCCATGGCACACATTTACCTATGCAACAAAACTGCACATTCTGCACATGTATCCCAGAACTTAAAGTAAAATTTAAAAAAATAGATCAGTGAAAGCAAAATTTATACTAAATGCACATATGATTACAATTATCCACACTTCTGCAAATCTGGTATCTTTCCCTTAAACCTTGATTTTTGTCATTTCAATTTTATTTAATGTCTTAGGTTTGGTTTTCAAAAATATCTTCTACAGTGCTTAATGCAGTATCTTGCATGTAGGCGTTTAATTATTAGCAAGAGTCAATAAAGTCTTGATATAAAATATCAATCCATTATCAAAGTCATATTCAACTACCATTTCAATTTGTCAAATTTCCAGTTATGAGATGCTAAAACAATACGATCAATGTTTGACAAATCATATATTCAAATTTTCTATATTAGCAAGTCTAAGACATAACATGAACCAATCATGAAAATTTGCCATCTTTCGTTCCAAAAGAAAGTCTTCTGGAATTATATTGAATAAATTTGGATTTTATATTGCTCATTTAATAATATTCACCTTCATTTTATTATTCTGGCCTTACTTTACCTATGTATAAATTTCAATGCTCTAGTGTTGTCTGTTGGATAAGAAATATATAAATTGAAAATGATTTTAGCAAAACAATAGATCTTATTAAATATATTAGGAATTTTACATATTTTGATATCCAAATTATAGTTACCATAGTAAAAGAAAATTGACAAATACATAATAAAGAGATATCTTATTAAATAAATTATTCAACAAAAATGGAAGTTAGAAGACAGCATCATTTATTAAACCATGACTATTTCAAACTGGTTTCCTTATATTATCAAAGCATTCTTCTGAGTTAGGTGTTAAAAACGTTAGGATATAATAGAGAAGGTATCAGGTCACAGCTTCACAACAGTAAGGAGTTGAGTAAATATTAAAATGTGTTTTCATTCAACTGTGCCTTAGTGGTTTGCTTGCAGAATTTAATGAATATCACATATGGACAATACATACAGACATTATTTATTGTCATTCCAACAGTTCCACCACTTTTAATTTAGTTATGCTAAATAGAGTATAATATTTCATTCCCTAGTCACTTCAAGCGACAAAAGAAAATTATCTGTTCCCAAAATAACTATAGAAAGGAATGTATAAGTTCCAATAAAGAATGCTCTATAACTGAAATTTTGTAAGAATAAAGCTTCCTCAAGGAAAACACTCCCTGTTAAACTGGACTTGTGCTATTTTAAAATCATATGATTTATCCATTTAATAACATCTTTCTATGTGTTAAGTATGAAAGGACAAAGACTTGCTGGATGCGAGTCTGTCAGCACTCCACGAGCAGCCATAGGCCTTGACACTGTGGCTGCAAGGGCACAGAGTGACACAAGGAATGTAGAGGCCCAGCTGCTAAATGGATAAGAATATTTTGGTTATCTGTTGCATGTAGATATCACAAACTTATTTTAATCGATAACTAAGCTAGATATTGATGCCACTAACATATACTGAGCAGCAATTATATGTGAGGACTTATGTAAAGAATTCTCTAATCTTTCCTGTCTATTAGAGTTAGCAACTGACCAATAAGGAGCTGGCATGGCAAATAATAAAGATATATAATTTTAAGAGTAATAATTGTAACCAAAAATCAAAGGAGCTTCACATATCTTGGCACCTGCCTGTCATTTTTTTTTATTTCTTATTGTTTTAATTTTGATTTTTAGAGACAGGACCTTGCTCTGTGGCCCAGGTTGGAATGCAATGGTGCAATCATGGCTCACTGCAGCCTCAAACTCCTGGGCACCAGCAATCCTCCCACATAAGCCTCCTCAGTAGCTAGGACAATAGGGGCATGCCACCACATCTGGTCTATTTTAAAAATTTTTATAGAGATGAAGTCTCAGTATGTTGCCAAGGTTGGTCTCCAACTCATTGCCTCAAGAGATCCTCCTGCCTTGGCCTCCCAAAGTGTTGGGATTGTAAGCATGAATGACCATGCCCAGCCCCTGTCACTCCTTTCTTTCCACAGTGTTCCATGCCTGTACTAATCACTTCAGCTGGATTCTCACATCCTTTCCCACAATGCTGTGCCCCTTCGTTAGCGTTCCTGGTTTTGAACTCTGCTCTAATCTTCCTCCCTCAATTTTTCATGATTTAAACTTCCAAATCCAGCAGGATACTCCATGCATTACCAACAGAGATGGTGACAGCATAGGCCAGACAATCCTTTTTTCATCCAGAAAAATAAAATTGTCTCAGAAACACAGGGTATTACAACTTCCACGGTTTTGAGTTTTGGAGTCTGAAATGAGAACACATGGTGATCGAGGTTTGTGAGGAACGGACTGCCAAGTGCATTCCCCTTTGAGGTCCCTCCACCATTGTGTGGTAAAGGTATGTTATCTCATATTTCCCATGGTCTACAGTTTTCACATTCTTCTCCTGGACACACATAGACACACATACACATACATACTAACATGCCCATCACATAGGTATACATCTTCAAGAAACTTTTCTCCAAGGCATTATAGTCAAATTAAGGTAAAAATGTTTTCTCTAGAAGGCAATCAAGCCTTGGAAATTGTTCTTGGCTAGAAAGGTAGATGAACATGTATACATTGTTATAAAGGATATGTTTGTCTTCTTTTTGTATTAATAGCTATGTCCACATGACGTATTAGTGCATAGAAACCAAAGTCGTTAAAGTGCCTGCTCTGAATTCCTTTATTCAGCTGCCCTAACCCATTCAGAATGCAAAATAAGTTGTGTTTGAGCTCTTTATTTTATTCCATTAGGTAATAAACCTTAGTACACAGGTTTTAATGCATACATTCAACATACACATTGGTCTTTAGTTAAAATAACTTAGGATCACAGAATAGATTAATTTACTTATTTTCATTTATCTAACAAACCCAGAAATAATATACTTGATTATCTATTTCCAAATTACCTTTCTAGGTTCTCCCATACTCTTAGAAAACTTCTTAAATTTCCTGGGACAAGCATGTAAGATTATTTTATATTCTCACTTTTCTCTGACTTCTTTTTCTAGCCTTCTCCTGCTCCACGCCCTAGAATTACATTAATTCAAGTCTCAATTCCTTTTATGTGGTCTCCACTATACCTAAATTCTCCCCCTTACTTTATAAAAAAGGCACTCCCATACTGTGTGCCTCCATGGAGGGTCTATCATAGCCCTAAATGATGATTTCACTTAGTATCATATTTTACTATTGGGCTATATTCTACCTGATCTCACAGGAAATGACCATTTTCTCCTTGTATTTCCAGGAATTACCACGGGGTCTAGCACATTATAGGGGTTCAATAAATGTTTAAAGAATAAATAATTAATATCATAAGTTTTAAAAAGTTTTCATATTCCTTTGCATTCATGAAAAAAATGGAGCTTAAAACAAGCAGGTAGTTTATATGGAAGCAAACTAAGGGAGAATAAGTGAAGAAACAGGGATAGTAAGATAGATTCAGCAGAAGAATCAATACAAGGTTGAGCTTTTTACATCTTGTCAGCTGAGACCCACATAGAATATTACAGAAAATTGTCCCTCCAAGCTTTCAGACTGCATTTCCATGTGGGCTGAACAGAACCCTGAGAAGTACCTGAGGCAGAATATTAGAGAAATATGTGTTGAGCATGTGATGTGGGAGCTATCAGCGAATATGGGATTTTTCTAATGCAGCTACAGTTTACATCGGAGGGGGCCCTGAGGATAATACATGAAGTGTCAAAATAACATGCTAAAATTTCATTAAAAATGGGGTTCAGATATCTTATTCAGATATGTGATGGCTTCTAAGTGCCAGGTATAAAACCATTGTTTCTATCTTTTCTTTTACTAACATATGTTGAGATGTTTATGTGTTTTCACAATACCAAAATGCAAGTAAATTCAATATAAAGTGATACAGTCCTTTGCCAAATCAATTTACAAAACTATATTGAATATCTAAAATATTAATCCTTTCAACTAATTCTCATGCATTGTATAAGTGCACAACCAGAGGCTGAAAATTGAACATGGCCGGCTAAACACCTGGCCTGAGCTTGGTTTATAAAGCTCTCTAAACAGGACATTCTACTGCTAATGTTACTGAATGGTTTGAATAATTGCATTAGATTTGTATAAAGTAGTGGCAGTCAATCTTTTATTTAATCACTGCCTAATACTCTTTATAAAATTCAGAAAATACGTGACATATATGATTTTTAAAAGATTAACCACATCCTCCCTTTGTTAAACAAATTTGAAGCTCTACATTTTTTTTGTTTTATTCTGCAGGAGTAAAAGAAACCACATTCTAGGCATTAAGACCATTGAATATGGCTTAAGTTGTTCTCTGGGTTCTAATTATATTGACTACATAAATATAATATACATTGTGTTCCTGAGAGCATATCCTATGCTATTATAGACATATGAACAGCAGTAGCATAATTGGCTCACAATATCCTATGAAATCAGAAGATTTCATCTAAATTTCAAAGAATCATGCTTTCTTTTATAATTGTGTAACTAATTTAAGAAGCACAGATCTAGAGAATAGTTTTTTCCATTGAAAATACATATTGTTTTCAGACTGGGAGATGATGATGATAATGCTCTTTGCTTATACCAATTATCCCACAGATTCTCTTTCTCTGGTTTGCACAACTGAGAAACAAATCTATCAGGTAATTTTCTAAGAACTATTCCCATCTTATTCCCTTCTAATTTAATTCATTATCCTCCCTCTTTTGCAAAGCCAGGGTCTTCGCACACAATGAGAATATCCCCAGACTCAGAGAGTAAACTATGAGTCTTTTAAGTCAATACCAATGTTTCTTTACTATTACCCGCAATTGGTTTGGGTTTGGACATGTGAAAATGTAATAAGCAGATTTTTATTAATCTTATGCATTGTCTGAGTCTTGTAGAAGGAAGCTATAGTGAAGTATAGTTCAAAGTAATTCTAAATCAGAAGAAATTAGCGAATACTAAGAAAAATTTAAGCCAGAACTTTAGAGAAAAAAGATATCTTTCAACTATAAAATACTAGTAAGTTTTTCTATGCTACTATGCATTGCTATTTATTTTCTCTTTGTTTAGGAATACTTTCTCTCAATGACTCTATTACCCATAAACAAAAATGTACAATGAGGAAATCAATATATCACAGTCTTGAACAACATAGAGGTAATGTTTAAAATATGTTTAAAAATATCTATCTTCTCCCAGATAAACTTTTGCATTTGGGAAACTCTCTTCAGATCTGGAGTTGCTTCAATGAGTAATGTTGACCTTAAACTTAAGGAAGTCAGTAGGTTCTGTATTTTAAAGAAGGGTTCAGGAGAAGTTACATAGCAAAGATCATGATGCTTTACAGCAGTCCTGGGGAAAAGACACTACCAACTTGCCCAGTGAATCTCTTTATCCTTTTGGCAAAGCCAAGGAAATCAGACTGGAGATTTGGCTTCACCAATTTTCTAACTAAAATATCTGAGTTAGAGAAACCTGAAGCTTTTGATTATAAAGGAAATTGTTTCCAAGCTCTGATCCCCTTCCCATGGATTTGGCAGGGAAACACAATATAACATTTTTGGAGTTAGGAATTTTCAGTAGGAGTCCTAATAAATTACATATCTCTGTACAAATATATTACAATTAGTAACAGTTGAGCCTAGTTAGGATAATGGGTTGTAACCAAAGATTTATTCATTTGAGATTAGAAAAATTTATAATCTGAGAGGACCTTAGGAATTATACAGCCCAATGCTGTAATTTAATGAATGAAGAAATTACAATAAAAGATTTTAGGTGAGTTTTGCCAATGTCAGACCTAACGAGTGTCAGAATCATGACTAGAACCTACTTTTTACCACTTAGTCTCATGATCCATATATTAAAGCATCCTACCTCTTGCTTTTATAATCATCAGTGAATGATTGAATCATTGATTGAATCATTAATGATTGAATCATTGGTGGCTCAGGATAAATTTTTACGTGTGCATTTGTTATATGAAAATGGCATGCTTAATTTCAGAACCTAAACTGAAGTGTTCTCTCTGAAGTGAAGAAATAATCTGCACTGGTACCTTGTGGTTGTTTCCTACCAACAGGATCAAAAACATCTTGTGATATGGTTTGTTTTTGGATCTGTGTCCCCACCCAAATCTCATGTCAATTGTAATCCCCGGTGTTGGAAGTGGGGCCTGGCGGAAGGTGATAGGATCATGGGGGGTGGATTTCCCCCTTGGTGCTGCTCTAGTGATAGTGAGTAGGTACACACAAGATCTGGTTGTTTAAAAGTGTGCGGCACATTTGTCATCTCATCTCTCTTTTCCTCCTGCTTTAGCCATGTGAAGATGTGCCTGCTTCCCATTTGCCTTCCACCATGATTGTATGTTTCCAGAGTCCACCCCAGACATGCTTCCTGTATAGTCTGTGGAACCATGCACCAAATAAAACTCTTTTCTTTACAAATTACCCAGTCTCAGGTATTTCTTCATAGCAGAGCAAGAACAGAATAATATATCTTGTTTCTGATTATGTAAAGTTTTATTAAACAGGCTTATCACACAAGTTTTCAATTAGTCATAGAGTGAATGTAATTATGTATTTTTCTTGTTTACAATAGACATATTGTTGTGCCATTTACAGATTTGCTAAAGAACGATCTTTTCCAAAACTCTAATAATATAACACGAAAATTGTTATTGACCAATGTTCAAGGGCCACAATTTGCTTTCAGTAAAATTTCAGTGATCCCTTCATTTTAGTAATCTGGAAACTATATAAACTCTATGTTTAAATATTATTTGTTCATCATTTTGATGGCTGAATGTTTAATTGCTACTATTCCTTGATGCATATCATGTACAATTCCCAAATATCAAACTATAATAGTAAGTACCCCAGATATTTTAATCCCTGTTTACTGTAATTCTATACCAATTTCATTTCTTATAGATTAGTAAGTGTATTTTCTGTCATTGTACTATAGCTGTGAACTAATTATTAATATTTATCCTATAATAATTTCAGGAAGTCCACCAATCCATAGATTTCTTTTTAATGAGAAATACTATAATTATAAAATATCTTGGTTAATAAAAACTCTAGGTCCATTTTATCTCCATATAGGCATCATCCTATCTCTAACAATCTGATAAGTGGTTATCCACAATCAGGTTTATTTCAGATTCCATTCTGTTCTGATTGTTAGAAAAGCACTTGCTCTTCTAATTTCTTATCATAACTTCAATGCATTGGATTTAGTTTGGTATTTGAGGTAACAGAATAAGTCTACCAATTTTTTTTTCAAAGTGATGAGTTTTTTATTTTCAGTGTTAGGCATTATTTATATTATACTTGTATTTTCTCTTTTCCAGGTCCTGACATGATGATGATAATAATACCTGATATTTACAGAGCACCTACTACGTCAGAAATGATTCATTGTCTTCTATATGCTTTAGTTAATTTAATTTCCCCCAACATACCTGCAAAGGTGACATCAATATCTCAGTTTAATATATGAGAAAACTGGGACTCAGTTTCTAAAAGTTATACCAGCTAACAAGTGGCAAGCAAGAAGCAAACTCAGGTTTCTCTAGCATTAGAGTCAAATTCTTCCCACCACATACTCTGTCTTTTACTCTATGTCTTTATCTACTATTCTTATGACAGAAGTCATCATTGGAGTTCTTTACTCTCAGTGCTCCTATTAAGTTTTTCTTTCTCTTGGGCTGATATTTTTGCTGTATAATCCATTTATTTATATATTGATATTGCCACTCTAATAAATAATTCCATTTTAGTAAAACTTTCAGCTTTCAACACAAAGACGCTGTTAAAACTTAAGAGTTGCTGGGCCCTGTTCTAACTAGCTTTTCCAAAATCTCAGTTATTCTTTTATGCTGTACATATTTAAGAACTTTTCAGTAAGTACCCCCAATCTCCCCCAAATACCAATGTGGTTACTGTGGAGACATAAATGTAAGTTAGAAAGCAGTCAAGCCCCTAATTGATACCGACAGTCAATTAGTGCTTCAAAGGAGCTGGCTCAGTTTTTGCACATAGAGAACATGAGAGAAAGAGTATAGTTTGTTGTGGCATAATCTCTGTTGCTTCATTGTGGACCAGAGCTATATATGCTACTGGATGGTTTCTACAGAAAACTAAGCAACTTTCTCACTGGTTGCTAATGGGATGGTAGCATTATGGGAAACAATGATATTGTGTGATTTGAACCCATTAGTGTTCCCTTTCTAAAGTTCCAGACTGAACCAACTCTGACTCTGTTCAGGTCAAAAGTCTTCTTAATCTCTGTGTTGTGCTGATCAAACCTCAAACTGTCGGGTCAAATTATTTCCATTGGGCCAGTTCTATTTGTGATTAATTAAAATTTCTTCTTGATTGCATACAGTTCTTTTAAATGTATAATCCCTTTATTGTGTAGCGAATTGAGAATATGGTCCTAATTTAAAAACAAATATTCATGTGGGCCCCTCAGTATGATGTAAGCCACCAATTTCAGTAAAGGAAAAAAAGAAAAATAAAACATTTTACTATTTTCGCATGAGTGTTTGAGTGCAATAACAAAGAGAAAAATTATACCTGACTTGCCTATCATTGTAGATTGCAAGCATTAATTAAAGGGAAAAATACTTTATACAAATAGAATGCATGTGTATTTTTATCCAGAGGTATTTTAGTGTTAAAAATATATAAAAGGTGAGACTATATGGAAAAATTTAAAAGGTGTCAGACCTTTTTCTCATTAGACTATAGGCCTTCAGAAATTCAGGTTAATTTTCCTTAAGGTTAATCTATAACTTTAATACCAAATTAGTCTGAAGTTTCTCTCTCTCTCTCTCTCTCTCTGTATAATTTTGTTGTGATTTACTACATGATTTTTATATTGTGTTTATTATGAGGGATAGGATACCTTTGTTATTTTATACATTTTCTCCCTGCCAAGGAAATATAGAATCTGTATGAGTTAAAGTGTTTGACACAAATCTTGTATTACCAAGAAGGTTGTGAAACATTCACCCTGTACAAAAATAAACTTGACTTTTCTCACCACAAAGGGCTCTCCCAAGGGGGGAAGTGGGGTCGGGGGGGGGGGGGGGTGAAATATATACATGTAAATAAAGCAGTTGAACCAAACAGTCTGGAAACCTAGTGTATTACCGAGAACTGCTAAGTTGGCAGTGGGCCAAATGGTGGGGCAACCTTTAAGTCTCTGTGTGAAGGGTAGTGAGGAAAGAGATGAAAATAAAAAGAGAAAAAAAAAAAAAAACAAAACAGAAAGAGAAAGACAAAAGGCAGGAAGAGGTGGAGAAGCGACTCTCAGAAAGGGACTAGCAATCAAAGAAATCTGGAAGATTCTTAAGGTCTCAGAAAAGGAAAGCTTATGAAAGGCTGGTGAACTCTAAGATGAATGAGGGAGAGGGCTCTGCTTGCAGATGTGCTAGCAAAGTGCCTGGTGGATCTACAGAGGTCACGCAAGGAACCCAACCCTTTGCTCCCGCCAAGGCTGGTCACTGGCCCAAGTTCAGTGTAAAGTGATAATATACAAAACGAATGCAGAGTACATTTGTGATAAGACCTAGCATGGAGAAGAGTCTGGCATTTTAATTAAATATCAACAAAGATTCTTTGCTTGGCCATACATTAGTCAGGCTTCTGAAACTTCTCCTAGGCCCATCTGTATACTTCCTTGTAAAACTCAGTTTTAGGAAAGAATCTTGGTAAGTTAGTTTAGTAAGAACCCCAGAGCCCCATCCTTGGTATCTGATCATCCTCAATGTCTAATCAGGTTCTTCATATCCACCATCTGATCACTCCAGCCTGTTTTCAGCAAAAATCCTGTTAGGTCAGTTTAACCAGAATCCCCTTTATCCTTGAAGTTTCCTCTTAGTAATTTTCCATCCACTGATCTCTGAGTCTGCACCTTGTCTATAAATTCTCACTTGGCCACACTATATTCAGAATTGAACTCACACTCCCCAACTGCAAGACCCTATTGCAGTGGTCCCTATACCTATCCCCATGGTCCTGAATGAAGTCTGCCTTACCATGGTTTAGCAGGTATCATTGGGTAATTTTTCTTTAGCAACGTCATATGCCCCTGAATTGAGTAGTTTTGAAGCCAAAAAATAAAAGAGCCTTGTCTAGACAAATCAAAGTTTTGAGTGAAGGAGAATCTGCTCATAATCTTTGCACTGAGACATTGCCATGGCCCCAAGTTGTACAATATATTAACATTATGAAAAAAATTGAGAAGGAAGTATTGTTTGACTAGATTATCTATTCATAATGGAACCCAAGAGGGCTCTGCCACTTGCTAGTTTTGAGACCTTGAGGATGTTATTTAACCTCTCGGTACTTTCATATGTTCATGTGTAAGATGTATATTTAAGATTGTCCAACTCATAGGGTTAATTAGATGACTTAATATTTGTGAAGCACTTAGAGAAGAGTATGGTGCACAGGAATATATAGTGGTTTACTTGATTTAAATAATAAAGTTAGTTTTTCATAAAATTAACTTCTTTTTTCTATCATTTATACATCTATGCAAACATAACAGTTTCTTTACAGGACATTATATATTTTTTTTCTTCCAAATTCTTATCCAAAAGGACTTCCTGGCTTCACTGAAGGGCATTCAACTCTACCTTTCCTTAAAAATAAAAATCTTTAAACAGAAAAAAAAAACGAAAACAAACAAACAAAAAAACTTTCTAAAACATAAAGTCTTAAGTAATCACCCTGTACTGCAGACTTCACCCTGAAATTAGCACAAAGACATTTTTAAAAATGGGAAATTACTTCATACCATTCTTTCTTCCAAGTGTGAAGTCTTCTGTAGTATCTTCTTGCTTTTGTTTACTCTCTAATACCCTTGGATAGCTTTAAAAATATTTTGTCCAAAGTGTATAGTTATATCAATGAGAGATTGGTCCAGTAGAAACTTATTTGGCCTCCACTGGAAGCAGAGCACTCTGCATTCTATTCTAATGTGATCGAGTGGAAGGGATAGGACCCCTTTTTTCTCGTATTTTTGGTGACCATTTATTGTCAACTTACATGCATAAATTAGGCATTAAAGCTGAGTACAAGTTCTAAGAGTATGGAATATGCCGTCAATGGGCAACAAACTGATGTCCAACCTATGTTTTGGAAACTTCTAAACATCAGAATGTGGAGGTATTTTATCTGGAACATTAAACTTCTTCAGAGAAGGACTTTTTAATTACCAGTCTGGAGTATTGCCAGGCCACCAGCAAATGTGACATAGGTGTGGAATGGGAGCTATAAGTCTTAATGTTTAGGATATAGACATTTATATGACTTCATATTTTTACTTAGACATTTATGTCTATCCTCCTCTCTGTCTAGAGAAACTGATTTTATGGTAATCCAAGTGAAATTTCCCTAGATAAAATATATAATCTCTCCTAAGGAAGGAAAACATGCAAGCAATCTAAATGCATATGATAAAGGTACCTGAAGGTCTAACTTCTTCCAATAAAAAATTTCAAATAATCTACCTGTGCCCAGCCCTTTTCCCCAGCTTTATGTTCCAGGGTTATGCTCACTATTTAATTTTCTATGATTTTAAAATAAATCAGCATCTGGTTTGATCATGCTCTGTAAGCATTTACTTTTGATCTTCTTTTGCTTTGTAGTATCATTTACCATTTCCATTTTAAACTTGGGGGGATTATAGATCTTGACAAATTGTAGCAAATATGTCATTTGTTATTGTGTTTCTTGTTCGCTTTTTCACAAGGGTAATTATTAAAAGAAGCAAGTAGAAACATTTTGCACTTTCAAAACTCCTTTTGGTATACTTTTAATCAACAATGTAGTTGATTCAATAAACTGAACTACTTTTGAGAAATTAATGAAATTCTAGTGTATGATTATTGACAAAATTTTAAGTGAATTCCAACTTTTTCCATCATGGGTGTTGTTATGGTTTGGCTCTATGTCCCCACCCAAATCTCATCTTGAATTGTAATTCTCATGTGTCAGGAGAGAGGCCTAGTGGGAGGTGATAGGATCACAGGGGCAGTTTCCCCCATCCTGTTCTTGTGATAGTGAGTTCTCATAAGATCTGATGGTTTAAAGGTGTAGCGCTTCCTCCCTTACTCTCTTTCTCTCCTGCCACTATGACTTGCTATCCCTTTGCCTTCCGCCATGATTGTAAGTTTCCTGGGGTCTCCACAACCATGTGGAACTCTGAGTCAATTAATCCTTTTTTCATTATAAATTACCCAGTGTCAGGTAGTTCTTCATAGCAGTATGAAAGTGTACTAATACAGAAAACTGGTACTGACAGAAATGGGGCATTGATATAAAGATACCTGAAAATGTGGAAGTGACTTTGGAATTGGATAATGGGAAAAAGTTGGAATAGTTTGGGGGCTTAGAAGAGGTTGGAATAGTTTGGGGGCTTAGAAGAAGAAAGATGTGGAAAGTTTGGAACTTCCTAGAGTTTTGTTGCGTAGTTTTGACCAAAATGCTGACAGTGATATGGACAATGAAGTCCAGGCTGAGGTGGTCTCAGATAGAGATGAGAAATTTGTTGGAAACTGGAATAAAGGTGACTCTTGCTATGCTTTAGCAAAAAGACTAGTGGCATTTTGCCCTTGCCCTAGAGATCTGTGGAACTTTAAGCTTTAGAGAAATGATTTAGGCTATCTGGTAGAAGAAATTTCTAAGCAGCAAGCATTCAAGATGTGATCTGACTTTTTCTGAAAGCATACAGTCATACGTGTTCACAAAAAGACGGTCTGAAATTGAAACTTATGTTAAAAAGAAAGTAGAGTAAGGCCGGGCGCGGTGGCTCACGCCTGTAATCCAAGCACTTTGGGAGGCCAAGATGGGTGGATCATGAGGTCAGGAGATTGAGACCATCCTGGCTAACAGAGTGAAACCCTGTCTCTACTAAAAATACAAAAAAAAAAAAAAATTAGCCGGGCGTAGTGGCAGGCGCCTGTAGTCCAAGCTACTTGGGAGGCTGAGGCAGGAAAATGGCGTGAACCCGGGAGGTGGAGCTTGCAGTGAGCCAAGATCAAGCCACTACACTCCAGCCTGGGCAACAGAGCAAGACTCCATCTCAAAAAAAAAAAAAAGAAAAGAAAAGAAAAAAAGAAAGTAGAGTATATGTTTGGAAAATTTGCAGCATGACCATGTGGTGGAAAAGAAAAAATCATTTTCTGGGGAGAAATTCAAGCCACTGGATACAGAAATTTGCACAAGAGAAGTAAAATGTTAATACCCAAGACAATGGGGAAAATGTCTGCAGGGCACTTTAGACATTTTCATAGCAGCCCCTCCCATCACAGTCCCAGAGGCTTAGAAGGGAAAAATAGTTTCATGGGCTGGGCTTAGGGCCCCATTGCTCCATGCAGCCTCAGGACATGGCACCCTGCATCCCAGCTGCTCCAGCTCCAGCCAAGGATAAAAGGGGCCAAGGTACAGCTTGGGCCATCGCTTCAGAGGGTGCCAAGCCTTGGAGGCTTCCATGTGGTGTTGGGCCTGAAGGTATGCAGAAGACAAGAGCTGAGGTTTGGGAACCTCCACCTAGATTTCAGAGGATGCATGAAAATGCCTGGATGTTCAGGCAGAAGGCTGCTGCAGGGTCAGAGCCCCCATGGAGAACCTCTGGTTATTTAAAAGTGTGTGGCACTTCCACCTTCACTCTCTTCCTCCTGCTCCAGCTATGTAAGACATAACTCCTTCCTCTTTGCCTTCTGTCATGACTGTAAGTTTTTTGAGGCCTCCCCAGCCATGCAGAACTATAAGTCAATTACTCTTGTTTTCTTCATAAATTACCCAGTTTTAGGTAGTTCTTTATAGCAGTTTGAAAATGAACTAATACAGGTTTCATACTACATTCAGTATTAACACATTATAATTTTTGGCCCAGAAACATGTGTTTTTTCACTACAAATGCATACTGGTTATGATTTCAGGAAAGTATAAATTTAAATTAAGAGTGTAGACATCATGAATTGTAAAACAACATACAATCTCTGTCAAGAAGAAAGATGATATAAAATTTTACATTTTAGAAATATTATACTTATTTCTCATATAAAGTAAAAAGGAAAATAGGAAATAGATACATAGTTTTAACTAGAACCAACTTTTAAAAATAAGAAAATTTCGCATTAAAAAAAATCAAGCTATGATCTTGCTTGAAAAAAGCAGAGATCTGTCACATTGCTTCCCTATTCATAAATGGCAAAATTCATTAGGAATTGAGTAACTAATGCCACCACTGATCAGACATGTGCTTTCACTTCACCACAGTCTCCAGTCCTGTCTACAGAGTCTCTAAAACCCAGCCTATCTCAGATATTATATGCCTTGCTCTTAATGGGTAAAAACAAGGATGTATGTGTTTCCTCAACATAAGGAAGATTATCCAATAAACTGGATATATGTGTTTCCTCAACATTCTTATGTTCAAATCCAGATCTGAAGGTGATGGTATTAGGAGGTGGGGCATATGAGATGTGGATGGCAGAGCCCTCATAAATGGGACTAGTGCCTTTATTAAAGAGACTCGGTGGGGCGGAGTGAAGCAAGATAGACAAATAGGAACAGTTCCAGTCACCAGCTCCCAGCGTGAGCAACACAGAAGACAGGTGATTTCTGCATTTTCAACTGAGGTACTGGGTTAATCTCACTAGGGAGTGCCAGACAATCGGTGCTGGTCAGCTGCTGCAGCCAGACCAGCAAGAGCTGAAGCAGGGGGAGGCATCCCCTCACCTGGGAAGCGCAAGGGGGAAGGGAATCCCTTTTCCTAGCCAGGGGAACTGAGACACACAACACCTGGAAAATCGGGTAACTCCCACCCCAATACTGTGCTTTATCAAGGGTCTTAGCAAACGGGCCCACCAGGAGATTATATCCCGCACCTGGCCAGGAGGGTTCCACGCCCACGGAGCCTCCCTCATTGCTAGGACAGCAGTCTGCGATCTAACTGCAAGGCAGCAGCAAGGCTGGGGGAGGGGTGCCCACCATTGCTGAGGCTTAAGTAGGTAAACAAAGCCTCTGGGAAGCTTGAACTGGGTGGAGCTCACAGCAGCTCAAGGAGGCCTGCAGGTCTCTGTAGAATCCACCTCTGGGGACAGGGCACAGCTAAACAACAACAACAGCAACAACAACAACAACAAAAAGCAGCAGAAACCTCTGCAGACACAAACGACTCTGTCTGACAGCTTTGAAGACAGCAGTGGATCTCCCAATACAGAGGTTGAGATCTGAGAACAGACAGACTGCCTGCTCAAGGGGGTCCCTGACCCCTGAGTAGCCTAACTGGGAGACATCCCCCACTAGGGGCAGACCGACACCCCACACCTCACACGGTGGATTACACCCCTGAGAGGAAGCTTCCAAAGCAAGAATCAGACAGGTACAATTCCTGTTCAGCAATATCCTATCTTCTGCAGCCTCTGCTGCTGATACCCAGGCAAACAGGGTCTGGAGTGGACCTCAAGCAATCTCCAACAGACCTACAGCTGAGGGTCCTGACTGTTAGAAGGAAAACTAACAAACAGGAAGGATTCCCACACCAAAACCCCATCAGTACGTCACCATCATCAAAGACCAGAGGCAGATAAAACCACAAAGATGGGGAAAAAGCAGGGCAGAAAAGCTGGAAATTCAAAAAATAAGAGCGCATCTCATCCTGCAAAGGAACACAGCTCATTGCCAGCAACAGATCAAAGCTGGACGGAGAATGACTTTGATGAGATGAGAGAAGAAGGCTTCATTCCATCAAAATTCTCAGAGCTAAAGGAGGAATGACATACCCAGCGCAAAAAAACTAAAAATCTTGAAAAAAGAGTGGAAGAATAGATAACTAGAATAATTAATGCAGACAAGGCCATAAACAAACTAACAGAGATGAAAACCACGACACGAGAAATACGTGACAAATGCACAAGCTTCAGTAACTAACTCGATCAACTGGAAGAAAGAGTATCAGCGATTGAGGATCAAATGAATGAAATGAAGTGAGAAGAGAAACCTAAAGAAAAAAGAAGAAAAAGAAATGAACAAAGCCTGCAAGAAGTATGGGATTATGTAAAAAGACCAAATCTACGTCTGATTGGGGTGCCTGAAAGTGAGGGGGAAAATGGAACCAAGTTGGAAAACACTCTTCAGGATACCATCCAGGAGAACTTCCCCAACCTAATAGGGCAGACCAACATTCAAATTCAGGAAATACAGAGAACGCCACAAAGATACTCCTCGAGAAGAGCAACCCCAAGACACATAATTGCCAGATTCACCAAAGTTGAAATGAAGGAAAAAATCTTAAGGGCAGCCAGAGAGAAAGGTCGGGTTACCCACAAAGGGAAGCCCATCAGACTAACAGCAGATCGTTCAGCAGAAACTCTACAAGCCAGAAGAGAGTGGGGGCCGATATTCAACATTCTTAAAGAAAAGAATTTTAAACCCAGAATTTCATGTCCAGCCAAACTAAGTTTCATAAGTGAAGGAGAAATAAAATCCTTTACAGATATGCAAATGCTTAGAGATTTTGTCACCACCAGGCCTGCCTTACAAGAGACCCTGAAGGAAGCATTAAACATGGAAAGGAACAACCGGTACCAGCCATTGCAAAAACATGCCAAATTGTAAAGACCATCGAGGCTAGGAAGAAACTGCATCAACTAACGAGCAAAATAACCAGTTAATATCATAATGGCAGGATCAAGTTCACACATAACAATATTAACCTTAAATGTAAATGGACTAAATGGTCCAATTAAAACACACAGACTGGCAAACTGGATAAAGAGTCAAGACCCATCAGTCTGCTGTATTCAGGAGACCCATCTCACATGCAGAGACATACAAAGGCTCAAAATAAAGGGATGGAGGAAGATCTACCAAGCAAATGGAGAACAAAAAAAAGTAGGGTTTGCAATATTAGTCTCTGATAAAACAGACTTTAAATCATCAAAGATCAAAAGAGACAAAGAAGGCCATTACATAATGGTAAAGGGATCAATTCAACAGGAAGAGCTAATATCCTAAATATATATGCACCGAATACAGGAGCACCCAGATTCATAAAGCAAGTCCTTAGAGACTTACAAAGAGACTTAGACTCCCATACAATAATAATGGGAGATTTCAACACCCCATTGTCAACATTAGACAGATCAACGAGACAGAAAGTTAACAAGGATATCCAGGAATTGAACTCATCTCTGCAGCAAGCAGACCTAATAGACATCTACAGAACTCTCCACCCCAAATCAACAGAATATACATTCTTCTCAGCACCACATCACACTTATTCCAAAACTGACCACATAATTGGAAGTAAAGCACTCCTCAGCAAATGTACAAGAACAGAAATTATAACAAACTGTCTCTCAGACCACAGTGCAATCAAACTAGAACTCAGGACTAAGAAACTCAATCAAAACCGCTCAACTACATGGAAACTGAACAACCTGCTCCTGAATGACTACTGGGTACATCACGAAATGAAGGCAGAAATAAAGATGTTCTTTGAAACCAATGAGAACAAAGATACAACATACCAGAATCTCTGGGACACATTTAAAGCAGTGTGTAGAGGGAAATTTATAGCACTAAATGCCCACAAGAGAAAGCAGGAAAGATCTAAAATTGACACTCTAACATCGCAATTAAAAGAACTAGAGAAGCAAGAGCAAACACATTCGAAAGCTAGCAGAAGGCAAGAAATAACTAAGATCAGAGCAGAACTGAAGGAGATAGAGACACAAAAAACCCTCCAAAAAAATCAATGAATCCAGGAGTTGGTTTTTTGAAAAGATCAACAAAATTGACAGACCGCTAGCAAGACTAATAAAGAAGAAAAGAGAGAAGAATCAAATAGATGCAATAAAAAATGATAAAGGGGATATCATCACTGACCCCACAGAAATATAAACTACCATCAGAGAATACTATAAACACCTCTACGCAAATAAACTAGAAAATCTAGAAGAAATGGATAATTTCCTGGACACTTAACACTCTCCCAAGACTAAACCAGGAAGAAGCTGAATCCCTGAATAGACCAATAACAGGCTCTGAAATTGAGGCAATAATTAATAGCCTACCAACCAAAAAAAGTCCAGGTTGGATTCACAGCTGAATTCTACCAGAGGTACAAGGAGGAGCTGGTACCATTCCTTCTGAAACTATTCCAATCAATAGAAAAAGAGGGAATCCTCCCTAACTCATTTTATGAGGCCAACATTATCCTGATACCAAAGCCTGGCAGAGACACAACAAAAAAAGAGAATTTTAGACCAAAATCACTGATGAACATCGATGCAAAAATCCTCAATAAAATACTGGCAAACTGGATCCAGCAGCACATCAAAAAGCTTATCCACCATGATCAAGTGGGCTTCATCCCTGGGATGCAAGGCTGGTTCAACATATGCAAATCAATAAACGTAATCCAGCATATAAACAGAACCAAACACAAAAACCACATGATTATCTCAATAGATGCAGAAAAGGCCTTTGACAAAATTCAACAGCCCTTCATGCTAAAAACGCGCAATAAATTCGGTATTGATGGAACGTATCTCAAAATAATAAGAACTATTTATGACAAACCCACAGCCAATATCATACTGAATGGGCAAAAACTGGAAAAATTCCCTTTGAAAACTGGCACAAGACAGGGATGCCCTCTCTCACCACTGCTATTCAACATAGTGTTGGAAGTTCTGGCTAGGGCAATCAGGCAAGAGAAAGAAATCAAGGGTATTCAGTTAGGAAAAGAAGAAGTCAAATTGTCCCTGTTTGCAGATGACATGATTGTATATTTAGAAAACCCCATTGTCTCAGCCCAAAATCTCCTTAAGCTGATAAGCAATTTCAGCAAAGTCTCAGGATACAAAATTAATGTGCAAAAATCACAAGCATTCTTATACACCAGTAACAGACAAACAGAGAGCCAAATCATGAATCAACTTTCATTCACAATTGCTTCAAAGAGAATAAAATACCTAGGAATCCAACTTACAAGGGATGTAAAGGACCTCTTCAAGGAGAACTACAAACCACTGCTCAGTGAAGTAAAAGAGGACACAAACAAATGGAAGAATATACCATGCTCATGGATAGGAAGAATCAATATCATGAAAATGGCCATACTGCCCAAGGTTATTTATAGATTCAATGCCATCCCCATCAAGCTACCAATGAGTTTCTTCACAGAATTGGGAAAAACTGCTTTAAAGTTCATATGGAACCAAAAAAGAGTCTGCATTGCCAACACAATCCTAAGTCAAAAAGAACAAAGCTGGAGGCATCACGCTACCTGACTTCAAACTATACTACAAAGCTACAGTAACCAAAACACCATGGTACTGGTACCAAAACAGAGATATAGACCAATGGAACAGAACAGAGCCCTCACAAATAATACCACACATCTACAGCCATCTGATCTCTGACACATCTCAGAAAAACAAGAAATGGGGAAAGGATTCCCTATTTAATAAATGGTGCTGGGAAAATTGGCTAGCCATAAGTAGAAAGCTGAAACTGGATCCTTTCCTTACTCCTCATACGAAAATTAATTCAAGATGGATTAGAGACTTAAATGTTAGACTTAATACCATAATAACCCTAGAAGAAAACCTAGGTAATACCATTCAGGACATAGGCATGGGCAAGGACTTCATGTCTAAAACACCAAAAGCAATGGCAACAAAAGCCAAAATTGACAAATGCGATCTAATTAAACTAAAGAGCTTCTGCACAGCAAAAGAAACTACCATCAGAGTGAACGGGCAACCTACAGAATGGGAGAACATTTTTGCAATCTACTCATCTGACAAAGGGCTAATATCCAGAACCTACAAAGAACTCAAACAAATTTACAAGAAAAAAACAAACAACCCCATCCAAAAGTGGGCAAAGGATATGAACAGACATTTCTCAAAAGAAGACATTCATACAGCCAACAGACACATGAAAAAATGCTCATCATCACTGGCCATCAGAGAAATGCGAATCAAAACCACAATGAGATACCATCTCACACCAGTTAGAATGGCAATCATTAAAAAGTCAGGAAACAACAGGTGCTGGAGAGGGTGTGGAAAAACAGGAACACTTTTACACTGTTGGTGGGATTGTAAATTAGTTCAACCATTATGGAAAACAGTATGGCGATTCCTCAAGGATCTAGAACTAGAAGTACTATATGACCCAACCATCCCATTACTGGGTATATACCCAAAGGATTATAAATCATGCTGCTATAAAGACACAGGCACACGTATGTTTATTGCAGCACTATTCACAATAGCAAAGACTTGGAATCAACTCAAATGTCCATCAGTGACAGACTGTATTAAGAAAATGTGGCACATATACACCATGGAATACTACGCAGCCATAAAAAAGGAGGAGTTTGTGTCCTTTGTAGGGACATGGATGCAGCTGGAAACCATCATTCTCAGCAAACTATCACAAGAACAGAAAACCAAACACCGCATGTTCTCACTCATAGGTGGGAACTGAACAATGAGATCACTTGGACTCGGGAAGGGAAACATCACACACCGGGGCCTATCATGGAGAGGGGGTAGGGGGGAGGGATGGCATTGGGAGTTATACCTGATGTAAATGACGAATTGATGGGTGCTGACAAGTTGATGGGTGCAGCACACCAACATGGCACAAGTATACATATGTAACAAACCTGCACGTTATGCACATGTACCCTAGAACTTAAAGTATAATAATAATAATAACAAAAAAAAGAGAGAGACTCCGGAGAGATCCCTCCCCTGCCATGTGAGATTATGATGAAAAATGGCCATCTCTGAAGCCAGCCCTCAACAGACTTTGAATCTGCCAGCATCTTGATTTCAGATTTACAGCCTCCAGAACTTTGAGAAACAAATTTACAGGGTTGGCTTATTAACTACGTCTAGTCTATGTTATTTTTGTCATAGGAGCCTGAAGAGACTAATACATGAAATTAATTCATTCTATATAGAACTTTGTGCCTAGAATAGTTTTTCCCAAGAGTAAATGAATCAGTAAACTTTGTAATACAATTGTATTACTGCAACAACAATTATGCTAACAGTCTTCAAAATATGATAGACAGACAATAAGTGTTATTTAAAACTCCTCC
Source organism: Chlorocebus sabaeus (assembly GCF_047675955.1). Lineage (NCBI taxonomy): Eukaryota > Metazoa > Chordata > Mammalia > Primates > Cercopithecidae > Chlorocebus > Chlorocebus sabaeus. Next base: position 62,835,125 of record NC_132906.1, on the reverse strand, counting down.
AGATAGTTCCTCTTTGAGATTTTGTGTGTACATTACTAAAATTATTGCATGTTTCTTTCTGGTATGAATAAATAGTTTTTTACATAAAGCATATATCACATATTTAGTTTTTTATCCAAAGAATATACTTAAATGTAATAAGATCATCCATGTATCCCTCAGCTTGAGCTGTCTTAAATAGTAGCTACCTATATATAAATGTTTACTGTGAAACTGCAATATTTTACACCAAACCTTTTAATATTTGATGGCTGTAATATGTCTTACTCTGCAATATGTATGTTTTCTATCTTTTTTCTTTTTTGTTTGCTAAATGACTAATGACTGCAGAAACACTTTTATTATATGATTGAGTCACTTTGGAATAAATATTTAAACAGAAAAATTAAGCGTGCTTCACTTTCAATTGTGTTGAAACAGTAAAGATTTTTTTCCTGAAAAACATCTGAAAGTTTGGAGAATGTTGAGCTAAGATTTATTTTCTAAAGGTGATAGCACAAACCACACACCACCTGACCACTTGGAGACATTAGTGTGATGCCTATGAGAGAAACAAAAGAACATTAGCCAGGTGAGCTCTAAGAGAAATACTAATAATTAATCACAAAGAGAAAAAGAGGAACCAACTATCTGGATAATTAGCAGTCTAAGAAGTAATTCATGTGAGTAAACCTCCTGATAAGGAAAAAAAAAAACAAACAGGCTTATTAGAAGCATTTTAAAGCTGAATAAACCTTCAAACAATGTACACATTGTCAGTCTTTGCCTTATTTTCCCAGAGATGAGTTTCTTAGTCTTTTCCAAAAGCTAGACATGTATATAATGCCATTTACTGCTTCTCAGTTTTATCATCAGTAAAATGTCTCTTAAAAAAATGTATCTCATTAATCTGATAGCATGCCAAAAGCACTTAGGATAGTGTCTAGCACTTAATTGGTATCCAAAAGACATCAGTCCCTCTCCAACCACCCTATCCCATGTTATGCCCCCTCAAGGTTCAGTCCGCCCCTGGAGCACCACTTGAAATTTAATTCCAGTGTCACTTTCTACCAATATGAGAAAGAGCTTCAGGGCTGGTCCACCTCATTGGATAATCTGGTTCAAAATGTAATACTAGATGTGTGATCACAAACCCTGTGCTTTTCCTACATTTAAGCACTCTTCTTCTTTGAGAGTGGGGCTATCAAATCTGACTTTCCTATGGTGAAGCCCTCCCTGTTCCTTTGTCTTCCTTGTCTCTGATTCAATTCCTAAAACTGGACTTTTCTCCTTACCCCATGCCCAGTTATCAAAAACTTGAATGATGCCAGGAAGAGATAAATATCTAAAATTCTCTTCAACCACTTAGGGAGAATTCTACCCAATAAACATTTTCTTCCAGCCCATAAAGCTGTCACCATTTTTAAAAAATAGCTAAAAAACTTAAACTTCCCAGCACCCTCAAGCTGCCCTGCTTGCCTCAAGGTGCCAAAATCATGAAGCCAACCTGTGCAAGAAATATGTTATGGAACAAGTTGCTTTTGCATTGAATCTTTCATGTTTCCAGTTACAATCAAGGTAACTATGCCCATTATCTCTTTCATGCTGAGCCACTTGCCAAAATGTCCCATTTGCTGTCATCTACCACTATGAGCTGAAATAATCAATTAGAAAAATACAGCTAATTTTTAAAAGCTGGTATCGCAATCCAAGTAATTTATTTTTCTGTATCTTGATGACATTATTGAGTTATGAAACATTTAAACTTCTTTAGCCCTTGACCCCTCACCCTGAGCAGCACAGAAAGACCATCCCCAAATAAGCTATATGTTCTTATTATCCTTCTACAGAGGACGACTTCTCTCTCCACAATACTCATTGTTTTTTCCCCAAACCTACTTTCATTTCAAATAGCTTTAATCTGTATGCTCTACCCCTTCAATCATGTTCACATTCCCTCCTTGCGTTAATAAAAATCTCCCCTTTTTTACAAAACATTAAGATTTTGTTTAACATATGTGCCTGTCAAGTGGACACTGCTCATTCTCATCTTTCCACATGCCATGGGATTCATGCTATTGGAATTAAGTGCACTTAGCTAGCAGTTGTGTGGAGACAACGAAGATTTTGTTCTAAAGAACACCTGAAAGTTTTAATTCCAACTTACTGAAACTTAAACTATTTCACACGTGTTATTGTCATCTTTTGATTTTCTATTCCCAGGCAAGAGCTTTTTGACTTTTGAGGCTCATATCATCCCTCACCATGCTAATCATGACAAAAATGATTAAATTTAACTCATCATTTTACTAAATTTTAGAATGAAAAATCAAGGATATTATATATAGAAGATTTCTCAACAGTGAAACTATCGATATTTGTATCAGATCATTTTTGATGCAGAAAATTCTTCTGTGCATTGTAGGAGGTTTAGCAGCTTCCCAGTCCTGTATCATGTCAGTAGCAACTCTTCCCTCCCTCCTCAACTTTAGTAACAATTAACGACGTCTTCAGGCATTATCAAACATCCCCTGGGTGAAAATTGCCTCTGATTAAGAACTACTGGCATAAAGCAAATAACAAAAAAAATTTCATTCTTTTCATCTGGGATTTATAAGACTGAACTGACACAGTAATTCAGAGTGCAGCTGCAGAGAGAAAAGGCAACAAAATCTTAAGTAATAAAACTTAAACATATAAATTTGAAACTGGAAATTTGGTTACAGTAAGACTCCTAAAAAAATGCATTAAAAAATGTAGAAGCCTCTATTCAGTTCAATGAATCTGAAACTGAAGAATACATTCATTTCATAATTATACATTCATTTAATTTATGCTTGGAATTACAAGTGGTTTTAATTTGGTTATTATCATTTGTCAGATACTGCAATGAAGAAATAAACAAGAAAAAAAAGCAAAGAATTGTTTAAATGGCTTCAAATGTAATAGATTCAGAGAGGAACAGAATATATTCAATTGAAAAAGTAGTTTGAAAATGTCATAGCTCTATAATTACATCATTATCTTTTCTTAATGTGTTATTTACACTAAAAACAACTATTTAATATAATCTACTTATTTCATGAAAAATAACAATCACAAAATCAAGATTTGACCCCTAATTATAGTGCAATGCAATATACAAAGGCGCAAAGAACCCATACCTATCTGTTGACTAAATGAATTATGATGCCACATTAACTAAATTTGTGCCAAAAACATAGTTTTTTTTTTATTGTAAGAGATTTTCAAAGAAGTAATAACTATTATCCTTGATTTATACATCTTATCAAGATGTTTGATTTTGGAGCTGTCCAAATCAATTTCTTAAATATAGTCACAGTATTCAAGGCATGTTAGAATTAATTTAAAAACTAGACATTCTGAGATGTATTAATGACATCATATCAGCCTGCAGCTATTGCAGCTTGAGGGCTATAAGTGACTTTTCTCTCCTCTCTTTGGGTATGAGTTTTCTAGTGTGCAGGAAGATAAATGCTCTCCTGAGTATGGTAGTGTCCAAGAGATACAAAAAAAATCAAGAAAAGTGTTTTTTCAAAAAGTTATCTACTATTATTTCTCTTCCATAACAAATATAACTATGGTGAAAAGTGAATAATTTATTTACTAAATTTATAGTCCAATTTACATAGGGCCAAATATTAATACATGAGCTCCACTTTCACTCCAAAGTTATCATATAAATGCAATTTAAATGACACTGAAGAAATGGGCTAACTGCTTTGTTTTTTACACTCTTTCAGCAGAGAAAAATATCAGGAATTTTATTCAGTTGGGCAGACTATTTCTGTGTAACTGAGAATTTAGTTTTATTCTTAATTAACCATCACTAATAGAATTGTCCTAAAATTGGGATCTTTTTTCTTTTTTTAAAAAAAGGGTCTTACAAAGAATGGACCTCTCTTCAGTTTTAGAAGCTCATAGAAATAGTCAGCTTGTTGAACTATTTCTAGCAGGGTGATCAATCTATACAGTGAATTTCCATCAATACTAAAAATTTCAGTTTATCTGGAATTTTAATTTTTGACGATGTAAACAAATGAGTTGACTTAAATTCTCTAGAGTCAAAAGTCTTCTCTGCAAAAGGCACTGTGGCATTGCAGTTTAGAACTTAAAACTCTGGACTTAAATCTAAATTTGAATCGTATTGCCACCACTTCCTAGCTATGTATACAGTTAGCCAACTTCCATAAGCCCCACTATTCTCATCCGTAAAATAGGACAGTAACGCCGTGGGTCACTGGGAGTTAAAATGAGATCATTTTGTTTAAATGCTTAGCATGGTGACTGGCACAAATGATCGATAATTATTTTTATTAGTAGAACAAATAAATTACTTTTGTAAAAATAAATTTGACTTATTATTTGGGTTTTCTGTGCAAAATATAAACTACCCTGTGTGGTTTAGATAACAATATTAACCTGCATGCCCGGTCTTTTTTTTTTTTTCAATGGAGGTGTGAAAGAAATACTCAAGTGACTGTGTTGCTGGTGGGAAAAAGCATATCATTTCCTGGGGTCTTCAGGGTAGTTGTGCTCAAAATTAAACACTTCTAGGGATTATGCTGTGACCCTTTTAATATGTGCCTTTACTTTTTTCATTCCTTAATACTCTTTTTTTTATACTCAATGGTGCAGGATTCTGGTTTTCTACTGGCTCCTTATTTAAGAATGTGAAAACATTCAGATATTTGAGAGGGTATAAGTGGAAATTAGGAATGCCTAAACAAACTCTAAAAGGAGTAAGAGTCTATTTTTAGCAGTATTAATTTATTGGCTTTATCAATTAGTTGGTATTATGGCTACTATCCTATTTCGATCCCTACTTATTCAATAATAAATATTATGAAAATATCTAAGCTTTTCTTCTGGTCTATGAAATTTTAAAAATTAGCAAAACATATCATGTTGAAGACATTCATTTTTCACAGAGAGCAGTGAAGGCATTTCTCTACTACCTTTCCCCCATACTACCCTAGGATTGCTCTGTAGTATTTATGTGTTAGTATAGGTCAACAAAAAGTACTATACGTGTGTTCAGCTGTTTAAAATGATGTTAATACACTTAATGCTATAAAAGAAAGAACCCAAAAAGGTTCAATATGTACATTCACTCTCATGAAGAAGTTGTTTAGGTGTAACAATGTAAACAAAATCTAAATAAATGCAACAGTTTTCATCTTATCAGGATTGGTGAAAAATGTTATTCTTTTGATTATAGTTACTTCTGTCCCTGTACCTTGAACATACTGAACAGCATCTTACTCTGCAAACTATTAGCCCTTAATGTGGGGGTCTAAATTTTATTTTTTCTTTTTTATTGCTAACTGATTATTACTACCATTGGGGAAAGTTATTGGTTTCTACATATTTATTATGTATTCTGCTATGATATACAAATGTCTTATAAATTGTAAATATAATTAGTTGCTTGTCTCCCTATAAACTTCAAAATATTTCTAAGAGATTTTCATAGGTATGTAACAATATATAAAATTTAAAATAATCCTTATATCTGATTTATATTACTTCACTTGTTGTATTCAGATATAACTTCAAAAACAATTCAATTTGTACAGCTTGCTTTACACCATTAATATTTATTAAGTTAATTACTATTGGTTTGTAGTAGTTTTAACATAATGTTTATATACTTTTGTTCTATTTTTCTTTATATAGACTTTTGTTTAAAATGCAGAAGGGCTACCAAGTTTTTCCAAATTCTTTTTTTGTTTGTTTGTTTGTTTCAAGGGATATAGACGCATTGCTTTATTGTAATTTGTTCCTGAAATGAATTACTCTGAGAGATTTGCTAATATTAGGTAATCACTGAAAAGCTAATAAGCTAAACTCTTTGTATGTACTGCAGTCAAACATACAGAATAAAATTATTTTGGTTTTTCTTACTCTCTGAGGTGCTGCTGACTGTCTCCTTTCTCCCCATGGATTAGGACCTCAGAACTGGCAAACTCCTTGTTTGCTGCCAGACTCCAAGAAATTCAGCATTTCTATGTGTGTTATCTGGCTTCACAAGTAGCCTCCATGTGAGTGACTATGCAGCCCGTACAGTGAAGGGGAGTTTATCCCTATGGGGTGAGAATGAAACAATAGGAAACTTCATATGAGACACAGTAAAGCAGATAAATCCCTCCTCATTTTTCCTTCTGTTAACTTCTCTTCCATAAACTTTGGTGAATTCCTTCATGCCACAGGTCTGTTGAGGGACTTTCTATGGTTCTGCAGTAGATTAAGGGGCAGTTACCAGCACAGTAATGCAATGGACTCCATTCCTTTTCATCTTTCCTTGCTTCCCTTAACTGCTCCTGAACTGCATCTTCTAAATAGATCAAATCCTTACCTTTATACTTGCCTCAGGTTCTGCTGCTTAAAGACAACAACTAAGATATTTGCTGTATATTATTAGCATCATTCTGACAAAAAGTAGTATATCAGGGCTTATTATTTTTTTTTAATTATACTTTAAGTTCTGGGATACATGTGCAGAATGTGCAGGTTACACAGGTATACACGTGACATGGTGGTTTGCTGCACCCATCAACCTGTCATCTACATTAGGCATTTCTCCTAATGCTCTCCCTCCCATGCCCCTCCACCCATTGACAGGCCCTGGTGTGTGATATTTCCCTCCCTATGCCCATATGTTCTCATTGTACAACTCCAACTTACGAGTGAAAACATGTGGTATTTGGTTTTCTGTTCCTGGTTTAGTTTGCTGAGAATGATGGTTTCCAGCTTCATTCATTTTTTTATGGTTTCATAGTATTCCATGGAGTATATGTGCCAAATGTTCTCTATCCAGTCTATATTGATGGGCATTTAGGTTGGTTCCAAGTCTTTGCTATTGTGAATAGTGCTGGAATACACATACATGTGCATGTGTCTTTAGAGTAGAATGATTTATTACCCTTTGGGTATATACCCAGTAATGGGACTGCTGGATCAAATGGTATTTCTGGTTATAGATTCTTGAGGAATCGCTATACTGTCTTCCACAATGGTTGAACTAATTTACATTCCCACCAACAGTGCAAAAGCATTCCTATTTCTCCACATCCTCTCCAGCATCTGTTATTTCCTGACTTTTTAATAACTGCCCTTCTAACTGGCATAAGATGGTATCTCACTGTGGTTTTGATTTGCATTTCTCCAATGACCAGTGATAAGCTTTTTTTTTTTTCATGTTTGTTGGCTGCCTAAATGTATTCTTTTGAGAAGTATCTATTTGTGTCCTTCACCCACTTTTTGATGGGGTTGTTTTTTCTCATAAATTTGTTTAAGTTCCTTGTAGATTCTGGATGTTAGACCTTTGTCAGATGAGTAGATTGCAAAGATTTTCTCCCATTTTCTAGGTTGCCTATTCATTCTGATGACAGTTTCTTTTGCTATGCAGAAGCTCTTTAGTTTAATTAGATCCTATTTGTCAATTTTGGCTTTTGTTGCAATTGCTTTTGTTATTTCAGTCATGAAGTCTTTGCTCATGCCTATGTCCTGAATAGTATCATCTAGGTTTTCTTCGAGGCTTTTTATGGATTTAGGTCTTACATTTAAATCGTTAATCCAGCTTCAGTTAATTTTGGTATAAGGTATAAGGAAGGAGTCCAGTTTCAGTTTTCTGCATATGGCTAGCAAGTTTTCCCAACATCATTTATTAAATAGGGAATCCTTTCCCCATCTTTTGTTTTTGTCAGGTTTGCCAAAGATCAGATGGTTGTAGATGTGTGGTGTTATTTCTGAGGCCTCTGTTCTATTCCATTGGTCTATATCTGTTTTGGTACCAGTACCATGCTGTTATGGTTACTGTAGCCTTGCAGTATAGTCTGAAGTCAGGTAATGTGATGCCTCCAGGTTTCTTCTTTTTTGCTTACAATTTTCTTGCCTATATGGGCTCCTTTTTGGTTCCATATAAATTTTAAAGTAGTTTTTTCTAATTCTGTGAAGAAAGTCAATGGTAGCTTGATGGAAATAGCATTGAATCTATAAATTACTTTAGGCAGTATAGCCATTTTCACAATATTGATGCTTCCTATCGATGAGCATGGAATGTTTTTCCATTTCTTTGTGTCCTCTCTTATTTCCTTGAGCAGTAGTTCTCCTTGAAGAGGTCCTTCACATCCCTTGTAAGTTATGTCCTAGGTATTTTATTATCTTTGTAGCAATTGTGAATGGGAGTTTGCTCATGATTTGGCTCCCTGTTTGTCTATTATTGGTGTACAGGAATGCTTGCGATTATTGCACACTGAGTTTGTATCATGAGACTTTGCTGAAGTTGCTTATCAGCCTAAGGAGATTTTGGACTGAGACAATGGGGTTTTCCAAATATATAATCATGTCATCTACAAACAGAGATAATTTGACTTCCTCTCTTCTTATTTCAATAGCCTTTATTTCTTTCTCTTGCCTGATTTCCCTGGCCAGAACTTCCAATACTATGTTGAATAGGGATGGTGAGAAAGGGCAACCTTGTCTTGTGCTGGTTTTCAAAAGGGGTGCTTCCAGCTTTTACCCATTCCATATGATATTGGCTGTGGGTTTGTCATAAATAGCTCTTATGATTTTGAGATATATTCCATCGATACCTAGTTTATTGAGTGTTTTTACCAGGAAGCAATGTTGAATCTTACCAAAGGCATTTTCTGAATCTATTGAGATAATCACGTGGTTTTTGTCATTGGTTCTGTTTATATCATGGATTACGTCTATTGATTTGTGTACGTTGAACCAGCCTTGCCTCCCAGAGATGAAGCCAACTTGATCGTGGTAGATAAGCTTTTAATGTGCTGCTGGGTTCAGTTTGCCAATATTTTATTATTTAAATCGTTAATCCAGCTTCAGTTAATTTTTGTATAAGGTATAAGGAAGGAGTCCAGTTTCAGTTTTCTGCATATGGCTAGCTAGTTTTCCCAACATCATTTATTAAATAGGGAATCCTTTCTGCATCGATGTTCATCAGGGATATTGGCCTGAAATTTTCTTTTTTATTGTGTCTCTGCCAGATTTGGTATAAGAATGATGCTGGCCTCATAAAATGAGTTAGTAAGGAGTTCCTCTTTTTCTGTTTGGAATAGTTTCAGGAGGAATGGTACCAGCTCTTTGTACCTCTGGTAGAATCTGGCTGTGAATCCATCTGGTCCTGGGCTTTCTTCAGATGGTAGCCTATTAATTACTGCCTCAATTTCAGAACTTGTTATTGGTCTATTCAGGGATTCAACTTCTTTCTGATTTAGTCTTGGGAGGGTGTATGTGTCCAGGAATTTATCCATTTCTTCCAGATTTTCTAGTTTATTTGCATAGAGGTGTTTATAGTATTCACTGTTAGTAGTTTGTATTTCTGGGGGAGCAGTAGTGATCTCTCCTTTATCATTTTTTATTGCATCTATTTGATTACTCTCTCTTTTCTTCTTTATTAGTCTGGTTAGTGGTCTATTTTGTTAATTCTTTCAAAAAACCAGCTCCTGGATTCATTGATTTTTTTGAAGGGTTTTTTGTGTCTCTATGTCCTTCAATTCTGCTCTAATCTCAGTTACTTCTTGCCTTCTGCTAGCTTTTGAATTTGTTTGCTCTTGCTTCTCTAGTTCTTTTCATTGTGATGTTAGGGTGTCGATTTTAGATCTTTCCTGCTTTCTCCTGTGGGCATTTAGTGCTATAAATTTCACTCTAAACACTGCTTTAGCTGTGTTCCAGAGATTCTGGTACATTGCATCTTGGTTCTCATTAGTTTCAAAGAATTTATTTATTTCTGCCTTAATTTCGTTATTTACCCAGTAGTCATTCAGGAGCAGGTTGTTTAGTTTTCATGTAGTTGCGTTGTTTTGAGTGAGTTTCTTAATCCTGAGTTCCAACTTGATTGCACTGTGGTCTGAAAGATTGTTATAATTTCCATTCTTTTGCATTTGCTGAGTAGTGTTTTACTTCCAATTATGTAGTCAATTTTAGAATAAGTGTGATGTGATGCTGAGAAGAATGTATATTCTCTTGATTTGAGGTGGAGAGTTCTATAGATGTCTATTAGGTCTGCTTGGTCCAGAGCTGAGTTCAAGTCCTGAATATCTTTGTTAATTTTCTGTCTCGTTAATCTGTCTAATATTTACAGTGGGGTGTTAATGACTCCCACTATTATTGTGTTGGAGTCTAAGCCTCTTTGTAGGTCTCTGAGAATTTGCTTTCTGAATCTGGGTGCTCCTGTATTGGGTGCATATATATTTAGGATAGTTAGCTCTTCTTGCTGCATTGATCCCTTTACCATTATGTAATGCACTTGTCTTTTTTGATCTTTGTTGGTTTAAAGTCTGTTTTATCAGAGACTAGGATTGTAACTCCTGCTTTATTTTCCTTTCCATTTGCTTGGTAAATATTCCTCCATCCCTTTATTTTGAGCCTGTGTGTGTCTTTGCACATGAGATAGGTCTCCTGAATACAGCACCCCAATGGGTCTTGACTATTTATCCAATTTGCCAGTCTGTGTCTTTTAATTGGGGCATTTGGCCCATTTACATTTAAGGTTAATACTGTTATGTGTGAATTTGATCCTGTCATTATGATGCTAGCTGGTTATTTTGCCCATTAGTTGATGCAGTTTCTTCATAGTGTTGATGGTCTTTATATTTTGGTTTGTTTTTGCAGTGGCTCATACCAGTTTTCCCTTTCCATATTTGGGGCTTCCTTCCAGAGCTCTTGTAAGGCAGCCTTGGTTGTGACAACCTACCTCAGCATTTGCTTTTCTGTAAACGATTTTATTTCTCCTTCCCTTATGAAGCTTATTTTGGCTTGATATAAAATTCTGGGTTGAAAATTCTTTTCTTTAAGAATGTTGAACATTGGCCCTCTCTCTCTTCTGGCTTGTAGGATTTGTGCAGAAAGATCTGCTGTTAGTCTGATGGGTTTCCCTTTGTGGGCAATCCAACCTTTCTCTCTGGCTGCCCTTAACATTTTTTCCTTCATTTCAACCTTGGTGAATCTGACAACTATGTGACTTGGGGTAGCTCTTCTTGAGGAGTATCTTTGTGGTGTTCTCTGCATTTCCTGAATTTGAATGTTGGCCTATCTTGCTAGGTTGGGAAGTTCTCCTGGATAATATCTTGAAGTGTTTTCCAACTTGGTTCCATTCTCCCCATCACTTTCAGGAACACCAATCAAATGTAGGTTTGTTCTTTTCACATAGACCCATGTTTCTTGGAGGCTTTGTTCATCCCTTTTCATTCTTTTTTCTCTAATCTTGTCTTCATGCTTTATTTCATTAAGCTGATCTTTAATCTCTGATGTCCTTTCTTCCACTTGACCAATTCAGCTATTGATGCTTATGCATGCTTCACAACATTCTTGTGCTGTGTTTTTCGGCTCCATCAGGTCACTCATGTTCTTCTCTAAATTGGTTATTCTAGTTAGCAATTCCTCTAACTTTTTATCAACGTTCTTAGCTTCCTTGCATTGGGTTAGAACATGCTCCTTTAGCTCGGAGGAGTTTGTTATTACCCACCTCCTGAAGCCTACTTCAGTCAATTAGTCAAACTCATTCTCCATCCAGTTTTGATCCCTTGCTGGCAAGGAGCTGTGATCCTTTGGAGGAGAAGAGGCATTCTGGTTTTTGGAATTTTCAGCCCTTTTGCACTGGTTTTTCCTCATCTTTGTGGATTTATCTACTTTGGTCGTTGCTGTTGGTGACCTTTGAATGGAGTTTTTGCTTGTCGTCCTTTTTTTTTTTTTTCCTGATGTTGATGCTATTACCTCTGTTTGTTAGTTTTTCTTCTAACAGGCCCCTCTTCTGCAGATCTACTGCAGTTTTCTGGGGGTCCACTCCAGACCCTGTTGCCTGGGTAGCACCACCAGAGGCTACAGAACAGCAAAGATTGCTGCCTGCTTGGGTGGCACCACCAGAGGCTAAAGAACAGCAAAGATTGCTGCCTGCTCCTTCCTCTGGAAGCTTTGTCCCAGAGGGGCACCCACCAAATGCCAGCCGGAGCTCTCCTGTATAAATTGTCTGTCGACTCCTGCTGGGAGGTGTCTCCCCGTCAGGAGGCTCAGGGGTCAGGGACACACTTGAGGAGGTCTTCTGTCCTTTAGCAGAGCTTGAGCATTGTGCTGGGAGATCCACTGCTTTCTTCAGAGCTGGCAGGCAGGAATGTTTAAGTCTGCTGAAGCTGTGCCCACAGCTACCCCTTCCCCCAGGTGGTCTGTCCCAGGAAGCTGGGAGTTTTATCCATAAGCCCCTGACTGGGGCTGCTGCCTTTCTTTTAGCGATGCCCTGCCCAGATAGGAGGGATCTAGATAGGCAGTCTGGTTACCATGGCTTTGCGGTGCTGTGGTAGACTCTGCCCAGTCTGAATTTCCCACTGACTTTGTTTATACTGTGAGAGGAATACTGCCTACTCAAGTCTCAGTAATGGTGGACTCCCCTCCCCCAACCAAGCTCAAGCATCCCAGGTCAACGTTAGACTGCTGTGCTGGCAACAAAAATTTCAAGCCACTGGATCTTATCTTGCTGGGCTCTATGGTGGTGGGATCCACTGAGCAAGACCACTTGACTCCCTAGCTTCAGCCCCCTTTCCAGGGGAGTAAACAGTTCTATCTCGCTGGCATTCCAGGCACCACTGGGGTACAAAAAAAAAAAAAAAAAAAAAAGACCTTCTGCAGCTAGCTTGGTGTCTGCCCAAACAGCCACCCAGTTTTGCTCTTGAAACCCAGGGCCCTTGTGGTGTAGGCACATGGGCAGAGTTTGGAAGATTTTGGAGGGTTCAGAAGAAGACAGGAAGATGAGGGAAAGTTTGGAACTTCTTAAAGACTGATTAAATGGTTGTAATCAAAATACTGATAATGATATGGACAGTGAAATCCAGGCTGAGGAGGTCTCAGACTGAAATAAGGAACTTATTGGGAACTGGAGCAGAGGCCACCCATGTTATGCCTTAACCAACAGCTTGATTGAATTCTGTTCATACCCTAGGGATCTGTGAAAGTTTGAACTTTAGAGTGATGACCTAAGGTATCTGGTGGAAGATATTTTTAAGCAGCAAAGTGTCCAAGGTGTGGTTTGACTGCTTCTAACAGCCTATACACAGATGCAGGAACAAATAACGAAGTTGGAACTTACATTTAAAGGGAAGCAGGATGTAAATAAACATTTGAAAAATTTGCAGCCTGGCCATGTGGTAAAAAAGCAAAGCCCATTTTCAGCGAAGGAATTCAAGCAGGCTTTGAAATTTGCATAACGAAAAAGGAAGCAAGTGCTGATAGCCAAGACAATGGGAAAAGGCCTCAAGGGCATTTTGGAGATCTAAGAGGCAGCCCCTACCGCCACATGCCTACAGGTTTAGGAAGACAGAATGGTTTCCTGGGCCAGGCCTGAAGTTCCACTGCCCTGTACAGTCTCAGGAAACTTCTCCCTGCATTCCAGACACTCCAGCTCCAGTCCCAGCTGTGGCTTAAATGGGTCCAGTTATAACTCCAGCCACTGCTTCAGAGAGTGCAAGCAGTAAGCCTTGGAGGCCTCTATGTGTTAATGTTGTGGGTGTGCAGAATGCAAGAGATGAGGCTTGGGAGCCTTCACCTAGATTTCAGAGAATATATTTGAAAAGCCTGGATGTCCAGGCAGAAGCCTGCTGAGATGGGTTGTGCCTTCACAGGAAACCTCTACTAGGGCAGTATGGAGGGGAAATGTGTGTGGAGCCCCCACACAGAGTCTTCACTGGGTCATCCCAGGATGGTCAAGCCAATGGCACATCCAAGTGCCCATGTTCCCTAAATGTGAGGCATGAAGTCAAAGGAGATTATTTTGAAGCTTTAAGATTTGATGACTGCCCTGCTGGGTTTTGAACATGTATGTGGCCGGTCACTCCTTTCTCTTTGCTGATTTTGCCCTTTTGGAATGGAAATGTTACTCAATGTCTATAACCTCAGGTATTTTGGAAGTAACTAGTTTCTTTTTTGTTGTTTTTGTTTTTCTTACAGGCTCATAGGTGGAAGAGATTTGCCTTGTATCAGATGAGACTTTAGACTTTGAACTTTTGAGTCAGTGCTAAAATAAGACTTTGGGGGACTACTGGGAGGGCATGATTGCATTTTGCAATGTGAGAGGGATATAAGCTTTGGGAGGGGGCAGGGGCCAAATGATATGGTTTGTATCTGTGTCCTCACCAAATCTCAGGTTGAATTGTAATCCCCAATGTTGGAGGTGGGGCCGGGTAAGAGATGACTGGATTGTGAGGGTGGATTTCTCATGAATGGGTTAGCACCACCCCCTCAAGATACTGAGTAAATTCTCATGAGATCTGGTTGCTTAAAGTGTGGGGCACCTCACTTTCACTCTCTTGCTCCTGCTCCTGCCATGTAAGATGTCCGTGCTCCCCCTTCACCTTCTACCATGATTTTAAGTTTCCTGAGGAAGTTGAACAGATGCCAGCATCGTGCTTTCCGCACAGCTTGCAGAACCATGAGCCAATTAATCCTCTCTTCTTTGTAAATTATCCAGTCTCAGGTATTTTTTATAGCAATGCGAGAATGAACTGATATAACTAAATATCTATCAATGCAGGACTTATAAATAAATTATGTTATATCCATAAACTGAAACATTCCAGCCTGCATACAAAAGGATATGCTAATTTGGAAAGATCTCTAAGACACAGTAATTGAATAAAGCAAACTATGTGAGATAGATATAAATTGTACTTATACCTGATTGAATTTACATAATTTTTGAAAGAAACACAAGAAACTAATAAAACATGTTTTTAGTTTGGGGCTGGTGCCAACTAATGGATGACATACCAGGGTAGGAGTGAGACAAGTGAGACAACCATTTTTATTTTTGCACCAGTATAGCAAATAAATACAAAAAATTTTGTACATCACCTGCCATATTTCCTTAGTCTATTAGTTGTCCCTTATCTTGATATTTCTATTCTGTTTCTATTTTCATTTTGTAGTTGCAACTTGCCACATTCTTGATGAGTAGAATATTTTCTGATTTCTGTATACCTCCTACATTTATTACCTATTGAAGAAATTAAATCAATAAAAATGAAATACATAATCTCCCTGAGTACAGAAGTTTTTAATGATTTCTCCCATTCTCAAGGCATTCCCTCATTTAACAATCACATCTAAGTTATATTAGACACCATGCTAAGTACTGGAAATACATAATGCAAAAAGAGAGAGACACGGAGAAGAGAGTGAAGAAGGCAGAAGAAGAAAAGAATAGATTCTCTGCTCTAAAGGAACCTGCATTCTAGTATGCAAAGATATGTCAGGTAGCAATAATTTTTTAAATTAACTGTCTTGAAAATAATGCTATTTTAAAAAGCTTTGCAAATAAATATAAATATAATACAGCACTAAAAATAAGGATGTGGCTTGATTTGAAAGTAATCTTACTGTGACATAATTTACTCATAGATTAACTGGTTTGATTTTGCCAGTTGTCAGGTGGATGTCTTTCTTTTTTCTATTTCATGTGTGTCTATTTCAGTTAAAAACGTGTAAGAATTTCTTTCTACATGAAGCTTCTTGGAACATTAAAAACATCTTGGAAATTTTTAAATGCCAGAATTATTTGGAATTGACATTACTCAGAATAGTCCTGATCAATTACCATTGCCTTCTATACTAGGAGGATGTATAGGTGAAATGATATCTTCTCTGGTATCTCCTGAAGTCTTCAAAACATCAATGTATCCTTCCAACCAACGTTTCCACCATGCCCTGAGGCTGAATGGCTGGTAAAATGGCCAATGCCAATGCTACCAGAGTTTAGGTTCTTTAAGAGACTGTTTTGTTATTTTTTTTCCATCCATTATAACTCCGGAAAATTTTCCTAACAGAGTAAGTTCAGCACTTTTTAAATGCCTTCAACCTTCTGAACCTCTAGTCAATATAGATACATTTTCTCTTATTCATTTCAGTGGGTGAGTTTTCCTGACTTCTCTCCCTGGTATCTTTTACTTTAGCAGCTTGGTTCCTGATCTAATAACATAAAGAATCAAGAAAAACAAAATCATTAATGGGAAATTCATATAGTGAAGTGAATATGAAAGAAATAAAGCTAGATCCTCTGAGTGCCATTAACCTCTAGAAAGGACCTGAGACAGTGGGCCTATGGGGTAGAACATAAGAAAGAGGAAGGGCCTTGAGAAGTAATGAGAGACAGGAAAGCAAAACCAGGTAACTGGTCAATTCTTTTTCTACCTTCTGAAAATCATTATAAATGGTCTCCATACCTTCAATAACCAGGGATCCCTGGTCCTAAAGAATTTGTACTGAATTCCTTCATAGCAGAAACATTGGTAGGAATTAGTGTTTTATGCAAGCATCTTCTTGTTATATCCATTAAACTTTGCCTAGAGAAAACTTTTGTTATCATTTGTACTCATTAGGGGTTTCTTGGGAAAAAAAATTATAAAGTTTTGAGATTGGGCTTGTGAGTTTAGTATTCCACAATTCTTATGCATTAGGGGAGAATATATTGCCATTCTTCTCTACCTTAAAAATCCCTAACAAGGTATCACAAATTCTTTATTGCATTATGACAGCCCATATCCTTACCAGAAAGGTGAAAAGGAGAAAGATTAAAATTATGTTTTCACTGTGTTAACATTTAATCATTACTTCAAAATGCCAGTTTTTAAATTAAGAGGTTCTCAAAAATAATTATTTAATTATATTGTTCTAGGCCAATAAATAGCTTTGGAAATTAAATATTTAACTGAAATCATACAGCTAATAGTTAATAAAGACAACATTTTTGTTTCCTTTTCTTACTGAATTTGTGATGTTAAAATTACTTGTTTTATGTAAATTATCCCCACCCAGTCCTCTAGCAAAATTTGGAATAATTGTATAACTAACTTAAATAATTTCTATCTTAAAAAGTTTAACTGTCTAATTCATCTAGCAAATATTATTTATTTTATATAAATTTGTGAAACAAATGAAAAGTAAACAAATTGCAAGGCTCTAGATTTGGAAACAAGTCAATAAATAAGACTAAAGTAGAATCACACATTTATTTTCCTATCATGCTGGTTTGATTTTGATGAGTTCTATATTACCACAAGACTCACAAGAAAATAAAATTTTTGAAATAAATAATCTAAAACTTCAGGTGTTTTTAAACATGTGAGTTATTTGAGGTATATGTCCTCAATTTAAAGAAATTAACTCCCTTCTTTTTCTCCTGGCATTTTATGAAATTTAATGCACAAATATATGTACATTCCAAAATGTCAAAAGATTATTTTTATGTGTCAGAAGATTCAATCCATGCTTCTCTTAAAAATTTAGAACTTGTTTACTTCTAAGGCTGAGTGCATTTTAGAATAACTTTGTGTTAGCTACAAATAACAATCTTTTCAAGCCCTAGCAACCAGGCTCTGCCTCAGCAAAGGCCTTTGAAGGGTTTCTTTCACTGCCTTTGCCCCTCCTCCTTCTGTACCCACCCAGGTTCTCAGCATAACAATTTCAAAATATAGAGAGGGAGGGAGGAAGGGAGGGAGGGAGGGAGGTAGGGAGGAAGGAAGGGAGGAAGGAAGGAAGGAAAGAAGGAAGGAAGCAAGGAAGGAAGGAAGGAAGGAAAGAAGGAAGGAAGGAAAAGGGGGAGGGAGGGAGAGAAAGAAAACTTGTTAAAAATGAAGTAGTTCAGTGTTTTATGGTTTAAAAGTGTATGAAAGCCAAATGTACACATTCTCACCTACTTAACATGCAACTTTTGGGATATAATCCTTCAGCAAACAATAGGTTTATTGATTATAAAGACTCCAGTAGAAGTTTCTTACCAGTGTGTGGCTTTTTCGTGAAGGGGGAAAAAATGATTTGGAAATGAGCCACCTTTATTTTTAAATTCCCCAGTCAATATGTTGCCACAGCAACCAAAGTTCTTGCTATCTGGGAAAAGACAGATGTCTTTGCTTCAATCAAGATGCAAAGCTAGAGAAAAAGAAAAAAAGCAATGAAAATACTTCATTTCATTTTTTGAAAATGTGAATTGCCCTGAGCTGGCTTTGAGACATAGTTCTTATCCACAGTATCCATCAACATGTATTCAAGTCCCTCAATATTGCAATACTTCATTTTCATTAATTAAATAATTACCTCGAATGCTGTCTCATAACATTCAGTTGAATTCATGCATTGTCGAAAATGTCATTCAATTTAAAATAGTTCATATTATTATGCAGTTTATTGACAAAGATGATGTTTAAGTCTATTTAATAAGAGTGGTTGTGTCCAGAAGAAAAGAAAGATGAGAACCACAAAAGGACTGCTGAGAAAAAGAACCAGAAAGCCTCCTTTATTTTAACATTGTTGTTGTCCTATATGTGCTTATTCCTTAACCCTTGAATCTTAACTAAAATGAAGGTAAAGTAATTTTTGAATGTTTAAACTAACGAGAACAAAAAGGGTACAAGAAGAGACAACAGTAGACCAAAGATTACAACAAACTTTTGAATATGGGAAACAAGTAGCAAGTGAATTAACAAAAGTGAGATGTCTGGGAAAAAATACTGAACAGTGAACAAATGTACAGAGAATTACAGATAAACTCAAGTGTGATATCTAGAGAAAGCAGAATGTTAAGACAGAAAATATAAAGACATTCAGTGAAAACTGGGCTTCAAGAAAAGATAGAGCTTTTAGCCCCTTTTCAACTACTGTGTGCTGGAGAGGAAAGGGAAATTTCACCCCTGAGACTTAAACAACAGGAAAAAAAAGTAAAGACGAAGGAGTGGCACAGCTCTCAAAATAGAAAAAAAAAAAAATACAAATTTTGCATATTAAATATTAGACTCTACAATTTCCTTCCCCACCCTACCAGAACTCTCACTAAGAAGGATTCAACCTTCTAGGTATAAAGCTAAACAATTTTTATCTGAAGAAATTGAAAACAAAAGCAACACACACACACATTTTAGCATCACACTCCAGTAGAAGAAATAGCTTGCCACCAAATCACCCAGATGAGAATCCCACAAGTCAACAAACACTTCTCACATGCACAGAGTTCCTGATCCACATTAACTTGTTGCATACTTCATCACACATAGCTCAAAGACTAAATAAATGGGCAGGAATAAATAAGAACTTAGATGAAACAAAGACATTGCTGGGCAAAGAATAAAAAGGTAAGTAAAACTACTGTTAATTACCTTGTAGAGAAAGAAGATACTAAAAAGAATTGAGAGCCATAAAATGGAACATCAAAGGTAATTAAGACTCCTGGTAATTAAAAATATGCTATCCAAAATTTAAAAACAAAACTAAAATAGATTATGCAAAATCCTAAAAAGTGTTAACAGAAAAAGTTATAATAGAAAATAAAAAGTTATAGAATTAGATGATCAGCCCAGGTGCTCTAACTTCTAAATTCTACATACAAAGAAATAGAGAAGCAAAAAGGGAAGAAACTATCAAAGGATGAATACAACACATTTTTTCCCCAGAAATGCTATTAGATTATTCTGGGCTCTCATTGAAAATTTTTTCAATAAATGAACCCAAGCAAGTCATATTGTACATATTTCAAAACACCAGTTATTAAAAGATATCCTAAAAACTCACAAAGACAAAAAATGAGAGATCACAAAATATCAGGTAAATGAATAACAGAATTCTTAACAGCAATACTACAAGTCAAATATACATGAAGAGAAGAAACTAAAAATTATCCAGATAAACTGTTAAGAGTACAAAAAAGATATTTTCAGACATTGATGCAATAACAAATATGTATTTTCCATAAACACTTTCTTAGGAAGCTACTGGAAAATATACTCTTATAAAACAAACAAAGGAAAAAGAAGAACACTGTATTAGTTAGGGTTCTCCAGAGAAACAGAACCAATAGGATATAGATATACAGATATAGACGGATAGATGTATAGATATATAGAAAGATATTTATAATAAGGAATTGACTCTCTTAATTATGGATGCTGTCACATGATCTACGTTCTGCAAGGAGGAGACTCAGGAAAGTTGGTGGTGTAACTCTAATAAGAGGACCAATGATGTAAGTTCCGGTCCAAAGACAGAAGAAGACTGATGTCCCAGCTAAATCAGTCAGAAAGCGATAGAAAAATATCTCCCTTCTTCTGCCTTTTTGTTCTATTCATGCCCTCAGTGGACTGGATGGTGCCTATGTCCACCTGTATTGTGAAGGGCAATTGGCTTTGCTCTCTACCACTTCAAATGCTCATATTTTCCAGAAACAGCCTCACAGACACACTCAGAAATGTTTAGCCAATTATCTTGGAAACCCTTGATCCAGTAAAGTTGAGACTAAAATTAAACATCACAAACACAAAACTCAGGAAACAGAATCCATCCTAAGACAAAAGGAAGGAAAGTACTTCGTTACTGGGATGAAGCAAATCTATCAAGAAAATTGTTTTTACTAGAGAGGTATACCAAAGATAGTGAGATAGAGATCTGCAGAAAAACAACAACAGCAACCTTAGATCTTCTAGAATGTATGTTTGTAGAATCTTTATTCATAATCACCCAAACTGAAAAAAAACAAGATGTCCTCCAATGGATGAATGAATAAACAAACTCTGGTACATCCATACAACAGAATATTATTCAGTGGTCAAAAGAAATGCACTATCAAGCCCCAAAGAGACATGGAGGAAACTTAAAGGCATATTACTAAGTGAACGAAGCCAATCTAAAAGGGTACACATGGTGTGATTTCAACTGACATCCTAGATAAAACAATATTAAAAAGTTTATCCATCCATGGTTGAAAGAGGTTCAGGTGGAGTGGAAAGAGGGGTGAATACACAGATGAAGCACAGGAGATTTTTAGAATGGGGAAACTATGCTGTATGATATTTTAATGCTGAATAAATGACATTATGCATTTGTAAAAAAACATAGAACTGTACAATACAGGGAAAGAAAACAATGTTAAACTATAGTTTTTCATTAATGATAATGTGTAATATTGGGTAATCAATTATAACAAATGAGCCACACTAGTGCAAGATGTTAAAAATAGGGGAAACAGTGTGCAAGAGGGAGAGATATATGGGAGGTCTCTGTACTATCTGCTCAATTTTTCTGTACACTTAAAACTGTTCAAAAAAACAAAATCTGTTCATTAAAAAGTACAAGTTAAAAAAAGAAATAAATACATGTATAGAAAGTCATGACAATAAAATACGATGCAAGAAATAAATATCTGAGAAACAAAGTGTTATTTATCAAAGGAATCCTGATGATTGTTGGGGTCAAGAGTAAACTATGCATTCATTATTTATGGAACATGTATTCTGTTCTAAGTACTCTTCAACTGCTTAAGATACATTAGGAAACAAAACAATACTACACTTTATTCTTAAGGGGCTTATGGTATACTGATATTGCATAATCATAATTTTTTTTAAATAAAAATTTAAAGACTGATTATTGTTTTAGCCCCTATGTATCACATAGTTATATGGATGAATAAATATATTAGAAGTAGAGATGGGAAGAAGGAATTAAGTCCTTATCTTTCACAGCAAGAAATCAACTGAAAATGTATATAATCAATAAATATCAGTATAGATTTACAATGTAGAAATATGTAGGTAAATACCAGGGAAACATGTAGAAGAGTCAAATGTAGTTGATTCTGTAGAGAAAGAGAGGCACATGGGTGGGTTGTGAGAGAGGAGGCAAATGACTGCTATTTCTCATTATGAGACTATCAATAATTTGATTTTTAAAATCTATACATGTATAAATCATATAAATTTCAATGAATTAGAAAATAAATCTAACAATTAAAGACAAAATTCAAGATCTATGGCATGAGATGTGGAGTGTAACGCTGAAAACTGTAACTCTCTCTAATACTATATTCAAAAGGTATCAATATGCTATGTCACTGTATGTCTTAGAGATTATTGGTATTGCAAAAGAATAAATAAGGTTTGTGTTTACAAGATTGCAGAGCTATCACTTTTATATAAAATACAATGTTATTCCACATTTTCTTCTTTCATTTTGTCATCAGTTTTATTTAATCGTGATGTAGCATATAGAAAAATTACTATCTAAATGTGAGCACTTCAGAGCTAATAGTAAAGTGGTACCTCTGTGTATAGATATTACAATATCAAAGCTTCTACCAAATCTACAGTTTCTTTAAACCATGACTTACACTGTGTTAATATTAACCTCCATAAGATTAGAAAACTTATGATATACATATTTTATTTCCAAAGTAGATGGTATTAATATGAGATTATAACGGTTATGCTTTATAAGGGGAAGAAATGTCAATAATAAATCACTGCCTGCTATGGAGACATCACGATAATTATTTTTTCTTCTGTTGAAGCAAAAAGGACTGAGCATTAGAAACATCACTGAAATCCAATTTTCCTTTCTCAAGAAAGTGTTATTGTAAAATTTCAAATACTAAAATTCTAAAGAATGCTTTTATTTTGCCTTTCAGTGGAAAAATATGTCTCATCAGAAAAACAAAGGGTTGCATAATATTGTGATATAATAAGAAATATATATTTTGTCTCCATCCCTGGCTTTTGGCATAGAGCTTGTAAAACCTTTGGAATTTTCTGGAAGATAGGGTAAGGGTGCCTTTCATATAAAATAAACCTCTTTCAATCATAGTTTATGCTAATGAAGCAACTCTTGAAGGATGGCTGCTGGTTGCCAGAGGAACCAACCATGAGAGAAGAAAGTTGGCTCTTTCAGCTCCATGCCCCAAACTCTGGGTAGAGGAAAAGGGCTGAGAATTCAGTCAATCACCAACGGCCAATGATTTCATCAACCATGCCTCTATAATGAAACTTCAAAAAAGCCTAAATGACAGGGCTGGGAGAGCTTCTGGGTTGGTAAGCACACCTATGTGCTGAGAAGTGACAAACTCTGACTCCATGGAGACAGAGGCACCTGTGCTAGGAACCCTTCTGGACCTTGTCCTATGTACATCCTCAACTAATCTGTCTGTTAATTTGTATTCTTTGTAATTTTTTCTATAATAAACTGGTAATAGTAAGTAAAGTGTTTCCTTGAGTTCTGTGACACATTATAGCAAATTACCAAATGTGAAGAGGGGGTTGTGAGAAGCCCAACTTGTAGTCAAATCAGACACAGGTGTGGGAAACCTTGGGCCCTGCTAATCAAAATTGGCATCTG
This sequence comes from Chlorocebus sabaeus, assembly GCF_047675955.1. Taxonomy (NCBI): domain Eukaryota; kingdom Metazoa; phylum Chordata; class Mammalia; order Primates; family Cercopithecidae; genus Chlorocebus; species Chlorocebus sabaeus. The sequence goes on along the minus strand of NC_132906.1, from coordinate 62,811,965 downwards.
ACATGGGGGAGCAGTCTTGTAGGACTAAACCCTTAAACTTTCATGTCTGTGCTAACTCCAGGTAATTAGTGTTAGCATTGAATTAAATTGTAGGACATCCAGTTGGCATTTAAAGAAATTTAGAGAATTGCTTGATGTGGAAAATTCACATATTTGATGTCAGAAGTCTTATAAGTATAGAAAAACAAACATTTTCTATTTAAGATTCAATATCAAGTAAGATATCAAGTAGATATCTAATAACTGTGTACAAATAGAACATAAAAAACAGAAGGGTAGCTCTATCCCAGATAAGGGAAATATACACAGATATTTTTACAGCATTTTGCAAGATGTTTTATATAGAAAACTAGACATAGAGGATTATTGATAGATGTTACATAGTGTATACATGCGCATATACATTCACATAAGGTTAAGGTTAAATATGTTTGAGAGACACTGCAATGAGCATTTGAGAATCTTCAAAATAAGATTTTAGTGTTTTGTCCTCAAGCTGATAAGCAACTTCAGCAAAGTCTCATGATACAAAATCAATGTGCAAAAATCACAAGCATTCTTATACACCAACAATAAGCAAGAAGAGAGCTAAATCATGAGTGAATTCCCATTCACAATTTCTACAAAGAGAATAAAATACCTAAGAATACAACTTACAAGGGATGTGAAGAACCTCTTCAAGGAGAACTACAAACCAATCCTCAAGGAAATAAGACACGATATAAACAAATGGAAAAAAAATTACATGCTCATGGATAGGAAGAATCAATATTGTGAAAATGGCCATATTGCCCAAGAAAATTCATGGATTCAAAGCTATTCTCATGAAGCTACCATTGACTTTCTTGGCAGAATTAGAAAAAAACTACTTTAAGTTTCATATGGAACCAAAAAAGAGAGCCCACATTGCCAAGACAATCTTAAGCAAAATGAACAAAGCTGGAGGCATCATGCTACCTGACTTCAAACTATACTACAAGGCTACAGTAACCATAACAGCATGGTACTGGTACCAAAACAGATATATAGACCAATGGAACAGAACAGAGGCCTCAGAAATAACCCCACACATCTACAACCATCTGATGTTTGACAAACCTGAGAGAAACAAGAAATGGGGAAAGGATTCCCTATTTAATAAATGGTGCTGGAAAAACTGGCTAGCCATATGTAGAAAACAGAACATTGATCCCTTCCTTACACCTTATACAAAAATTAACTCAAGATAGATTAATGACTTAAATGTAAAACCTAAAACCATAAAAACCCTAGAAGAAAACCTAGGCAATACCATTTAGGACATAGGTATGAGCAAAGACTTCATGACTAAAATGCCAAAAGCAATTGCAATAAAAGCTAAAATTGACAAATGGAACCTATTCAAACTAAAGAGCTTCTGAACAGCAAAAGAAATTAGCATTAGAGTGAACAGACAACCTACAGAATGGGTGAAAATTTTTTTTAAGCTACACATCTGACAAAGGTCTAATATCCAGAATCTACAAGGAACTTAAACAAATTTACAAGAAAAAAACAACCCCATGAAAAACTGGGTGAAGGATATGAACAGACACTTCTCAAAAGAAGACATGTATGCAGCCAACAAACACATGAAAAAATGCTCATCATCACTGGTCAGTAGAGAAATGCAAATCAAAACCACAATGAGATACTGTCTCATGCCAGTCAGAATGATGATTATTAAAAAGTCAGGAAACGACAGAAGCTGGTGAGGATGTAGAGAAATAGGAACACTTTTACACTGTTGGTGGCAGTGTAAATTAGTTCAACCATTGTGGAAGACAGTGTGGCGATTCCTTAAGGATCTAGAACTAGAAATACCATTTGACCCAGCAATCCCATTACTGGGTATATACCCAAAGGATTATAAATCATTCTACTATAAAGACACATGCATGCATATATTTATTTTGCTATTTACAATACCAAAGACTTGGAACCAACCCAAATGCCTGTCAATGATAGACTGGATAAAGAAAATGTGGCACATATACACCATGGAATACTACACAGCCATAAAAAGGAATGAGTTTGTGTCTTTTGCCCAGACACGGATGAAGCTGGAAGCCATCATTCTCAGCAAACTAACACAGGAACAGAAAACCAAACACAATGTGTTCTCACTCCTAAGTGGGAGTTAAACAATGAGAACACATGGACACAGGGAGGGGAACATCACACACCAGGGCCTGTCAGGGTTTGGGGAGCAAGGGAAGGGAGAGCATTAGGACAAATACCTAATGCACGTGGAGCTGAAAACCTAGATAATGGATTGATAGGTACAGCAAACCACCATGGCACATGTATACCTAAGTAACAAACCTGCACGTTCTGCACATGTATCCCAGAACTTAAAGTAAAATTTAAAAAAAAAAAATGTGTTTTGCATTTCCTAAATTCATTTGATCATCCAAATCCTCCCACGTGTGTGCATGTGTATGTGTGTACGTGTATATGTATACACACATTTTTTTTTGCTTGTTTGTTTTAGTCAGAGTCTTACTTTGTCACCCAAGTTGGACAGCAGTGTTTCAATCATGGCTTGCTGCAGCCTCCAATTTCTGGGCTCAAGTGATCCTCCCTCCTCAGCCTCCTGTGTATCTAGAGCTACAGGCACGCACCACCATGCCCATCTATTTTTTTATTTTTTGTAGAAACAGAGCATCGCTGTCTTTTCCCAGGCTGGTCTCAAACTCCTGGCCTCAAGCAATTCCCCTGCCTCGGCCTCCCAAAATGTTGTAATTACAAGTGTGAGCCACCATGCTTGGCCTAAAACTGGAATATTTTAAAGATTTTATTTGGCTACCAACTTATTTATTTTCCATTTAAACAGTAAACTAGTAGAAAGATGGTAGAATAGAAAGCTCCATTGATTGCCTATCCCCCAACAAGGACACCAAGTTAACAACTATCTACACAGTAATAACACCTTCATAAGAACCAAAAATCAGATAAGCACACATAGTACCTGGTTCCAAGTTCATATTACTGAAGGAAGCACTGAAGGGATAGGAAAAGCAGTCCTGAATTGTCCATGCCACTCCTCCCTCACCCCTGGCAACAGTGGTGGGGTGGTGCAGAGAGCATCTTTGGGCACCAGGAGAGGGAGAAATACAGCAATTATGAGGCATTGAACACACTTCTGTCCTATTAGAGCAGAAGAAGAAACTGGACCAAATTCAGCTGATGCCTGCCCACAAGGGAAGCATTTAAACCAGCTCTAGCCAGAGGGGAATCACTGATCCCAGCAGACTGAATTTGTGTGCCTGCAAACCTTGCACAGAGGGCTACAGCACTCTGAGTCTCCAAGTAAACTTGAAAGGCAGTCTGGACTGTAAGAACTGCAACTCTTAGGTGAGTCCTATCACTGAATTAGGCCCAGAGACAGTGGACGGGGGTACACATGATATACTGAGAAACCAGGTGGGGCATAGAAGGGAGCATTGGCATCACCCTTTCCCTAACACCAGGCTACACAGCTCAGCTCCAAAAGAGACCCTTTCCTTCCTCCTCAGGAGAAGAGAGGGAAGAGTTGGGAGGACTATGCCTTACATCTAGAATAACAGCAGAGCCACAGCAGGAAAGGGCATCAGTTGGAGTCCTGAAGCTCCTGTTTCAGGCCCTAGCTCCCTGAGGCAGAAGGGAATCAGCTGCCTTGAAGGAAAGGACCAAGTCCTGGCAGCATTCATCACCTGCTAACTGAAGAGCATTGGACCCTGAGTAGCCAGAAGCAATACCCAGGGACTACATCAAGGGCCTTGGGTGAGCCTCTGAGACTTGATGGCCTCAGGTAAGATTCAACACATAACCAGTTGTGGTAGCTATGGGGAAAACTTCCTTCCACTTGAGAAAAGCAGAGGGAAAAGGGGACTTTGTCTTTCACCTTAGGTACCAGCATGGCCACAGGAGGGTTGTGATGGTTAATACTGAGTGTCAACTCGACTGGATTGAAGGATGTAAAGCATTGTTCCTGGGTGTGTCTGTGAGGGTGTTGCCAAAGGAGATTAACATTCGAGTCAGTACACTGAGAGAGGCAGACACACCCTCAATCTGGGTGGGCACCATCTAATCAGTTGCCAGCGTGGCCAGCATAAAAGCAGGCAGAGGAATGTGAAAGGAATAGACTGGCTGAGTCTTCTAGCCTACATCTTTCTCCTGTGCTGAACGATTCCTGCCCTCAAACATTGGACTTAAGTTCTTCAGCTTTTGGACTCTTGGACCTTCGACCACAGACTGAAGCTGCACTGTCAGCTTCCCTACTTTTGAAGTTTTGTGACTTGGACTGGTTTCCTTGCTCCTCAACTTGCAGATGACCTACTGTGGGACTTCACCTTGTGATCATGTGAGTAAATACTCCTTAATAAACTCCCCTTTATATATACATCTATCCTATTAGTTCTGCCCTCTAGAGAACTCTGACTAATACAACGGTAGGGAACCAAGTGGGTTCTTGGAGTCCCCAACTCCATGACTCTTAGACTGCATTTCTGGACCTGCCCTGGGCCAGAGGAAAACCCACTGCCCTGATAGGGGAGTCCAAGGCCCGGCAGCATTCATGACAAGCTGACTTAAAAGACCTTGGGCCTTAAGGGAATGTCAGCAGTAGTCTGGCAGTACTCCTCCTGACGTGTTAGTGGCTACAACGTGAGGCTCCTCTGCCTTTAGAAAGGGGAGGGAAGAGTGGGAAGGACCGCATCATATGGTTTGTCAGCTCACCTGCAATACAACAGGACACCAGATAGAATTATAAGGTTTTTGACTTTAGTTCCTGACTCCTAGATGACACTTCTGGACCTACCCGGGGCTGAAGAGACCTCAACACCCTGAAGGGAAGGACACAGGCCTGGTTGGATTTGCCACCTTCTGATTATAGACCCCAGGGCCTTGAGTGAATATTGGTAGTAGCCAGGGAGTGGTTACAGCAGGCCTTGGGTAAAATCCAGTGCTGTGCTGGCTTCAGTCCTGACCCAGTATAGTCACAGTGGTGGTGGCCACAGAGTGCTTATGTCACTCTACTTCGAGCTTTAGGCAACTCAGAACAAGGAGAGAGACTGTACATTTGAGAGAAAGAAATGGAAGGAAACAAGAGTCTCTGTCTGGTAATCCAGAGAATTCTTCTGGATCTTGTCCAAGACCATCAAGGCAGTACCTCTATGAGTCTGTTAGAACCACAGTGTTACTGGGCTTCCAATGCCCCCTAAAGGAGATACATCTTCAATCACAACACCCAAGTTTTTAAAATATCTGAAAAGCCTTCCCAAGAAGGATGGCTATAAATAAGCACAGACAGTGAAAACTACAATAAATACCTAACCCTTCAATGCCGAGACACCAAGAACATCTACTAGCATCAACACCATCCAGGAAAAAATAACCTCACCAAATGAACTAAATAAGGCACCAAGGACCAATCCAGAAGAAACAGAGATATGTGGCCTTTCAGACAAAGAATGCAAAAGAGCTCTGTTGTAGAAACTCAAAGAAATTCAGGATAACACAGAGAAGAAATTCAGAATTCTATCAGATAAATTTAACAGAGACTGAGATAATTTAAAAAGAATCAAGCAGAAATTCTGCAGCTGAAAAAATGCAGCTGGTGTACTGACGAATGCATCAGTCTTTCAATATCAGAATGGTTCAAACAGAAGCAAGAATTAGTGTTATTTGAAAATGCACAGAAGAGTCAGCTGAGGTGGCTCATGCCTGTAATCCCAACACTTTGGGAGACCAAGGTAGGCTGATCACTTGAAGCCAGCAGTTCAAGACCAGCATGGCGAACATGGTGAAAACTCATCTCTACTAAACATATAAAAATTAGCCAGGTGTGGTGGTGCATGCCTGTAATCCTAGTTACCTGGGAGGCTAAGGCACAAGAATCACTTGAACGTGGGAAGTGGAGGTTGCAGTGAGCTGAGGTCGTGTCTCTGCACTCCAGTCTGGGTGACAGTGCAAGGCCCTGTCTCAAAAATAACATAACATAACATAACATAACATAACATAACATAACATAAATAAAATAAAATAAAATAAAATACAGAAAAAGAAAATATACAGAGGAGACAAAAATAAAAATAAAATAAAAAACAATGAAGCCAGCCTACAAGATCTAGAAAATAACCTCAAAAGGGCAAGTCTAGGAGTTATTGGCCTTAAAGAGGAAGTAGAGGAAGAGATAGAGGTAGAAAGTTTATTCAAAGAGACAATGACAGAGAACTTCCCAAACCTGGAGAAATATATCAATATCCAAGTACAAGAAGGCTATAGACTAGCAGATCTAACCCAGAGAAGACTGTTTTAAGGCATTTAGTAATCAAACTCCCAAAGGTAAAGGATAAAGAAAGGATTGACTATAAAAGCAGCAAGAAAAAGAAACAACTAATATACAATGACTCCAATATGTCTGATGGCAGACTTTTCACTGGAAAACTTACAGGCCAGGAGAGTGGCATAACATATTTAAAGTGCTGAAGGAAGAAAGCTTTTACTGTGGAATAGTATAGCCAGTGAAAATATCTTTCAAACATGAAGGACAAATAAAGACTTTCCCAGACAAACAAAAGCTGAGGGATTTCATCAATATCAGACCTGTCCTATAAGACATGCTAACAAGAGTACTTCAATCAGAAAGAAGAAGGCATTAATGAGCAATAAGTAATCACCTGAAGGTACAAAACTTCCTGGTAATAGTAAGTACACAGAATTTTATATTTTACAAACACAGAATATTGTAACACTGTAACTGTGGTATATAAACTACTCTTAAGTAAAAAGACTAAATGATGAACCAATCAAAAATAATAACAACAATAACTTTTCCAGACACAGTCAATACAATAAGATATAAATAGAAACAAAAAAAGCTAAAAAGCAAGGGGATAAAATTAAGTCATGGGGTCAGGCATGGGGGCTCACGCCTGTAATCCCAACACTTTGGGAGGCTGAGGTGGGCAGATCATGAGGTCAGGAGTTTGAGATCAGCCTGACCAGCATGGTGAAACCACTCTCTACTAAAAATACAAAAATTAGCCAGGCGTGGTGGCTAATGCCCATAATCCCAGCTACTCGGAAGGCTGAGGCAGGAGAATCACTTGAACCCAGGAGGCGGAGGTCGCAGTGAGCTGAGATCACGCCATTGTGCTCCAGCCTGGGCGACAGAGCAAGACTTTGTCTCAAATAAATAAATAAATAAAACTAAGGCATGGAGTTTTTATTAGTGTTCTTTTTCCTTGTTTGTTTATGCAATAGTGTCAAGTTGTTATCAGGTTAAAATATTGGGTTATAAGAGCATTTGCAAGCCTCATGGCAACCTCAAACCAAAAAAGAAACATAATGGATACACACAAATTTTTAAAGCAAGAAATTAAATCATATCACTAGAGAAAATCACCTTCACCACAGGAAGACAAGAAGGAAAGAAACAAGGAAGAGAAGACCACAAAACAACCAGAAAACAACAAAATGGCAAAAGTAAGTCCTTATCAGTATCATTGAAAGTAAATGGACTAAACTCTCTAATCAAAATACATATACTGACTGAATGAATTAAAAAAAACAAGACCCATTGATCTGCTGTTTATGAGAAATACATTTCACCTATATAGACACACAGAAACTGAAAATAAAGGGATACAAACAGATATTCCGTGCCAATGGAAACCAGAAATAAGAGTAGGAGTAGCCATACTTAGACATCAGACAAAATAGACTTCGAGAGAAAAATTACAAGAAGAGACAAAGAAGATCACCATATAATGGTAAAAATGTCACTACAGCAAGAGGATATAACAATTCTAAATATATATGTACCCAAAATTAGAGCACCCAGATATATAAAAGAAATATTATTAGAGGTAAAGAGAGAGATAGTCCCCAACACAATAATAGCTACAGAATTCAACACCCAAGTTTCAGCATTGGACAGATCTTTCAAACAGAAAATCAACAAAGAAACATCAGACATAATCTGCACTATAAACTGAATGGATCAAATAGATATTTACAGAATATTTCATCCAAGGACTGCAGAATAAACATTCTTTTCCTTAACACGTGGATCATTCTGCATGATAGACCATATATTAGGTCATAAAACAAGTCTTAAAACATTAAAAATATATGTATCAAGCCTATTCTCTGACCACAATGAAATAAAACTAGAAATTAATAACAGAAAATTTGGAAAATATATAAACACATGGAAATTATACAATATTCTCCTGAATGACCAGTGGATCAATGAAAAACATTAAGAAGAAAATTGAAAGATGTCTAAAAACAAATGATAAAGAAAACACAATATACCAAAACCTATGGAATACAGCAAAAGCAGTACTCAGAGGGAAGTTTATGGCTACAAGTGCCTACAACAAAAAAATAAGAAAAACTTCAAAAAATCAATCTAATGATGTATCTTAAAGAACTACAAAAGTGAGAACAAACCAAACCCAAAACTAGTAGGAGAAAAAAAATAATAAAGATCAGAGCAGAAATAAATGAAATTGAAAAAAAATACAAAACAAAAGATAAAATTTTTACAAAGTTGTATTTTTGAAAAGTTAAACTAAATTGACAAACCTTTAACCAGACTAAATAAAGAAGAGAGAAGGCCCAAATAAATAAAATCAGAAATGAAAAAGGAGACATTACAACTGATACTGCAGAAATTCAAAGTATTATTATTGGCTACTATGAGCAACTATATGCCAATAAATTGGAAAATCTAGAAGAAATGAACAAATTCCTATATACATACAACCTACCAAGATTGAATCAAGAAGAAATACAAAACCTGAACAGACCAATAACAAACAATGAGATCGAAGCCATAATAAAACGTTTCCCAGTAACGAAAAGCCCAAGACCCAATGGTTTCACTGCTGAATTCTACCAGACATGTAAAGAAGAACCAATATCAATCCTACTCAAACTATTCTGAAAAATTGAAAAAGAGGGAATACATCCAAATTCATTCTATGAATTTGGTATCTACCCTGATACCAAAACCAGACAAAGACATATCAAAAAAAAAAAAAGAAAGAAAGAAAGAAAGAAACTTCAGGCCAATATATCTGATGAATACTAATGCAAAAATCCTCAACAAAATGCTAGCAAACCAAATTCAACAACATATTAGAAAGATCATTCATCACAACCAAGAGGGATTTATCCCTAGGATGCAAGGATGGTTCAACACACATGAATCAATCATGTGTATGACACATTATATCACAGTACTAAGGACCAAAACCCATATGAACATTTAAATTGATGATGAAAAAGCACTTGATAAAATTCAACATCCCTTCAGATAAAAACCCTCAAAAAACTGGTGTTAGAAGTAACATACTTTAACATAATAAAAGCTACATATAACAGACTCACAGCTAGTATCCCCCTGAATGGAGAAAAACTAAAAGCCTTTCCTCTAAGATCTGAAACACAAGGATACCGCTATCATCAGTATTATTCAACATAGTAGGAAATCCTAGCCGAAGCAATCGGACAAGTGAAAGATAGAGCATTCAAAGTGGAAAGGAGGAAGTTGATTATCCTTGTTTGCAGGTGATATGATCTTATATTTAGAAAACCCAAAAGACTCCAAAAGAAACTTACTAGAACTGATAAAGTTGCAGGACACAAAATCAACATACAAAAATCAGTAACATTTCTATATGCCAACAGCGAACAATGTGAAAAAGAATTTTTTTAAAATGCCATTTACAATAGCCACACATAAATTAAATACCTAGGAATTAACCAAAGGAGTGAAAAATGTCTAAGATTTCACACCACCAAGAATATTTCCTCTGAGGTTCTACTAGTCAAGCTAAGGCCATAACTTGTGTCCCTTCTCTTTATTTTTTTCTCCTTTTTCCTTCCCAGCTGTATTTGTGATTCTCCCTTGCACAATTATTCACTTGGTAATGGGCTATGGCAACAAATACATTCTCAAGCCTAATGCCATTACCCATTCAGGGCTCAACATCATTTCAGTCAAAGAAAGTATTTCATTAGGGGTTTAGGATTCCATAGTTAGGAATCCCCCAAGGCTATCAGAATGATTAAAACAAGCTCTGTGGTTTAGACTTTCTTGTAAGGGAATCAGTTGGGCTCATTCTCATTAATCCAAAACAGCTTCTTTACCCAGACCTACTCAGCTATTGTGTAGCCTCTTCTCTTAGTGCTAATAGATTTTCATTTTTCCTGGTTCCTTTCATTTTGTGTTTAGAATGAGAGATAAATGTACACTAAGGTGGTGTGGGGTTTGGAGGCTCACTTACTGGAATTCTTGAAATCAGGCTCTGTGTGTACTTCATCCCTATATGTCTTGCAGAAATAGTACACTGTCTTAGACAGTATATGTGCTCAATGAATATTAATTTAAACTGTGAGTTAAGGCTAAGTGGATTAGCCAAGTGAAAATATACATAATGTGGAAAATTTTAAAAAGGAAAGTATTACACTTTTGGATACTAACTTAAGCAAACAGTATCTTACACAAGTGGATGTGTTCTGCGGGAAGATGCCCATAACAGATTAGGACCAGAGACTCTGTTAAGTGTCTCATTGTATTCACCATTTATACTAACCTCAGCTATTCCATTTAATTGTGCAAATTCTCTCGACATAAAAAATAAAATTAGTGTTACTGGTCCAGTATGCGTAGATTTATATTTTCCTGTTATTCAAGTGTATTTTTTCATCTGGTATTCACAAGCTGCATTTTCTAAGGGACGATGTCAGATAAGGGTATATTCAATAACTGTGGAACACAGTAGCAGATTAAGGTGCACCAACGGATAGAATCTGGGCCCATGAACCTGGGATTTGCAACTACTGAATTAAACAATGCAAATGCTTAGCTTAACATGGCAGGACATATTTCTTGGAAATATTTTTTTGGATGATTGGTTTCTTCACACACAAAAAGACAAATTTTCCTAGAATATTTGGCTATTTTTTAACTTTCTCATAATTGATTATATATAATAAACAAGAACACATCACATGCATAGTTTCAAAATTTACAACAAATTACAGGCTTTTTAAACGTTGGAATTTATCTATATTTTCATGAAAATAATTATAATTTGGCTATATTTTATCACACATGGTGCGCTTAAAAATTAAGCAAAATTAGTCTTGTTATATTACACTTGTATTACTTATTATACAAAGTATATCACACAGATCATACTTTATTATGACTACAGAGAAACTATGCCTACTGTGTTTACTGCTGCAACACAGTAATTCCATGAGCGTTTCAGAGTCCCTTTGGGAATTCCTCATAGTGACATGACATCCCAAACTGCCAGAATCCACATTTGGATATGTATGATTTTGCTTAAAAATATGTTAAATTTTATGTAGCCAAGCAGTTCTCCCTTTGGCTACTCATCTGAGGAGTCCCAGGAAATTATGCATTTCTATTCTAAGGCTGGAACTATTTACCCTTTGAAAGAAATATAAGGAAATAAAATAAACTCAAGTTGCCTTTAAAACTATTACTTTAAAGGCAATGTTACCTACACAGAAGATCTTCAGTAAAGCAACTAAATGCCTATTTAACACTTATAACATGTTAAGAGGTTTATTACCTATATCAATGAAGGATTGAAAAATATCTTAAAAGTCTTCTTCAAGTTACAACTTGATTTGGATTATTTAAGCAGAATCCAATGAAAACCTGTTCTATTTGTAGGAATTGCTGACAAAGACTATTTAACAAATTCCTCTTAAAGAAACTGGTCAGATAATTGTTACTGTGATTTAATATACAGCTTTCAGTCTGTTTCTTGATAATTCTGAGTGAAAATGAAGATGACTGATTACCAATCTCTGCACAGAATTTCAGTTGACGTGCAGACTAAGTAACTTTTCAGCCTTCTGCTTTTCCATTAATAAACTCAAATTCTTTTCTCAAAATCTACTTGCTCAATTCTGTCATGTTCCCTATTCTTCCACAATGTACAACTAAAAACCCTGGCATTGTTACACAAAAGCAAACAGAGCAAGCCTGATAAATAGGGAAAAAAAAAGTCAGAACAGCTAGCAGCTGGGAACATAAGGATGCAAGGAACACCATGATAGTGAGTTCCTCACATGTATCCCAGACTTGGAGCTGAAGAAGCTGGCAATCCAAACACAGGAAAAGTGAAATTAAATGAAAGCCACAGAAAAATCTTACTCTTCCTAAACAAACAAAACAACAACAATAACAACAACAACAAAAATAAATAAAACAGAATGGGCAGCCTAGCAAGATACCTTCAGCAATAACTGCTTGACTCAAGCCAAACCTCAAAAGAAAAAATGGTGGTCTTATCCCCTTCCTCATCAACAAAGTCAGAGAGAAGAATCTGGCTATCTACTCCCATCTATTAATAGTAATAATAAGGTGTCCCTTCCTCTATCTGCTTAGGGTGGTGCCTGAAGGGGTTAGTGGAGAGTCAGTATTCTCACCACCTCCTTGACAAATGAGGTCACTCTCTCCACGGTGTCAGTAGAGGAATGTGGGAGCAGTAAAGAGGCACTCCTAGCCATCTTAGCCAGAAAAGTATGAGTGGATTTCACCTGGGGAGCCAGTATTCCCATCTCTGCCCAGCAGTAATGAGAAACTTTCCCCAGGTGTTATTACGTTGAGTAGGGAGCCTAGATTTCCTCTCTCACCTAACAGCACTTACAAAACAACAGCACTGATTCCCCCTCTCCAACTGTCCCCTGAAAGAATGGTGTCAAAGAAGTCAGCTAAAACAAAGATTTAAATAAGATCCAGAGTCTCATACATAATAACAGAAGCTTCCAAGTTTCAAACAAAAGTCACTGATTACTTTAAGAATCAGAAAATTCTCAAAGTGAATGAAGAAAATATTAATAGAAGTCAACGCTGATGAGAGAGATATTAGGATTAACTGACAAAGACTTTACAGCAACCATCATAAAATTGCTTCAATATGCAATTATGAACATGCTTCGACCAATTAAAACATATAAAGACTCAGCAGGAAAAAAAAAAAGGACATCTCAGCAAAGAGAGAGAAGATATAAAGAATACCAGATAGAAATTTAAGAACTGAAAAATATGATTGTTTTTAAAAATATAAATGGATGTGTTCAAAAACAAAATGGAGAGGGAAGACAAAACAACCAATGGACTTGAAGATAGAAAATATAAATTGTCAAATGTGAGCAACAGAAAGAAAATATACTAAAAATATAAAATAAACACAGTCAGAGGGACTTGTGGGACAAAAAGAAAATAGCTAACATTTGTGTCATCAGAGTTCCAGGGGAAGAGAATAAGGAGTGTGGAGCTAAAATCTTAAAGAAATATGTGAAAAATATTTCCAAATTTGGCAAAAGAAATAAATCTACATAATCAAGAAGCTGGATGAATGACAACAGTATAACTCAAAGAAATCACAGCAAAACATATAATGCTCAAACTTTGGAAAATAAAGACAAAGAAAAATGTTGAAAGCAGTGAGAGAGAAACTACACTTTATCTCTAGGGAAAAATAATTTGAATTACAATGGATTTTTTTTATCAGAAACCACAGAGGTTAGAAGGAAGTGACACATTTTCTAAGAACTGGAAAAAAAATAAACTGCTAACCCAGAACTCTATAGTCAGCAAAATATTTTTCAGGACTGGAAGAAAAATCAAGGTATTCTCAGATGAAAAAAAAAAAAAAAAAACATGAGAAATTGTTACAATCAAACCTACCCTGCATATCAGATCCTAATAATCTTAACTCAGGTACTGTCTTTAGCATCCCACTGTCCTCCCTACTCCAAGCCAGAGCCTATGTAAACAGAGGAAAGAGTTTTTCACCCTTCTTACTGAGAATACACATAGAAGTATTTTATGTGTCACTATAGAATTGATTATATTTATTTGTGTTTAAATAAACAAGTGTATTTATTTATTTATTTATTTTTGAGATGGAGTCTTGCAGTGTCAGGATCTTGGCTCACTGCAACCTCCGCCTCCTGGGTTCAAGCAATTCTCCTGCCTCAGCCTCCCAAGTAGCTGGGACTACAGGCATGTGCCACCACATCCAGCTAATTTTTGTATTTTTAGTAGAGACTGGGTTTCACCATGAAGCCAGGATAGTATCAATCTCTTGACCTTGTGATCCGATCCACCCACCTGGGCCTCCCAAAGTGCTGGGATTACAGCAGTGAGCCACTGTATCCATATTTTAAATGTTGGTTTTGTTACTCTCAGTTAATCCTTTAGCGTATTTGTGAAGTTTCGTGCATCCATTGCTGGTGAGTTAGTGTGATCTTCAGGGGGTGTTACAGAACCCTGTTTTTCACATTACCAGAATTATCTTTCTGGACTCTCCAGCAGTGGATCCAAATAAAGATGAAATATTTAAGATACTAGATAAAGAATTCAAAAGGTTATTAAGTTACTTAGGGAGATACAGAGAAAGGTGAAAGTCAACATTAAAAATATTTAAAACAATTCAGGATATGAATGAAAAATTTCCTGAAGAAATAGATATTTCAGAGAAAAAGAAACAGAACTTCTGGAAATGAAAGACACATTTAGGAAACTATGAAATGATGTGGAAAGTTTTAAAAACAAACTAAACCAAGTAGAAGAAAGTATTTCAGAGCTCAAAGATGAGGCTTTTGAATTAACTCAACCAGACAAAATTTTTTTTAAAAAATATTGAAAATAAGTGAATGAAGTCTCCAAGAAATATGGAATTATGTAAACTGGCCAGACCTAAGAATTATACATGTTCCTGAGGGAGAAGAAAATGCAAAAAGTTTGGAAAACCTATTTGAAATAATAATCGAATATAATTTACTGGGTCTTGCTAGAGATTTAGACATTCAATATAAGGAGCTCAAATTATTTCTGGGAGATTCATTGCAAAAAAAAAAAAAAAAAAAAAGAGAGAGAAATCACCAAGGCATATAATCATCAGACTATCTGGAGTCGATGTAGAGAAAATAATTTTAAGAGCAGTGAGACAAAAACATTAGGTAACCTCTAAAAGAAAATCTATCAAACTACTAACAGATTTCTCAGCAGAAATCTTACAAGCCAGAAGGAAGTAGGGTACTATCTTTAGTCTCCATAAACAAAATAATTGTCAGCCAAGAATTCTGTATCCAACAAAATTGTCATAAATGATGAAGAAATAGCCTTTCTCAAACAAACAAAGGCTGAGGGAATTTGTCAATGCCAGACTAGCCCTACAATAAACATTAAAAGGAGTTACGTATCTTGAAACAAAAGGTTGGAACACAACAGAATGGAACCACTGGAAGCATAAAATTCAAACGGCTTGCAAAACAATAACACAATGAAGGAAACAAAGTCACTAGGTAACAACATGATCACTGGAACATTACCTCACATCTTAAAAATAACATTGAATGTAAATGGCCTAAATGTTCCATTTAAAAGATACAAATTAGCAGAATGGATTTTTAAGAATCACAAATCAAATATCTGCTATCTTCAGGAGACACATCTAAAATGTAAAGGATCCTTACAGACTCAAGATAAAGGGGTGGAAAAAGATATTTCATGCAAACATAAACCAAAGTGACAGAAATTGCTATTCCTAGATAAAACAGACTTTAAAGCAACAATAATTATTTAAGCAAAAAAAAAAAAAAAGACAAAGAAAGTCATATAATAATAAAAGGATCAATTCAACACAAATATATTAATCATCCTAACTATCTATGCACCTAACTGTAGAGCTCCCAGATTCATAAAGCTATTACTACTAAGCCTAAGAAAAGAGATAGACAGCAACACAATAATAGTGGAGCACTTTGACACTCCACTGATAGCACTAGACAAATCATCAAGGCAGAAAGTCAACGAAGATATACTGAACTTAAACTGCACTCTAGAACAAATGGAACCTAACAGATACTTACAGAACACTTTACCCAAGAACTATGAACTATACATTCTTCTTACTAGCACATGGAACATTCTCCAAGACAGATCATATGATGGGTTGCAAAACAAGTTTCAATAAATTTTTAAAAATTGAAATAACAGCCAATATCTTCTCAGAGCAGAGCAGAATAAAATTAGAAATCAATTTCAAAAGAAACCCTCAAAACTATACATGTACATGGAAATTAAACAATCTGCTCCTAAATTATTTCTGGATTAAAAATAAAATCAAAATAGAAATTTTAAAAATTATCAAAATGAATGATACTAGTGACAAAAGTTATCAAGCCTGTGGGATACAATAAAAACAGTGGTAAGAGGAAAGTTTACAGCACAGAATGCCTACATCAAAAAGTCTGGAAGATCACAAACTGACAAACTGACAAGCAAATGTCACACCTCAAGGAACTAGAGAAACAAGAATAAACCAAACTCAAAGCTAGCAGAAGAAAATAAATATCAAAGATAACAGCAGAACTAAATGAAATTGAAACAAAAAAATACAAAAGATCAATGAAACAAAAAGCTGGTTCTTTGAAAGGATAAACAAAATTGATAGACCACTAGCTAGGTTAACCAAGAATAGAAGAGATATTCAAATAAGCTCAATGAGAAATAGATATCGGGGAAACCCCACCCCTGATATTCAACGTGGGTTCTTTTCTATTTCCCTAAGCATTGGCTGGTCTGAGAAATAAAGGGAAAGAGTACAAAAGAGAGAAATTTTAAAGCTGGGTGTCCAGGGGAGACATTACATGTCAGCAGGTTCTGTGATGCTCCCTGAGCCGTAAAACCAGCAAGTTTTATTAATGATTTTCAAAAGGAGAGGGAATGTATGAATAGGGTGTGGGTCACAGAGATGACATGCTTCACAAGGTAATAAAATATCACAAAGCAAATGGAGGCAAAGCGAGATTACAGGATCACAGGATGGGGCGACATAAAAATTGCTGATGAACTTTCGGGCATGCATTGTCATTGATAACATCTTATCAGGAGACAGGGTTTGAGATCAACCAGTCTAACCAAAATTTATGAGGCAGGAATTTCCTCATCCTAATAAGCCTGGGAGTGCTACGGGAGACCAGGGCTTATTTCATCCCTTTGTCTATGACCATAAAAGGCAGCTGCCCCCAATGTGGCCATTTAAGAGGCCTTCCCTCAGGGATGCATTCTCTTTCTCAGGAATGTTCCTTGCTGAGAAAAAGAATTCAGCAATATTTCTCCAATTTGCTTTTGAAAGAAGAGAAATATGGCTCTGTTCCACCCAGCTCACTGGCAGTCAGAGTTTAAGGTTATCTCCCTTGTTCCCCGAACATTGCTGTTATCCTGTTCTTTTTTCAAGGTGCACAGATTTCATATTGTTCAAACACACATGCTCTACAAACAATTTGCACAGTTAATGCAATTATCACAGAGTCCCGGGGTGACATATATACTCCTCAGCTTATGAAGATGATGGGATTATGAGATTAAAGTAAAGACAGGCATAGGAAATCACAAGGGTATTGATTGGTGAAGTGATATGTGTCCATGAAATCTTCACAATTCATGTTCAGAGACTGCAGTAAAGGCAGGCGTAAGAAATTATAAAAGTATTAATTTGGGGAACTAATAAATGTCCATGAAATCTTCACAATTTATGTTCTTCTGCCATGGCTTCAGCCAGTCCCTCAGATAGGGGTCCCTGACTTCCTGCAACAAATAAAAATGGACACATTACAACTGACACCACAGAAATACAAAAGGTCATTCAAGTATACATAAACACCTCTATGCAAAACTAGAAAATCTAGCAGAAATGGATAAATTTAGAACCTCTTTAGCTGGAATCAGAAAGAAATAGCAATCCTGAAGAGACCAATAACAAGCAGTGAGAGCAAATCAGTAATTGAAAAAACAAACTGCCAACACACACACACACAAAGCCCAGGGCCAGATGGGTTCACAACCAAATTCTACCAGACATTCAAAGAAGAACTGGTACCAATTCTACTGAAACTATTCCAAAAGATTGAAAAGGATGGAATCCTCCCTAACTCATTCTATGAAGTCAGTATCACCTTGATACTAAGCCAGGAAAGGAAGTAACAAAAAATGGAAACAACAAACCAATATCCCTGATAAATACAGATGCAAAAATCCTCAACAAAATACTAGTTAACTGAATCCAGCAGCACATCAAAAAAGTAATTCTTCATAATCAAGTAGGTTTCATTCCAGGGATGCATGGATGATTCCATATATACAAGACAATAAATTAAGTACATTATACAAACAGAATTAAAACCAAAAACCATATGATCACTTCAGTAGATGCAGCAAAAGCATTCAATAAAATCCTGCATTGTTTTATGACAAAAATCCTCAACAAACTAGGCACAGAAAGAACACACCTGAAGATAATAAAATCCATATATAAAAAACTCGCAGCCTACATCATACTGAACATAGAAAAGTTGAAAGAATTCCCCCTAAGAACCAGAACAAGACAAGGATGCCCACTTTCACTACTTCTGTTCAACATAGCACTGGAAGTCCTAGCTAGAGCTATCAGGAAAAAGAAATAAATAATGGACTTCAGAATTGGGAAAGAGAAAGTCAAACTCTGTTTGCTGATGATATGATCTTGTAACTAGAAACCCTAAAGACTCCTCCAAAAGACTCCTAGATCTGATCAATGATTTCACAAAAGTCTCTGGTTACAAAACCAATGTACACAAATTAGTAGCACTGCTATACACCAACCATGACATAGCTGAGATTCAAATCAAGTACTCAATCCCTTTTACAATATTTAGAAAAAAATAAAATACCTAGGAATATGCTTAACTAAGGAGATGAACAATCTCTATAAGGGGAACTTCAAAACACTGCTGAGAGAAATCATAGATGACACAAACATATGGAAATACACCCCATGCTCATAAATTGGGGGAATCAATATTGTGAAAATGACCATACTTCCCAAAGCAATCTACAGATTCATGCAATTCTAATAAAAATGTTAAATAACAACAGTATTTTTCACAGAATTAGAAAAACAATCCCAAAATTCATCTGGAGCCAAAAATGAGCCTAAATAGCCAAAGAAATCCTAAGCAAAAAGAAGAAATCTAGAGGCATAACATGACCCAACTTCAAATTATACTACAAGGCTATAGTAACCAAGACAGCATGGTACTGGTATAAAAGTAGTTACATAGACCTATGGAAAATAATAGAGAACCAATAAATAAAGCCAAATACCTACAACTGGCTGATCTCTGGCAAAGCATACAATAATATAACCTGGGAAAAGGATACTATATTCAATAAACAGTGTTGGGAAAATTGGATAGCCACATATAGAAGACTGAAACTGGATCTTTATCTCTCACTACATAAAAAATTAACTCAAGATGGGTTAAAGATCTAAATTTAGGATCTAAAACCATAAAAATTCTAGATGAAAACCTAGGAAAAACTCTTCTGGACATTGGCCTAGGCAAAGAATTTATGAGTAAGACCCCAAAAGCAAATGCAACAAAAATAAAAATAAGTAAATGGGGCCTATTAAACAAAAGCTTTTGCATAGCAAAAAAAAAAAAAGAAAAGAAAAAAAGAAAAAGAAAAAAAATCATCAGACTAAACAGAAAACTCACAGAATGGGAGAAAATGTTTGTAAACAATGCATCTGACAAAGGACAAATATCCAGAATTTATAAGGATCTCAAACAAATCAGTAAGAGAAAAACAAAATAATCCCATTTAAAAGTAGGCAAGGAACATGACTAGAGATTCCTCAAAAGAAGATATACAAATTGCCAACAAACATGAAAAAACTCCTCAACATCAATAATCATCAGGGAAATGCAAATTAAAGCGTTAAAATACCACCTTACCCCAACTAGAATGGCCATTACTAAAATGTTACACAACAATAGATGTTAGTGTTGATGTGATGAAAAAGGAATGCTTCCACGCAGTTTGAGGGAATGTAAATCAGCACAACCTCTATGGAAAACCGTATGGAAATTTCTCAAAGAACTAAAAGTAGACCTACCATTTGATCCAGCAATCCCACTATTATCTACCCAAAGGAAAAGAAGCCACTGTATCAAAAAGACACCACCAGCACATGTTTGTTTATCACAGCGTGATTCATAATTGCAAAGATACAGAACCAACCTAAGTGCCCATCAACCGATGAGTGGATAAATAATATGTGATGTGTATATATATATACATATACATACACACACACACACACACACACCCCATGAAATACTGTTCAGCTATAAAAAAGAATGAAATAATGTCTTTGCGCAACTTGGATGGAACTTGAGGACATTATTATAATAAAGTAATTCATGAATCAAAAACCAGATTCAGAATGTTCTCACTCGTAAGTGGGAGTTAAGTTGTGGGTACGCAAGGACATATAGACTGGTATAATGGATACTGGAGACTCAGAAGGGGGTAAGGTGGTAGGAAATGAGAACTGAAAAACTGCACGTTGGGTTTGATGTTGGGAAAAAGCTGAGTGTTGGGAAGAAAGTTAAGGCAGGGCTTGCATAATGTCCTCTGGAATGTGTCTAGACTTGCTGGCTCCTTGCTTCTAGCCCTCCTAGGCTCCTGGATCAATTGTATTCCCATTATCTCAAGTAGCAGAACATGTTCCATATAAATGCTAAACCATCACAGCTGTAGATCATGCACCTGCCCTTTTGACCACCACATTCTCACCACCTGTTTCTTTGTTGGATTACCAATAAATAGCATGAACTCCCAGAGCTTGGGGCCTTCGCAGCCTCCACAATTGTGATGGCCCCCTGGTCCCAGTTTACTTCTCAAACTGTCTCTTTTCTCAATTCCTTGACTCTGCCTAACTTTGTTGCCCCCACGACCTGGTGTTGGGTCTGATCACCCCAACAGTTTGATGTACACTAATCAGGTGACAAGCACAATAAAATGCTAGACTTCACCACTACACAGTTCATCCATGTAACCAAAAACCAATTGTACCCCTCAAGCTACTGAAATAAAAATACATTAAAAATAAGTAGTCGTTAAACATCCACACTATTCCTGCACCTCACCAGCCCTTACAGCAATCCCCAATATGCAGCCCGTGTCCATGTTCCATAGTCACAGGCTATACTTTACATAGACATACACACATACACATGGTATTAGGTACAAATAACAATTAACAGCCCTCACGAAAATTCAATTTCAATTTGATGCTATGGTTTCTATGCCTTGAAATGTTTTAGACTTCAAAACTGAAAAACATTCCTAAAATCTCACTTCCTTAAGATAAAATTTTGATTACATGTTCAGTTTAAGCTTCTGAGTCTAAAAATGGCTATAAGGTAAGTATTTTTTAAAATAGCCAATTCAGTGCAATCTCTCTCCAATTTGGCCAAGTTATGTAGTAGAAATTATTCCTTAACAGACTGAAAATCTATGACGACTTCCAATGGTCTTGCCTACCTTACTGTGTTTATGTTTCAAACAGTCAACAGAGCCTTTACTTCAGAGCCTGTACTTCAGAGGTCAGTTGCTTGGCAGTTTTAGCTGCCTCTTTATAACCTTGCAATACAGGCCCCTTCTCTTCTTATTCAAGTGTGTCTGGAAGTTTTCTAAAAAGTGAGAAAGGTACAAAAGAGAGAAAAAAAAAATGCTGGAGAATTGAACCATAAAATACAGTCCTCCTATAGAACTAAAAGGCCGTTATCTTTAGTAAGAACAGGGGCTGGCACCAAGGGAAGTCATGTATCTTGGCCCAAACAATGTCTCCAACACATATGGTTCTGCCATGTGGTATGATGCATTTAGAGACAATTTTGGAAGATTCATTTTCAAGGAATTACTGAAATTTTCCTCTTCCTTTGACGAGAAGGAAGTGCAGGATTTGGAAGGTGCATGCATACTGCCTGGAGGAAAATGAAAGCTTTCCGAGGAGCTACATTCAGAGTTGGATGATTTCAAATCATCTATGCTATCAATGCTACACACTGATGCATGGGAAGAGTCAGATATCTTTTGGTTTAAGTCCAGAGATAATGCTTTTGCTGCCCTTTTTGTCCAATGTCTATGGTTCATCCAGTTCACCAGGAGCATGCATTTCAGTTGGGTCCTGAACCTCTCACTGCTGGCCTCTTCCCGGCCTTTTCAGGGACTCTGATTTTCAGAAGGCCTTTACCTGGTGAGCGCATAGAGGTGCAGTAAGACTGGAGTTGGGGACCATCTCTGCACTCCACACTTTCTCAAGTCCTGTCTTCAGAGAAGAGTCATTTTCTTCATTCCTGTACCCCTGTGGTTTTAAATGAAACCTAGGCAGAAGGGCACTTGACTAGGATTCTGATATTGACCCATGAAATGGACTTTTGAATGTGCATTTTTGGAGTAGAGGCTTCAGTTTGCTTCTTTTATGCCTTTTCCTTGGCAATTTTTGACAATTCCCTGAGCTTCTGCATGATCCATGTTCTCACTCTAGGAGCAGATTTTTAGTACTTAACTGAGCTTTTGACCTATCTACCTGAGCAGAAACATTTACTACTCTGCCTCTTCTGTGAGCAGTATTTGAAACCATAACCACAGAATTTCTTCTCTGGCTTTCATTTTGGGTTTTTCCATCCACTTTATGGCCAGTTTTTACTTTTTTGTTCACAGTAGGTACATTTTCATATCTCCGTCTTTTACTGTCATATTTAGCAGTCACTTGCATTACTACCTTTTCTAATTTTATTTTCAACAGCAGCATTTTTTTTAAACATTTATCACATACGACTTGCCTAGGTCACAGTTTAATGGGATTATTGAAGTGGGTTCTTCCCCAAATATCTTCGTTTGGGTAGCTTAATTTTCTGAGGAGGGGGCTGAGGTACTGATTGGTTAGATGGATTCTGATAAAGCAGGGAGGATAAGGTGGTCCTTCATGGGAAAGAGGTGATGTTTTGGAAGTCCACAGGCTTTCAGGCAAGCTTAGCACACGAGGTAGGGCAGGAAAAAGGTCACTGGGAACAGTACCATTCACTTCACACTTGACTTCCGTCCCTTCTTGGAATGTATGAGGCTGAAGCTACATGGCTTCCAGGTTATCTTTAGAGCCCCTTTTGGGAAATACTGTCACAGGGATGCGAACCCAAACAGCATCAACAGAAGAGCTGTATATGTTTCCCGCCAAAAGTTGGGCTATGGCACCAAATGTTTCATGGTCTCTTTTGAACAGATCCACGACGACCCCGGAGAAGAGCATCTCTACCCGAGGAAGGACGACAAGATGAGCACGTCCTCAATGCAGCGTGACCTGCACCTCTGAGCCTGGGGTCAGCTGCGACACCAAGAAGTCCCCGCCCCCCGCCCCCGCCGCCCCTGCCCGACGGCGGCACGAGTCCCCCGGTGCTGCGGCAGGAGGCATACCGAATCTCCTCGGCTCCCCAGGAGCTGGGATGCTTCCGAGGCGAGGCAGGCAAAGGCGGGTAAGGTCAGACTCTTGAGAGGCGTGGCTGCCTCAGATCCGTCACCCTCTCTGGCAGCTTCCCCTCAGCCTCCAGCTCTGGCCCCTCTGCCTTCAGGCAGCGGGCAAGCTCCCTCACGGTTGGGCACAGACACTTCAGTGGCCGTGACTGGGAGGGGATCAGTGCCAGCCTCGCTGCTGGGGACAGATTCTCTTCCCAGCCCGGCCTGGCCGGGGCCCCACTCCCTGGGTACGCTGCTGTCTCCGCCGATGCGGCCTGGGCCGCCATTTTCCTCCCGTTTTTTCCTCCTTCACCTCGGGCTGACCGGGCTCTAACAAGTGGCAAATTCTAAAACCTGGAGTGGACCGAACTTGTGAAGCCGCCCACCTCAGAGAGCGCTGCCCCAACAAGTTGGCATGAAACACCTGTTGTATAGATTTAAAAATTAGAATGAAAATGTTTTTAAAACCCAACTGTCAGTATACTTAATGTTGGGTTCTGGCAATGGATTGTGTTTCTTGTTTTTCTATATTTTTCCTTTTCTTTAAAACAGGCATTTGATTCTGTAAGGGAAAAAATAAACGTTATAATATTTGGTAAATATTATATGCCAACTGTCCCCAGGCCCAGATTCTAGTGTAGGTAGTGCGTGATGGGTAAGTATTTGGCAATGCACAATATGAGTTTGGGAAATCTGCCTACAACGTGATAATCTGCTTAGGATGAACCCTTCATCACGCAGAATGAACTCTTTATTTTTTAATTTGTTGCAAATTATCTTCCATCTATTCTTTGTCTGTCCTTCTGATATTATCTTCCTTGATATTCTGAGTTTTGTCTGTGTTTTCTACAGCATGATCCTAATATTTTAGCTATTGTCTTTCTCACATATGTGTGTGGATGTCTGTGTGTGTGTTTGTGTACCTGTGCATGTACTTGTATGTGCAAATATGTACTTCTGTGGGTATGTCTGTGTGTATTCCTGTCTATATGTGTGTGGTTAAGTGTGTGCATTTTTTGCTCATGTGTATATATTTTTATTCATCTAATGACTGTTAAATTATTGTCTTCTTATCTGTCTACTTAGTTACCTACATCTTATCTACCTGTTGTACAAAGCACGAATCACTTCATCACTTTCAGAATATTATTTCAGTTAACAAATTCAAATGAACATCTAATCAGGAATATATGCCCAATGCCTAAAACATGCTAGGAACTATGGAAGTTACTCTACTTACCAAGGCTAAAACTTACAGTTTCTGATCTTAAAAAAGTTTATTTTGCCTTTAAACAATGTTTTCTTTCTTTAAATTGGGAAGATATATGACTAAAATGTAATTTATTTTAGCCACTTAACCAAAATTATACAATCCCCCCAAATTTCTCAACATTAAATTAAAACTTAAAATTCCTTAAGTTTTCTAATAATCTGACTCAGGTGTTCTTTTCAAGGTCTCACTGACACCCCACACTCCCACTTCCTGACTAACACAGGTTCTAGTGGTCCTGAGTAATTCACTGTTTCATAAATATTTATTCCTCCTGAGTTGCCTCAAAACATTGAACATGCTATTCTTTTTTGGCCTATCCATTCTCTCTTTTCCAATTTCAAGTCATTTAAATCTGAACCAACTTTTCCAAATGAACACAGAATCCACACAGTAATGTATACCACCCTAATACTCTTTCTTTAGATTGTACCTCTCGTAACAATGTGCACAGTCTGCATGAATCAGTCATGAATTCTGTGCAGAATGTCAGTGATGTGCTCATCACTCTGTTAGGCACTAGGAATATGACACTAACAAAAGGTGCACTCTTTTCATCCACATGGAGTTTAGAGTCTAGCCGTAAAGGTGGACATTAAATAAATTATTTAAAAAATAAGTACACCATGAAGAGTGAATAAACTCTGAAAAAAGATACAGAATACTATGAGAGCTTGAAAAAAGCATGTTTGTGTTATTTATGTGGAGAAACAGTGCTAGATGGCGAATGCTTTGAGGGGAAAGACCTTCTACATGTTACCTTGTATAAATAGGAAGCACTCAAATAATATTTTAATATTTTAAAGATATTAAGTAGTTAAATATTTAATATTTTAAAGATTTTTTTAAATAAAGCTTAATTCTCTTTATATTAATCAAGTGGAAAGGCTGGTTTTACAATGAGGCTGCTTTTCATTTTATTTAACAATGATACAGCAAGCAAAGGAGAATAAGATTCTAATATAACTTCATATTTTTTATTTCAGTCATATCATTATGTATATATCATACAAATAACTTAGAATAACTTTTTTAGATGATAACCACAATTATTGTTCTGTAACTTTAGAAATAATCTATCCTAAAATAACAAAGATTCTTAGTGAATAAAGAAGATTGACAAGTGCACTTAAAACATTAAAATTATTCTGGGAGTAGATTCAGTCACACTAATTAAATGAACATCATGACCCTACCAGTGTTTGGCCATCCATGAAGCCAGAAATCTCTGTGGATTCAATGTCAACCAAAAGAGCATCCAAGAAAAAGTCCAGCTGTGTGGAGACATCTTTGGACAACACCATTTCTGAAAATATACCCCAATATTAAACTTGATTATATTGCATTTCATATTTTGTTTTGCTTTTAAGACAGAAAAAAAAACAAGTTCAAGCATTCATTTTTTTCTACAAGATTTTATACAATCATTGTCTGGATTTAATACAAGTGACTTATAATTTTTGTTATCATCAAGCAAAGCTCAAAGAATAATGACAATATACTAGCAGATGGATAGAGCAATTTAATCACCAGACTAGTAATAATTTGATTTCCTGAGTCCAATGACTCAAAATATGGATGTATTCACTGAGAAATTAGGTGTGAAGTGAACTTGAAACCTTAGAGAATAGTTATTTTCAAGGTCTGAATTACTATGTGGTTTCAAACATGCTTCTACCTCTCCCCGCAGTCTCTTCTCATATTATTTCCATGTATTCTATCAAACCATAAAACACTAGATCTGGTTCCTGTCTAACAGATCTTACTGCTTCCCTGCAAAATCTCTTTTTCCAGCATGTTAAAATTATGGAAGAGAAACTAAAACATGACTGGAACTTGTGATACTATGTAACTTCTGTAAGGTACTTGAGGTCAAGAAATTTGTCTTTTATTTTCAGACTTCAAATTTTATAGTCTTGAAAAAAAAAATACAAAAGGCATTCAATACATAAAAGTACAAACATCTAAAAAAGTATTACTATAAATTATACCACCTATAAGTTTAATATGAATAACATTTCAGGCATATCTCTATATCACTATGTATAGTTAGATGGATATACAAATAGAAGGACAGATGGGCAGACAGTAGATATGTAGGCAGGTGGAAAGACTAAGGAATGGATAAACATGGTCTTATAAGACCTGAAATACAGTACACATGTCATTACAGTAAAAATTAAATTAAATTCTATTTAAGTTTTACTTCATAGGAAATTAACAGAAGGGGAACTTAATTAAAAACAAATAATTTCCAAACTCTAAATGAATGTTTTATCAACACAAGAGATATTATCTTAAATATTATAAAGTTAGCTATTTTTAGCAACATGTTTAATGTATACATTATTTCACTTCCTGTAAAAAAAAAATTAAGATAGGAACTCTCTTGATATTCCTCAATCTCATGTTAGTTAGATGTTATGTTCTTATTTTTATATTATCAAGATTTCCAATGTTTATTTTCTCCTTTTAAGCCATAATTTTGGCAGTATTTATTTTTGATTCTATTTTTTTAATATATTCATTGCTCACCACCAGCTCCTTTACCATACCTTTCTGAGAACTTTATTTGGATGCATTTATTGGATAATAGATATCACCCTTAAATATTATAAATGCCAGTATTACCTTAAGATGCTGTGCAAAATAAATCAATCCTTATTGTTTTAATGCTACAAAAGTTTATTTCCTGATTACACCAAATATTCAATGCATATCATACAAAGAATAAGTCTGATAGATGCTCACTTCAACATTTGTTTTCACAATTATTTTGGTAGGAAAATAGGATGATAGTGAATAATGAAATGACTGCTAAAAGATGTACATCATTTCCACTCACATAGAAAGGGAAGGTAATCTTAACACGTACACCAAAGGAAAGCTGGAATATAATTGTAATTAGCCACAATAATAACCCCAATCTAAGCTTCTAGTCCCCAATATTTGGATCACTCTTTCCTGCATTTAAAATATACTCAAAGGGGACAGCCTAAAAGTCCCATCTAGTCATAGCGTCAAGTTTGCAGAGAAAGCCTTCTGTATGATGCATGATAGTCTTTCCATTAGGAGATGATACATGGCATTCTATATTACATTCAAAACTGGCTTTTCCTGACTTGCAAAATTGTGAACTGCCAAGTCACCCAATTTATTTGGAGAATATCTCAGGTGCAGAGCTTATTCAGTACTGGTCTCCCATTTCACAGAGCACTGCTACCTGATCAGAATGTTACCTATTCCCACCACTAACCATCATGACATCTGCCTTGGAATGAAAACAAAAAAAAAAAAAATGAACTAAAAAGACATGATTTTTTGGCCTGCACACTCCTGATATTAAAAAAAAAAAAAAAGAGAGAGAAATGGTAAGAAGATGACCTCAAAAATTAATCTTATTCCTAAAAAGGAGAGGTAGGAAATAAACAGATTAGAGTGTGTATAATTCTGAAATATACTGTGCAGACACTTTACAATCCAATTACCCTGATGGAAGAGAATGTTCCATAAACAGATAAGTTCTTCTCCTTGAACACAGCTCCTTTGTGTATTGTTCTCCACACACTTCAACTCATTATTCTGTGAGGTTTGTCCCTTTCCATTGTACATTGGATCTTAGAGGCCTAGAAGTGTCGCACAACTCCCATTCACATTGAGTGTCTAAAGCATGTTTCATAACCACATCTAAATTCAAGGAACTAAGAGAAACCATGGACAACAACTAAAGAAAAACAAGGGAAGGATTTCTCACAAAATATAAAATAAAAATAAATAGATGAAAATTATAAACAGAAGCCAAATAGAAACTCTGGAGTAGAAAATTACAAAAACTGAAATTTTAAAAAATCACTAGAAGAGGTGGTGTTTACAGGCAGATTTGATCACATAAAAGAAAGTAGCAGTTAAATATAGGACAATAAAAATGATCCAGTATGAAGAGCTGAAATAAAAAAGAATAAAGAAAAATGAATAGATTTAAGGGACCAATAAGACACAATCAAGCAGACAAATATATGCATTATAGGAGTCTGAGAGAGAAAGAGAGGCAAAAAGAATAGAAAGAATATTTGAAAAATAATGTCTGAAAACATGAAATTAAATGAAAGATGTGAATCTACACATTCATGAACTCAACAAATTCCAACATAATAAACCTAAAGAGATTCACAACAAAACACACTGTAATCAAACTGTGCAAAGATAAAGACAAAGAGAAAATTTTGAAAGTAGCAAGATAGAAATGACTCATCATGTGCAAGGATTCCTTAATAAGATTAATAGCCAATTTATCATTGGAAACCATGGATAACAGAAGCCAGTGGGATGGTACATTTAAAGTGCTGAAATAAACTGTCAACAAAGAATTTTATATCTGACAAAGTTTTCTTTAAAATGAGTAAGAAATTAAGATATTTGTAGGTAAACAAAAGCTGGGGAAGTTTGTTACCAAGAGACCTGTACTACAAAGTAATGATAAAGGGAGACTGAAATGAAAAGACAATAAACAGTAACTTGAAACCATCTGAAGAAATAAAGATCTCCAGTAAAGGTAACCACTTGGACAAATATAAAAGGCAGTGTTATTGTAGTTTAGATTTGTAAATCTACTTTTAATTTTCAATATGATTTTTAAAGCATAAAATAACAACAAATTGAAATTATTGGGCACACAATGAATACAGATGTAATAAGTGACAAAACACCAAACTAAGGGAATACTAAAGGTTTTGTGTAGTACCTCCAATCCCATTTGAGTGCAGAGTTTTGTATAGTATTGAAGTTAACTTCATATCAATTCAAACTTGATTGTTATAAGCTTAATGTGTTATTTGTAATATCCGTAGAAACTCCTAAGATAAAAACGAAAAACATATGCAAAAAGAAATAAAAAGGGAATGAAAATGATTAATAACAAAAAAAAATCAAGTAAACACAAGAGAAGGCAGTAAGAGAGGAAATGAAGAATAGAAACAACATAAGACACATAGGAAACAAATAGCAAAATAGCGGTTCTTATATGTAACTAATTCAAATAAATATAGATTAGATTATAATTAAAAGGCAGAGAGTGGAAGAAATTTTTAATTATCCAATTACATGCTATCTAAAAATGTCTCACTTTAGATTCAGTGACACAAATAATTTGAGAATGAAAGACAGAAAAAGACATTTGATGGATATAGTAGCCAAAAGAGAGTTCAGGTGACTATTCTATGATAAAATTGACTTTAACTTGAAAGTCATAACAAGGGACAAAGACAAGCATTATATATTGATAAAAAGGTCAACCCATTATGAAGATATAGCAATTATAAGCAAATATAACATTTATATATAACTTAAAACGGTGACCACACTGTGAATATATAAAAGTGTATTTTGATATATGAATGTGAGAAACACTGACAGAATTGAAGAGAGAAATAGACAATTCTACAACAATAGTTGGAGACTTCAATAATCTACTTTAATAAATGATAAAACGACTAGACATGTTAATGTCTTAATATGTTTTATTAAGAAAACATAGAATTTGAACAGTACTAAAACCTAATAAGGCCCAACAGAAGTATGCATATATATAACATGTCATCCAACAACAGCAGAATACTTATTCCTGTCAAGTGCAAATGCAATATTCTTCAGAATATACTACATATGAGGTCAAAATACAAGTCTCAATAAATTTTAAAAGATTAAAATACTATAAAATATCTTTATGGATCACAGTCAAATGTAATCAGAAATAAGATCAGAACGAAAACTACAAAATTTACAAATATATAAAGATGAAACAACACACTCTTAAACAGCATATGTTTCAAATTTTAAAAATCATGAAGAAAATTGGAAAATACTTTGAGATATATAAAATGTTATGGAACTAAATAGTGGTGATGGTTGTATAACATGTGAATGTACTAAGTGTCACTAAATTGTATCCTTTAATATGGTTAAAATGGTGAATTACAAGTCATGTACTTTATTACAGTAAAATAATTTAAGAGAAGTTGTTACATCTTGCACTCAACTTTTAGGGGTCTTTGGTAGACCTCTTTGAATTCTGTAGACAATGTGTGTTATATTTGACTATAATTTTTTTACCTAATTAATCCAATCTTAAGTTCCTTAACAAGAAACCAACAAAAACAGTAAAATCAGTTCCTTAAGTTCCTTCACAAAGATGTACACTTTCACCTGTCCTATTTAACATAGAACTGGAAGTTCTAACCAGAGCAATTAGGCAAGAGAAACAACTAAAAGGAATAAAAAACAGGAAAAGAGTGAGTCAAATTGTTCCTCTTTGCTGATAATATAATCTTAAACCAAGGAAAACCTAAAGACTCCACCAAAAAGACTCTTAGATTTCATAAATAAATTCAACAAAGATACAGAATACAAAATCAACATCCACAAATCTGTAGCATATCTCAATGCCAATAATGATGTAGCTGAGAAAGAAAGCAATTCCATTTACGATCACTACAAAACAACACCTTAGAAAAAAGTTTAAGCAAGAAGGTGAAAGATCTCTACAAGGAAACTACAAAACATTGATGAAAGAAATCGAGGTGACACAGACAAATGGAAAATTATCCCATGCTCATGGATCGGAAGAATATTGTCAAAATGACCACATTGCATATTGCCCAAAGCAATATTCAGACAAAACAGAAGAGAGAATCTGCAAATAAAGTCACATATTTACAGTCCACTGATCTTCCATAAATTTGAGAAGAACTTACTTTGAGAAAAGGAAACCCTCTTCAATAAATAGTGGTGGGAAAATAGGATAGCCATATGCAGAAGAATGAAACTGGACTCCTAACTCTCACCATATACAAAAATCAAATTAAAATGAATTCAAGACTTAAATGTAAGACCAAAAACTATTTAAAAATTAGAAGAAAAACTCTCCTGGACATTGGTTTAGGCAAAGAACTTATGACTAAGACCTCAAAAGCTTGGGCAAAAATAAATAGATAGATAAATAAATAAATAAATAAGAATTAAACTAAAAAGTTTTCACATAGTAAAAGAAATGATCAACAGACTGAAGAGATAATCTGTACAATGAGAGAAAATATTTTCAAAGTATTCATCTGACTGGCGGCTAATATCCAGAACATACAAGAAATACAAATAACTCAACAGAAAAAAAAAAAAAAAGTAATATCAGTAAAAAGTAGGCAAAGGATGTGAATAGACATCTCTCCAAAGAAGACATACAAATGGAAAACTGCTCATTATTAATGATCAGATAAATACAAATCAAACCACGAAGAAATATCATCTTACCTTAGTAACAAAGTACATTACTAAAAACACAAATAACAATAGATGTTGGCGAGGATGTGAAGAATAGGAAACTATATACACTGTTGGTGGGAATGTAGACTAGTACAGTTACTGTGGAAAACAGAATAGAGATTTCTCAAAAAAACTAAAAATGGTGTTACAATTTGGTCCAGAATTTCCACTACTGGGTATCTACCCAAATGAAAAGAAAACAATATATCAAAAGGATACCTGCAGTTGCATGTTTATTACACTATTCACAATAGCAAGCATATGGAATCAACCTAAATGTCCATTAATGGATGAATGGATGAAGAACATATGGCATATGCACAACTGAATTATACTTGGCCACAAAAGGAATGAAATCATGTTATTTGCAGCAACTTGGATGGAATTAAAGGTCATTCTCTTATGCGAAATAATACAGGCACAAAAAGATAACTACTGTATGTTCTAACTCATATGTGGGTGCTAAAAGTTACATCACATGGAGGTAGAGAGTGGAAAGATAGATAACAGACTTACAAGGTTAAGGAGGGGAGAAAGGAGGATAAAAAGAACTGTGTTAAGGGGTAGAAACATACAGTAAGATAGATGGAATAAATTTAATGTTTAATAGCTTAGTAGGATGACTATACTTAGCAAGAATGTATCATACTCAGGAGATGGACACCTTAAATACTCTGACTTGATCACTATGCTTTATATACATGTAACAGAATTTCTCATGTATCCCATAAATGTGTACAAATAAAAAAAATAAAAACCCTCTGCAGCAGGTTCAGTTTTCAGTGAAAGTTACCTTCACTCAGACCTTTATGATCCTCCAAACCCAATGGTTTCCAAATGTTTTCATCACCTCCTTGAAAATTTCTATGCCTGACAGAGGATAAATGGTGGGCACTGCTATACTAAGTAATCATGTAAATTAAAATGCCTATTATGAACTGGATGTTGGCTGAAATATCAACTTGTAAATTTGGATGTGCACAACAGCCCTCCATTATCAAGAAAGAGTGGCATTTACAGGACTTGATTCAAGCAAATCTTGAAGCACAGGCATGTTGCATAAGCAGGTATTATAGGTTCACAAGGCACTCACTTCTGCTGCATCAACGTCTTGGCCACAACCATTACCTATGACTTCTCAACATGTCCTCTTGTCCTTGTGATCCTTTGCTGGTACCAGCCAGAGGTAAATAACTGCAGCATTACAGTTATTCAGTGGTGGACATGAAAGACAGTAGTGAAGGCAAACATTCCTTATGAGCTAAAATGATGATAGATAACTGATTGTTCACTTCATCTAGAATAAATGAAGTCTAGAGATAGATCTATATCAATTATTGGGGAGTGGCTAACAAATGTTTCAAATATCAAAGGACGTGGAAATAACAAGATTAGCAAATTGGTGACATAGAATTCTGGAGAATAGTGTGTGGATAGAATCTTGGAATGAGCACAAAGTGTAAGAATATTTGTGTCCAGTGAGATGTTTACCCATGGGCATCCACTGTAATAAAGGCTTTTATCCATCAGATGGAAAAATATATTCTGTGAATAACAACTTGCTTTTTGTCCAGCTAGCTCGGCCACTTGCTCAACGGACTAATGTACAAAGTAGCCATGGAGGCACAGATGGAGATTATACATGGAAATAAAAATATTGATTTTTTTGATTGATTGATATCTGGCTACAACCATTGTTGATCATCCAACCTACGAAATAACAGAGATTAACACTAAATCACAATTTCACAGAAGGCATTAGTTAATGGCAGTTATATTCTGTTGGACATCTTCCTTCAGGGAAATGTTGGTAGTTTATCTTCACTAAACCAAAACTCAGGTTATGAATTTGACTCCCATGCTTGCAATGCTTCTGCCAACACTACCATCAATGAATTTCTAATTGCTATTTTAGTTCTATGCAACGTGATTTTTGATGTAGAAATTTATTTTTTCTCAAAAGCAATGAGGCCATAAAATCCTGATGTGGAGCTTATTTGCCCAATAGCTGGCCTTAGAAAATGTTGAATGGTCTACTGAATATTTAGTTATGGTTTAGTCTGGATAGAATGACCTTGAGGGCTTGATCCTTTAGTGGTGTAGGCTTTAAATCAGCTCTTGATGTACACTGTTGTTCTTCTCATGATAAAGCTGCACTGCTCCAAGGATTTCTGAAACTATAATCGCAAATGATCCATTCATAAAGCATTTCTTCTTCTCATTAAACTTTGTCTTCTGTTGGTGGACTACACGCCCTTGAGAATACTTGCCCAAGAGGACACAATGGCCATTTTATTAAACTGAAGGTTGAAACAGTCACGTGGTCATTTTGGGGTTCTCATATCACTGAGACAATAGAAAAAGAAGGTTACTATATTTACAAAGGTTTTAATGAGGTTACCCTGGAAAGTAGGATTGTGACCAGAAAATGGAAACAAAAGTATGTTCAGAGACCTCACAGGTCCTATTTTGTCTTATCGTATTCATTTTATTTTGAAATTTTTAAAATCTACACAAGAATACTATAATAAACATCTATATTCTTTCATCTGGATTTATCTTTGTGTATATAGATAAAAGATATATGATGATGGTGATAAAGATGACAAATAGATATTGCTAGACCAATAGCTATAGATAAACAGATAATAAGTTTTTCTACTAAATCATCTGGAAGTTGCAGACATTGTTTCATATTTGCAACAATGTCTGCAATAACACCATGTTGCATGGACATTGTTGCTTGACACCATGGCATTTGATGTCATTGTTACATGATACCAAATACATCATCATGCATCTCTTAAGAACTAGAACATTTTCCTACATAAACATAATTCCATTATCATTTTTTAATATACCATTCACATACACAATTTCCCAAAGTTCCCAAAATAAAGCTGTAAAATGGTAAATAAGCATAAGCTAAGAGCTTGCTGTACTCTACATCTGGAGGCAAGCAGAAGAAACTAGGAGTACACTTCTGTAGGGTCACAGAAATTCATCCTCAGATCCACAGACCAGGACTAGATTTTAAAATAAAAGTGTGATCTTTTATGCCATGTAATGACATTATAGGTATTGCAGATATCAAGTCTCTGAGCCAGCAGCAAATAAGTTTCAGATTCTGTTGGTGATCCTGACTTATTTCCTCTCATGTCCCCAGGCTCACCATTTCCTGTAGCCCACAGAGCCAGAAAGCAACTGGAAGAATTTTTTTCAAGTTTCTTTCACAGGTGGGAGGTGGGAACACTGCCAACCAAATCGTTGTATTCATGCAGTGAGCCTGGCTCACATCTACCATCTCACTTAGAACACTTACTTCATATGACCCTGCAGGAGTAACTTCCTGACTACCACAGGATGCTGGTTGTACAGCCCATACATGAATTTTTCTTACTCTCATAAATTACTATTTCATTTGTGGCCACAACATTGTTTATGTTATGCTTGATCCCACCTAAGACTTTTTAGTGTTCCTTTTCATACTTTATGTATCATTATTATGAGGCTGTCCCAGAGAAAATAACATTGGAGCATAAACTATTCATATCTTGACTGGGAATAATCACCAGGGCCACTGAATTTAGACATGCATAGTTGGGCAGTTTCTTTAAAGCACAAGAGCACCTAGATTCAGGTTGAGCAGGAGCAAATATCTAGTCTGATGCTTCATACCAAGTTGTGTGCATGGAAGAGGGGTACTTTAGAAAAAGAGGCACTTGTTTCTAATTCACACAAAGGAACTATCTTCTCACAAAAATATGTATCTGAAAATGTGTGCACAGTGAGAGGAAATATATATTCTCTAGTTTTCAGAGAGGCAGCTTATAGGCTTACAATATCCCTGGTCATTTTATTCATGTAAAAACTTTTCTGGAATATTCTGGAAAGACAGTACAGAGTTCTTCAATCTCCACATAAAAATTAATAGAGAACTCACAGTTCTCTGCTGTAATGGCACAGTTCAAAGCCGTAATGATTAAAGGTACAATTCAATAAGAAGAAATAATGTACTGTGTACTCATCTAAAAAGAGAGCTTTAAATTACATAGGAAAAATAATTATAGGAGTGAAAGCATATTTATAGTCGAAGACAATGTCAACACTCCTCTTTTGGAAACTGATAGAATAAGTAGACAACAAATAAGCTACTTGACATTAGGTTACTCCACCCAACAGAAAAATGTACATCTTTTTCAAGTACATATAAAATAGTCACCAAGATAGACAATCATTTCGGCCAAAAAAGGAAAATGCAATTGATTTTAAAGTTTGTTCTCTCATCAGAATACAATTAATTTATAAACAAAGACAGGAAATCGTCAAATATTTTGAAATAAAAAATAAGTCTAAATAACTAATGTGTCAAAGAAGCAGTCCCCCCAAAATTAGAAAATGTTTTAAATTGACTTAAAATGAAAATACAACTAAACACAATTTGTGGGATGAAGTTACAGAATTGCTCAGAGGAAAATTTATAGCATAAACATTTATATTAGAAAGATGTCTCAAATAATTATCTAAAATTGTTCCTCAAATTAAAAAGTAGGTAAGTTACACTTAAGAAAACAAAAGACAGAAATAATAAAGATAAAAGTAGAAATCAGTAACATCTAAAATAAAAAGAAATAGGAAAAATGTCAATGAAACTAAAAGCTGGTCTGTTGAAAGCATCAGTAAAGTCAATTAACTTTATACCAGACCGACTGACGAAGAAAAATAGAGAATGGACATAGTAATGTCAGAAATAAAAGAGGGACATCCTCATTCACTACACATTCTACAGGTAATAGGAGATAAATAAAGGAATATTATATATAAAGTTATGACCATAAATACAATAACTTAAATTGAAAGGTCTTTGAGAGATTCTAACTACCAAGAAGAAATTGAAAATTTCAATAATCTTATATCTATTAAATAAATTAAATTTATGGTTAAAACCTATCAATAGCAACGGCAACAAATTCCCAAAACAGATGCTTTACTGGGCAATTTTATCAAATATTTAATGGGTAATACAAGTTTTACTGAAACTTTCACAAGTTTTAATCAAGTATTTAATGGGTACTACAAGTTTTACTCAAAATTGAACAGAGAGAACATTTTCCAACTCATTATGAAGTCATAATTACTCTGATACCAAAACCAAACATACCAACAGATAGAAAACCTACAGACCAATACTTCTCAAAATCATACATACAAAAATCAAGAAAGCACTAGTAAATTGAATTTAGCAATATATAAAAATGGTATTACTTCATGACCAAGTTGAGTTTGTTCTGAAATATGCAAGGCTGGTTCTCATATATATAAGTGAGAAGATGTGGTATTTAGTTTTCTGTTCCTGCATTAATTCACTTAGGATAATGACCTACAGCTTCATCCATGTTTCTGCAAAGGATATAATTTCATTCTTTTTTATGGCTTCATGGTATTCCACGGTATATTTGTAACAGCGTTTCTTTATCCAGTCTACCACTGATAGGCATCTAGGTTGATTCCATGTATTTGCTGTTGTGAATAGTGCTGTGATGAACATATGAGTGCATGTATCTTCATGGTAGAATTCTTGATATTCCTCTGGGTATATACCCAGTAATGGGATTTCTGGGTCAAATGGTAGTTATATTTTAAGTTCTTTGAGAAATCTTCAGACTACTTTCCACAGTGGCTGAACTAATTTACATTCCCACAACAGTATATAAGCATTCCCTTTTCTCCACAACCTAGCCAGCATCTGCTATTTTTTTTGACTTTTTAATAATAGCCATTCTGACCAGTGTGAGATAGTGTCTCACTGTGGTACTGATTTGCATTTCTCTAATGATTAATGATATTAAACTTTTTTTCCATATGCTTGTTGGTCGTGTGTATGTCTTTTGAGAATTCTGTTTATATCTTTGCCTATTTTTTAAATAGGGTTGTCTTTATCTTATTGATTTAAGTTCCTTATACATTCTGGATATTAGACTTTTGTTAGATGCATAGTATGCAAATATTTTCTCCCATTCTGTAGGTTGTCTTCTTACTCTGTTGGTAGTTTCCTGTGCCAAAACTCTTCAGTTAAATTAGGTCCTACTTGTCAGTTTTTATTTTTATTGCAATTGTTTTTGGAGTCTTTGCCATGAATTTGCCAGGGCTGATGTCCAGAATGATATTTCCTAGGTTTTCTTCCAGGGGTTTTATATTTTTAGGTTTTACATTTAAGTCTTTAATATACCTTGAGTTGATCATTTTATATGGTGAAAGAAGGAGAGTCCAGTTTCATTCATCTGCATATGGTTAGCCAGTTATCCAAGCACCATTTACTAAACAGTGTTTGTTATTGCTGACTTTGTCAATGATAATTGTAGGTTTATGACTTTATTTCTGGGTTTTCTACCTATTCGATTGGTCTATGTGTCCATTTTTGTACCAGTACTATGCTGTTTTAGTTACTGCAGACTTGTACGGTTTGAAGTCGGGTAGTGTGATACTATTAACTTTGTTCTTTTTACTTAAGATTGCTTTGGCTATTCAGGTTCTTTTTTTTTTGTTACAAAAGAATTTTAGAATACTGTTTTCTAATTCTGTGAAAAATGCCACTGGTAGTTTGATAGGAAAGGTATTGAATCTGAAAATTGCTTAGAGGAATACGGCCATTTTAACAATATTGATTCTTCCTATCCAGAGAATGGAATGTTTTTTTCATTGGTTTGTGCAATCTCTGATTTCTTTCAGCAATGGTTTATAATTCTCATTCTAGAGATAGTTTACTTCTACAGTTAGCTGTATTCCTAAGTATTTTTCTTTCTGTGGCTATTGTGAAAGGGACTGAGTTCTTGATTTTACTACTCCTATTTGACATTGTACTGGAGATCACAGGTAATGCAACAGTGCAAGAAAATGAAACCCAATCACCCAGATTCAAAAGAAAAAATTCTATTTTTGCACCTGATAGTTTACATTTAAAAAATCTCAAAGAATTTACAAAAAGTTCAGAGAATTAATCAGTGAATTTAGCAACATTGCTGCATTAAAGGTTAATATATAATAATGAACTGTGTTAAAATCTACTACCAGTAAATAATTGGAAATTGAGTTTTTAAAATGGTACCATTTACAATTACAACAAATATTATGAAATATTTTTATATAAACCTAACAAAACATGTACAAGTTATACATGCTAAAAACTATAAAACACTGATGAAAGAAATCAAGAAGACCCAGATAAATGAAGTGACATGCTATGTTCATGGGAAATAAAACTCAAAAGTGTTAATTCTCACTAAATCGATTTCAAGGATTCAAATATATTGTAATAAAATCACTGGCTCCTAAGGCAAACAGTAAAAATTATTTGATCATCTATAGGAAAAGATCAAGTGACGTATAAGAGAAAGAAAATAAGATGGTCATTAGAAAAGCTTTAAAGAAGAAAAAAAAAGAGTAAGCTATCAGCATAGCAAAGGAAAGAAAAAGCAAGTGAAGAACTTACATGCTGAAAAGCTAAGTATCAAGAACAAGAGTACAGAAAATCTCTTATAACATGCAAGACTTCAGAAACTATTGTGCAGTGAGGTCTTTCTGAAAAGTTTCTACTAGAAAGTGAACTTTAGATAATGAATAAAAAAGTGTTTTGGTGTAAAGACTGGTGGATATTAAATATGTAGTTATTTGTAGAACTATTAACATCATTTTAAACATCTCCCTGGCCAATTTTGGAGGATAAGGAACAAATTCACTACCTAGAAAACTATGAAAAAGAAAAAAGAGCATTCATTTTGCTTTTCTTATATGAAATGTATCAATGAGTAACATATACAGAGAGAGAAGCACTTTTACATATTTTAATCAAATAAAAATAATGTTATCATCTTTTCAACCTATGATAAATCAACAAATCTTGGCATTGGGCCTCAATAACTGTGAACATAAGAAGCAAAAATGTGAAAACCAGAAATTACATATAAATACACCATCAACTATAAACCTGCCAAAGGGTTCAAATCTGAGTCTGATCAAGCCTCTGGGTTCAGATGCCAATTTGCAGGAACCAGAGAACAGAAGAATGTTTAAATGTTTAAACGTTTAAAATCAGCAGAACCAGAATATGGGAAACATTATAGGTCAAACAGTCCAGGTTCTTGAACAAATAATTTGCAAGAAAAGAAATAAATGAATGGGGAACCTGTAGATTAAGAAACATAACAAATTAAAATTAGCAAGAATAAACTATAAAGTCTAAGAATGAATAGTTATGTGACCACATATAAAGAAAAACAAAAAGGTGATCACCATAATTGTTAGTTTGGGAGAGAATGAGGGTTTTGTGATTGAGATGGGGCAAGTGAAAGAGCTTCTTGGTCGGCTGGTATCATTTCTGATTTTGTAACCTAGGTGGTAATTACAATTGTGCCCAACTTTATATAATTCATTAAGCTATATATTTGTTTTGTATGGCTTTCTGTATTTGTGTTTGCTTTTATAATAAAGATGTTAAAAATAAGGAATAAAAACAAAATTAATAAAACAGTTCCTGACAATATTTATGGACAAGCCTTGTTATAAGCACTGAGATATGAATGATATTAATTAAAATAGTCACAGGCTTTGAGGAGTGGATAGATGAAATAGGAACAATGATGTATCATTTAAATATGATCTGCTACTCAGAAATACTTCCAGCTAATAAAGTACGAGGCTCTAGTATAGAACT
The DNA here is from genome assembly GCF_047675955.1 of Chlorocebus sabaeus. Lineage (NCBI taxonomy): Eukaryota > Metazoa > Chordata > Mammalia > Primates > Cercopithecidae > Chlorocebus > Chlorocebus sabaeus. The sequence continues at coordinate 62,771,258 of NC_132906.1, read as the reverse complement.
TTAATATTTCCTGGGTAAGACAGCATCTGAACTGGCAAGTAACAACCCAAAAGAGTGTATAAAGGGATGTTGCAAGTAGAAGCAAGAGCAAAACCAGAAATTTTAAAATATAAATAAATAAATAACAGAGCAAGAAGTGATATAGGAACTCACAACTGAAGTATAAAGTAGAAATTGAAGAAACAAAACAGCACTTATTTTGAAATTAAAATGCCAATATTTAAACATGAAGTTTAAAATGAATTTATATATGGGGAGCATGAGGTGGAGCAAAATGGCCCAACAGAACCCTCTACTGATTGTCCTCCCTACAGAAACACCAAAATTAACAACCATCTACACAAAAAAGGCACCCTTTATGAGAAACAAAAATCAGTTTAAGTACTGACTTGGCTACCGTGGGGTAGAGCACCAAGCAGGCACTTGTGATCCTTGATTCTAGGTATTGGCTCTTGGAGGGCATTTCTGGACCTGCCCTGGCCTGGAAGGGTGAGTCCCAGACCTAGTAACTTTCATGCCCTTGGGCCTTGAGTGAACATCAGTGTTAGCCTTACTCCCTATGGGCCTGTGTTGGGTTGCCCTGGGAAAAGACTCCTCTGCTTGTGGAAATGAGACGGAAGAGTGGGAAGGACTTTGTCTTCTGGCTTGGATTCCAAGTCAGCCACAGTAGAATAGAGCACAAGGTAGGTTCCTAAAGTTTCTGACTCCAGGCCCTGCTTTCCTGACGGCACCTCTGGACCCACCCAGGGCAGAGGAAAGCTTGTCCCTGAAGGGAAAGACACAAGACTGGCTGGCTTTGCCATCTGCTGATTGCAGAATCCTAGGACCTTGAGTGGACATAGACAGTAGCCAGGTAGTGGTTACAACAGGCCTTGGGTGAGACCCAGTGCTGTGCGTGGTTCAGGTCTGTCCCAGCACACTCCCAGTGGCAGTTGTCACAGGGGCACTTTATATCCCTCCCCCAGCTCCAGGAAGCTCAGCACAAAGGGAGAGACTCTATTTATTTGGGAGAAAGTAAGGAGAGAGATCAAGTCTCTGGTAATTCAGAGTTCTTCTGGACTTTTTGGGTATTCCCCCACAAGCACAGACAACCAAAGCAAAAATGAACAAATGGGTTTACGTTAAGTTAAAAAGCTTCTGCACAGCAAAGGAAACAATCAACAAAGTGAAGTGACGACCCACAGAATAAGAGAAAATATTTGCAAACTCCCCATCTGACAAAAGATTAATAACCAGAATACATAACAAGCTCAAACAATTCAACAGGAAAAAAAAAACCTAAAAATCTAATTTTAAAATGAGCAAATGATCTGAATAGACATTTCTCAAAAGAATACATTCTAATGGAAAACAGGTACATAAAAAGGTGCTCAATATCATTGATCATCAGAGAAATGCAAATCAAAACTACAATGAGATATGATCTCACCCTAGTTCAAATGACTTCTTCCCAAAAGACAGGCAATAATGAATGCTGCCAGGGACGTGAAGAAAAGGGAACCTTCAGATACTGTTGCGAGGAACCTAAATTAATACAGTCACTATGGAGAACACTTTGGGGGTTCACAGAAACTCAAAAAAAGAGGTACCTTTTATCCAGCAGTATCACTGGTAGGTTACCCAAAAGAAAGGAAATCTGTATATTTGAAGAGATATCTACACTCTCATGCTTATTGCAGGACTATTCACAATAATCAAGATGTGGAAGCAACCTAAATGTCTATCAACAGACTAATGAATACAGAAAATGTGGTACATATACACAATGGAGTACTATTCAACCACAAAAAGAATGAGGTCCTGTCATGTGTAACAACACGGATGGAATGGGAGGTCATTATGTTAAGTGAAATAAACCAAGCACAGAAAGACAAACTTTGCATGTTCTCACTTATATTTATGGTGGCTAAAAATTAAAACGATTAAACTCATGGAGATACAGAGCAGAACGATGGTTACCAGAGGATGGGAAAGGTAGTAAAGGGGTGAGGGAAAGTAAGGATGGTTAATGGGTCCAAAAAATAATTAGAAAGAATGACTAAGATCTAGTATTTGATAACAACAGGGTGATAATAGTCAATAATTTAATTGTACATTTTTAAATAACTAAAAGAATATCATCAGATTGTTTGTAAAACGAAGGATAAATGCTTGAAGTGATGGATACCTGTTTTATCCTAATGCAATTATTATGCATTGTATGCCTGTATCAAAATATCTAATGCACCCCATAAATATATACACCTACTATGTATCCACAAAAATTAAAAATTTTTTTAGAAAAATGAGTTTATACATATGTCATACTTCCTGACAGATTAATATAAAATTACATTCCATAAATATATACACCCACTGTGTACCCACAAAAATAAAAAATAATTTTTGTAGAAATATGAATTTATACATGTACTTCATACCTCCTAACAGATTAATACAAAATTACATTCTATAATGACTCAGAATACAATTGTACCTGGCCACAGAATCTTCAACAAAGTAACAGCAATCAAATCAGTTCTTTCAACTGTAATAATAATTACAAGATGTACATTTCAGAATAGTCCAGATACAGTCCAATTATATTGATGATTTTACACACACTATTAGATTAAGTAGCTGGCAAAATAATCTGTTCTTTCAAATTTGTATGCAAGTAAGCAAATAAATATGGCATACAATATAAGCCTGTGTTTCATTTTGATTAGTTATTATGATTTTTTTATTGGTACAACGTTCCAGATTCTAGCTTGTAAGTCTTCATTCATTGAAATAAAAAAGGTATCTGCATCTATAAAACAAGTTCCAGCTTGTTTAGGTAAACTCATCATCTGACAAAGAAAGTGATATTGGTTACCTTATACTGAAATCTGAAATACTTACCAAGCTGTACCTATTTCATGATTAATACAGAAAAGGATTTTCTGTGATTACCCCATTCCCTCATAGACATTGCGTGAAGAATATCAGAGAATGTAGTACATTACTATGAAAACATAAATTAGGTAAGATGACTTATTCAATATGAGGAGTGATTATTAGAAAAATATATTTTCAAAGGCTTATATTGATTGACAAGAACTAAATCAAGATCTTATCTCTTTGGTATTCAATATGTGAATATCAAAATATTCAATATGTGAATATCAAAGAGATATACAATGGAAACAAGCCATATTGTGTGTATCTGGAGCCAGCGTATTTTTAATAATGTAAGATCGACAATTACTAAGAAACTCTGATCCATTGTCCAAGGAATCTATTAAGAAATATGTGTTTATTTCTTAAACAAATATGTGTTTATAACAAATAAACAAATATGTGTTTATTTCTTAAACACATTAAATATGTGTTTATAGAAATATGTGTGTATATTAAGAAATATGTGTTTATGTGTTTAATAGAAATATGTTTTCTATTCATAGCATCTTGCAATCAATCATTTTAAAATACTCATAGAACGAGTCATAAAAAAACCATTTAAATATTGCATTATGCTCTTTTTGGAAATTAGCAGTAGGTAAAATTATCAGCCCATAAAAACCCAAACATTGGTGAAGACTTACTCTTAAATATGCACAAGAATAATTTATAGAAATGGGATGAAATATGATTAATAGGGAGACTAAATCCATCCCGTCTTTGGAAAGAAATATTAGGTCACAGGCATAAATTGTGATATTCAAAATAACCATTGTAGAAGAATCATTGCTTTCGTAAGATAATATTTTCTTTTTAATGGGTAAAGAAAATAGTCATTTTTATTTTACCAGCAAAAAAACACTTATTTCACTTTGGGTATATCATAAAAGAGATATAACATATAAGCTACATATCTCATATTCTTAATATCATTTATGAATTTATAAAGGTCTTTTTTTCTGCTTTGAACATTTACTAAACAGAGCTGTTGTGTTCAGAATTGATTTTGCTGTCTCAGCCACATTAAGGCTGAGATGCTTTTTGGCTTTCATCTGAATGAACAATTTCCTAGTTAGACACACTGGATTTGGAGTTGGATCAATAAAAGCTTTACTGTGTCCTTTCTCTTTCCTCTTAGAGCTCACAAAAGAGAACTAAATTCCATTCATCTTTTCACTTGCCACAGTGGAATCTTTAGCAATGCAATTCTGGCTTGAATGAAGAAACATAGTGAGAAATTGGCAAAGAAACAAATAGTAATATCTATTTCCCATGCTTATACTCCTGATTATCAATTACTTCTAGGTATGCATGTAAATTTGTCTAACTCTAACTATTTGTCTTTGCTGTGCTTTGGGAGTGTAAATCCTTATCAAGGGTTTAGTGTAATCCTGCTGAATCTTAAGTGGCTAACTCAAGTTATTTGCAAGGAAGACAATTTGATTAGATCCTGGTGATTTATATTTAAAGGATTTTGAATGGATTAAGTCAAGGGGTTCTTTTTACAACTTTGAATTCTGTCATTTAAAGTGACCAAGCATTAAAAGTCAGAATTTTGTAATATTCATGAGAATTTATATACATTATTTTTTAATTATCTCCCCCATTTTATAGATGTTAATGTTTAAGAACTATGATTTCATTTTATGTGACACATTTGAACTGAAAATAACCAGTCTAAAACTATCAGCAGTGATTGAAAAACATGTTACAAACCAGACATAAAACTCCAAAAAAAAGGATAGAAGTTCCCAAGGAGAAGGCATGGCTGTCATGTTAAGCCTAGTGGTGATTCCGTTACTCCTGTAGTGGCTGATATTCCAGCTATTTCACTCTACTCTTCTACTGTACTCTACTCCAGGAATCAGAGTAGTTCCTTTCTGAAATGAGCAATACTTTTTGGCTTACAGACTTACTGAATCTTACGAGATGCTGATGGTACACGAGACAAAATAAAATAATATTTTCTTTGTCCCAAGTCTCTTTTAAATTTTGTTTTAATGACATAAGTTATGAAAAATCTATAAAATATTCAAAAGAAAGGGAGAAAAGAACCAGCTGAAAGCACAGAGAGATACAAAAACTAATCTAAAAAAAATCAGTTAATCAACAGGAAAAAGATAGCAGGGAACATTCAATGATCAATATGTAGAAGACATGCTCAGAAATTAATAGAAGTAACAAAAAGACAAACTTTATTTACTAAATAAATATTTCTTGTGGGACTATTTTACATCAAACACTGTTCTAGATTCTAGAATATAATATATAACAATCAATGAAAAAAAGCAGTCTTACGTCCCTGCCTACATGGCCCTTACATTTCAGTGAAGAAGGACCAACAACAAAAGTAACTGAACTATTTAGTATGCCAGACATTTGTGTGTATCATTAAAAAACAAAAAGAAATATGGGCAGAATAGGCTAGTGCAGACTGGCACTCAACTTCATGCCTTAGTGTTTCTTGAGAAAAACATCTGACAGATATTTACTCCTAAATATTTGTTAAGGGTTTAAAAAATAGACTGAATGCAGTGGCTCATGTCTGTTAATTCCAATACTTTGGGAGACCAAGGCAGGAGGACAGCTTGAGGCCAGGAATTTGAGACCAGCCTGCTTGGCTAACATAGCAAGACCCCATCACTATGGAAAAAAATGTGTTGAAAAATAAAAAGAAGTTGAAAAAAATATGACTGAGTATAAGGTTCACTCTATCATACAGTAGTATGATATCCATGAAAGGAGGTTGAAAAATACAAATATGTAAATATGAAGCTTTTGGCTAAGAGTTAAAAGTTATTATCCACTTCTAATATGCTATAGGACTGTGGAATTGCTAATATGAATCAAATTCAAAAAATCATAAAAGCTGAGAAATATAGATTAATGAGTATCATTTTCTTGACAAATATATGAAAGTTGTATCAACAGACAGACTAATGAAACAAACATAATAAGTGTGAACAAGGTAAAGTGTTTCTATGAGAAAAAAATCATTCTGAGTGATGCCGATTCTTTCAGAACGAACTGAATATATAAATGGGAAGAAATCAATGAAGATGACTAGCTTAGGTTTTCAAAAGGCCTGTAATGAGTCTACATGAAAGATTATTTTAAAATGAGAAAATGTAAAAAGAAAATGTTTTTATAGATTTGAGATTGACCTTGAAGGATACTGAGGTCAGAGAAGATGTAGATTTTTCTTATGATGTAAATATCTAAATAATAAGAGTCCCTAGAGTTTATACAACAAATAAAGTGTGTGCAACACAATATTCCATGTTTTTATCATCACATTAGCTGTTCCAGGTAGTGAAAGGTCAGGTTGACGAATATAAAATCATCGATTCACATTCAGTAACAGTTACTGAGCACTTCTCATGTGTGCTGGGCAATGTACCAAGGATTAAATTATAGAGATATTTAAAAAATATGGTCCCTGTATTGAGTAAGTCTCCATGCAGCTCTTACATCCCCAATTTCCTACTCTGGATCATAAAAATCATGGAAATAGGTTTCTAGCAGCTGGCACCAGTACCTTCCCAGCTGTTCTTTCTCTTCTCAGCACTTCAGGATGTGGTATTGGGCAATACACCAGTCTAGGAAATAGCTTTTACTTCCTGTGATATTAGCTCTCCTGATTCTAAGACAAGAACAAATGTTCAGCCAGAAAAAATAAAAATTAAGGCGTGGGAGTATATTTCCTCATATGCTTCCATTTGCACTGACCTCCATAGACAGATTTTGCATGCTCCAGAAAGAATCATTGACTCCAAGCTATTAAGGGAATAAGCTGATGAGTCAGGAACTGAGACTTTGACCAAGGACTCCTTCATTGAAGGACATATTCCAGCAAACATTATAGTTCCCAATGTGTCCACCCGTCACTGCATTTTTCTTTGCCTTGCCCTTTAGATTAGCGCAGACAACTGTGGCTTAGTAGAAAACTGTCTTGCTCCAAATCAGCACAAAACAGATATGGGTGTTAATGGTGAGAGATATGTCTATGTTCTATTCTGTTTATTTACCTTCCTTTTATGCCAAGGGTAGGTTTTTATCCAATTTATCATCCATTGTCATGACATTTTGATAGTAGAAGTGATGCTCATGACAATTACTTGGGAGCCATCAAATGTAGAGGAGGACTTGAAAAAAAGAATTATCCAAATGAATGACATTTTTAGCAACCACTTTTTTGCATTCTCAAAAGAGTCATCATAGGATGTGAGATGTGGAAATATTCTGAGTAGATTTTTAGAAAGCTGAATTTGATAAGATTCAAGGACTTTACTGGATTTAGTAGGTTCTTATGTTCCCCGATGAAAAATGTGTCACTCTCTCTTTTATTTCATATTATTGCTTGAAGTAATTTTCATGTGTGCTATCTGCTATTTTTCTTTCCTTTCACTGCCATGACCTCGGATACCTCATTTTAGCTTTTATTACCACACTTTAAGTGTCCACAAACATGGAGGCTCCATTTTAAATTTTATTTCATCATTTTAAGCAGGATATATAATTTAGGAAGAGTTATTTCAAGAGCTCTGCTACTTGTAGCTCACTAGACTTTATCTGCTTTCGAATTCTCTCTCTCTCTCACACACACACACACACACACACACACACACCCCCTATGGTAGTTGCAGAAGCAACTACCATACAATATGCTCTACATTTTTCTGTGACATTTAGGGTTAGGGAAAAACTATCAATATCATTTAATCATCTAATCATCACCATGCCCAATTTGTCAGGTACTATTAGTCATTCTTTGTGTACCTTGGTAGCAATGAAGTGTTCCTGAAAAATATTTACTAAACTGAAATTTAAAACTCAGTCAAAAATACAAAATGAATCCTACTGTATACAAAACATTATACTGAATATATAAGTAGTACCAAAGATACAATGACACAATCCCTAGAAAAAAGAACTCACAATTCATGTCTGAATAAAAAAATACAAGCCTAAAAATTACTTAAGAATACACATCAATATAGAAGTAAATATATAAACTCCAAATTATGACTTTAGTGTTATGGGGTTTTACATGGAATGTCTCAAATTTTCTGTTTGTTGTTTCCTGGTGTTAAGAGATTTAAGAAAAAAGGAGAACAAACATCCTGTCAGTTTACTAACAACAAGTACTTTGATCACAAAACAGATAATAATTCCAAATTGGCCATCAAGCATCTTAAGGTAAGTGAAACCTGTCACTTAGAAAGTTAAAGCTGCTGGGCCAACAGGAAGTAAGACACTTGTCCTTCTGGGAGGCCTTAGAGGTAAGAACTCCATAGGCAATAAAGTTCCTACTTTAATACAACCTCTTGGGGGAGAGGAATCATAGAAATCCAGGCCCCTCCTCTGACAATAGTACAATGGGATAAGACAATGATAACACACCTTCTGCTTTCTCCCAATACACACTAAGAGTCACTATAAGATCTAGGCTGGTCTCCCTTGGGTGAGGAGGAATATAATTATAATGTAAGTCTAGTTGAAATCAAACTATGGTCCAAGATATATCATTAATGTTACTTTATCACCAGTCACATTTACTGTATTAGTCTGTTCTCATGCTGCTATAAAGAACTGCCCAAGACTGGGTATTTGTAAAGGAAAGAGGTTTAATTGACTCACAGTTCCACATTGTTGGAGAGGCCTCAGGAAACTAACATTCATGACAGAAGGTGACAGGGAAGCAAGGCAGCAGGAGGGGGAAGTGAAGAGCGAAGGGGGCAAAAGCCCCTTGTAAAACCATCAGATCTCATGAGCACTCACTCATTATCACAAGAACAGCATGAGGAATCGCCCCCATGATCGAATCACCTCCCATAGGGTCCCTCCTCCAACACGTGGGGATTACAATTCAAGAGGAGATTTAGGTGGGGACACACAGTCAGACCATATCATCCACAGTATGAGATTATCTTGCCCTGAGAACAGAAGAGAAAGCATGGGCAGATGAGAAATTAGGGTCATAGATTCTAATGCACTCTTTGTATATTATTAGGTGGTCAATTTAATTGGCATATATATAGCTTGAAAGACATAGAATGCATTTATTTTCAGTTTTTCCTATTTCTTAGATCTTTGCTACTCAAATTGTGCCCCACCGAACAATAGCAGCAAGACCTCGTTGCTTACTAGAAATCCAGATGATCAGGCTATATCTCAGATCTACAAATCAAAATCTGCATTTTAACAACTTACCCAGATGATTCATAGTCATGCTAAATTTTGAAGAGCATCGCTTGATCTAACTCAATGGCCAAATAGAAGCAAACAGAGATTGGTAACTTGCCCAACATAGCATTGGCCAACAATGATGGAGCGAGACAGTCTCAGGATCATTTATAAGTAAAAAAAGTTTCCACATTTTATTTATCATCTAGTATCTCTCCAACCCCTTTTATAAAGAAGTCTAAGAAAATCAAAGTCAACCTTAGAAGGATTCCCACGGTGGAGTGAATAATAAATATTTTAGCCAGAGTCATATGAGGTTAAATATCTTTGCAGTAATTTAAGTAATTTAAGAAATGTTGAGAAAACGTTTGTATTATCAGAACTTGTTAAAACTATTATTATCACTAATGGAAATATTTACTAGGTAAAAATATAGATCAACTATAGTTCCATTTAGCAAGATTGATAAACACATGAATTTCTTCTACTTCTAGCAAAAATCTCTTTGAAATTATTAAAGACATATAAGAAACAGAAATAAGCAATAGCAGAACTGGAAATCCTGGAAGGGTACCTTCAGTTGACCAGAAGAGTGGAAGATTGGAAGATTCCTGGGTCACACAAAGCAGATAGACCCCCAAGGCTGGATGGATGGATGGAGATATATATATATGTGTGTGTGTGTGTGTGTGTGTGTGTACAGATAGAGAGAGAGAGAGATGATGATGATGATGATGATGATGAAGATTATATCCAGAATCCAGAATTACTACTGACCAGAAGCAGTGATGGTTAGGAAAATGAATGAATCATGGCTATCATCTAGAGATATAAATTAAGATATATCTTAATGGTGACGAATGTCAGAATTTCCTCAGGTAAATATTGACATCAACAGAACTGAGTTTTCTGATTGACTAGGAAATCATAAACGAAGGGCATGATCTAGAGAGTCAGGGTATTGCCCCAAGTAGTTTATAAACAAAATAAGAGACTAGAAATCTCCATTCTAGAGGACATATTACCACTGCACATGTATACAGACACACACACACACACACACACACACACACACACAGAGACAGAGACAGAGAGAGAGAGAGAGAGAGAGAGAGAGAGAGAGAGAGAGATAAGAGAGAAACCAGGCTTGTTCTATCGAATAGCAATTTTAAAAGTACTGGTATTTTTCAGCAAAGACTGGTACTTTGAAGAGTCTAATATCACAGAAAATTTTATGCCAAATCTTATTTTTTAAAAGTTAGAAAACAAACAACTTTAAGTGCAGAGAAATAACATAACTACAAACTTAGAAAAAATTTTTTCTGCTGGACAAACATAATTTTAACTGGAGTTTATAAAAAATATTCGATCTAACAAAACTAATAACATAGATACTTATATACAAAATGAATTATATCATGAATCTCTGAGTATTTTAGGAAAGCAAAGTTATAAAATAACTAAATGTACAAAACAGAATTACTATATTCAATAATCACATAACCAGGTTTTTTTAAAAATTAAGTAATTATGGTGAGTATCCACAATGAAATTTGATAAAACTTGGCATTCTGAGAAACACTGTCATTTAGAAAGGAATAATCAAAGTAATTAAAATGACAAAAACTATTAATTTTTTTTAAAAATCATAGATAGGTGAACAGCAGAATGCACTTAGCTAAAATTGAATTAGAAAGCTAACTAGTAATAGTGCCAAGGAGTTCCCCCAGAAGGCAGTCAAAAAGGAAAAAGAGTGAAATAGCATGAGAAGCTTTCTCATGGAAGCTAGACTCAATTTGGACATCCATATAATAGTAGTTCCAGAGAAAGAGAACAAAGAGAATTGAGAAAAGAAAACAAAGTAACAGTTCACATAAAGTGTCACAAAGCTGAAGAAAGATCATTTAAACTAGACTCACACTTGCTTCAAACATCTTGCCAGAATATTGGCTGTTGGAAATGAAAAACAAAGAGTATACAAAATAAATTTATCCTCTTAAATATATAAAATACACTTCAACATAACAGTAGGGTTACAGAGAATATCAATTTTAACATTATAAGTTACTTAGAAAAGTACCACATATCAAAGCCTGCTGAATAGAGCTAAAGTGCTACTAAGAGTAATTTGCATAATCCAAAACACATACTTTGGAAAACAAAAAAGACTAAAAAAATTAATTAGACATTCAATTCAAGGATCAAGGAAAATTAAAGGATCAAGGAAAAATAAAATAAGGCACAACTCACAGAGAGGAGTTAATAAAGATAAAAGCAGAAATAAATCAAGTAGAAAACCTAACAGTAAGAAGAATAATAATAGACAAAAGCAATAGCTGCTTCTTTGAAGAGTTTAGTGTAACAAACCAAATGTTTGCCTCTACAAAAAAGTAAGAAATCACAAATAAACAGCTTTAAGAATGAAAAAAGCAGCATAATTACATGGAAAAACATTTCATAAATGATGGGAGATTACTACATGCAATTTTTATCTATGAATTCAGAAACAAAAACAAGTTTTGAAGAAAATATGAAGTAACAAAATTTACTCAATATGACTGGAAAATCATAGAAGATTAAAAACTCTCTCTTTAAAAATATATCAACCCCCAACAGCTTTATTTCCAAGTATTTTAAAAACATCAAAATGTAGTGAATTCCCATGATATAGAAAAGTCTTTCATAAGACAGAAAATATAGAAGACCCTTTAACGTTGGCAAGATCTTGTATTACAAAATGTAAATGGTTAGTAATACAAAAAAAGTGTAGTCCCATCCCATTGATAAAAAAAGATACAAAAATATAAATAAAGTCTAAAAAATCCAGTCCTGCTGTGAATTAGAATAATGAGAGTTTTTCCCGGAATGCCAATAATCTTCATCACTATGAATCTCAGAACACTGTAAATTATATTATTTGTGCTTGTCAGGTGGGAAAAAAAGTAGTTGAAATGATTTAAACAGAGGCTAGCGGCTTTACTCAGCTGATATACTTCTATAGCATCTGCACTATAGGTACTCTATAGGTGACTCTGAGCCACAGCAGGATTGCAGCTTTTATAAGAGGAGAAGAGGAATATGAGTCCATGTGTTCTGGTCCAGGTTGCAGCTTTCTTCGTCTCTGACTGCTACTAAATTTACAGCTGAAAAAGTTAGAAATTGTTCCAGTTATTCATACATTTTGATTGAAATGATTGGTTAAATTTTACCCCAACAATTATCAGAACAGATCTTTTAAGAGATATTTTTCCAAACCTATAGTTTGTCAAGCTTCGGAGAGGGAGGAAATGGCCAAAAAAAAAAAAGGAGGACAGGGAGGAGTAAGGGGAAGAGGGAAAACAAATGAGGAAAAAAAAATAAAGCAGAGGAAGCAAGAATTAAAGCAAGAGAAACTTGGTCCTGTTTAAAACCTTTTACATACTAAAATGACATGAGATATCACCTCGCACCTGTAGAATGACTATTATTAAAAAAGAAAGATGAGAAGTATTGGCAAGGATGTGAAGAAATTGTAACTCTTGTGCACTTCTCATGGGAGTATAAAATTATGCTGCCACATGAAAAACAATATGGAGGTTCCTCAAAAAATTAAAAATGATCCAGCAATCCCACTTCTGAGTATATAGCAAAAAAAAAAAAAAAAAGAAATCAGGATCTCAAAAAGATACCTGCTTTCTCATGTTTATTATAGCACTATTCACAATCACCGAGGTATAAAGACAACCTGGTCCATCAATAGATAAGTGGATAAATAATATATGGCATATATATACAATGGAATATTATTCAGACTTCAAAAAGCAGGAAGGAAATTCTGCTACATGCATCAGCATGAATAGATCTGGAAGATACTATACTAGCTAAAATAAGCCAGGCACAGAAGAACAAATACCACATGATTCCACTTACATGAGATGTCTAATATAGACAAACTCATAGAAACAGAGAGTAGAATGCTGGTTGTCAGGGACTGGGGTGGAAAGAAAGAGACAGTTGCTGTTCAATGGGTATAATGTTTCAATTATGCAAGATGAATAAGTTCTAGAGATCCCCTACACAACATTGTGCCTATAGTTAACAATACTGTGTTGTGCAATTAAAAATTTGTTAAGAGGGTAGATCTCAAGTTAAGTGTCTTCATCAAAATAAAGAAAATAAAAGTATTGTTAACATCATTAAAAAGTAAGTTAAAGAAGGCCTAATAAAATAGACTTTAAAGTACAAATTAAAGATCTAGACAAATGCTGAAAACACATTATACACATATTTAACACCAATTGCTTATTTTATAAAATGTATCAATCAGAAAATTATAGCAATTATCACACACCACACTACATAAACATATATTTGCTGCAATCCCTTTGTTTTTTTTATGTTTTTTTTTTTTTTTTTTTTTTTTTTTTTTTTTTTATGTTTTTTGAGACGGAGTCTCACTCTGTCACCCAGGCTGGAGTGCAGTGGTGTGATCTCAGCTCACTGTAACCTCTGCCTCCCAGGTTCAAGTGATTTTCCTGCCTCAGCCTCCCGAGTAGCTAGGACTACGGGTGCACGCCACCACGCCCAGCTAATTTTTGTATTTTTAGTAGAGACGAGGTTTCGCCATGTTAGCCAGGATGGTCTCGATCTCTTGACCTCATGATCCACCCACCTCGGCCTCCCAAAGTGCTGGGATTACAGGCGTGAGCGAAGATTACAGACTTCGCCTCTCTTTAAAGACATCAAAAAGATGAGGACATCCACTACAGGGAACATCTTTTGTTTGTTTGCTTAGCACTATTCCTTTCGTCTAGAAAATAACTCTTTTCTGTGGGGAATTTCTCCCCACAGCAAGACAAGTATATGGCAGGGGTAAAGGGTGCCACCAATCTCTAGGTCATTGTTTAAGGCTAAAACTCTTAGGTAAGCCAAGAAAATCATTATTATTTTCTGGATTGTTTTCAAACTGAAGCTGAAGGAAGAGATTCAATCCCAAGTGGTAGCCAAAAGTTTTGAGATATGACACATGAAGAGCTCTGTATCTGTGGTCCCCGTCAGTAGGGGGGAAGTCAGTAGCTGTAGAAACGGAGGCCAAAATAGAGGGAAAATTAAAAATTGAGCTACTCAGACAAGTGCTGGCTGAATTTCAGTTACTAATTTTGATTGTTCTTCAGGCCAAGCTATGATGACTTTTCTTTCTGCAACTGTGTGAATCTCATATTAGCTTCCACTGTTTAAGTTTAATATATGCTATTTGCAACCAAGTCTTGACTGAAATGCCATGACTACTTCTCAACATTGTTCCCGAGATCCAAGAAGTGCAATAACAGAAAATAATGAACACTACAAATAAAGATAATATAATTATGTATAGATGGCATTTCTATTTCTCTAGAACATATAGAGATTCAATTTAGAAATATTGGAAAAAATGTAAGCAGATGGTCATGTTGCTAAAGGTGGAAATATATAAACCAAAAATAACTTTTCCATTCATTGGCAACAAGAAATTAGAAAACATAGTAGAAAAAATATGTAAATGCAGCAAAATCTCATGTTCCTGGATGAGAAGACACACATCAAGACATTCATTCTTTTTAAATAAATCTTGCAAAGAATACACCTAAACTGTTAGTAGTTTTTGCCTTTGGCCAAGAAAGCTGAAGAGAAAAGGAAAGAAAAATAAGCAGCAAGATTTTTCATCCTTTAACCAGTATGTTTTATATTATTTTGATTTAATTATAATCAGGTGTACATTCATAACTTTTTTTGTTTAAGAAAACAATGGTATAAAAATATTTTTAGCTCTAATATTGCAAATAATGTAATTTTTACAATATTAAGGGTAAAAGGTATATGGATGATCTGCCATAAGTTCTTAAAGAATATTAATCTATTTAAATAATTTGCAAATGTGCCTCTCTGCCTGCAACACTAGAAGCCAACCATATCTTAAGTTCCTCAAAAGCAAGAAAGATTTTCATCCTTGTAAACCCAGTGTTTACCACAATGTTGATATTTGGTGGTGCTTAATAAGTACTATTACATTTGTTAAGTGAATGAGTGATGAAGGAGGATTCTGTTGTCAGGATTATGTGCTTATACCATAAGGCCATCTGCTTTCATAATACATAAAAAAAAAAAAAAAGAAAAGAAATCACACAACATTCTTGAAAAACTGTTTTCTAAATGAAAACGTAGTTTTTTGGGTTTTTTTTTTTTTGAAATGGAATCTCACTCTATCACCCAGGCTGAAGTGCAGTGGCGTGATCTCATAACACTGCAATCTCTGCCTCCCAGGTTCAAGCGATTCTCTTGCTTCAGCCTCCTGAGTAGCTGGGATTTTGGGCACTCTCCACCACGCCCAGCTTATTTTTGTATTTTTAGTAAAGACAGGGTTTCACCATGTTGCCCAGGCTGGTCTTGAACTCCTGACCTCAAATGATCCACCCGCCTCAGCCTCCCAAAATGGAAAACTTAAAGTTTTTAAAGACTTCCTTTTATCACTTCTCAGATGACTTTTACACACTGATAATGACTGGGAGAAAGACTATTTGGGCACATGGTAACAATTGTTTTGAGAGGTAAGGTGGTAGGCTAAATGTGGGAGATACAGTCGGTGTACCAAGAATAGTGAGAATACAACCTACTCAACAAATTCCAAAAATATATATGTATTTTTAAAAATCTGGTAGATAAATTCATCATTAAAGGAAAATTTTCTTCCCACAGTAAGCAGAATCCCCCTCAACGTTCCTAAGAAAAGAATCCAGGCCTAGGGAAGGCATGCTAATCCAGGCCAACTCTAGATGCACTGCATGTCATGGCAGTAAATGCAGTACAGTTTCTTTCTGTTGAATTAAAAATAATCTTAGATCTTCAGCAATATGCATATGTATAACTTTGTTGAAAGTGTTAAGAGCAGTCTATTCATTCCATTTATCTAAATCTGAGCCTCAACTTTCTTAAAAATTGGCAGCAATTATTTCCAGGAAATATATTTCTTAATAATTAAAAATTACTGTTATAATTATTTCTTCTCCTGATACATTCATTTTATTAAGAGGACAAAAAAGCCTAATCCCAAGATTTTCTGAGAGCAGGGAGCCGAATCTCTTTGAGATGAACGAGCTCTCCCTAAAATCAACATTGTAAATGATATCTTTCCTTTTCTTCCACTTTCTAGCAGAAGGATTCGAACTCTGAAATGCTAGGTTGTGTCCTGGTATTTCTGTTGTGGGTGATTCTTGCAGATATCAAAAATCTATTTGAATCTATTCAAAACAATGCTTTGAATTTGTGGAAAATAGAAAGAGACTGCCTACCAAGACCCTATTATTTGCATGATTAAAGGAAACATTTTTATAAATACTGATATATATATTTGTGTGTATATATATACATAAATATGGCTTTATTATGAACTGTTTTCCATTTTGCAGTGTTTGTCATCTTAATTATAAGTTAGATAAATAATAAAATGATAATAAATACTAACATTTCTTAAGCACTTACTACCATACACTATTTTAGGTATGTAACAGGTGATATTTGTCACTACTACCATGTACAATAGTTGCAATATCACCTCTATTTTACTGATGAGCAATCTGATTCATTAGCATGGCCAAATTTCATTGGTCAGGAGCTGGCAGAACTGCATTGGACATTCAAACATGACAAACCCTGGAGTATCTCTTCAAAACCTTCTTTTCTCTTTTTTCCACTACCCTCATAGACCCACCATTATTCATTCATTCATTTGTTCATTTATTTTTGTTGGTCATCCTTTTTTGGAATCTATTTTTCCCTACTGTTACTTAAGAGAACCTTGGGCACAGGAAGCCAAATAATACAGGATTTACAATACCATTTCATGGAGTGTTGCATTACATTTTACTTTTTGACACTTAAGTTTTCAAGCCTTCTACTGGTGAATGCCACAGAGAAACCATCTCTAAATCTCTTCTCCCACTGCCATCATGTCTAAACCAGAGTCTCCTAAAGAGCCTAAACAGCTGAAGAAGCTCTTCATCTGTTTGAAGGTTGGGCTTTAAAACAACCAATGATTCTGAGAAGCCATTCTGAGCAATGTGGAATGCTTACTGGACTGTGCAGCAGTAAGAGATCCAAATGCTTGGGAGGCTTTGGGTTTGTCACATATGCCACTGTGGAGGAGGTGGATGCAGCCTTGAATGCAAGGCCACACAGGTGGATGAAAGAGTTGTGGAACCAAAGAGGGTTGTCTCAAGAGAAGATTCTCAAATACCAAGGGCCTGCTTAACTGTAAAAAAATTAAAAATTAAAAATTAAAAAAAAAAAAGATCTTTATTGGTGGCATTAAAGAAGTCACTGAAAAATAATACCTAAATAATTATTTTGAATAGTATGTAAGCATTAAAGTGATTGAAATCATGACTGACAGAGGCAATGGCAAGAAGAGGGACTCTGGTTCTGTAACCTTTGATGACCATGCCTCCATGGATAAGACTGTCATTTGGAAATACCATCCTGTGAATGGCCACAACTGTGAAGTAAAAAAGTTCTGTCTGAACAAGAGATAGCTGGTGCTTTATCCAGTCAAAGAGGTCCAAGTAGTTCTGGAAGCTTTGGTTGAAGTTGTGGAGGTGATTTCGATGGGGATGACAACTTGAGTCATGGAGGAAACCACAGTGGTCGAGGAGGTTTTGGTAGCAATCATGGTGGTGGTGGATACAGTGACAGTGGGCATGGCTATAATGGAATTGATAATGACGGGAGCAGTCTGAGAGGTGGTTGAAACTACAAGGATTTTGGCAATTACAATAAGCAATCCTTAAATTTTGCAGCCACGAGGGGAGAAAACTTTGGAGGCAGAAGCTCTAGACCCTTTAATGGTGGAAGTCAACACTTTGCCCAACCGCAAAACCATAGTGGCTACAATGATGGTTCCAATAGCAGCAGTAGTTAATCACAGTGGCAGAAGGTTTTAATTTCTGTCAGGAAACAAAGTTTAGCTGGAGAAAAGAGCCAGAGAAGTGACAGGAAAGCTACAGTTTACAACAGATTTGTGAACTCAGCCAAGCCCTGTGGTAGCAGGACATAGCTGCCATAAAGACATGCCTTAGACAATACTCATGTGTATGGGCAAAAAACTCAAGGACTGTATTTGTAACTAATTGTATACCAGGTTATTTTAGTTTCTGCTTTGTGGAAAACATAAGGCATTCCAACAAAATTTTTAATGTAGATTTTTTTTGCACCCATGCTGCTGATTGCTAAATGTAATAAGCTAATCGTGACACTGAAAAAAAAAAAAGAATGTCTTTTTTTTAAAAAAAGAAGCTTTCAAAAGCAAATTTTCCTCAGTGTCATTGTCTTAGTTTGTTTTACTATAAAGGAACACCTGAGGGTGGGTAGTCTATAAAGGAAAATAATTTATTTGGCTCATGATCCTGATGTCTGCAAAAGTTCAAGATTGGGTATCTGTGGGGAAAAGAAAGAGAGATCAGCCTGTTACTATATAGAAAGTAAGTTACTATATAGAAAGAAGTAGACATAAGAGACTCCATTTTGTTCTGTATTTGAGATGCTGTTAATCTGTGACCCTGCCCCTAACCTTGTCCTTGCAAGAGACATGTGCTGCGGTGACTCAAGGTTTAATGGATTTTGGGCTGTGCAGGATGTGTCTTTGTTAAACAAGTGCCTGAAGGCAGCTTGCTGGTTAAAAGTCATCACCATTCTCTTAATTTCAACTACCCAGGGACACGTACACGGCCAAAGGTTGCAGGGACCTCTGCCTAGGAAAGCTAGGTATTGTCCAAGGTTTATTCCCATGTGATAGGATGAAACAATGCTGCTAAAAGGTTTATGGAGATGTTTGCATATGCATCTCAAGGCACAGCATTTTCCTTTA
Source organism: Chlorocebus sabaeus (assembly GCF_047675955.1). Lineage (NCBI taxonomy): Eukaryota > Metazoa > Chordata > Mammalia > Primates > Cercopithecidae > Chlorocebus > Chlorocebus sabaeus. Next base: position 62,752,276 of record NC_132906.1, on the reverse strand, counting down.
AACTTATTCATGTCACAGAGGTTTTTGTTCATATGTCTTACTGCTGATTTCCTCCCTAAAACGATCCTATTGTCCTGCCACTCCCTTATCTTAAGATGGTAAAAATAATTATCAATAAATACTAAGGGAACTCAGAGACCGGTGCCTGCGGTGCCTGCGTGGGTCCTCTGTAAGCTGAGCGCCGGTCCCCTGGGCCCACTTTTTCTTTCCCTATACTTTGTCTCTGTGTCTTATTTCTTTTCTCAAGTCTCTCGTTCCACCTAACGAGAAACACCCACAGGTGTGGAGGGGCAGGCCACCCCTTCAGGTATCTGCACCTGGCAAGGGCCAAAGGCTGCTTCCCCTCATGGCAGAAGGTGAAGGGGAGATGGCGTGTGCAGAGATCACTTGGTGAGAGAGAAGCAAGGGCAAGAGGGAAGGTGCCTGACTCCTTTTATCAACCAGCTCTTCTGGAAACTAATAGAGTGAGAGCGAGATCTCACTCAAGTGACTTCCCCGAGGAAGGGGATTAATCTGTTCATGAGGGAGCTGCCTTCATGACCCAAATACCTCCCATTAGTTCCCATTTGTAGTATTAGAGATCAAATTTCAACATGAGGTTTCAGGGGACAAATATCCAAACTATAGCAGTCATAATTTGGAGAGACCCCCAAATAATATAGATGACGCTTCTAAGACCTAATGGCTTTAGAGTTTGCTGGTTGCCTCAACTGAAAAGACTTGATTTTCACTTGACTTTTACAACCGCTCCCATGGTCAGCCTGCAACTACTGTTTCACTTCAGCCAACGAAACCCCAATATCCTTTTATTTTTTTTCAGAAAAAGATAATTTTTTGTCGTTAAAATTTTGCTATCTGTCTTTGCTTGCCAAAAAAATTCTGGTACTACCTTCTACCCCATCTTCAATGGTTCATAACCCTCCACATCTTTACTTTTGTTTTCTTTCAATGTATCCTGGCAAAATAACTGCTCTGGATGCCCAGCACATCTAAATATATACACGCACTCACGCAACCATATAGATTATTAGATTATCCCAACAAAACTTTATATTATACATTTTCATATGTTCTTTCAAAATGACCTAGTCATCCAATTATATATTCTGAATAAGCTCCCACTCCTAGTTCCTTGAATGGCCATTTCAAAATTTTGTCCTCACCCTCATGTTCTCTGTCTCAACATGCTCTCACCTCACAGAAGATTATTTCTCTTCTGATATCACAGAAAAAGTTTGAGTCCCTTATGAACCCATTCCTGAACTCTTGCTTCCTCACCAACAGCTGCACCTATACATATCTTGTTTACCCTGGAGCAGAAGCAGCAATAATCCGATTATTCATACCCTGCACCCTGAAATGTATCTTCTCCAGAATGGTGATCCACAGATGATCCCATCATTTCTGTGCATTATTCTCACTTTCTCATGGTTCTTCCACTTTAGGATGCACATAGTCTCTATTCACTACCATTATATTAAAAATCCCTTCCATGGCTTTTCATGATTTTTTAGCCATTGCCTCAGAGCAATTGCTCTCCTTCTACAACCAGGATCTTAAAAAGCAGCCTTCTTTCATTGTCTCTAAAATCCACTAAAATTCTGCAACTGGCCCACCTCTTAACAGCCTTCAAGTGAGTACATCTGATGCCTCCTTCTCCTTAGCCATACCCAGTGTCCCTGAAATAGATTAAATTCCTTCCCCTGAACTTACCTAATGTTCCCTGCTTGTCTGTATCATGACATTTGTTATGTCTTTTTATTATCTTTTTATTTATCTATCTCACTCACTTTACTCCTTGTAACCAAAACACCATCAATTTCCGCTGATATTTGCTTCTAAATATTACTGCTGTGCATTGTCTCATTTTCATCTTAGCCCAATTCAGGTCTCTGGAATTACTTGCAGAAGGTTAAGATTGGGCATCTGCACCTGGCAAGGGCCACAGGCTGCGTCCACTCATGGCAGAAGGTGAGAGTACTGTCCTCACTACCTGAGGATAAAATCATTTGTATACAAAGCATACAGTTTACCTATGTAACAAACCTGCACATGTTCCCATGAACGTAAAATAAAAGTTGAAAGGGAAAAAAACAGTAGAGACTAGAATAGTGATTATCAAGGGAACAGGTTGTAAGGGGGGGACTCAGAGGGTAGGTCAGGGAGATACTGGTCAAAGGACACAAAATTTAATTAGGAGGAATAAGAAATCTATCGTACAACATGACTATAGTCAATATGAATGAATTGCATTCTTGAAAATTGTTGAGAGCAGATTGTGTTCTCAGCACTATAAAAAAAAAAATGAAGTAATGCATGTGTTAATTAGCTCGATTTAGCCACTGCTCAATGTCTATATATTTCAAAACGTCATATTGTACACCATAAGTATATATCATTTTTGTCAACTAAAAATTCAAATAAAAAAAGATTAAGTTGCAACAGTTCAGTTTACTTCATCAAACATGTTTCATAGTTTTTTCTTATGTTCTAGACACTGCTAGATGACAGAGATTATTATATAAATAACACAATTCAGAAAAATTTCCACCATTCATTATTATATAATTTATCAGTAATTGAAGGGGTACATTAAAGACCCCAAATGATTTGTTATAAACAAATTATGAAAATAAAATTATATAGTTTATTGACAAAATTCCTAAAATGTCAATTTAGAGAAATTTCATAGTTATACTTTATCTCAATTTCAGTATATCATTTTACTAAGTATCTTAATGATATCCTCATGTAAAAGACAAAACTTATGACCTGGATGAAGTTCAGTTAGACAAGTTCATAATCAGTTAAACGAATGAAAAAAAAAAAAATGGATTAATGAAATTAGCTTCCTGAATAGAAATCTTGCATTCTTTGCCTCATCCTTTTCTCTCTTATTCATTTATTCATCTAACAAATACACATGGAAAAACACTATAAGAAACATTTTGCATGTTGCCGAAAATACAGATATAAGAACAGACAGAACTAACACAAGTTAGAGGTCAGAATGGAGCTAACCCACGAGGTAAGAAATTATCTATTGACTGAGTGCCAGAAATGTTTGATATCTTGACTTATGTGCTGATTAGAAGGGTAAAGATATATGCAAAAATTCATCCAGTTGTACACTTAAGATTTCATACTTGAATATAGGAATAATATACTAAACTTCAAACAATAACACAAATAATAAGCCATTCTTGTTATTGCCTTCCATAATAACCCTTATGCCTCTATAGTATAAATCCAAAATTTCTTTGCATGGCTCAAAATGATTCATGATTTGTCCCCAGCTTACTTTTCCAGCCTCATTTCCTCCCAACTTGATTCTCACACTTTATATTCCTCCCACGGTAAACTTGTCACAATTCCTTAGTGCATGAGTGAGAAGGGGCCTCTCTCTGGAATACTGAATTTAGTGCAGTGAGCCTTAAAGTGCTCGTGCTTGTAATCTCAGCACTTTGGGAGGCCGAGATAGGCAGATCAACTGAGGTCAGGAATTCAAGACCATCCTGACCAACATGGAGAAACCCCGTCTCTCCTAAAAATACAAAAATTAACTGGGTGTGGTGGCATGTGCCTGTAGTCCCAGCTACTCAGGAGGCTGAGGCGGGAGAACCGCTTGAACCCAGGAGATGCAGGTTGCAGTGAGCCAAGATAGTGCCACTGCACTCCAGCCTGGGAAACAGAGCAAGACTCCATCTCAAAAAAAAAAAAAAAAAAAAAAGTTATATATATGATAAAATGAAACACGTCTAGTGGAGAGTTGGTGTGAAGACTCTTCAGAGGATGCTGTGGGATCTAGAAACTATATCACATGAGCATTAAAAGACATACCGAGGAAGGCTAATTCTGGAGGTAATAGAAATTAATTAGGAATAAAAGGCTACTTTATTAAAATATAACTATAATTTTCAAAAGAGATGCATCCTTTGAAGCTACAGAAGTAAAAAAAAAATAGGATTAAATTATGAACATGACTATTTTTAAGTATCCATAAATGATATATAATGAACTTTCTCAGGGCAGAACTAGACATCTGGCCAAACTAAACTGGTATAAAACCAGTAGAGAATGGAACGTAAGCTTCTAGAATGCTAAACACCAATGTAAAAAGTAGTTGGGGTGAGGGTCTGACTTTAGAAGGAAAATGAAATAAAGGCCAGTTTATAGTAAATGAGGTGAAGATCACTACCAAAATAAACTATGAGAACAAGGACCAATAATCAGAAATGGTCTGTGTGTGAGTCTATACACTTTATTATACTCCAAAGCTAAGACGGCAATAAATAAATGATGTACTCAAAAAGGGAAGGGTGGGAGGGTGGACAAGAACACAGGATGTAGGTCCCAGAGCAAGGAGGACTGGAAAAAGGATTGGGAGACATCACAGGGAAGGCTATACAAAACTGGCTGTCCAGGCACCAGGGAGGATATTGTCAGGCTTTCAGCCTCCTTCGATGAGCCAAGATAATGTGACAGCACAAGACAGGGAATGCACCATCACCCAGAGTTTCCAGACCTCTCAGAGCCCTAAGAGAATGATTCTGTTAAAAAGAAAAAGATCCCTGAAATAAAAACAAGAATGCTCTGAAAAGGACTATTCATGCTTTTTTCCTTATTTGAAAATTTAAGAAAATCAACGCCAGCATGGTGTTGCCTGAGCACCAGAGCACAGCAAGCACATGAAAAAGGAATTAGTTTGTGGTAAATGGTATGACCACCTTTTCTCCAACAAAAGACCTAGATCAAGTTTTAAAGGTCAATTCCTTCAGATCTTCATTTTATTTGTGCTCCAAATGAGGACATATATACAATGTTATAGCAGTTATAATATCCCTATATGATATATTATTTCTTAGATTTCTTTTTTATTTTTAATTTTTTGGATACATAATAAAAGTACATATTTATGGGGTACATGTGATATTTTGATACTGGCATACAATGTAGATTTGATTCCTTTTTAAATTCATAAGCTTAGATATAGAAGTGATACCATAAGATTTCTCCTCAAATAAGATATTATTATATAACAGACTTGATGCAATAAATACCCTGAATTGTAAAGAGCTATTATTCTGATGATTTCCATTCTGGATTCCACAAATTTTGGGTGGAAAAAAAATGGTTCTGTATTTTGGGCTGAGAACCTGAGATTATTTTAATATGATTTCTACATGATATGGTAGGAATTTTTTTAAAGGATGAAAAACTGTGGCAAAGGAAATTGTGTCACTGTTAGAACAACCATTTATATATAAGAAGGAAACTCCCAATTTTGCAAACTCAAATTTTCAACTGCATGTGCAGGGAATAGGGAGTTGTTCTGCACAAACAGAATTTTGACAGCACAGATAGAAGAATAAAATCATAGTTGGCACTAGCAATGACTGCTGAAATGACTAAAATGAGGCTCCACAACTGCAGGGACGACCTTCACTGCGTGACATTCTAATGAGAGAATCACAGCTGGATGGGACCCAAGGTCGTTGAGGTCAGGCCTCGACCCAGTTTAAGCATGTCTTACCCTGCATCCCTGACAGATGGCCTGACCAGTTCCAACCAGAGTTCAGCACCTTAGAAAACAGACCTGTTCGCTTTTATACTTTTCTAGAAGTTACAAGGTTTCACTTGACATTGTATCAAAGTTGTAATCATTGAATCTATCTGTTGGTCCTAATTTGGTCATATAACAGACCTCTAAAGAATCTACTCCTTCAGCAGGACAACTCTTAACATATTTTGTAACACCTAATATGTTAAACCTTCCCTTCTTTGAGCTAAACACTCTGAACTTTTAAAATTATTTCATGTTTGGAATATTTCCCAGAATCTTCACAATCTTTATCTTCCTTTGCTAGACAATTTTACCTTATATGCCTGTCTTATTGTGCAGCATCCATAGCTAGACACAGTAGTCAAAAGTAGCTGGACCAGTAAAACATGTAATGAAAGTATTAATTTTTGTATTTTAAAGTGTATAGCAATATTAACCAGCCTAAATACCAAATGGATGGGAGTATTATGCTTTTAGTTTCATATTAACTTATTAAAAATAAGAAAATATTTTGCAGAGAAAATGCTACAAGTACAATTGATTTTTAAAACATGTTTACTGTGTAAGTTTAAATCTCATGCCTTCCAGTCATACTTGCAATAAAGTTATAAAATACTTTTACTTAAATTTGAATAACAAATGCACAAAAGCATACAAAGAAAAGTACACAAATTTACTGTAGATTAACAAAACAAATGTGAAAATATCCTGCTTGGAAATGCTAAATATTTAAAATATACTCAATTTCTTAGAACTATTAAACAAATGCTTCTAATATGATATTCCCTATGGAACTTTTAAGGGAACATCACAAATTGTTTCTAAAGATCATAGAAAGAACATGTGGCTAGAAATAAGCTAGGTATTTTAGAAAAAGAAATGAGTGAGATACCATACCACAAAATATTAAGACATTTGATCAAACTATAATAATTTGAAGAGGGGGATCTGTGTCTGGACAACACAGAAATCAGAATCCATAGCCCTAAAGCCGATAATATATTTAAACAAAACAAAAATATTAAAAGCTTTTCACCACAGGGCTGTAGGGAGAATATTTGTCTAAAAAATTATTTCCCCTTATTCATTTCTCTTGAGATTAAAAAATTGGCACAATCTTTCTAGAGAGAATTTTGGTAGTTTATCAAATCTTTAAAAATATTCTGTGTTTTCACATAGCCAATTCTTATGTAGACACTAAGGAAATAGTAAGTTATTTGGACCAAGAACAGCACAGAATAGGTTCTTTATATGTGAAAATAAAGAAAAATATTAATTCTAATAATAGTAGAATAAAAGTTATATACCATATATTGATAAATGAGCAATAGTTTCTATAAGAAGCAAACCCTCCAGATCAAATGCTTCAAATATAAGATAATTTATTTTGCACATAAAGCATAAAACAGGTGTTTCTGAACAGTGATCGCTCACCACTAATCTGTGATTCAAGGATCACGCTTCTTCTAACTGTGGCTCTGCCATTCCCAGTCTATGGCTTCCAACGAAGACAGTCTGATTTTGCGAAAGGCAAAAGCCCTTGAAGTAGCGTATGTATGAAGTGTTATGTGTCGAGCCTTCTGTTCACATTCCATTTGTAGGAACTCATTCGCATTGACACAGTTTGTTCCTGGGGGCACTGAGAATGATGGCTGAGCTCAATGCACTGGATGAAAGAAAACTGTTTGGTGAACAACTAAGCTATAGCTGCCAAAGTCTCTTCTTGAATCTGCAAAGTGTACCTATCTTTCCAAACAGAGAATACATCCACCCACTCCTCCAGGAAAACAACCAGAATGCTCATCTCAAAATTCAGGATCTCTAAGTAAAGGACAGTTCCCTCCATTAGATCTGGAATGAGGTTTCTGTGACCTATGAACTAAAAGAACCAATTATTTCTTGCTCCACAGACAAGACAACTGCATGGGAAAACAAAACAAAACAAAATAAAAGTACTATTTGAAAAAAAGTAAGATGAAAAACACAATAGTTACTAATCCATAGCAATTATTAAACATTGCTGAGCAGACATTAGGGGGGCACTCAAGATTATTTTAACTAAAGATTATTTCACTTCACTTATGCAGTGGAAGATTCTTTTTGTTTATGTCCCTGTTCATGTTCTTCCATCAAGTGTGTATTAGGCTTCTATTCTTTTGCTTTCTGGTCAGGTCTATATACTAATTGCCATGTCCAAAGTCTTTTCTAAATACCTCACTTCTATCTCAATCGTGGCTCCCTTGAGATCATCTGAAAAACATGGGCATGGCTCAGAAGATCCTATCCTCAAACTTCTCTTTGCTATAGGACTGATTGATTTACTTCAAGTGAGAAACTATTGGGCCTGTCGTTCAATGACTTTTTCAGTCTTTGCTATTTGGGATGCAGAAGCAAAAACTTTACATCCTGTAAATCTTTTCTATCTAGACCCTCTCTTCTACTGAGCTCTCTTCTTGCACACCAGCCAAAACTCATTTCTATCACGTCTTTTAGCCTTCCTTAACTTTGCTTTTCTTGCTCTTAAAAAGAAAAGTCCTAGGTTAATTGTTTAATTAATTTAATTCCATTCTTTGCAAGTAACTTAATTCAAATTTCACGATTGCTTACTGCCACAAATTTTCTCCCTGTAGAACTGACTCTTTGTCACATATTTTTGATACGTTGTTTTGAAATTTGCTTTGGCTTTTTGTTTTGAGCCATGGGGAAAACAAAGAGAGAAAATATTTTTTAAATGTTCAAGTGGTTGGATACTTTTGTTTCTAATTTTGCTTTTGTTTTCTAGTTTTATTATAGTTTAGTTACCTTATTTTTTATTAACTCAATTTTTAAATACATTTATGCTTTTATTTTTGACCCATTACTAGTTTATGATTTTCAGAAATGTTACAAGAGCACTTGCAAAAAGATGCCCTGTCTGTTGGATACAATGCTTAACACCAGTCTTTACATAAAGATGTTTCATTCACAAGGTTTTTTTGGATTAATATTTCAGTTGACATGACTCTGTCTTCAAGAATTTTTTCAGGGAGATGCATGAATACTATAATTATAAGTATATTTCCATTTTCTTTACATGTGTATGATTTGTGCCTCATTAAAAATTTTGGGGTCAAGCCCTTTGCCCTCAATACTCTATAGACAGTGCTTTATTTAATTCTGTGATCATTAACAAGAAGTCATCCAATGCTGGCATAGAGCACTTGAACTTATTCCTCCTCTCCAGCTGTAATTTAGTATCCTTTAACAAATCTCTAGGTCTTGGCCACTTTTCCTAGCTCAAAGCAAGTAAAACTGGCACTTCCCTTCTAAGGCTTTCTTTGTTCTGCTGCCCTGTAGTAAGGGTCTGGATATTATATCCAACTTGTTCCACAGATGTCACTTTTCCAAATAAAGAATAATTGACTAGAGGTCTTCAGGATTTTCTTATTTGGTCTAATGAAATTTCCCATATGCATTGTTTCTGGAGAGACATGTATTAGTTCTCGACATCCTCTTTCATTTAGGTCCAGGTTTTCACTGTTTCTAAGACATTATGCAGCATAATAATGTAGTTATTACATAGTTTATTATAGTGTAGTTTTAATGTTTCTGATCATTTCAGTAACTTCATGCTGAAATTTATATTAAAACAACTTCTTTCTCTTAGAAGCACATGGTGTACTTTCTGAGACTTTGCCTATCTACAAACATTTTTTGTTGCTTTCAAGCATGAAGGATTACTTAGATGAATACAATATTCTTGAATCTTTTGTACTTTGTATTGCTCATTGTTCTTCTATATCTAATTCTGCAGAATCTGAAGTCAGCCTCATTTTTCTTTCTTTGTATGTTATCTGCTTTTTTATGTATGCTTGGGTACTTGAAGTTCAAGACTTTCTCCAGGATAATAGAAGGAAATATATCTACTCCAGTCACAGTATTTCTTCATGGTGCCATAAAATAGGAGCATTGACCAGCTCTGCTGCCATCTCAGTGAAGCACTTTGGAAAATAATTTCTGCCATTCTCTGCCCCTTCTCACGCTGCCTCATCGAAAAGGAGGCTACAAAGACTAATGAGAGCCTGGCATCCTTTGTTTTTCCACTAGATAGGAATAATATGTGAAAAGTCATTGCCTACTTGTTGTTATGTCTCTGTTTTAACTCTCTTGAAGGTACCTGTTTTTAAAAATGAAATTTATTCTATTTCTACTTTGCCCAGTAACCTCACCAGGGAATGCCCTGCCCTTTTAAGGGAAAGTCTGCTATTTCCATCGTCCATCTATAACTGTTTGCTTGAATTCATTTTGAGAAGTTGTAAAACACTCAATGTGAGTCTAAACTGCTTCCTTCAATGAAAAAATAACCTCATGCTATATTTCAATGCCCAGTTGACTCTTGCATCTATTTCAATTGGCTAAGAAATTAAGAATAGGTGGAGATATGACTAATAGGCTCCTATGAATCCCATACAAAGATAACTACACATTTTTATCTATTTGTATTAGTTTTGTTTTTCTAGATCCTGATGAACTCTCTTTTGCTCTGAGAGAGAAGGAGAGAGGGAGAGAGAGAAGAGAAAGTATTGGAAAGATGAGTAATTCAAGATGGAAAATTGCATGTCTTCATCCACTCATTTCTCTTTAGTTTTATTATGTGCATTTTTTGTTCAGTTTTGTGAAGTACAATGTCAGATTCCAGACCCAACATCAACAGCTGTCTTTCTTGATACAGGAATAGCCTTGTCAACTCTCAGACTAAGCTTATGTTGTGAGGGGAGTTCACTGGAGCCACTCTCTTGACTGTTTCTCTGTAATACTTGTGCCATCTCTTGTAATAGTTCCTGTCACCAAGATGCATGAGGCTACCACTTGCCAACTTGAAAAACCATCCCTCCTGACTTCTGAATACTACTGCTGAGGTGGTTTGTTTGTTACTGCCACCTGTGATAAAGCATCAAATTTGTTTTGTTATTGTCGCCTGTGATACAGCATCAAACTAGCATGTTGCCTTCAAGTCCTTCTCCTTAACCTGGTCTTACACACTCTGCTTCTCGCCAAAACTCCTCAAGTTGCTCACAATTTGATGACTTACATGGTTTCAATCATAAATCGAAATTATCTCTTAGTTTATATTTTAGAGAAGAGAAAGAGGTGATAAACCACACACAGGTCCTCATGGTTTCATCATTCTTCACAGTGCTTTTGAAAGTAGTTACTGCTTTCTAGTTACTATCTAGATCTTTGAAACTTTAGAAAGAGAAAACATTAAATAGAAGAAAAGCAAGGTCTTTCATATAGCAAACACTCTTGGATTTCTCTGCCCATACTCAAATTTGGAGGTGTGATTATAAAGCTACAGGAAGCTAAAATATGTTTTCCCACCCAACACACACCTGACTCTCTGAGTTTCTATGATACATATGTCAGTGGACTAAATTAATCTATATTTCAAATTCTTGGGAAGGAGGGAAGGAAGAGCAAATAGATTGTTTGATTATAAGTGAGTATTGTATTTGTCCTATTTCCATTTAGTAAGAGAACAGAGGTAAGATTATTTACAGGTATGGTGGCACGCACCTGTAATCCCAACTACTCAGGAGGCTGAGGCAGGAGAATTGCTTGAACCCAGGAGGCGGAGGTTGCAGTGAGTTCAGATGGTGCCACTCCAGCCTGGGGGGACAAGAGCGGGACTTCATCTAAAAAAAAAAAAAAAAAAAAGATTACTTAGGCCTGGATGATATTTTGACATTCATAAATATATTGTAAACATCTATGAGTTTCACTTATTTTTCATTAGGTTAAGTGTAAGCAAATATTTTACTGATTTAACTAATAATAATCTACAATAGAACAAAATCTATGTTGCCAGTCACTAATCGTGATTACATAGATTCATTCCAAGAGAACTCATTGGTTCTCAGAACCAGAGACATTTTAAAAAATCACTTAATTCAAGATATTATATAAAAAGAATAGGCATTTTATAAATGTTTTGGCATCTATAAAAAGAACAGATGCCAAAACATCTACACTATCTAAAACAGGCTTTGGTTAATGGTTTGTGTTAATCAGACCTGGATATACATAAAAGGAATGTGAAAGCACAGCAAAATAGGAACAAAAGCTAAACAAATGTCATTCTTTTCAACAACCCAATAATACATGGCTAAGAATGTATTTTCTATATTTTCAGAAGAAAATAAATTAGCTATAATAAGCTGCGAATTCTGCTTTGTCTAAGGGTTGGAAGTGGCGCTACCATTTGGAAATGCCAAGGTATTTAAATGTACTAAATCTATTACAGCAAATTTCAGCCCAAAAGCAATTTGTATTTTGTTGTTGTGCATGTTGCTATAAAAGAAAAGAACATAATGAACTGAAGATTTTCCCCCAAAGGAACTTGACCTCCTTAATGGGGGAAAAAATAAAAATAAAATTAAAAACAGCTGTTTGGCCTAAAAAGCGAAAAAGATTCCCCAATGACAAATTTACAATCAAGAGGAAATCAGTTCCAAAAAATAAAACGAAGCCAGCCAATCTGATTGTTTCTGAATTTATATAAAATAATTTGAGCATCAAAGGACAGGAAAGAGAAATGTCTACAAAGTACCCCTCTATAGTAACTCTCCAAAACTTAACATGGAAAAAAGAAGAAACAAAACGTAGTACTTGAATATATTATCCATTTATGATTTTTTAAACTGCCACAAAAATTTCAATACACCTAACAAAGCTACATCAGAGATCACTGATGCTAAACCATAACCCTAACCACACTACAACCTGTACCTTGAATACAGAGACATCAAGTGTGTTCTATGATAGGAAATAAACAGCATTTCTGGGACAATAGATAAATAACATACATAAAATAAATTTAAAGTATAAATCCCACTTCTTTAGCAATTAAATTGTAATAAAAGCATGCAGAAGAATTAGAATCAGAAGTGGTAGTAAAATCTGGATCTGCTTTAATCAAGTCAATCCATCCTAAACCTACAAACTAACTTTCCTGATTGAAAAAAATTGACTATCATACGTGGAAGGCGCAGCTAGTTTCAATTTGCAAATCTGTGCTCTCGCAAAGAACAGCCTAAAATTCTTAACATGTGCCTAGTGCCTGCACTCTGCAATCTACATTATTACATAGTTAGGAGCGAATACCAAATGCCTCACAAACTTGAAAAGATTTAAGATAGAATTCAAGATCTGAAGATGACTTACAAGTTGCAATCTAACCCCAAGACTTTTGTTTAACGAATTTGTTTTATTTTATTTTGCATTAGTATAACATCTCAAAAGATCACGTATATGTGTAACTAAACGGACCCAGTTAAATTTTTTACAGTTGGGTAAAGGGGAGAATTAAATACTAATCATATTGATTAAAATATAGTGGTATCTTGTGAACTCCATTTGCAGTTATCTTTTTGTTTACTCTCAGCCTCACTTCTTGGCATTAGGTTTTCCCTTCACCTGCCACAACTTGAAGTGATTATGAATGTTGTGCCCCCTTCTTAACCAAAGGGAAGTTTTGCCAAATAATGCTGTCAGAGGAGTCACTTGAAGGCATACATAATTCATAGAATGAAATTTGTTATGTTCTCTAGCAAAACATGTTCAGAAAATTATTTTACTTAAAAAAGAACTCCAATTTGTTAAAATACAATTCCTTTTAGTTACCCCTTAATGTTGTTAACATTATATCCATTGTTTGGTGCTGCATAAAGATACTCAGAAATATGTACTAAGAATCCCATATGTAAAACCTTTTGTATTGCCACAATAAAAATTGGGATGCAGGTAATTAATGATAAAATAGTGGAAAAAAATTCAAAATGTCCATGCTATTCCCAATGGCAATGAATGGTTTCTGTATGAATGATGACATGTACACAAAATGAAAAATAACTTAGTCATTTTTAAGAAAAAGAATGATGATAACTGCATCCCAGTATGATGATAAAACATAATTTCAGATGTTGTGGCTTTCGACCAGGGGAGGCAGGATCCTGAGCAAGGGAACTCTCTGGTGGCCAGAACTGCTGAGCACACATTCTGAAACCAAGACACTAAAGCTTGATGAGTACTCTGAAACACCAGGAAAGACTAAACAAGTTTTCAAATTGAAAGCTCAGATGTTTCTCTATTTGCTTTACCTGAAATTTAAATTATGTGTGACAGGATTTTTTTTAGTCTTACCAACTAAATTGGGGAGGAGTAGCAAATAAATTTTTGAGACAAATGAAATTGCTTTTCTTTCACAACAATGACCATAATGTTTGTTCATGAATGTCTAAAAAGGCTGAAAAGAGGGCTTTCAAGGGACTGTTACAGGAGGCATATGCAGAAGAGGCTTTGTCTGTATGTGAGTCTCAAGGACAAACTTGACCACAGTCATAAAGAGACAGCCACAAAAGCAGTAAGTTGTATGGATGGTTCTTTCAGCCCATATTCTTGTCAGCCACAGTGGATGAGGAATGCCCTTTGAAATTTAACAACCAGCACTGTAAATTCCAATCAGGAGCTTTATTAAATATTCTTAAAACTTATTCATATTTTTAGATTATCTACCTTTTGAAGATACCAATTCCACAATGTTTCCACTGGAATTTTTACAGCTGGTATGTTGCATTTATTTAAAGATAATTCATTTATCTTTCCCATGTTTATTAAGCAAATATACACTGTATACATATATATACACGTGACCACAGAACAGTATAAAATGAGCAACATTATTATAACACTGAGTTGATATGATTCCAACTGAAAGGAAGAACACTCAACATTTTAGTTTCTTCCACCCTTATTATCAATAAACACGTAATGTTCCTTATATATTTTTTAATCCTGAAAATAGCTTGTGACTCTATCCTTCCCCTCAATTGTTTCCTTGCACATCATCTCAAATTCTGGGTATGTATATTTGATATAATTATAATACGCATTTACAACAGATTCAAAAGGATTTCTTTACCTTTTAAACTAAACTGATTTTATGAGGAATCCAATGTATTGCTCATCCCTGAGGTAAGACAAGTTGATTTTGTAAAGACTTAGGTATTTGTTTTAACTGAGTCAAATAGTTGTTTCTGACAAATCTAAAGCAACCTTGGGCTTAACAGTCAAATATGACATTTGAAACAAGGAAGCTATAAATCCCTCTGTACTCCACTCAGATCATTGCTGAGCACTGTGCTTTTAGAGAGACATCTGTGAATTTGAGGCTTTTGAGAAAAGGGAGGTATAGTTGATAAGGGGATCTAAAATTATGCTGAAGGAGAACCTTGTATGAGTTATGGCAAAGAAGCTGATAGGGCCAATTATTCCATGTTTCTATGAACAAATAATATCCTTATATAATGTATATAAAGAAGTTCCATGATTTCTCAAATTTATAACTCAAAATACCATAACTTAATAAATCAAGTTAGAATTCAGAATCTAGCTATACTGCCCAAATAAAATGTAAATGATAGCTTCACTTATTTTGGGTAGGAATTATTTTTTTCATCCCTCTACAGAAAATGGAATTTTGATACCCTTATAGAAAATTGAACATTTTACAGGCTCTCAGATTTTCTATAACCTGTGGGTGCCTAGATTTTGCAAAGCAAAATCTATTATTCTATAAAAATCTCTAGAATATAAGGATAAGAAAAGAGTTTGATGACATTTGACATGTCTTATATAGTCACGTTCTTTTTTTTAGTTGACACTTTTCAAACTATGCTTTTCAGAACTAAAGTTTCAAAGGAAGTCCTTAAGGGAATCTTTGGATGGGTAAGTGAAAATGAAGGGAATGCCTCATCCCTACAATGAGATTTGATTTAGAAATAAAGCATTTCACAGCATTATACTTGTGTGTTTACACACGGTGAAAATGCAGTGCATTTTTTAATAATCATTTTTATTAAATACCTCCTTATAATTAACATCCATTGTTAGTATTATGTTTACCAAATTTATATTAGGTCTTTCAGGATACTCACAAGAGGCTATATAGTATGTAAAAAATGACTACATTTTCATTCCATGTTTTGTGTACCACTTGGCATCAATCAGGAAAGAGAGGTAACATTTCTCTTGTACTAGCTCTTGGGCAAGAGCAGTTCCAAGAAAATGTGATTAGTGTAATCTAGCCTCTTTCATTGCACTTGCACACTTGAGTATCCTCTTGATTGCAAAAGCATAGGAATTATACTACAAACACTATGATCTTTCCTTATCAAGATATAAAAGCATTTTATAGCACTATTGAAACTTCCATTTTTAAAATATTAGTTTTCCACATAGTGTTATTGCATAATTTCATTCATTCTATACACAGATTACCAGGGTCTACCTTATTTGGTGGGTGTAAGAATTTAATACCTAAAGGACATAGACCTTGCTATGGAAACATTAAAAACAAAATAAGGGAGGTAAAAAAAAACAACAGAAAATTGTAATGCGCTATGATAAGTCCCATAATGAAAGGATATGAAAGAGACCTTTAATTCAGATTAAAGGGCCAGAAAAAGCTTCACAAAAAGAGGGACATAATTTAATTATGAGTAAAATATACCCCCAGGAAGTAGAAAAGCACTCCAGGCAGGAGAATGTGGTTGAAAAAATACATGTGGATTTGTATGGTTGTAAGAAAGAATAGTACAAATTAGAGGGAGATGAGAAATAAAACTAATAAGAGATAAAAGATCATGAATTTTACATCAAGCAAGAAGTTTGAATTTTATCATATAGGATAAAATATTTAAATATTTCAAGCAATGAATAGACAGTGGAGTTGGAATCATAAAAGTCTGAGGAATCTCATACAGAAAAAAAATGAACAAGGCTTGGATATATATGTGTAGTGTGACAGAGAGATGTTAATAAACTCACCTCTTTGTTAATGTTTTTAAACTAAGATGAATGAGTAGATGCTCTTGGAATTATAACATTCCACTAGAACCACTCAATATATACTATCAAAAATATCTTCTTGCCAGGTATGGTGTCTCATATCTATTATCCCAGACCTTTGGGAGGCCAAGGCAACAGGATCACTTAAGTTTAGGAGTTTGAGGCCAATCTGGGCAACATATTTAGAACCCATCTCTATAAAAATAAAATAAAAATAATAAGCTGGGCATGGTGGCGCATACCTGTAGTCCTGGCTACTTGAGAAACTGAGGTGGGAGGAGGATTACTTGAGTTCGAGATGCTCAGGCTGCAGTGAGCTTCAATCACTCTCTCTCTCTCTCTCCAGCCCAGACCACAGAGTAAGACCCTGTCTCAAAAAAATACAAAAATCTCCTAAAATTTTCCAGGAAAGACTTGTCACTCCAGTAAAATATTTTGTTTCCTTTATGCCACTTAAATAACAGGTACCATGGCTTTCCTTAACGAGACTATCTACATCCTTTTCTCAAAAACGCACCCCTTCCTCCCTAGCTGGAGCTTATCTCCATGAAAACACACCTAGCCATCTAAGGAAAGCGCATATTGTCATGATGTTTAACCAGCCTTCAAATTCTAACACAGACCCACCGCTTTCTCCTCATATTTGTTACCTTTGCTTTGACTTCAAAAGTCTTCATCAGTTTGCCCTTTTCTTTACCACATCGTTCCATTATAACTCTCAATTATTTCTTCATTTCACCTAGTTATCTGAACACTAGATACTTTCCTGACACATGCGGGTGAAATAAGTATAAAACCACTTCTGGCACCCCCATTTGGTTAGGTAATTTTTCATGCTTTCACTTTATTTTTCTTCGAAAGCTTTTATCACCAAAACTAAGAAAAACAGTAAATACTGCTCAGGGAAGTGTTCTAATACCATCAAAAAAAAAAAAAAAAAAAAAAATAGCCTGCAGTCTATAAGGAAATATATTCTCTTGAGTTTTCACCTAAAATATTCACATACCTGTGCAAATATAAAATCAGCTCTGGGTAACTTTCTGTATCCATTCAATTCCTTATAGTTTCTGTTTAATTTCTTCTGTAATGCTTAAATTTATTCCACAGCAAATCCAAACAAAAACAAATATTTCAAAGCAATAAAACATATGCCAAAACAAAACAAAAAACTCAAAAATATTTCTTTATGAGTAAAAAAGACCCAAATGAATTGAGGAAATTTTTATAGATCTGAATTCATTTCTAAGAAGTTTCCCTCACTTATTCCTGAATGCTCACTTGGATTAATGAGATATTTTCCATTTTGCTTTCAATTCATTGGAATCTCTGAGGTGGGAGTTTGGGAGTTACCAGTTGTCCAGGGACAATCTGACTGAGAAGCTAGCATGAGTAGACTTTTGGAGGGGGCCTAGCAAAGGTCAAGGACCCCTGCTGAGTCATAGGCTAGTGAATGACACATCAAGTGACTTGTCCAAGGCAATTTTTGCTGTCTCTAAGCCCTGAAAAAAGACACAATATCATTTCCCATTATACCCACTACCCATTTACCATTGCCCTGACAGGTTTTTCTTTTCATGTCCCAGAACTGACAAAAGGTTTCTTTTTTCTTCTAAAAGAAGAATAGAAAAAGAGGAAGGGACTACTCCATTTAGAGATAAGAAATGTTACATCACAAAAACAAAAAGAACAAAAAGATTACAAAACGGGATAATACTGGAAGCTTCCAAAGGATCTTCACTTCAATATAGGCCAAGCTGTTCACTGTCTTCCTCTAGCTTGACTAGCAGGGTAAATATTTCCCGTTGATAAAATGAATTCCCTCAGAACTGACTGGCTAAAGTGTGAGTATAGCAGAAATCTTTCTCTGGTAACATTTGGTAATGTCTATAGAGGAGCTATTTCTATCATAACTTCTTAAAAGCGAAATATATAAATTACACTCTAACTGAATGCATTCACTGTGCCAGGCAGTTCTTGGTGATCATTTGTATGACATATGCTCTGTTGTCCTTGCAAACATTAATTTATTAAGTGTTTATAGATCTATTTCCTGAGAATAAAAGGCCTTAAGGCTTCTCAAAAACCACAGGGCACTTGATAAGTTTTCTGTAAATTGGTGAGCTATTGCAGGAGCTTGACTGTTGCAGCATTGGAGACAGGCTGATTTAGAAGTGAAGAACAATGCAGCTGTTTGGAAATATTTGTAGTGGTGTTAGATCAAATCATATAATATGCAAAATTTGTCTTTAGAAATGAATGAATAAATGGATGCATGAATGAATGAATGCATGAATGAATGAATGAACACCTTAAGAAATTTTACAGATGACTTATTGGACTACTTTTATGGATGATCAGGGAACAATTAACAGTTCCAGAACATTTTTAGTGTATGTCTAGCAGAGTATAGAATTAATTGCTCCTTCATGCTCACACAACTATTTTGATGGGACAGGACTCTCAATTTGAGAAGAGACCTCATTAGAAAGTCTCCCAAACCATTCCACTGTTATGTGTATAATACAGGTCTCTATCCTTTAACTTCCTTCTCTGTATTATCTTAATTTTTCTTCCAAATAATTTAAAGCATTGTATGTTTTCCACCTTTTGTGACTCTTCTCATCACCCATGTGGGAGAGGAGTATGATAAAAGAGGAAGATGAGTCACTGAGAAAAGAAGTGATGTCCCTGACCTAAACTCTCCCTTCTTCTCATTGCATATAGCCTGCCCTTTAGACTATCTCAATACTCACATGGCTCTGATAACCACGTATACTCTGAAAATGCAGAAATCCTCATTTACAACTCTACATTTTCTCCTGAACTTCAGATTACTATATTAAACTGCATGCAACTCAGCTATGCCACAGGCATCTCAAAATAAACTGGTTGAAATATCCATTATGTTCTTTCATTAGCTATTGTCCTGCTCTAATCCCTAATCCAGGAAGTAGGGCCAGAGTCTACTCCCACCTGTTGCCCTGTGTACATTATTAACCATGACCACCCCTATGCCCCTTGTGAAACACACATATCCACTTACCTTCACCTCTGCTATCACTTCCCTAATCCAGACTACTATCATCTTTCACTTAAGTCCAAGTTTTCACCCAGTTTCCTAGTTATGTACCCTGTTTTCTTCCAATCTATTTGCTACACTGCAACACAACCTTTCTATAATTATACTTTTCATGGTTTACAGTTCTTCAATAGCATCTCCCTAGCCTTTGAGAAATTTCAAACTCTTTGACCTGGTTTAGCAATGTGTTTACAATTAGAGAGCCCAGCTTGCCTTTTTCATCTGATCCCTAACTTCTTCCCTAAATTCAACCCCAACCACATAGACCTTTCTCCAATTCTTTAGAATTACCACACATTCTCTAAGTCTATTCTTTCATATTATCCCTGGATGAAATATTCCCCCACTGTTCATGTGACTAATTCCAACTCATACTTTGGGTTTCAGTTTTGAAGGTTTTCCTGCCAGAAATCTCGTCTGAGCTCCTAACTTGGACTTTCTTATTATCATACAAATAATGCTATATTAAGAGGTAGTTTTACTTATCCAAATTTGGCCGGTAAGTTCCAGAAGGATAAGAAATGTGTCTGTCTTTTCGGCACCTAGCAGGCAGCTAGAGCTCTCATCACTCAGTAGTTACTCAATATATTTGGGTCAAATCGATGAAATTTTCATGGCACACAAAGTCCAGACTATGAATTTTAGTCCTATTATAATTTTAGCTTAATAAGGTCAAAGGTAAAATAAGGCAAGTAACAAAATCTAAGTCTATTTTTAAAGATGCAGGAAACAGATTTCAAAATGGGTTCATATGACTTTCGGTTGTCCTCTCTGAGCAACACAGAAAGGCTAGATACCAATTGATAGAAGGTTCTTCCACATCAGAATTTAGTAAAACACAACGTATCTATAAAAAGTGCCTTTTATCTGTATATTTGTCACCGTTCCCCATTTTAGTAGGAATATTAAATTAAATTTTAAAATCCTTCCTAAAATTTCTTTCCATTGGTACTGTTATTCTTGCTCAGACTTTTTACCTAATAAAGATTGACTGACTGAGCCTTCAACCTCTCAAGATCTGGAATCTGTTTCCTGGCAGTTTACTGGAACAGAGCCTGAGCTATCCTTACCCACTTGACATAAGTAGCAGTAGCTGTGTGATTTCGAATTGCACTAGTGCTGATTTACTAATGAAATTGGATGGGTGGATTAAACTTTACTAAGAAAATATTGGTTCTGATCTAAGAGCTAAGCACCCTATAATCTTATATCTCATCAAATCCTACCTTTCACTAACGTTACAATTTGGATAAATGCTGTTCAAAGCAACATATCACAGTGAATGACTGAAGTGCCTGGTTCTATCGTGACAGAGGAGTTTTCTATTTTCCTATCTGACTGTATCATATTCATTTATACAATATTATTGATAACAGGTTGATTAGCATTTATTTCTTCTCAAATATGGATATATATTCATACAGATATAGGGATGTAGATACGGATATAGATATAGATACAGACACAATGGTGGTTTACTTTCAATTCATCAGTTTCTTTAAACCATTAATAGTTTACTGGTATGCTTTATTTATATTTACTGGTATACTAAAAGTGTTTAAAGTTATCAATATTTTTTTAAAAATTTCTCCTTTGGGAATTCATATTTTTAAATTCAACATATTGATAAAATATAAGTAAATGCTTTAGAAAATATCATTGCAAAACCTCACGTGCAATTCTTGCTTTTGAGGTCACAGTTTCTAAAACTAATAATGCCTTTTCTTCTTTTAAATGTGGCCTAGGCCTTAAATTTGTAGTAGCAAGGTTGTTTGTTTTTTTAAGAAATTGTAAGGAAAACCAAGAGTTCCTCTTTGTAATATTCACTTACACAGCAAGAGATACAAATATATACTTTAGTGGCCTGGGATTTTAGAACAGTTCATTGTGCCATTTAGCAGGTAATAGATATTTTGGCTAAAGAAGTTTATGGGTTTTACAAATAATTTCTTCCTCCCACACACCAAATTTAACAGTTTTATAGTCCTTTACAACTTCCAACCCATTCATGCACCTTGTCATTATACCAGGAGCCAAATTTTAATGATTTTTGTTGCCTTTAGCACCGTATACATGGTTAGAAATGATGCATCTCAAACTGATTAAATACCAAACTTCACTGATGGAAAACAGGTCCATTGAGTAAGTAATAATGATGAGTGAGATTTCATGCTGTTTTACTGCCAACAGACCATCAGAAACAGAGTTCAGTTCATATAAAAACAGTCTTCAACCAAACAAGTCAGGATGGCTGGCAGCCTTGGTAAACATGTAAATGAACTTGATAACCCTCTCTGTTTGGAGAGTTCATGTAAAATACTCTCCTGCTTGCTTTATTTGGCTTGTTTTAAAATGTCAAAGGGTTTGCAATGAGGCCATTAGCTTCTAAACTCCTAAATTAACTAAATGCGTATTACGGTGACTGACCAGGACCTGAAGTATGACACCCAATGACTCTTGAGGAAACCTGAGAAATGCACAACATTTCTAAAGTTTTACCGAGAGCTATGTGTATGGCAGCTAAAAGAAAACATTTTTGGGTTTCTACAACTACTGAGGAGCGCCCTTCTAAAAACATATAGAATTGGTAACATGAAGAATTGTTGTTATAATAATGTATGACAATGTGATAGTAATAATAACAAATAATATTGAGCACCTAGTATTTGCTAGATCCAAGACTGTCTTCCTTGCACATATGAATTCATATAACCCTTACAACATTTTAATGTAAATAATTTTTTCTTTGCATTTCACAGATACGTAACACTGAACATCAGGAAGATTATCTACCCCGCTCAAGTCACATATAAGCTTCGAATACAGAGCTGGAGTTCAAACCCTGGTATGTTGGATTCAAACTCCTCACTATACAATGTATACCACATAGCACACACAGACACAATTTATATTTTATTTATTTTTAAACTTAACCTCTTATTTATATTAATCATCTAAGTCTTTTCTGAACCAAATTTCTGCATTTTATAGTAAATGGGACAAGGGACAAAACCGAGTAATTCGTAAGATAATTAATAACAGGTGACTGTGCCATGGACACATTTAGTTGTCCCCTTAAAGGCTCAGTTGGTTCTAGAAAAAAATGAGAGAGCAAAGGTTTGAATTTGAGCCCCTCTAAACTTCATTTTATACAGATTCCCACCACCTATCTTCCAGAAGGTGCCTATCATTCAAGATATCTCTCACTGCCACCTGATTCCACTGGGTTGGACAATGGTCCAAACTTGTAATAGACTTTGGGGACTTGGGTTGAAGAGTGGGAGCAGGGTGAGGAATAAAAGACAACAAATATGGTGCAGTGTATACTGCTTGGGTGATGGGTGCACCAGGATCTCACAAATCTCCACTAAAGAACTTACTCATGTAACCAAATACCACCTGTACCCCAATAACTTTTGGAAAAATAAAATTAAAAAAACAACTTAATGTCTTCTTTATGTAGCTTTTTCCAACAGCACAGTTTATAAGTCTGCGTTTTCTGTGTATCACTCTGTCATATCTTCATTGGAAATTTTTTCTATCAAAACTCAGGCAATTTCTATTTTATCTAGTGAAAGAAAGAACTACTGCCTTATTGAGATTTTTTCAGAGAGTACGAAAGTGCTAATAATTGCAAACCATTTCTGTCAGTGTTTTTCCTTGCCAAAAAGCATATGTTTTCTCCATTATGTAATGCATTCTCATCTTTCCAAATTTGTCTATCCCTCTTCTATTAGTTCTTATATCCAATACTTGACGAACTCTGATTCAGCTTTTTCTCTAACGTTCAGAATATTGGCTCCTCGAGCACACATGTGAACACACACAGGCAAACACACACACTCATATACACACACACATCTCTGGATGCCCTCTATGTAAGCACCACTGATCCATTTACGAGTTTGTTTCCTGGCTATTAGAACTAATACTGTACTCTATTTTTAGGAGCTAATAACTCAGTGATAGCACATCGGGAGGAAAATCAAACCTAGCACAATAATAAATAATAGTGGAGACAACTGCATGGAGTCTAACAATGGGCTTCGAAAGCAAAATGACAAAAAATGATTTTTACAGAATGTGGGATTTAAAATTGACTTTGAATAGATGCATAAATTAAGTAGAAAGGATAAAAGAAAACCAGGAGAGAGGGATAAAAATGCTTCAGGTATAGCAATACCCATTCTCATGTGATAGTCAGGAGGAGAACCTAGAGCTCATTTCAGAAACAGTAGAAAATAGTAGAGTGTTCATAGGATAGAGTAGAATTATGGAGAGTTAAAAGAAAGCAGCACAGTGTTGGGATGTTATATGAAGTAGGGAAATAAGCTTTTAATATCTATGTTATTTATATTATCCTGAAAGCAAACCCGAGATGTCAGGGTAAGGGACTGTCTGTTAGTACTTACAGCAATAACCACTTTGGTTTCCAATGTCCATTTGGTTTCCAATGCCATTCAGAGTGTTGGGAGAGAACCAGATAGACTCTGCCTGTGCACAAAGGGGATTTCTTATACCACATGTGAGGATGCCTAAAACTATAATTATGGAAGCTCATACAGGCTACATGGTATTCCCTCTTCCCTTTGAAAGAGAAAAAGCAGCTTTTGCTCCCTAATGTTTTATAGTCCTTTGGAATGTGAACAGATGGCTTCATGACTCCAAGCTTTATCCTGCTTTGAAAAGTGAACATATTTAGAAATAAATCTTCAATTCTCTCCATAGATGGCTCATTATTTATGTAGTCATCTTTTACTTCCTTGTCCTAGGCTTGTTCTTTAACTCAGGTACTAGTTTTCTTTGCTTAGGAGTCCTGAAATGTGGAGAATTATGAAAATATTAACTTGCTGACATAGGCAGGCCTGAGTTTGAATTACAGGTCCATAATTTAGTTGTGTGCTTTTGCACAATGGTTTTATATCGTTGAAGTTCGATTTCCTTAATTATAAATTTTTTTTTTAATTTAAAGGACCTAACCTAAAAGTTAGATTTTTTTAAGTTTATTAAAAATTTAAAAGTTGTGTGATTTTAACTGGAAAATAACATAAAGAACTAAGAAAATCACCTGGCTCTGTAGTAAGGAGCTAATCCATGCTAGCTGTAATTATTATTTTTTAATAGAATGAAGTGTCTAAACTTTCTATAATTAAAATGTAATTATAATTAGAAATTGTTAAGCTGTGTAGTAAAAATAATGTTTAAGTATAGTTACCTAAGAGTCAACTCTCTGAAGTGAACCAGTTCTTCATTTGGGTTTGAATCTTGGCTTTGTCATTTACTGATCATATAAACATGAAATTACTCAGCCTTCTATGCTTTATTTTCTCATGTATAAAAGGATGATAATGACACTTCATTGTATTGTCACAAAAATTACATAAGATAGTTCACAAAAAGCATAAAACTTGTTATATACTAAGCTCTCAGTATATACTAGTTATTTTATTGTTCGTGCTTTAACTTGTTATTGAGATGATAAAGAGTGGGGCTTAGGAGTAAAATTTAGTCAAGAGGATAACCAGTGAACTTTTGCACTGGTGTAGGAGTGACGGCCTCGACTTCTGTGGAATCAGAGAACCCAGCCTGTCTAGAGTGTGCAGGAACATTCTGAATATGTCTATATGCATTTACTGCTACAAAGAGGATCAACCTTTGTAAACAACATCTCAGCTCTGCTGTCCCAAATGGAAATAGTCTGAGCTTAGCCAGGGTAGAGGCTTGACTACTAGGCTGATTTCACTCTTTCTATTCTATTTCTAAAGTCATGAGAGAGATGGCAAGGAGGAGAGTAACATGTTTACCTTGAGTAACTTTGACCACGGTAAACAAAGGAAGAACTAGAGAAGATTTCTTTTACCTTGTGAAGTGATCATATATTTTACTGTTTTCTAGACACAAATGAGTCAAGTCCTGTGAGTGTTGAAAACATATGGATAACCTAAAATAACTTAATGCATTGAAATCATGTAGAAATAAAACAGAGCATATATGACTATTTTTTCAATTTTAATGAGTGTCATACATTCAATTGCTTAATAATAAATGAGTTTCTGAAAGTCCATGAGAGGAAGGGAATCATATTTGAAGGTAATGAAAGTTCAATGATTATAAAAGCTCATTAAAGCTGGGGAAGGGAGACAAGATACAACTTCGAAGGAGTGGCAAAAAAGAAAGGGAACACAGTTTGAAATGATCACTTCAATGTATTATCAAATTTATTTTTTAAACCACTTCCTCAGTAGAGCATATCTCTTTATCTGTATTAAGTACAAGCTTTGGCAAACATAGACACACATAATTGGTGATTTAAAATGGTACTTTCCCACAACTCTTCTAGTAAATCATTTTATAACAGCTAGAATGTTTCTTTTGTCTTAGTGCCTGTTATTTAAAATTAAATTGAAAACAAATTGGACACTACCTTTTCATTGTATTACTAAACTAAGGCAGCAGGAAGTTCTAAAACATGATTCCTTTTTAAGGGAGTTAAATAGAACCCTCATTTCAACAATCATATCAATCTATGTATCATTTGTAAAATTTATTCTTACCTTATCAGCCTCAACTATATATTGTTTTAATGCAAACATACATTATTATATGTTAACATCTAGTATGGCCTTATTATATATGATTTCCATGTACATTTTCCTCTGTCATCGTCTTAATATTCTACTCTATTTTCCCCATTAGTAGTTTTTTAAATCTTACTATGTTACATGTATTTTTGTAAGTCACTTCAATTTGGAGCTAACTCTAAATAAATAAGCAAAAAGGATTTAGCACCATACAAAAAAATAAAACATATTCCTTGTTTCTCAAACACACACACACACACATACACAATCTTTGTTGCTTTGTGAAATCAGTAATTGTTGTTTTGAGGTCCAAAGTATTAGTTTATAATTACAGTTTGTAATTATATAGTCTAGCCATAATATTCAAAAGAGTTTCAAGTGAAGAAATCACCATGTGCATTTTATATTCCTGTTAGTTTTTTAAAATTGTTTAGATTACAACATGCTCCACAACAGGATAAGATTTTATTAAGTATTAACATAGAATTCATATGTAAATTGTGTCCCTTTGCAGATAAGTGTGTCTGTCTAGGGAGTCTATATTAGATTGGATGGTGCCCACCCACATTGAGAGTGGGCTTTCCACTCCCAGTCTACTGACTCAATTGTTAATCTCCTCTGGCAACACCCTCACAGACACACCCAGAAACAGTACTTTGCATCCTTCAGTCCAATCAAGTTGACACCTAGTATCAACCGTCACGCCATCTCTACCGCCCTGGCCTAATGTGCTATCATCTCTTGCCCGAACTTCTATGATAGCCTTCTAAATGATGTCTCTGCTTTGATTCCTTCCATGCCCTTAGTATATTCTGATATTTTAAATTAGTAGATCAGATTTGTGACATATACTCGCTGCCCATTATTTAAAACCTTCCAGTAACTTTCCACCACAGTTTATTAAAATAGAGACCTAAATCCTCACTGTCAGTGGTTAAATTAAAAACACGTAACAAGAAATTGGATAGCGTCAATCACCCCACCTGCTACTGATAAATCAATCCTGAGAAAGAGATCAGGGCATCTGCCAAGGCAGGGAGATAACAAAAAACTCCGAACAGCTGATGTTTACTAAGTGGTGTGAACATGTTTCACTATTTAAATAATAAGTTTGGTTGTACCAGTGCGAGTAGACTGAACTCACCATGGCTTGGTAGGCCCTCTATATTCTTGTCCCAGATTTACTTTTAAAACTAATTCTAACACTATTTTTCTCTCCCAGTGCTTAAGCTATATTGGTCTTCTCAGCAAACGTGCAATGAACATGTCACCTCAGGGCCTTTGCACTTGCTCTTTGCTCTACTGGGAAGCATACATTTTACACTTCCTTATTTCATAAATTCTATACTCAGCTGTTACCTCCTCAAAGAGAACCTCCTTGATTACTCTGTTATAGGCAGGTCTTCTCCTCTCTACCTCCTTACCATGCTTATTTTTCTTCATAGCCCTTATCACATCCTGATACTATATATTGCTCTTGTTTTTGCTTCCTCTCCCACTGAAATATAAAGACAGAGACTTGGCTTGCCTTATTTGCCAAGGACTCACTAGCACCTAGAGTAGTTCCTCTGTACATCTGATATGAACTCTACCTAGATCTGATGTGAACACTAGAAACACTGAGAGGGTGATCTTCTGATTAACATGTTATGAGGGCAATAGACATAATGCCTTGTAAACTCAGGGAAGGGGAGGGTGATTCTTTGAGGACTAAGTTTTGTGCAAGGTATACTGAAAAAGTTCAGAGCCACAAAGAATCAGCCACTAAGATCCAAAATCCAAGGCATTTATGATGAGGTTGACTGTACAAATATAATACATTCCTTAAAAATTAAGCAGCAAACATCTGCAAATCTCCTAGGAACACTTCTGAAATGACGTTTTAAAGTCCTTATTGCAGATAAAGGCATAAAAGTTATTTACAAACAATGAAGAATATGTAATGTACAGGGTTGCAAAATAATAGATTTAGGACAAAATTTCCTAGCATATGTTCGACACAGACATTTTTAGATTTGCCTTTTTAGAATTTCTTACTCTGGTATTAATTTTAGAAAATAATAAAACTGGGACTCAAAATATAAAGTAGAAGACATTTAAACACAATATGGCATAGCCTTGTAAATTTGCTAAACAATTTCCCCAGCCTGACAATATATACCCCAACTTTCCTAAGAAAGCATGATTTCAAAACCTTTTTTTTTAAAAAAAAAAGATCACTTTATAACTCACCTAGCATGAACTAGTAGTGAAGATTAACAAATGCATTTCCAGTTTAGACACATCTTGTAGAAAACTGCTAAGTGATGTAAGATATTAAGCAGGCAGTATTGTCATTTAAATTTTCTAGTGTTTCCAGAGGTTTTAGTCATTGTATATCTGCAGGGTTAAATCTAAGCAGTTTGAGACAATAAACCAGTAAGAGTAATAGCAAAGTTGATTCGCTTAAAAGTGTTGGTTTTGGGCTGGGCACGGTGGCTCACACCTGTAATCCCAGCACTTTGGGAGGTCGAGGCGGTAGATCATGAGGTCAGGAGATCGAGACAAGCCTGACCAACAGGCGAGACACCATCTCTACAAAAAATACAAAAATTAGCTGGGTGCAGTGGCGTGCACCTGTAGTCCCAGCTACTCGGGAGGCTGAGGCAAGAGAATCGCTTGAACCTGGGAGAAGAAGGCTGCACGGTGAGCCGAGATCACGCCACTGCACTGCAGCCTATACTACAGAGCCAGACTGTGTCTCAAAAAAAAAAAAAAAAAAGTGTTCGTTTTTCCAGTATCACTGCTAAATTTATGAATGCCACACTTTGAGAAACTAAAAGAAAAAAACGCAATATGAAAAGAGAAATTTGCTAAAATTTCTGAGAAAAAAAGCATTTCTCCATTTCACAAATGGGTGTAGTATTAAAAATTGTAAGAGAAACAGAGAGCAAAGATTATCTGCAAATTAGCTCAAGTCATGGAGCAGAATGGTGTGAGTTTGGGGGTTAGAGAGACAGTGGCCAAGGAAGGTTGTCCATCTATTCCTCATTGTTGAGTAAAAGATGGAATGGAAGGTCCTTTCAAAACACTACATCTCTTGCCTAAGGAAAGGCAGTCAATTTCCTATGCTGATGAGAGACATCACAACCCCCTAGTATTCTGAAAACTATTTCTCAGAGAAACAGGGAGGATGCAGCCCCAAAATTTAATTTTTCAAATACATAAAAATTTGTAATAATGAGAAGTAAAATGACTAGAAATATAATACCCAAAATCATAAAGAGGCTACCTCTGATTTTGTGTATATGTGTATACTCTTTGTCATCTTCTAATGCTTTTAAATTTTATATTAAAATGAGTATTATTTCAAACAAGTGCTATAGCTGAAGATACACAAAACTAAGACAATCTAATACTTTTATTTTAAGGTGCTTAAATGAATTTTTCTTTTATTGTTTAGTCTTTCTACTATAACTTGTTACTTTGGGAAGGTATGTTGGAAACTTGGAAAAAAATTATTTCTATTATTGCATGTAAAGTTTCTAAATTTGAATTTATCTTCTAAGACTTCCTTTACTTTTACCCCTATGGCCCCCTGGTTAGTTTAAGTCTTTTGAATCATATTGTTTTACTTAGTGCTACACATTGTGCACATTCCTGGAAATAACTGATGTTTTTATCTCATAAAATACTGTGTTTTCCTTTATGCAGGTGGCATTGTGCTTGTGCCAGGCATCCCTGGGTGGCCATCTTGCCTATTTAAATGTAAATTATATATGTATGTATGAGAATAGAACTGCAGGCACTGTTATAACAACTCACATTAAATAATGCCCTGGTGTCTAGAAACCTAGTGCAGAAATTTTTCATTGTTCTGGAATTAAAGTAAGTATTAGGGTGGGCAGAATGTCATTAATGAGTGTCATTAACTGGCCATGCCATACAAGCAAAGCAGAACAACAGATTGAAAATAAATTCAGGTTGGGGTGTTTACAGCTAGATCTCCAAAGCACAGATGGAAAAATTAGCTGATCCGCAGAGGATAGTGGCATCCTTTTATGTCTTTCTTTCTCCAATTTATATCCTACAATGTGTAAGTGAAATAATTTCCCCTCTGCTTCAGTTGAGTCAAAGCTCTATAGAGTTGTATTTTTCTAAAGTTCACCAAACCACTATTGCAATTTACCTGCTCAGTTCTATTGTCTCCCTCCATCCTCCATCACCACCCCTGTAACCTCCTGAAAGTCTGATGCCTTCTGAGCTACATGTGGGATCTCCTCATAAATGAATATTCCAGAGGAGGCGCCCAAGGCCATGTTACCTTAACTCCTTTTGGTTCTTTTCCTCAGCATCACGAAAATCACTGCTCACCAGCCTTCCACCTTGACTTACTGTATATCTAGTTGTTCAGGTTGGCTACCAGCACATTTCCAACTGGATAATATTCAAACAAAAGGTATATTTGGAAAGCTCATAGTTTATTTTTATAATAAAATCATAAGAAAGAAGAAAACATGGAGCTATATTAGAGAAATGATAAATACATGTACCATCATATATTATGTGTTGGGAACTGAGTCCCAAATATAATTTGTTATAAATTAATGATAAAATAAAGATGAACATATAGAAAGCAATTTCTTTTTGTTATAAAGTCTCCTTCTATAGAAATGTAGATTTGTTTGAACCAATTTTGCAGCTTTCATGAACAACTGTGATCTACTGATGTTGTTGATGATTAGACAGCAGATGCTGTTTTTCTCCTGGGAAAGTAAGGTTACTAAATGACTAACTTTCGCATTGTACTTATTTCTTTTTTTTTTAAACTTAACATTTTTTCCATAAGTTACTGGGGTACAGGTGGTATTTGGTTACATAAGTTCTTTAGTGGTGATTTGTGAGATTTTGGTGCACTCATCATCCAAGCAGTATACACTGCACCATATTTGTAGTATTCTATCCCTCACCCTCCTCCAACTCGTCCCCAAAGTCCTTTATATCATTCTTATGCCTTTGTGTTCTTATAGCTTACCTCCCACATATCAGTGAGAACAATGTTTTGCTTTCCATTCCTCAGTTACTTCACTTAGAATAGTAGTCTCCAATCTCATCCAGGTCATTGCAAATGCTGTTAATTCATTCCTTTTAATGGCTGAGTAGTATTCCATTACACACACACACACACACACACACACACACACACACACACCACAGTTTCTTTATCTACCTATTGACTAATAGGCATTTGGGTTGGTTCCATGATTTTGCAATTGTGAATTGTGCCACTATAAACATGTGTGCACAAGTATCTTTTTCATGTAATGACTTTTTTCCCTCTGGGTAGACACCCACTAATGTGATTGCTGGATCAAATGGTAGTTCTACTTTTAGTTCTTTAAGGAATCTCCACACTGTTTTCCATAGTGCCTGTACTAGTTTATATTCCCACCAGCAGTGTAGAAGTGTTCCCTATTCACCGCATCCATGCCAATGTCTACTGGTTTTTTTTTCATTTTTGATTATGGCCATTACTGCAGTAGTAAGGTGATATTACATTGTGGTTTTGATTTGCATTTTCCTGATCATTAGTGATGGTGAGCATTTTTTCATATGTTTCTTGGCCATTTGAATATCTTCATTTGAGAATTGTCTATTCATGGCCTTAGCCCACTTTTTGATGGGATTGTTTTTGTCTTACTGATTTGTTTGAGTTTGTTGTAGATTCTGGATATTAGTCCTTTATCAGATGTACAGATTGTAAAGATTTTCTCCCATTCGTTGGGTTGTCTGTTTACTCTGCTGACTGTTACTTTTGCCATGCAAAATCTCTTTCGTTTAATTATGTCCCAGCTATTTATCTTTGTTTTTATTGCATTTGTACTTATTTTTATACCAGTACCATTCTGTTTTGGTAACTGCGGCCTTATAGTATAGTTTGAAATCAGGTTATGTGATGCCTCCAGATTTGTTATTTTGTTATTTTTGTTAGTCTTGCTTTGGCTATGTGGGCTCTTTGGTTTCATATGAATTTTAGAATTGTTTTTTTCTAATTCTGTGAATGATGATGATGGTATTTTGATTGAAATTGCATTGAATTTGTTGATCACTTTTGGCAATATGGTTGATTCTACCCATCCATGAGCATGGCATGTGTTTCCATTTGTTTGTGTTGTCTATTACCTCTTTCAACAGTGTTTTGTAGTTTTCCTTGTAGAGGTCTTTAAACTCCTTGGGTAGGTATATTGCTAAGCATTTTATTTTATTTGCAACTATTGTATTGATTTGAGTCTACTTGGTTGCTGTTGGTATATAGAAGAGCTACTGATTTGTGTACATTAATGTTGTATCTAGAAACTTTGCTGAATTCTTTGATCAGTTTTAGGAGCTTTCTGGAGGAGTCTTTAGAGTTTTCAAAGTAAACGATCATATCATCAGCAGACAGTGACAGTTTGACTTCCTCTTCACTGATTTAGATGCCCTTTATTTATTTCTCTTGTCTGATTGTTCTGGCTACAATTCCAATACTATCTTCAAGAGGAGTGGTGAGCGTGGGCATCTTTGTCTTGTTCCAGCTCTCAGAGGCAATGCTTTCAACTCTTCCCCATTCAGTATTATGTTGGCTGTGGGTTTGTCATAGTTGGCTTTTATTACATTGAGGTATGTCCCTTGTATGCCGCTTTTGTGGAGAGTTTTAATCATAAAGTAATGCTGGATTTTGTCAAATGCTTTTTCTGTATCTATTGTAATGATCATGTGATTTTTGTTTTTAATTTTATGTGGTGTATCACATTTATTGACTTGCATATGTTAAACCATCTCTGCATCCCTGGTATGAAACCCACTTGATCATGGTGGATTATCTTTCTGATGTGTTGTTGGATTCAATTAGCTAGCATGTTGTTAAGAATTTTAGCATCTATGTTCATCAAGGACATCGGTCTGTAGTTTTCTTTTTTGGTTATGTCCTTTTCTGGTTTTGGTGCTGTCTTCATAGAATGAATTAAGGAGGGTTCCCTCTTTCTCTATCTTGTGGAATAGTGTCAAAAGGATTGGTACCAATTCTTCTTTGAATGTCTGGTAGAATTCTGCTGTGAATCCATCTGGTCCTGGACTTTTTTTGTTGGTAATTTTTAAATTACTATTTCAATCTCACTTCTTTTTATTGGTCTCTTCAGGGTATCTAATTCCTGATTTAAGCTAGAAGGGTTGTCTTTTTCCAGAAATTTATCCAAAACTAGGTTTTCTGGTTTATGTGCATGAACGTGTTCAAAGCCCTGAAAGATCTTTCATATTTCAGTGGTATCAGTTGTAATACCTCCTTTTTGTTTCTTAGTAAGATTATTTGGATTTTCTCTCTTCTTTTTTTGGTTAATCTTGCCAATGGTCTATCAATTTTATTTATCTTTCAGAGAACCAGCTTTCTGTCTCATTCATCTTTTGTATCATTTCAATTTCATTTAGTTCTGCTCTGATCTTGGTTATTTCCTTTCTTCTGCTGAGTTTGGGTTTGGTTTGTTCTTGTTTCTCCAGTTCATTGAAGTGTGACCTTAGAATGTCAGTTTGTGCTCTTCCAGTCTTTTTGATGTAGGCATTTAGGGCTATGAACTGCGTTTGCTGTATCCCAGAGGTTTCGGTAGGTTGTGTCATTATTGTGATTCAGTTCAAAGAATTTTTTAATTTCCATCTTGATTTCATTTTTGGCCCAATGTTCATTAAGAATCAGGTTAATTTCCATGTATCTGCATGGTTTTGAAGGTTCCTTTTGGAATTGATTTCCAGTTTCATTCCACTGTAGTCTGAGAGAGTGCTTGATATAATTTCAGTTTTCTTTTTTATTATTATCATACTTTAAGTTCTAGGCTACATGTGCACAACGTGCAGGTTTGTTACATATGTATACATGTGCCATGTTGGTGTGTTGCACCCATTAACTCATCATTTACATTAGGTATATCTCCTAATACTATCCCTCCTCTTCCGCCTCCCCACAACAGGACCCGGTGTATGATGATCCCCTTCCTGTGTCCAAGTGATCTCATTGTTCAGTTCCCACCTATGAGTGAGAACATGCGGTATTTGGTTTTCTGTTCTTGCGATAGTTTGCTGAGAATGATGGTTTCCAGCTGCATCCATGTCCCTACAAAGGACACGAACTCATCCTTTTTAATGGCTGCATAGTATTCAATGGTGTATATGTGCCACATTTTTATAATCCAGTCTCTCACTGATGGACATTTGGGTTGATTCCAAGTCTTTGCTATTGTGAATAGTGCCACAATGAACATACGTGTGCATGTATCTTTATAGCAGCATGACTTATAATCCTTTGGGTATATCCCCAGTAGTGGGATGGCTGGGTCAAATGGTATTTCTAGTTCTAGATCCTTGAGGAATCGCCACACTGTTTTCCAAAATAGTTGAACTAGTTTACAGTCCCACCAACAGTGTAAAAGTGTTCCTATTTCTCCACATCCTCTCCAGCACCTGTTTCCTGACTTTTTAATGACTGCCATTCTACCTGGTGTGAGATGGTATCTCATTGTGGTTTTGATTTGCATTTCTCTGATGGCGAGTGATGATGAGCATTTTTTTCATGTGTCTGTTGATTGTATGAATGTCCTCTTTGGAGAACTGTCTGTTCATATACTTTACCCACTTTTTGATGGGGTTGTTTTCTTCTTGCAAATGTAATTGAGTTCTTTATAGGTTCTGGATATTAGCCCTTTGTCAGATGAGTAGATTGTAAAAATTTCTCCCATTCTGTAGATTGCTTGTTCACTCTGATGGTAGTTTCTTTCACTGTGCAGAAACTCTTTAGTTTAATTAGATCCCATTTGTCAATTTTGGCTTTTGTTGCTGTTGCTTTTGGTGTTTCAGACATGAAGTCCTTGCCCATGCCTATGTCCTGAATGGTATTACCTAGGTTTTCTTCTAGAGGTTTTATGATTTTAAGTCTAACATTTAAGTCTCTAATCCATCTTGAATTAATTTTCCTATAAGGAGTAAGAAAAGGATCCAGTTTCAGTTTTCTACTTATGGCTAGCCAATTTTCCCAGCACCATTTATTAAATAGGGAATCCTTTCCCCATTTCTTGTTTTTGTCAGGTTTATTAAAGATCAGATGGCTGTAGATGTGTGGTATTATTTCTGAGGGCTGTGTTCTGTTCCATTGGTTTATATCTCTGTTTTGGTACCAGTACCATGCTGTTTTGATTACTGTAGCCTTGTAGTATAGTTTGAAGTCAGGTAGCATGATGCCTCCAGCTTTGTTCTTTTGGCTTAGGATTGTCTTGGCAATGCGGGGTCTTTTTTGGTTCCATATGAACTTTAAAGCAGTTTTTTTCCAATTCTGTGAAGAAAGTCATTGGTAGCTTAATGGGGATGGCATTGAATCTATAAATAACCTTGGGCAGTATGGCCATTTTCACAATATTGATTCTTCCTATCCATGAGCATGGTATGTTCTTCCATTTGTTTGTGTCCTCTTTTACTTCACTGAGCAGTGGTTTGTAGTTCTCCTTGAAGACGTCCTTTACATCCCTTGTAAGTTGGATTCCTAGGTATTTTATTCTCTTTGAAGCCATTATGAATGGGAGTTCATTCACAATTTGACTCTGTTTGTCCGTTACTGGTGTATAAGAATGCTTGTGATTTTTGCACATTGATTTTGTATCCTGAGACTTTGCTGAGGTTGCTTATCATCTTAAGGAGATTTGGGGCTGAGACAATGGAGTTTTCTAAATATACAATCATGTCATCTGCAAACAGGGACAATTTGACTTCTTCTTTTCCTAACTGAATACCCTTGATTTCTTTCTCTTGCCTAATTGCCCTAGCCAGAACTTCCAACACTATATTGGAGTGGTGAGAGAGGGCATCCGTGTCTTGTGCCAGTTTTCAAAGGGAATGCTTCCAGTTTTTGCCCATTCAGCATGATATTGGCTGTGGGTTTGTCATAAATAGCTCTTATTATTTTGAGATACGTTCCATCAATACCGAATTTATTGAGAGTTTTTAGCATGAAGGGCTGTTGAATTTTGTCAAAGGCCTTTTCTGTATCTATTGAGATAATCATGTGGTTTTTGTCTTTGGTTCTGTTTATATGCTGGATTATATTTATTGATTTGTGTATATTGAACCAGCCTTGCATCCCAGGGATGAAGCCCACTTGATCATGGTGGATAAGCTTTTTGATGTGCTGCTGGATTTGGTTTGCCAGTATTTTACTGAGGATTTTGGCATCGATGTTCATCAGGGATATTGGTCTAAAATTCTCTTTTTCTGTTGTATCTCCATCAGGCTTTGGTATCAGGATGATGTTGGCCTCATAAAATGAGTCAGGGAGGATTCCCTCTTTTTCTATTGATTGGAATAGTTTCAGAAGGAATGGTACGAACTCCTCCTTGTACCTCTGGAAGAATTCATCAGTGAATCCATCTGGTCCTGGACTTTTTTTGGTTGGTAGGCTATTAATTATTGCCTCAATTTAGAGCCTGCTATTGTTATCCTCAGGGATTCAACTTCTTCCTGGTTTAGTCTTAGGAGAGTGTATGTGTCCAGGAATTTATCCATTTCTTCTAAGTTTTCTAGTTTATTTGCATAGAGGTGTCTATAGTATCTTCTGATGGTAGTTTGTATTTCTGTGGGGTCGGTGGTGATATTCCCTTTATCATTTTTTATTGCACCTATTTTATTCTTCTTTCTTTTCTTCTTTATTAGTCTTGCTAGTGGTCTGTCAATTTTGTTGATCTTTTCAAAAAACCAACTCCTGGATTCATTGATTTTTTTGGAGGGTTTTTTGTGTCTCTATCTCCTTCAGATCTGCTCTGATCTTAGTTATTTCTTGCCTTCTGCTAGCTTTTGAATGTGTTTGCTCTTGCTTCTCTAGTTCTTTTTATTGTGATGTTAGAGTGTCAATTTTAGATCTTTGCTGCTTTCTCTTGCGGGCATTTAGTGCTATAAATTTCCCTCTACACACTACTTTAAATGTGTCCCAGAGATTCTGGTATGTTATATCATAGTTCTCATTGGTTTCAAAGAACATCTTTATTTTTGCCTTCATTTCGTTATGTACCTAGTAGTCATTCAGGAGCAGGTTGTTCAGTTTCCATGTAGTTGAGCAGTTTTGATTGAGTTTCTTAGTCCTGAGTTCTAGTTTGATTGCACTGTGGTCTGAGAGACAGTTTGTTATAATTTCTGTTCTTTTACATTTGCAGAGGAGTGCTTTACTTCCAACTATGTGGTCAATTTTGGAATAAGTACAATGTGGTGCTGAGAATAATATATATTCTGTTGATTTGGGGTGGAGAGTTCTGTAGATGTCTATTAGGTCTACTTGGTGCAGAGTTGAGTTCAATTCCTGGATATCTTTGTTAACTTTCTGTCTCGTTGATCTGTCTAATGTTGACAATGGGGTGTTAAAGTCTCCCATTTTTATTGTATGAGAGTCTAAGTCTCTTTGTCAGTCTCTAAGGACTTGCTTTATGAATCTTGGTGCTCCTGTATTGGGTGCATATATATTTAGGATAGTTAGCTCTTCCTGATGAATTGATCCCTTTACCATTTTGTAATGACCTTCTCTGTCTCTTTTGATCTTTGATGGTTTGAAGTCTGTTTTATCAGAGACTAGGATTGCAAACCCTGCTTTTTTTTTGTTTTCCATTTGCTTGATAGATCTTCTTCTATCCCTTTATTTTGAGCCTATGTGTGTCTCTACATGTGAGATGGGTCTCCTGAATACAGCAAACTGATGGGTCTTGACTCTTTATCCAATTTGCCAGTCTGTGTGTTTTAATTGGACCATTTAGTCCATTTACATTTAAGGTTAATATTGTTATGTGTGAACTTGATCCTGTCTTTATGATATTAGCTGGTTATTTTGCTCGCTAGTTGATGCAGTGTCTTCCTAGCATCGATGGTCTTTACATTTTGACATGTTTTTGCAATGGCTGGTACCAGTTTTTCCTTTCCATGTTTAGTGTTTCCTTCAGGATCTCTTGTAGGGCAGGCCTGATGGTGACAAAATCTCTAAGCATTTGCTTGTCTGTAAAGGATTTTATTTCTCCTTCACTTATGAAACATAGTTTGGCTGGATATGAAATTCTGGGTTTAAAATTCTTTTCTTTGGCCGGGCGCAGTGGCTCAAGCCTGTAATCCCAGCACTTTGGGAGGCCGAGACGGGCGGATCACGAGGTCAGGAGATCAAGACCATCCTGGCTAACACGGTGAAACCCCGTCTCTACTAAAACAATACAAAAAACTAGCCGGGCGAGGTGGTGAGCGCCTGTAGTCCCAGCTACTTGGGAGGCTGAGGTAGGAGAATGGCGTAAACCCAGGAGGCGGAGCTTGCAGTGAGCAGAGATCCGGCCACCGCACTCCAGCCTGGGTGACAGAGCGAGACTCCGTCTCAAAAGAAAAAAAAAAAATTCTTTTCTTTAAGAATGTTGAATATTGGCCCCCACTGTCTTCTGACTTGGAGAGTTTCTGCCAAGAGATCTGCTGTTAGTTTGGTAGGCTTCCCTTTGTGTGTGACCCGACCTTTCTCTCTGGCTGCCCTTAACAGTTTTTCCTTCATTTCAACTTTGGTAAATCTGATAATTATGTGTCTTGGAGTTGCTCTTCTCAAGGAGTATCTTTGTGGCGTTTTCCGTATTTCCTGAATTTGAATGTTGGCCTGCCTTACTAGGTTGGGGAAGTTCTCCTGGATGATACCCTGCAGAGTGTTTTCCAACTTGGTTCCATTTTCCCCGTCACTTTCAGGCACACCAATCAGATGTAGATTTGGTCTTTTCACATAATCCCATATTTCTTGGAGGCTTTGTTCATTTCTTTTTACTCTTTTCTCTACACTTCTCTTCTCGCTTCATTTCATTCATTTGATCTTCAATCGCTGATACTCTTTCTTCCAGTTGAGTAGGTTACTGAAGCTTGTGCATTTGTCACGTAGTTCTCATGTTATGGTTTTCATCTCTATCAGTTCTTTTAAGGTCTTCTCTGTATTATTCTAGTTATCCATTCATCCATTCTTTTTTCAAGGTTTTTAGTTTCTTTGTGCTGGTTATGTAGTTCCTCCTTTAGCTCCGAGAAGTTTGATGGACTGAAGCCTTCTTCTCTCACCTCCTCAAAGTCATTCTCCATCCAGCTTTGTTCCATTGCTGGCAATGAGCTGTGTTCCTTTGGAGGGGGAGATGCGCTCTGATTTTTTGAATTTCCAGCTTTTCTGCACTGCTTTTTCCCCTTCTTTGTGGTTTTATCTGCCTGTGGTCTTTGATGATGGTGATGTACTGATGGGGTTTTGGTGTGGGTGTCCTTTCTGTTTGTTAGTTTTCCTTCTAACAGTCAGGACCCTCAGCTGTATGTCTGTTGGAGTTTGCTTGACGTCAACTCCAGACCCTGTTTGCCTGGGAATCAGCAGCAGAGGCTGCAGAAGATAGAATATTGCTGAACATCAAGTGTTGCTGTCTGATTCTTGCTCTGGAAGCTTCGTCTCAGGGGTGTACCCTGCCATGTGAGGTGTGAGGTGTCGGTCTGCACCTAGTGGGGGATGTATCCCAGTTAGGCTACTCAGGGGTCAGGGACCCACTTGAGCAGGCAGTCTGTCCATTCTCAGATCTCAACCTCCATGCTGGGAGATCCACTACTCTCTTCAAAGCTGTCAGACAGGGGCATTTACCGCTGCTGAGGTTTCTGCTTTTTGTTTAGCTATGCCCTGTCCCCAGAGGAGGAGTCTACAGAGGCAGGCTGGCTTCCTTGAGCTGTGGTGGGCTCCACCCAATTCGAGCTTCCCGGCGGCTTTGTTTACCTACTTAAGCCTCAGTAATGGCAGTCGCCTCTCCACCAGCCTTGCTGCTACCTTGCAGTTAGATCTCAGACTGCTGTGCTAGCAATGAGGGAGGCTCTGTGGGCGTGGGACCCTCTGGGCCAGGTGTGGGATATAATCTCCTGGTGTGCTGTTTGCCAAGACCCTTGGTAAAGCACAGTATTAGGGTGGGAGTTACCCAATTTTCCAGATGTTGTGTGTTTCAATTTACTTTGGCTAGGAAAAGGAATTCCCTTCCCCCTTGTGCTTCCCAGGTGAGGCGATGCCTCCCCCTGCTTCAGCTCTCGCTGGTCAGGCTGCACCCGCGGACCAGCGCCAGCTGTTTGACACGCCCCAGTGAGATGAACCCAGTACCTCAGTTGAAAACACAGAAATCACCCACCTTCTGTGTCACTCATGCTGAGAGCTGGAGGCTGGAGCTGTTCCTATTCGGCCATCTTGGGCATGCCCTACAATTTCAATTTTCTTAAATGTATTGAGGCTCATTTTATGGCCTATCATATGGTCTATGTTGGAGGAAGTTCCATGTGCTGTTGAATAGAATGCGTATTTTGCAGTTGTTGGATGAAATGTTTTGTATATATCTGTTAAGTCCACTTGTTCCAAGATACAGTTTAATCCATTGTTTCTTTGTTGACTTTCTATCTTGATGACCTGTCTAGTGCAGTAAGAGGAATATTGAAGTCCCCCACTATTATTGTGTTACTCTCTCCCATTTCTTAGGTCTATTAGCAATTGTTTTATAAATTTGAGAGCTCCAGTATTAAGTGCATATATGTTTAGGATTGTGATGTTTTCCTGTTGGACAGGACCTTTTATCATTATATAATGTCCCTCATTGTCTCTTTTAACTGCTGTTGCTTTAAAGTTTGTTTTGTCTCATGTAAGAATAGCTGCTACTCCTTGCTTTTAGTGTCCATTTTCATAAAATGCCTTTTTCTACCCTTTTAAGTTTATGTGAGTCCTTATGTGTTAGTTGAGTCTCCTGAAGGCAGCAGATAGTTGGTTGGTTGAGTTCTTATCCATTCTGCAGTTCCGTATCTTTTAAGTGCAGCATTTAGGCCATTTACATTCAGTGTTAGTATTGAAATGTGAGGTGCCATTGCATTCATCATGCTATTTGTTACCTGTGTACTTTGGTTTGTTTTGTTTTGCTTTTTAAACTTGTATTTTTGTCTTATATGTTCTGTGTGATTTATGCTTTAAATATGTTCTTTTTTGATATGTTTCCGAGATCTGTTTCAAGATTTAAAGCTCCTTTTAGCAGTTCTTTTAGTGCTGACTTGGTAGTGGCAACCTCTCTCAGTATTCATTTGTCTGAAAAAGGCTGTATGTTTCCTTCATATGTGATGCTTAGTTTCACTTGATACAAAATTATTGTCTGATAATTGTCTTGTTTGAGGAGGCTGAAGATAGGTCCTCAATCCCTTCTAGCTTGTACAGTTTCTGCTGAGAAATCTGTTAATCTGATAGGTTTTCCTTTATAGGTTACCTGGCGCTTCTGTCTCACAGCTCTGAAGACTCTTTCCTTCATCTTAACTTTAGATAACATGATAATGTGCCTAGGTGATGATGTTTTTGCAATGAATTCCCCAGGAGTTCTTTGTGCTTCTTTGATTTGGTTGTCTAGGTCTTTAGCAAGGCTGGGGAAGTTTTCCTCAATTTTTCTTCCAAATATGTTTGCCAAACTTTTAGATTTTTCTTCCTCTTTCCGCCAATTATTCTTAGGTTTGGTTGTTTAACATAATCTCAGACTTCTTGGAGGCTTTGTTCATATATTTTTATTCTTTCTTGTCTTTGTTGGATTGGCTTAATTCAAAGACCTTGTCTTTGAGCTCTGAATTTCTTTTTTCTACTTGTCTAATTCTATTGCTAAGACTTTCCAGAGCATTTTGCATTACTATAAGCGCATCCAATGCTTCCTGAATTTTTGTTTTTCCTTTAAGCTATTTTCTTGAATATTCCTCCCTTCACTTCCTGTATCATTTTTTGGATTTCCTTGTATTGAGATTAACCTTTCTCTGGTGTCTCCCTGATTAGCTTAATAACAACCTCCTGAATTCTTTTTCAAGTAAATCAGAGATTTCTTCTTGGTGTGGATCTATTGCTGGCAAATTAGTGTGATTTTTTGGGGGGGTGCTGAAGAGCTTTGTTTTGTCATATTACCAGGGTTGGTTTTCTGGTTCCTTCTCTTTTGCGTAGCCTCTGTCAGATAGAAGGTCTAGTGCTGAAGGTTGTTGTTCGATTATTTTGTCCCATGAGGTGTTCCCCTGATGTAGTACTTTCCCCCTTTTCCTACAGATGTGGCTTCCTGTGAGCTGAACTGCAGCGATTATTGTCTCTCTTCTGGGTCTAGCCACTCAGCAAGTATACCCAGCTCTGGACTGGCACTGGGGATTGTCTGCACAGAGTCCTGGGATGTAAACTGTCTATGGGTCTCTCAGTCACAGATGCCAACGCCTGTTCCAGTGGAGGTGGCGGGGGTTGGGTGCAATGGACTCCATGAGGGTGCTTAGCTTTGGTGGTTTAATGCTCTATTTTTGTGCTGGTTGGCCTTCTGCCAGGAGGTGGTGCCTTTCAGAGAACATCAACTGCAGTAGTATGGAGAGGGACTGGTGGTGGGTGGGGCCCTAGAACTCCCAAGATTATATGCCCTTTGACTTCTGCTACCATGTGGGTAGGGAAGGACCATCGGGTGGGGGGAGGGGTAGGCGTGTCTGACTGCTGCTGGGGATGGGGATGGGGATGGGGATGGGGATGGGGATGGGGATGGGGATGGGGTGGGATTCCCAGGTCACTGGACTTGTGTACCTAGGAGGATTATGGTTGCCTCTGCTGAGTCATGTAGGTTGTCAGGGAAGTGTGGGAAAACCAGCAGTCACAGGCCTCATCCAGTTTCCATGCAAACCAAAGGGCCAGTCTCACTCCCACCGTGGCCCCCTCAACAGCCCTGAGTCCGTTTCCCAGAGGTGGGCAAGCCAGGCTTGAAAACTTGTCCCCAACTACCTGCCTTCCAGCTGTGAAAGAAAAGGGCTTGGTTATTCTCCAGACTGCAGAGTCTGCACACTGGATTTGTGCCCTCCCCAAGTTCGGGCAGGAGGTTTCGCACCCTGTTCAAATTGTTACACGGTTCAGCTAGAGATGTCCTTCCTGCGAAGTTTTACCCCCTGCTTCTCTGGCCACCCTCCCAATCAATTCCTCTGGTGCCAGGCAGGAATGGGCTGCTTGGCAGCGAGCTCCCGGGGCCTTTCTGCTGCTCCTTCTACCCCTGTATTTCACTCGGCTCTTTAAATTGACTCAGCTCCAGGTAAGGTCGGAAACTTCTCCCACAAACAGAACTTCAGTTTCTCCAGTGGGGGATGTACTCGGGGGGGAAGGCTTTCCCCTTCCCACTTCTGCATTTGGGGCACTCACAGTATTTGGGGTGTCTCCCAGGTCCTGCAGTAGCAGTCTGCTTCCTTCAGAGGGTCAGTGGGGTCCTCTTAGGATTGCTGGTTGTTCCTGTATTTCTTTCTTTAGTAAATTTTCTGTATTGTTTCTCAAAGATTCCTGGTTTCCAAAATGTGACGTTTACAATGGATAGGTATTGTGACTTTTTGGTGTGACAATATTTCCTCTTCTGATATTTCAATGATCTAGTCATAGGGTATTGTGGCTCCTTTAGCAAGATAATAATATGTTTGGTAACTGTGAAGGCCAGCTGGGTAAAGAAAGAATACTGGCACAGATTATGAGAAATCTGAATCCAAAACCACTTAAACTTCATTGGCTATGGTACCACAAAAAATGATACTAAGATGATGAATTAAAAGTGATATTTTATGTGAAAAACATTTTTTCTCAGTTGGAAGACAAAATGTTTATCCTTGCATGCTATAGTATGAAGTATGGGGTTTGAGAACAACAATTTAATCAATTTGACTCAATTTCACTAAAATCCTCATATTCTGACCCTAATTATAAATTGATGGCAAATGTTCCATGCACTAGTCTGCAACTAGAATAATGATGATTGTAATGATTCATCTAATTTTTTGGAGCCTTGATAAGAATCTTTATCTAGAAAGATTCTGCCAATGTTTAGTTTTCCTTGAACCTCGGAAAACAGACAGTGGTTGTTTTCAAGAGTTTCCCTATTCAAGAAGGTTAAACATCATTTTGTCAAAACCTATCTCTCCCATTCTACAACCTAAAGATAAATGCGTAAGTACTAAGCTATTACATATAATGTATGGGTTTTGTTTCAACATACAGCACGGAGAGAGAAAATTCAAAAGCTTTCCACGTCATTTATATAAATGACCAATCATCCCATTCAAAATTGTATTAAACCAATTTTGTACATATACTTCAGGCAATCAGGGTAGTTACATAGAATTAAAAAGAAACCTC
This sequence comes from Chlorocebus sabaeus, assembly GCF_047675955.1. NCBI lineage: Eukaryota > Metazoa > Chordata > Mammalia > Primates > Cercopithecidae > Chlorocebus > Chlorocebus sabaeus. Next base: position 62,707,973 of record NC_132906.1, on the reverse strand, counting down.
TAGTATTCATGTTAATGAAATATAATGAACATCTGCACTTGGGTATTTTGTTTGATAGTCACTATTAATGCACCATCATGTCCAGATGGTTGGCATCTCTAACCATGTAACTTATAACCAGTTCTTGATGATTTGCCCTACTTTATGGCATGATGATATATATGACCTTGAGTTTCACTCCCTGAAATGTGGCCTCTGTACTTCATATCCCCCACTTCACCTATTTCCATTTCAACATCTAGCATATTTCCCTGAGGCAAAATGAAACTTGGCCATGATTCGTTGCTAAAACTAATACGTGGTGGCAGCAAAAAGTCATTAGCTGCTACAAATTTGGCGGGAGATCAGCAGTGTTGGTTATAATCCATACCTTGGTTATAGCTTGGATTCCGTTAAGAATTAGAAGAGCCAAAAGTCATCTGGAGTGGCTTGTCCCATAAACAAAAATCAGGGAGATTTGATTGGTGCAAAGTACCTTCCCATTCTAACCCTGCAGCTATTTAGAAAGGCAATTGTTCAATCTTGTATTGCCCATGACTACAGGTAGTAGGTCAAATTTAATAAGGCGCCCATTTCCAATTGGTAATGCCCTCTTTATGAAGCAAAACAGTGCCATGGAAAGAACACTAGGCAGGAGGTAATAAAATCTAGGATCAGTTCCAGGCCTTTCAAGTCCACAATCGGTTACTGGATGCAGACCACATGAAGATACGCTTATGTAGAAAGGCAGGCTATACTAAGATATCACCTTTGACCTGAAAATGCTTACAACTTATTACTAAAAATTAATGTAGTTTTAGTTAACCTCTCAGTGCCTCAGTTTCCAATTTGAAATGGAACTAATTATATCTACTCAATATATTTCACATACATATCGTGACATTCATCAAGCTAATAAATGAGGGTGAAAAATCTGGTCTAGAGAGATTACATCCCACAACAATAAAATACCAGGTGATGTCAGTGTGTATTTTAGTCCACATATTCTTTTGATCCTCAAATTTCAGAAAAATCACAACTAAAATAGCCATTGACTGATGCTTACTACATTTTTTTACAAATAATTTCTCAGTTACATTTGTTTGCAATAAACTTATTTTCATTAAAAACTCATTAGACAACTATTATGCAAAAGTATAGTAAGGAGAAGTGGAAGGATAATATGAAAGACACAGTGAAGAATCCCGTAAAGCCAAGCTCACTTTAGAACAGGCAGATTATTTAGGAAATAAATATTATAAAATTTTTAAAAAGGGGAAAATTAGGGGAAATTAGAGAGGAAATGAGATAAGTGAAGACAGGAATTCATTAAAAGTAACTCTTAGGGATTAAAGTACTCTAAGAACTTTATTATAATACCTATTTTTCTCCCTGAAGCACAGAGCATTAAGTCATTATCAAACACGGATGTAAGCCTGCGTAAGATTAGCCAAACAGCCTTGTACACAGGCTAACAGGAAGTGGACAGCAAACAGATTTGGCAGTGGAGAGAGATTTGGGGAGGTGGCATCTGAATGGGAAAAAATCTTAGTGGAGTCTCTCAATAAAGGAGCCATACCATCAAAGAGCACCGTGAGAAAACTGAGACCTGGGCTATAAAATGCCAGATTTAAAGAGAAATTATCAAGAAATGGATGAGGAAACCTGTCAAGGTATTACTACTTCACTAAATTCCTTCAATGTTTAGCTTGAAAAAAAGCAGTTCTGCTCTTTAAAGTCTCCTATGCAGGACTGCAAGACTTTCTCTAAGATTTCTTGAGAAAGTGACATTCTTACGTACCAGTTTATTTTGCACAAAGACACACTTGTTTATTTAGTCATTGATTTGGCACTTTTTATTGAGTGCCTAAGATAAAGGGCTTCTGCCATGTTCTGAAGATAAAACAGTAAGTAAATAGTGAGTGAGTTCTCATGAGAGCTGGTGGTTTTATAAGGGGCGATTCCCCTCCTTTGCTCTGCACTTCTCTTTGCTGCTGCCATGTGAAGAAGGATGTGTTTGCCTCCCTTTTTGCCATGATTTTAAGTTTCTTGAGGCCTCACTAACCCTGCGAAAGTGTAAGCCAATTAAACCTCTTTCCTTTATAAATTACCTAGTCTCGAGTATGTGTTTATTAGCAGCATGAGAAGGGACTGACACAGTCATAAAACTTAGTCTTGGGCCAAAACCAGAGTATGCAAAATATTGGCTAATGAGTTTGAACATGACAACCCTTTGAGATGAGCTTAAAGCCAGAAGATGAAGCAGGTAAGAATAAACCAAGATGCCAAAATTGGAAGTGGGGCAAACACAAATGGAATGAGGAGGTAAAAAGTCAGAGCCTGAGCAGTGCAGGAAAGAGTAATGTCTGTGGGCAATGTAGCTTGGTTCAGAACACATTTTGCAAACCCAGCTATTTGGCTGCTACATTCATTTTGCCTGTGGTTAGGTGAGTTCCAGCTAGGTCCAGAAAGGACATTTACAAGGGCATGCATGGATATAGGATGGATGATTCTCTCTAGCAATCTCTGGAGATCAGCGAGAGAATAGCTAACAGCCTTGGAGCAAGAACAATGAAATCAGATAGATGGAATAACTCAGGGTTTGATATCAGCTGGAAAAGAATGTTGGAAAATCAACTAACACAATGATTCAGGCAGATAGAAAAAGTATTATTGGTAGAAGTCGACTGATAAACCAGAGACTAGGGGACTGAATAGCTTATGGAAGAGCTAAGTGGAAGAGAAGGAGTGGAAAAGATGGTTCTATCTACTGAAAAGGCAATCTCATACCTAAATATAGTTTTTCAAATCAATTCTGGAAATGGCTAACTGACATGTGACCCACAATTGAAGGCTCTGTTGTAGGAGTAGTTAAAATGATGAAGAGGATGGAGAAAGAGAGAATATGATGCTAGTTCTTATATTTTCCAGTTCATTAAAAAGGAAAAGAATATCAGGCTATGAGGAAGATGAAATTATGTGTATTTTCAAAGAGTATCAGGAAGAGTAGATATAAATCAGAGAGTGAAAGAGTTTTATAAATAAAACAAGAGAATTTTCCCATTTAGGTGCTTTTACATGAATGGCTGCCTTTTGTCATCAGCCCTTCAGGTACTACAAACCTGGGATAACAAGTCAGAAATTAACTTGTTTTCATAGTATTGTACTGTTTGCAACACACTTTGCTTTTTACTGTGTCGCTTTCTCAGGGTAACCCTGTGAGAGAAAAATAATGACACATCCCCCATCCCCACTTTACAGAAGCAGAAATTAGCACTAAGCAGATCCCTCGAGCAGATGTATTTCTGCCTCTAAAGCCCGAGCTTCTTTCCATATGCCACGCAGTGTGAATAAGATAAACTTCACATCTCATCTCAAGACTGGGAAAAACAGAGTCCCTGCAAGGCAGAAACATCAGCTGCTAAAGTCAGACCTATTATGAATAAGTGGTTAGAATAATGCTTTGGTTTCTCGGTGGCCTACATGAAGAAACCTATGCTCTTGAATAAGTTATGAAACCATATTACTACTATGAGAAATGTTGTCTTTTATCACTCAGTAATTTGTGTAAGCATAAATCTATATACTTGGCAGAATTCATAATGACTCCATATACCCACAACTAAGGCTCAATTGCTATTTATTACTTGTGAGAGATTCCTTGCTGATTTTCTATTACATCATTTAAAATTTGATCTTAAGTTATTACCCATATGATCATGAATCTAGTCTTGTGTGCTTACATACTGCAACTGAAGACACCAATCTAACAGTATTATTATATGGAATTTAAAGTATGGCAACTCCCTAAGGAAATTGGCTGAAACCAGTTGGATACACTCTGAATTATTTGTTAATTATCAACGGCTCCAAAGTGGGCCACTGTAAAAAGCTTTCTCAGTAAATTACTTTCAAAGCCTCCAGCAGTTTGTAGGCGGTATGCTTCTTTTACACTCCATACAAGGTTCTCTTTATTTGCCTATGTGTTACACGTATCTTTGCAGTTTTCACTAATGGTTTGTATACCGCCCTGGTTCATTGTCAGGCTACCCTGACAACTAAAATAGTCTTCCAGTCCTCTCTGATGGGGGTTGAATTTGAACTTAATATCTTTACCATCATAATAATAAATATACTCATCAGATCACTCTGGATAAGGAAGTTAAACATGTAATTCTCCAAATCCTTATTACCCAATATCTTTCGTAAAGCTCCCAGGTCTCCGACTCACAATTACCACATCATAAGGCTGCTGCTTCCCTTCTTATTATCTTCTCTTAATATTCTAGAAATTAAGATCATACCCAGTGTGTCTGGAGGAAGGGTGACCTGGATGAGATTTCCTAAGATGTTATCTGATGCAGGCACTGAAGCTGTGATGAGAAGACTGATGAACACATAGTATTCAGAAAAAGATACTATCTTTATTCCAGGGAGAAGATGAGATTGTGTCGATTTTTATTTCATTTTTTATTTTGACATATGCAAGGTGATATGTACTGTGTAAGCTCATTTAAGTTACAAACATGATTCTCAGAATCCACTTTTTAGCATAATTCCAAATTCCTGTGGGCTACAAGAGATACTTTAGATGACATTTGAAAAGTGGAAGAGAAGCAGCAACAGTCATACCCTTTTATACTGGGAAGGTTAATGCAATTACAGTGCAAGACATCAGGTGCCACTGCAAATCGGGCACATTGTCTCTGATGGGCTGGCTCACCTTGTCTAAGTGGAGCAGGGCCAGCCAACAGTCACTCCAGCAACAGCTGGATCTCCTCCTTCAGCTTCTCCGAATCCTCGACCAGTGTGTGTGGCGTCTGCAGCAGCAACAGGACTTGCTCGTCCAACTCTTGTTGGGTCTCTTCCTTTATCTTCTGGGACTCTTGGGCCAGTGCTGTGTTTGGCTTCATAGGAAAGGTCACCAGTTTCATATCTAGCCAGAAATAGCACTGATGTTGGGAGTTGGAGCTGACAAGAGACCTACATGTGTTCCAGCTCACTCTTATGTGTTCCAACGTGTCCTGTTCTTTCCCCACTTCACCATCTTTCCTTCCCAATGGCCTGACTTCCTGACTGCTGTCTCAGTGTCAAATGTAGAAAAAAGCAGGTTTATATAGTTTAACCAACTCTTACAAATGTGTAAGCTGGAATCCCTATAGTCAATCCCCTAGTCATTATCATTCCTAGGAACTCTGTCTCTCTGATTCAAACTTGTCTAGTAAAATATGTATATCTATTATAATCAGGGGGATACTATTTAATAATTTTTTCCAACAACCTATTTCATGTAATCCTTTGAAATTTGGAGTGATAAAGGAGAAAATTCTACATTTACTGCTTAGGTTAATATTTTGTCAATTTCTATTTTTTCAAATGATTTTATTTTAAATAGTTTTCTATGGGTAAAATGTAAATAATATTAAATTATTAGAAACTTAAGATTCCCTCCAATAGATTATTCTGAAAGCCACATTCATGCTGAAATTAATTCAGTCATAACAGACCAATGTTCTTAATTAGGACATGGATGAGTTTTGTAATCCTAACCATTGGAACCATTTTCTAATTTTGACATCATAAAGAATTCTTCTCACACTTAAGAAAATAAGAGAATTCATGAAAATTATTTCAAGACCCGGATATTGTCTTCACAGTGAAGACATTTAACTATAAGTATGTGAAACCAGAAAATGAGATAATAAAATTACTTATGAATATGAATGTATTCCCCTAGTATATTTCTCTATACAAGCTATTGATCTAATTTATATCACATCTAATTCTCTTTCACTTTTCTCTACCTCACAGAGAAAAGAATGTGCTGGTGTAAATTCATAGAGGGGTACATTCATAATTGCCAAATACATACAAGTATAAAACACAGAGCTAAAAGTATAATGTGCTCCATAGTTCTCTAGCTTTGTTTCTCTAGTTTTGTGTATTACTCATATGTGTTGAAGCAATGGTAGCTCCAGGCCACTTGACAATTCAAGTGTGGATGAAGTACAATTGCTGAAGCTGAAGAAGATACAAGGATGAGAAAGACCAAGCTCCTGCCTGCAATTCAGTAAAATGTATAAGAAGAATGTCAGCCTGTGTCAAGGCTTCAAAAGAAAGAACTTACTCTAAAGAAGGCAATGGGAAGGGTAGGTGATGTTGCTGTTTTGTGCCTGTAAAAGAACAAAAGGATGAGAAAAGAACTGATATTGAAGCGAAGAGTCCACAAGATAGACAAAAGGTTCTATGGTAACATTACTACCTCTGGAGTCCACAAAAGCTGTGTGAATTTCCCATAAAACCCCCAACTAAAGCTGATATGTAATCTTTAATAAAGCCCCCATTTGTGGCAAATATTGTTTGCAAGTGGATTCTACAGGAGAAAAACTATTTCCCATTGGATTACATAAAGCCTATGTAACTTGCTGGGCATGGGGGCTCACACCTGTAATCCCACCAGTTTGGGAGGCCAAGGTGGGGACTGCTTGAGATCAGTTAGCCAGGAGTGATGGCACATGCCTGTAATCCCAGCTACTTGGGAGGCTGAGGCATGAGAACTGCTTGAACCTGTGAGGCAGAGGTTGCTGTGATCGTGCCACTACGTTCCAGCCTGGGCAACAGAGGGAGACTGTCTCAAAAGAGAAAAAAAAAAAGAAAAGAAAAAATGGCTATGTAACTCTATTCCAAGTAAGTGTAATTTTTTAAGATAAAGAGGTTCTATGTAATGTCTGGTTAAAAAATTAGATTCATAGATGGATTAGCATAAATACCCCAGTGATCACAATATGAGACAGACTATAAACCTTTGTACAAAGATGAAATTATTTCAATAGAGAGATGAAGAAAAACATTTGCAAAGACCTGGTTATTTATGAGTCTTGAAAGGTGAAGGAGATTTCAAAATGTAAAAATGGAATTACAGTTATTGGCAACAGAAGGACAAAAGTACCAAACTAGGAAAACTCAGGGTCTGTTAAATGAATAAATGGAAGCATCTGAAGTATGACATTCACATATGGGGGAAAAATAAGAGCTTGGGAAGTAGGTTGTAGCACATTTTGGACTAGAGAGTCCTAAAAGCCAAGCAGATTTTTTTGCCTTAATTGGAATAATGACCCCAAGAAGGTGTCTTCATAAGACAGTGCTATGGAGATAACTGTTAATTCAGAAGGTTAATTCAGTGGCAGGTTACAGGCTGAACCAAGGACAATAAAGCTGAGAGTTGCAGACACCAGTTCAAAAAGAATATGGCAGACTATAAATAATAAGGGCCTAGAAATTCAGCTTAGGAATTAAGTCCAACTATTTTATTACAAAAAAATGGACTGGAAACAGAAATAATAAATGCAACTGTAGGCACATGTTCATTCATTTTCATGAAATAGTAGATAAGGTCTTTTTTTGAGAAAAATGGACGGTTGGTTAGATTATAATTTTAAGAAAGTAGAAAAGGGTAATGCCTCAATGATTTTTGGTAGTATTGTTCATCACTCTCATAATTCCACCAGCTGTCCAGTCCGTGCTCCTTGATACAACTTCTTCAGTCCAAATCATTCTGTTGGAACTGCCCAACTATTGCCCTAAATAGTCTGCTTGGCCACAGTTGATTAGCCCAGAACTGAGCACTGGACTCAAGTGTGACCAATGAGAGTGTTCACTAGAATTTCTGGACCTGTGCTGTAGAAGTCAGTCTCTCTCCAGTAACCCAGGTTTCAGGATGGAAACCCAAGTGCCAGGTCTTACTGTCCTTCCATTGTGGTTTCCATGTGTTCCCTCCCATATGGAACACAGAGCAGACACGATCTGCACAGAAAAAACTAAAGTTTGAAATAGATTCCTAAAGAAAATAATAAACACAAAGTGGAGGAAAGTGGAATTTACTCTCCTGGTTCCAGTTGTTACTGAGGATCAGTCCTCTTCCCATCCTTTGATTCATGAGACATCCCAGAAAAATTTTAATATATTCCCTTTACATATTTTTGCTTAAGCGGATTGAAGTTGCTTTTTCTGACACTTGCAATAAAAAGGTTATAATAAAAACTGTGTGTCTCTGTGGAGAATGAACAACAGTGCTCACTAGGGAGGTACCCAAGCATTCCCCAAAACCATTATGGCATCCAAATGAAGTCTGGGGAAATAAATGGTAAAAGTGCTCATCTGCTGGGTGTATGAATTTCTGAAGAAGCTTTCAGTAGTGCAGAGATGGATGAAGAGAAGGTAGGCTATTTAACTGATTAAAAATTATGGTTTTAATTGTAAATAAATACAAACTATGGACAAAGAATGTGAATGTTTGCAAAACTGACAACAGTGTGCTTGAAGCTCAGGGTGAAAAGAGTCTCGAAGGCAATCATATAATCCATTTGCAATATCTGCACTGACCAGAAGAATCAGAGGCACAACATAATTTCTATGTTCCCTTCTTCCTCTTTAGGATCTAAATTTAGACTCCATCATTCTTTTAGGAAAACCAAATTAATGTAACTGCCCGAATCAAGATGATGGTAAATGAACTGATAGAAAATCACCAAACAAAACTAAAAGATGTTTTGTTTGTTTTAATAGAAAACCAGATGCCTAGGAGACCAAATAAGGTAGTATATATACCACAAGAATAAGAAACAAGAAGAAATAGACACACAGAAGAAATACAAATTATGATCTTATTGCAGTAAAAATACCAAAATTAGGCTAAAAAAGATGAGTGCATATCACTGTAAAATAACATGGTGACTAAACTTCACCATTTTCGAGTTTCCATTAGTATACTTGCTGCTCTTGGCGTAAGATTTTAAAGTGGGAAACTATCACTGTTGGTGCCCCACTCCAACCCCGTCACACTTATTATTATTTTTTATTATTATACTTTAAGTTCTAGGGTACATGTGGATAACGTGCAGGTTTGTTACATATGTATACCTGTGCCATGTTGGCGTGCTGCACCCATCAACTCGTCAGCACCCATCAACTCATCATTTACATCAGGTATAACTCCCAATGCAATCCCTCCCCGCTCCCCCCTCCCCGTGATAGGCCCCGGTGTGTGATGTTCCCCTTTCCCGAGTCCATGTGATCTCATTGTTCAGTTCCCACCTATGAGTGAGAACATGCGGTGTTTGGTTTTCTGTTCTTGCGATAGTTTGCTGAGAATGATGGTTTCCAGCTGCATCCATGTCCCTACAAAGGACACAAACTCCTCCTTTTTTATGGCTGCATAGTATTCCATGGTGTATATGTGCCACATTTTCTTAATCCAGTCTGTCACTGATGGACATTTGGGTTGATTCCAAGTCTTTGCTATTGCCTTCACACTTACTTTAATGCCTGTTCTCTGGATTTCCAACTGGCTACACCTGCATTTTGTTACCTATGTGTTTTTCTCTGGCTACCAAAGCCACTGAATCCTAGAAATGTCTAAGAATTACCACGCCTTGAGAATATTCCTTAACCAATGACTAAGGGAGTCTGTTGTGTGAATGTCCCAGCTTGCTCTCCCCACCTAGGGGGTATTTTTGAAGCACACCCAGATTTCCTCTGCGAGAACAAAATCTAACTATTTTCAGTAGCAACCTGCTTACTAATGAATTTGTTATTGGCTGCCTTTCCTTTTCTACTACACTTTCCCATTCCCCTACTGGCATTTTCTGAAATTAATTGTCAAATAAGTAACTTGAACTTGAATATTTGTCTCAGCATTTGATTCTGAGGAAACACAAACCACCAAAAAGATATGGAGTACAGTCAGGAGAAGAGTGTTACGTTATCATTCTGGGACCTCTTTTCTGAGAGTTCAAGATATAGAGAGTTTTATTTCTTGGGTGAAGAGAAGTGGCAATTCTTTAATTTTGTGTGGTACAGAGATGTGTAAGGGCTTTGAGATATCACTTAAGGATATATAAAATTAAACAGAATGTGAAAAGGGCTAAAAGTTGATATTAAGAAATAATTTTTTTAATCTATAAATACAGGTTTCTGATAATTGAAGTGAGACTACCTGTATGTTAAATTAAAGGCTACTGTGGTATGTTAAGGCTAAAATATTGTTTAACAGCTATCAACAGTAAAATATTATATCTTTGGATTCTATTATTTGTAACTAGTCAAGACATAGCTGAGAAAATATACTACAGTAATATAAGTTGCTGTAATAACTGCTACTATTGAAAGGTTTATCCTAATTAGAATTTAATTTTACTCTTTTAACTTCGCTCTCCAATGCAGATGGTACAAGTGCAGTTCAGGAGAAGAATCTACCCACATAATCAGTCAGGAACCCAGCTTCTAAGGCTTCTAAGGTCCTCGGAGGGGTGTCCCTAATCTAATCATCCAGAAGAGGAAAAAGGCAAAAGGAGTGCCTCATGGAAGGGCCTTACGGGCAAGCCTGGAAGAGCAGCTCATTTTTCTCTCCTTTCATCGATTACAATACGGCTGTACTTAACTACAAGTGGGGCTGGGAAAGATTCCCACTGGGATACTAGGCAGGTATTTTTCAGTGATACCTCTCCACTTGAAAGAGAGAATACTGATTTTTGGGAAATAAATAGCCATCACTTCCACAACAGATATTTCCGTGCCTTTTGCAAAATGAATATACTAAGCAAGTTAATAATATTAAGAAATTATAATTGAAAGTAAATTAAATCATATTCAAGAATTGGAGAAAGATGTATGCACATAGCAATTCATATACTTATTAAGAAATCATTGGCTGGGTGCAGTGGCTCATGCCTGTAATCCCAGCACTTCAGGAGTCTGAGGCAGGTGGATCATGTGAGGTCAACCTGGTGACCTCAGTTCGAGACCAACCTGGCCAACATGGTGAAACCCCATCTCTACGAAAAATTAAAAAAAAAATTAGTCAGGCATGGTGGCGGGTGCCTGTAATCCCAGCTACTCAGGAGGCTGAAGAAGGAGAATCGCTTGAACCCAGGAGGCAGAGGTTTCAGTGAGCCAAGAATGCACCACTGCACTCCAGCCTGGGCAACAGGAGTGAAACTCCATCTAAAAAAAAAAAAAAGTATTACCTAGTTATAAAAACGTATTTGTAACTTCTGCCAAAAGTGTATTTAAGAATTCAATTATCTGTCCAGGCACGGTGGTTCATGCCTGTAATCCCAGCACTTTGGGAGGCCAAGGCAGGTGAATCACAACATCAGGAGATAGAGACCATCCTGGCTAACACGGTGAAACCCCATCTCTGCTAAAAATTTTTAAAAAATAATAATAAAGCTGGGCATGGTGGCAGGCACCTGTAGTCCCAGCTACTCAGGAGGCTGAGGCAGGAGAATGGCATGAACCCAGGAGGCAGAGCTTGCAGTGAGCCGAGATTATGCTACTGCACTCCAGTCTGGGTGACAGAGTGAGACTCCGTATCAAAAATAATAATAATAATAATAATAATAATAATTCAATTTTCTGAAATAAAATTGAAATAAAAAGTCTAATGCTTCAATCCTTTTAAAAATCTATAATTAAGATATATCATTAATTTTCCCCCATGCCACTTAACTAAACTCAAATACTTTATGTACAGTGACATCTGAATAATAACTGTTAACTCACCACTGTCACACATTTGTATATTCTTTGAGGGCAATATTAAAACCATTGCACAGATACCTTTTTCTACATAAAACTGTATCTATTTTCTCTGGTTTGAGAAGATAAATGCAAGGAGGCAGGGATCATAGAAATTTTAAATATCAAAATTTAGATTCAAGATAGTACATAGTCATTCTAAGGGGCACTGGAAGAAATGGTTTACAAAATCAAGATTTGTGTTATGAAGCTCACTGATCTTTCCAACACAAATTTCCTCTTTATTGATTTAGCAACAATCATTGGCATTAATATAGTATCTTTATTACAAATACTCACATGTGATAAAGTAAAATATCTTTATCACAAATATTCACAAATATTATATTGAGAAAACTGAATATAAAATATATGAATATTTCCATGTCTTTAAATAAAATCCAACATCTCTAATTTCAACTACTTTGGAAAATATACCCACTTTATAAAGTCAGATTGGTTGCATGCATAAGTGATGTTAGAACACTTTGGTGTACAAATATTTAAAGACAAGAAAACAGGTGCAACACTATATTCCTGACTGACATTATGAGGTTTTACAGTGGATATGGTGACTAGTAGTAGTCAAATGATGGTTGTTTTCATGATCACCAATATTGAATGAATCTTTAACAGATTATGTTCCAGTTGTTGTGCCAAGTGCTTTATTTAGTATCTCATACCATTATTATTCCCAATTTACAGATGAGGAAGCTGAGACCTAAAGAAGTTTAGCATCTGACCACTAGGCAGCAGAAGAGCTGAGATACAAACACAGATCTGCCTGACTGTAGATTAACAAAGAGCCAAAAATGAAAATGAGCACTGACTAGCAGTGAGCCGAGATTGCCCCACTGCACTCCAGCCTGGGTGACAGAGCGAGACTCTGTCTCAAAAATGAAATAAAATAAAATAAAAGAATAGAAGACAGAATAAAAGGACAGAAGATAATAAAAGATAATAAAAATAACTACTTTCATATCGGTAATCCCATTTGATTTTAACATGAGACCTCTTTGAGAGGGATAACATTTTCCTATTTATGTGAAACAACTGAGACTTAAAAGTGCCCAGCAATATCACACAAGTAAGGGGCAGAGCCAAGAGTCACACCCAGGCCTCTTGAATTTATGTCACTATTCCTCGTGCTGCACTATGGGAGCCTTTTGGAACACAAGGTCTTCTCATTACATATTTTTGTTTTGTTTGTCAGTATCTAAATTTTACTAGCTCTCAACTATTGCAATACCTTAAATATGATTTGTTCATTTCCTTCTGAAATGAGATAACCCATCAGATTTAGTGTTACTCTCATAGCAAACAATGAAGATGATAGTCAAAATTCAAGTTTGTGTCTTGAGAGTGATGACCTTTATTAATACGATTTTTTTAAGGTAGAGGGGAGAATGGGAGTTGGGAGAGGGAGAAAGAAGGTAAATGCTGCCGTGGAAGATCATTTCTCCACTCTGATTTATGATAGAAATTGTCATCCTGTTTTCAAAGGAAGGGAACAAAAATATGAAAAATGAAACTTTGAACAGGAAATAGATACAGTGACTGCAAAAACAGTTAACAAAGTGAGGGTTAGGCAACTAGGTCTAACAGTGATTCTATGCACACGCGCTTCTAGAAGAACATGCACTCAAAGTATGATTGGGATAGACTGCAGGGAGACCAAATAATGCTGTGGTCTGAGGAACGAGTAGGGATGTTGTGCAGATTGTCCAAGAGTGACAAGAAACATGTGAAGAAAAATATTTGGAATGAGAGAAGAGGGGGAGAAGAATCTGTAACTATGAGGAGAATTTTCAGAAGATGTAGAGCCCCAAGTGACTGAAAATAGTAGAAAAGTAAAAAAGCATCTTTAACTAATTAGAAGAGAGCTTAAAAGCTGAGAGTAAGGGAACTGCTAAGTAAAAACTTAAATAGATTTCAATTTTATAAGAATGATGAAAAAATCACAACATAGGAAATAAAATATAAAAGTGAATGAGATAAAAGGGTAGTTTTAGAAAGTTTTGTGGCGATTCTAATTTTCTAATTTGATATTAGGCATTTAAGAACAATCCTATATATAAATATTGTTTAAAAGATATAAAACTATATAATACAACCACATATTTATCTCCTCAACTACATTGTTTAATATGACAACCAAATGTAAAGCTAATAATGGACTCACTATCACAAATTAGAGAAAAATTAGATAACCTGAGTGATGCTACAAAAGACTACATTTTTAAGGTTGTATGTAACATTTTCTAGCAATGTACAAACATAAAACTTGTAAAAATGTATTTTTGGTCACACTTGCTTTGTTCTTTTTCCAGACAACTGGGCAACAGAAATGTCATTTGATCCACGCTTAGGTTCTTGAGAGAACGAGAAACATAATGGGCTCCAAAACACCTTAAATTGCTGGCATCTTGAATGCTTCCTGCCTAATTCTGTTGGACAACAGAGACAAAGTAAGCCCTGTAATTACATCCCAGCCTGATCTATGCTTACAGTCATGTAATTAATACTTCCTCTGTAAAGCAATGGAATAATTTAAAGAGCAGATATTTTTCAACCATGGTCTGAAAAAAAATCCCTGAGAGGGGAATACATGTGCATTTTAGCTACATGCAGACACTTCTGGGATTCCATTTGCTAAGAGAAACTGTAACCAGATTCTCAGAGCTTTCATTGTAGTGAGAGATGAAAATGATACTTCCTTCCTGCTAAAGACTATAGTGGGTGGCAAAAGAAAGGGTGACAGGAGCCTATATTTATTCCATGAGGATTTATGAAAATGGTAAACATAATCTCACTTCCTGGCTACCTGAGCCACTCGAGATGGTGCCAACCACATTTACAGAGCCTCGGCCAGGAAATCAGTGCAGAAATCTGGCACCAAAGGTTAAACTTTAACTTATGCAATAGAAATAAAACACTGTACTCTAGCAAATCTATACTGACTTCCCAATTCCATTCATAGTTTCTAATGTCTACTTGTATAGAGGCATTTACTATAGTAAAATGGATCCTACAGAACTCAGAGACACATATCAAGTTGTTTTGCATCACGAAAGTAGGGAACAGAGTCACAGTAAGAATAGAAACTAACAATATAGGTTGTATTGCCGAGAAGCTACATTTTCGACAATTGTTCCAATTTCAAATACCTCACCATTACTTTCCTTTAAAGAATTTCCATACAGGCCTAGTGAAATTCCATATTTTCAGTCTCTCTCCATTCCCAGCCAAATTCCAAGCAAATGTCAACTTTGTCTATTCCTTTCCATTGCTTCTATTTACTATTTAGAATACACAAAGAGTAATTCTAGGATACACGCAGGGTCAGTGAGATGGCTGTTCCCTCTTCCTGAAACACTCCCTCCCGCTTACTTTTCACAACATTAACTACACTACCTGATCCTTGACATATTCAACATGAAGTTATCCCTGATCATTCTTCTATTTCTCTACCACAGTACTCTGTTAATATCCCATGCAATACCTAACAATGTTGAACATTTTGTTTATTGATTTGTCTGCATTTGATATAAGAAGGGAGCTAAAAAAATTTTGAAAATAAAGTAACAATGAAACAGCTAAGAGATTACCATAGTTGTCTTAGTCTGCTTGAACTAATAATTTTTTGTTTTCTCACAGGTCTGGAGGCTGCAAAGTCCAAGGCCAAATTGCTGACCAGTTCAATTTTGGGTGAGGGCTCTCTGCCTGGCTTGCACACTGTCTGCTGTCTTCTCACTATGCCCTCACATGTTAGCTTTCTCTCTACTTCTTCTTATGAAACCACTAATCCCATCCTGAAGGTCTTATTCTTATGACCTAATGTAACCTTATTACCTCCCCTAGACCCCCATCATCAAATACCATCATTTTGGGGGTTAGGGCTTTAACATATGAATTTTGGCGGGACACACACATTCAGTTGATAACAACTGTATTCCAGATTTGGTTCCCTTCAGCACAGTAGAAACAACAGCAAAAGTAAAATTGCTTGATTATTTGATTGATTTACTTTATGACTTTCATAGACGGAATCTATTTTGTTCTAGCATAAGGATACAGTTCTCAACTACTAGTAAATAACATTCATTTCCAGAAGAACTTGACTTACGCATCTTCACTCTAGTGACTTGACTGGTTCCATTTTATATTCATAAACTCAGTTGGTTTGCTTATAAATTATGGAAGCACTTAATTCCAATCTCAGAATTATGCCAACAAAAACATGAACTGTTTAAGATAATATATGATTCTGCATGAATATTTAAAGGCAATAAGCCAGATTTATATTCCGTGAAACACAAAATAAAAATCTTAACAAAAGAACACAATGATTAATAGAATACATCAAAACACACCACCTTTTTGGCACAATGATTGTGAGCTCACATATAAATAGTCTCCTGTTCTGCAGGCAAGCCCACAGAAGAGGGAGTCCCTCTCTGTTGGAGATCACTCCATTTTTCCATTAGAAAAGAGTAAATAGGGGGTTTTAATAGACTTTTGGCTTATGAACTATGAAACTTAATATATGTTCCAATTTGCAAAAACTGGAAACACAAAATAGGCCAATGGCCCAAGTCCAAGTGGACTCAGTTTTCCAGAGTCAAAAACTAAAAAGCACAAAAAACAGTAAGAAAACTCTCATTAAAATTACCAAAAGCAAGAGATATTAGAATTGAATGTTTTACTCATTGAACTCATTATTTTTCACTTCCTTTAATTGTCACTCTCACCTCAAAGACTGAATCCACTTTAAAATGATCAAAAATGATTTGTTGGAAATGTATAAGACTGAATAGTGATCTTGCCCACGTGCATATTGTAAAAACATTCATTGCAATCAGCCTCATAAGAGCAACATTAACAGACCAATAAACACAGATGTCAATAGCTACACTTTTCACGCATTTGACATTTTCTGGGTGGATACAAGTTATGTGCAAAATATTGTGCTTACAAACTATGTTCAAATACTATTTACAAAATGAGTAACTATGAGTTAAAGTGGGAATGTTGGGTTAAATGTTTACCTAAATATATTATTTTGAGGACTCAAAAGTTAAGTTATTCAACTTCAAGCAAAGACCGTCTTCTCAAATATAGAAAGCAAATGCTTTCTCGAGAAAGGGACATGTGAAAGTTTCATTGAGATCACAGCAGAAGACAGAAGCAAGCACTCTAAATGCACAGACAGAGGAAAGCTCTCAACACAGCATGCCGTGTGTCCTGCCTTCAGGACCTCTGCGGTCAACCCTATGCAGAGGTGGGTTTGCATCACAGGGCAGTACCAGTGTGGTGAAGATTCTCTACCAATGCACTACGTAAATCACCTTGTTCTGAATCTCTCATATGAATCGGTCAAATCATAGGGCTACTGCACGAAGTCTACTTATACTATCTCCTATAGCATTTAATAATTTTTCTTCTTTAAATTTCCATGGCACTATTCTTTTGTTTGCCTTTCTAGTTCTTGAATTACTACTTTTCCATCTCCCCTATAGTATATTCTTGTAGCTCACTCCTTAAATAAGAGGTCCTGCACCTCTAAGAATTCTATTATCTATGCCAGATCTCCAGGTTCAATCTCTGTCCCAAGTTCCAGATCCAGTTATCTAACTCTTTACTACACAATACCTTTTGGATGTCCTACAGGTACCAAAAATTAAATAGGACAAAAACCAAAGTCATCACCTACACCTTCAGAATCTGCTATCTCCTTGATGTCCCCTGCTTTGTCTATAATGCACCAACCACTCAGAATTGCTAACCTAAAGTCTGAGGGAGGGTCTGAGCTTCTTCCTTTCCGCTGTCTTCCAAAGAGAAGTCAAATGATTATAATGCTTCCTTCATTACGCAGCAACCTTGGTTAAAACTTGCACTGTTTTGTTTATTTATTTCTTGAAATAATTTTTTGCCATCAGTTATTTGTCAGCTATTTGCTAACTGAACAGTTAAGAACTCTTTAAAAAATGTCTATATTGGGAGAAACAGACAGGCAAATATGAAATATTATAACCTTACTTTCAAGTGGTTTCTCTCTTAAACTCTCCCTAGTCTTCTATTCTATCCTTGACATTGTCAATATTCTTACCATGACCCTCCCCAATCTATTGAAAACCTTCAAATTATTCCTTATAATCTGTAAACCAGCTATAGATTCCTGAAAGTAATGTAAACAAATTTAAATAAAATACATTTAAATTTCTAAAAATGAATTTACATTTTTTAAAGTAAGAGACAACTGAATTGTAAATTGCAATTTGAGACTCAAGCCCTGAAAAGAGAGGATCAGGGATGCCAAAGCTGCGTGTAAATCAATGTTAGAAACAAAGGGGGAATGGAGTGTGTCATCACCCAGAAGCCATGAACAAAGGTCAACAGAAGAAAAGCCAAGTCAGAGCAAAAGTGAGCAAGCAAAGTAGCAAAGCAGAGCTCCAATGGCGATCAGAGACAGAGCTGTGGCATTTAATAGAGAAATAAGTCAAGGCAACTGGGGCATGATTTTGAGTGCCTGGAGTGGCATCATCAACATCCAGTAGGTACTTATGGGGGTTCTTTTGGAAGACTGGCCATTTTGCCAATATTTGTGGTCCTCTGCCTGTCTCAAAGAGGCCCTGATTTGCAAACTTCACAAAACATGATGCATAGCCATTATCCTTAAAAACAAAGCCGGGTGTGGTAACTTATGCCTGTAATCCCAGCACTTTGGGAGGCCAAGGCAGACAGATCATCTGAGGTCACGTGTTCAAGAGCGGCCTGGCCAACATGGTGAATCCCCGACTCTACTAAAAATACAAAAATTAGCCAGGCGTGGTGGCATGTGCCTGTACTCCCAGTTACTTGAGAGGCTGAGGCATCAGAATCACCTGAATCCGGGAGGTTAAGGTTGCAGTGAACTAAGATGTGCCACTGCACTCCAGCCTGGGCAACAGAGTGAGACCCTGTCTCAAAACAAAAACAAGGAAGCAAACAACCTTGAACTGTAGAATTACAAGCATGGCTTGCTAGGCCCAATAGATTTTATTTCCCAGTTTGCTGTCTGGTAGTTAAAGCCAAAAAAATGGTGATAACCTCCAAGAAGGCAAGCTCGGTTCATTTGTATTCTAAGCATCCTTAAACCCTTATAGTAACTATACATTCTCTATGCCGTGCAGTATTATACTGATATATTTTACTTACCTCCTTCATTAAATATAAGTTGCAGTATGTCAAGGATTATTTCTTTATATCAACACAGAATTTAGAACACTGCCTTTTACAAAGAAGGCCCTTATGAAAGTACTAAAATGAGAATAAGCTTAGAGTTAGATAATAAGAGTTTTATTATAGATAATACTAAACTGAATTTATGTAGATCAATGGGAAATTTTCACTTTGACAACTTGGTGATTCTATTCAGACACTAAAAATCGCTGAGCTTATTTAGGTCTATACGAGGTACACCAAATAAGCACACCTCATACGCAAACTTATTTTACTGACTGTTTTTCTAACTCATTAAAGAAAGCCTGAGTCTCAAACCTAAAAATCTTCTAAGTATCTCTCAATAGATTCAACAATTTTTCTTTTGCTATTTACTTTATTTAAAAGTTAGTCATCAAGATGGCCGAATAGGAACAGCTCCAGTCTCCAACTCCCAGCGCGAGCGACACAGAAGACCGGCGATTTCTGCATTTTCAACTGAGGTACTGGGTTCATCTCACTGGGGAGTGCCAGACGATCGGTGCTGGTCAGCTGCTGCAGCCCGACCAGCGAGAGCTGAAGCAGGGCGAGGTATTGCCTCACCTGGAAAGCGCAAGGGGGAAGGGAATCCCTTTTCCTAGCCAGGGGAACTGAGACACACAACACCTGGAAAATCGGGTAACTCCCACCCCAATACTGTGCTTTAAGCAGACAGGCACACCAGGAGATCATATCCCACACCTGGCCGGGAGTGTCCCACACCCACGGAGCCTCCCTCATTGCTAGCACAGCAGTCTGTGATCTACCGGCAAGGCAGCAGCGAGGCTGGGGGAGGGGCGCCCGCCATTGCTGAGGCTTAAGTAGGTAAACAAAGCTGCTGGGAAGCTCGAACTGGGTGGAGCTCACAGCAGCTCAAGGAAACCTGCCTGTCTCTGTAGATTCCACCTCTGGGGACAGGGCACAGTAAATAACAAACGCAGCAGCTCTGCAGACGCAAACGACTCTGTCTGACAGCTTTGAAGAGAGCAGTGGATCTCCCAACACGGAGGTTGAGATCTGAGAAGGGACAGACTCCCTGCTCAAGTGGGTCCCTGACCCCTGAGTAGCCTAACTGGGAGACATCCCCCACTAGGGGCAGTCTGACACCCCACACCTCACAGGGTGGAGTACACCCCTGAGAGGAAGATTCCAAAGCAAGAATCAGACAGGTACACTCGCTGTTCAGAAATATTCTATCTTCTGCAGCCTCTGCTGCTGATACCCAGGCAAACAGGGTCTGGAGTGGACCTCAAGCAATCTCCTACAGCTACAACCTACAGCTGAGGATCCTGACTGTTAGAAGGAAAGCTATCAAACAGGAAGGACACCTACACCAAAACCCCATCAGTACATCACCATCATCAAAGACCAGAGGCAGATAAAACCACAAAGATGGGGAAAAAGCAGGGCAGAAAAGCTGGAAATTCAAAAAATAAGAGCGCATCTCCCCCGGCAAAGGAGCGCAGCTCATCGCCAGCAACGGATCAAAGCTGGACGGAGAATGACTTCGACGAGATGAGAGAAGAAGGCTTCAGTCCATCAAATTTCTCAGAGCTAAAGGAGGAATTACGTACCCAGCGCAAAGAAACTAAAAATCTTGAAAAAAAAGTGGAAGAATTGATGGCTAGAGTAATTAATGCAGAGAAGCTCACAAACGAAATGAAAGAGATGAAAACCATGGCACGAGAAATACGTGACAAATGCACAAGCTTCAGTAACCGACTCGATCAACTGGAAGAAAGAATGTCAGCGATGGAGGATCAAATGAATGAAATGAAGCGAGAAGAGAAACCAAAA
Source organism: Chlorocebus sabaeus (assembly GCF_047675955.1). NCBI lineage: Eukaryota > Metazoa > Chordata > Mammalia > Primates > Cercopithecidae > Chlorocebus > Chlorocebus sabaeus. The sequence goes on along the minus strand of NC_132906.1, from coordinate 62,687,381 downwards.
GAAAAAAGAAGAAAAAGAAATGAACAAAGCCTGCAAGAAGTATGGGATTATGTAAAAAGACCAAATCTACGTCTGATTGGGGTGCCTGAAAGTGAGGGGGAAAATGGAACCAAGTTGGAAAACACTCTTCAGGATATCATCCAGGAGAACTTCCCCAACCTAGTAGGGCAGGCCAACATTCAAATCCAGGAAATACAGAGAACGCCACAAAGATACTCCTCGAGAAGAGCAACTCCAAGACACATAATTGCCAGATTCACCAAAGTAGAAATGAAGGAAAAAATCTTAAGGGCAGCCAGAGAGAAAGGTCGGGTTACCCACAAAGGGAAGCCCATCAGACTAACAGCAGATCTCTCGACAGAAACTCTTCAAGCCAGAAGAGAGTGGGGGCCTATATTCAACATTCTTAAAGAAAAGAATTTTAAACCCAGAATTTTATATCCAGCCAAACTAAGTTTCATAAGTGAAGGAGAAATAAAATCCTTTACAGATAAGCAAATGCTTAGAGATTTTGTCACCACTAGGCCTGCCTTACAAGAGACCCTGAAGGAAGCACTAAACATGGAAAGGAACAACCGGTACCAGCCATTGCAAAAACATGCCAAAATGTAAAGACCATCAAGGCTAGGAAGAAACTGCATCAACTAACAAGCAAAATAACCAGTTAATATCATAATGGCAGGATCAAGTTCACACATAACAATCTTAACCTTAAATGTAAATGGACTAAATGCTCCAATTAAAAGACACAGACTGGCAAACTGGATAAAGAGTCAAGACCCATCAGTCTGCTGTATTCAGGAGACCCATCTCACACGCAGAGACATACATAGGCTCAAAATAAAGGGATGGAGGAAGATTTACCAAGCAAATGGAGAACACAAAAAAGCGGGGGTTGCAATACTAGTCTCTGATAAAACAGACTTTAAACCATCAAAGATCAAAAGAGACAAAGAAGGCCATTACATAATGGTAAAGGGATCAATTCAACAGGAAGAGCTAACTATCCTAAATATATATGCACCCAATACAGGAGCACCCAGATTCATAAAGCAAGTCCTTAGAGACTTACAAAGAGACTTAGACTCCCATACAATAATAATGGGAGACTTCAACACTCCACTGTCAACATTAGACAGATCAACGAGACAGAAAGTTAACAAGGATATCCAGGAATTGAACTCATCTCTGCAGCAAGCAGACCTAATAGACATCTATAGAACTCTCCACCCCAAATCAACAGAATATACATTCTTCTCAGCACCACATCGTACTTACTCCAAAATTGACCACGTAATTGGAAGTAAAGCACTCCTCAGCAAATGTACAAGAACAGAAATTATAACAAACTGTCTCTCAGACCACAGTGCAATCAAATTAGAACTCAGGACTAAGAAACTCAATCAAAACCGCTCAACTACATGGAAACTGAACAACCTGCTCCTGAATGACTACTGGGTACATAACGAAATGAAGGCAGAAATAAAGATGTTCTTTGAAACCAATGAGAACAAAGATACAACATACCAGAATCTCTGGGACACATTTAAAGCAGTGTGTAGAGGGAAATTTAGAGCACTAAATGCCCACAAGAGAAAGCAGGAAAGATCTAAAATTGACACTCTAACATCGCAATTAAAAGAACTAGAGAAGCAAGAGCAAACACATTCGAAAGCTAGCAGAAGGCAAGAAATAACTAAGATCAGAGCAGAACTGAAGGAGATAGAGACACAAAAAACCCTCCAAAAAATCAATGAATCCAGGAGTTGGTTTTTTGAAAAGATCAACAAAATTGACAGACCACTAGCAAGACTAATAAGGAAGAAAAGAGAGAAGAATCAAATCGACGCAATTAAAAATGATAAAGGGGATATCACCACTGACCCCACAGAAATACAAACTACCATCAGAGAATACTATAAACACCTCTACGCAAATAAACTGGAAAATCTAGAAGAAATGGATAATTTCCTGGACACTTACACTCTTCCAAGACTAAACCAGGAAGAAGCTGAATCCCTGAATAGACCAATAGTAGGCTCTGAAATTGAGGCAATAATTAATAGCCTACCAACCAAAAAAAGTCCAGGACCAGATGGATTCACAGCTGAATTCTACCAGAGGTACAAGGAGGAGCTGGTACCATTCCTTCTGAAACTATTCCAATCAATAGAAAAAGAGAGAATCCACCCTAACTCATTTTATGAGGCCAACATCATCCTGATACCAAAGCCTGGCAGAGACACAACAAAAAAAGAGAATTTTAGACCAATATCCCTGATGAACATCGATGCAAAAATCCTCAATAAAATACTGGCAAACCGGATTCAGCAGCACATCAAAAAGCTTATCCACCATGATCAAGTGGGCTTCATCCCTGGGATGCAAGGCTGGTTCAACATTCGCAAATCAATAAACATAATCCAGCATATAAACAGAACCAAAGACAAGAACCACATCATTATCTCAATAGATGCAGAAAAGGCTTTTGACAAAATTCAACAGCCCTTCATGCTAAAAACGCTCAATAAATTCGGTATTGATGGAACGTACCTCAAAATCATAAGAGCTATTTATGACAAACCCACAGCCAATATCATACTGAATGGGCAAAAACTGGAAAAATTCCCTTTGAAAACTGGCACAAGACAGGGATGCCCTCTCTCACCACTCCTATTCAACATAGTGTTGGAAGTTCTGGCTAGGGCAATCAGGCAAGAGAAAGAAATCAAGGGGATTCAGTTAGGAAAAGAAGAAGTCAAATTGTCCCTGTTTGCACACGACATGATTGTATATTTAGAAAACCCCATTGTCTCAGCCCAAAATCTCCTTAAGCTGATCAGCAACTTCAGCAAAGTCTCAGGATACAAAATTAATGTGCAAAAATCACAAGCATTCTTATACACCAGTGACAGTCAAACAGAGAGCCAAATCAGGAATGAACTTCCATTCACAATTGCTTCAAAGAGAATAAAATACCTAGGAATCCAACTTACAAGGGATGTAAAGGACCTCTTCAAGGAGAACTACAAACCACTGCTCAGTGAAATCAAAGAGGACACAAACAAATGGAAGAACATACCATGCTCATGGATAGGAAGAATCAATATCGTGAAAATGGCCATACTGCCCAAGGTAATTTATAGATTCAATGCCATCCCCATCAAGCTACCAATGAGCTTCTTCACAGAATTGGAAAAAACTGCTTTAAAGTTCATATGGAACCAAAAAAGAGCCCGCATCTCCAAGACAATCCTAAGTCAAAAGAACAAAGCTGGAGGCATCATGCTACCTGACTTCAAACTATACTACAAGGCTACAGTAACCAAAACAGCATGGTACTGGTACCAAAACAGAGATATAGATCAATGGAACAGAACAGAGTCCTCAGAAATAATACCACACATCTACAGCCATCTGATCTTTGACAAACCTGAGAGAAACAAGAAATGGGGAAAGGATTCCCTATTTAATAAATGGTGCTGGGAAAACTGGCTAGCCATAAGTAGAAAGCTGAAACTGGATCCTTTCCTTACTCCTTATACGAAAATTAATTCAAGATGGATTAGAGACTTAAATGTTAGACCTAATACCATAAAAATCCTAGAGGAAAACCTAGGTAGTACCATTCAGGACATAGGCATGGGCAAAGACTTCATGTCTAAAACACCAAAAGCAACGGCAGCAAAAGCCAAAATTGACAAATGGGATCTCATCAAACTAAAGAGCTTCTGCACAGCAAAAGAAACTACCATCAGAGTGAGCAGGCAACCTACAGAATGGGAGAAAATTTTTGCAATCTACTCATCTGACAAAGGGCTAATATCCAGAACCTACAAAGAACTCAAACAAATTTACAAGAAAAAACAAACAACCCCATCCAAAAGTGGGCAAAGGATATGAACAGACATTTCTCAAAAGAAGACATTCATACAGCCAACAGACACATGAAAAAATGCTCATCCTCACTGGCCATCAGAGAAATGCAAATCAAAACCACAATGAGATACCATCTCACACCAGTTAGAATGGCGATCATTCAAAAGTCAGGAAACAACAGGTGCTGGAGAGGATGTGGAGAAATAGGAACACTTTTACACTGTTGGTGGGATTGTAAACTAGTTCAACCATTATGGAAAACAGTATGGCGATTCCTCAAGGATCTAGAACTAGATGTACCATATGACCCAGCCATCCCATTACTGGGTATATACCCAAAGGATTATAAATTATGCTGCTATAAGGACACATGCACACGTATGTTTATTGCAGCACTATTCACAATAGCAAAGACTTGGAATCAACCCAAATGTCCATCAGTGACAGATTGGATTAAGAAAATGTGGCACATATACACCATGGAATACTATGCAGCCATAAAAAAGGATGAGTTTGTGTCCTTTGTAGGGACATGGATGCAGCTGGAAACCATCATTCTTAGCAAACTATCACAAGAACAGAAAACCAAACACCGCATGTTCTCACTCGTAGGTGGGAACTGAACAATGAGATCACTTGGACTCGGGAAGGGGAACATCACACACCGGGGCCTATCATGGGGAGGGGGGAGGGGGGAGGGATTGCATTGGGAGTTATACCTGATGTAAATGACGAGTTGATGGGTGCAGCACACCAACATGGCACAAGTATACATATGTAGCAAACCTGCACGTTGTGCACATGTACCCTACAACTTGAAGTTTAATAATAAATAAATTAAAAAAAAAAAAAAAAAGAAACTTTAAGACAAAAAAGTGCATTCGAACTAAAAAAAAAAAAAAAAAAAAAAAAAGTTAGTCATAATAGGTATTAAATAGTTTTATGAGGTTCTCTGCATTTGGACATAGACCATATGTGGAAACTTGCCTTTATTCAAATGGACCTCTCTCTAAATAAGATCTATAAAAATGAAGATATTATTTACATTCACTAAAAATATTTTTATGGCAGTGAGAGATACTCAATACAAATAAACTTTAAAATGGCCCTTTTACTGGAAGAATATTGAGTACCTTGCAGAGCACCCAAGTTACAGGCAAATCAAACCAATAATTCAAATAATTCCAATACCATCAGGATGATCATCTCTCTTCTCATCTCCACCTGTGGGTCAGCTTAACATCTCCTCTTTCTTTCTTCTCACATCCACCTTTTCATTCTTTGCCTGGCATTCTCTCTCCCTCTCTCTTATTCTTTCTGTCTCCCTACTCCCACCTCCAGCATCCCATCTAGGATCTGCTCACAAATGCTCCACTCTAAATATTAAAACTTTAGCCCCAATAAATACATACAATAAGAAGAAAATACTAGAGAAAGAATGCATTAACCAATCTGGGCCATGTGCCGATAACTAGACCAACTGATCTGAGGCCAAAAGAGTGGGATACTGTAATTTGTCCAGTTAGAAACTAATCCACTATTGTGTAGTAAAATGGCATCTCTAGGGCAAAGGAGTGGGGTAAGGTACAGGGCCCAGAAGAAAAGTTAGGACTGCTGAGCAGACAAACGAAAGTTCTGTATTTCCAGGAAGAAATTAGTGTGTAACTGAATGGGTTTTCTTAAAGCAGATTTTTTAAGCATTAAATGTGACATCCACATGTGCAGGTCTTTTAAAAATTAGTATTTAGTTACTTGAGCATAAATGTCAATAGTACAGCTGAATAAAGTCAAGGTTGCTTAAGAGGCCTTCCATCCTGTTCTATTTCCACTGTTATTTATTTAATATTCCCACAATGATAATAAAGCAAACAGTGGTATTTAACTTCTTTGTGTGAAATGAATTTTTGTCTGTTTTAAATATATAGTGGTTTTCTTTAAAGTGGGATGTTCACACCATCACATTTAATTTGACCTTTATGAGTATGAATGATTGTTTCCTTTTATGGTTTAAAGCTATGCTTCAAAGAAATGACAATATACCAGCTACATGTTTAATATGATAATTACCTCATTTAGAATAATTTTTAGTGTGTAGTCATGTTCTACAGTCATCCAAATTCTGTAATATTTGTAGAAACCATTTTATGAAAATTTAATAAGATAGCATATATTTTAAAAATCTTTAAAAATCTATACAAAGGAAAATCACATTTCTCTACTATACTGACATGGATTTTAGTATGATCACTATAGTCCCAAAATATTAAAAAATAAATGATCATCACAAAAACAAAGGTTACAACAAATTAAATATGGAGTTAAAAATAATATTTTCTATTGTGCCCATAGAGCTCACACCTAAGAAATTATTGTGCTTTCAGCCTTTTCCCTTAATTGTCCTGGAGAAGAGAGAAGCCACTATTTGATTTGGTTCCATGGACCCCTACATGGACTTTTTGGTTAAAAAAAAGTTAAGAAACTATTTGATTTGATTTGATTTTGGGAGAAAACCCCAGCCTCCATCCTCAGCTTGTCTACCCAAGAGGGAAAAGGGGGGCTCAGAATGGGGCAGGAATTTCCTGTCTACGTCCATCTTTCACTACCTTTAAAATAGAGTTCAGCTCCAGGACTGTTGGTTGATGACCCCTGGTATAATACCCTGAGGCAAGATGTCCTTGTCGGCTGCGCACCTCACCTTCTGTAGGCTATGAGGCACCTTCGCTTAATAAGCTTGTAAACACTGACATACCAAAGGCTTTTTCCAGAAACTAAAATATTAGTTCAAAGAGTTTGAACCACTCAATCTTCTTTATCAAACCGTGTAAGCCATCGGAGGCCAGGGAAAGTGGAAAGAAGTGTGCAGAAGAAAATCTCATTGCACCATCAAAACTATGTCAGAAGCTATCACTGACATCCTTAAGAGGCAGAAAACAAGATAAATAGGTTGTTGAAACAAACAAAAGGAAACTGAAAGGGAAGACAAAGGGCAAGGAAGAAAGGAGTGAAAACAAAAAAAGCTTATCAATCATAAGAAAGCTCATCCCTCTCAACAAAGGGAGGAGGCATGATGCAAGTTAAGGAAAACTAATATTAATCCTACTAAGTCAGTGCATGGCATACTTATTATCCATATCATTTATGCCATGGGGAAAGAATGAGAGTAAATAGTATACAAGTTAACTCATTATCGATAAAGCATGAAAAGTATTGGCTGTTTAAAGTAAATTATATTGTCCATCTCTTGCGGGTTTTTAAAAATATTCTTCTATTTAAAAAATGGTTTCAGTTCAGTTTTTAGTATCCAGTGAGCACTCTGTAGCTAGCTCAACTTATAAAATTTAAACTATTATCTTGTCAGTTACAGTTTCTGTCATTGTCATGCACATAGGACTATGGAATAAAAAGAAAAACTAAAATGAGTTAAGTTTAAATGTGAACATGAACTATCATTTTCTTTTTTCAAGTAGAATCTTGATGAGTAACTCACTGTCAAAACAATGTACAGAAACATGAGGAAACTGTCAAATTAAAAGAAAATCAGTATAATAAATGCATAAAAATAGACTATGATGTGAATAATTCTGTGGAGAATAAGAAGCAATAAGGATAAGTTTCAATACAGTATCCAGTTAGTCTTTAAGAGCAGAAGGAAAAACAGGTTAGAAAACGCACATGGGAATAAGGACATTCTTTTTAAGGCTTCCATAATAGCTCTCCTGAGAAACAGTTTTTAATAATCATATACGATACAAATGAGCATTGACCATCCACTGGGGAGCAGAATCCTCATCCATAAATATAACTTAGTTTTATACATATGTAACAAACCTGCACGTTGTGCACATGTACCCTACAACTTAAAGTATAATAATAATAAATAAATTTAAAAAAAATAAAAATAAAAATAAAAAAATAAAGAACACATTATTGAAACTAAAAATATATATATATATATAACTTAGTTTTAACAGGCGACTAACATTTTGCTATTATCACAAAAGACTATTTTCTAATTATCAATTTGTCATAGATGACTGTGGACTTGAACCTAAGTGAGTATTTTTTAATTAATAGATTATCTTAAGCATTAGCTGAAGTGTTTGTTAGTTTTCCATTTTAAAATATTTCTTCCTGTTGATATCTTTTTTGCCCCCTTTCATAGAAGAAGTGGTCATACTTAAGGCCTGGAATAATTATAAAGGAATGGAAAGAAATTGGACACTTCATATTTTTCTAAAAAATTTTTGTTTAATAATTTAATACATGTGTTTTTGAGATTTCTAAATTGCTATGGTTAAAAAAGTAACAGAAGTAATTACATAATGGTCCTCCACTATGGTAGGTCTTTGGATATGCATGACTGTAAATGTCTGCACTAAAGAGACAATTAATTGGAGAACTAAAAATTCTCCACAGAATTATTCACACATGGTGGTGAGTTATTATGATGAATCTGGACTGAGAGAGCAGTAAAAATTCCCAGATAAGCCCAATTGCCTAAATAAGCCTTTGAAAACTATTGATTGTTTGAAAGCATCAGCCTGAGCAATGTCAAATTCTTACAGATAACAGAACATATACTTCAAGTGAACGAACATATAACCATACACAAAAATAAGATAATAAACCCTTCATATATCAGAAACCATGGAGAATTCCTGAGATGGTACAATGATGGGAACAAAAGAAAGAAGGAGAGTGTAACTGGTATCTAACAAAGGAGATACCAGTGATAATTTGCCACCCAAAAGACTGAGGGCTACACCATGACCTTCCAGGCTTGAGAGGGGAACCTGTGCACCGGGGACATCCCAGGAACAGCAGAGAAGTCCACCACTCTGCAGCTGCCCCCTTCCGGGGAGCAAGGTAGGACGTGGAAGGAGCGTATGGGAGTTTATGTTAGAGACATCACACAGCTGCAGGGGGCTGTCCACCTCTGGAAACAACAAGAAAAACAATCTCTAAGCAAACACATATGTTCCCTTAAATTTAAAGACACAGTAGAGTACAGAATAAGCCTCAGTAAAAGTTCCCAACATTTCTGCCAAGCAGGTTGTGCAAATGAATGCAACAGAAATTCTAACAAATAATCTTAGATACAAATATACACACTCGTGAATCACATCACCAAACAAATAAAGCAACACAATGAAAAAGAAATAAATTCACCCAACAAAACAATTTACATGTGAGGTAATAGTGTCACTAAAACAATCAGAATGAGACTTTTAAATAGTATAATATTCCGAGAAAAATAAGGGAAATAAGTTTACTTATAAAACGAAAATATACTGTCATTGAAAAAAAGAATCAATCAGCCTTACTTCCCAAGGGGAACAAATCCAAGTAATAACTCCAAATCAGTTCATAACTGATTCCTTTAAACTTACATGTTAGTTTCAGTCCAGGAAGTTTCCTAAATTTTCACAGGCTTAATATCTCCTTCCTTCCTCCCTTCCTTCTTCCCTCCCTCCTTCCCTCCTTCCTTTCTTTCTCTTTCTTTTCTCTTTCTTTCCTTCCTTCTTTTCTTTCCTTCTTTTCTTCTTTCCTTTTCTTTCTCTTTCTTTTCCCTCCATCCTTCTCTTCCTTCCATCCTTCCTTCTTTCCTTTCTTTTCTTTCTTCTTTTCTTTCATTAGTCTCCCTCTTTAAAATGTCATAGAGCTTCCCACTATCATTTTCAATAATGTCATAGCATTACATCCCTGGTGTCATACCTACTTTTTTATTACCAGCAGCCAAATGCTTAATACTTCACTTACACAGATGATCAAATGAGTCACTCCATTTGTAAAAGACTAAAAGGATATACATGAAATACTAAGTCTTCATTGCGTATCTTAGGCTGAATTTCTATTTCTTTTTTTTATAGATGAGAGACATACAAAATCTTTTTCAATAACTATTTTCTGAAAAAACAGCCATACCCAGCACTTAGCCAAATCATTTCCTCTATTATGAAGAAATGCTAAAGGCAATGCAGTCCAGCTCAGCAACTCTACTTTTCATAGGAGTCAACATTCTGAATGTATTTGTTACATTAAGAAAGGAAATGGAGACTATCAATCAGACTTTCAGATCCTGTTTTAATCAGAACCCATTCAGGAAACAGTCTGAAAAGCCAGAACTTTCAATGCCCCTGTTCAAGGTTTTTTTCTAACTGATTTGCAGCCCACAGAGGAAGAACAAATACTAGCGATGCTTTCTATTTAATTTGGTATAAGTTCATAAAACAAATTGCCCAGATAATTGGACATGTCTTCAATTCTACACTACATTTTCCATAGATGTAAACCAGATTTATAACTTAGAAGTACAGCAATAAAAGAGCATAGCTTGTAACAGTCTTGTGCCAAGTCTTATGTCAAAGTGAAATAAAAAAATGAGACAGACCACTTTGAGTAATCAAATCTGTCAGCTCAGTTAACTCCTTTTAAAGTACTGATGAGAAACTCTAAAGTCTGCAAAACAAAACAAGTTTAGTTATTTCTATTAGCACAAATATAGGTATGCAGGAAATAGATATTTTAAATAGATTTCCCAAAAATAAACTTATCACCCTAAATCCTGCAAATAATTTTTTCTTGCAGTTTTTTCTATTATTGCTTTTTTTTTTTTTTTTTCCCCTTTGGAGAATTTAAAACCCACTCACACATGGAAACTACTATCTTGAGGCTAAATTCCCATTTTCCTCTGAGTTTTTCCACCCTTGCTGAAGTCAGAGTTGGCAATAATGCTTTTCTAGACTGGACCGTCTGGTCACCATTTGTCTGGTCCCTGGTCCAAAAAGGAAAAAAAAAAAAAAAAAAAGATCAACAATATTATGTTGGAAAACATAAGGTGGCTTTTAGGCACATCTGTTAGTCCTGTGATAACTAAATAAATCTAGTTATTATAAGCAAAGCTTAAACCTACAAACGTCTTCTAATTGAATTCTTCCTTTTTGTGGTCAAGAAAAGGGAAGAACATTAATGGTAATAAAATAGGGAAAGCAGAATTTCCATCTGCAAAGACTTTCCTAAATCTATGTACTTCTTCAGGCTATTTGCCAAAGGCAACATTCCAGAGAAACTGAGTTTAAATAATGCCCCATTCCGGGAATGAGGAAAGTAGATACACGAATATGTGGAGATCAACTGGTATTAGTAACACATTTCCAGAATTTGAATTTTAAAAAGTCTTATTTATTTTAGAGAAATTAACCACTTTTCCCCAAATAATCTCTCGTTGTATTTGTATTTAAGTAAATTATTTTATTATTTATTGCTCAAGTATCTAATACTTCCCTCTGCTTCATTTCTTCTTTCCTTATTTTAGTAATAGAAACAACATCTACCGTTTGACCAAACCAGTAACCAAGGTTCTCATTCTTGGTTCCTTTCTCCATTGCTTTTGAATCAAATTAAAGATAAATACTTCATAGCTCTAACTTTTAAATATTTCTCAAAATAATTCTTTTCTCTCTTATTACAATTACTGCTTACTTTCCTGTCTGCCTAAATGCTCAATTTCTTTTACCACAACACTTAACATCTCACCTCTATAAAAACATCGCATGACAGTTCTATTGTTATATGTTCTTGAACATGCCTTCTCCAAGTTTGAGCTCTTTAAGGAGGACCATGTGTTTTTTCCTCCTCAATGTCCTAACACACAGCTGATTAAAAAAAAAAAAAAAAAAAAAAAAAAAAAAAAAAACACTAAGTAATTGTAAAGTGGATGAACAAATCAATGAATGAATGATATGAATGATAGACATATAACTGACTTAAGAAGTGAAATCTCTGTTTCAACTGCAGTCAACATTATATACTTTTTACCTTATTAGGTCAAATAGAATTGAACAATTGGACAAATTTTGACAAATTTACTAAAATGCATTCAGTGTCTCTTGAAGTTGAGTTCATGTGTAGGCACAATAAAAGAGTTCCATTGATTTTTTTAATTGGCATAGATTTTTTTTCTTACAGTTCGTTCTGCATTGCACTGTTTTCTTAGATTTTTGTGTAACCTTTTTTTAAAATATTTTTCATTGTTTTTTCTCCTGGTTTTAAAATTCAGAGTTGAATTTAACTGTAAATATATCTTTCATTTTCTTTATAATTTATCTGGTAGATTTATATGACATTAAGCACTTAATACATTTCTATGCTAATTTTAGAGCATATATTTGGAAATAGAACCAAAGACAAGTGGCATAAAATGTCACTTTCTACAAAGACAAGTGGCATAAAAATATATGGACTTTTTTGGGGGAAGTATTCATGTAAAGTTTTTAAGGCAATTAATGCAATCTGCTCATTAGCGGAAAGGCTATTTGAAAAAAATTTTTTTTCTCTAACCTCATATTTAGTTGTTTCTTTATTTTAATGTTTCAGTGAGCCCTTATTTGGGCACATATCCCATTAACTGAAATAAGGGTGGTTAGCCCTCAGGGGAACTCTGTTGCCTTCTTCAATTTCTTCTGCCATATAGAAGTCTTCTATAAAAACCACTCCATGACGTGGACTAGTTTAACTCTTACACACAAGTTATGCAAATCTCAAACTGCATCTTACAAGAATGGAGGCAGTTCTTCAATCTTAATTTACATGTTGTTTACTCTTTTCTATGAGCATATTGATTTGGAACCATATTTATATCACTAGATACAGATTTTCTCATCTTCTTTGCCTTGGTTTTAACATTTACTATTACGTCTACTTCTTTAACTCAGCATTTATTTTTTGAAATTATGAAATATTTAAACAAACTCTGGAAAATGAGCAGCAGTCATGTTTCCGAAGCTTGCTCTTTTCTCTTTTTTGTTAGTATTTCGCTATAGAATGAGCAACTCACTCCAACTAACTCTCCTCACAACTAGTGCTCTGTATCTAATCTGAATTCACACTAGACTCCAAATCCACTCTTATTGGTGGCAAGACTGATTCCTTTACTCTCTCACCTCACATATGAAGGCTGTTACAAAGTTGATGAGGATAATCAAGTCATACTGGAAAGAATGTTTTGGACCGTGAACATGCAGCTGCAATGAGGATATATTTTGGCACTTCCAGCATTATAAAAGTTAGAATGATTAATAAGAAGTATGGAATTGATCTGCTGAGAATACTGTAATCCCTTCATGGTTAAGAGATGTGTGAAGCACATAAAAACAAATGTAGATTATTTGTTACTAAAAGGATTCATGATTTAATTTTATCCCCCTTTAAAAACATTTTTTGAAATTTTACAAAAAATTCTAAACTTGTGACTTCCATGCTTAGATCGTGTTTTTAAATAATTCCATATCTTAATAGGTTGCAACAAAAATTACATATTCCAAGTACTCTAAATTATACAGTAGAATCAACACATACAGTTACTTCTGTTTCCTCCTGACACCTTCCTAAAATAACAAAGTGGATTTTTAAGGCACTAAACCACAAATACAAGTGTCATGTTAGAAACGACAACCACAATACACATTTGGAAGCTAGAAAGCAAGCAAATACACAAATAGCAACTTAACCTTGGAAAAGGTGAATCCCAAGATAGCCATGGAGACAGTCTAGAAGCAGAAGCAAAATGATTTACACTGCAAAACTCAGAAATCCCCCAGAACTAACAGCACCAGGTATTCATAAACCTGAAAATAAATTATGGTTAAATTTACCAGAATTGTTGAACATCTGCAAACAGATAATAAGATGCCTAACTACACCACAACTAGTCAACTTCTGTAGAGGGCTGAAGTTTACCTTCCATAGAGGATGAGTTAGAGGGATGCTGAACTAGAGAACACAGGGCATACGGAAGGGCACATTAATTTTAATCAGCTACATGCGGAACCATGAGAGCTCTCTGATCCTTCCTCTTACATAACGTTAAGAATACTAGCAGCCAGCATCAGACCCTCCTGGTAGGAGGTTAGATAATTCTTCAATGGGAAGTCTAACCAGACTAAGAGAAAACATATGAAAAACACTAAGAGTCAGGAGTTCACAGTAAACAGCAGGGTTAGATCACCTAACAGGGAGGCATACCAGTTGACGATCCTAGAGCTTCTAATCAGATATTTAATGACTCATTCTTAAGTGTTTATGGGTGGCCAAGGATCTTAGTATATTTCAGGAAAGCCTCTAACATGAAGGACACAGACCAAACAAACAGAAATAGCAAATTTGGATAAAAGAGAGTAATGAAAGCTGAAGACTTTACACATGTATATACGTTTGTGTGTTAAGCTTCTGGTCATCTAGAGATATGAAATCTTACTTCAATGAAAAATAACACCATGATATTAAAAAATCAAGACCCAGATCAGTAAAGTTTTTGGAAATCAGAAATATAATAGCAGAAATGAATAAAAAACTAGAAAATTTTGAATGATTGAGATATCTAATAAATTAGAATAAAAAATCTAAATGTAGAAAATGTAACATGAAGAAAAAATAGAGCATCAATCCAAAAGGTTCATTCTCTGAATAATAGGAAAACAGAAAGAACAGAGGAAATTATGTTAAGGAAATTACCAAGGAAATTATTCAACAAATGTTCCAACTGGAACAAGTTCAGAGTGAAAAGCCCATGAAATGCCCAATACTGCGGGGGAAAAAAAAATCTTTTTAGGCCTACAATAAGTATATCACTTTAAAATTTAGAGCCCAGGACAAAACTTGCAAAATAAAAATATCAGAATGGGCTCAAACTTGTAAGCAACAACACTAGATGCAAAACTATTTTTAAAAACTAAATAAAATGATGACTTCAAAATTAGGAGTGAATATTACTGCCATTCTATACGTTTATAGCAGCTATACTGGGAATCAAATGTGAGAGTAGAATAAAGACATTTTCGTATTTACAAATTAACACAAAATTGATCTCCCAAATACTCTTTCTCAGGAAAATAACACAAGGCTTGCCACCAAAATGAGGGTGTAAACCAAGAAAATGAAAGACATGGAATTTTTTGGATGCCAGTTTAGAGAGATTACAAAACAACAATAGCTCTGCAAAGGACCAAACAGTAAGTCCAGAGGAGAACAGGAAGAAAAACATTCCTAGAAGGATATCATGAAGAAGATGGAATTAATAAGAATGTAAATAAGTTTAAAATATTGAGAAAACATGTACACTTTAGCAAAGAGTTTGGGGATTAGTTGTTGCTAGATATATAGAAAACAGAGCAACCAAAATACACACACACACAATTTTTTAACTCAAAAAAAAAAAAAAACTAAAGAAAATATCTAAGAAACGAAATATAAACATAACTTATGCGAGTTAGCTGTGAATAAAATATTTACATTCTCATTATATAATCATGTAAAAACAAATTCAAAATCAAACAAAAAATAAACATATTTGGTTTGAGAGGACAAAGTGAAGGAAATTGGCCAAGTGTGGTGGCTGATGCCTGTAATCCTAGCACTCTGGGAGGCCGAGGCGGGCAGATCACTTTAGGTCAGGTGTTCCAGACCAGCCTGGGCAACATGGTGAATCCCCATGTCCCCAAAAAATACAAAAAAAAAAAAAAAATTTAGCTGAACATGGTGGTGGATGCCTGTAGTCCCAGCTACTTGAGAGGCTGAGGCAAGAGAATCGCTTGAACCCGGGAGGCAGAGGCTGCAGTGAGCCGAAATTGTGCCATTGCACCCTGGGCAACAAGAGCAAAACTCCATCAAAAAAAAAAAAAAAAAAAGTGAAGAAAATTAGGGATATAAAAGAGTTATATATTCATTTTTCATTGTAGCAAGTCAAGACATAATGTCTTAAACTAGAAAAGTACAGCTATATCACTAAAGTATACAGGGAAAATATCAAAACAATGGATGAAAGCTTTTAAATTTTTGAGGAGAGGTAGATAAAAGGAAAGGAAAATAGATATTATTTTTATAAAAAGACTTGTGGAAATATTGGAATATAAATTTCTATAAAAAATTATACATTTACTTAATTCTATATTTATTTTAAAAACAACTTTAAGCAATAATTGTATTAAACTTACAATCTAGAGGTTTTTTTGAGAAATGATACGCTATATTGAAACAAGCTTGGGCAAAGTTCTGTGCTTGGAGAAAGAAACTCCATCTTAATATTAACTAGGTTTGTGGCTGTTGAGTGTTGAGGTTGATGAAATAATGGGCAATGGTAGTAAATGAAACCAGAATCAATACTGATGATTTTTTCAGAGGGATATTTTCTGGTGTCAAAAAAAAAAAAAAAAATTGCAAGATTCAAGTACTAAGAACATTTTAAGGTTTGCAGGAAAT
This sequence comes from Chlorocebus sabaeus, assembly GCF_047675955.1. Lineage (NCBI taxonomy): Eukaryota > Metazoa > Chordata > Mammalia > Primates > Cercopithecidae > Chlorocebus > Chlorocebus sabaeus. Next base: position 62,671,247 of record NC_132906.1, on the reverse strand, counting down.
AGATAAATTAGCATTAATTACATTATGGGTGGTGAACAGCTCTGCACGTATCTTCTCAAGTAATGTTCTCAGAAATTGCTATGGTAAAGATGTTCGGATTTTAAGTAGGAGAGTTTGCATCCACTCATATCATGTCTCCTTAATACTACAGGAAGCTGTCTTCTTTCCCCTGCCACCCTCAAAGTTAACTTTTACTTTGATCCAACAGTTACATCCTCCTTCTGTATAATTTATACTGCTTTTGGCTCCTAATTTATAGGCTATAAACATGCTCAGAATGGCTCTCTCATTTTAAAGATTAATGAATTAATCTAGAAAATCAGACCCTATCTCATCTCCATCGATTCCTACTGCATACATTAGACTAGCTCTCCCCTTCACAATTAAGTCTCCAAAAGAATGGCTGAAATTGCTATCTCCATTTTCTCACATTTACTTCTTCAAATGACATAATACATTTCGATCCTTCCCATGGCCCTGTAAATGCTCCAGTAAATGTCGCTATTTTCTAATGGGTTGTTTTCAGTCCATATCTCATTTGACCTATGTGCACTTCTCGTCATTGTTAACATCTTTGCTTCTCTCTCTGTTTTCTCCCTATCTCTCTAACTATCCCTCAGTCTTTTCTGCTTGGCTACCTCGTAAAGCTTAAGCAGAATTCTAGAACTTTGTCTTTGGTTTTCTCCTCTTTTCTCCAGACACTCTCTGACAGTTTCATCCATACCTTTAGCTGAATTATATGCCCAACATGTACTATATCCTTGATTTAGAGTTCTTAAAATGGCTAAAATTGTGCACAGAATTTCTCCCAGATTGGTCTGTCCTTCTGAGTTCCTTTTTTTTCTTGAAAAGTATCATGACTCAGATAGAAACAGATGACTAAATAGGGGATTAATCCTAGTCTCCTCCTTCATCCTTATATCCACACCAGTCATCTATCCTGTATATTGTTAATCCTTCTCTTTTTGCTTGCCTGATCTATTCTCTCCATCCACTGCTGTCTTTTCAAAGCATTATCTCAACATCACTTTCACGGACGATGGGAACACTCCCATTCCCAGTACCATCCCTCAGGCCTCCTGCATCTCCAATACCTCTTATATACTGCAATCATGGTGATCTGTTTTAAAATGAAAATATTATTTTGTGTTTTAATTGAAACACAATATTTGTATATATTTAGGAGACATTTTAATCAATGGCTTCAATTCTTTCAATAGCTTCTCCTTACAGATAAAGTCCAGACTCGTTAGCACATGGTTTTCCATGATCTGGACACTATTATCTATTGCTGTATCATATTTACATTCCACGCTCTAACCATAATACCCTTCTTCCAGCTCCCAGATTATACATAAGTACATCTATTCATATTGCATCATTGTTCTGGAATTGAATTCTCCTCTCCTTCCCCATTTCTACACTCAGCTGGGAATATCTCCAATTAAGTCTCTTCTTCAAGGTCAACTTTTCTATGAAGCTTTCCTGGACTCTCCAACAAAATTTACCTACTTCTTCATTGTGCCTCCACTTATCTCTCTGTATGATTATATTTTGGAAGAAGAAAAATGTTTGCGTTTCTATGTTGGACTGTGAGCTCTTTTAGGAAAGAGCCTATGTCCTATTTGTTTCATAGTACTAGTGTTTTAAAGAGTTCCTGAATAGTAGTCAGTGTTGGCCTTAAGAAACGCATTAAGTTCTAAATGTCCTAAACATAACCAAAAATTTCCTAAAGAAAGCAATTCTAGATAGCTCTTTGCATGGAAGTTTCTATGCTTTGGGTTATGTGACCATGAATTCTTTATCACAGTCAAATGGACCAATGAACAGCCATCTCTAGATTAGACACAAAGGACACTGTCTCCTTAAGTGGCAGTATGGAGAATGCTAACTAGAAAAGTTGTTCTGTATTAGATATGGGCTATAGCATCTAGTTATCTCTTGATGTTAAGCATTAAGAAAAAAGCAACATAAGCAAGTGTAGTTATTTTAGTAATAGTGGAAGCAGTAGAGAGCACGTTGTAAGTGTAGTGGAATGGCTAGAAGAGGAAGAACCTTCTGAGGAACGGTTCTAATGGGATGCTGTTGAATAGCAATGTTACTGTGCTTAAAAGAGCTGCTGTGCACAATATACTAAATAGAGTGAATGTTGTTCCAATTCTCCATGGGGCCTCACTATGCTACACTTGAGATGGCACCACACAGCATATTTTGAAAATATTCTATGATCACTGATAGTTATATAAATTCCACAGACTGGACTTACGTAATAGATTATATAATTCAACGTTATAGCATTTAAACTACTTCATTATCAGAGAGTTAATTTGTATATTAGTACAAAATTTATTTGATGGAAAAAAATATATATATTAAATTCCCAGCTCTTATGTTTCTACATTGGCTCCAGCTTAAGTTTTCCAAACGAGGACAACATTGACTTCTCACTTTTAGATTGATTTTATATTTCAATATTGAACTTGGAGCCTTGCTTCCCCAGTGTCTAGTTTATATTCCCTACAAATATAAACTTAAGGCTTCTCCTGTTTCTCTACATCCATAAATATGTGGTCAAAGATACAGCTGATCAAAAATCCAACAAACATAACAGACACATATCATTAAAAATGGAATAACACCTACAAAAATTCTAGAGAGACGATTGCAGTCTAGATATAAGTGATACATGATGAAGGAAGAATTTAGTGGGATATTAGATAAAAGAGGGTCTACTCAGGATATGCAGCATATATAGAAATACCCCAGAGTAATGGGAAGACTGGATATACAGTATGGCAACCACTTGCACAACGTTGAATCTAAGTTTTTAATACAAAAATTAGAGTTAAAGAGTAGTCAATTAATATAAGACCTCTAAGGTCGTCTGGCTAACATTCCTTTGTTTTACAAATTTCCTGTAAAAAGGAATTTTACAAAATTCCATTGTTTTACAAATTTCAAAATGAAGTTTCAGAGAGTTTCAATTGCAAAATGTCAGATAGCTCCCTTGATAAATAAATTGGGATACACATTAGAAGTATATGGAATTTCTCCCAGCACAATGCTTGAACTCTGCTAAGGGACAGACTGCCTTCTCAAGTAGGACACTGACACCTGTACCTCCTGACTGGGAGACACCTCCCAGCAGGGGTCGACAAACACCTCATACAGGAGAGCTCCAGCTGGCATCTAGCAGGTGCCCCCTAAGATGAAGCTAGAGAAAAAAGAATGAAAAAAAGAAAAAAAACAAAGTCTCCAAGAAATATGCTATTATGTAAAAAGACTAAAACTACATTTGATAGGTGTACCTGAAAGTGATGGGGAGAATGGAACCAAGTTGGAAAATACTCTTAAGGATATTATCCAGGAGAACTTCCCCAAGCTATCAAGACAGGCCAGCATTCAAATTCAGGAAATACAAAGAACGCCACAAAGATACTCCTCAAGAAAAGCAACCCCAAGACACATAATTGTCAGATTCACCAAGGTTGAAATGAAGGAGAAAAATGTTAAGGGCAGCCAGAGAGAAAGGTCGGGTTACCCACAAAGGGAAGCCTATCAGACTAACAGGCAGAAACCCTACAAGCCAGTAGAGAGTGGGGGACAATATTCAATGTTCTCAAAGAATTTTCAACCCAGAATTTCATATCCAGACAAATTAAGCTTCATAAGCGAAGGAGAAATATAATCCTTTACAGACAAGCACATGCTGAGGGATTTTGTCACCACCAGGCTGCCTTATAAGAGCTCCTGAAGAAAGCACTAAACATGGAAAGGAATAACCAGTAAGAGCCACTGCAAAAACATACCAAATTGTAAAGAACATCGACACTATGAAGAAACTGCATTAACTAATGGGCAAAACAACCAGCTAGCATTATAATGACAGGATCAAATTCACATATAATGATATTAACCTTAAATGTAAATGGGTTAAATGCCCCAATTAAAAGACAAAGACTGGCAAACTGGATAAAGAGTCAAGACCCATCAGTTTGCTGTATTCAGGAGACCCATCTCACGTGCAGACACACACAGGCTCAAAATAAAAGGATTAAGATCTACCAAGCAAATGGAAAGCAAAACAAAGCAGGAGTTGCAATCCTAGTCTCTGATAAAACAGACTTTAAGTCAACAAAGATCAAAAGAGACAAAGAAGGCCATTACATAATGGTAAAGGGATCAATGCAGCAAGAAGAGTTAACTATCCTAAATACATATACACCCAATACAGAAGCACCCAGATTCATAAAACAAGTTCTTAGAGGGCTACAAAGAGACTTAGACTCCCACACAATAATAGCGGGAGACTTTAACACCCCATTGTCAATATTAGATCAACGAGACAGAAAATTAACAAGGATGTTTAGGACTTGAGCTCAGCTCTGGACCAAGGAGACCTAATAGATATCTACACAACTCTCCACCTCAAATCAATAGAATATACATTCTTCTCAGCATCACATTGCACTTATTGTAAAATTGACCACATAATTGGAAGTAAAACACTCCTCAGCAAATGCAAAACAATGGAAATCATAACAAATAGTCTCTCAGATCACAGTGCAATCAAATTACAACTCAGGATTAAGAAACTCACTCAAAACCATACAAGCACATGAAAACTGAAGAACCTGCTCCTGAATGACTACTGGGTAAATAACAAAATTAAGGCAGAAATAAATAAGTTCTTTGAAACCAGTAAGAAAAAAGATACAACATATAAGAATCTCTGGGAGACAGCTAAAGCAACGTTTAGAGGAAAATTTATAGCACTAAATGCCCAAAGGAGAAAGTGGGAAAGAGCTAAAATCACCACCCTAACATCGAAATTAAAAGAACTAGAGAAGCAAGGGCAAATAAATTCAAAAGTTAGCAGAAGACAAGAAATAACTAAGATAAGAGCAGAACTGAAGGAGATAGAGACATAAAAATCCTTCAAAAAAATCAATGAATCCAGGAGGTAGTTTTTTGAAAAGATTAACAAAATAGATAGACTGCTACCAAGACTAATAAGAAGAAAGGAGAGAAGAATCAAATATACACAATAGAAAAATGATATGGGGTTATCACCACTGATCCCACAGAAATACAAACTACCATCAGAGAATACTATAAACACCTCTACGCAAATAAACTAGAAATTCTAGAAGAAATGGACAAATTCCTGTACACATACACCCTCCGAAGACTAAACTAGGATGAAGGTGAATCCCTGAATAGACCAATAACAAGTTCTGAAATTGAGGCAGTAATTAATAGCCTACCAATCAAAAAGAGTCCAGGACCAGACGGATTCATAGCTAAATTCTACCAGTGGTACAAAGAGGAGCTGGTACCATTTCTCCCGAAACTATTCCAACAATAGGAAAAAAGGAACTCTTCCCTAACTCATTTTATGAGGCCAGCATCATCCTGATACCAAAACCTGGCAAAGACACAACGATAACAACAACAAAATTCAGGCCAATATCCCTAATAAACATTGATGCAAAAATTCTCAATAAAATACTGGCAAACTGAATCCAGCAGCACATCAAAAAGCTTAGACACCCTGATCAAGTTGGGATGTAAGGCTGTTTCAACATATGCAAATCAATAAACATAATGCATCACACAAACAGAACAAATGACAAAACCACATGATTATCTCAATAGATTCAGAAAAGCCCTTTGATAAAACTCAACACCCTTCATGACGAAAAAAACTCTCAATAAACTAGGTATTGATGGAATGTGTCTCAAAATAATAAGAGCTATTTATGACAAACTCACCGCCAATATCATACTGAATAGGCAAAAGCTGGAAGCATTCCCTTAAAAAATCAGTGCAAGACAAGGATGCCCTCTGTCACCACTCCTATTAAATACAGTATTGGAAGTTCTGGCCAGGGCAATTGAGCAAGATAAAGAAATACAGGGTATTCAAATAGTAAGAGAGGAAATCAAACTGTCTCTGTTTGCAGATGACATGATTGTATATTTAGAAAACCCCATCATCTCAGCCCAAAATCTCCTTAAGCTGATAAGCAACTTCAGCAAAGTCTCAGGATACAAAATCAATGTGCAAAAATCACAAGCATTCCTATACATCAATAATAGACAAACAGAGAGCCAAATCATGAGTGAACTCCCATTCACAATTGCTTCAAAGAGAAGAAAATTCCTAGGAATACAACTTACAAGGGATATGAAGGACCTCTTCAAGGAGAACACAAACCACTGCTCAAGGAAATAAAAGAGGACACAAACAAATGGAAAATCATTCCCTGCTCATGGATAGGAAGAATCAATATCATGAAAATGGCCATACTGCCCAAAGTAATTTATAGATTCAATGCTATTCCCATCGAGTTACCAATGACTTCCTTCACAGAGTTAGAAAAAACTACTTCAAATTTCATATGGAACCAAGAAAAGAGCCTGTACATTCAAGACAATCCTAAGCAAAAAGAACAAAGCTGGAGGCATCACACTACCTGAATTCAAACTATACTACAAGGTTACAGTAACCAAAACAGCATGGTACTTGTACCAAAACAGATATATAGACCAATGGAACAAAACAGAGGCCTCGGAAATAATGCCACACATCTACCACCATCTGATCTTTGACAAACCTGAGAGAAACAAGAAATGGGGAAAGGATTCCCTATTTAATAAATGGTGTTGGGAAAACTGGCTAGCCATATGCACAAAACTGAAACTAGACCCCTTCCTTACACCTTATACAAAAATTAACTCAAGATGGATTAAAGACTTAAACATAAGACCTAAAATCATAAAATCCCTAGAAGAAAATCTAGGCAATACCATTCAGGGCATAGGCATGAGCAAAGACTTTATGACTAAAACACCAAAAGCAATTGCAACAATAGCCAAAATTGACAAGTCGGATCTAATTAAACTAAAGAGCTTCTGTACAGCAAAAGAAACTACCATCAGAGTGAACAGGCAACCTACAGAATGGGAGAAAATTTTTGCAATCTATTCACCTGAAAAAAGGGCTAATATCCAGAATCTACATGGAACTTACACAAATTTACAAGAGAAAAACAAACAACCCTATCACAAAGTGGGTGAAGGATATGAACAGGCACTTCTCAAAAGAATACATTTATGCAGCCAACAAACATTTGAAAAAAAAGCTCATCATCACTGGTCGTTAGAGAAATGCAAATCAAAACCAAAATGAGATATCATGTCACACCAGTTGGTGATCATTAAAAAGTCAGGAAACAACAGATGCTGGAGAGGATGTGGAGAAATAGGAACGCTTTTGCACTGTTGGTGGGAGTGTAAATTAGTTCAACCATTGTGGAAAACAGTGTGGCAATTCCTCAAGCATCTAGAACCAGAAATACCATTTGTTCCAGCAAATCCATTACTGGGTATATACCCAAGGATTATAAATTATTCTGCTCTAAAGACACATGCACCTGTATGTTTATTCCAGCACTATTCACAATAGCAAAAACTTGGAGTCAACCCAAATGCCCATCAATGAAAGACTGGATAAAGAAAATGTGACATACATACACCATGGAATACCATGCAGCCATAAAAAAAGCATGAGTTAATGTCCTTTGCAGGAACATGGTTGAAGCTGGAAACCATCATTCTCAGCAGACTAATATAGGAACAGAAAACCAAACACCATATGTTCTCACTTACAAGTGGGAGTTGAACAACGAGAACACATGGACACAGAGAGGGGAACATCACACACCATGGCCTATTGTGGGCTGAGGAGTTAGGGGAGGGATAGCATTAGGAGAAATACCTAATGTAGATGACAGGTTGATGGGTATAGCAAACCACCATGGCACATGTACACCTATGTAACAAACCTGCACATTCTGCACATGTATCCCAGAACTTAAAGTAAATAATAATAATAAAAAAAATATTCATAAGGAAGATTCATGAAAACTTCCATATGCAGGAGAAGGGGGCTTTATGTGCTTCTCCCAAAGTAGACATGGGAAAATGTTTTAGAAGGACAAAAAGTTGAAGACATGGTCTTAGAAACAAACTTCAGGGAAAACAATACAGGGAACTGAATAAAGAAAACAGGATTGTTGTCTGGTATGGTAGTCACTGGACCCATTTGGTTATAGAGGCACTAAAAAGGTGACTAGTCCAAATTGAAGTGTGCTGCATGTAAAATCTGTACATAACAAATCTAGACTCAGTATAAAAACATGTATAAAATGTCTCATTCATAATATAAAGATATATTGAAATATCATTTGGATATATTGGGTTAAATAAAATATATTGTTTAATATCACCAGTTTTATTTTCAAAATATGACTACCAGAAAATTTAAAATTACATCATAAGCAGATCACATTTATGGTTTATATATTTCTATAGGACAGAACTGCTATACAGGATATGTGGAAAAGGGTACACAATAAATATGATTTCAATATCCTATAAAGTTTGGACATATTTCATGTATGTTCTTTTATCTTAGATTCACAACAATTAAAGGTAATTTCACTAGCTATTATTCTTATGTCTGCTAGTTCTAGAAGCCTTGATGTTCTCTTTCTATTAAACAGAATTCTAAAATATGGGGTAAAATAAGTTAAATGTAAGTTATCTTCATATTGTAAATCCTATTATAAACATTTAATATTTGTCTGAGAGAGAGAAACAAAATTTAAGACTTTCTAAGTGACAAATAGTGTACTATTTGTTTAGCATAGAAAATATTAGAAATAAAACCGTCTTAAAAGCTGAACAAAGTGGTAAAAAAGAAAACTGGTATTGTTACCCTAGTCTGCTAATTTACATTGAGATAACCTGTGGACAGACTATGTCCCACCCTTCCTGGCTATTTTTAATTGCTATGCCCTCCGTCTTTCAGTAATGTATCTTATTTCTTTCATTATCTATAAAAGAAGCAAGTGTTCTTTCACCTTGAAAACTGAAATACCTCTTCCTGATATAATCAGATGCTTTCCAACCCCTTATTAAAGGAAAGGAAATTGCTTCTCTGGCTGCCAGCCACCGTACAGCTGAGAATATGTCTTTTCGGAAAGGTAAGGCACCCTAATGAATGATTTACTTTTGAAAGAGAGACAATCCCTACAGTCATTCAATACAAGCTGCTGTTATTTAGGCACTTAGGGAATAAATAAAAGTAGATAAATAACAGCTTCCCATTTGTAGCTATCAGAGGTGACAGGAAGATAGAAAGTCATTTCCAACCAATCAAAATGTTGAATTTTGTTACTTAAAGATGACAAAAATTTGTTTTTTCAATCATTCCGTTCAATACTTTTATATGGGATTAGCCCATCCACTAGAAGGAAGGAAAGGAGAAATGAATGAACCAAATCGAATTAAAAGTTTAAACATCGACACATCTGTTTGAAATATTATATTTCACTGAGAAGTGAGTTTTCATTTTGTCCTCATGACAGAAGACCATGGGTTTTGTATAGTACATTGTCACATTTTGTATTAGCTGTAATTTAATAGTTGTTTCCTCTATTTGTGTTTTTCTGAGTTACAATAAATATGGAGTTCTGTAGGAGCCACGTTATCACTCCTATACTCTTTGTTTTGCTTTATTTGATATTATCTATTTTACTCTAAAATAGGAGACCAAGGTACACCATGCAGAACATATAAATTGAACTGCCTTTAAATTTGGCATGGTTAAATTTACATTTTCTTCCTGCCATTGCTTTATACCAACCCACTATTATTCTGTTTTACTAGTGGTTCTAGATGGAGCTAATAGCAGGATGGTGGTTTCACCAAATTTCTAGGGGACAGACAGAGCCTCAGACACCTTGAGTAACAGCACCAAGGCTTCAAGCAATCCATTGACTTGCATAAGGCCATATATTAAAATATCAGATTAGAAGAAAGCTACTTTTCAAAAACACACTAGGAGTGACTAAACTTTATCTGCCTAATCTTGAAAAATTTTCTCCAGACATATGAGGCAGAATTAATTCAGTCAGTGACAGCTATTATGTAACCAATACATTGCACTGTGGAGATAAACACACATGCACATGGGTGTGCATGCACACACACACACACACACACACACACAAATTGCACTGGACATGATTCCTGCCTTAAAAGACAATGTGATGTCAAGGGGAAGAAAAACCAGTTCTAGTCATCTATTGCTGCATAAAAATCCACTCCAAAACTTAGTGGCTTAAAACAACAGCTATTTTATTACTCACAATTCTGCAGGCCAGGAATCTAAGCAAGGCTCATAGAAGACAGCTCAGCTCTTGCTTCATATAGGGTTGGCTAGGGTGGCTTGACTGGAGCTGGAGGGTTCAAGATGGCGGGTCCCATATGTGGCACTCCGATACTGTCAGTGTCTCTCCACTTGGAAGACTTAATCTGCTCTTATCATTTGATAGTCTAGGCTGAGCATCTTTCCAAAAGTGAAAATGGAAGCCTCAAGACCACTTAAGACTTAGGGTCAGAAGCAATATCCGTTCTACTCCATTACACACAGCAGATCACAGGATCAGCGCGAGTTAAAGGGAATGGAAAGAGATTTCATCTCTTGATGAACAGAAAGAGGGGAAAAACAGACACCGGGGCATACTTGAGGGTGCAGCGTGAGAAGAGGGAGAGGTTCAGAGGAAAAGAAAGACTATTGGGTACTATGCTTTACCTCAGTGATGAAATAATCTCTACATCAAATCCCACCTCCAGTCATGAGTTCACCTATGTAACAAACTTGCATATGTACCCCTGAACCTGAAAATTAAAATATCTTTAAAAAGAAAAAAAGACTGATAAAGCCACATTACTAAGAGGTGGTAGAATAGGAGGATTTTTTGTAAAGCTCTTTGGAAATAATCTGCAAAATACTTCTGAAACAAAAAACTAAAGGAATGGATATGAAAGTTTCCAAAATGTAGAGAAAATTATGCCATAGAAGAATTTAAGAGTCACTTAGAATGATCTAAGACGAACTGTTCAAATTTTTTTTTTTTTTGAAAAAGGAGTGTTATCCACATTCTTAAAGACCTGAAATCACCAGGACACAAGACTGCTAATAACAATGTCCCCCAAAAGTAAGGTGGAGGTGAAATAAGTAGGTATGTGTGTGCTATCAGAAAAGCCAAAACAAAAAGGCACATTGACAGCTTTCTCCACTGTTGTACTACTGTTGCCTTAAAAAAAAAAAAAAAAAAACTTAAGATAACTAAATTCAGTAAAATAAGAGCTTATTGGCCAAAGTTTAAATTGTTAAAAAAGAATGCTTTTCCATTTTTGTCTCCCTATCTTTTTCTCAGACACACACACAAACACAATCACATACACAGTCACACACAAACATACCCCTACCTCATCATAATTCTGGGTCACAGAAAAAATCAATATTACAATATAGCAATTAAAACAACTTTAAAAATAACCAAGTGCAAATGCTATCTACCTACGGGGATTATTTTTCAAGTACTACTCAGGAAAAAAATGCATAATCATGAATTACTTCATTTTTAAGTAAGAAATAACAAAAATTAGAGTCAGGATTAAACTAAACATGAACATAAGAACAAAATACCTTAAAAGCAGGAGAAAATAATAATACAAAAATTAACAAGCTATAGAGCAGAGAAACAGTAGAATTAGAAGTAAAATCAGGAGCTGCTTATTGGAGTCAGGAACAGTGGTTCACACTTGTAATCCTAGCACTTTGGGAGACTGAGGCATGTGAACCACTTGAGCCCAGGAGTTCAAGACGAGTCTGGGCAACATAGTGAGACCTTATCTTTTTCAAAAAATGTTTTAAATTAGTCAGGCATGGTGCCATGTGCCTGCAGTCCCAGCTACTTGGGAAGCTAAGGTGAGAGGATCACTTGGTGGAGTTCAAGGCTGCAGTGAGCTGTGACTGTGCCACTGCACTCCAGCCTGAGTGACAGATTGAAACACTGTCTCAAGAAAAGGAAGAAAGAGCTTGTTCTTTAAAAAGACTAATAAAATGCACAAACGTCTAAAAAGTTTAAGAAAATATAAGTAACAAATATTAGGCCTTGAAAAGAGGATATAACTGCAAGAGTTTTTTCTTAATTATAATATTAATAGAGTTCTCTGCTAGTAAATCTGATATTAATTATATTAATTATTTTTAAAGAAAGTTACTGAAGATCAGTATTCAGAAAGTATTAGGAAATTAAATAACACTATAACCAATGAAGCATCTGCAATATTTTCAAAGAAGTGCCTTGGGCAAAAAACTTTGTCCTTCTCACATACGTTTAGCAGCAAGTTAAATAAGTTAAACGTATGAACAATTACAGTGCTATTTCAATTGTGCAGGCACATAAAAATAAATGAAATAACCTAATTTCTTTTTTATGAAGAACTTGGTACAATTAAAGTTATTCCCCACAAGGAAAAGAACACACTAGTGTTTCCCAAGTATGTTGTACAGAGTTCTAGTTATCTAGGATTATATTAAATATTCCTTGAGAAAATTGAGATTTCTAGTTAAGTATAACAAAGAAAACCAGAGCAAACTCTCAGTCACATGTAAATTCCTTTCCAAAAGTTGTGCACTGTTTCTTTGGTAGGAAAATAAAAGTTTTCTAAATAAACAATCAACACAGTATGAAATGTTAAATTTTCTGAGATTGAAATCATTTGCAAATAACTATGTTGACTGATTTAAACCTCACAACAACCTTGTGAGGCACTGCAACAGAAAACTAAATGACCCTACTGGCCATTCTTATCTTCCCCATTCTCAAAGCTGGACAGATGGTTGCTCAGCTAAAGAATGTATTTCTCAGTCCCTCTTAAAGCAAGTGGGGATCTTTTGTAAAATGAGGAAGATGTAATGTGTGTACAATTCCCAGGTATTTCCTGGAAAACAAGTGTCATAGGATATCCCCATCTTTTTCTCCTTTCTGCCACCTGCACACGATGAAAACTGAAGTAGCCATTTTGAATACACAAGTTGTAGCAATGTTATAAGGATCATAGAACCACTTTTCCCCTCTAAATACTTTCCTAGTTTTGGACTATTATGTGACTGAGAAATAATTCCTGTAATTTTCAATTCACTGTAGTTGAAAATTGTGTTATATAGAAGATTACCCTATACCCTAACTTGTACACATAGGCACTGTCATTATCACCATTTTATTTATTTATTTTTATATATATATATTTTTAATTTATTTATTATTATTATACTTTAAGTTCTAGGGTACATGTGCATAACGTGCAGGTTTGTTACATATGTATACTTGTGCCATGCTGGTGTGCTGCACCCATCAACTCGTCATTTACATCAGGTATAACTACCAGTGCAATCCCTCCCCCCTCCCCCCTCCCCATGATAGGCCCCGGTGTGTGATGTTCCCCTTCCCGAGTCCAAGTGATCTCATTGTTCAGTTCCCACCTATGAGTGAGAACATGCGGTGTTTGGTTTTCTGTTCTTGTGATAGTTTGCTAAGAATGATGGTTTCCAGCTGCATCCATGTCCCTACAAAGGACACACACTCATCCTTTTTTATGGCTGCATAGTATTCCATGGTGTATATGTGCCACATTTTCTTAATCCAATCTGTCACTGATGGACATTTGGGTTGATTCCAAGTCTTTGCTATTGTGAAGAGTGCTGCAATAAACATACGTGTGCATGTGTCTTTATAGCAGCATAATTTATAAACCTTTGGGTATATACCCAGTAATGGGATGGCTGGGTCATATGGTACATCTAGTTCTAGATCCTTGAGGAATCGCCATACTGTTTTCCATAATGGTTGAACTAGTTTACAATCCCACCAACAGTGTAAAAGTGTTCCTATTTCTCCACATCCTCTCCAGCACCTGATGTTTCCTGACTTTTTAATGATCGCCATTCTAAATGGTGTGAGATGGTACCTCATTGTGGTTTTGATTTGCATTTCTCTGATGGCCAGTGATGATGAGCATTTTTTCATGTGTCTGTTGGCTGTATGAATGTCTTCTTTTGAGAAATGTCTGTTCATATCCTTTGCCCACTTTTTGATGGGGTTGTTTGTTTTTTTCTTGTAAATTTGTTTGAGTTCCTTGTAGGTTGTAGATATTAGCCCTTTGTCAGATGAGTAGATTGCAAAAATTTTCTCCCATTCTGTAGGTTGCCTGTTCACTCTGATGGTAGTTTCTTTTGCTGTGCAGAAGCTCTTTAGTTTAATGAGATCCCATTTGTCAATTTTGGCTTTTGCTGCCGTTGCTTTTAGTGTTTTAGACATGAAGTCCTTGCCCATGCCTATGTCCTGAATGGTACTACCTAGGTTTTCCTCTAGGATTTTTATGGTATTAGATCTAACATTTAAGTCTCTAATCCATCTTGAATTAATTTTCGTATAAGGAGTAAGGAAAGGATCCAGTTTCAGCTTTCTACTTATGGCTAGCCAATTTTCCCAACACCATCTATTAAATAGGGAATCCTTTCCCCATTTCTTGTTTCTCTCAGGTTTGTCAAAGATCAGATGGCTGTAGATGTGTGGTATTATTTCTGAGGACTCTGTTCTGTTCCATTGGTCTATATCTCTGTTTTGGTACCAGTACCATGCTGTTTTGGTTACTGTAGCCTTGTAGTATAGTTTGAAGTCAGGTAGCATGATGCCTCCAGCTTTGTTCTTTTGACTTAGGATTATCTTGGAGATGCAGGCTCTTTTTTGGTTCCATATGAACTTTAAAGCAGTTTTTTCCAATTCTGTGAAGAAGCTCATTGGTAGCTTGATGGGGATGGCATTGAATCTATAAATTACCTTGGGCAGTATGGCCATTTTCACGATATTGATTCTTCCTATCCATGAGCATGGTATGTTCTTCCATTTGTTTGTGTCCTCTTTGATTTCACTGAGCAGTGGTTTGTAGTTCTCCTTGAAGAGGTCCTTTACATCCCTTGTAAGTTGGATTCCTAGGTATTTTATTCTCTTTCAAGCAATTGTGAATGGAAGTTCATTCCTGATTTGGCTCTCTGTCTGTTACTGGTGTATAAGAATGCTTGTGATTTTTGCACATTAATTTTGTATCCTGAGACTTTGCTGAAGTTGCTTATCAGCTTAAGGAGATTTTGGGCTGAGACAATGGGGTTTTCTAAATATACAATCATGTCATCTGCAAACAGGGACAATTTGACTTCTTCTTTTCCTAACTGAATCCCCTTGATTTCTTTCTCTTGCCTGATTGCCCTAGCCAGAACTTCCAACACTATGTTGAATAGGAGTGGTGAGAGAGGGCATCCCTGTCTTGTGCCAGTTTTCAAAGGGAATTTTTCCAGTTTTTGCCCATTCAGTATGATATTGGCTGTGGGTTTGTCATAAATAGCTCTTATTATTTTGAGGTACGTTCCATCAATACCGAATTTATTGAGCGTTTTTAGCATGAAGGGCTGTTGAATTTTGTCAAAAGCCTTTTCTGCATCTATTGAGATAATGATGTGGTTCTTGTCTTTGGTTCTGTTTATATGCTGGATTATGTTTATTGATTTGCGAATGTTGAACCAGCCTTGCATCCCAGGGATGAAGCCCACTTGATCATGGTGGATAAGCTTTTTGATGTGTTGCTGAATCCGGTTTGCCAGTATTTTATTGAGGATTTTTGCATCGCTGTTCATCAGGGATATTGGTCTAAAATTCTCTTTTTTTGTTGTGTCTCTGCCAGGCTTTGGTATCAGGATGATGTTGGCCTCATAAAATGAGTTAGGGTGGATTCCCTCTTTTTCTATTGATTGGAATAGTTTCAGAAGGAATGGTACCAACTCCTCCTTGTACCTCTGGTAGAATTCAGCTGTGAATCCATCTGGTCCTGGACTTTTTTTGGTTGGTAGGCTATTAATTATTGCCTCAATTTCAGAGCCTGCTATTGGTCTATTCAGGGATTCAACTTCTTCCTGGTTTAGTCTTGGAAGAGGGTAAGTGTCCAGGAAATTATCCATTTCTTCTAGATTTTCCAGTTTATTTGCGTAGAGGTGTTTATAGTATTCTCTGATGGTAGTTTGTATTTCTGTGGGGTCGGTGGTGATATCCCCTTTATCATTTTTAATTGTGTCGATTTGATTCTTCTCTCTTTTCTTCATTAGTCTTGCTAGCGGTCTGTCAATTTTGTTGATCTTTTCAAAAAACCAACTCCTGGATTCATTGATTTTTTGGAGGGTTTTTTGTGTCTCTATCTCCTTCAGTTCTGCTCTGATCTTAGTTATTTCTTGCCTTCTGCTAGCTTTCGAATGTGTTTGCTCTTGCTTCTCTAGTTCTTTTAATTGCGATGTTAGAGTGTCAATTTTAGATCTTTCCTGCTTTCTCTTGTGGGCATTTAGTGCTATAAATTTCCCTCTGCACACTGCTTTAAATGTGTCCCAGAGATTCTGGTATGTTGTATCTTTGTTCTCATTGGTTTCAAAGAACATCTTTATTTCTGCCTTCATTTCGTTATGTACCCAGTAGTCATTCAGGAGCAGGTTGTTCAGTTTCCATGTAGTTGAGCGGTTTTGATTGAGTTTCTTAGTCCTGAGTTCTACTTTGATTGCACTGTGGTCTGAGAGACAGTTTGTTATAATTTCTGTTCTTGTACATTTGCTGAGGAGTGCTTTACTTCCAATTATGTGGTCAATTTTGGAATAAGTGCGATGTGGAGCTGAGAAGAATGTATATTCTGTTGATTTGGGGTGGAGAGTTCTATAGATGTCTATTAGGTCTGCTTGCTGCAGAGATGAGTTCAATTCCTGGATATCCTTGTTAACTTTCTGTCTCGTTAATCTGTCTAATGTTGACAGTGGAGTGTTGAAGTCTCCCACTATTATTGTATGGGAGTCTAAGTCTCTTTGTAAGTCTCTAAGGACTTGCTTTATGAATCTGGGTGCTCCTGTATTGGGTGCATATATATTTAGGATAGTTAGCTCTTCCTGTTGAATTGATCCCTTTACCATTATGTAATGGCCTTCTTTGTCTGTTTTTATCTTCGATGGTTTAAAGTCTGTTTTATCAGAGACTAGTATTGCAACCCCTGCTTTTTTTTGTTCTCCATTTGCTTGGTAAATCTTCCTCCATCCCTTTATTTTGAGCCTATGTATGTCTCTGCGTGTGAGATGGGTCTCCTGAATACAGCAGATTGATGGGACATGACTCTTTATCCAGTTTGCCAGTCTGTGTCTTTTAATTGGAGCATTTAGTCCATTTACATTTAAGGTTAAGATTGTTATGTGTGAACTTGATCCTGCCATTATGATATTAACTGGTTATTTTGCTCATTAGTTGATGCAGTTTCTTCCTAGCCTAAATGGTCTTTACATTTTGGCATGTTTTTGCAATGGCTGGTACCGGTTGTTCCTTTCCATGTTTAGTGCTTCCTTCAGGGTCTCTTGTAAGGCAGGCCTAGTGGTGACAAAATCTCTAAGCATTTGCTTATCTGTAAAGGATTTTATTTCTCTTTCACTTATGAAACTTAGTTTGGCTGGATATAAAATTCTGGGTTTAAAATTCTTTTCTTTAAGAATGTTGAATATAGGCCCCCACTCTCTTCTGGCTTGTAGAGTTTCTGCCGAGAGATCTGCTGTTAGTCTGATGGGCTTCCCTCTGTGGGTAACCCGACCTTTCTCTCTGGCTGCCCTTAAGATTTTTTCCTTCATTTCAACTTTGGTGAATCTGGCAATTACGTGTCTTGGAGTTGCTCTTCTCGAGGAGTATCTTTGTGGCGTTCTCTGTATTTCCTGGATTTGAATGTTGGCCTGCCCTACTAGGTTGGGGAAGTTCTCCTGGATGATATCCTGAAGAGTGTTTTCCAACTTGGTTCCATTTTCCCCCTCACTTTCAGGCACCCCAATCAGACGTAGATTTGGTCTTGTTACATAATCCCATACTTCTTGCAGGCTTTGTTCATTTCTTTTTCTTCTTTTTTCTTTTGGTTTCTCTTCTCGCTTCATTTCATTCATTTGATCCTCAATCACTGACATTCTCTCTTCCAGTTGATAGAGTCGGTTACTGAAGCTTGTGCATTTGTCACATATTTCTCGTGTCATGGTTTTCATCTCTTTCATTTTGTTTATGACCTTCTCTGCATTAATTACTCTAGCCATCAATTCTTCCACTTTTTTTTCAAGATTTTTAGTTTCTTTGCGCTGGGTACGTAATTCCTCCTTTAGCTCTGAGAAATTTGATGGACTGAAGCCTTCTTCTCTCATCTCGTCGAAGTCATTCTCTGTCCAGCTTTGATCCGTTGCTGGCGATGAGCTGCGCTCCTTTGCCGGGGGAGATGTGCTCTTATTTTTTGAATTTCCAGCTTTTCTGCCCTGCTTTTTCCCCATCTTTGTGGTTTTATCTGCCTCTGGTCTTTGATGATGGTGATGTACTGATGGGGTTTTGGTGTAGGTGTCCTTCCTGTTTGATAGTTTTCCTTCTAACAGTCAGGACCCTCAGCTGTAGGTCTGTTGGAGATTGCTTGAGGTCCACTCCAGACCCTGTTTGCCTGAGTATCAGCAGCAGAGGCTGCAGAAGATAGAATATTTCTGAACAGCGAGTGTACCTGTCTGATTCTTGCTTTGGAAGCTTCCTCTCAGGGGTGTACTCCACCCTGTGAGGTGTGGGGTGTCAGACTGCCCCTAGTGGGGGATGTCTCCCAGTTAGGCTACTCAGGGGTCAGAGACCCACTTGAGCAGGGAGTCTGTCCCTTCTCAGATCTCAACCTCCGTGTTGGGAGATCCACTGCTCTCTTCAAAGCTGTCACAGTTGTTTGCGTCTGCAGAGCTTTCTGCTGCGTTTGTTATTGTTTACTGTGCCCTGTCCCCAGAGGTGGAGTCTACAGAGACAGGCAGGTTTCCTTGAGCTGCTGTGAGCTCCACCCAGTTCGAGCTTCCCAGCAGCTTTGTTTACCTACTTAATCCTCAGCAATGGCGGGCGCCCCTCCCCCAGCCTCGCCGCTGCCTTGCCGGTAGATCACAGACTGCTGTGCTAGCAATGAGGGAGGCTCCGTGGGTGTGGGACCCTCCCGGCCAGGTGTGGGATATGATCTCCTGGTGTGCCTGTTTGCTTAAAGCGCAGTATTGGGGTGGGAGTTACCCGATTTTCCAGGTGTTGTGTGTCTCAGTTCCCCTGGCTAGGAAAAGGGATTCCCTTCCCCCTTGCGCTTTCCAGGTGAGGCAATGCCTCGCCCTGCTTCAGCTTTCGCTGGTCGGGCTGCAGCAGCTGACCAGCACCGATCGTCTGGCACTCCCCAGTGAGATGAACCCAGTACCTCAGTTGAAAATGCAGAAATCACCGGTCTTCTGTGTCGCTCGCGCTGGGAGTTGGAGACTGGAGCTGTTCCTATTCGGCCATCTTGCTCCGCCCCCCCACCCCCACTGTTCATTATCACCATTTTAAATACATTTATATGGGAAATTAAACAACTTAGCCAAAGCAACAACTATTAGACTGTAAAAACTGAAGTCAAACCAAATATGACTTCAGACCCCATAATACTGACCACCATGCAATTGCTGCCTCAGTAGCTAGAGTTTATAAAAGTCATTCTACAATTGTAACAGTGTGATTCTAAGAAACTTTCAAAAGATTTTGACAATGTTTATCAAAGGGAATTGGCATTTACAAATGGAGTAAGGGTAGGGGTAGTCACATCTGAATGAAACAACTGTTCCACTTTTATTGAAAATTAGAATTGACTTTTTCTTTTAAAGGGAAAAATTGAAGAGCTTGAAACATCACATTGATCTTTGCCACTCTTCAATGAATCACAGAGTTGGTGAACTGCACTGACTATAGGTATCAATGTCTAATAGTATGGTGGGTCTTGGTATAGATCACTAAAGGCTTGACAGATAGGATCCATTCAAACACAGTCTCTGGCCCCTTATTACAGGGCAACATTATACTCTTGGACTTGCAATTAGAAGTTTTGAGAAACTAAGATTTTTATTTTCTTCTTTTACAAAATAATGTGTATCTGCCTCACATAGCAGTATGTGTAGCACACATACATTGAAGATTTTTAAGTTAACAGAGAAGAAAGGAGAAAAACAAAGGTTCAAAAAGAAATTTTACTAATTTTATTTTCCACTTACAAGGCATGAACATCAGGATAAAAAGACAAATCAGAAGTTCTTAGTATCCATAACAATTTACAGATTCAATGCAATGCTTATCAAAATGCCAATGGCATTTTTCACAGAAATAGAAAAAACACTTCTGAAATTCTGATGGAATCACAAAAGACCCCAAACACCCAAAGTGAACTTGAGAAAGAACAAAACATCAAACTTCCTTATTTCAAACTACATTACAAAGCTATAGTAATCAAGACTGTGTGGCACTAGCTTAAAAATAAACATTTAAACCAATGGAATAGAAGACAGTGTCCAGAAATAAACCCATGCATCTATGGTCAACTAATCTCTGACAAGAGCGCTAAGAATATACAATGGAGAAAGGAAAGTCTCTTCAATGGTGTTGGGAAAACTGGTTATTCACCTGCAAAGCAATGAAATTTGACCGTTTTCTTATATCCCAAACAAAAATTAACTTGAAATGGATAAAAAACTTAAATGTAAGATCAGAAACTGCAAAATTGTTAGAAGAAAACACAGAGGGAAATCTCCCTGACATTGATCTTGGCAATGATTTTTTGATATAACACCAAAAGCAGAAGCAACAAAAGAAAAAAATCAGATAGCAGGACTACATAAAATTAATCCTTTTTCTGTTTAGAAAAAATAGGTATAGCTCACTTACAGCACTCACTTAGTTTTAAATAAACACTCTTTGAGGTTGAAGCAAATCTGACAAATTTTCAATGTGAAAATAAAATATAAAAACTTGTTCTTGCAGTTATTTTTAAACAGAACTAACATTGGAATTGTCTGAATCATCAGAATCATCTATTTTGGAAAAATCAGATTCATCAAATAAATCTTCTGCCAACAACTGTTAGAGAACAATGTTAACAACAGGTGTAGGAATGCTGCATTTTCTAGGATTTCACATTTTCAGCAATCGAGATTCACTATATTTTGTAAATGGAAATACCACTACTAAAAGCAGAATGCTATAAACAGAGCAATGTATTTTGTTTCTAAAGTCAATATACTAGAGAGATGTGAAATAGTAATAAAAGCCAGACATTTCATGGCAAAGTTATCTCGGGGTAAATGATGCAGCCATAAGTGCTGCTGGCACGTATTCTCAGGAAAAATGGGAAAAGACTTAAAAAGCTTTAGAACAGCAAAAGAAACAATCAACAAAATGAAAAGGAAACCTATGGAATGGGAGAAACTATTTGCAAACCATATATCAGATAAGGGATTAATATCCAAAATAAATAAGGAATGCACCCAACTCAACAGCAAATAGATAAATAACCCAATTTTAAAATGGGCAAAACCTGAATAAACATTTCTCCAAAGAAGATGTACAAATGTCTGACAAGTATGTGAAACAATGTTCAATAAAATGAATCAAAGAAAATCAAATCAAAACCACAATGAGACATCACTGCACAACTGTTTGAATGGCTATTAACAAAAAAGCAAGCGATAAGTGTTGGCAAGGATGTGGAGAAAAGGGAACATTTTAACAAAGTTGACAGGAATGTAAATTAGTACAGCCATTATGAAAAACAGTATGCAGCGTCCTCAAAAAATTAAAAATAGAACTACAATATGACCCAACCATTCCACTTTTGGGAATATAACAAAAGGAAATGAGATCAAGATGTTGAGGAGATATCTGTATTGCCATGCTTCATAGCAGCAGTGTTTACAATAGCCAAGATATGGAATCAACCTAGGTGTCTATCAACAAATGAATAGATTAAATAAATGTCACACATATATACAACGGAATATCATTTAGCCTTTAAAAAGAAGGAAGTCCTGCCATTTGAAACAGCAAGAATGAACCTGGAGGACATTATGTTAAGTTAAATAAGTCAGGCACAGAAAGACAAATATCTCATGATCTCATTTACATTTAAAAAGCTGAACTCATAGAAGCAGAACTAAGAATGGTGGTTACCAGGCTCTGGGGGCAGAATAAATATGGAGATGTTGGCCAAAGAGTAAGAGCTTTCAGTTACAAGATGAACAAATTCTGGGGATCCAAGGTACAGAATGAATGGTGATTGATGTTTTAATTAATTTGATTGCTGTAATCATTACACAATTGTTTGTATATCAAGTCATCACATTGTATACCTTGAATATATACAATCTTTTTTTATTAAAAAATTTTAAAAGTTAGTAGTATCAACTATCCCAATTTCATAAACTTTTTCTAATCCTTACTGAATGAAATTCATAAGATGTCTGATTGAAGAACATTAGTATAGACAAGTTGTAGTAATCACACAATGGGAGGGAGTAGATAACTTTTACAAATGATCTAGAGTGACTTCATGGAACACATGGGGAGGAAATATGGTTTCAATAATGTGTAAGAGTTTGACAATCAGATGATGATGCAATCTAAGAAGAAGGGCAGCATATGCAAAACCAATAATTTAATTTAAAATAACAAATTTCTTATGCTGTTGTAGTCCAGACACAATGACTAGAGTGGTTTAGCAGAAATAATTCTGGCCTCCTACTGAAGAATAGATTCACTGACGTTACACAGGAAGTAAGTATAAAGTCTATTTGAATTAAGAAACATTTGGCTTCACAAATCATAGAAAAAAGGTGGTAGGATATATTTAAAGATACATAAAGATCCCCCAAATTTGAGAGCAGTAGTATTATATAGCCAGGCATTTACCGGTGGAAGAGATCCGAGTTACCCCAAGTTACAGGTGGTCTATCCTTACAAGCCCATAGCAACTTACAGCCCTTGCCTCCTCAGAAGAAAGAATTCTACGGAGGCGCATAAAGCAGAAAAAGAGACCAAGGCAAGCTCCAGAGCAGGAATGAAAGTTTATTTTAAAAGGCCTTAAAGCAGGAAAGAAAAGAAGGTGCACTTGGAAGAGACCCCAGCAGGCATGTGAAGGTTGAAGAGAGAAGGTCGGGTGCCCCATTTAACCTTGATCCTAGGAGTTTTATAAGCTCACCTCTTCTCCATGATTCTTCCTTTAGGGTGGGCTGCCCACATGTGCAGAGTCCTCCTTACCCTTGGGAAGTGAGCATGTGCAGTATGTCTAGGGAGTTATACACATGCCCACCTGAGGCTTTCTTCCTTTCTCCAGTGGAGTGTACCCAGAAGATCACATTGCGCTATTTTTGTCTCTTAATATGCATGCCCAGAAAGTTTCTTCTCCCGGGGGTCTGCATTCAGTTAGCAGTTTGGTGTTAAAGGTGTGGACCATCAGGAAATGGCTGCTCCCTGGCTCTGCCAGATTATCACTCTCAGATAGGCAATACAATGATTGCCAAACTATCACCAGATATTTCTAGTGGGTGAGGGGAGAACCCTCTCCTGCCACGCCTATGCCTAACTACCTGTAACAGGGCCTCACAATAATTAGACCAAGAAAACCATCAAGAAACCAAAGTCTCCCTGTCTCCTCTACAGAAATCACAGCTTCATACATTTCTGGGAGTTTTTTCTGCTAGACTATTTCATTTGCCTGCCTCTCCTCTAGGGATCCTTTCCAGCTTCAGTTTGTGTATGTCTCTGAGTGACTATTTCAACCCCCTCTACACAATAACAACTCTTTATACATCGTTTTGATACATGTCCCTAAGGTTAACTGCTTTAAGCAGGACTGTTTCCCAATTCTAAATTCCTAAGAGGTGAATCTGATTGGCTTTCTTCCCATTTTTTTGAGCCAGGCTATGCAAGCCATAGGTTTCTGCCTTGCTGGAACTGAACTTGCTGCCTTGGGGTAGATGCACATCCTGGTCCAATAAATATCAGCCAGATGGTGTGGTCATGTGGTACATCCCCATAACAAACCTACTCATTAGTGAGCAAGGGCCTCAGCAGCTTCCCTTAGAAGGGGCTGCAGAAATAGCAGGCCATTATAAATAAGCCTAGTACAGCTTTGATAATTTTGCTCAACTGAGAAACCATTTTCAACTCAGATACTAATCAAGAAACTATTCTTTATGCCAAATGCAGTAGAATGAAATACTTTTGCAAGTCCTGCAGTAGGAAACACAAAGGCAGCTAGCCAGAGCACACAGAATACAACAGGGCAAAATACTTGAGAGAGCACAGAATCTGTAGATTGGAGAGAAGCATCACTAACAAACAGAGAAAAGATCTCTACGAGATAGGATTCATCCATTTTGGGTAAGAGAAATTTACTCTGGCCAGCTTGAGTAAAAAGAATTCATTAGATGGATATGGGGGGGGCACCCAGACCTAAGAGGAAAGCTCACAGGCAGGTAGCTTTTAGAGAGTCTAAATTGGAAGGAGCTACTTGAGAAGTTCATCCAGGTGCTACAGCTGGAATGAAGAGGTCCAACCATTTTCAATGTATTAGTCATTCTGTCAAATTCTCAGAATTCCGTGAGTGCCCAATTGGGCTGGAGGGAGAGAAGAAAGCACTTATTTGAAAAAGTCTGCCAAAAGGTGGTGAAAGAACTCCCCAAAAGGCAACTTTAAGTACCATTTAAAAGATAAACTGGAATGGTTGTAGGTCAGAAACAAATTCCAACGTCCATGATAGAAACGGTTTCTTGAGCAATAAGCAATTAGTAGAGGCAGTTGGAAAGATATAATGATGAGAATTACCTCTTCAAGAATACTGTTGAATACACTGGTTAATAAAAGTAAAATCTGAATAAATGCAGATGAAACTAAATCAAATCTTCTCCTGGAAATAATAATAGCTAGAATGTTCATGGTCCTTCCTATGTCCTGCTAACTCTACTAAAGAGCTTCCTTTTTTAATCCAGTTAATATTCACTTTTACCCCATGAACTTTTCAGATAAATCCCATTTAGAGGGAGAAAAGTAAAAATGTACAAAGGAAGTGACTGGGTTGGGATCCAATTCCTGGCGTGTGACTCCACTTTCCACTCAGCCTAAGAACCCACTGAAACATTCTTAGCAAAGGAAGGAAAGGAAATGTGGTACAGAAAGGCCAAGGAACAGAAAGAAGAGAACCAGAATGTAGACAAAGCAAGAGTAGAAGTCTAACCTTAGATAAAACTAGATCTCCTGACTATATGTCAAGCTAAGGATTTAACTGACGTTTTGGTTAAGAGACAAATAGGAATTAATAGAAAAGTCTACCGCATATTGTTTATAGTTTCTGAAATCTGGAAGTGCTGAGGTCAACTCTATAGATTTATTTTTCCAAATCATGGGGTCATACATTTCCATCTAATTTCATCCTACTGTCTATTCCAATTAAAGTCCTTTCACCTTGCTCCAACAATGGTCCGGCTAGGGTTGTAATAGATAGCTGAAGCAGTGACTGAAACTTAGATATTTTCAGTTTATGTAATTACATGAAGAAAACATTTTTTGTATAGCTTTCCATCTTAGTTTGAAATAATCTTAAAGCAACAGAAATTCCTGCTAGCCTGATTAATGTTATTCAGGTTTGTGTCCAGGAAAAGAAGAGTAAAAGAACAAGGAGCCAGGGATAACCTAACTATCAGAGTCTCCATCCTCTCATTAGTCAACTGTTTAGGTTTATTTTGCAGAGTTTTAAGAACTTCAGTTCTTTCCCTTTCTGTTTTCCCATCAATGGGGCTCCAAATTGCAATTGTTTGTAAATAACGGAAGATTATTTGGTTGCGGGGGGTGGCGGGGAAAGGGCTTGTCTACAATTTTAGATAAACTTAAATCCTGTGTATTAGAAATAGCCAAACATTAATCTGGAACTAACAAATGTACCATCTTTTAGTTTTCAGCTCAAGTTTACTGCTTATAATTTTGCTAATTGCCCATTGCGGGTAGACTAAACTGTATAAAGTTGGAGAATTCCACTAAGAGTACATAGTTAGCCATATGGTAAATAAAATGTGGAATTTTAATGTGTTCTGCTTCCTGATCCTCTTTCTATCTTCATACCTGAATTTCTTCAAAAAAGTGAAACAGATGAGGTAGATCAAACCAAGAGCAACAAGGGAAAAGAGATTGGTTTTTCGATGCAATTTCTCTTTGCCTTTCTAATCTCTCACATTTGTTTTCCAAATCCCCTTTTCCTCTCTAAGAAGAAATACTAGGCTAGTACAGCAAAGAAAAAAAATAAGAGGCCTCAGAAATCAGTTTTATGAGTTGACATAAAATTTTAAACTTAGTTTTATTTCTTCACCTTTTTTTTTTTTAAGCTGTCATTGAGCACTTACTATGTGCCTGGCACAAGGCCAAGCACTTTGCATTATCCTACTTGATATTCTGACAGTAATTTGATAAGCTGACTCTATTATTGTCATTATTATTATTACTGTAAAAATGAGGAAATTTAAGTATCTTACTTGTTACACACAGCTACATTGACCTTAAAGGCCTCAGTGTGAATCATTGTGTGAATAGAGCATTCTTCACCTTCCAGTCTTTATCGTTCAACGATTAACTATGTGCCAGGCACTATTCTAGGCACTGGAGAGATAATTAAGTGAACAAGTTAGACAAAGACCATGCCCTCCTGAATTGTGCATTCTAGTACAGAAAGCAGATAATAATCATGTCATTTTAAAATATGTAATTCTGGATAGTAGCAAACGCTGTGAATATTCAAACAGGGTAATTTGCTAGAAAGTACCCGGGGGGAAAATTGTAATCAGAAAAGCCTCCCTTCAGAGGGCTGTCTGAGAAAATGACATCTGAGATGAGACCTGGATGATAAGAAGTCACCAGCCACGTGAAGGTCTGGATGTAAACTACTTTAGGCAGAGAAAAGGACTCATGAACATGGATGGAGGCAGGAAGATGGCAGGTATATTAGAGAGATGGAATCATTCAGTGTGCCTGGATCATAGTAAACAAGTGAGAGAGTGTACACAATGAGTTAAAGACATAGGCAACGAGCGGATCATGAAGGGCTTTGGAGGTCAGGGAGAAGTGCATGGATGGTACCCTAGGTGAAATGGGAAGCCACTGGAGAGTGTTAAGCCAGGGAGTGATCTGATCTGATTTAAGCTATCTTAAACATACACACACACACACACACACACACACACACACACACACAGAGAGAGAGAGAGAGAGAGAGAGAGGAAGAGGAAGAAGAACAAGAGGAGGGGGGAGGAGGGAAAGGAGGGGAAGGAGGGGAAGGGGGGAGGGGGGAGGGGGGAGGGGGGAGGGGGGGAGGAGGGGATAGAATAGAGATAGAAATAGAAATATATTTCACCCTGACCGCTAGGTGGCAAATGCAATAGAAGAAGCAAGAGGAGATGTGGAGAAGCGGTTCCTGGCGCCTGTAATTAGGAATATGGAACAGGTTCTTATTTTATTGGGTATATGACCTAATGAGAGTGTGGAAAAGAAAATAAAAAGGGAAGTCCATTGCTCCAGCTTTACCACTAATGGTATGACCTGAAAACATGTCACTTAACCTTTCTGAGCCTTAAGGATAAAACAAGGTTGACAGACTGATAACCCCTAGCATCCTTTCATACGGTAAAATTCTTCTATCACAACTGATTTCCCACCCCTGCTACTATGGTATCTTTTGAAAAGTAGACTGATAGCAATTGCTTTTTTAACTGAAGGAAAAAGGTCCAGGAAGGCAGACAGATGACATGGAAATTTTCCTCTGAGCAATTTTGGTTAATCATGACAACTTCATCTGTATTGAACTAGCATGCAAAGACTCCATTGTCAAACGTATCCTACTCCTATTCCTTTTATGAACTATCGCCACCAACTCTTCCCTTGAATCTATTAGTGGCCAAGTCACTGACTCGCCTGCGCTTTGCCTCCAGCATACTTGTTCTTCATATGCTGGACACTTAAAGCCTCAAAAGCTGATAGACTGTTCCACAATCTTCAATGCCAACCTCATTTTGTTCACAGGGCTAGATTTTAGACACTTAAAATATCTGTAAAATAAAAAGTGTCATTTTCTCCATTTATTTTCCAAGTACATGCCTATGGATAATAAAATAAATATCTGGGGTCATATAAATATCTGCTATTGAAAGATATCTAAATCAAGTTGACAAGGTCTAAAAAGCTTTGTTTACATGCAATGTAAGTTGATAACTTTTTTTTATTTTTATTCTTTGAGACAAGGTCTCACTTTGTCACCTGGACTGGAGTGCAGGGGCACAAACATGGTTCGCTGAAGCCTCTGCCTCCCAAGTTGAAGCTGCCCTCTTTCTTCAGCCCCCAAGTAGCTGAGACTACAGGCTCATGCCACCGCGCCCAGCTGATTTTGTATGTTTTTGTACAAGTGGGGTTTTGCTATGTTGCCCAGACTGGTCTTGAACTCCTTGCCTCAAGCAATTCACCTGCCTCATCCTCCCAAAATGCTGGGATTATAGGCATGAGCGACTGCATCTGCCTGCAAATTAATAACTTTTAACATCATATTTATTCTGTAAATAAGTGATGTTGTCATACATACTTCTTTTCCTTTTTTTTATTCATATATTTTTCCAAGTTTATTTTTCCTCCTAGAAACTTTTCTTTACAATGTTATAACTTCCTTATAAGGGAATCCTATTCGATAACAAAAATGGTTCACATTTAGTAAAGGCCTGTTAATAATAACAAAATTTATCATGTTTAGTTTAATACGTAGTTATTTGTGTTAACTCATGTTTTTACAACTTTGATGTAATTTTTATATTTTTATTTGTTTTTTAAGTTGCTATTCCACAAGTCTTTTTTTTTTTTTTTTTTTTTTGAGACGGAGACTCACTCTGTCGCCCATGCTGGAGTGCAGTGGCACAATCTCAGCTCACTGCAACCTCCACCTCCCTGGGTTCAAGAGATTCTCCTGTCTCAGCCTCCCGAGTATCTGAGATTACAGGTGTGTGCCACCAGGCTTGGATAATTTTGTGTTTTTAGTAGAGATGGGGTTTCGCCATGTTTGGCCTGGTTGGTCCCAAACTCCTGACCTCAGATGATCTGCCCACCTCAGCCTCCCAAAGTGCTAGGATTACAAGTGTGAGCCACTGTGCCTGGCCTCCACAAGTCTTAAATATTGGAGGACGACAATTTAAAAAACAAATTTTAAAAATTATAGAATGTATTCTGTTTAAAGATACATATTAGGGTTGGACCTCACATTATTTATTAAAATATATTCCAAATAAGCTAAAGAGGAAAATATAACAAATATTGTAATATGAAAAGATGATATAGGATAACATATATACACAATTATCTTTATATATAATATACATTTGTAATTACATATACATATATAACTATATATGGTAGTGCATATTTAACTATACAGACTATTATATATAACTATATATACACACACACAAGTGTATATATCAATAACTATAGTTATATTTATAGTTTTGTGTGTGTGTTTGTATATATATATGTATTGCAACTTTTATTTTGGATTCAGGGGATACACATGCAGGTTTGTTGCATTGGTTTTCTGTGTGATGCTGAGGTAGGGTTGAAACCTTGGTGATCCCTTCACCCTGGTAGTGAGCATAGTATACATAGATAGTTTTTCTGCCCTTGCTGCCCTCTCTCTCTACCCGCTCTAGAAGTCCCCAGTGTCTATTGCTATAATCTTTATGTGCATGTGTACCCAATGCCTAGATCCCACTTATAAATAAGAATATCTGGTATTTGGTTTTCTGTTTTTGCATTAGTTCACTTAGGATAATGGTTTCCAGCTGCATCCATGTTGCTGCAAAGAACATGATTTTGTTACTTTTTATGGCTCTATAGTATTCTATGGTGTATAGATACCACATTATCTTTATCCAGTCCACTGTTGTTGGGCATCTAGGTTGATTTTGGTTTTGCTATTGTGAATAGTTTTGTGATGAATACACAAGTGCATGTATCTTTTTGTTAGAATGATTTATATTCCTTTGGATATATACCCGGTAATGGGATTGCTAGATCGGATAGAAGTTATGTTTTAAGTTATTTGAAAAATCTCCAAACTGCCTTCCACAATAGCTGAACTAACTTACATGCCCTCCAAGAGTGTATAACTCTTCCCTTTTCTCCACAACCTTGCCAACAACTATTTTTTTTTTTTTTACTTTTTGATAATAGTAATTCTGACTAATGTGAGATGATATCTCATTGTGGTTTTTATTTACCTTTTTCTGATAAGTGATGTTGAACATTTTTTACTGTTTATTGGCCACTTGTATATCTTCTTTTGAGAAGTTCTATTCATGTTTTTGTCCACTTTTTAATGGTGTTGAGTTTTGCTTATTGAATTTTTTAAGTTCCTTATAGATGTTGGATACAAGACTTCTATTGAATGCATAGTTTTTGAATATAGATTGCAAACACTATCTCCTGCAACAAAAACACCCTTAAGAACATAGCCCACAGACGTTATAAAGCAACTACACAATCAATTCTACAAAACAACCAGCTAACAACACAATGACAGAATCAAAACCTCACATATCAAGTTAATCTTGAATGTAAATGATCTAAATGCCCCACTTAAAAGGCACAGAGCAGTAAGTTGAATTTAAAAAAAATAAGACCTGTCTGTCTGCAGTTGTCAAAAGACCCATCTCACATGAAATGACACCCATAGGCTCAAAGTAAAGGGTTAGAGAAAGATCTATCATGCAAATAGAAAATTAAAAAAAGCAGGGGTCATTATTACTATATCAGATAAAACAGACTTTAAACCAACAATGGTTACAGAAAAAAAGGACAAAGAAGGTCCTTACATAATGATAAAGAGTTCCATTGAACGAGAGGTCTTAACTATATTAAATATATATGCAACTAATGTTGGAGCACCCAGATTCATAAAGTACTTCTAGACCTATGAAAAGACTTAGAGAGTTACAGAATAATAGTGGATGACTCCAATACCTCCCTGACAGTGTTAAATAGATCAATGAGGCAAAAAAACTAACAAATAAATTTTTAACTTAAATTCAACACTTGACCAATTGGACCTAATAGGCATTTACAGGATACTCTATCCATCAACCACAAAATATACAGTGTTCTCATTTGCACATGGGACATACTCTAAGATTGACCACATGCTCAGCCACAAAGCAAGTCTCAATAAAAAAAAAAAAAAAATCTAAAATGTATCAACTATACTATTGGAAGACAGTAGAATAAAAATAGAAATTAGTATCAAGATCCCTGAAAACCACACAATCATATAAAAATTAAACAAACTGCTCCTGATGGAGTTTGGGTAAATGATGAAATTAAGACAGAAGTCAAAAAAATTTTGAAATAAATAAAAACAGACACAATATACCAAAATCTCTGGGATGCAGCAAAAGCAGTGTTAAGGGGAAAGTTAATAGCACTAAATGCCTCCATCAAAAAAATTAGAAAGACCTCAAGTTAATGATCTAACATCACACATAGAGGAATTAGAAAAACAAAAACAAACTAACCCCAAAGCTAGCAGAAAAGAAATAACTAAAATCTGAGCAAAACTGAATAAAATTGAGACTAAAAAAATCCATACAGAGAATCAGTGAAATCAAAAGTTGGTTTTTTGAAAGAATAAACAAGATAGATAGACCACTAGCCAGATTTAAAAAGAAAACAAGGGAGAAGACCCAAAAACCACAATCAGAAACAACAAAGGTGACACTACAACCAATCCCACAGAAATCCTCAGAGACTATTAGGAACATCCCTGTGTGCACAAAATAGAAAATCTAGAGAAAATGTATTTGAATATCCTAATTGAATATCCTTTATTTCTTTCTCTTGCTTGATTGCCCTGACCAGAACTTCCAACACTACGTTGAATAGGAGTGGTGAGAGAGGGCATCCCCTGTCTTGTGCCACTTTTCAAAGGGAATGCTTCCAGTTTTTGCACATTCAGTATGATATTGGATGTGGGTTTGTCATAATAGCTCTTATTATTTTGAGCTACGTCCCATCAACACCTAGTTTATTCTGAGATTTTAGCATGAAGGGCTGTTGAATTTTGTCAAAGGCCTTTTCTGCATCTATTGAGATAATCATGTGGTTTTTGTCTTTGGTTCTGTTTATGTGATGGATTATGTTTATTGATTTGCATATGTTGAACCAGCCTTGCATCCCAGGGATGAAGCCCACTTGATCATGGTGGATAAGCTTTTTGATGTGCTGCTGGCTTCGGTTTGCCAGTATTTTATGGAGGACTTTTGCATCAATGTTCATCAGGGATATTGGCCTAAAATTCTCTTTTTTTGTTGTATCTCTGCCAGGCTTTGGTATCAGGATGATGCTGGCCTCATAATATGAGTTAGGGAGGATTCCCTCTTTTCCTATTGATTGGAATAGGTTCAGAAGGAATGGTACCAACTCCTCTTTGTACCTCTGGTAGAATTCAGCTGTGAATCCATCTGGTCCTGGACTTTTTTTGGTTGGCAGCTATTAATTATTGCCCCAATTTCAGAGCCTGTTATTGGTCTATTCAGCAATTCAACTTCTTCCTGGTTTATTCTTGAGAGGGTGTATGTGTCCAGCAATTTATCCATTTCTTCTAGATTTTTGAGTTTATTTGCATAGAGGTGTTTATAGTTTTCTCTGATGGGAGTTCGTATTTCTGTGGGATTGGTGGTGATATACCCTTGAACATTTTTTATTGCATCTATTTCATTTTTCTCTCTTTTCTTCTTTATTAGTCTTGCTAGCAGTATCAATTTTGTTGATCTTTTCAAAAAACCAACTCCTGGATTCATTGATTTTTTGAAGGGTTTTTGTGTCTCCATCTCCTTCAGTTCTGCTCTGATCTTAGTTATTTCTTGCCTTCTGCTAACTTTTGAATGTGTTTGCTCTGGCTTCTCTAGTTCTTTTAATTGTGATGTTAGGGTGTCATTTTTAGATCTTTCCTGCTTTCTCTTGTGGGCATTTAGTGCTATAAATTTCCCTCTACACACTGCTTTAAGTGTGTCCCAGAGATTTTGGTAAGTTGTGTCTTTTTGCTTATTAGTTTCTAAGAACATCTTTATTTCTGCCTTCATTTCATTATTAACCAGTAGTCATTCAGGAGCAGGTTGTTCAGTTTCCATATAGTTGTACAGTTTTGAGCAAGTTTCTTAATGCTGAGTTCTAATTTGATTGCACTGTGTTCTGAGAGACAGTTTTTTGTGATTTCTGTTCTTTCACATTTGCTGAAGAGTGCTTTACTCCCAACTATGTGGTCGATTTAGGAATAAATGTGAGTGGTACTGAGAAGAATGTATATTCTGTTGATTTGGGGTGGAGAGTTCTGTAGGTGTCTATTAGGTCTGCTTGGTGCAGAGCTGAGTTCAAGTCCTGGATATCCTTGTTAACCTTCTGTCTTGATCTGTCTAATATTGACAGTGAGGTGTTAAAGTCTCCTATTATTATTGTGTGGGAATCTAAGTCTTTTTGTAGGTCTGTAAGGACTTGCTTTATGAATCTGGGTGCTCATGTATTGGGTGCACATATATTTAGGATAGTTAGCACTTCTTGGTGCATTGATCCCTTTACCATTATGTAATGGTCTTCTTTATCTCTTTCAATCTTTGTTGGTTTAAAGTCTGTTTTATCAGAGACTACAATTGCAACCCCTGCTTTTTTTTGCTTTCCATTTGCTTGGTAGATCTTCCTCCATCCCTTTATTTTGAGCCTTATGTGTTTCTCTGCATGTGAGATGGGTCTCCTGAATACAGCACACTGATGGGTCTTGACTGTTTATCCAATTTGCCAGTCTGTGTCTTTCAATTGGGGCATTTAGCCCATTTACACTTAAGGTTAATATTGTTATGTGTGAATTTGATCCTGTCATTATGATGTTAGTTGGTTATTTTGCCCATTAGTTGATGCAGTTTCTTCCTAGAATTGATGGTCTTTACAAGTTGGCATGTTTTTGCAGTGGCTGGTACCGGTTGTTCCTTTCCATGTTTAGTGCTTCCTTCTGGAGCTCTTTTGTAAGGCAGGCCTGGTGGTGTCAAAATCTCTCAACCTTTGCTTGTCCATAAAGGATTTTATTTCTCCTTCACTTAGGAAGCTTAGTTTGGCTGGATATGAAATTCCAAGTTGAAAATTCTTTTCTTTAAGAATGTTGAATATTGGCCCCCACTCTCTTCTGGCTTGTAGAGTTTCTGCTGAGAGATCTGCTGTTTGTCTGATGGGCTTCCCTTTGTGAGTAACCCTACCTTTCTCTCTGGCTGCCCTTAACATTTTTTCCTTCATTTCAACCTTGGTGAATCTGACAATTATGTGTCTTGGGGTTGCTCTTCTCGAAGAGTATCTTTGTGGTGTTCTCTGTATTTCCTGATTTTGAATGTTGGATTGCCTTGCTAGGTTAGGGAAGTTCTCCTAGAGAATATCCTGAAGAGTGTTTTCCAGCTTGGTTCCATTCTCTCCATCACTTTCTGGTACACCAATCAAATGTATGTTTGGTCTTTTCACATAGTCCCATATTTGTTGGAGGTTTTGTTCATTTCTTTTTACTCTCTTTTCTCCAAAATTCTCTTCTTGCTTCATTTCATTCATTTGATCTTCAATCACTGATACCCTTTCTTCCACTTGATTGAATTGGCTACTGAAACCTGTGCATGCGTCACGTAGTTCTTGTGCCATGGTTTACAGCTCCATCATGTCATTTAAGGTCTTCTCTACACTTTATTCTAGTTAGCCATTTGTGTAATCTTTTTTCAAGGTTTTCAGCTTCTTTGAGATGGGTTCAAACATCCTCCTTTAGCTCAGAGAACTTTGTTATTACTGACTTTCTGAAGCCTACTTCTGTCAGCTCCTCAAAGTTATTCTTTGTCCAGCTTTGTTCTGTTGCTGGCAAGGAGCTGCAATCCTTTGGAGGAGAAGGGGTACTCTGGTTTTTAGAATTTTCAGCTTTTCTGCTCTGATTTCTCCACATCTTTGTGGTTTTATCTACCTTTGGTCTTTGATGATGGTGACCTACAGATGGGGTTTTGGTAAGGATGTTCTTTTTGTTGATGTTGATGCTATTCCTTTCTGTTTGTTAGTTTTCCTTCTAACAGTCAGGTCTAACAGCTACAGGTCTGTTGGAGTTTGCTGGAGGTCTACTCCAGAACCTGTTTGCCTGGGTATCACCAGTGGAGACTGCAGAACAGCAAATATTGCAGAACAGAAAATATTGCTGCCTGATCCTTCCTCTGGAAGCTTCCTCTCAGTGGGGCACCCACCTGCATGAGGTGTCAGTCAGCCCCTACTGAGAGGTGCCTCCAAGTTAGGCTACATGGGGTTCAAGGACCCACTTGAGGAGGCAGTCTGTCCATTCTCAGAGCTCAAACACCATGCTGGGAAAACCAGTGCTCTCTTCAGAGCTGTCAGACAGGGATGTTTAAGTCTGAAGAAGTTTCTGATGCCTTTTGTTCAGCTATGCCCTGCCCCCAGAGGTGGAGTCTACAGAGGGAGGTGGGCCATGCTGAGCTGTGGTAGGCTCCACCCGGTTCTAGCTTCCTGGCTGCTTTGTTTACCTACTCAAGCCTTAGCAATGGTGGATGTCCCTCCCCCAGCCAGACTTGCCTCTTCACAGTTTGATCTTGGACTAGTAGTGAGCACCGCTCCGTGAGTGTGGGACCCGCTGAGCCAGGCACGGGACATAATCTCCTGGTGTACCGTTTAGTAAGATCATTGGAAAAGTGCAGTGTTTAGGTGGCAGTGTCCCAATTTTCCCAGTACAGTCTGTCACAGCCTCCCTTGGCTAGGAAAGGGGAATCCCCTGACCCCTTGCACTTCCAGGGTGAGGCGATGCCCCACCCCACTTCGGCTAGCCTTCTGTGGGCTACACCCACTGTCCGACCAGTCCCAGTGAGATGAACAAGGTACCTCAGTTGTAAATGCAGGAATCACCCATCTTCTGCGTCGATCATGCTGGGAGCTGCAGACCAGAGCTGTTCCTATTTGGCCATCTTGGAATGGACCATCACAGCTAAAAGATTTCTACAAGAAGAACTACAAAACACTGCTGAAGGAAATCATAGATGACACAAACAAATAGAAACACATTCCCTGCTCATGGACTGGAATAATCAATATTATTAAAATGGCTATATTGCCCAAAGCAGTCTACAGTTTCAGTGTTATTCCTATCAAATTACCAATACCATTTTCACGTAATTGGAAAGAACTATTTTAAAATTCATATACAATCAAAAAAGAACCCAAATAGCCCAAACAATCCTAAACAAAAAGGACACAGGTGGAGGCATCACATTACCTGACTTCAAACTATATATAATGCTACAGTAACAAAAATAGCACAGTACTGGTAAAGAAATAGACACACAGACCAATGGAACAGAATAGAAAATCCAAAAGTAAAGCTGCACACCTACCACCATCTCATCTTTGACAAAGTGGACAAAATCAAGCAACGGGGGAATGGACTTCCTATTTAATAAATGGTGCTGGGATAACTGGCTGTCCATATGCACAAGAATGAAACTGGACCCCTACCTATCATCATATACAAAATCAACTCAAGATGGATTAAACATTTAAATGTAAGACCTCAAACTGTAAGAATCCTAGAAGAAAACTTAGGAAACACCATTCTGGACACAGGCCTTGATAAAGAACGTATGACTAAGTCCTCAAAAGCAATTGCAACAAGAACAAAAATTGACAAGTGGGATCTAATTAAACTAAAGAACTTCTACACAGCAACAGGAACTATCAAAGGAGTAAGCAGATAACCTATAGAATGGGAGAAAATGTTCACAAATGATGCATACAATAAAGATCTAATATCCAGAATCTATAAGGAACTTAAACAATTCAACAATCAAAAAACAAATAACAGTATTACAAAATAGGCAAAAGACATGAATAAACACTTCTCAAAAAAAGACACACAGGCAGTTGACAAGCATATAAAAATGCTAATTATTAATCACTAGAGAAATGCAAACCAAAACCACAATGAGATACCATCTTACAGTAGTCAGAATGGCTATCAGTAAAAAGTCAAAAAACAACGGATGTTGGTGAGGCTGTGGAGAAAAGGAGACACGTATACACTATTTGTGGGAATGTAAATTATTTCAGCCACTGAACCACTGTGAAATTTGGAGATGTTTTCAAAGAACTTAAAACAGAGCATTCACCCAAGCAATCTCATTACTGGGTTCATATCCAAAAGACAATGAATCATTCTACCAAAAAAAAAAAAAAAGTGTACTTACATGTTCATCATAATACTTTCCATAAAACCCATGTCATGGAATCAACCTAGGTGCCCATCGATGCTGGATTGAATAAAGAAAATATGGTACATATACACTATAAACTACTACACAGCTATAAAAAAGAACAAAATCATGACCTTTGCAGCAACGTGGATGGAGCTGGAAACCATTATCCTAAACAATTAATGGGGGAACAGAAAACCAAATACTGCGTGTTCTAACTTCTAAATGTGAGCTAAACATTAGGTACTTATGTACATAAAGATGACGACAACAGACACTGGAAATTACGTCAAGGGGAGAGTGAGAGGGTTCAAGGGTTGAGAAAATAACTTTTGGATACTATGCTCACTACCTGTGTGACGGGACCATTCATACCCTATACCTCAGCATCACGCAATATACCCAGGTAATAAATTTGCACACAAACCCCCTGAATCTAAAATAAAAGTCAAAAAAGGAAAAAAATTCCTCACTTGTAGGGTCATGTTTTCAAGTTTAAATAATTTAAGTAGAAGTCCTTTTATAATTGCTATTATTAAAACCCACCTAAATAAATGTCTGATAACCTTTAAAATAATCTTTAAATAGCATGACATTAATATCTCTCTCATCTTATGTGTTTTTGTAGTCAAATATTTTACTTTTCTTCATATTAAAACCTCCACAATACATTGCTATTATTTTTGCTTTA
This sequence comes from Chlorocebus sabaeus, assembly GCF_047675955.1. Classification (NCBI taxonomy): domain Eukaryota; kingdom Metazoa; phylum Chordata; class Mammalia; order Primates; family Cercopithecidae; genus Chlorocebus; species Chlorocebus sabaeus. The sequence continues at coordinate 62,633,397 of NC_132906.1, read as the reverse complement.
AACAATGTCTTTTAATTAATTATGAAAAACTATACTTTTATATTTAATGACAAAAAACCTACCAACCAAAACAAACAGTAATGTTTTGAAAAATATATATATATATATTGGCCGGGCGCGGTGGCTCATGCCTGTAATCCCAGCACTTTGAGAGGCCGACATAGGCAAATCACGAGGTCAGGAGATCGAGACCATCCTGACTAATATGGTGAAACCCCATCTCTACTAAAAATACAAAAAATTAGCCAGGCGTGTTGGTGGGCGCCTGTAGTACCAGCTACTTGGGAGGCTGAGGCAGGAGAATGGCGTGAATCCAGGAGGCGGAGCTTGCAGTGAGCCGAGATGGTGCTGCTGTACTCCAGCCTGGACGACAGAGCAAGACTCCATCTCAAAAAAAAAAAAAAAAAAACAGAAATAGAAGAAAAGAAAAAAGAAAGAATTTTTAAGAGCTCCATGCTTTTTTGAATGGGAAATTAACATTGGCTCCAATTTAAGGTCATCAGATGTATTAGCACCTAACGAGAGTATCGGCCTATTTTTTGTAGCTCTGAAGCCAGACACTGACATCCCCTCTTAGTTACAAAAGTCCTAGTTGATGTCTTCTTTCAATAGAAAACTGTTTCATCTGCATTAAAAAAAAAAAGTGTTGTTCAGTGGAGTTATCTTCATCAATTATCTTAGATCTTCTGGATAACTTGCTGCACCTTCTACATCAGCACTTACTGCTTTACCTTGCCCTTTTATGATATGGAGATGGCTTCTTTCCTTTAATCTCATACTCTGTTATCTTCAAACTTTTCTTCTGCAGCTTCCTCACCTGTCTCAACCCCCACAGAATTGAAATTTGAAATAATATATACAATACATACATACATATATTCCAAACCCAATGAGAGGCTATAAAAATGTTACCATTTAGTAAACAGGTAAATTTAAAACTTTAGTCTTGGGAAAGAAAAAGTTATAAATATAGATTTGACCTATGTATTTTTTAAATTGTTTGTATTTCATAGCATCAATATTATATTCAGTAAAGATGACTCAAGTCTGAATTTTAATGGCACAGAACTAGTGGGGCCCCATGGCAGAGACAAAGACTAAATAATTTGGGGGTGAAAAGTAGCCCGTGACTTGATGAGTCATGGTCACCAACACTTTTCTAGATAATGTACCAGATTGGAAAGTAAGGCACCTCATGACATAGGATAAAAGTTCTTAAATCTGTTCCAGAAGCAAAGATACAGTTTTGGGTAGAACATGGTGATGTGTAATTTAAAGAATCTTCCAGTTGAGTCATTTGAGAAATTGCTACCAGGTTCTTAGAATTCAGAAGTTAATATTAAACTAAAAGAACAATGAAACGAAATCAACAAATCCCTAGAGATGTTGAAGAAGACAAAAAATTAAGGCAATGGAAAGCCCTCCCAAGCATTATTAAGAATTCACCAACTATGTATTTTATATTGTGCAGGCATATGAGATTTTTTAAAAAGACATAATTTTTCAGGGACATGCTATTAACATGAGAAGTTTTTGTTCATATTAAACAAGAGAAAAATTTTAATTTTTATGTGGTCCAAAATATTAATTTTATAATCAGGAACTCACTGGAGGCATTGTTCAAATTTACCTTATTGAACTAGGCTATGCATGCATTTCCAGAGACACTAGCAAATGAAAGATAAATATTTACTGTTCATCTACTGGATGCTAAGCATAGAGAATGCAGTGATATCAAGTAAAAAGAACAAGATATGGCTCATGCTCATTTGGAGTTTAAAGTCTAAAGAAGAAAATATGTATATACAACTGATGACAATGATGATTGCTTAATGAAGTATATTGTGCTGAGAGTATATAATTGATCTTATCTGTTCATAAGGTGGTAAATGGAGTCAACGAATTATCCCCAAAGTTAGTTATATAAGTTAAAATGTAAAGAATTAGTATGAGTTAGCTGGATGAAGAAGTGGATGGAGGAGTGTAGAAAACTATTTCCACAAAGAGGAAAGAGAATGTATGAAGGTTCCTGAGGCAGACAGGAGAAAAATATTGGAAGATGGGCAGAGATCATAGCTCAAAAGAGAACAGTACAAGAGATGACTTTCCTAAGGTAGGCAGGTCCCAATCTCTATAGAACCTTATGGATCACATTAAAGATTTTGGACCTACCTTAAGAACAATTAGGAGTCATTGGAAGAGGTTCAACTAGAAAAAGAATATAACAATCTCTCTATTATTATAAAGTTACTTTGACTATTGTATAAAGAACAATCAGAGAAAATCAGTAGTGGATGTTGGGAAACCAAAGAGGATTTCACAACATCCACATGAGAAACGGTGGCTCTGTTAGGATGATGGTGCTCGGGATGGAGAGAAGATTCAAGAGATTGCCAAAAAGGTTTAATGAACAGGACTACATATGTGGACATAAAAGAGAAAGAAAGTGATGTCCAGAATGCACATATATATGGCACAGACATATGAAAAATCTGTCAGAATTTTTACTAAGTATCACGGGCACCTGATAAATAATGTTTTATTAATCCTAAATTTCTCAAAATGGTGTCATGTATGACAAGTCGTCATTTACACCTCAGCCCACAGTGAAATTTTTGACCCCTCAAAGTGATAACCATATGTACAGTGGACTGATGTGATAACACCTACTGTGGCCAGGCACCCCTGAGACCTGAAAAGTTAGTGAAGACAAAAGGCAGAGTATATAATGACCATGGATATTTCTGCAGAGGAACATAAACACAGCAAAGAAACTGACTACAATCGAGACACCTACAGAAGCTCTGCCATGGGAACTCTCAGACCTCCGCCCCACTGGCAGTGGCCCAAGGAAGCTCTGCCTGGGGAAGAGCAGTGACTTCCACTCCTATCACTGGTTGATATTTGGAGGGAAATCCAGATTGCCCAGGTTCTAAGCTATTCATTATCATTAGTTTTCTCTCTCTTATTACTGCCTGTGTGTGTCAAATGTATTCACATGTTTGTTGGTTGTTGAAAAATCTTGCAATAAACCATGAATTCAAGTGAATTTAATTGACCATTGAATCATTGTGAAAACTCTTGGCCTCCAGGTTGGAGTTAGCACAAGTAGGCTGAGCTGACAGGATAGTACCTGAGTTTGGACACTTCCAGTTAGGAAAACTTGGCAATATAATATGTGTGAAGATATTTTGGGGTGTAAAAAACTCAGTCAGGTGCAGTGGCTCACGCTTTTAATCCCAGCACTTTTGGTAGCTGAGGTGGGTGGGTTGCTTGAGGCCAGGAGTTCAAGACCAGCCTGGACAGCATGGCAAAACCACTTCTCTACTGAAAAAAAATACAAAAACTAGCCAGGCATGGTGGTACATGCCTGTAATCCCAGCTTCTTGGGAGGCCGAGGCACGAGAATCACTTGAACCTGGGAGGCAGAGGTTGCAGTGAGCCAAGATTGAGTCACTGCCCTCCAGCCTGGGCAGCAGAGCAAGACTCTGTCTCAAAAAAACAAACAGACCAAAAACAAAACAAAAAGTAGGAGTGAGTTTAAGGAGCATGATTATTTCCTTCAAAATAAATCCTAAGGAATCACTCAGATAATACTTTTCAGTCATCAGGAAAATGTAGGACATGGTCAAGAAGCCGGTCAAAACCCACCCAAACCAAGATGACAACAAAAATGACTTCTGGTCATCCTCATTCATCATTATTCGCCGATTATAAGACATTAACAATCTAAAAGACACTCCCACCAGTGCCCTGGCAGTTTACAAATGCCATGGCAACATCAGGAAGTTACTCTATATGGTCTAAAAAGGAGAGGAATCCTCAGTTCCAGAAATTGCTTTCCCCTTTGGTGGAAAACTCATGACTAATCCAATCCTTGTTTAGTATATAATCAAGAAATAACGATAAGTATATTCAGTCAAGTAGCCCATGCCACTGCTCTGCCTACGGAGTAGCCATTCTTTTATTCCTTTACTTTCTTAATTAACTTGCTTTCACCTACCAAAAAAAAAAAAAAAAAAAAAAAAAAAAGTATATCCTGTAGATGACCTCCAATCTCCAAGTATTCTGAGAAGCTTTACAGCAAAATTAGTCCTTGAGAGAAGCTCATGATTTTTACTTAAAAGCACTGGTATTAGTTGCTCTCTAGAAATGCTATTAAAAAAAGAGAGAGAGAGCTATAAGCCAAAGTGGGAAGGGAAGAATCCTAAAAATGCCAGAAAGCTCAGGCCAAGGGTATTTGTTTTGCGCCTCTTGCTAACTATTTCTGCAGAAGAAGCTGTTGTCTGTAAAAGCTCCCCAAAGGATGCTGTCCATTATCGGCCTATAGAGTTGGAATTACAGAAATTGTAAACCAATGTTCAAAGCAGCAAAAAATAATTTGATCTAATTTCCTGAGGTTTAGTGACAGAACATCCAAAGAAATAGAGCAAAAGTGGAATATGGTGCAAGCATCTATTCGATTTAGCCCATGGAAAAAAAGTCTCTTTTTTTTTTTTTTTCAATTATACTTTAAGTTCTAGGGTACATGTGCAAACGTGCAGCTTTGCTATATATGTATACATGTACCGTGTTGGTGTGCTGCACCCATTAACTCATCATTTACATTAGGTATATCTCCAAACGCTATCCCTCCCCCATCTCCCCACCCCACGACAGGTCCCAGTGTGTGATGTTCCTCTTCCTGTATCCTAGTGTTCTCATTGTTCGATTCCCACCTATGAGTGAGAACATGCAGTGTATGGTTTTCTACACTTGTGATAGTTTGCTCAGAATGATGGTTTCCAGTTTCATCCATGTCCCTACAAAGGACATGATCTCATCTTTTTTTGTGGCTGCAGAGTATTCCATGGTGTATATGTGCCATATTTTCTTAATCCAGTCTATCATTGATGATCATTTGGGTTGGTTCCCAAGTCTTTGCTATTGTGAATAGTGCTGCAACAAACATACATGTGCATGTGTCTTTATAGCAGCATGATTTATAATCTTTTGGGTGATTCATAGTATCCCCAGTAATGGGATGATTTATAATATCCCCAGTAATGGGATGGCTGGGTCAAATGGTATTTCTAGTTCTAGATCCTTGAGTAATCGCCACACTGTCTTCCACAATGGTTGAACTAGTTTACAGTCCCACCAAAAGTATAAAAGTGCTCCTATTTCTCTACATCCTCTCCAGCACCTGTTGTTTCCTTTTTAATGATCACCATTCTAGCTGGTGTGAGATGGAATCTCATTGTGGTTGATTTGCATTTCTCTGATGGCCAGTGATGATAAGCATTTTTTCATGTGTCTGTTGGCTGCATAAATGTCTTCTTTTGAGAAATGTCTGTTCATACACTTTGCCCACTTTTTGATGGGGTTGTTTTTTTCTTGTAAATTTGTTCAAGTTCTTTGTAGATGCTGGATATTAGCCCTTTGTCAGATGGGTAGATTGTAAAAATGTTCTCCCATTCTGTAGGTTACCTGTCCACTCTGATGGTAGTTTCCTTTGTTGTGCAGAAGCTCTTTAGTTTAATTAGATCCCATTTTTCAATTTTGGCTTTTATTGCCATTGCTTTTGGTGTTTTAGACGTGAAGTCCTTGCCCATGCCTATGTCCTGAATGGTACTGCCTAGGTTTTCTTCTAGGGTTTTTATGGTTTTAGGTCTAACATTTAAGTCCTTACTCCATCTTGATTAATTTTTGTATAAGATATAAGGAAGGGATCCAGTTTCAGCTTTCTACATATGGCTAGCCAGTTTTTCCAGCACCATTTATTAAATAGGGAATCCTTTCCCCATTTCTTCTTTTTGTCAGATTTGTTAAAGATCAGATGGTTGTAGATGTGTGGTGTTATTTCTGAGGGCTCTGTTCTGTTCCATTCGTCTATATCTCTGTTTTGGTACCAGTACCATGCTGTTTTGGTTACTGTAGCCTTGTAGTATAGTTTTGAAGTCAGGTAGCATGATGTCTCCAGCTTTGTTCTTTTGGCTTAGGATTTTCTTGGCAATGTGGACCCTTTTTTGGTTCCATATGAACTATAAAGTAGTTTTTTCCAATTCTGTGAAGAAAGTCATTGGTAGCTTGATGGGGATGGCATGAATCTATAAATTGCCTTGGGCAGTATGGCCATTTTCATGATATTGATTCTTCTTATGCATGAGCATTTAATGTTCTTCCATTTGTGTCCTCTTTTATTTCATTGAACAGTGGTTTGTAGTTCTTCTTGAAGAGGTCCTTCTCATCCCTTGTAAGTTGAATTTCTAGGTATTTTATTCTCTTTGATGCAATTGTGAATGGGAGTTCACTCAAGATTTGGCTATTACTGGTGTATAAGAATGCTTGTGATTTTTGCACATTGATTTTGTATCCTGAGACTGCTGAAAGTTGCTTATCAGCTTAAGGAGATTTTGCGGTGAGACAATGGGGTTTTCTAAATATACAATCATGTCAACTGCAAACAGGGACAATCTGACTTCCTCTTTTCCTAATTGAATACCCTCTATTTCTTTCTCCTGCCTGATAGCCCTCGCCAGAACTTCCAATAGTATGTTTAATAGGAGTGGTGAGAGACGGCATCCCTGTCTTGTGCCAGTTTTCAAAGGGAATTTTTCCAGTTTTTGCCCATTCAGTATGATATTGGCTGTGGGTTTGTCATAAATAGCTCTTATTATTTTGAGATATGTCCCATCAATACCTAATTTATTGAGAGTTTTTAGCATGAAGGGCTGTTGAATTTTGTCAAAGGCTTTTTCTGCATCTATTGAGATAATCATGTGGTTTTTGTCTTTGGTTCTGTTTATATGCTGGATTACGTTTATTGATTTGTGTATGTTGAACCAGCCTTGCATCCCAGGGATAAAGCCCACTTGATCATGGTGGAAAAGCTTTTTGATGTGCTGCTGGATTCGGTTTGCTAGTATTTTATTGAGGACTTTTGCACCGATGTTCTTCAGGGATATTGGTCTAAAATTCTTTTTGTTGTGTCTCTGCTAGGCCTTGGTATCAGCATGATGCTGGCGTCATAAAATGAGTTAGGGAGGATTCCCTCTTTTTCTATTGATTGGAATAATTTCAGAAGGAATGGTACCAGCTCCTCCTTGTACTTCTGGTAGAATTCTGCTGTGAATCTGTCTGGTCCTGGACGTTTTTTTGGTTGGTAGGCTATTAATTACTGCCTCAATTTCAGAGCTTGTTATTGGTCTATTCAGGGATTCAACTTTGTCCATTGTTTAGCCTTGGGAGGGTGTATGTGTCCAGGAATTTATCCATTTCTTCTAGATTTTCTAGTTTATTTGCATAGAGGTGTTTATAGTATTCTCTGGTGGTAGTTTGTATTTCAGGAATTGAACTCAGCTCTGCACCAAGCAGACCTAATAGACACCTACAGAACTCTCCACCCCAAATAAACAGAATATACATTCTGCCCAGCACCACATCGCACTTATTCCAAAATTGACCACATAGTTAGAAGTAAAGCACTCCTCAGCAAATGTACAAGAATAGAAATTATAACAAACTGTCTTCCCAGACCACAGTGCAATCAAACTAGAACTCAGGATTAAGAAACTCACTCAAAACCGCTCAACTACATGGAAACTGAATAACCTGCTCCTGAATGACTACTGGGCACATAACGAAATGAAGGCAGAAATAAAGATGTTCTTTGAAACCAGTGAGAACAAAGACAGAACATGCCAGTATCTCTGGGACACATTTAAAGCAGTGTGTAGAGGGAAATTTATAACACTAAATGCCCACAAGAGAAAGCAGGAAAGATCTGAAATTGACACCCTAACATCACAATTAAAAGAACTAGAGAAGAGCAAACACATTCAAAAGCTAGCAGAAGGCAAGAAATAACTAAGATCCGAGCGAAACTGAAGGAGATAGAGACACAAAAATCGTTCAAAAAATCAATGACTCCAGGAGCTGGTTTTTTGAAAAGATCAACAAAATTGATAGACTGCTAGCAAGACTAATATGAAGAGAAGAATCAAATAGATGTAATAAAAAATGATAAAGGGGATATCACCACCGATCCCACAAAAAAATGTCTCTTTCAAACACATATACATATATATGTCTTAGTCATACACACACCTCCCACATGTATACGCACTACACACACACAAAGACAGAGAGAAACATTGCTAGAATACATATCTGTAGTACCTCTGAGCTTCTTTCCCTTGTTATATAATCTCCTTATGCCCTGCCTCCCCCACCCTACCAAATATCTTTTTAGTTGGATGATTTTTTTTCTAGGTTCCTCCAAAGAGATATATTTTTTAAAAGAATTCTTAAGCCTCTAGGAGTTATCCTTTGTCCTATAGTTAATCTCTTAATAAGACCAATTTAAGTGTAATATAAATGGTAATTCATAGCATTCTACTTACTGCACAGTTCTGAACTTGCTCAAAGACTGCCTATGAGCAGACTAGTCTTACCCATGGGCAGAGTTGGTTAGGAGACACTTGGTGTGGTTTTGGAACCATAGAGAAGACTCAGGTTTTTGACCTTGTCAAATATTCTGGAAAGAGGTGTTTAAGATCTTGTCAGCCCATTAAAGAGGCTACTGCATATGAGAACTACATTAGGCATAGTGCCTGTTCTTAAAATCCATCAAAGGGTACAGGACTCCAAAGTGTGTAAAATGCATAGCAATAAAAGGGCTGTATTTGCAAAATCAGTGTAGAACAGGATAAACAGTATGTCTGACAGTTGCTAGGGTAAGTTAGAATGTCCCCTGTGAGCAAGGTGTATTACAAGGTAAAAAGCACAGTATTCTTCCATTTTAATTTCTTGGATTGTATGGCTATTTTCCTTTTTCTCAGCTTCTCACCACCATTACTGTTTTAATTCATTTGCCACTGTTGAGGGGCATGAGCTTACCTTTGGAATGAGCTTACATTCCATTTGTTGTAAATGATGGATTTGCAAGTGGTCTTATTCCATATGTTCTTAAGGATTTAAGGTGTCACTAGCTTTCAGCTTGCTCTACTATAGAATTACTTGCCAGGATCCTACCTGATGCCAATTTTCATTCAATCTCCATAAATGTTTATTAATAAAATAGTGCACAAATCCCTCTTTAAGTACCGAACATGCCAAAGGATGTATTTGTTTTTCTGCTTCTTTATGCCCATATTTAAACATATTACGTAAATATGTCCACACCTAAATGTGTCCCATCTTGTTGATCCATTTTAAAAATTCACACCCTGTCTTATATTAATGCAATCCAACCATGAAAGTAATTTGTTCATGAGTCATAACCTTACAAACATTAAAGTAATTGTAAAAACATCTCTTGTTAGTTTGCAATTAGAGTATTAAGTTCGGTATCATGCTATATTACATTTTAGGAAAAAATGCCATGAAGGGTGTTATTGCTTAATGCTCTATAACATTTTATCATAAACACATAGGAAGACAAGGCTAAATGTATATCCATTTCAACACCTACAAAAATAATCAGTTTTGGGGTGTATCATGGTAGATGGTGCTGGGGTTTTTTTGTAAAGAACACTAATGAAACATGTAAACTAAACAGGTAACTATAGGCATGCTACAATATGCTGAGATGGCCTGTTGATTTAATCAAAATAACACTTTTAATGCTTCATCTTTAGTATCAGAAAAAAAAATTACCTGTTGTGTAACTATGATTCTCCACCAAATATGCTTTAGAGTTCATCAACACTCTTTGTACAGGGAGATATAAACAGTGATTCAGAGAATATGCAATTCAAGTGCAAGAAGATTGCAAAGATGAATAACACCATGATTCACTGAGATATGAGGATATCCCTCTACTTCACAGATTAGAAACGCCATGAACTGGATTTTTCCCAGAAATATATGTATTAGGCAAAGTTCTAACAAGGTGTATGTCATCTGTCAAAACTCTCCTGATAAAGCAGGTCTCAAGTCAACTGGAAAGAATCTCTTGGTAGCAAAAGTTATTTCTTCTCCTGTACCTATTATCTCACTTAATGACCCCTCCTTCTCACTCCCTCTGCATTAAATATCCTTAATATCTGTTGAAGTTCTTCCTCCTCTGCAACATCACTAAAACCTCCTAAATTGGCCTATTTACATTTTTTTTTCTTTTTTTTTAAATTTATTTATTATTATTAAACTTCAAGTTGTAGGGTACATGTGCACAACGTGCAGGTTTGCTACATATGTATACTTGTGCCATGTTGGTGTGCTGCACTCATCAACTCGTCATTTACATCAGGTATAACTCCCAATTCAATCCCTCCCCCCTCCCCCCTCCCCATGATAGGCCCCGGTGTGTGATGTTCCCCTTCCCGAGTCCAAGTGATCTCATTGTTCAGTTCCCACCTACGAGTGAGAACATGCGGTGTTTGGTTTTCTGTTCTTGTGATAGTTTGCTAAGAATGATGGTTTCCAGCTGCATCCATGTCCCTACAAAGGACACAAACTCATCCTTTTTTATGGCTGCATAGTATTCCATGGTGTATATGTACCACATTTTAAATCATGTATTGAAATATATCCTAACTGATCTACTAACCTCATTTAATTTCTTTTCAATTCATTCACAACATATTCAAACACAAATCTAATCATGTCAATTCTTCTTAAAATATTCCATGACTTCAAGTAACATTCATACTTTTTATCAAAGAGACCTCAAATTGCAGTTTATTGAAGCTCGTTGTTCACTATCATATCCACCTTGTGCCTATACTCAGTCACCCTCTCTTCCAACTTCTCTAACCATACTGTGCTCCGTTATTTGTGGCCTTTTGCTGAGAATGCCATTGAAGTTAGCTCAAACATCTCCTGTTTCCTGAAGAGTTGTCATAAGGCATGAATTTCAGAAATCTGGGATGTGTGGAAATGCTTACTCTGTAGACTTAACTGGTGTTTTGAAGTTCTGAGATCAAATTTTAATTATCTTGCTAGTTGTGTGAGCCAGAAAAAGCTGGTCAATTCCCACATGTAACAGGCAACCATATCCATCCTTACTAGGTGGCTGCTGCTACCAAGGCAGAAAACAAACAGCCTATGTCTGAGTGCCCATAGTCCCTCATATTCTTGGTGAAGCTTGTTAGCTTGTTATATTTAAGGGCTTCGCCCATGATTTGACACCTTCTTGCCATCAGTGGACTAGGCTTCACTCTGCTCCCTTGTAGACATTTGTATACATACAAACTATCTCCAGTACTTTTTGCCTTCTGCCTTTGTTTGGACAGAAAATCCAATCTCTGAACTTGGTTTGATCTTTAGATAGTTAGATAGATAGATGACAGATAGACAGACAGACAGACAGATATACATAGGCATTCCCCTATATATTCCTGGCCTACACTCTCCCTCTGTCTCTTCATCATAGAATGCATAACCTATTCTATCTGAGTCACATAACAGTGATAATTACCATTTATAGTACACTGATGTGAACCAGGCAGAGCACAAGACACTTTATACACAGAGCGTTATTTAATTTTCTGCATAGTTTCAGAAGTAGGTGTTATTAGCACAAATTTAAAGTGGAGGAAGTGTGGCAGAGACACAATAAAGAAAGAAAACTTCAGACCAATAACTCTGATGAATATAGACACAAAAATCCTCAGCAAAATATAGCAAACTGAATTCAGCAACATATCAAGAAACTAATCTGCCATGGTCAAGTAGGTTTTATTACTGGATGAGAGGTCGATTCCACATATGCAAATTAATAAATGTGATTCTCCACATAAATAGAACTAAAAACAAAAATCACATGATTACCTCAATAGATATGGAAAAGCTTCTGATAAAATTCACCATCTCTTCATGTTAAAAATCCTCAACAAAAATAGTCATGGAAAGAACCTACCTCAAAATAATAAGAGTCATCTACAGCAAACCCATAGTCAACATCATACTGAGAATGCAAAAAAGCTAGAAACAATTTCCTTGAGAACTGGAATAAGGCAAGGATGCCCACTCTCACCACTCCTATTCAACATAGTACTGGAAGTCCCAGCAAGAGCAATCAGGCAAGAGAAAGAAATAAAAGGCATCCAAATAGGAAAAGAAAAAGTTAAACTATCCCTCTGCACAGATAATGTAATTCCATAGCTATAAAACCCTGAAAATTCCACCAAAAGTCTTCTGGAACTGATAAATGACTTCAGCAAAGTTTCAGGATACAAAATCAATGTACAAAAATTAATAGCATTTCTATACATGAATAATGTTCAAGCTAAGAGTCAAATCAAGAACACAATCTCATTTATAATAGTCACAAAAAGAATAAAATACCCAGGTATACAGTTAACCAAGGCAGTAGAATTATGTAACACTGCTGAAAGAAATCATAGATGACACAAACAAGTGGAGAAACATTCCATGCTCATGGATAGGAAGAGTCAATATTGTTAGAATGGCCATACTGCCCAAATAAATTTACAGATTTAATGCTATTCTCATCATATTCCAATGCCATTTTCCACAGATTTACAAAATTTATAAAATTCAAGCTAACCAAATAAGAATGCAAATAGCCAAAGCAAATATTAAACAAAAAGAAAACAAGGCCAGAGGCATAACATTACCTGACTTCGAACTATACTACAAGCATATCATAACCAAAACAGCATGGTACTAGTACAAAAACAGACACATAGACCAATGAAACAGAATGGAGAATGTAGAAATAAAGCCATGCACCTACAACCAACTGATCTTTGACAAAGGAAAATAAGCAATAGGAAAAAAAGTCCCTATTCAATGAATGATGCTAGCATAACTGGCTATCCATATACAGAAGAATGAAACTGGACCCTTACCTAACATCATATGCAAAAATTATCTCAAGATGAATTAAAGACTTAAATGTTAGACCTCAAACTATAAAAATCCTAAAAGAAAACCTAAGAAATACCATTCTCAGATTGGCCTTGGCAAATAATTTATGGCTAATTCCTCAAAAGCAACTGCAACTGAAACAAAAATGGACAAGTGGGATCTAATTAAACTAAAAAGGTTTTGAACAGCAAGAGATATTATCAAAGGAGTACACAGACAACCTATAGAATGAGGGAAAATATTCACTAACAATGCATCTGACAAAGGTCTAATATTCAGAATCTATACAAAACAATTCAACAAGCAAAAAACAGATAACCCTATCAAAACATGGGCAAAGGACATGAACAGATGGCAAAAGACGACACACAAGCAGCCAACAAACATATGAAAAAATATTCATCATCACTAATCATCAGAGAAACACAAATCAAACCTCAGTGAGATACCATGTCACACTGGTCAGTATGACCTTTGTTAAAAAGTCAAAAAAACAGATGCTGCAGCAACACTTATACAACTGCTAGTGGGAATGCAGATTAGTCCAGATATTGTTGAGAACAGTTTAAATATTTCTTAAAGGACTAAGAGTTGAGCTACTATTTAAGCCAGCACTTCTATTACTGGGTATATACCCAAACGAAAATAAGTCATTCTGCCATAAAGGTATGCATACATATATTCGTTGCAGTAGTATTCACAATAGCAAAGACAGGGAATCAACCCAGGTATTCATCAGCTCCGTATTAGACAAAGAAAACGTGGTACATATATACCATAGAATACTATGCAGGCATAAGAAAAGAACAAGATCTTCATGTGTCTGTTGGCTGTATGAATGTCTTCTTTTGAGAAATGTCTGTTCATATCCGTTGCCCACTTTTTGATGGGGTTGTTTGTTTTTTTCTTGTAAATTTGTTTGAGTTCTTTGTAGGTTCTGGATATTAGCCCTTTGTCAGATGAGTAGACTGCAAAAATTTTCTCCCATTCTGTAGGTTGCCTATTCACTCTGATGGTAGTTTCTTTTGCTGTGCAGAAGCTCTTTAGTTTAATGAGATCCCATTTGTCAATTTTGGCTTTTGCTGCCGTTGCTTTTGGTGTTTTAGACATGAAGTCTTTGCCCATGCCTATGTCCTGAATGGTACTACCTAGGTTTTCCTCTAGGATTTTTATGGTATTAGGTCTAACATTTAAGTCTCTAATCCATCTTGAATTAATTTTCGTATAAGGAGTAAGGAAAGGATCCAGTTTCAGCTTTCTACTTATGGCTAGCCAATTTTCCCAGCACCATTTATTAAATAGGGAATCCTTTCCCCATTTCTTGTTTCTCTCAGGTTTGTCAAAGATCAGATGGCTGTAGATGTGTGGTATTATTTCTGAGGACTCTGTTCTGTTCCATTGGTCTATATCTCTGTTTTGGTACCAGTACCATGCTGTTTTGGTTACTGTAGCCTTGTAGTATAGTTTGAAGTCAGGTAGCGTGATGCCTCCAGCTTTGTTCTTTTGACTTAGGATTGTCTTGGAGATGCGGGCTCTTTTATGGTTCCATATGAACTTTAAAGCAGTTTTTTCCAATTCTGTGAAGAAGCTCATTGGTAGCTTGATGGGGATGGCATTGAATCTATAAATTACCTTGGGCAGTACGGCCATTTTCACGATATTGATTCTTCCTATCCATGAGCATGGTATGTTCTTCCATTTGTTTGTGTCCTCTTTGATTTCACTGAGCAGTGGTTTGTAGTTCTCCTTGAAGAGGTCCTTTACATCCCTTGTAAGTTGGATTCCTAGGTATTTTATCATCATCACTGGCCATCAGAGAAATGCAAATCAAAACCACAATGAGATACCATCTCACACCAGTTAGAATGGCGATCATTCAAAAGTCAGGAAACAACAGGTGCTGGAGAGGATGTGGAGAAATAGGAACACTTTTACACTGTTGGTGGGATTGTAAACTAGTTCAACCATTATGGAAAACAGTATGGCGATTCCTCAAGGATCTAGAACTAGATGTACCATATGACCCAGCCATCCCATTACTGGGTATATACCCAAAGGATTATAAATTATGCTGCTATAAAGACACATGCACACATATGTTTATTGCAGCACTATTCACAATAGCAAAGACTTGGAATCAACCCAAATGTCCATCAGTGACAGATTGGATTAAGAAAATGTGGCACATATACACCATGGAATACTATGCAGCCATAAAAAAGGATGAGTGTGTGTCCTTTGTAGGGACATGGATGCAGCTGGAAACCATCATTCTTAGCAAACTATCACAAGAACAGAAAACCAAACACCGCATGTTCTCACTCATAGGCGGGAACTGAACAATGAGATCACTTGGACTCGGGAAGGGGATCATCACACACCGGGGCCTATCATGGGGAGGGGGGAGGGGGGAGGGATTGCATTGGGAGTTATACCTGATGTAAATGACGAGTTGATGGGTGCAGCACACCAACATGGCACAAGTATACATATGTAGCAAACCTGCACGTTGTGCACATGTACCCTACAACTTAAAGTTTAATAATAATAAATAAATTTAAAAAAAAAAAAAAAGAAAAGAAAATCTAAGTACTTACAAAAAAAAGAAAAGAACAAGATCTTATCCTTTGCAGCAGCATAGATGCAGCTGGAAGACATTATCCCAAGACAGTTAATGCAGGAACAGAAAACCAAATACATTTCTCGCTTACAAGTAGGAGGTAAACATCAAGGACACATGGACACAAAGATGAAAACAATAGACACTAGGGAATACAAGAAGAAGGTAAGGGCTGAAAAACTACCATTGGGTGACTATGCTCACTACCTTGGAGACTGATTCATTCATTCTTCAAATCTCAGCATTACACAATATATTTTTGTAACAAACATGCATATGTACTCCCTAAATCAATTTTTAAATGAAAATAATTGAATGCTGCATCAAAAAAAATTGATGAAACAGAAGCAGAGAGGTTGAGAACTTGTCAAAATATGACTCATAGCACAACATTGCTGCATATATACACATAACATGACAAATTAGCAAAAAAAAAAAATGGCAGAAAATTGCATGTGTCCTTGTCATAGTAAAGGAGGAGTCATCAAGAAAGATAAAGAAAAAATTTGACTGCAAAAGAGCACAACTCAGAGGAATAGTGCATAGCCCTCCACTCAGTATTTGACATAACCCGTCTGACCCTAAATAACCCACCTACTTACAACTTCCAACTATATCTCTGGATCCTGACTTCAGGCCTAAAAGACCCAAATTCTCAGGACCATCTCTCCTGCCGTCCATGGCTAAAAACGTGTGTTACATAGAGGAAAGGCCAGGTTCGGCAATTCTAAGTGGTAGAGTCCAAAGAAGCTGGAGCCTGGGGAGACAGGAAATGGAAATCACGAGTATTCCCATTGGGCATTAGAGTGAAATAATGTTGTAAGAAATAATTTTGACCAGAAATTTTTAAAGGGACATCAAAATATGAACAGTACTCTGAGAAATGAAAAGGAAATTAACTGCAGGAAGCTCTATCGAAGTTTAAAATGAAAACAATAATTGGACTAACTAGAACTATCTCCTTCAAGATTAGGGCCTTAAGTTTCCATTCTTCTTCCAGCCAACCTGTGAATTTTTTACATGACAGAGAAACTATTTTTTTATTTTGTGGTATTTTGAAGTTTTGCCATTTGTGTTTATTGGTTTAAGGGACCATTTGCATGGACCAATCCAATCGGGGAATTGCAGCCCCCACAGAATACCTGCCAATGGCCACCTCCAGATGGCAAGGGAGGAGATGCTCTTGAAGACAGGCAGAAACTTCCACTCTTAATAAACATCGTTTGATTGCTCTCTGTTCCTGTTATCTTCTGCCAAGAAATCAAAGGCTTCTGAAATTTTATTATTTGGTGCCTCAAAGCTATATTTCTAAGACATTGACACAAAGTGACTCTGAACTACCTATACCGTGGTTCTTGACAGCAGATTCGACCCTCCCTCCCACCCTACTGCCGTGACCTTCTTCATAACTCCTTAAGTTCCATTTTTGTAAGACACAAAGAAAGGTTCTTAAAATGTATTAATAGCTGGAACAAACCACACAACTTAGGTTGTGAGGCAGATTGGGCTGGTGCCTCCATCTCAGTTAGCTTGCTTTCTTGCCTCATGCAGATTTGGAGGTATTTCTGCTGCCTTGGAAGAGATAAGAAGCAGTGACACCCCCTGACTCAGTTTCATTCTCCTTACAATTTCAACAAACTGTGTGTATAAAGGCAGAGTTAGCACTGTCTCGTTTCTTTTCTGAAATGTGTGGGAAAGAATGGTTGCATCTCATACAATGCCTCTTGTGAAACACAGGAGACTCAAAGGAGTCAACACTTATTTCTAGAACAGGCAAGTTGTGCCTTGGGCCTAGAATACCCTGTTGAGAAAAAAGAAGGAAAAGGAAGACCACATCTATAACACAGTCTCTTGTCACTGTTGCTCCCTGTTTTTACTTGTCTTGCATTTGACTGTATTTATCACAGTTTCTGTTGAACAGTTTTTTTTAAGTATTGGGGGAGCTTATCTTACCATTTCCCCTCCTAGTTCTCTGTTCCCATCTGTCCCACTGAGTTTCCTTCATGTTCCTTGACTTTAAGAGAAGGGAAGAAGGGTCTTGGGTTTGTTTCTTTTTATCTCCTTTGTAGCAGAAGTTGATATTTTTATGTTAGAAAAAGTAAAAGGTAAATATATTTTTTAAATGGGCCTTAAAGAAAGCTCTGTGTTCTGCAAAATTATCTCTATAATAACAGCTACAATTTAATGAATATCTACCTTATGTAAGATGCTCTATACTCTTGATCCCATAAACCTTACAACAATCTTTCAAATGGGTAATATTATCTCTTTCACATGTAATGAAATCAATGTTGCAAAGAATCTGCTTTATTAGTCAAGACTTCCCAGAGAAATGGAACCAATGGGATATACAGAGAGAGACTATAGGAAATCTGCTTATGTCATTATGGAATTATGGAAGTTGGAAGTGTTATGTTGGAAGTTGTGATTATGTGTTTATGGAAGTATTACAAGTCCCAAGATCTGCAGTTGACAAGTTGAAGACCCAGAAGAGCTGATGGTGTACTTCCCATCTGAGTTAGAAGGTCTGAGAACCAGGAAACCCAATGGTATAGTTCCAGTCCAAAGTCTAGCAGGCTGAAAATAGAAGAATCAATGTTTCCATTTAAATCTACAGGCAGGAAAAATCGATGTGCCAACTCTACATCAATCAAACAGAAGAAAATCCCTCTTATTTAGGGGAGGTTCAGCCTTTTTGTTCTATTCAAACCTTCAGATAAGGCCCACCCACACTACGGAAGACAAGCTACTTCACTAAATCTACCAATTTCAATGTTAAACTCATCCCAAAACACCTTCACAGAAACCCTAGAATAATGTGTGAGCTAATCTCTGGATACCACAAGGCCAAGTCAACTTGTCACATAAATTAACCATCACACTTGTTTAAAGCTATCTAATTTGTATGTGCTAGAGAAGAGATTTAAACCCAGGTCTATCCTCAAATGCCCGTGGTTACTCCTCTCTGCCACAAACATTGGGCCACAAGACTTGCCTAGAATGTATGATTTTACTTGAAGTTTGTGCCAAGATCACAGAAAAATTCGTTGATTTATATATATATATATATATATATATATATATATATATATATATATATATATATATATATAACATACATGTATCCCTCATACATACACATATATAGGTACACATACAATTTCAAAATATTAGGTAGCTAGGTAAACCCATTTAACTTTTGTTATTGAACCAAATTAGGTATGCTGGAGCTGGAACACTGCAGAAAGGAAGAAAGTAGTTGCCACTGAAGGTACTATGGAAATAGGGAGAAACCAGCCACCTGGATTTCTTTTTTCAGTAATGTAGAAGTTTTTTCAATGATGACCAAGCCCACAACGCCAAATACATCACTTGTCAATTTGATTATATTCAAATATAGAACAAAATTAGTTCAAAGTAGGGTTCTCCCCTGTATTTGCAAAAGTATCTCTTTGCAATAACTCAAGAGAACAGGGAGAATTAGGTTTGTGTTGCTGTTGTTAAAATGAGGAATTCAGTCCCTAAAATAGGGATGATCAGTAATTGTATTCTATCCAGAAAGTTTAACGACGTTTTGGGAATCAAACATCAGGAATATATTAAGGAATTACAGCTGACTAAAATTATAAATTGATTCTGTTTTGTTCCCATGGTTTCATGTGATGTCATGCTTTTTTTTTTTCTCTTACAACTTTTATTTTAGGTTGGGCATACATGTGCTAGTTTGTTACAAGAGTAAACTGTATGTGCAGGGGTCTGGTGTACAAATGATTTTGTCACCCAGGTTGTGAGCATAGTACCCAACACTTTTTCAATCCTCACACTCTCCTCTCACCCTCCACCCTCAAGTAGGTCCTGGTGTTATTTGTTCCCCTCTTTGTGTCCATGGATACTCAATGACATTATGTGCTTACAAAAGTGAAAGCATATTGCTCAAAATGTGCAGGATATGTTTGCATATGTAGAAATTATAATTCCTTAAGGAAAGATAGTTACATATAAGTGCTGTTTCTAGAACCCACTGCTATACCCATATGCTCTTTTACCAGTGCAGTTTTATTAACCAAATGTCTGCATATGTAGAAATTATAATTCCTTAAGGAAAGATAGTTACATATAAGTGCTGTTTCTAGGACCCACTGCTATACCCATATGCTCTTTTATCAGTGCGGTTTTGTTAACCAAGTATGTACTATTTTTAAACTTGTCTGAGACATAATGAACAAACCAGAGGTCATCTAATTCCATCTGAGTCCAAAGATAACCCTTCAAAATTTCTTTGGCATAAGATGATTCTAGGGGAAAAAGAGAATATTCCGATCACCGAAAGAATAAAAGTCCATCAAATTGGCAGCAATTTGATTCCTAAGATGATTGAGTGTGTGAACATTTATAATCAGTTGTGGTATGCTATTTATTAAAGAAAGAATCTTGGAGGGTTTGCACATCATCATGCTAATTTGGAAAAATTTACTAAGTCAAACAGGCTTGACCTAATGCACTTTGGCTTCTTTCATCTTCTCTCGTCTTCTTCAGTATCATGTGGGAAATAATACTGAAAATGGGAAGACCTGAAGACGACATTTTATATCTTATTAAATATAAGTTTGGAGGATACTGTTATGAACTGACATAAAAGTAAAATAAAGTTAGAGCTCAAGATCTCACAGCTCACCCTTTCATAGAATGGGAACCTAGAGTGTGGAGGAGACAACCTTGGACTAAGGGTTGGACCTGGATTCTAATATCTGGACCGGGCCTGGGCATTATCTATGACATTATCCAGGCCATTGTCCTCAGTTTCTTTACATATCATACCTAATTGATAGTAAGTTACTTATAATTTCAAGTGCATACTATGATGATTCCATAGAAAATTACCAAGGAAGAGAATGGGCAAGAAAACCCCTGCAGTAATGACCAACAAAAACTGGGCACAAGTAAGCAAATTAGAATAAAATGTTGGTACTAAAGATATGGATATAAGGAAAATAAGAGGAATGAAATATGGAATGGAGTTTAAGGAAGCAAAACCCAGGACATCTAAATTATTATAATTTAGGTGGGAAAAGAAGGAAGAATTAGAAACTCCTGAGAGGAGAAAAAATAATATATAAAAGGGAAAAGAGGAAAATGCA
This sequence comes from Chlorocebus sabaeus, assembly GCF_047675955.1. NCBI lineage: Eukaryota > Metazoa > Chordata > Mammalia > Primates > Cercopithecidae > Chlorocebus > Chlorocebus sabaeus. Next base: position 62,612,823 of record NC_132906.1, on the reverse strand, counting down.
GGAATAAAAAACCAAGAAAAAGAAAAATTTCCATTGGACACTATCTGGTATCTACTGACTCCTCCAAAAGGCCTGGAAAAGGAAAAGAAAAATCCTTTGAAAGACAATAGTCAAAGTATTGTATACTTTGACATGTTAGAACATCTTTACTTCTTTCTCTCGTTTGATATTGAAGAACAGATTACAGAACCTTAAAAAAAATCTGTAGATTTATAAACAAGGAAAGATGCAAAGAAGTCAGCAACTGCCCATATAGGGACTAGGTTATGAAACTTTGACGACACTGGAAATATTTCCAAGACATATTTTTTCAATCATTCAAATGTCAGGGTTGTATGATGTAAGCTTTGGAAATAGCACACTGATTTATTTTCAAAGATTTATTTGGGGAAAATAATCAGGAATGCAAGCTGCAATTTGTAATACCATTGTTAAATAAGCTAAAAATATTGGGTACATATTAGAAATAAAATATCTGGTAGAGACAACAGCTTTTTTGCGTTAAAAACATACTACGGTATTAGAGTTCACCCAATAGCTTAATGAGTTGATCTGAAGTCAACACAAAACAATACCTAAACTAAGGAAGAACTCAATAATGGGATGGCTAAATAAGCCATCCGCAGATGTGTGCTTGATCCTTTAACCACACAATTCTATTAAGAAAATAGATGAGTCAGTGAGAGGAATAGCAACCAACAAGATCATCTGAATAAATAGCTGGTTGGTGGACTTCTTTTCCAGGTTGTCTTCTTTTCTATAAAGATTTCTTTACTTGGAATCAAAAGAGATTGAAGATGGCGTTTCTGGAAGAGGACCTTTTGGAATTTATAATTATATTAGTTTCTGGTAATGGTTCATAATTATCACCCTGGTCAGAAATGCCTTGTGCCCTCCATTGTATCAGTAAAAATGACCAATAACAAGAATCATCTAAAATGTTTATGGGAGTTTTGTTAAGTGATTTGGTTTAAAATGGGAAGAAGTATGCATTATCATGCTTTAATGCTCTGATTTTGATAAAGATGCTGCAAAAATATAGAAATAACCCATTTGAAAAGGATGTAATATTCAAGCATGTTAACACAAAATGTAAAGAAATAGTTAGAGAAAACTTGTAGGTAGAAGTCTCCAAAAACAGGTAAATAAAGAACTTAAAGTCTTTTGTAAAGGTAGTTCCCTTCTTAGGGACTCACTTTATGCAAAAGTATCCAAGGGCGCTCTAGAGTAAATGTGGATATATACCCCAACGTCACCACTTTCTAGCCTTTGGATGGTTTATGGAGACCTGCTAAACTCTCTAAAAGCTCAATTTCCACACTTACGAAACAAGAATAAGATTTTTATACTGATATTTTGAAGATTAAGTGTTACCTTTATCACATTGCAGTATAATTATGTGTCCTTGTGGCTTTTTCATTCTTTCCTTCCATCAACAAACATCTCTTGAGAATCTGTTTAAGTGAAAATTAGCTTTACCTCTCTCACTAGTCATGTGGCTCGGGTGAGTTACGTAACTTCTATGTCAATTTCATCTTCTGTAAATGTGGAATAAAAATAGCACACATCTCTTGGGGTGCTGTAAGGTTAAAAAAGCTAATACAAGTAATATGTAACATATTAAGAAAAAATAATGCTTGGTATAAATTAGAAAATCAGTATTCGTTAACTAGATTATTGTTGATGTTTTTCTCCTACTACTCTTCCTGTATCTTTTTATCATCATCCTCACCATCATCATCATCATCATCATCATCATCATGTGTCAGGTATTCTACCAGACCTTATCCAATCAGAAGGTGATATTTTTCTTTCAAACTATTATAATTATTGTAAACATGCATACTAGATGCTATTTAATAGTTTCCATGATTAGTCAGGACCTTTGGTTTGCAAGTGAAAGAAAGTCCATTCAAACTATCTTCATTCAAAGAGAAAGATTTGTTTGGCAGGTGCAACCAAATAATAAAAAAGTAAGAAGTGAGACTGATCTCAAAATACTGTGGATTCACAGACTCAAAGTTTGTCAGGACATTCCTTACTACCACTTTCATCTCTGCTTCATGTAGCGCATAGGCGCCATTATTTTCTTCTGCAGACAGCTTTCTGTGAGGCAGAAATCATGTATTGATAGTTCTGGGACTGAATCCTACGAGATCCAACCAAGATAACAAGGGATGTTACCATCCAGCTGCTTCTGGAAAAACATATGGAAAAGGCATTAATGTCCTGTGTCACATATCCATCCTTGAGCCAGTTACTGTAGCTGGGACAGAACACATGCTAATGGGACAGAGTATATGATAACAAAACTAAAGAGAAATGGAAAGCAGGGCTGACCCCTGGATATATCCAGCACCTAGTTAATTTGACAATTCTCTTCTCTCTCCCTTCATTTGACTTTATATCTTTAGTGGCAAGCACTGCTTGATATATAAAAAGGCACTCAATAAACATTTTTTGAAAACTGAATCTCTCAAGTGTAACAGCATTACAAGAATGCAAAGAAGAATAATGCAATTTTTAATTTCTTTTTCTTTTTAACAAGCTTCTTTAAAAAGATCAACATATTTTCATGATGCTCAACTTTTAATTTTATTTAATAAATGTCATACTACTCATGTCCATCATGATGGCACTCATAAATCTCAAGTTCTCTCTGGTTATTATCAACATTGTAAATCTAAAAATTGTACCTGCTTATCTCCTCTGTACTGAGAATAACCAACAATCAATTCTCATGTCCTTAGGCAGGTCTGACCTGGATTATCGTAGTTCAGAATCACCTGGACAGACTTGTAACCACATGGAAGCTTGCGAATAAAATATTCAGACCTTGGAGTTAAAGGCTTGGTGGTAGATTTACTGCACGAATGATCCCAGTTTAGAACTTTTTTGCAAGCTCTCCAAGCAAGAGAAATGTATTTTATCATTCCGTGGATAGGGACTAGTTTTTTGACTTGTTGGAGTAAGTCAAATATTTTAGACGTCAATACTATGCTAGTTTCTGAGCCTAGATTTCAAGAGGCCATGTGCATCTTCCTGTGCTCAGGGTCCCTTCTCTACATTCACTGTGAGAATATGTCCAGACTATTAGGCTAGAGGATAAGAGACTTGTGGCAGGCCTGTGGCCTAATCACTCCTGCTGATACCCAGACATGTGAGCAAGTCCAGTCATAATACAGAGAACTGCCCAGCTGAGCCAATACTAACCACTGATCTGCAGTCTTGGAAGCTAAGTAAATACTTACTATTTCTATACTGCCTTACAGCAGCCATAGAAATCTGATAAAGGGTTTCATTGAGGCCCTACTTAGATTATACCTGTATCAGTTTAGTTATCTCATCATTGATCACACTATAGCCAGTTAAGTTTTTATCCTTGTTTTTCACACATAACTTACAAAGCTGCCTAAAATATCTGCCACAAGTATCTCGTGTTCTCCAGCTGGCCCTTCTGGTCCATTTGAGCATATGATGCTAAATATTGAAGCAAATGCTTTGCCACGAGCAGCCTTGTGTGCTCAGTGACTTGGCAGGCCCCTAACAAGCATTAAGCCTGGAATGTCAAAGAATTCTTAGAAACTTGTCAGCTTGACCAAACATGGGCAAAATCAAATTCATAACAACCAGAAACTAACAAAATAAGACCATGTGTAATTTTTAATAGTTGCATAAATCATCCCAGGCCTTGACTAAGAGCTGTATTTTTGAATAGATAATAATGGAAACTCTTGTACTTCAACATCTCACTGCCCATTTTATGTTTCCAGATAGCACTGATATTTTTAAAATGAATGTTTCAAAATACATTTGGTCAAGAAGTTTCAGAACTCACACGTAATTCTCTGCCTGCTTATCTATCATATCCAAGAAAAGCATGTTTAAAACAAGATGCCAGGTTTTCTAATGAAAAGCAAGGTGAATCTTTAAGGTTCAAGGCTATATTTAGAACAAATAACAGAGTTCCCAAGATTACTCTCTGAAAGTGACTTTTAAACCCAGGGTACTAGAAAGAGAATATTGGCAGCCCTTCTCATATAAAGATGAATAAATGAAGAAGACAATCTGGCAATACAATGAAAACTTCTCTTCATCTTTCTGGAAATTCTTCAAGATCTTCATTTCAGGGAGCAGATATCTGATTAGTTTAATCCTGAAATCACTCAACTGATTATCCCATGATACATTTTCTATAAGAAGAGCTGTCTAGCAAGTTAATTTCAGAAGAGTGGTACTTGGCCAGATCCAGACGAAACTGAGGCAGTATGGTCAGGATCAGGATAATCCTTTATATTTCATTCCCTAACACGAACTTTTTTTTTTTTTTTTTTTTGTATTAACCCACATGCAATTAGCAGAAGAATTATTTGATACAAATAGGCTGTAACCACCTAACCCTCTTTGCCCCATGTCTTCTCTTTCATACCATCTAATCTTATTCTTTAAGAAAAGTTTTTCTAGAAAGAATTCACACTAAGGTGCAAGTGACAGATATTCCTGAATGATTACCTTCTCAAATGCATTTTTATTTTCATTTTAAACTAAAGGAATCTTTGATTTTGGCATTTCAGATAGACATGAATCATCTTGGTAGAGATAATTCACACATTTGCCAGTTAGACAATTCATATATTATGCTCACCTCTATATACAACTGGCCTTGGATGATTAGATTAGAACGATAGGCCTCTAGTTGGGGTGGAAATTCCACAGAAAGATGCCCCACGACAACTGATGGACATGTGTCAGGAAACTGAGAGACACTGTCATTCTTTATTCTCATGTTTTTATTTTTCTTCCATGTTATCGTCTTCCAAAACTTGATCCATAAACTTTCACTCTTATGCCTCAGATTAGTCTTAATATGTGAGGTCTTTCATCTTTGACCTCAAAAACATTTCAAGTTTCTGGCCTCACTGCCAACTATTTCCTTGTATGATGCCTCTGTTTCCACAGACTTATTTGCTCCTAAGGTCATAAGTAACCCTAGAACTTTTTGTTACACATGCCCAGAATACTCAGTAGTTAGAGATCTTCCACCCCGCAGAGTCAAATCTTTACTCTCTTTCTAAACACCTCAGATTTTACCTCTTTATTTAAATTAATGGCAACTAAAATCATAGTACTTTAATGTCTATTTTACATTTACATTGATATTTAAAAATTGAAATTTCCAATCTGTGTATATTTTTAAACAAAAAGTTTTAAAATTCAGCCATAATAGATGTCTGTTTACCTATTCTAGCCAAAGAAAGCACATTCAGAATCAAATACTTAGACTGCCCAGTAAAAAGCACACCATTCCAGACCAATCTTGTCTGAAGTGATCTGTCTCTCTAAATTCCTATACAAATTATTCTGTACACTTGACTTACAGTGGAATCTTCTGATATCTTTCTATACTCTCTTAAACAACTGTTGTTTAGCTGCATATATGCATTTTCCTATGCATAACTATACATAACCAAAGGAGTGTTTATGTATTCTATCTTTAAAGAGAAATTTCTTTCTTTCCTTTATGTTTATAATGTATGTACAAGTTGGAAAGTTGTTAAATAATATAATAAGTCATTATGGCTCTATTAATATGAAAATAAAATATTTTTCCTAAATTTATTTTTTATGTTTACTATAGTCAGTTTAGTGTTGCTATAAAGGAATACCTAAGGCTGGGTAGTTTATAAAGAGGTTATTTGCTTCACAATTCTGCAGACTGTACAAGAAGCATGGCACCAGCATTTGCTTCTGGTGAGGGTGTTGGGCTATTTCCACTCATGGTAGAAGGTACAGAGGAGCCAATGTGTGCAGAGATCCCATGATGAGATAGGAAGCAAGAGGGGAGGGAGGTTCTAGGCTCTTTTTAACAACCAGCTGTAGTTAAAACTAATAGTGTGAGAACACCCTCATTCCCATGAGGACAGTACCAAGCCATTCATGAGAGTTCCAACCTCATGACCAACACATCTCCCATGACACATCCACCTCCAACACTGGGGACAAAATTTCAATGTGAGGTTTTTGGGAGACAAACATCCAAACTATAGAAATGCCTTTCTCATTAAGTGTTTTTTAAAAATTTTCCCTCAATTTTGTTTTTAACATTGGTGAATGTTAATAACAAATCATCTTAAACTATGTAAATTATTTTTGAAGTTTAATTTCTTTGAGCTCTTGATGCTGATTAAATTAAAATATAGCTTACAAAATGATTTGGGCCGGGCACAGTGGCTCATGCCTGTAATCCCAGCACTTTGGGAGGCTGAGGTGGGCGGATCACGAGGTCAGGAGATCCAGACCATGCTGGCTAACACGGTGAAACCCTGTCTCTACTAAAAAATACAAAAAACTAGCCAGGCAAGGTGGCGGGCGCCTGTAGTCCCAGCTACTCGGGAGGCTGAGGCAGGAGAATGACGTGAACCCAGGAGGTGGAGCTTGCAGTAAGCCAAGATCGCACCACTGCACTCCAGCCTGGGCCACAGAGTGAGACTCCACCTCCAAAAAAGAAAATGAAAAGAAAAAATGCTTTGACATGTATTTTCAACAACTAAAGAGCTTACAGTTTTCCTCCAACTGAGAATGGGCAAAACAGTTTTTGCAAGGAAATATGCTAGTCTAAATCTTATCAGTAATAAGAAACATTTACTTTAAAGCTATCTATCACTTTTGAAAAACTACAATTTTGACTGAGAAAGTTAAAGAAAAATGATGACAATAAATGGACTTCATGTTCACTCATAATATCAGATTAATCAAAGTTAAAACCAATTTGAATGTAATTAAGCACAAAATGGTCACAAGATTTCAAGCCAATATCATTGTTCTCCCCTTTTGATAATACAAGCTATAACTTAATATCTGTAAATTTAGATCACTTTTACTTCTATTAGTTTCATATTTCTGTTAACAGTATTTTCCACGCCTTGAAGTTTTTTGAAACTCTTAGAAAAAATAAGAACTGTATCTAGTGAGGAAAAAATGAACATAATTATGGAATCTCTATTAAATCAAAACTAAACTTTGAATTCCATTTGAGGTTTATATTTTCCCAAATTAGCGTTCCAGAAATATATTTTTAGAATAGGCCTTAAAACAGGTGATTCTCAGCTGGGTGTAGTGGCTCACACATATAATCCCAGCACTTTGGGAGGCCGAAGCGGATGGATCACCTGAGGTGATGAGTTTGAGACCACCCTGGTCAACATGGTGAAACCCTGTCTCTACTAAAACTACAAAAATTAACCAGGTATGGTGGCGGGTGCCTGTAATCCCAGCTACTCAGGAGGCTGAGGCAGGAGAATTTCTTGAACCCAGGAGGCGAAGATCCCAGTGAGCTGAGATGGCATCACTGTACTCCAGCCTGGGTGACAAAGTGAGACTGTCTTTAAAAAAAAAAAAAAAAAAGAGGTTGATTCTCATATTTAAAAATCATGAAGAAAAAAATAGTGACGAATCTATTGTACTTTTCTTGGAGAAGCAAAATAAATTATTAGTAAAATTAGACTTTCTTTGTCTATATAATGATTCACAAAATTATTCAAAACATAATGGATAATCCACCATACTAAATCTTAATTTCAATAAGTAGAATTCTAATATAGTTTATTTTAAAATATAATTTTTCTCTGTTTTTAGTGATACATTAGTCTAACTTTCAGAAATCAAAATGAAACTTGATTTTGAGTTCTGTTAAAGTTGGGAGAGGGAGAAATTCAGTGTGGGTTGAACTTACTAATTCATTTCCAAAGAATAGAGTATAATAAAAGAAAAAGTAGTCACTTTACAGTGGGGATACCTGGCAGACACCTTAACCTTAATTAAGTGATCAAGGTTAACACCACCAGTGATGTCATCTTCATATCATGTGCCCCTTAATATTATGTGATCATAAGGGCATCTTATCATAGTGATATTCTTCACACACACACACAAAAAAACGGCAACCCAGTCTAACCATGAGAAATATACCAGACAAAACCAAATGGAGGAGCATTCTACGAAACACCTGATGAATACCCCTCCAAACTGTCACGGCCATGAAAAACAAGGAAAGATTGGGAAATTGTTACTGGCCAGGGAAAACTGAACAACGATAATTCAACATAATATGGTATACTGAATTCGATCCTAGGGCAGAAAAATAGCAAGCTTAATTAATGAGAATGAACTAATGTTGCTTTTTGAGTTTTAACAAATACAGTAAATTAAGGATGTTAACATTAGGGAAGGCTGTATAAGAAATATGTAGACAACCTGTGTGTTAACTTTGTAGTCCTTTTGTGTAAAAAAAAATTATTTCAATATAAAATGGTTATTTTAAAAAGGATGTAAAGAGAGAGGGGTACAAATGAGACACTTCCAAAAGAAATTACTCATGATCCAACAATCCCACTTCTGGGTATTTACCCCCAGCAATTTGAAATCAGTTTACTGAAGAGATGTCTACACTCCCATGTCATTGCAGCACTAGTTACAACAGCCAAATTATGGAATCAAACTAAGTGCCCAGCAACAAGTAAATGGATAAAGAAAATGTGGAATATGTAAACAATAGAATACTATCCAGTCTTTGAAAAGAAGGAAATTCTGTCATTTGTGACAACATGGATGAAATTGGGAAACATTGGGGTAAGCAAAATAAGTCAGACACATAAAGACAAATACCACATATTCTTACATACATGTGAAATCTAAAACAATCAAACTCTTAAAAGCAGAGAGTAGAATGGAGGTGGTCACAAAGGTTGAGGGGTAGGGAAAAAGGGGAGATGATGATCAAAGGGTAAAAAATTTCAGACAGGAGGGATTTTTTATGTTTAGTTTCATTGCATAGAATGGTGAAAATAGTTGATAATAGAGTATTACACATTTCCAAATTTCAAAGAGTAAATTTTACATGTTCTCACTGCAAAAAAATCTTAACTCTTTGAGGTGATGAGTATAGCAACTAACTTGATGTAACTATTCCACATTGTATGCACACTAACTTGATGTAACTATTCCACACTGTATGCACAAATCATAACATCATTTTGTATATCATATGGTATACATATTTGTATACCATATATTTCTATAATTATAAATTGTCAATTTACAATTTTTAAAAATCGTGTTTAGCTAATTGGAATAGATATAGGCAATTAAATATTATATGTGAAAAATGATCCTGTAATAAATAAAATTGTGTAAGTAAAGCTAAAAATGGAGACAATTTTCTTTTAATTCTCCTTAGTATGCAGCAGGGAGCTTTGTGCAAGTCCTAGTTGCTATCAATAAGCTCCTGATTTTGTGAAATTTGGACAAGATCCGCCTTTGAACACAGAGGAGCTTTATTAGTACTTCTCAATCCACAAACTTTAAACTATCTCCTAAGGTTCTCTTTCTAGTGGCTGAGGCTCCTAGAGTTTCAGTGATTGTTTCTGTCACTTCTACGGGACTAGCCAGTAAATGGCCAGTCTGCCTATCTCTTATTCCTCCTACCATTCAGAGCTCTTTTCCAGATTTCAGGGCTTCTAAATCTCCGTGGTTATACTCAGATGTTCTGCACCTTGTCACCTACTGGAGCCTCGGATTGCAATCTTCCCTACCTGGTCTCCCAGGACATGGCTTGATGTGCATCTGATGTTCAGATTTCACACTGTATGTCTTTGATCTTTCTGACTGCCTGGTCTGATCAGGACGCTGTTATAACTTGTTACTTTTAAGTTAATTCCTAGGATTGCTGATTTCATTCCTGGGCCTGCCATATACTCATGCTATCTTCATTTTACAGTGGTCATCTAGCATCCTAGCTCAGTTAGGTCTCCATTACTTCCAACCTACTGAAGTAGAAATGTATGTTAATTCCTTTCTCTGATCAAATGATGTCACCTTACATACAGTAGATATGCAACACATATTTCTTGAAATAAATTAGTGGAGAAGAAATAACCAGATTTCTTACAGGTAAACATATTTTGATCAGAGTTCTTTGTTGCAAATGATAGAATGCACTGTAGTTAATTTAAGCAAGAAGAGAATTTAGGAAAGAATATTAGATAGCTCAGAAAATTTTGGTAGAAATAAAAAAAGAGTATTAAGGTTAAATTTCAAGGAAGATGCCTAAAACTGTGCCATAGAACTGGGCACATGAGATAAATGTTGTTGCTACTACTGCTGCTGCTGCCATTGCTACCACCAAATACTAAATATGAATTGAATTTTACGGCAACCATATCTACCACCAGCACCTTCATGAAACCTGTCTTTCAACCAATCAAAGCCACCCTCAAAGCCAGGTATTTCCACCAATATTTGCAACAGCAAAATAAAAGCTCCTCTTCACAGCCTCACCACTAGGGTGAAATCTTATATATATGCACCTCGTCATCAGAGCCATGATCACACTTTTAGTTATGAGTAGGACTGATATTTGAGAGTAAAATTTGCATTCAGACTTCTGCATAATGTAGTGTTTAAGCAAATATAGGCAAGTGATGATAGGTATCCATCACCTTCTAGACAGCCCTATATCATCACATAAGTGTTTTAGATGCAACAAGAATAGCAATAAGCTATCCCCATGTAACATAGTGCAGTTATTGTTCAAGCATTAAGAATCTTATTTTCAAGGAGTGGAAAGTCCAAAGTATAGATATTACTGAATCTAGCTCTAAATCCAGAATCTTTAAGTAATGTTCATTTTTCTCTCCCAGTTCCCTCATATTAGTGTCTTCACGTGCTAACCTATGGACAAAATTATAATTTAATCACCATGACATGTTATATAAAATAAAAAGGGAACAGTAGAAAAGACAAAAAATATTTCTGTTAACTGGTTACCAGGCGATAGTTGGTATTGACGATCTGTTTGTAGAATATTGATTCCACTATCATCCTTTGCCCTCTATCAGTACTTTGACTATTCGAAGGTCTTCAACAGAAAGGAATGACCCAAGTCACTTTAAATAAGAAGTCCAAGTCCTTGAAAGTCCTGCCAGTGTTAGATTTTTATAAATCTAATACACTGAAAACAACACTAGTAGTAACTCATTGTTCCACACTCCTTCCTTCCTTCAGTCTGTAGCAACAATCCTATGTCTTTATGACACTCAGGATACATCGCCCTGGCCAACACGATTACTTCTTTTATTGCCCATTTGTTCAGAGATATGAGAGTTCAAAATGGAAAGGTGGCAGGCACACTGGATTATGTGGTGCCATATTTATGTCTCCTATTCAAATGTTCCTCTTTGGTATCAAAATGTTTTAACCAACCAAACACAAAGTTTTGGAGATACAAAGTGAACTATTAGGTCTAAAGGTAAGAAGTACCAGCTTCATTTATGCTCCTTGGTTTCCAGATCCATATGTTCAGTCTAAAGAGACGCAGTTCTATTTATGGAAGGTTTCAGAACATTCTTAGTTATCTCTCAATTGCTCAGTCAATACAGGCTATTCCATAAAGCACACTACTTCTGGGAGATGGAATACATCATAATACTAGGGAATTCTTTGAATGTTGGCTCATTATTTCTTTTGCCATAAAATGGGTTCCTTGGTCAGAAATAGTACTATGTTTGAAATCACGATATGTAAGACTTTCAATAAGATCATAAAAGTTGTACTCGAAGCATAACGCATGAGGAAGGCCAGTGTATATAACAAGAGTCTATCCTGGTGAAGACAAATCACTGCACATTCTGTGATTGAAGAGGTCTAATATAATCAATTTCCAAAGACGATCTAGCCTTTTTGGGAAGTAAAATAGCAGGGGCTCATCTTGTTGCTGATTCTAACAAGCTGGGCTAGCATTTGTAGTAGGAATCAGAGCAGCTGCAGTTAGGGGAATTCCATGTTGTTGAGTCCATACATGACGTTCGTATCTGTTATTCTGACCACTTCATTTATGAGCCCGTTAAACAAGTACTGGATTGGGTAAGAAAAAAAAAAAAATGATTGACATTCATGGGGTAATCTTGTCTAAATTATGATTAAAAGACTTCTCCACAGAAGGGTCTTTCTGGTGAGTTTTTGCCAGGACGCAAATGTTCCCATACTTTGGACTCATTCTAAGAGACCCATCCACATTTATCTTCTCCAGACCAATTTGTTACCAGTCCTCCTGTCTTACTGCATCCAAATCCCTTACTATTTAAACTAGTAATCACTATCTGTGAATTGGTGTAAATTGGTAGTTGTTTTTTTTTTTTTTTTTTCCCTAAGACACTTTCCCTTTCCCTCCAATGCTACCTCCTCAGTTGGGTTTATAGTAAAGCAGTTGTCTTTCATCTCATAGTAGAAACTTATCTATTATCTTTAAAATAGATTCAAAATTTCCCTCCTTCAGGTCATCTGCTTATAGGAACACAATCTTAAGGCCATTCTGCTTATAGGAACACAATCTTAAGGCCATTCTATAGGGTCAGATGTATAATCATAAGAGCAGGTGGACTGACATCAGTTACCTGCTCATGCATCTTTCTTGTGCCTTCAGAACCTGATAAATCTGGATTTTACATTACCATTTCAATTTGTTGATGAAAGACTGCTGAGTCTACCTGCCTTTATGCTTAGAGGATAATAACAGAGCATTTTAGGAGCTCAGGCTGCAGTCACCTGCTCATAGTCTCTACCCCAAACCAGTAACAAGCTTAGATCAGTTGAGAAGACATGACTTTGCAATAAAACCTTAGTGGACTCTAAGGTTTGTTGATTGGATCTGTTGATTCATAGCGACCAAAGGAAGAACTGCTTGTATTCCAGCTGGAATGCTTTCCTAGCTCTAATCTCACAATTTGTAAACAATTGTGTAAGCAGTTTACTTAGTAAACATGTCAGAGCCACATGTCCACATGTGGTATATATTAATCCAAGTAAGTTCACTAACCATTATGTTTCTTCCTAATTAATAGAGGATAAAAAGGACTATTAGTAGACTTTTATTTTGGAGGAAACATCTCAACAAGCCCAGGACCACTGGACTCTCAGAAATGTTATGAAACATTTTTGAATTTTATGTGATACCTCTGACATGTAGGTATGACCAACATGTTTATTTTGCTATTACTGCTATATTCAGTTTACATGGTCTTAGCAACACAATATATTAATAATATACAGGAATTATTTCCTAAAGGATAAGATGATAAAAATAGACCAGCGTGATATCCTAAATGATTTTGAGATGCTCAAAATCTCTGAACACTAAATTATGGCATAGAGATAACAAAGATAAAGTTAAAGGTTTACATCTATCATTTAGTCCTACTAAGTGATAACAAATAGTATTCTCTACTTATTGGAATAGAGACCAAAAAGTACTACACTGACACCTACATAGTAAACCAACTTCCTGATGTGTGTTGATTTGCCCACTTAAAGAAAACCGTATGAAACAGTAGCTGAAATGGAGTCTGATATGCTTATAATTACTAAAATTCATTACATTTCATAAGACCTACCCATCTGCCTTCTGCACAAACCAAACAAGTAAGTTGAGTAAGTTTAACGGGGAGATCCAGAAACTATCACCATTCTAAGTTCTTGATGGTGGTTCCAACTTTGAAAGAGTCCCAGAAATGTGGCATTGCTTTATGTATCATTTTATGAAGGAGCATGGTCCGCACATTGCTCTTCCCACTGTAGTAGTCTTAACAGCACATGTCAGGGAAAGATTGGGAAATCTACCACTTTCTAAATATATTTAATCAAATTGTCCACACAGGAATGATTCTATTATGGAAAATAATCACAGTATGGGATTAGTGACTTCTTGGACTCAACATGAAAGGGTCTTCCAGTAGAATTCATTTATTCTCTGACATCTACCCGACCAGTGAATCACAGTGTGCTTTTGGTTCCCAGGGATTGGTCTTGGGCTCAATCTATGTGTAACAACCCTTAAAAGACCTGGATATTTCACATTCCTCAAATTCTTTTGTGGAAGACTACAAAATAAATATGTGTGATATTGATACAGGATGTTTTTTCAAGGGTATCCATCTCCTTATTTATTTAGTAGAGAGTTCTGGCTCTGTGAGATGACTCAAGGCTGAAAATCATACTACTATTCAGCACACCTAGAGTTGTATACAATTTTATAGATATTGGAGGGATTTCGGTGGCCTCATCACCTCTTTTGATCCAAGGACTCTACATTCACTTAGTTATCATTAAAGATCACTGTGGACTTGACTAGCTAACAGAATAACTATATTCACCCTGCCTCTGGCATCTAAGAAATGCTGTTTGGTCTCTACCTCTACAGAATCTCAACATTCCCACTGAAATCAGGAAGCCTAATCCTATGATAATGTCAGACATGCACATCCCAGCTGCATCCCAAGAGAATGTCTTCTACAGTATTTTTTAAACATTCTTGTTCTTTTCTCATCATTTTATATCTAATAGCTGAATGAAGGTAATGTCTTCTGACTCTCTTGAGACAAGTGAACAGTTTACACATAATAAATTATTCCAACATTCTTATCTCTCAATTTTAGAATCTTTCTTCTACATTATACCAAGTAATTTCTGTCATCTTGGCTTCAGTTATCATAGATTAGCAATAAATCCATTTCCTAAAGGTAAATTATTCCTAACGTAAAGTTCTTGATGCAGCAAAACTATTAATTGCTGAGTATAAAATACAAAATTCATCAAACGTGTAAATATCAACAAGGTTATCACATGCATGAACCCATACCCACAAACTTACTGGAAAGTATGCGCTACCATAATATGTGCTGGTATAGAAAGAGAGGATTGACCTGGGAAAACGGTAAAGAAAATGTTTAGGATGATCGTGGTGTGGAGATCAGAGGAGAAAGTTGTGTACCATGCAGAGGCCAATTCGCCTATATTCAAGCAGGTCAGAAAGCTCCAAGAGAGATTTCTTCTATAATATGATGCTAACATGTCACTTAAACGTTTCATGGAGATTTGGGACTTCAACTAGCAAGAAGTATACATAAAATACATAAAAATAAAACCCCAAAAGTAAACAAGATATTCGATAACTCCAGAGAAAATAATAACTCACTCTTGGAAGGAAAAGCGATTACAGTATATAGGAAATCTTATCACCTGTGGTTAGTGTTTACATGGTCATAATAATGTGAATCCTAAATATTGATTTAACTAAAATTACATGACTATAATAAGACAAAGGCAGCCTTGGAAGAGAGAGCATTAGGGGTGTGTGTGTGTGTGTGTGTGTTGAAAATAATGAGGCACTATTGAGGCAAGTTTCATTCTTCTCTTCCATATCAACATATAATACCCTACAACTAAAAGAGCAAGAAGTTGCAAAATAAGATATTTTTAAGGCATCTGGAAATAGACACACAAAAAAATAGCTAAAAGAATTGAAAGTGTTTACCCACAGTGGGAGAACAGGCAGAGGTGTTGAATGAATAGCGTATGTAGCAAGCAAACCTTGTATAATAATGTGGATATTTCAATTATGGGCATGAGTAAACTTGATACAAATAAATTCTTTTGCTTAAGGGAATGTTATCACAAATAGGCATAACATCGGTATCTGAAATTTGGGTGCCAGGTAAGTTTTGTCTCATCTAATTTTTACAAAAACTCTATGAGATAGACATTACCTTCTATATTACAGACAAGAAAACTGGCATTCAGAAAGATTAAGTAACTTGTTCAATGGCTCTCATTTAGTCAGTAGTGAATCCAGGAATCAAACTTGGAACCACCTAGCTCCAAAGTCCTTGTTCTTTCTACTATAAATGTACTGCTCTCAGTAAAATGTCTTTATAGAATGACTAAAGCAGTATTGTATTAGGCTTGTAATGAATGGATTTTAAATATATTAAAAGGGAAAAAAGTACAGCACTCACAGAGAGAACAATGGCAAGTGTTCAGAAAAAGGCTAAAGACAACTGGCCTGATCGTAACAAGAGCATGTTACGTAACAAGGAAGAGTGATGTTGGTTAGCTTTAATGGAGACATGGCCAAAGGATTTTTCTCATTAATATCAGGGTGTAGAGGGAAATAAAGAACACTTTGGCTATTATGCTAGTTCCTTTATAAAATTAGATTTTTCTAACAGAGCAACAAACACACATCCATCTGGAAAACTCCTGTGTCATAAGAACAGATGTTTAAATGACCCACAACAAGAAGAAAAGTAAAAACAGAGTAAGATCTCTTGCTAAAGCAAATTATTATAACAAGAGCATCCACTTCTGCTTGTAGCCAGGAAACTATTTGCTTAACTGAGATACAGCGATGAACACAGGCCCCCTGTTCAATACCCAGCCCTCTTCCATGACTTACATCCATCTTTAAAAACAAAAACACAAATAAAAGCAAATACTTGTATCTTCTTCTATGGAAGTTCTAATCTAACAGTAATCTAAATTATTCAGAGAAGCAATTGAATTTTGATCAGAGCATTCTTACCAGGTTATCTTGAGGTTTATAGAATAACAAAACTATCTGCATTCCTTCTAACATGCATGGTCTAAAGAACTCTTTAAAATTGCTCTTTCTTGAATCTCTTTGACCTTCTTTGGACTCTGTGACATCATCTTTATGAAAAGAAATGTTATATAAATGTGGGCTTGGGCTACATAATTTTGGACAATATTTTCTGTGGATATATAATAATTATGAAAACAATGCTCATATTTAGTCATATATTAATAATTATAACCTAAAAGATTCAGCTGTACTTTAACACAGAAGTGTCAAAGGAAATTGCATAGGTAGGAAACAGCTGAAGATGGTCCACCAATTATTCTAAGTACTATTGTAATAAAAATCTAATGACTTGGATAGTTAGGTTAATAACACACTAAGAAACAACATTTGTTTCAAAAGGAGTTAATTGGAAGTTGTATTACACCTCCATACAATACCATGGTAATCTAGCAAAGACTCTGCCTTGTGGTCTGCGATTCTGATTTGGCATGCTGAATGAGAATGTATCTGGCAAATATTCTGCCTATGGCCAAGTTTTAAAGAAGATAATTATGATTCCAAGTATTTGAGCAAAGGAGAGGTGAAACTGTTTACACACTAGGCATAATAGGTGAGCTGTTACCTGGATTTGAACTAGAAATCCCCCAATACAAAAGAAAATGATATATGCTAGCTAAAACACACTCACACATCTGCCTCTACCTAAGTATATGAAGAATCATCATTCAGAGTAAAACAACTACATGATAGAAACATATGTGTAAATTATGTTTCTAACAAAGTCTGCTTAGGTATGAAATTCTTCTTCTGTCATTCTGGTGATTCTAACAATGGCTCAAATGTGCTGTGGAAAACCAGATGCTGAATGTCAGGGTCACTCAAGGCTTCAGCAGAAGTAGTGAAAAATAAATGTACCCTAAGAGACCTTTGCAGCCTGACAGCAGAACTGTGTCAAGAACTCCGATCTTCCCTCTCCCTATCTCAGGTATCAATACATGTAATTAGAAGATGGTGGGTGGAGCCATATTCATGTCTCCAGGCTGACAAAATAGTCTCTGACTCATACGGAAGCTCAAGGCTCAATTTTTAAGTTTCTACACCCATACATACATAACTGTTTGGATTCTCCTGGGATTATATTAGTCAGGCTCTTTGATATGACTCTAAACAAAGACACAGCAAGTTTTCCCTAAGTGATAGTTTTTCTAAGAAAACACCCAGAAGTAGGTAAACAACAACCAAACACACACACACACACACGCACCCCTCTCTCTCTGTAGCAGTCAGATGGATTTCTGCTTCTTCACGTCTCTTCAAGTTGCTAAGCAATATAGTACCTGATTAATATATTTCAAAATTCTTTGAAAGAAAATACTCAATTAGGCAGAACTCATTAGAGAACCTTCCTAAAAGGCAGAGTTCTAGATCCAGGACACCTCCGAGATCACCAGATTCCCAGGTGTCCAGGTAGCTGCTGAGGGCAGTAAATAAGAACCATTAGTGGCTACTTTGCTAAGGGACTATGAAACACAGACACTTAGAGTGACATGGAGTTCAAAACAGTTTAAAGATGGGCTCTGTTTTCAGTTGGTCTGAATTAAACCCTGAACTGACTACATCTAAGCTTATACAGCTAACGAAAGCTATTTGATCTTCCTAAGCCTCTGTAAAAGTAGTATGATGTATCTCATGTCTGGTTGCATAGATTAAATGATATAATCCATGCAGAGCATTTAGCAGAGAGATCGGATATCATTGCTTAGAAGAGCCTTTAAATCATGTTTAACTATAAATCATCTGAATATCATTTGCATACCAATAAAAATCTCAAGGGCATACAAAACTAAACCTACACTTACCATACAATTCAGCCATTGAAGTCCTTACTGTTTACCCAAAGGAGCTGAAAGCTTATGTCCATGTACACAAAAACTTGCACACAGAAGTTTACAGCAGCTTGATTCATGATTGCTAAAACTTGGGAGCAACAAAGATGTCCTTCAGCAGGTAACTGGATAAACTGTGATACATCCAGACAATGGAACATTATTCAGTACTAAAAGAAATTAGCTATCATGCCCTAAGAAGACATGGAGAAAACTTAAATGCGTATTACTAAGTGAAATAAGCCTGTCTGAAAAGGCTACCTACTGTATCATTCCAACTGCATGACAGTCTGGAAAGGGCTAGGTTATGCAGATGATAAAAAGGTGACCAGTGGAGAAACGAACAGTTGGAGCACAGAAGATTTTTAGGGCAGTAAAACTATTCTGTATGATACCCTAATGATAGAAACGTGTCATTATACATTTGTCAAAATTCATAGGATGTATAGCACCAATGGTGAGCCCTTAACGTAAACTATGGACTGTGAGTGATGATGATGTGTCAATGCAGGTTCATCGATTGTACCAAGTGTATCACTCTGGTGGGGATGCTGATAATGGAGGGGGCTGTGCATGTGTGGATGCAGAGAGGATACGGGATATCTCTGTACCTTTTGCTCAATTTTGCTGTGAACCTAAAACTTCTCTAACACAAAAAGTCTACTATAAAAAGCTCAAAGGCCACCAGTAGCCCTTACCCGCATAATAGTTGCGTGTGAATGCTTTTGTAAAGTGAAAATATTGTTCTGCTCGAGGGTGATTTTATTTTTTGGTTCTAAATAAAAGTTCTGTGTATCAGATTTACTGAGGATGGGGGTATATTGTAGTAAGTCTAGAGAGTTTATAGGTTTGCAAACAAATTAACTAGCATTTTTTAAAAGTTAACATAACACAAATATAGCTAAGGTATATTTATACCTTGTTCTCAACTTACAAAGGCATATCTTCAAGTACCATTACTGTTCAAAGACTCTTCTTTATTATTTATTTATTTTTTTCTTAATTGAGACAGAGTCTCCCTCTGTCACCCAGGCTAAAGTACAATGACACAGTCTTGGCTCACTGCAACCTCCGCCTCCTGATTTCAAGCGATTCTCCTGCCTCAGTCTCCCCAGTAGCTGGAACAGGCATGTGCCACCATGCCCAACTAATTTTTGTATTTTCAGTAGAGATGACGTTTCACCCTGTTGGCCAGGTTGGTCTCAAACTCCTGACCTCAGGTGATCCCCCAACCTCGGCCTCCCAAAGTGCTGGGATTACAGGTGTGAGCCACGGCGCCTTACACAAAGACTCTATTCTTTGAGAGAACAGAAATAAACAATGCCCAGGTGTCCATGGGAAAGACTGTTCTATCTCTGCCCTCGCACAGGTTGAAAGGTCTATGCAACAAAATGAACAAATCGGGGCTTTGGTGACAGACGCAGGCATTAATTCCTACCTATTAACTATGTGGCCTTAGGGAAATTACTCTCTCTCTCGGAATCTGTTTCCTCACACCAGTTGAATCAGATCCTCTGAGATGGGGTACAGGCATATTTTTAAACTCCCAGGTGATTCTGATGCAAAGTCAAGTTTGAGAGCCCACGCCCTAAAGCTAGTGGTTTCCAAACTATAGCATGTACCACAATCTCCTGGAGGGTGTATAAAACCCTGGCTGCCGGGCCCCACCTCCAGAGTTTCTGATTCTGCAGGTCTGGGGTGGAGCAGGTTTGCATTTCTAACAGGCTTTAGGCGATGCTGGTGCTGCCAGTCTAGGAAGTGCACTTTGAGAACCATTGCTAAAAGTACACGAATTACTTGTTGTTCCCCTTGAGCAGTATCTCTGTGAATCCTCATCAACATTCTGCTCCAAATTATTCAAAATCCCTTCTCTCCTAATCTTTCTTTTTCACTCTCAGTTCCCACCAATCCTTGGCAGTATGGACGTTCCTCTATGCCCATTAGATACTAATTAGAATGATTTCTACCACAGCACTAAAATCAGGATGTTACATGATATTTATTTATAACCCTGTTGTTCAACTAAGCCTCAAAGTTCCCCTCAGGCAAAAGTCCTGCTCTTTTTATCCCTGACTTTGAGCAAAATGGCACATAATGGGAGGATAATAAATGGTTGTGTTAAATGTAAATAATTCATTAGCATATATATGCTATATATAGCTATAACTATATAACTCATTAGCATATATATAAACACCTAGTTTCAGACCCATTTCCCTGTGAAAGAGCATCTCAAATAATGGTGCGAACCTCATCCTCATGTATCAGGACCTTTCAAGTTCTTTGAAGAAACACATGTAGTGTTTTGCTTTGTAAGAAGAGACATGTATTATTTATAGCCTTATTCTTGTTAACATCTTTTCACACCTCTGGACGTCAGCCTGACCATGTTTGTTCCTGTCAGCCTCCACATACTAAACCTGATAACCACAAACACCTAACACTCATTGCACTATGACTAAAAATACCTAATTTTCCAAACAAGTGTTTCTCACTTGTTACACAGGATGAAAATAGAGAACAACAAAGTGAAGGCTTGCTGTTTTCCCAATCTGCAGTTCAGGCTAGTAAACAGTATGAAAAGCACAATGAGAACGTCTGAATGAGCCCCTATGGGTGCCCTGATGTCTCCGGCCCAACGTCTGTGGAACAAATGTCTGCTATATAAGGTGGAGGCCAAGACCATGCTGCTATCCTTTAACCTCAGGGTCTGTTTATAACTTGTTATTCATTACACTGCTAATCTTTACCGGGAGGCCAAAAGCTGGCTATCTTTCCATGATACGGTGTCATAAGTCCTGTTGCAGCTTGTTCTGCCTTTGCTTTCAGCAGACATTATTACCAGTGAGCTAAAGGAACAAAAGCATGAAAAAAAAAAAAAAATAGGGAGATGACACTATGTGTCAAAGATGAGTGCAAGCTCTGGAAAAGAGTCTTTGATAAAACACAGTCTTGGTCATAGGGCCCCAAAGGGTTATAGGGGGAGAACTGTTTTGTTCGTTTGTTGTTGCTGGTCAGAATTGGCTGGTGGAAAATTGTGGGATCTTTGACTCCAGAGTGTAAGGAACTCAGAAAAATGTCAGAAGGAGGGAAATGCCTGAAATAAAGTGCTAGGAAAGCAGGGAGGAAAAAAACCAAAAACCTGTTAACATAACGGCCTGATCTTAAGAAAGAGAATGATTCAAGGAAAGAATGAGTTTTCCTACTTAATGCAACTGTTTGAAACCCTGCCTATTAAAATGTCTCCCAAAGAGCTTTACCTTCATAATTTTCTTACTATTTTTCCATCTTCCTAATGAATTGTATCTCTCAATCCCAAAGCACGTTTCCCTAATCGAAATGATGCCTGATGCCCCACCTGTAACTTCTGTTATGTGGCAAATAGCTTCTGCATGCTTACTGTGTTTAAAACTCTATAGTAAATAAGAAGCACGTGCATGTGCACGCATGCACACACACACCCACACACACACACTGGATCCGTCTCTCTCCTCACACAGCTTTTAGGCTGCAAAACACCTAATAATAAAATTTTGCTTTAAAGATAGATTTTTATCATAAAGACATTCAGAATGAAGATAGACAACATAAGCTAAGCAACTCTCTACGACATTTGGATATTGAGGGAATAGTGGAGATGCAGAAAGACAGTCTCTGAGTAAATACAGGTTTACCATCTCAGATCTGAAAATCTGAAATCCAAAATGCTCCCAAATCTGAAGCTTTTTGAGCACTGATGTAACACTTAAAGAAAATGCTCATACAACGTCTAATGCTTCAAAGAAGCATCCAGGATTCATCATTCTCAGTGAGAATCTACATCAGTGGAGCTAGAAAGAACAAGAATTTAAATTATTACTTTAGAGTCGTGTAAGGAGATAAATTTACAGGGAGTATTTCTATGCATGTTATTTTCATAACTTGGATCAGGGTAAAACAATTAGAGAAAGAATTGCTAGAAACTTTTTTAAAGAAGACATAATCCATATGTCATTGCTTTGTAGAAAATAGAAATAATATTTCTGCTCTTACTTAAAACAATCACTATATTTTTCTTAAGTTTGATTATCACAAATTATGGTATCAACAGATTCAAATCTGTAACACCAAAATATGTTGTTGTAAAAGCCATTTCCTGCTCATCAGAAATCATCTACCCATGTAGCTCTTTGTAGAACTGTGCTCTTCTCTTAAACCATCTAATTTACCCTCCATTCACCTCTGAAAATGGGTTTTACACATTTCTGTTTTACTTTTAGGGAATACCTACCTAACTTTGATTATCATGCCACACCTTAAGTCTAGCAATTCTTTTAAATTGTAACCAAGACTTAGTATAGCGTGCCCTGTTACACTCTATGTTGAAGTATGTCATACCATATATAGCAAGTAGTTAAGAGCAGGTTTATCAAAACAGAACAAAAAATTTCTCCTTGTTATTTTAGAATATCTCAAAAACGTGCCTCTAAGCATTAACTCATGGCTTAATTAATGCATGATTTCCTCTTTAAAATTAGAAACAGGAATGAACAGTGCAGCTTAATAATTTTCATTTGCTCTTCTTTTCCAAGCATTCTAATTAAGGCCTGGTTCTGAGACCTGATTAAGCAGCTTCTACATCTGACTGCAGTTTGCAGTTATCCCTGCAAGGCAGGATCTCAAGCTTATTTTGAGTGAATGGGAACAGTCTAGGATGGAGCAAGATGACGGGATATACTGTGAAAGGGGGAGTTACTTGGTTTGGGTTTTGCTCTTGTATTTAGAATTTGCCATGTGCATTGCAGAGTGCAACAACTCCATTTAATAGCAAATGTCAAAAACATCAGTCTCAGTCAAAAAACATAAGTTTATTGGAGCACTTTGTCAGGAGGATCTTGTTTTCATTGCTTTTTCATTTGACTTCTTTGAATCAAATGGTGTCAGAACAATATATGCTTTATTTTTCATTTTATATTAAGAAAATGCAAATGAGGTCTGTGGTTTCACTATCCAATGTTCTTAATCTCTTGGATTCACTGTATTCATGAAATTCATTTGAGGTATATTTTTGATGGCTTTCACAGAAAAATGTGAAGAAAAAAACATTAGCAAACATGAAAAATTTCAAAATTTTATAGTAATTTGAACAGCCCTAAAGTACTTAAATACTTCAGAATATTTTTTAAATATTGAAAAAGTCGCACTGCAATATAGACAGTATTCATAAAATGTTTCTAATATTCAGAAAATAGATATCTAAGTTGTCCTTTGTAACATAGGAGTAAAAGTCAAAACTCCTGTTAGGTAGGGTAAAGTCAATGTTTTAGAAGCTACACAGATGTCCACCACCACCACCACCACCTTCGTTTTAAAAAATATATTTTAGCTATTAAGGTGGTGTCAGCCAAAGGGACTACCATAAATGTAATTGAGTAGAATGCAAACGTGAGAAATTGAGAACTGGGCTTCATTCTTTCTCTATAATTTACCACTGCTCTTATATTCTCTGTATTAAACTTTCATGCCTCCTAAATCCCTGTTTCATTTTCCTGGGGTAATGTTAACTCATCCCAAGAAGTCACTTAACTAACTCATTAAATAAATTCATAATGTTTCACAGTCTCTCCCTTACCATCCCCATTGCCAAAAGCCCACACCAGACCAATAATGTCTTTGCTTCAGTATTGTCCCCCCGATGTGTTCTCAGTGCTTCCGTCCTCTCCCTCCACACCTGCCTGCATGGTGGAGTCACGTGGCTCTTCTTTCTCAACACTTGGTTTACATTATTCCCCAGTTTAAAAACTTCAGCCACATCCAGATCAATCACTGGGGACCTTTAAATTCTGTATCTCTTGCTACCTCTGAGCCTCCCTTCTTTTTTTTTTTCTTTATTTTTATTTTTTGAGATGGAATCTCATTCTGTCACCCAGACTGGAGTGTAATGGCACGATCTCAGCTCACTGCAACCTCTGCCTCTTGGGTTCAAGCAATTCTTCTGTCTCAGACTCCCGAGTAGAGATGGGGTTTCACTGTGTTGCCCAGGCTGGTCTCAAACTCCTGAGTTCAGGCAATCCACCCGCCTCGGTCTCCCAAAGTGCTGGGTTACAGGCATGAGCCCCTGCACCCAGCGAGTGTCCCTTCTAAAATGACCTTCTCCATTACTGTTTGCTTACACAAATCCTAGACACACTTGAAATCACTGGTAGTTCTTGTCAAACGCCAGTTTCAATTCAGTGCGTTTGTGATGGAGCCTGAGATTCTGCTGTGATGTTGTCGCTGGTGGTACATGGACAACACTTGGAAGAACAAAGATTTAGGTAACTCTTTTTTGTCAGAGACATACCGGTCTCCGGCAAGGGCTTGTGTGAAGGGCCAGTAAAGAAAACTATATTCAGATTTTATTGTATATAGGTACCATAAAATATCTATGTCTGATTGAGGTTAATGGATCAAGTTAAAGACTAGGCAAATTTTAAATTATTTTCAGGAGTTATACATTTATATAGTAGGGCATGGTTAATAACTTTGTACATACATACCACAGAATTGTCAATACATAAATAAATAAATGGAACTCAAAAGGATAATTAAAGCTTCTGAAGCAGCTATCCTAAGTGTTTTTAAGTAAATACAACTCAAATACTAGCCCAAGTTTCATGACGAAACTTGGTGTAAATACTGTAGCTCTGTCCTCCAGGGCCATGCATCATGAATTTATTTGTTTTTGCTCAGTCACTCACTCCTGCCTGCAGTGATCCATGAGCTGGATTCTCTCCATCTGTTCCACTACCTGGAGTCCAGTACCCTGTAGCAAATGGTAATTTTGGGTTTGTCTTTAATCTCTGCATCATTTGGAGAGCTGAAAAAATACCTTTCAAAAAATTCCTGGTCTTTGTAGTGTTATAGGGTTTATATACTTTTAAATAAAGCATGCGTTTATTTTAAGAAGATCATAATTTCTACTTGGTTTCCCATGTGGAGTATTGATGTAGATTAACAATCCAACTGAACAATCTTTAAACAATAACAACTCTTAATTACACCGTCCAGAAAATACAGGAAAGTAAAAACAATCCAATGTGCCCCGTGTTTCAAATACAACATTATTAAATATATAGCTTCAGTGCTTTTATTGAGTTCATTTTCATGATAAAGGCTTAAACCTTCTCAACTCTGGGGGTCCAAAGAAGGCTTTTATCTTGTGGAAAATAAATTCAGCACTTCTGTAAGTCTTCCATACATGTAATTCAATTTTTATATAATAGAAAATTTTGTCAATTTTATAAAACCTGATAAAATAAGCATTGTCAAATAATGAGTGCTGTTTATTCCACGTGTAATATTTTATCTTTTAATAAACTATAAGCTTATTATAAGCAGTGTCTATTAGTCTTGTAATAAGTCCTGAAACTCCAACTAACTTGAATTCCATTTTGCTTAGTCCAAGGTTGGACATGTTACTCGATCAAGCCAGTAAAAGACCTTGCCTGAAATGGTTATAATTACATTGGGAAGAAAAGTTCTGTTTCTACTAGGTTTGCTAATTTAGGAGAATGTGAGAAGTCCCTGCCATGGGGGAAAGTATATAAATTTGAACAAGTAGCAGAAAGAGAGAGGTTGGAAGGAGAGGAGAGGAAAAGGCAAGGATGAGGAGAGAAGAAATTTGACAGTATTGAATTTTAGAACCAACTGGTAAGGTTCTAATACCTGAAGCTTTTCTTTAAATCATGTGAACTACTCCCAGCAGCTTTTCTAAACTAAAAGATGAACTCCCTTATTTTGGTTAATCTAGTTTGAATAAAAAATATATGACTACTATACTACATCCATACAGAATGTGTTCAATCTACTGAAATTGGTGGCAGGGGGGCGGTCCTTGTTTGTTTACTGAATTGCTGTTTTTTCATCTGCTCGATTCCATTTGGGAATGCAACACTTGTACATTTCTGTAGCCATTCTCAATGCTCTTGTTTCATAAGGTAACAAGTATTCAATTTTATGACTGCATTATCTTCCAGTTTGGAAGAATATACTAGGAGTATCTTTAAAGCATATGACAAATAAAAAAAAAAAAATTCTTTTTTTTTTTTTTTTTTTTTGAGATGGAGTCTCACTCTGTCACCCAGGCTAGAGTGCAGTGGCACCATCTTGGCTCACTGTAAGCCCCGCCTCCTGGATTCAAGTGATTCTGCCGCCTCAGCATCCCAAGTAGCTGGGACTACAGGCACGTGTCACCACACCCAGCTAATTTTTATATTTTTAGTAGAGACAGGGTTTCACCATGCTGGCCAGGATGGTCTCGATCTCCTGACCTCGTGATCCACCTGCCTCCTCCTCTCAAAGCGCTGGGATTACACAGGCATGAGCCACTGCGCCCAGCCAAGAAATAATATTTTGTCTGATTTTTTTTCTGTCTATATTGGACCTGAAGCCAAGAGAAGAAAAGATTATCTTTCTTTTCCTCTCCCAGATACTCCAAATGCCAACAAGGTTTTGCCTGTATGGAACCCATAATGGTTGGCAAGTCAGTACATTTGTGTGCCAAAAAACTCTGAAGGTTAAAGTCCTACCCCAAATTGTGTAGAGCTCAACAAGTTTACCCTAATGACAATTTGAAGAATATACTTGTCAATTTTTCTGAGCCTTCTTATAAACTCAGAGTGAATCAGGACTCTCAAAACTGCTACTCCTGTGGTGGCTGCAAAATTTAATATTATTTCCTGTTTAATGAAAGTGACATACATGGAGTCTAGAACCAAAATTAGATTTTATGAATAAATAGGAAAGAAGGAATGGAGAGCAGTGGAATCCTAAATCCAAAAAATTGACTCCATCATTGAGCCCTATCTAAGTACTGAAGCCCTTGTTAGGAAGAAGAAGCCTATTGTAATAAAAGGAGTTTTTTGCTTTGTTTTCTTAAGTTGGAGACATGCAGAATTATTAACCCTAAAAACATGTCTCTAAAATATGAATCAATTTATTCCTATCTCTGGCTTCCCTAAGGTTGTTAATTTCAGCTCTCATCTTCCTGTGGCACCTCTCTAGCAGCTTCACAAAGTTGAGCCATCCTCAACAGGGGGAGCCTTTTCTTCCCATCCTAATCTCCATTCTTTCTGTGAGAGTAAATCATCATCTAATCAGTCATGGAAAGAGAAGAGTTGAAGTAGTGACATATTTCCAGAACAGACATCACAGCGTTGCTCCTCACGGGCAAGGTCCCCCATCAATACTGCCCCAGTGATTACATCTCATACTCCAGACATTCTGAGTTCTCTCTTGGCTTCTCTTTGCCAAACTCCCTTAAGCTACACAGCCACCTTCTCTGGTAGACCATGGTCTTGCTATTGGTGAAAGATTTCCAAAACCCTTTGGCTTTTTTCTCCTCAAAGACAATAAATCTGGTGCTAATGTTTCACAAAGGATTCTCTTTCATTATGCTACAAATTTATGCTTGAGTCGTAGTTGAGAGAAAACAGCATAATATAATGCTTAGGATGTGAACCATTTACCTCTGCCACTTAATAACTATGTGACCTTAACTTTTGTATGATTTAAACTTTACATTTCTCATATGTAAAATGGAGAAAGCAACAATACCTCACACGTGTTGTGGTATGTTGAGAATTAATGTGTGTGTGGCTATGTTGAGAATTAAATTAATACATGTAGAGTTTATACAATGCCTGACACATAGAAAATGCTATATAAGTACATGCTGTTATTGCTTCCTGAATTCTCCTCTTTCACTGTTTCCTCTACCTTGCATCCTCCTTTTACTACTTTTACAGACACACAGACACATACCTCCCTACCCTCACACACAAAACCACATACATATTCCCCCCTCAATTAAGTTAAATCCTTAGCTTGTTACTTTAATGGGAATTTACTGCTTAACAAGCTTTACACCACTTCGGGAATTTGTGCCTGTTATAAACAGATTAAAAATTAACATCTTTAAGAACCTTGTCTTATCACAAATTTCAATCCAGGTTTAGAGGCAAATCTACAAGAGTTATTTTCAAGTCGGTCTGATAAATGTACTGTTAAAGCTAGCTCTACTTTTTTTTAGTAAAATGAAAGGGAGGATGGAAAGAAGGAAGGAAGGAAAGAAAGAAGGCTGGCTCGCTCTAAGGAAAATCATAAAACTGCATCAAAATTCACTAGAAAACAATCCCATTTCATATTCCACTAAACGCCATAGGAAATGACATTTGCTATAGTAAGAAAAGCAGATGGTGGAAAGAGAGTGGAAAATAAAACTCCTTGAACATTGAGAATGAAAATGCCACTGTGAACATTTTGGGTCCCTCTGACGTGTTCCTTTATCAAGTTGTAGCCTCCAAGACAACCACTTTCTTCATTATAAGCATGCCTTCCAGCCTGAAATAGTTTTGTGGGGCTTCCAAAGTAAGAAGTGAGTGGTGTTTTGGATGTGTGTTTGTGTGAGGTTGCATGTGAGTTCATGAGTGGGGCCAGGACAGAGAACACTGAGGGTCATTCAAACCCATGAGACAGACAACTATGACCCAGGATCCTTCGCCAGCAGCACAGTGATTCATCCTCTCAGGCACAAGTACATCAAGTCCTCTGTTTTCTCTTAGTTCACATTTGTCCTCTTCAAACTAATGAGTCATAAGTTGGAAATATGTATGAAATAAGCTAGCATAATATGTCACTGAGTTATTTCTGGTGATTCAATATACACATCCTAGGACACCAGGCATCTGAAAGGCAAATTTTTAAATTCAAGAGATTTATACAAAGCAGATACAGTTGATTGTGTAAGAAAGAAGAAAATCAGGTGCAAGAAGAAACGGATCCTGGTAAAATGATTAACTTTCAGTGAGGGGGGTAAACTATTTCTTCCTGCTCTCAAAAGGATAATTTTCTTCAGAGGAAATTGCATAAATTCTTGGTCACTTGAATTAGCAGAGAACTCTTCTCGCCAAAGTTTAGTGCTGGGAAACAACTGATACTTTGGCCTCTTGCAAAGCGATTCTACCTCTCCACAGCAAATATGAGCTTCATTCCTTAATGCAAACAGAATTCATACCTTCCCATTCATATCTTCAAACCTCATTTACCTGAGAAATCAGAGGATTTCCTCTTATGAAGAAGTTTTATCATGAGAAAATGGAAACCTGAAAACATAATGCCTTGCCTGATAATGACCAATGCAGAAGCTTTTCCCATACTCATTTGTCCAGCAATTACTTGTTGGGTACCTCCCTTGTGTCAGGTCATAGATATCCAAGGCACTGAGGAGGCAGCAGTCCACAGGCTGACACTGCCCATTTCCTTCTGGAGCAATGGAGTAAGACAGGCACTTAGCAAATATTAAGTTGTTGCAAAAGTGACTGAGGTTTTTGCCATTACTTTCAATGGGAAAAGTCGCAATTGCTTTTGTGCCAACTTAATAGTAACAGAAGTCATGCCCATGACAATCAGGGGTATAAAGAGCAACAGACATGGCCACCTTGCTTGTTTGGGTTTAGAAGAGGCATGTATGATGAGGACCTGAAGATGTGAAATTCAGCTGAGACTCCAGAAATTGGAGAATGAGAAGGCATTGGCAAGAATATTTCAAAGTAAAGGAAAGGTCACGGCAAGGCCCTGAGGCTGGAAGGAGAATGGAGTTTCTGAGAAGCTGACATAGGAATGTAACTGGAGCACAAAGAAATAGAGATATGGGAGATGAGGCTGGGGAAGGCAGGGGTCAAACCGGCAAGATATTCTAAGCCATGCTGAGAGCAGCTGACTTTCTCAAAAGGGTAATTACAAATCACTGGAAGCTGACAGAGAGACAGTCACATGTGCATTTTTAAAGATAACTAGCTTTTATAAAGAGAATTTGTGGAGGAGAAAAGAAAAAGAAAAAGAAAATGTCCGGGGCAATATAGAGGTTCTCCAACATCTGGATCCAAGATAATGTCTATGGGGGAAAGGAAATGTAAAAAAGGCTGTGATAAACTGAGAAAGCCTTATCAATAAGACTTGTTTTCATGCATGTAAAAGATGGAGCTGGATGAAAGAAAAAAAATCAAATGGGAGTGAAAGGGGTCTCTGTAAACCCACCTCTGTGATTTTTTTTTTTTAAATCTTCCTCTCAGTATCACACATATGCTTATAGCTTAACTAACCTAACTTTCACTAGTCTTCCAACTCTCAGTTCCCTCTTCCTCACTGTGTTATATAATTAACTTCACAATAGAATTCATAGTTGAAAGACCTTCTTGTCAAAGTTTTAGCAGAACAATGGGAGGAATTGTTATTACTCAGAGAGGGTAGCCTGGGCCAATCGATAACTAATAGGATTGGTGTTATCTCCCTTTTGGTAAGCTGGGAATACATCCTCAGACTTGTATGGAATTTTTTGTATTTTTTCTTTTTTAAAAATTATTTTTCTGTATTTAAGGGGCACAAGTGCGGGTTTCTTTTTTTATATACACTTTAAGTTCTAGGGTACATGTGCACAACGTGCAGGTTTGTTACAGAGGTATACATGTGCCATGTTGGTGTGCTGCACCCATCAACTCGTCATTTACATTAGGTATTTCTCCTAATGCTATCCCTCCCCTAGCCTCCCACCCCCTGATAGGCCCTATCCAAAACTGAGCCCTTAAAAGGAAAACACAAATGATTAATGTTTTCAGAGTGTCAAAACCA
Organism: Chlorocebus sabaeus; assembly: GCF_047675955.1. Lineage (NCBI taxonomy): Eukaryota > Metazoa > Chordata > Mammalia > Primates > Cercopithecidae > Chlorocebus > Chlorocebus sabaeus. Next base: position 62,581,857 of record NC_132906.1, on the reverse strand, counting down.
TGGAAGACATCTAAGATCTCTGCATGTGAGTTATGAGCACTGAGGAGTTCAGTAACTCAAAGTTACTTTGAATAACTTCTTGATTATTCTCTAAAGGTAATAACTCAAATTTTCAATTAGAATAATGATGAAGAAATGAAGAATGGCAGCCATTCTCTTCCTGAATGACCAAATTTATTTTAGCTGAAAAGGTCTTGAGGGAAAATAATGATGTCCAACTGTAATTGCTTCCATTGTTTATTCCCATTATCCTGAAACTTGACAACATTGACAGGTTTCACAACAGCCTTTCAGATGGTAGACTGCATACTACCCATCTTTATGCAGCCTTTGAGTCTTTAAATTATGAACAAGATTAAAACATCGAACAATTCTTTTCTCTGCCAATCCCTAACAATTTTATTCACCAAAAAGCAAATTGATAGTTGTCACTCAAGTTATTAGAGGATAATATTACTGCTTGAGCTTTCCCCACTACTTAAGCGGCTTTCTGAATGGCCCTTGTGAAGCACCTACTCCAAAGCTGGTATCACTGGCTTCCTCTAGAATCTTGGTACTACCTAAAATTAACATTATTTGCATCAAAATCACTTATTTTACATAAATCATTGTTACAACTGCCTTTTTTATTGGTACAAATCACCGCCTAAAATTTAACACCCCTCTCACCGAACAGTTCAACAAACTGAAGAAAATTCCCCAAATGTGGTTGGTTGATTTGGAAGTTCATAATTGTATATTTCAGATCATTGGTTTCTTTATGTGACATATCTTCATTCAAAAATCTCAGTTTTTACTGTTTGTTGTGTTTTATCACTTCTTAAAATTTATAAAAACATATTCTTTTCCCAAAAGGCACATGTACTGTTATAATCTTTGAAAAGATGATGAGCAGGGATTTGACTCCAAGCCTCAAAATAACAAGTGTGATTCTTTCAGCTGACATCTCCATAATATTCATGCCAACAGGCATGATCCTACTCACACTGCTGACATAGAAACTGGCCCCTTGCACCAACTGTCAGAATCCAGAAGACACACGACCTCAGAAAGGATGCGAGCCAAAGGCAACACAGGAACAGCAATGAAAGGAGAAGACTTAATGTTTCCACAAGACGAAGTGGAGAAAACCAAAAGTACATAATTCCAGGCTCCAATTCCGACATATTCCTCACATGATTCTCTTTTCTTATAACAAAAAGATCCACCAGTGAGCAGGATATGCTCACTTACCATGAGTCCAGCCTAGCCTGATAATCCTGCAAGCACTACCACAAAGAGGTGGACATTCCAGGAAGACTCAAACATGACCCTGCATTGTTGATAGTTTTTGTCCTCCAACTGCCTTCTTGGCAGGGCACCTGCTTAAAAAAATTGGCAACATGCCATGACAAAGTTCTGGCTTGTTAAAGGTAGCCTTTTACTCTTGGCAACCAAGTGCATTTTATTTTCCCCTGAACTAGAATGTTTCTGATATTCCATTAGTCTTAGCTCCAATTCGTACTCAGTGTCAGGGGCTCCACACTGACCGCACTATATTGTCAATGACAGTAACATGGCTGACATTACCGGAGCTCAAGACAAAACAGAGGTGAATTGAGAGTGAAGAGTGCTGAATTAAGTGGGGTCATCCCTGCCAGAAAATGTTGTATATGATAGGTTCTCCTTATTAATTCTATACCAAATACTCTCTCATCCTAGGTTATTCTCGTCTAGTTGTATGACTTCAAATATCATCTGACAAGAGCCAAATATCTATTTGTAGACATTTGTATTTCTCCCCTAAACCCTGGAAACATACTCACTTATTTATTTGACATATACACTTGGATGACTGAAGGTAAATGAAACTTTAAATGAGCAAACCCAAATATTTGATTACTTCAACACCTTCCCACTACCTGTTCACCCCCCAGTCATCTTCATCTCAGTTAATGGTAGCTCCACTCTATCAGTTGCTCAGCCCCAAAACTTAGAGTATCCTTGACTTCCTTCTTATTTTTAGACTTCACAACCCAACCATTCAGAAGTCCTATGAGCTCTATTATTAAAATATATCCAGAATTTGCCCAGTTCCCAACATCTTCCCACCACCACCCAAGTGCAGACTCATCTCTTCTCTCAGGGCCAGTATCAATAACCCTTTAATTGACATCTCTGGTTCCATTCTCTCCTTCCCAACTTTCACTGAAGCCATTCAGTCTCCACTTAACAAAGTTAAACCTTTAAGGCAAAGATCCTTGCTGATTAAAACTCTTACAGTTTTACATCTCACTCAGAATAGAATCTTAAGTTTCTACCATGAATCACAAGGCTTTCCTTGATCCAGTCCTGTGCTTCCTCCCTTGCCTCTAATCCTACTGCCCTCTCTCTCTTTCCGCTTCAGATACACTGGCTTACTTGGTTTTTCTTATACATACCAGGCATCCTCTTACTTGAGGCTTTTTGCACATTGCTGTTTTCACTTCCTGAAATGCTCATTTTCAAATTACAACCTACAACTTTTCCTAACTTCTTTCAAAAACTTCCCAGATTCCTACCTAAAATTACCTCCCTATTGAGTCATTTTGTACCCTCTCATCATGCTTTATTTTTCTTCTTCCCATTTACCTCTATATTTTTTGCTTATGTGTATATTTTTTGTTTACTCCCACTGGATTGTAATTCATGCAAACAAATTCTCCTTATTTGGTTCACTGCTACATTTCAGCTCATGATAGCCCATCCATAATAAACCTTCGCTGTATATTTGTTAAATGAATAAATGAAAGAATAAAAATAGATCCAAGCAGGAATCCCTGAAGACATCATGATATTTGGGGACTGAGGAAATAAAATTAAGAGAACCTTGTATGAAATACTGAGTAGTCTCCAAAGAGTGGGCAAGTAAACCAGAAGGGCCAGTGTCACGGTAACCAACGGAAGCTCTATTTTAAGTTAAATAACGTGGTTAACATAGTAAAACGCTAGAGAGGACTGGCCAGTGAAGTGTGAGAAGAATGAAGGGTGATAAAGACTCAGGGTTAAGTGAGGAAAGAGTTTTAAAAAGAAGATGATGATCAACACTGTCAAACATTGTTGAAGAATCAAGTATGATCAAATGGCATTGAGTGTGTAAAACAGAGGTTAATAAGAGCAGCTTTGCTGGAATGTTGGAAATGAGAATCTGCAATGGGCTCAAGAAGCTGCAAGAAAAGAAAGAAATGAAATAATGAGTACAGAAAAATCTTTAAGGAAAATTTTCTGTAAATAGAAACTGTAGAGGCTAAAGATTCAATGAAAAATTAACTTGCAAAAGTCAGATTAATAGGACAAAAGGCACACAAACTTATTTGACGTGTACATGTGAGAGCCTTTAGAATGAAGACCCAAAGATACATGGGAAATTGTTCGTTTTACGCTTAGGTTTGGCAAAGTATGAACAGCCATGTAGAAATGGGATTTGACAGACAGGGTATGATCTAATGCTAACAGACTGAGTGGGGAAACTCAGCAAGGCCTGTGTGTCTAGATCCTTCTTGGCCTCTCTGAGCATGTATTTCCTCCTTCAGAATATGGGGCAGGATTATCTCTGGAATGGAGGTCTTATGACATACACTCCAAACAGGGTAGGTCAGATTATTTATGGCAAGTTTTTACACAGAAAGGCAGAGGGAAATTTAGAGTAATGCTTTTTATGTTTTACAACTAACTTCGGGGAGAAAGAATTTTGATTTCTATGGCCCTGCCTTGAGGAAGAAGGCTTCTAGTTTCTATAGATAGTCTCCAGGGAGAATGGGACTGAGAGACAGGAAAGCAGAAGAAGGTCCAAGAAAAACTTGCTTCTGAGGTCTTCATTTTGAAATACTATTTTCTGAGAAGACGAAAGAAGACGAAGAAGACGACGAAGACGAAGATGAAGAAGAAGAAGAAGAAGGGGAAAAAGAAGAAGAAGAAAGAAGAAGAAGAGGAAGGAGGAGGAGGAGAAGAAGAAGAAGAAATGAAGCAAATTGAAATAGGATGTGGAGTAACATGGACATTTCCTTTTTCAGACAGATGATATTATACCATCTTGTATGTGGATGAGAATAACCTTGTAGAGAAGAAAAACTAGGCCGGGCATGGTGGCTCATGCCTATAATTCCAGCACTTTGGGAGGCTGAGGTGGGCAGATCACCTGAGGTCGGGAGTTCAAGATCAGCCTGACCGACATGGAGAAACTCCGTCTCTACTAAAAATACAAAATTAGCCAGGCGTGGTGGTACATGCCTGTAATCCCAGCTACTCGGGAGGCTGAGGCAGGAGAATCGCTTGAACCCAGGAGGTGGAGGTTGTGGTGAGCCAAGATCATGCCATTGCACTCCAGCCTGGGCAACAAGAGTGAAACTCCGTCTCAAAAAAAAAAAAAAAAGAAAAAGGAAAAAGAAAAACTAATCATGCAGGAAGAACAGAGAGCAGTAGAAATAATATCTGATAACTGAACTTCATTCCCCTTTGCCCAAAGGCATTTTTGTCCTTGTCTCATTTCTGAAGATTGTGCTTTTTTAATTCACTAAGAAATTCAAAGATCACCCAAACTTGCCATCTTGCTTTCCATTGGTCTTTTCCAAATATGAACAGTTGTAAATCTTGTGTACAATCAGATATGATCAAAACATAATCCAGTTTACATCTAAGCATATGCTAAGCAGGAAGATATTTTCTATTACATTTCATTGAGAAGAAATGATGTTTGTGACAACTTCATTGATTCATGATCTGCTAAAATGTTGTGATTGAAAAACAGCAGTCTCAGGTCTGGCCATGGAAAGTGGGTGGCTGTGGTGGAGTGAAGAACAAGATCTTTGGAAATGAGGAGGTTCCGAATTTGGGTGACCACGGTAACGGAAATACACTCAACAGAAGCATATTGAAAATACCAAGAGTTTGGTAAGATTCATGTTCACAAGAGAGGAGCAATAAATCAAGTGCTAATCCTTTAAGAATTGATGTCTGACATAGTCCAAATGTCTCTGAATGTCTGCCATAAAGAGGCACGAGAGGGGACTGAACCTTTATGTTTGAGCTTCACTGGAGCTGGTATTCTTACTTTGTGTACCTTCCCTGGGTGATCTCAACATCTCCTACCACTTTAATGATCAACTGTATGTTAGTGTCTCACAAAGACACATCTCCAGTAATGCTCTGTACTCTGAGCACCAGATCATATAGCCACCTACTTACCCAACACCTTCACAAGCCCAGAAATTACATACATATAAAACTAAAAGTCTCTCATTTCTTCTTAATTGCTTGAGAAAGAAAAGTCAACCCCAATCTTCATATCCCTATACCTGTCAGGCCACACATCTATAGATTGAACCACTATTAATTCTAGTTCCTAGATCTCTCTCAGATCTGCCTATTTCTCCAGACTCTTCTGTCACAAGTCTGCTTCAGGAGACCATCATTTCTTGCCTGGGTCTCTGCAGCAGCTTCCTGATAATTACTTCTGCCTTATTTCTTCTTGGTTTCTATGCAGAAAAATGATTAAAGGGAAAAATGACTGAAAGAAAAGACAACCTACTAGAATTTCATTTTTTTATTATTGTTTTTATTGCCCAATTTTTTGGTATTTCCAACTTAAAAGAAAATGGCCTATTGTGCACAGCTTGGAGGAGGCAGACTGTACTTTCCATCACAGTTATTGAAAGAGAACAGGTTTTTTTCCTTCCCCAACCTCTAGTACCTAAGGCATGAGCATACAATTTAGGTTCAGACAATTTGATACAAGCACTCAGGACTTTGAATCTGGAGTAGTAAATAAGGTGAAAGAACATTTAGCTGTTTCACTCACCAATAACACCATCCAGAGGGTGAAGCATCAGCAGAGCCACAGGTGGGAATGGAATATTTTTCAGCAGTGCCAGTGCTAGTGGTGGTGTCCTAGGCAGATGGTTCTGATGAATCACGATGGCTGTGGCCCCAGCTAACCAGACTTCATTGGTTCTGTCACATCTTCTGAGTCTCACTGTCCAACTATCTTGTTGATTCTATAAGTATTCCCAAACCTGGTGAAACATTCTCTTCTGTTTGAGCTAACTAAAATCATGTTCTATTGCTTACAATGCAAATTCTGATTGACACAGACCAGTTAAGAAGTTATAATAATTTAGGATAAAGAGAATAGTGACCTGAATTAAAACAAGGGCAGTATGATAGAAAAAGGAAGGCAAGATTGAAAAATAGGAGTTAAAATTCACAAAAATGTATTGGATATTGGGATAAAGAGAAGAAAGTCTCAGTTGATGGTTTTTGCCTGGGTAAATAAAGTGGTTGTCAATAGTTCTAAACACAATAAAGATAGGAAAATAATACTAATGAAGGAGTTGGGCAGATGGCAGGGGTGAAGGAGATGTGGTGGTGGGACTAATTACTATTTTATAAAAACTGAGTCTGAGATTTTAAGATAATGCTATGGGAGACAGATGGATGAATCTGTGGGAAATGTCAAGGATAAAGATAGAGAATTTAAGTCATCAGGAACTGAAATCATGAAAGGAAATGAGATCATTCTGGAAGAGTTCACAGCATGACAACAGTGGGTCGAGGATACACATCTAAAAAATACCATAATTTAAGAGACGAGCTTAGGAAGAGAGGCCTAGAAAATAAATCACATCATTCTGGACCACAGTTTTTTCTTGAGATGATTTGAATTTTCCTTGGACATGTAGTGCTACTTAAAAATCATTTCTTGTCTTTGGAAGTTTGTGAGAAACAATTTCAAATAATTATTTGCTCACGTTTCTAGCCAAAGATCTAAGCCCCATGTTCTTTTCCGAAGACTTCTGTCTTCCAGGTTTGAAGAACAGCAAATCCCTCTGCATTTTAGGCAATATCTGAAATATGAAGAGACTTGCCTATCACTAATACTTCCATATACATCTCTAAGTACAGAGTTTCTCTGCTTTCCCCTGGGACCACCCTGAGTTTATGGGTTCCAAAGAAGCAGAGCCCTGCTTTAGCCATTCAGTTAGGATCTGCTTAACCCACAAGAGATTTACCAGTTACTCCTCAGGTTTTTTTTTTCTTAATTTTGTTTGTAATTGACATGTAATAATTGTACATATTTGTGGGGTACAAAGTAAACCTTGACAAAAGTATACAATGTGTTATGATCCAATTTCAGCGTAATTAGCATATCATTCCAAATTGTTTGTGCATGTTGGGAAAATTAAAAATCCTCTGTTCCAGATATTTAAAACTACACACTAAATTATTCTAACTTTATTCATTTGACAGTGCTATAGAACACTACAACTCATTTCTCCTATCAATTGTGATTTTCTATCCACTAATCAACCTCTCCGTATCCTCTTCCTCCCTTCCCAGCCTCAAATAGCCACAATTCCACTCTCTTCTATCAGTTCAACTTTGTTAACATCTACCTATGAGTGAGAACATGCCTGAGAGTATTTCTCTCTTTTGCCTGACTTACATCACTTAACATAATGTTCTCCAGGCTCTTCCATGTTGTCACAAATGATAGAATTCCTTTTTCATGGCTGAATAATATTTCAATGTGTGTTTGTGTGTATATGTGTGTGTGCGCTTATATATATACATGTATATATACGTGATTAGTAATGTTGAACATTTCTTTATATACCTGCTGGCCATTTGTATCTCTTTTGAAAAATGTCTATTCAGATCCTTTGCCCATTTTTAAATAGGATTATCCTTATTGTAGAGCTGTTTGAGTTCCTTGTATATTCTGGATGTTAGTCTCTTGTCAGATGTATAGTTTGCAAATATTTCCTCCCATTTTACGCACTGTATCTTCATGGTTTTTTCCTTTGTTAAGAAGCTTTTTAGTTTAAAACAGTCTTATTCGTCTTTGGCTACTTTTGTTTTTGTTGTCTATGCTTTTGGTCTTACTCATAAATTTATTTATTTTTGCGACGAAGTTTCACTCTTGTCCTCCAGGCTGAAGTGCAATGGCATGATCTCAGCTCACTGCAACCTCCGCCTCCCGGGTTCAAGTGATTCTCCTGCCTCAGCCTCCTGAGTAGCTGGGATTATTGGCACCTGCCAACACACCCAGCTAATTTTTGTATTTTTAATAGAGACAGGGTTTCACCATGTTAGCCAGGTTGGTCTCGAACTCCTGACCTCAGGTGATCTGCCCACCTCGGCCTCCCAAAGTGCTGGGATTACAGGCATGAGCCACCGTGTCCAGCTAAATCTTTACCCAGAATAACATTGTGAAGCATTTCTTCTATGTTTTCTTCCAATAGTTTTTTTTTTTGCGGGGGGTAGGGAGGTTGAGATGGGGTCTCACTCTGTCACCCAGGCTGATGTACAGCAGTGTAAACATAGCTCACTGTAGTCTTGAATTCCTAGACTCAAGCAATCCTCCCACCTCAGCCTCCTGAGTAGCTATGACTACAAGTGTGCACCACCACACCCAGCTAATTAAAAAAAAGAAACATTGTAGAGATGGGGTCTTGCTGTGTTGACCAGGTTGGTCTCAATCTCTTGGCCTCAAACACTCTCCCCACCTTGGCCTTTCAAAGTGCTGGGATGACAGGCATAAGCCACTGTGCTCAGCTCTTCTAGTAGTTTTATAGTTTCAGGTCTTACATTTAAGTCTTTCATCCATATTGAGTTCATTTTTGTATATGGCGACAGATAGAGGTCAAGTTTCATTCTTATGCATATGAATATTCAGTTTTCCTAGCAGCATTTATTGAAGAGGCTATGCTTTCCCCCATGAATGTTCTTGGTTCTTTTGTCAAAAATCAGTTGGCTGTAAATAATGGATTTGTTTCTGGGTTCTTTATTCTGTTTCATTCATCTATGTGTCTGTTCTTATACTACAATGCTATTTTGATTACTATAACTTTGTAGTATATTTTGAAGTCAGGTAGTGTGATGTCTCTAGCTTTGTTCTTTCTGCTTAGGATTGCTTTAGCTATCCAGGGTATTTTCTGGTTTCATATGAATTCTAGGACTTTATCTTCTATTTCTGTGAAGAATGTCTTTGATATGTTGATACAAATTGCACTGAATCTGTAGATCCTTTAAATAGAATGGTTATTTTAACAGTATTAATTCTTATAATCCATAAACATAAATGTCTTTCCAACTTTTGTGTTCTCTTAGATTTCTTTTACCAGTATTTAGTAGTATTTTTTGTAGAAGTCTTCTACTTCCTTGGTTAAATTTATTCCAGGTTATCTATTTTTCTGGTAGCTATTGTAAATGAGATTGATTTTTTAAATCTAGCTCATTTTTACCGTGTAGAAACACTGATTTGTTTGTTTGTTTTGAGATGGAGTCTGGCTCTGTCACCCAGGCTGGAGTGCAGTGCACCATCTCGGCTCACTGCAGTCTCTGCCTCCCAGTCAGCTGGGATTACAGGCACCTGCTGCCGTGCCAGGCTAATTTTTGTATATTCAGTAGAGACGAGGTTTTGCCACGTTGGCCAGGCTGGTCTCAAACTCCTGACCTCAGGTGATCTGCCTGCCTCGGCCTCCCAAAGTGCTGGGATTACAAGTGTGAGCCACCGTGCCCAGCCAAAACATTACTGATTTTTGTATGTTGATTTTGTGGCCTGCAACTTTGCTGAATTTGTTTGCCATTTCTAAGAGGTTTGTTTTTTTTTTTTTCAGTTTTATAATGTGTTGTTCTTTTTAAGTTCAGGGATACATGTGCAGGATGTGCAGTTTTTTACATAGGTAAACATGTGTCATGGGGTTTGTTGTAATTTCATTACCCAGCTATTAAAACCTAGTATCCATTAGTTATTTTTCCTGACCTTCTCTCTCCTCCCACCCTCCACCCTTCAATAGGCCCCAGTGTGTGTTGTTCCCCTCTATGTGTTGTGTGTTCTATTTAGCGCCCACTTATAAGTGAGAACATGTGGTGCTTGGTTTTCTGTTCCCACATTAGTTTTCTAAGGATAATGACCTCCAGCTCCATTCATGTCCCTGCAAAGGACATAATCTCTTTTCAGTCGGCATAGTAATCCATAGTGTATATGTACCACATTTTCTTTATCCAGTCTATCATTGATGGGTATTTAGGTTGATACCATGTCTTTGCTATTGTAAATAGTGCTGCAATGAACATACATGTTTCACGTGTATGATAGAACAATTTACATTCCTTCAGTTATATACCTACTAATAGGATTGCTGGGTCAAATGGTCTGTCTTTCTGGCTTTGAAGTATTGCCACACTGTCTTCCACAGTGGGTGAACTAATTTACACTCCCACCAACAGTGTATAAAAGTGTTCCTTTTGCTCCACAGCCTCACCAGCACCTGTTATTTTTTGACTTTTTAAAAATAGCCATCCTGACTGGTGTGTGATGGTATCTCATTGTGGTTTGGATTTTCATTTCTCTAAGAGTATTCTGATGAAGTTTTTAGGCTTTTCTATCTATAAGATTATGTTATCTTAAAAAAGAACAATTTGACTTTCCTTTTTTCAATTTGAATGTCCTTTATTTCCTTCTCTTGCCTAATTGCTCTGGCTAGGATTTCCAGTACTATGTGAAATAAGAGTGGTGAAAGTGGCCATCTTTGTCTCACTCCAGTTCTTGGAAGAAAAGTTTTCAGTTTTTCCTTGTTTAATGTGATGTGGTCTTGTTATATTTTGCCTTTTCGTGTTAAGGTATGTTCTTTCTGTATAATTTTTAAGAGTTTTTATCATGAACGGATGTTGAATTTTATGAAATTCTTTTCTGAAATACTTTCCTGCATCTATTGAGGTTATCGTACGGTTTTTGTCCTTCATTCTGTTGATGTGATGCATCTTATTTATTGATTCACATGTCAAAACATCCTTGCATTCCTAGTAAAACTCCCACTTGATTGTGATATATAATCTTTTGGATGTGCTATTGGATTTGGTGTGGGAGAATTTTGTTGATGATTTTTGTATGTGTGTTTATCAGTGATGCTGACTTGGCTTTACAGTTTCTTTTGTTGTTGCTGGTTTTTTGTTGTTTTATGCTTTTGGTATCAGAGTAATGCTGGCCTGATAGAATGAGCTAGGAAGAATTTCTATCTCTTCAATGTTTTGGAATAGTTTAAGAATTATTAATACTTTTTAATAAGTTTGGTAGTATTCATCAAAGAAGCTATCCAGTGCTGAGCTTTTCTTTGTTGAAAGAACTTCTATTACTGATTCAATCCTATTACTTGTTATTGGTTGTTCAGGTTTTCTATTTCTTCATGATTCAATCTTGGCAGGCTGTATGTATCCAGAAATTTATTCATTTACTCTAGGTTTTCCAATTTTTCAGTGTATAGTTGTTCATAATAGACTCTCATGATCCTTTGTATTTCCATGGTATCAGCTGTAATAACTCCTTTACAATTTCTGATTTGGGTATTTTTTTATTCTTAGTTTAGCTAATGGTTTATTGATAGTTTTTTCTTTTCATTTTGCTCTTTTTATGTTTTTAGTTTGTTTTGGTTAGTTCTGCTCTGATCTTTATTTCTTTCCTCCTAATTCGGGGTTTGGTTTGTTCTTTTCTTCTTGAGGTACATCATCAGGTTGGCTATTTGAAATCTTTCTGCATTTATGATGCAAGTGTTTATTGCTATACACTTCCCTCTTAATACTACTTTTGCCATATTCCGTAGGTTTGGGGATGTTATGTTGCTATTTTCATTTGTTTCAAGGCATTTTTTTATTTTCTTATTTTCACTGACTTGTCATTCAGAAGCATGTTTAATTTCCATAGATTTACAGTTTTCAATTTTCCTCTTGTCATTGATTTCTAGTTTTATTCCACTGTGGTCTGAATACATAGAATAGATACTTGATATAATTTTGATTTTTTAAAAGTTGAGACTAGTTTTGTGGCCTAACATGTGGTCTATGCTGGAGAATGTTTATGGTGATAAGAATGTGTATTCTGGAAGGAGCAGTGTCACTGGCAGTGACAGAGGCAAGCCCCAGGTAAACCAATCCTCAGGCCACTGCGATGGTATATTTGTGTACCAGGTGACTCCACTGCTGGAGAAAGCAAGATTGTTGGTAGCAGTAATGGACCCTGGGCAGGGTGGTCCTCAAGTCCCTGGGGAGCATGCACAGGTACACAGCTGCTCTGCCACTGGAGAAGGTGGGGCCACCAGTGACAATGGCAGGCCCTGGGCAAGCCAGTTCCATGACCCATGAGGAACACATTTGAGTGTGTGACTGCTCCACTGCTGAAAACGATGAGGTTTTCAGCAGTTTGAGGTTGCTGGCAGCAACAATCCCCAAATAGGTTGGTCCTCATACCCCTGAGGGGCACATGTGAGTATACAGCTGTTCTACCACTGGAGGGAGTAGGGTTACCTGTGGTGGTAGTGGTGGCAAGTCACAGGCTAGCTGGTCATCAGGCCTCTGAGGTGCATGTGAGAACAGAGCTGCTCTGCCACTGAGGATGGCAGGGTCACTGGAGAGGCAGCAAGTCTCAAGCAAGCGGGTTTTGAGGCCCCAGAAGGATGCCAGCTCCACTGTGGGTAGGGTTAGTGTCAGTGTTGGTGGTGCTGGGCCCCAGGCAAGTTGCTCTCAGGTTCTAGACAGCATGCATGTCAGTTCCCTCAGTCCTGGGGGCAGCCTCCCCACATTACTAAACCACCTGTTCCCCAGGTTACAGTATACAGCAGGGGTTCTGGTACCAGGATGATGGCTGCAGTTGGGTCCAGCTGGTGTTGAAATGCTGCAGCCTCTCGATGAATGTGACAGGATGTTGGTAGGGCCCCATGGATATGGCAATTAGGAGGTATTGGGCCCCAGAGCAGGATGCACTCTGTTGATCACCCAACTCTAAAACAGACAATATGCTCTGGTGGCCTGGGTCCCAGAGGGTGGAGGGTAACACAGTGTAAATTCCCTCTCTTGACCAATGCAGTCATGTGGACTCCAGGCAGCTCCTATACTTGGATCACGGCCTGCAAGGTCTGTGGGGCTCTCCTATTGCTAGGGCTGAAGGCATCTGTGGTGGGAATGTGGAATGTCCTTTGCTTACCTTTCCCCTGTAGTGGGGAGTCCATCTTAGCTCCAAGTTGATCTTGGCTGAGTACTTTGCTTTTTTTTTCTACACTGCTATCTCAAGTCTCTGTGCCTCTGGGTGTCTTTGTCACTACTTTGCTCTATTCCAGTGTGTTCCTGTAGACACTATTTGACATGCGGTTATCTGTTTGTTGTTTTGATATTTCTTTGTGGAGGAGTAAAGTGCTGAGTGTCTCTAGTCAGCCTCTTGATCTATAACCCAGTTACTCCCTGGTCTTTTGATATTATTTTTTTATCTTCATTGCCTTATATCAATGAAACATTGCTGGTTAAACATGGGAGGATAGTGTTGACATTAAGAATTTCCTTTGAGTTATGAAGCCACCCTTCTATTTTGCTTTTGGTTTCCAAAGGCCTCCTCAGACTTTACTTTTGCTTCAACAAAACCACTTCTAGTTGGTGAAGAACAGGTGGTAAGAAGGAAAATAAACGTACATTAAACTATTTCCCTTGTCTTTGGGCTGAGAAAAAATAAAGAAGTGGTTGTGTTCCATAGTCCCAAGATAGGACAGATAATTCCTAACCAATGCAACAGAAAAAAAATTGAGAAGGGAAGTGATAAGCCAAGCTTAAATTAATAGGATTATACTGAGATTCAAATGTAAGAATACCAAGTTCTTACAGTGCATTTAAGAATACATGCCATTCTAAAAATACATGTAAGATACCAAGTGCAGAGTATCAGAGATTTTGAAAGTTTCAACTCAGAGCCAAGAGTTCAGGTTAGAAACAAACGGACTGGAAAACTGGAGGAGTCCTGGGGCTTGCCCTAAGCCTAGGAAGTGTTTATAGTTTATATAAGGATGTGTAGTAAGATTTGGCTCACTTAAAGTCAAGGGTAAAAAGATACAGCATCAGTGAAACTCTGGAAAACATAATGTAGTTGATAGGCAGAAGAAAAGAAAACAGACTGAACAGAAGCTGTTTGAAGTTATGACTATGGTTTGAATGTTCCCTCCAAAACGCACGTTAAAACTTAATTCCCTGATATGGCAATATTGAGAGGTGAGGCCTTTAAGAAGTGACTGGATCATGAAGGCTCTGCCTTCAGAAGTTGACTAATCTATTTATACATTAATGGTTTAATAGTAATGGATTAATATGGAAGGGAACTGCTGATTTTACAAGAGGAGGAGAAGAGACCTGACCTACCATATTAGCCCACTCAGTTTCCTCACCCTGTGGTTTTATGTACCACCTCAGGACCACAGAGTCCCCACCAGCAAGAAGGCTCTCATCAGATATGGTCCCTCAACCTTGGACCTCTCAGCCTCTATAACTGTAATAAACATATTTATTTTCTTTATAGATTACCTAGTTTCAGATATTCTGTTATAAACAGAAAAAGAACCAAGGCAGTTATTTAAAAAGCAATGAGACAGGGTCTTTAAGACAACTAAGAAAGAAAAGACAGGAAGATTATGTAAACTGAAACCAGTGGAGATTGGATAAGAATAGAAATACAGTCACTGATTTGACTATTATCAAGCCATTCATATCCTTGTCAATAGCTGTTTCTGTACTGTGACAAAGATAGAAAGCAGAAAGCAGTGTGTTACCAAGTAAATGGGAGAAGAGAAATTACACAGATGAAGCAAACACTACATTTCAACAACTGTAGCTATGAAGAGAAAAGTAATAATAAAATGCTAGCTAGAAGGAGATAAAAGCTAAGGGAGGTTTTCTTTCTTCAGAAAGAGTTGAGCAGTATATATGTTTATCTTTTATGTGACAAATATAAAATCCAACTTGGATTGCTTAAAAAACAAGAATTTATTGACTTTTTAAAACAAAATGATCCACAAGTAGAGTAAGCTTTAGGAATGGTCTCGTAAAATTTTCTGCTGCTCTAATAAAATCTATTCCCTAGAGTCAGCAGTGGGGCAGGCTTCCTTGGGGTCTCATGATTACCCCTGCTGGAGATTGTTGGTGAGATGAGAGGGAAAGATGTAACAGATGTTGAGGAGACCACCAAAAGGTGATCCCACTTCAGTCCACATCTTTGTTATAACATTCAACATCCAAACATACTTTCCATTGTATATGCACAATTTCGAAAATACCCATGCCTATATGAAGTGCACTCCCCCTCCCTCACCAAATGAAGTGATCTCCAAATCCTTTCCAGTTACTGTATCTAGGACAACCCCAGTGTTTTTGTGCCAAATCCAGTCTTACCCAAAAAGAATGGTTTAGATATCTATAGCTAACCGAAAAGCTGTCCACCCACTATTGTACAACATTCAGTATTTATATCAACTGAAATGAGAGATTTTTCCCACTGAAATTATTTGAAAAGCTCCCAATATTTGTTATCTACCCAATTATTGATAAATATATACGTGTATTTGTGTATGTGTGTGTGTATGTTTGTGTGTGTGTATGAAAAGGGAGAGGAGGAGGAAGAAAAGAAGAAAGGAGGAGGAGAATAAGGGAGAGGAAGAGAAGGCAGAGGAAGAAGTTATCACTCCAAGGTAGAATTTTTTTTTTTTTTTAACTTAGTGACAAGAGAAACCTGGACTGTATTTTAAATATTTTCAAAAATACTAGGAAATAAGAACATGAAACTGGGCTATATTCCATACAAAAAGTTAATCTGGGTAGCATGAAAGAATTAATGGATAATGATTTTACATAAATAAGCACATTGGCTTTCACCTACAGCAGACTTGATCGCACATTTGTTGGTTAAGTAACGTCATTTAAAAAAATAAAGACAAAAGCAAGCATAAGCCAACTAAAATTGGTAGATGGCAAGAAATAGTAAAGCTCAGAGCAGAAATAGATGAAATAGAGACTAAAAGGCAATACACAAGATAGATAAAATGAAAAGTTTGTTTTTTGAAAAGATAAATAAAATTGATAAACCACTAGCTAGACTAATAAAAAAGGATGAGAGAGATAAAGACCCAAATTAACAAAATTGGAAAAGAAAAAGAAAACGTTGTAACTGATACCACAGAAATATAAAAGATCAGAGACAAAAACAACTATATACTTGAAAAACTGGAAAATCTAAAAGAAATATGTAAATTTTTGGACACATACAACCTACCAAGATTGATTCAGAAATAGAAAGCATGAACAGACCAATAATGAGCAATGAGATTGAATCAGCAATAGAAATTTCCTAACAAGGAATAGCCCTGTCCAGTTTACACACTGCCAAATTCTACTAAACTTACAAAGAACTAACGCCAATTATCTTCAAACTATTTCAAAAGATTGAAATCGGAGGAATTCTTTCTAACTTATTCTATGCTGACAGCATTACTTCAAAACCAAAGGCAGATGAGGATGCCAAAGAAGAAAGCTACAGGTCAATGTCACTGAGGAATATAGATCCAAAAATCCTTAAAATACTAGCAAATCCAATGGTGCATCAAAAAGATAATACACCATGGTCAAGTGGGATTTATCTCAGGGATGTAGAGATGGTTCAATATACACAAATCAATAAATGTGATACATCACATCAACAGAATGAACAAAAATCATACGATCGTCTCAATACACACAGAAAAAGCATTTGATAGAATTCAACATCCTTTCATAATAAAAATTCTCAACAGGCTAGGCATAGAAGGAAAACACATCCACATAATAAAGGCTATATATGACTAATGTAATGTTATCGTAATACTGAATAGGTAAATGTTGAAAGCCTTTCTTCTAAGAGCTGGAACACAACAAAGCTGCCCAATTTTACCAGATCAGTTCAACATAGTACTGAAAGTCCTAGCCAGAGCAATAGGCAAGACAAATACATAAAAAGCATACAAATTGGAAAAGAGGAAGTAAAACTGTCCCCCTTTGCAGATGATGTAATCTTATATCTAGAGAAACCTAGAGACTCTACCAAAAGGCTCTAAGATCTAAAAGCTAAATTCAGTAAAGTTGTAGGATACAAAATCAACATACAAAATGCAGTAGCATTTTCTACATACCAATAATGAACTAAGAAAGAAACCAAGAAGGCAATCTCATTTACAGTAGCTACAAATAAAGTAAAATACTAGGAATAAATTTAACTGAAGTGAAAGACCACTAAAAAGAAAACTACATCTGTAAAGTGGAGATTATAGTAGTTTTCCTGCAGATTAGTTCTTGTCTATTAAACGTGTATGTGTGTGTGTGCGTCCATGTATATGTGTGTATGTGCATCCGTGTGTATTTGACCACTATTCTATAGAGTACAATGTAACTCTAGACACAAAGTCTCTAGATATCTCCCCTTTATTGCCTAAATAGCTCACTGTGGAGAAGTCTGTCAGTAACAACATAAGATTATTTGTTCTACTCTAAGGATCTTTCTTTGCCCTTTGTCTATGAACAGGAGGAGCAGTATACCCATATTGCAAGGTTTCTCAATGGCAGCACAGTGGACATTTTGGGCTGGGTGATTCTTTGTTGTATGGAGCTATCCTGTGCACTGAATGATATTTAGCAGTATCTCTGGCATCTTTTAACTAGATGCAAGTAGTAGCTCTTGTCTTGCAGTTTTCTAGTTGTGACACTTGAAAATGTTCCTGGGGTTGGAAATGGAGTTGGATGGAGTTACCCCCAGTTAAGAACCACTGCTTCATTATAATGCAATTTTAAAAGCTGAGCTATTACTCCCATTATTTGTCACTTTTTTTTTGCAATCAAATGTATATTGAGCATTTAAAAGGCAAAAGACATTGTATACATTTATATTTTCTGCACTTGGTCCTTGAATATTTTACATAAGTAAATCAACTATCTCCAAGTATGAATCAAGTTTGACAAGTTTGTAATCTACATAAAACTATGTAAATTTTAGTATATTAAATCTTGAATATTTTATTCATCATTATTAGGTTTTTTTATGTTTTCATACAGTCTATGTAATTCTTATTTTAAGAATCACCACATGGTACTCCATTAAACAATGATTAATACTTGTTCTATTTAAAAAAAAAAAGAAAACTACAAGACACGGATGAAAGAAATTGAAGAGGACACAAATGGAAAAATATTCTATGCTTATGGATCAGTAGAATACTGTTACAGTTGTATTACTCAAAGCAATTTACAGATTCAATTTAATCCTTATCAAAATATTAATGTCATTTTTCACAGACATAGAACAAAACTATCCTAAAATTCATATGGAACCAAAGAAGAGCCCAAATACCCAAAGCAATCCTAAGCAAAAAGAACAAATCTGGAGGCATCATACTGCCTTACTTCAAAATATTAGAAAGCTATAGTAATCAAAACACCAGGGTACCAGTACAAAAACAAACACATGGACCAGTGGAACAGAATAGAGAATGCAGAAATAAATCCATGCATTTACAGCCAATTGATTTTGACAAAGGTGTCAAGAACATACATTGGGGAAAGGATATTCCTGTCCAGAAATGGTGCTGGGAAAATTGAATATTTGTAACCAGAGGAATGAAACTGGACCTCTATCTCTTTCTACATACAAAAATCAGTTCAAAACAGGTTGAAGACTTAAATTAAGACCTGAAACTATAAAACTACCAGAGGGAAGCTTAGGGAAAACACTTAAATAAGTCTAGGCGAAGGTTTCATGTGTATGACTTCAAAAGGACAGGCAACGACAAAAATAGACAAATGATACTAAATTAAACTAAAACCTTCTGCACAGCAAAGAAAACTATCAGCACAGTAAAGAGACAACCTGTTGAATAGAGACAAATATTTGTAAACCATTTATCTGACAAGCCACTAGTGTCTAGAATATACAAGGAACTCAATAGGAAAAACAACAAATAATCCCAGTAGACAGTTCTCAAAAGACGACATACAAATGGCCAACAAGTATATGAAAAAATGCTTAACATCACTAATGATCAGAGAACTTAAAATCAAAACCACAATGTGGTATCATTTCACCCCAGCTAGAATGGCTATTATCAAGAAAACAATAACAGATGATGGTGAGGATGTGAAAAAAAAGGGGGGAACTCTTAAACACTTCGGTGGGAATGTAAATTACTATCATTATGGAAAACGGTGTGGAGATTTCTCAAAAAACTAAAAATAGAACTACCACATGATCCAGCAATCCCACTAGTGGGTAAAAAGTCAATATATCAAAAAGATACCTGTATCCCCACATTTGTTGCAGCACTATTCACAAGAGCAAAGATATAGAATCAAACTAATGTATTGATCACAATTTAGCCTTGGTACTTACACAGTGTATATTTGGTCTTAAATTCAGTGTACTGAAATTAAGCATTCATGCTGGATCTTTTCAAGTCGGGTTTTGGAAGAGTCAGTGAGATATGTATGAATAAATGGATGCTGCAGTGTTTTTTTTTTTGTTAACAAGTTAGATTTTATTTAATAAGAGCAGTAATATTTTTATTATTGTCACTAAGTATAGGAAATAAAGTTGGCATTTAATATTTAAATATATGTATATATTACTTTATATAATTGCATCAAATACGTAATTGATTATAGGAAGCCCCATTTTCCTATATACCATTAAGAAAAAAAATGCTTCCAATTAAATTATGACAGAATGCTTTTGTATCACTTACAGTGATTATACTTGTTAGGAGAGTTATTTTAGACTTCTTTAGATATAGATTGTTATTGTATATTACTTTTGTGTATATGTAAAATGAATATGGTAGAAAAATAAATGAGTAAAGGCATTTCCAAACTTCTTTGCATTTAAAACTTGCTCTTCTAAATCAAAGTTTGATTGAGCATCACCAGTGTCTATCACTTTCCACACACAACTCTCCTCTGCAATATCAATGTCAGTGTTACGCACATTCCTTAAAAGAATACTCCCCCATGGTCTGGAGAATTTTCTTCCATGACCCGGTTCCTCATACCATAAATATTCGTGTTGACTTTCTGAATCTTACACTAAAGTTCCAAAGGAGGCTTTTCAGACTAATTTCATGCAGGTAATCACAACTGTTTCACTACTGCAACCTGGCAGACAGCAATTTGTAAGTTGTTTTCCATCATTAGAAGAATTCTGACATCAAAGAACTTAAAATGTAAAAAAAAAAAAAAAAAAGAAAAGAAAAGTGCATCTTAGAATTAATGAAATATGAAAAGTTTTCTTATTTGGTACAATTATATTTAAGAAGTATATCAAAATTGGCCCCAAAGTGATTTTTATATCCACCTAATAAATGCCTAAAAATAAAAGGAATATAATGGAAATATTGAATGTTATATTGTAAAAATAACCCTCTGCTTGAAGGAGTTCCAACTTTTTCAGTTCATGAAAAAGTTTCATGTTTCAATTGAGACATATTTCAAATGTCAAATGGTACACCCACATGACTGCAAGCATTACAAATAAAAGAACAAATTTGCTCACCATATATGTTGCCAGTAACTATTTGTCCCAGAAGTAAAGAGTTAGGTATGCCCACATACTGTAAAAAGCACATTTATTTCCAAATGTTTATATTAGGTTTTAATTTCAAATCAATGCTATGTTCATTCTTGAAAAATGTTTTAACACAAAATAAGCAGTTCATCTGCAAGCACTCCCCAATAATGGAAATAGTTTAATTGTGATTATGTTTTTACTCACGAATTAGCATTTTTAAACTTCTGTTTACTACACTTAATAGCTAATCTTCTGATCAAGGTTTTTTTTTTTTTTTTTTTTTTAATTTTTTTTTTTGAGATGGAGTCTCACTTGGTCACCCAGGCTGGAGTGCGGTGGTGCAATCTCAGCTCACTGCAAGCTCCGCCTCCTGGGTTCAGGCCATTCTCCTGTCTCAGTCTCCCGAGTAGCTGGGACCACAGGGCCCTGCCACCATGCCCGGGTAATTTTTTTGTATTTTTGTAGAGGCGGGGTTTCACTATGTTAGCCAGGATGGTCTCGATCTCCTGACCTTGTGATCCGCCCGCTTCGGCCTCCCAAAGTGCTGGGATTAAAGGCATGAGCCACCACACCAGGCCAGATCAAGCTATTTCTATAACTATACTCTTAGGTCACTCAAGAACACCTTTAAATGCTAATACATAGAATTTCTTTAATATTTATTTTTGCACACCTCTTTGACATATATTATAAATATCAGGGTTGACAATGCCCACATTCTGTATTTGTAAATAAAGTTTTATTGGAACACAACTACACACATTCATCTACATATGGCCGCTTTTCTACTTCAAGATCAGACTTGAATAGGTGCAGTAGAGACTGTATGCCTGGCAAAACCAAAAATATTTATTACCTGATCATTTACAGAAAAAAATTGACAACCCCTGTTCTGGAGCAAGGTGACAGTTTTATGCACCCCTTTCTCTCCTGAACACTATGGCTAACATGACCTTCAAGCCAATGTGTTTTACACTTTAATAATGAGACAAATTAGATTATATGTAACAGTAATGTACTGTAAGTACTACTTTCCCATTGAGTAAACTTAGAAAAAAAGTTTTAAATGTTTCTTTAAAGTACAAGGGAAGCATAACGTCAGTCCAAGTATACAATCTTTCTCGTGCTCATATATCAAATCAAGGACTACAATACCATTTCCTTTGCAATTCAGTTGACTACCTCCTGTCTCCCAATATTACAAGTAAAATCTTCTTGGTATACTCAGTTATACTACGTTTTCAGAGAACAATCTCAACACATTTCCAAATATCAAATACTATTTTTGAGGGGACAAACTGAGGAACAGTGAGAAATTTCTAGAGATTCTTATTTTTGTTTGCTCTGTCCTCCTTTCCTTGTTCTGGATACATGTCCTGAGCCCTTGGCATCAAAGTCAGGGATGGGTTTGCAACCTATGCTGGGCCAGTTACATCTCATCTCAGTGTCCAAAGTGGCAGATTCAAGAGAAGGGACATATCTTTAAGCCAGGCAAATCATAGGACTGTCCTGGGTCATCTGGAGTTTAAGAGTTTCAAATTTTCAAATGTTTGATCTCAGAGCTGTAATTGAGGCTGAATATTTCATTAGCCACATTTCTAGCTATGGCTCCAGATGGCCCAGGAGGTCAAGCCAAAGCAGCAACAGCGATGAGAAGGGAAAGAGAAAGAGTTTTGATGAGGACCTAGATCGCTGATTTGAGATATTCCTAAAGACAGCTCCACTCCTGCCCTCTCTGGTTTAGACAGAAAAGCCAAAACTATAATTCTTTTCCTTCAACTAGCTTAAGCTATGTCACTTGCAACCAAGACTTCTGACTAATAAGACCAGATAATCTTCAGTGCAGGCAGCAGGCAGCATCAACTTCAAGAATGTGATACCTTTACTTCTTAAAGGCAGTAATGGCAACGAAATCTAAGAGTATATTACTGTTGTCTTGTAGAAAGTTTCCCTCCCTTTTTATTCTAGTGGTTTCAGAAACAAAAACAGTTTGGAAAAAAGAAAAAGCATTAGTTCACCATTCTTAGCCCAGTTTCACAAGCAGTAATTTAATTTGCCATGTGCTCTTCAAAGCAGATTAACTCTAATCACACAACCTTCCTCTCCATTTAATTATTCTTTGTGCTTAAAACTTTTATATCTGAAAACCTTAAAATTTATGTAAAATCGTCTAAGCATTTAGCTCATGTATCAAATTCATTTACATCCCGTTAGATATAAGAAACCTTCAGTGTTGAGTAAGGCAGAACTGTAAAGTGAGGCAAAAAGTAATAATATACACAAGAACCAAACTTTTTTTTAACTTGGCTGATCCTCCCCTGCTGTGTGCAGCTAATGTTTTGCCTCTGAGAATAGGACTTATTAGCAACCCTGAAGTAAAGACAGGATATTTTTCAACAAGAACTTCTGCTTTGCCAAACATCTCAGTTTGTCTCCAAGGACTTGAAAAGAAAGAATGAAGAACAGAAACCATAAAGCATGCAGTACAGCTATCATCTAATTACTGAATGAATGGTACAGTTGTTTTGTCTGATTGCGCTGAGCTAGTTATCCACTGCTAGCTTCATTGACAAAAAGGGAACCTACACAAATTATAGGGAAATTCAAGCACTTAAGGAATGTTTTGGTTCAGAGGCTTGCAATGACTATTGGCTTTGGTTTTTGGCAAAAGCTCGTTGCCGTATGAACTCAGCTGTGCTGGGTCAGCCTAAAGTGTTCCCAAAAGCCTAGAAGAGGACAGACTTCCGTGTCATCTGTATCCCATCAATAAATTAAAGTGATGTTCTCCAGCTCGTGTTTGTTTCTTGGCAGGCTAATCTACAATCAGAAAAAGAAAAGCCTTTCATTTGTGGACTCCAGCTAGAGGAAGGAAGCTTTTGTATGTGGATTCACTGGAGACCAAAATATTAAGAAGTGGAAGAGGAAAACCATATGTTGCAGTTTTTGAAAGCAGGCAGCTCAAAGTTCTGGTTAAAGAAATTCTTGAGTTCATTATACAGAAAATTAAATATTTTACTATGAGAAGAGGGCATACTAATAAAAATATTGATATCTGTTACAAACATTGACATTTTAAGTTGTATTCTGTTTTCTCTAATTTTTTAAATCAGGAAAACCTAAAAATTAGATATTTCAAAGAAACACAAAATGACCAAACATTTTAGCATAATTCTTCAAAATGTATATTTAAGGAAGAGATCCAACAGAATAAAAATAGAAGATAGTTTTTATAAGCTCATGATTCCTTCTCTTCTATGAGTCACAGCAAAGCTAGTTGATACTTTATAGTTGTAGCAATTGAATGCAGGTTATAATAGAAGTGGGGAAAATCACTGTAATTATCTGCATCCTATTTCATAGTCAATTCAATAATGTAATGTTAAGATAGTCTCCTTATCTCTTTTGGTTGACAAAGGGTTATCCTTGCCTTCGTATTACTTGTGAACAAGCCTAGTGATGAGAACAAGATTAGTGTGGTCATCTTCCAACTTCCTATATGAGAGAATGCAAGAAGATCTTCCCATTCTTTTTAACCTGACCACATTTGTCCGATTTCCTTTTTATGTCTTTGAAGCAGCCAAACCAATACATCCTGCTTTAATACATGTATCCTTTAAAGAATATGGCTTCCAGCTCAAAGTTTCAGTATGAGAAACCAAAAGTATCTATGACAGGTCTCAATTTAGAAAGTTTATTTTGCCAAGGTTAAGGAGACACCCATGACAACCTCAGGAGATCCTGATATGTACCCAAGGTGGATGGGGCACAACTTGGTTTTATACATTTTAGGGAGATATGAGACATCAGTCAAATACACTTAAGATAGATATTGGTTCAGTCCAGAAAGGCAGGACAACTCAAAGCAGGTGCTTCCAGGTTATAGGTAGATTTAAAAATTTTCTGATTGGCAATTTGGTTAAAAGAGTTGTTATCAATAGAAAGAAATGTCTGGGTTACGACAAGAGGTTGTGGAGACCAAAGTTTTATCAGGCAGATGGAGCCTCCAGGTAGCAGGCTTCTGAGAGAATAGATTATACATGTTTCTTATCAGACTTAAGGTCTGTCTTGATATTAAATGCTGGTCAGTTTTCCTTAAATTCCAAAGGAGAGGAGAGCATAATGAGGCATGTCCAACCCCTACTTTCTGTCATGGCCTGAACTAGTCTTTCAGGTTAACTTTAGAGTGTCCTGGCAGAGACGATGGAGTCCATTCACATGGTTGAGAGGCCTTAGAATTTTATTTTTCATTTGCAAGTACTTTCTACACCTTATGTACCAGTAGTTCATCTCATTATAGAATGGAATTGATTTTTTCTTTATGGTGGGGTCACATAAAACAAGCATTAGATCAAGTGAAGGAGTACGATTGGTAGGTGCATCTAATGAAACAAATGATAGAGTATGTACTGATGGGGTTCAGAAAATGCCATCTCAAAATATGATGGTAGGATGCCAGAGTATACCCCCCTAAAATATGCCTCTTTGGATGAGTTCATGTCCTTTGCAGCAACATGGATGAAGCTGGAAATCATTCTCAGCAAACTAACACAGGAACAGAAAACCAAACACCACATGTTCTCACTCATAAGTGGGAGTTGAACAATGAGAACACATGGACACAGGGAGGGGAACATCACACACCGGGGCCTGTCGGGGTGGGGGTAGGGAGGAAGGGGAGGGACAGCATTAGGAGAAATACCTAACGTAGATGACAGGTTGATGGGTGCAGCAAACCACCATGGCATGTGTATACCTATGTAACAAACCTGCATGTTCTGCACATTTATCCCGTAACTTAAAGTATAATAAAAATAAAAAATATATGCCTCTTTGGCATATTGATTATTTTAAGCTGGTTATTCTCATAAACTGCAGATACAGAAGCTCAGGAAAGTTACCATTTTGTCAGAAATTTGTATCTATAAGGGAAATCGTCATTTGTAAGGGCATCTCCTCTGCACCAGAAAGAAAAAGATGACTAAATCCCTAGAGAGTCTTAATTGAATAGAGAAACCTTACATTTGTTTAAGGTGCTTTTCTTGGCCATCTCATCTTAACCGGGCTTTTTTCTTCACCCTCCCATAATGTGTCTCCATTATTTCCCAGGATACTCCAAACCTCTATCCCTCTCTGCAGCTCAGAATGATATATAAGCCTCAATCATGTAGCTTCTTTGAATTTCATATTTTTGTGGGACTCTCATGCATGTGTACATAATTAAAATTGTTTTTCTCTTGTTAATCTGCCTTACGTCAATTTAATTTAATTTACAGACAAGCCAATGAACCTAGAAGAGAAGGAAGAGATTTTTTCAAGAATACGTTGGACAGAAATTTAAATATGGCTTTGATTACTCATAAGTGAATGTGCACTTACCTTAACTGGAAAGAGGATTAACCCCACAAATCAGGATTTTCTTTCTTGTCCTAACCTTACTGAGTGGTGAACAGGACAGTCCATGGAGCCAGACTCTGACTTGAGATAGTTTACTTAACTTCTCTGAGCCTCAGCTTCCTTATCTTAAAATAGGAATAAAAATAATGCTAACCTCATAGGGTTGAATTATACCTGGCACCTAATAATCACTATGTAATTGTGAAATAAAATAAGTTACCCTTCTACTGACAACATAGATCAGATATTAATTTTTCTATTCTCAATTTTTGTTTGTAAATAGAGATAATAACTAGTGCTTTTTTTTTCTCCATAGGAATGTTTTTAACTTTTCCTCTATTTTCTGAAAGTTTGATAATTTGAATTTCTGAAGTAAACTTGACAGTAGACAGATTAAATAGAAGAAAACACATACAAACTTATGTGTATATGCATGGTAGTACTACAAAATATGAGACTCAAAGAAGGGTCAGATGGTTCAACTTTAAATAGCATTTTGAACTACCAAAAGAAAAAAAAAATGGTGACTTCTGTTGGAGAAGCGGTGACACAAGCTGCGGAGGGTGAGGGAAGGAAATGCATGATGAACAAAGGTTGTCTTATTATGTAGTTAAAGTCTCTTAGGTCACTATGCCCAGACAGGCTTCTCACCAGTTCTGAGCAGCCCTTAGAAGAATTGGTGAAAAGTCTGTCAGGGCATAGGGCCTGGGTATGGAGGCCTTTTAGTCTCCTCTCCTGCGATACAAGTTAATTTTTCTGGTTATTGTAGATTCCAGAAAGAGGGTTTGTGACAATTGCATTCCTTTTAGAGGAACTTCCTTCTGTCAGATAAGGAAACTTCAGAGAGAATCCCTTTCTGGACTTTGGAATTGAAAGAAAATGGGAGCAGGCAAAAGTTAGGAAGATTTTGGTTCTGAGGCCTTTCAATTGCCATTTATTCAAAGTACTCAGTATAACAAACTGTCATATTGTGGGATACTGTTTTCTGAGCCCCAACATCACCAACGAGTAAACTATCTTATATTTTGCCCCATCCTGTTTCCAGATACAGGTGTACGAAAACACAAATGATTTTTGGTCTACCTTTCATAGTTCTTAAATGGGACTCCCTGCAACAAAAAACAGGTTAACACGAGAAAAGCAAATAGAAGTTTAATAACATGTACACTTCCTGTATGTCTGATAATATGTATATCTCCCTGGAAGATATACATGAAAGATAACCAGAGAAATGAGTAAATCCTTAGAGTTGATTTCAAAGGTATAGTTCAAGTACCATTTTGTGAAACAAAGAAAAAAGGATGTGAGAAAATGCCTCATCAAAATAGAATGAGCAGGTAAATCACGTTAAATAAAAGAAAAATTTGCACTGCAGATTTAAGTCAGTACCTTCACCACTGATTTGGAATCTCTAGAGATTTAGTCATCCTTCTCTTCAGTGTGGGGACAGAGTGACAACCTTACAAATGAAGATTCCCTTCATAGGTGTAAATTTGTTTTATGAAAAATTTCAGCCATATTTTAGTGTGGCATATTTTGATGTCTAACAAGGAAATATGCTACTGTGAAACTAAAGACTTCTGGTACTGTTACAGGTAGTTAAAGGCATGAGTGGGGCAGGGGAGGGCTCTCCCCCACCCACAAAGCATGTTGGGCGATGGTTTGGCAATTGTCACATTGCCTTTCTAAAAGTGATAAATTGGTAGCCGGTGCCAGGGAAAGGCCATTTCCTGATGGTCCGCACTTGTTGCACTAAAGTGTTAATTGAGCATAGATACCAGGGAGAAGCAACTTGCCAGGCATGTATATTGAGTCAAAATGGTAGAATATGACCTTCTGGGGGCACTTTATCTGAAAAGGGAAGAAAGTCTCAGATGGGCATGCGTACAACTTCCTAAGCACACTGTACATGCTCACTTTCCAAGGATAAGGAGGGCACTAAGCATGTGGGCAGCCCACCTTAAGAGAAGAATCACAGGAAAGAGGCGCAAGATGCCAGAAGTGGGACAGCCTAGAAAGTCCTAGGATCAAGATTAAACATTGCACTTGTCCTTCAAGTTGCCAGCTTGGGTGTCTTCCAAGCGTACTTTCCTTTCTTTCTTGTTTTAAAGCCTTTTAAATTAAACTTCTACTCATGCTCTGAACTTGCCTCAGTCTCTTTCTGCCTTATGCCCCTCAGTCAAATTTTTTCTTCTGAGGAGGCAAGAACTGAGGTTGCTGCAGACATGTATAGGTTTGCTGCTAACTCAGATACCTTCCAACAATAACAGTACAAAACAACCTTGCCTTCCATTGTGCAGACAATGAACAACAGTAGTCAATGCAGAATTTAAAGTGGCTATAGGCTGGGCACAGTAGCTTATGCCTGTGATCCCAGCACTTCAGGTGGCTGAGATGGAAGGATTGTGTGAACCCATGCATTCAAGTCCATCCTGGAAAACAGAGACCTTGTCTCTACAAAAAAAAAAAAAAAAAAAAAAAAAGGCCGGGTGCGACGGCTCACGACTGTAATCCCAGCACTTTGGGAGGCTGAGGCGGGCAGATCACGAGGTCAGGAGATTGAGACCATCCTGGCTAACATGGTGAAACCCTGTCTCTACTAAAAATACAAAAAAATTAGCCGCGCGTGGTGGCGGGTGCCTGTAGTCCCAGCTACTCGGGAGGCTGAGGCAGGAGAATGGTGTGAACCCGGGAGGCAGAGCTTGCAGTGAGCTGAGATCGCGCCACTGCACTCCAGCCCGGGCCACAGAGCTGTCTCAAAAAAAAAAAAAAAAAAAAATAAGAGTCATTAGCCAGGAATGGTGGCACATGCCTGTAGTTCCAGCTACCTGAGAGGCTGAAGCAGGAAGAGCACTTTAGCCCAGGACATCAAGGCTGTGATGACCAGTGAACACTACTACACTCCAGTCTGGTCAACAGAGCAAGGCTCTGTCACAAAAAAATAAAAAATAAAGTGGTTGTAAAAAATTTCATCAGAAACCACTTAGACTGTGAACAATAGAGTACTACTTTCCACTGAAGAGGGGTTTGTACCTGACTAAGAGAACAAATTCATTACAGGACGGAAGAAGCTTTCTCTCTACATACCCCAAAGATACATTGTTAGCTCTTCTTTGTGGCAAATCAAACAGTAGGAAAAGTTTTTCAGACAGTCATTTGTAAAGACTAACAACTGATCAAGTGTGAGAAGTTTGACTTGTGACTTTAAGCAGATTACTTCTTGTCGATAGAAGATACTTTCTAAATAAATCATTAGTTCAGTTTTTTAAATTAACTTTCATCACAATCCTCTGCAATTAGTCATCTGGAAAGCAATAAAGAATTCATTTTTCTTAGGAAATCTCTCATAAATGAGAAATAGACACATTTAATTTCCCATCTAAACACATCTTTTTCTTGAACTTCAAGTTTGAAGGAGTTCTTAAAACATCTTCCAGGACAGGCATGGTGGCTCATGCCTATAATTCCCAACACTTTGGGAGGCCACGGCAGGAAGACCGCTTGAGGCCAGGAGTTCAAGACCAGCCTGGGCAACATAGCAAGATCCTATCTGTAAATAATAATTCAATTCAACCCATTTGGAGCTTGAAATACACAATAATCAGTGCCCAATATATGGTCCTCCTTTAGGATTAGTGAACCGCTCCATTTCTGCGCAGCTCTGATTACTATAAAAAAATCTTTCACAGGATTAATGGTTCAAATTTTGGCAAAAGACAAGGTATGGAGATACATCTTACATTCTACACAAAAATATTTTTTGTTAGATCAATGAGTACATTGCCTTTATAAATCCAATAATCGTAGAAAACTAGAAAAGCGCTGGGCGCATTGATTCACCTGTAATCCCAGTACTTTGAGAGGACAAGGTGGGAGGATCACTTGAGCCCAGGAATTTGAAACCAGTCTGAGCAACATAGTGAGACCTCGTCTCTACTAAAAATAAAGTAGCCAGGGATAGTGGTACACATCTGTTGTCCTAGCTACTTGGGAGACTGAGGCAGGAGGATCGCTTGAGCCAGGGAGGGTGAAGCTTCAGTGAGCCGTGATTGTGCCACTGCATTCTAGTCTGGTCAACAAAGTGAGACCCTGTCTCAGAGAAAAAAAAAAAAAAAAACCTAGGAAAGAATATTTTTCATGTCTTTGGAGAGGTAATGACTCTTAAAGGTTTAAAGGTAGTAGAAACAACAAAAGGAAATAATTAACAAATTTAATTCCACAAAAACTTAAACCTTTTAAGGAACAACCAAATAATTTAAATGGTAAGGCAGACAGCTCAATGAACAAAAATATAGATGATCAATTAACATAAAAATACAATGCATAAACAAAATATTAAAAGTTTTGGTCTCACCGGTAACAAAAAATAGGCAATTTTTAAAAACAGTAACATTTTATGATGAATAATCATTATTGACTTTTAAATTATATAATAACATCTGCCTAATAAAAACTAACAATTGTTGCCTTTAAAATTAGATCATGTAACGCTAACAAAATATACACACAGTGTTGATGTCAACATATATTAAAGAAAACTTTTGGCTGGGAGCGGTGGCTCAAGCCTGTAATCCCAGCACTTTGGGCGGCCAAGACGGGCGGATCACGAGGTCAGGAAATCAAGACCATCCTGGCTAACACAGTGAAACCCCGTCTCTACTAAAAAATACAAAAAACTAGCTGGGCAAGGTGGCGGGCACCTGTAGTCCCAGCTACTCGGGACTATAGGCAGGAGGCTGAGGCAGGAGAATGGCGTAAACCCGGAAGGCGGAGCTTGCAGTGAGCTGAGATCCGGCCACTGCACTCCAGCCTGGGTGACAGAGGGAGACTGCATCTCAGAAAAAAAAAAAAAAAAAAAAAAACCTTTTGGGAAGCAATTTGCCAGTACTTGGTTAAAAAGAATTACATTCATTGTTCTACAAGTAATCTCTCCTTTGTGATAATTTTATTCTATGTAAAAATCCAATAGAAAGGGCCTATCTATATTTGTATTGCAGGAGACAATAGTATTTTTCTGACCTGTCACAATGTTCATGGCAGAGATTCCTATAACAAAAGACAGATTAATAAGAAAAAAGTTAAAAAATTAATTAGCAGGTGAAATACTTCACACACTTCACAATTTGAGGTGGAGGGTGTAAAGTATTTCACCTGCTAATCTAAATCTTAAAAAAAAAAAAAAAAAAAAAAAAGGGACAAGAAAAAATTTTTTTCTAGTGGCAAGATCAGAGCTCACTGTAACCTCAACCTCCTGGGTGCAAGCAATCCTCTGGCCCCAGCCTCCTGAGTACCTGAAATTACAGGTACATGCCAATGCCCAACTAATTTTTTTAAGCTTTTTGTAGAGGTAAGGTCTCACTATGTTGCTCAGACTGGTCTCAAACTTCTGGGCTCAAGAAATTCTCTTGCCTCCCACTTCAGCTTCCCACAGTGTTGGGATTCCAAGCAAGAGCCATTGTGCCAGCCAAGGAGAAAAACAAAAACAAAAACAAAAAGCAGTACCTTTCAGTCTCTACAGGGAGCTACAGAGATCTGAGAGAGCCGTCCTTGGGAAGCATTCTTACCCTTCTGTCAGTTTTCCCAGGATCTCATTTGCAGACTCCAGAGCCAGTAGGATGTCTGTCACTCTATGTGCCAGAAAATGTAGAAGAGAAAAAGTAATGTATTTTCCTCACCTATCACAAGGTTCAGGGCTGAAACCCTTATAACAGACAGACTGAGAAGAGAAAAGCATACTAATTTAATATGTTGTATGTGACATGCCAGTCTGCAGAAGTGAAGACCCAAAGAAATAGAAAATTGCATATTTTTATGAACAGTAGTGCAGAAGTTGACTGGAGAACAAAAGGGTAGTAGTATCCAGTGGGGATAAACTGGGAGGAATTCAGCAAAATCTGTTCAGATTCTCATTGGCATCCCTGTGTAACATTTCCTTTTCTCCTGGTCTAGGGCAGGATACTTGTCACATGAAAGTCTTCAAGGGGAGAAAGGAAGAGGTGTCAGACAGTGACCTTCCTAAGTTTTATGGCCTGCTTCAAGGACAAAGAGTGGGAGACGGTCAAAGTGACCCTCCTGCTTCTGTACTTTTTTTTTTCTTCCAAAAGCCAAGGTGCCATATTTCAGGACAGCATGTCCTAAGCATTGTCAGTATAATCATAAAAGCATTATTTAAAGTGGCAAAAATGTTAAAATTTAGTGTCCAAATATATCTCCCCTCAAAAACAAACTTAAAAGCCATTTTAAAAAGTATGGGGACTACATAACAACATTTAAAAAAATGCTTATGTTACTAATTGAGAAAAAAATCAATCTAAGATTGCAACCATGTAAAATATATATATAAATCTACAGAATATGGCTAGAAAGAAATGAATAAAACATTCCAATAACTGCATTAAAGGGATGGAAGTATTGGTGATTGTCTTCTTTTTCCTTTAGGTGATTTTTTAATATTACATTATGTTTTATAATACTGAATAAAAACCTCCTACTCAGTATCCCCCTAAGCTGATAGTAGCCAAGTTCTCCAACTCATGGAGATGGACTTGAAGCATGGGAAGATGTGGAGATGAGAGACCAAGAATAGCCAACCCTCAGCCCTTTTTCTTAAATTCCTGTTTTATCTTCCATGCAATTCAATAGCACTTTCTCATACATTGTTTTCTTTTTGGAAATTGAAGCTTTTTTTCCTATGTTATAAATAGCTCCTAGATTCTAATATTAGCTCACTAACCTAGAAGGTGGAATAAATTATGGTATTATAGAGTAAGGAATTCTGGAACTTGGGATCATAATATATACAAATAAGAAACCATGAAAAGAAACATGGTTTCCTTTTTACTGAAGTTCAGGATTGTAAAAACTGACAAATTACTGAAACTTATTAAGTTATTCTTCATCACCTTTTCAATACTTTTTAGCAGTCTTTCCTAACATTTTAGAGCTACTGTCTTCAGAAACTCAGTGTCTACAGGTCTCTTACGTTTCTTTACCCAAACAGAGACAACCCACTCGGGTCTGCCCTGTGATCCATTTTTCCTTTTTCGCTAATCAAAATGTCTAATTTTTCAAGTATAAGAAAAATAAGTCTGATTTTTCAAGTATAATTTTTCTAATGTTTCTGGAAAAACAATCAGGTCTAATGTGCAAACAAATTTCTTTCTATAATCAAAGTATTTTCCTCCTGCTGAAATCTTGATATCAATTAATAGTACCATCCAATTATTGAAGCCAGACATTCAAGGGCTATCTTTACACTTCCATCCCCTCATCACTCTTATTCAGTTTGTCAAGATCTGCAAAAATTAATGTAGATTTTCATCTACATCTGGACTATGACTCAAATATCAGCAAAACAGTATAAAACAGACGTCTGCAAAAACAGTAATTTAGGACTAAAATGACACTATTAAATAACTTTTAAAAAATTAGGACTAAAATGACACTATTAAATACTTAAAAATTAGAAAGACAAACAATAGGAATCCAAAAAATATTACTCCTAACATTAAAGAACATCCTGGAAAAAGTCATGGACACATGATAAAACAAATGGATCAAAGTAATTAGAGAAAATACTGATAAAACACATTCAAACATAAGGCTAAATGGAATTTCTAACATAGAAAGCCCAATTCTTTAATTCTCTGAGATAAATCTGTTTAATCATTCCCATCTGAAAAAAGAAGTCAGTGATTAAAAAATCAAAATATCACCATTATTACATTATTGTTGAAGGCAGAAGATATAGCTTAGTTGTGCAGCTAAATAGACATGCTGTCTGAATCAGTATTTGGCGGGCTTACCTTATCCATTAGGCAATGCTAAATCAGAGTAGACCATTTCACCTGAGAAGTATTAATAGAAGGATGGAGTCTAAATCATGGACATGGAGAAGCACAGGTGAATGTTCGTTACCTGAGGCTGCTCATTCCCATAAGTAAGAAAGGCAGAGCTGACCTAAGTAAGCATCCCCAATTCATTTTTCAAAATTTATTAATGACAAATCACTCTACTTTCTCTGGATAGAATGAGTAAGGAGGTGGACAGAGGCCATGAATTACATGAATTGTACCTGCATTATAAAAAGAGGGCCAGTGCTCTCAGTGAAAGATCTCTCAAAATGTCTGTGTAGTGGGATTTTAGAATTGCTCTACTGTACATTTCCCAATTGTTCCTTTTCCAAGTGGGAAAGAGTTCAGTGTAATTATCCAATACTATCATTGTATATTTGATGTGTAAAGGAGATAAAACTTACTAAAGTCTCTAGACCAAAAAGCACCACATCTAGACCAGCTGTAGAGACTACAGCATATCACCAGGTATTCTGGGCTTTGCATTTGGTGTCACTGCTCTATGAGACTTCTTGGTTGTTTCTTTTGGGGTGGGAGTAAGAGTATTTTGCACATAAAAAGAAACTAAAATAAATATTTTATTGCACAGAACTGTGGAAGATATTAAGATATGTTTTGTTTCCCTCTCTTTCCAGGCAAACAAAAGGATTCTATTTCCCTTTCTCTAACTTTTTTAGGATACAAAAATGTGAAAGTGCCATATAGTTTTTCCATGTTGTGGCTTTAAGAGCTAGTATGTAATTCACAGGCCCTATTTATTTACTTATTGACTTGGTAATTATGGAAGTGAGTGTTGAGGTGCAGCATCTCTCATGCTATGTCCCTAAAAGACTGATGTGAGCCATACAGGACATAAGATAAGTGAAAAAAGTAAAGTTGTTGATATCATTTGGATGTTTGTCCTTTACAAACCTCACATTGAAATGTGATTCCCCATGTTGAGGTGGGTACTGGTGAGAGGTTACTGGATCATGGGAGCAGATTCCTCATGAGTAATGTAGCACCATCCCCATGGTGATAAGTGAACTCTCACTCAGTTCATGCAAAATCTGGTTGTTTAAAAGCCTAGGACCTCTTTCCTCTCTCTCTGTTGTTCCCACTCTCTCTAAGTGATGGGTTGTCTCTCCCTTCTCCTCTGCCATGATTGTAAGTGATACAGTTTGGATCTGGATTCCCACCAATCTCATGTGAAATTGTAATTCCCAGTGATGGAGGTGGGGCCTGGTGGGAGGTAACTGAATCATGGACATAGTTTCTCATGAATGGTTTAGTACCACCTCTCTAGCGCTGTTCTCATGATAAAGTTCTCATGCTATGTGGTTGTTTAAAAGTGTGTACCACCTCCTCTCTCTCTCTTCCTACTGCTCTCGCCATGTAAGACGTGACTGCTTCCCCTTCACCTTCCATCATGATTGTAAGTTTCCTGAAACTGTCCCAAAAGCAGAAACTGCTATGCTTTCTGTACAGCCTGCAGAACTGTAAGTCAATTAAACCCCTTTCCTTTATAAATTTCCCAGTCTTAAGTATTTACGGCAGTACAAGAATAATCTAATTTTAAAAAATGGTACCAAGGAGTGGGGCATTGCTATAAAGATACGTGAAAATATGGAAGCACCTTTGGAACTGGATAACAGGCAGAGGCTGGAAGACTATGGACAGCTCAGAAGACGACAGGTAGATGAAGGAAAATTTGGAAGTTCCTAGAGACTTGCTGAATGCTTGTGACCAAAACATTGACAGTGATATGGATGATGAAGTCCAGGCTGAGGAGGTCTCAGAGATGAAGATCTTATTGGGAACTGGAGCATATTTTTGTTACGCTTTAGCAAAGAAGTTGTCTGCATTGTACTCCTGCTCTAGGGATCTGTGGAACTTTGAACTTGACAGTGATGATTTTCGGGTATATGGTGGAAGAAATTTCTAAGCAGCAAAGTATTGAAAATGTGACCTGGCTGCCTCTAACAACCTACACTCATAGGTGTGAGCAAAGAAATGACCTGAAACTGGAATTTATATTTAAAAGGAAAGCAGAATGTAAAATTTTGGAAAATTTGCAGCCTGGCTATGTGATAGAAAAGAAAAACCCATTTTCTAAGGAGGAAATCAAGCCAGCAGCAGAAATTTGCATAAGTAAAGATAAGCCAGTTGCTAATATCCAAGACAATGGGGAAAAAAACCAAAGGCATTTCAGAGACCTTTGTGGCAGCCCCTCCCCTCACAGGCCCAAAGAACTAGGAGAACAGAATGGTTTCCCAGGCCAGATCCAGGGCCCTGCTGCCCTTCACAGCCTCAGGACACTGGTCCCTGCATCCTAGCCACTCCAGCTCCGGCCATACCTCTATAAAGGGTCCAGGTACAGTTCATGCTACTCTTCCAGAGGGTGCAGACCATAAGCCTTGGAGGCCGCCATGTGGTGTTAAGCCTGTGAGCACACAGAGCACAACAATTGAGGCCTGGAGCCTCTGCCTAGATTTCAAAAGATGTACGGAAATGCCTGAATGTTAATGCAGGGGTGGAGCCCTCGTGGAGAACCTCTACTAGGGCAGTGTGAAGGGGAAATATGAGGTTGGAGCCCCCACACAGAGTCCCCACTGGGGCACTGCCTAGTGAAGTTCTGAGAAGAGGGCCACCATCCTCCAGTCATACGATATGACTGCATCCCCACCCAAATCTCATCTCAAATTATAATCTGAATTGTAATCCCCACATGTTGAGGGAGGGACCTAGTGGGATGCAACTGAATCATGGGGGTGGTTTCCGCCATGCTGTTCTGGCGATGCGTGAGTTCTCATGAGAGCTATTGGTTTTGAAATGTGGCACTTTCCTTCTGTTCACATACTCTCTCTCTCTCTCTCTCTCCCCTGCTGTCATATAAGATGTGCCTTCATATATACCATGGAATACTATGCAGCTGTAAAAAAGAATGAGTCCAGGTCCTTTGCAGGGACATGGATGAAGCTGGAAACCATCACTCTCAGCAAACTAACACGGGAACAGAAAACCAAACACTGCATGTTGTGACTCATAATTTGGAGTTGAACAATGAGAACACACAGACACAGGGCGGGGAACATCACACACAGGGGCCTGTCAGGGGGTGGGGGGCAAGGGGAGGGAGAGCATTAGGACAAATACCTAGTGCATGTGGGGCTTAAAACCTAGATGGGTCGGTAGATACAGCAAACTACCATGGGACATGAATGCCTATGTAACAAGCCTTCATGTTCTGCACATGTATCTCTGAACTTAAAGTATAGTAGAGTTAAAAAAAAAAAAAAAGATGTGCCTTGCTCCCCCTTTGCCTTCCACCATGATTATGTTTCCTGAGGTCTCCCAAGCCATGTGGAACTGTGAGTCAATTAAGCCTCTTTCCTTTATAAATTACCCAGTCTCAAGTAGTTCTTTGTAGCTGAGTGAAAACGGATTAATACATTCAGACAACAGAAGAGTGGATCCACCAGCAGCTTGCACCCTTTCCTGGAAAAGTTGCAGGCACTCAACACTAGCCCTTGAAAGCAGACGTGGGGGCTAAACCCTGGAAAGCCACAGTGGTGGAGCTTCCAAAGGCCTTAGAGCCCACCCCTTGTACCAGTATGCCCTGGATGTGGGATATAGAGTCAAAGATCATTTTGGAGCTTTAAAGTTTAATGACTGCCCTGCTGGATTTCAGACATATATGAGGCATGTAGCCCCTTTCTTTTGGCCAATTTATCCCCTTTGGAATAGGAGTATTTGTACCCTCATTGTATCTCGGGAGTAACTAAATTGTTTTTGATTTTATGAGCTCATAGGTAGAAGGGACAAGCCTTGCCTGGACGAGATGCTGGATTTTGGACTTTGAAGTTAGTGCTGGAATGAGTTAAGACTTTGGGGTACTGTTGGGAAGTCATGATTGGATTCTGCAATGTGAGAAGGATATGTGATTTGGAGGGGCCAGGGGTGGAATAATACAATTTGGATCTGTGCCCCCACCAAATCTCATGTTGGATTGTACTCCCCAGTGTTGGACGTGGGGCCTGGTGGAAGGTGACTGAATCATACGGGTGGTTTCTCACGAATGGTTAAGCATTCTACCCCTAGGGCTGTTCTCATGATAGAGTTCTCAGGAGAGATCTGGTTGTTTAAAAGTGTATAGCATCTCCCCTCACTCTCTCTTCCTCCTGCTCTGGCCATGTAGAATGTGCCTACTTCCCCTTTGCCTTCTGCCATGACTGTATGTTTCCTGAGGCCTCCCTAGAAGCAGAAGCCACTATGCTTCCTATATAGACTGCAAAACTGTGAGCAAATTAAACTTTTCTTTATAAATTACCCAGTCTCAAGTATTCCTCTATAGTAACACAAACAGACTAATACAGTTGTGTTAAGAGCCACTGAGACTGGGGGTTGTTGTTTCCTGTAGAGCATCCTAATGTGTATGCTGCTTCTTATAAAGATAGAAATTTGCAGTAGACAGTTCCAGTCTCCTGATTTTATTTGAGATACCTTGTTTCCCCTTTAAAACACACTCAAAACCTCTTGGTTTTCATTCACCTCAGTGCTAAACTTAATATAGTTTCTCTCTGAGATAGCATCCACAAATTCTTGTGACCAGGCATCTTCAGCCTTATATCACAATGGATGTTATCTCTTGCTAAACAACAGCTTAGGCATTTAAAATTAAGAGAAAAATAAAGCCAGTTCTCCTAATTAAGTTTTCATCTTACCTCCACATTTAACTGAAAAAAATCTTAAGAGATTCATAATATGAAGTAACCAATATTTCTTAAAACTGAGCCTAGTGAAGAAAGTACCCATGCAATGTTTCAGGCCATGAGAATCAGAATAATTTCTTTATCCAATGTCTTTTTTATTCTGTTCTCAGAAAGATTCAGCTGAATTTGTGTGAGTCTGTCTAGCACTAACTATTTGGGTCTGAAATTAAGAATGAAAGCCAAAAATCTCATCTGCCTGACAGTTTAAGTGAACCAATTGCGGAAGTAGAGAAGTGGACAAAAATGCTTAAGAAGCCTCTAAGGAACCCTCTTTCTCTATTTCTGGAACTTTGATCCATGTAGCAGTTATTGCTGTGTAACAAGCTATCCTGAAACTTAGACTTAAGATAAGAACTATTTATAACTTGTTATAAATCTACATATCAGCTGGATTTTTTTAAAATCTAGATTGGACTTAGCTGCTCTCATTTGGATTCCTGCATGGATTTTCAGTCAGCTAAAGACATAAAAGTCAGGTAAGCTAGACTAGCATCACTGGAAAAATGTTCCTGCTTCATATGGCCTCATATCCTCCAACAAACTACACAGGCTTGTTTTCATAACAATATTAGGTTTCCAAGGAAAAAAGTAGAATCATGCAAGCACTTTCTCAAACGTCTACTTGAATCATGTTTGCTATTATCCTATTGGCCAAAGAAATTCACGTAGAGAAGCCCAGAATCAGAACACTATTAAAAGAGCTTGGATACAAGAGGCCATATAAACTACTAGTGCAATTAATGTATCACACTTTGGCTTATGTGCTTAGGAAAAGCTAAATGTGCATTAAAAACTATTTAAGGCTGTATTCTAAGACATCTCTGAAATCTGCTCAAAAGTGTGGTTCTGGCTACTGGTGTGATTGTCATCTTATAACAGTTCACAGCCTACCTGCTAGGATCTGTGTTTCTTTGTCAAAGGTTCTGGTTACCTCTGTGTGCTCTGGCAAAAAAGGGGGAGCAGAGCAGGGGGAGAAGACAAGGGGGAGCAGAGCAGGGGGAGCAGAGCAGGGGGAGCAGAGCAGGGGGAGCAGAGCAGGGGGAGCAGACAAGGGGGAGAAGAGATTAATAACAAAAATAGGAACAGTAGGCTCAGTAGAATCAAATTGCTCAAAACCTTAAATAAAGAGAAAAACTTAAAAGCCCAAAGCAAAAATAACCAAACAAGACCCCCTGCTACATATACGGGAACAAAGATAAGCATGATTTCTCATGGGAAAATATAGCAGCTAGAAAATAGTAGAACACATTTAAAGTTATGAAAGAAAAATACATCAAACTTGAATTCTATACCCAGCAAAATGTCTTTCAAAAATGATACAGACTTCTGGTGTCAGGTCCAACATGTAAAGATCTTGGAAGTAATCACCACCATTATGACAATAGAAAAACCTGAACAAACTAAAAATGAATGATTTTTTCAGACCCATTAAAACACTGAGGTCATAGGAAACACTGCCACCCTAAAATCTGGAGAAACAAGAAACACCAGAGTCACTGCTAAGATCTGTCTATCTAAAGCAGAGGCCAAGAAGGCCCTAAAATAGGAGGAACACTTAAATAGTAATTCTGACAAATTGCTGGAGGCTGAATATGGACTAGTATGAGAGTGAGAGAATCCTGGAAGCCAAGGTGTTAGGGGAGGCCCTCACACTTTCATGGGTTTTTACCTCCAGTAATTTCACCACGTTCTCACAGTGAAGAACTCTCAAAGATTGTCTTGTGGCTCAGAGAAGGGGAAGAGTAACAATTGTGAGATATAGTGAAAGCATTCTTCTTTAAAAGGCTTACTCTCCTGTGAAAAATACATTACCAAAGCCTTATTTGACCTGGGGGAAGGACATTTCTCCCTCTCCAGCTTCCTGTCTTACCAGATGGAGAAAAGGAGGGTCATAAAGCTAAGAAACAGTAGTGAAGTTACAGCCCAGCGAGACAGGCCTGTTAAATGACTGAGATTTAATAAAATTACAGAATACCTCCCCCAAAACCCTTTGCCACCATTATCAACAGGGTTCCAGTATCATAACAGTGGTCATAGCTGAAAGAGCTGCAAATACAGACTCTGATGAGGAGTACTTAGGGAAGCACATAGTCAATAGGGAAAACAAACAAGGACACTAGAGCAACTGAAAGCCTATGGCATGTACTTCTACAACAATGAGCACAGTCTAACTCTAAGCCAAATCAACAT
This sequence comes from Chlorocebus sabaeus, assembly GCF_047675955.1. Taxonomy (NCBI): domain Eukaryota; kingdom Metazoa; phylum Chordata; class Mammalia; order Primates; family Cercopithecidae; genus Chlorocebus; species Chlorocebus sabaeus. Next base: position 62,541,268 of record NC_132906.1, on the reverse strand, counting down.
AAAACCTCAAACTAAAGACTTATTTACTTCAGTAAAATTTGCCACAATACCAGATATCCAGCTTTCAACAAGGAAATACAAAGCATGTTACGAGTCAAAGAAACAAAAATGAAGCCCACACAGTCTGAAGAAACAAAGTCAGCTTCAAAACCAGACTTAGACATGATATAGATGTTGAGATTAGAAAAGCAATTAAACATAACTATGGTTATACACATATACATTATAATTTGCCAATATTCAATAAAAATTTTTTAAAAACTAATAAAAATGAGACAATATGCAAGAATAGATTAGTACCATAAGCAGAGAAACAGAAACTCTAATAATGAATCATGAGGAAATACCAGAAATTCTTTTAAATTCTGTACAATAAATGAGGAATGCCTTTGATGGGCTCATCAGTAGACTAAAAACCGCTGAAGAGTCAGTGAGTCTGACAATATAGAAACTTCCCAAACTGAAATGCAAAATATAAAAGTAAAAAATGCTGAACAGTCAAGAACCATTAGAAAATTTCAAAAGGTATAACATATGCATAATGAAAATACCAAAGAGAAAAGATAGAATAGGGAAGAATAAATATTTGAAGTAATGGCAGAGAATTTTCCAAAATGAATGACAGACTTCAAACCACAGATTCAAACAGCCAGAGAACACCAAGAATAAATTTTTAAAAAAAAATCATGCATAGGCATAATTAGAGAATACCAAAGCAAATAGACAACTTAAAAGGAGCCAGTGTGGAGTTGGGGCGACACCCTTCGATACAGAACAAGGATAAGAATCACAAGAGCTTATTGTTAAAAACGGTGCATGGAAGAAGAGAGTGGAATATTTAAGGTATTTTAAAGAAAATAACCAAACTAGAATTCTATTTCTAGTCATATAATATTGCTTGAAATTCAATTATAAGCCAGATTTTTATATTGCAATCCTTAGAGTAGCCACTTTTAAAAAATAGCCAGTAAGTCAACAGAGAAGATATAATAAAATGCTAAATAAAATGTATTCAAAAGAAGAGGGGAAAATGAACACAAAAATTGATGAAACAAATACAAATCAAAGAGTAAGATAATAAAACACAATCCAACCACATAAGTACATTAAATGTAAATAATCAAACTGTACAATTAAAGGCAAAGATTGTCAGACTAGAAAAAAAATAGATCTAACAAAATGCTTTCTGTAGGACTTGCATTTTGATCACACAAGATGCCCAGGTAACAACCTGCACATGTACCCTTGGATCTAAAATAAAAGTTGAAATGATGAAAAAAAATTTGCATTTTAAACAAAAAGACACAAGTAGATTAAAGTAAAATAATGAAAATATATATGTAGTCAAAATACACCAATTAATAAACAGATTGGCAGAGTAGTAAACACAGACACACACTCACCTATATGCTACATGTTTTTAAAAACCCACTTCAGCTTTCCCAGGCGGCTGCCAAAGATGGCGGAGGTGCAGGTCCTGGTGCTCGATGGTCGAGGCCATCTCCTGGGCCGCCTGGCGGCCATCGTGGCTCAACAGACACTGCTGGGCCGGAAGGTGGTGGTCGTACGCTGCGAAGGCATCAACATTTCTGGCAATTTCTACAGAAACAAGTTGAAGTACCTGGCTTTCCTCCGCAATCGGATGAACACCAACCCTTCCCGAGGCCCCTACCACTTCCGGGCCCCCAGCCGCATCTTCTGGCGGACCGTGCGAGGCAAGCTGCCTCACAAGACCAAGCGAGGCCAGGCTGCCCTGGACCGCCTCAAGGTGTTTGACGGCATCCCACCGCCCTACGACAAGAAAAAGCAGATGGTGGTTCCTGCTGCTCTCAAGGTCGTGCATCTGAAGCCTACAAGAAAGTTTGCCTATCTGGGGCGCCTGGCTCACGAGGTTGGCTGAAAGTACCAGGCAGTGACAGCCACCTTGGAGAAGAGGAAAGAGAAAGCCAAGATCCACTACAGGAAGAAGCAGCAGCTCATGAGGCTACAGAAACAGGCCGAGAAGAACGTGGAGAAGAAAATTGACAAATACACACAGGTCCTCAAGACCCACGGACTCCTGGTCTGAGCCCAATAAAGACTGTTAATTCCTCAAAAAATAAAATAAAATAAAATAAAATAAAATAAAATAAAATAAAATAAAATAAAATAAAAACCCCACTTCAAATATAATTATATAGGTAGGTTGAAAATAAAAGTATTAAAAAGATATATCATATAAAACATCAATTAAAAGGAAGCAGGCGTAGGTGTATTATTGTCAGTTAAAATATAATTCAGACCAAAGAAAATTACCAGAGACAGAGAAGGGCATTACATAATGATAAAAATATTCAATACACCAAGGAGGCATAGCAATCCTAAATGTGAATGCACCAAAACAAACAGAGCTGCAAAGCATTTGAAGCAAAAACCGATAAGATAAAAAAATAGATAAGTTGACAATTACAGTTAGGGATTTTAACACCCCTCTTTTTTCTTTTCTCAACTTTAATTTTTAGTATCATGAGGTACATGTGCAGGTTTGTTACCTAGGTAAACTGCATATCAAAAGGGTTTGGTGTGTAGATTGTCACCCAGCTAATAAGCATAGTATTCTATAGACAATTTTTCAATCTTTACCCTCCTTCCAATCTCCTCTCTCAAGTAGGCCCTGGTGTCTACTGTTCCACTCCTCATGTCCATGTGTACTCATTGTGTAGCTCCTACTTATAAGTAAGAACATGCAGCATTTGGTTTTCTGTTGCTGCATTAATTCACTTAGGATAAAGGCCTCCAGCTGAATCCATGTTGCTGAAAAGGATAGAATTTCTTTTTTTTTTTTTTTTTTTGCAATGGCTGCATAGTATTCCATGGTGTTATGTGTACCATATTTGATCCAGTCCACCACTGATGGACATCTAGGTTGATTCCATGTCCTGGCTGTTATGAATAATGCTGTGATGAACATATGGGATGAAAATATAAATCATTCTACCATATGTCTTTTTGGTAGAATGATTTGTATTTCCCTTTGAACACCCTTCTTTCAACAGTTAATAAAATGACTCTACAGAAAATCAGTATAAGGATATACAATAATTCAAAAACACCATCAAGCAACAGGAGCTATTCAACATTGATGGAACGTTCCACCCAGCAACAGCAGAATGGACATCCTTTCAAGATTTGTTGTAACACACACCAAGGTGGACCATATTCTAGCCCATAAAACAGGCTTCAACAAGTTTTAAAGACTTGATGATGTAGAGTATGTTCTCTGATCATAGTGGAATAAAACTAGAAATCAACAGAAATAAGACAGAAAAATCCTCAAACATACAAACACTTGGAAAGTAAAAGTCACACTTCTAAATAACATGGTTAAAAGAGGAAGTCACAAAGGAAATCTAAACGTACATTGAACTAACTGAAAACTTAAATACAGTATATTAAAATTTCTGGGACACAGCTAAAGAATGTTGAGAGGGACATTTATAGTAACAAATGTTCATATCAGGAAAAAGTCTCAAATAATCTAAGCTCTTTCCTCAAGAACCTATAAAAAGAAGGGCAAAGTAAAGTCAAAGCAATCGTAAGAAAGAAGATAAAACATAAAGGTAGAAATCAATAAAATTTAAAAATGAGAAACAGTAGAGAATATTAAAAGAAAACTGATTCTGTGACACAATTAATAAAATTAGGAAACTTCTAGCAAGACTAATAGATAAGAATGAAATAACACAAATAATATCAGGAATGAAACTGGGGATATTACTACGGGCCTTGCAGACATCAAATGACTAATATTATCAATATCTCTATACACAAATGTGTCAACTTAAATGGATCAATTCCTTGAAAAGCACAAACAATTTTACTTTATCCAATGTGAAACAGACAATTTGAATAGCCTATAACTATTAGAGGAATTTGAATTTGTAATTTAAAAACTTCACAAGAAATACACATCAAGGTTCAGGTGTAGTTCTGGAGAATTATCAAATCTTTGAAGAATTAAGACAAATTCTGCAGAAGCTCTTCCAGAAAATAAAGACAATTTCAATTTATTCTATCATGTAGTATTAATCTTATGCCAAAACCAGACAAAGACAGCACAAAAAAAGAACTACAAATCAATATATTTCAAGAATATAACATAAAATGTTTCATGAAAATGTTAAATAGGCCAGGCATAGTGGCTCGTGCTTGTAATCCCAGTGCTTTGTAAGGGCAAGGGCAAGGAGTTTGAGACTAGCCTAGGTAACATAGCAAAACCCCAACTCTACTAAAAATAATAATAATAATAAAATAAATAAATAAATAAATAAGGCTGGGGGTGGTGGTGCATTCCTATAGTTCCAACCTGGGTAACAGAATAAGACCCGGTATAAAAATCAAAACAGTTAGCAGATAAAATTCAACAATGGTTTAAAAAATTATATTGCATGAGCAAGTTGAGTTTATTCCAGGTATGCAAGGCTGGTTTAATACTCAAAAAATTAATCAACAGAACCCATTCTATTAATAAGCTAAAGAAAAACTGCATGATCATATCAATTGATGCAACAAGGGTTTAAAAAGATGAAAAACTGCATGATCAATTGATGCTATTTAGGCTAAATATTCTCCAGAAAATAAGAAGGGAAACCTTATTAAATAACATATGCAAAAAATACAACAAAAGTCTTTATCTTGCTGTATTTTCATAGTCATTCAAATTTCCCTCTGGATTTCTTAATTAGCCTATGTTTCTTAAAAATTTTTTCAATCAGTAATATTTTAAACTCAGATCTTAAAAGCTCATACTGAAAACAAATGAAAATGTATATATTTTAACAATAAAAGCTATTATTTTATTAATGCTAAACTTAAGAGTAAAAAACTGAATGCTTACTTCTAAGATCAAGGACATCAACTTTATTTAACATAACACTGGAAATTGTAGCCACATACTGGAGTGAGGTGTGACTACGAAAGGATAAGGTAAAAGATCCTGTGATAATCAGAAAGTTATGCATCTTAACTTCAATCAATGTCAATATCCTAGTTGTGAAAAGGAAACAAAACACATAGATTGGAAAATAACTTTTTAAACTGTCCCTAGTTGCAGATGAGGCAAAAAATCAGAGGGCGTCGGGCATATGTGGTTTCCACATATAATCCCAGCACTTTGGGAGGCTAAGGTAAAGTAGATTGCTTGAATCCAGGAATTCAAGAGCAGCTTGAGCAAGATAGCAAAACCCAATCTCTACAAAAAATACAAAAAATAGCCAGGTGTAGTGACACACAGCTATAGTCCCAGCTACTGGAGATGCTGAGGTGGGAGTATTGTTTGATCCTGAGAAATAGAGGCTGCAGTGAACTGTGATGGAGCCACTGCACTCAAGCCTGGGCAACAGAGCAAGACTCACCCTCAAAAAAAAAAAAAAAGAAATTTTTTAAAAATAAGGAAAATATTTTTAAATTCTAGAATAAGAGAATTAGCAAGATTACAGGATGGAAAATAAACTTAGAAAAATAAAATACTTCTACATCTTAGCAATGAACACATGGAAACTAAAATGAAAAAAATATCATTTACAACCACTTAAAAAGATGAAATATTTAAGTATAAATCTGGCATATCATGGACAGGACTTGTATGGTGTAAACTACAAAACACTGGTGAAAGATCTAAATAAATAGAGACATACCATCTTCATAGATTGTAGGACAGTAAAGATGAAAATTCTTCCAATTTGTAAGTTTTATAATTTTATAAAATTTTATAAGTTTTATAATTTCTATCAAAATTCCAGAAAATATTTTTGTAAATATAGAGAAAATTATAAAATGCTCATGAAATGGTAAAGGAACTATAATAGCTAGAACAGTTTTGAAAAAAAAAAAAGAGGAGGAGGAATCAGTCTACCTGATTATAAAACCTAATTTATAGCTGTAGTAATTAGGATATGTTATTAGAGGAGGTATAGACACAGATCAATGGAATAGAATAGAGATCCCAGAATAGACACACAAATATGCCCAATTAATTGTTAACCAAGCTGCAAAAAAAAAAAAAAATTAAAATACACAGTCTCTTCAACAAATGAACCTGGAAAAATTGGATATTGATAGGTGAAAACTATAGAACTTGACCTAAACTTCATACCTTATACAAAAACTTACTTAAAATGAAATATGAACTGAAATATAAAACGAACAATTATAAAACCATTGGGAAAAAACCAGGAGAGACTCTTAAGTTTCTAGGGCTAGGCTAGGAGCTGTTAGACTTGACACCAAAGAATAATCCATTAAAGGAAAATTGATAAATTGGACATCATCAAAATTAAAAACTGAACAATCTTGTTCAAAGGATGAAAATAGAAGCAACGGACTGGAAGGAAACACTTGCAAACTATGTGTCTGACAAAGGACTTGTATCTGGAAGTATAAAAAGCTCTCAAAACTCAGTAGTTCAATATCAAACTATCCAATTAGAAAATGGGCAAAGACATGAACAGATTAAAGTGAATACACAGATGCAAAATAAACCCATATGCAAAGATATTCAACATTGTGAGCCTTTAGGGAGATGCACATTCAAGCCACAGTGACATACTTAATCCAAGTGGCCAGTGAGACACTTACTTAATCAGAATGGCCAGAACACAAACTAGTGATAACATCAAATGGTAGCAGAGATGGAAAGAAACTGAGTTTCTCATAAATAGCCGGTGAAAATGTAAAATGGTACCACCCTTCTGCCAAACATTCTCGCAGCTTCTTTTGAAACTGTACGTGTAACAATCATATGACCCAGATATTTCATTTAGGGCATTTGCCCTAGACTTAATGGAGACTTGTGTTTACAAAAAAGAAAAAAGAAAACTACACATGAATATTGATTGCAGCTTTATTCATATTTATTTCAGAAGTTGAAGATAACTCAGATGTCTTAATGGTCAAACAAATTGTGATATAGTAATGTTGTGTATTACTGAGCAAAAAGAGAACAAATTATTATTATTATTTTTTTTTTTTTTTTTTTTTTTTTTTGAGACGGAGTCTCGCTCTGTCGCCCAGGCTAGAGTGCAGTGGCCGGATCTCAGCTCACTGCAAGCTCCGCCTCCCGGGTTCATGCCATTCTCCTGCCTCAGCCTCCTGAGTAGCTGGGACTACAGGCGCCCGCCACCTCGCCCGGCTAGTTTTTTTGTAGTTTTAGTAGAGACGGGGTTTCACCGTGTTAGCCAGGATGGTCTCGATCTCCTGACCTTGTGATCCGCCCGCCTCGGCCTCCCAAAGTGCTGGGATTACAGGCGTGAGCCACCGCGCCCGGCCGAGAACAAATTATTAATAAACATAGACTTAGATAAGTCTCTAGAGAATTATCCTGCGTGAAAAGTCAATTCTAAAAGGGATGGATTATATTTATATAACATTTTTGAAATGACTAAAGTATATAAATGAAAGAAGTTATTGGTTTCTGTAACTTAAGGGAAAATAGAAGGTGGAAGAAGTGAAGGGGGCTATAAAAGGGCAACATGACAGATCCTTGTGGTGATAGAAATATTCTGTATCACTTCATTAACATTACCTGGTTGTGACATTCCATTACAGTTATACACAACACTGAAGAAAATCAAATAAATGGTACATGGTATCTCTTTGTATTATTTCTTAACACTGAATGTGATTCTACAATTACCTTAAAATAAAAAGATTATTTAAAAATATGTACATATGGTCATATATACTGCATGGCCAAGTTAAGTAAAAAACACTGGAACAAGGCTGGGTGTGGTGGCTCATGCTTATAATCCCAGCACTTTGGGAGGCAGAGGCAGGTGGATCCCTTGAGGTCAGGAGTTCAAGACCAGTCTAGCCAACATGGTGAAACCCCACCTCTACTAAATATACAAAAATTAGCTGGGTGTGGTGGTACATGCCTGTAAGTCCCAGGTCCCAGCTACTTAGGAGGCTGAGGCTGGAAAATCACTTGAACCTGGGAGGTGAAGGTTGCAGTGAGCAAAGGTCACACCATTGCACTACAGCCTGGGCAACTGAGACTATCTCAAAAAAAAAAACAAACAAAAAAATAATTAAAAGACTAGAACAAATTGCACTCATTTTCAGTAAAGATAATGGAGTTATGTCGATTTTATTCTATTCCTCATACTTTTTTGTATTATTTGAAAACTTTATCATGAATATGTATTTCTCTTATAGTCAGAAAAAAAAAAAAAAAAAATAACCACTAGGAGAAAGGTAAAATTAAAGAGACTGGGTGATGGGATTATTTGTGCTTTCACTTCTGTCCTTGTGCTTTTCCATACCTTTTTCAAATGTTACACAAGAAATATTTTTTTTTAAAGTTAAAAATCTGTTTCAAATTTTAAATGTGTGAAGTGTGGGTCAAAAAATGAAATTGCAAGTTGTCACAAATTGAAAGTTTGTGACAACCCTGTGTGAAGGCAATCTATCAGCACCATTTTTCCAACAGCTGTGCTCACTTATGTCTGTCCCATTTTGGTAATTCTCACAACACTTCAAACCTTTTCATTATTATTATGTCTTACAGAGATCTATGATCAGTGATTTTTGATATTATTGTAACTGTTTTGGAGCACCACTAATTGCACTCCTAAAAGACGGCAAACACAGGAGGTGATGAAGATTAGTCCCAGGTATACCCATTGGGACTAGTCAAGGAAATAATTTGACCCATGAAGAATAGAGAAAAGCAAGGCAGGATGACAGCCCACCCAGGAGTGTCACAGAATCAGGGGAACCTCCTGCAACCCCACACCCCACCCAGTGAAGCAGTGAGTGAATGTGCGACCCCAGAAGCCCACGCCTCTCCCACACAAATTGCAACCCTTGGGTCAGGAAACCCCCTAATGAACCCATTCTACCAAGGCCTTCAGTCTGACACACAGAGCTACATGGAGTCTCAGCAGAGCAGCTGCTGAGGCACATGAAAGTGGCTGAACCCAGGGTCCTGAGCAGCCACAGTCTGTAGGCCTCACTTCCATGGCACTTCACAAGATAAGACCCACTGGCTTGGAATTCCAACTAGCCACCAGGTGGTGTTGCACGTCCCTGAGACGGAGCTCCCAGAGGGAGGGGCAGACCACCATCTTTGCTGTAGAACAACTTGGCCATTTCAACTGTTGAGCCATTGGATTTTGGAGATGGAGTACAAGCTGAGGTGGGGCAGAAGCAGTCCTGCAGCACAGCATAGCTGTGGCCATGCTAGAAACATGTGGCCAGACTTTAAGCGAGTCCCAAATCCCATTTCTAATCACTGTGCAAGACCTCCAAGCAGGGTCTCTAGCCACCGCTGCTGGTATTTTCGACTGACAGATTTGAAACCTCCTTGGGATGAAGGTCCCAGAGGAACGGGTGGGCTACCATCTTTGCTGTTTGGGTGATTTAGCCATTTCAGCCTCCCGACTTTGGAGAGTCCAAGCCAACCAGGGGCTGAAGCAGTCCCCTAGCACAACACAGCTATTGTACTAAAACATGGCCAGAGTACTTTTTAAAGCATGTCCCTCATCCCTTTCCTCCTCACTGGGGGGGGACCTCCCAACCAAGTTAGTCTCCAGCCACCTCCCACAGGTGTGTTTGGGCCAGCAACAGGTCTGTATCTCCCTGGAATGGAGCTCCCAGAGAAAAGTGCAGGCTACCATCTTGGTTGTTTTGTGGCATTCACTGTTGATACCTCCAGGTACTGGAAAATTTGAGGTGACCAAGGACTGGAGCAAGCCTAAGCATACCACAGAGCCCTATAGAAAAGTGGCCAGTCTGTTACATGGGTGTCTGTTCTCATATCTCCTCACTGGGCAGATCCTCTAACCACTCCCTGTCAGGGCTACTGAGCCAGCAGCAGCTCTGCAACTCCCTGGGCAGATCTCCCAGGGGAAACTAAAAGGCTCTGTCACTGCCTTTGCAGTGGAATTGCACTTGCTACCCTTGGACTAATGAAGGAGCAAAGACCCTAAGTGCCTTATCCACACCTCTAACAAGCTGCAGTCGACCCAAGGACAGGAGGCCAGCTTGTCTCCCACAGATCTCACCCACCCCCGCTGCTTGTCACCAGACAGGACACCCCAAATGTGGGCCCATTCTGAGCTGACTGCATTGAGTGATTGCTGATCTGCATCTCTCCCAGGTGGAGTCCACAGGAGACAAGCAAAGCAGCCTTGGCCATAAGCCACTACTAAGGTCCCCTTCTGCTGCCTCCAAGTTGAGGAAAGAAAAAAAAAAAAAAGCAACACTAAGATCACCCCTGAGCTGCAGTGGGCAGCCCAGGAGTGCCCAGCCATTATCTACAGCCAGCACTCAAAGAGGAGGGGAACCTATACTTTCAGAGCATTTGGAGGGAACATGGCTGCAACTCTGAGGAAACAGAGGGGCCACAGAACTGGGCAACAGTCTACTACTGACAAATACACCAAATAACACCTACTGGATCACGCCCCAAGGTGTCAGCACCAAAAATACCTCACTAACATGCCCCTCTCTGAAACCAGAGACAAGAAGTCAGCTGCAAATAAACACCCTACACAAAACCTTGGCCCAGTGAAAACATCCAGAAAACAAGTCTATGGACTGTACTCAATCTACACTGCAGTTAAAGGAACACCCACATGTAGAGATGAGAAAGAACCAATGCAAGAACTTTGGAAGCTCAAATGGCCAGAGTGTCGTATCTCCTTAACATGACCACTCCAGTTCTCCAACAAGAGTTCTTAACCAGGCTGAGCTGGCTGGAAAGACAAAAATAGAATTCAGAATGTAGATAGGAAGGAAGATCATTGAGATTCAGGAGAATGGCAAAATCCAATCCAGGGAAACTAAGAACCACAATAAAATAATACAGGAGCTAAAGGATGAAATAGCCAACATAAAAAAGAACCTAATTAATCTGGCAGAGCAATAACACAAGAATTTCCATGCAATCACAAGTATTAACAGAATAAACCAAGCTGAGGAACAAATCTCAGAACTTGAAGACTGGCTCTGTGAAGTAAGATAGTCAAAATAAAAAAGAAGAAAAATAAAGAAAAAATAAAAGAATGAACAAAACCCAAGAAATATAGGATTATATAAAGAGGCCAAATCTATGAAGCATTGAAATCCCTGAAAGAGAGGAGGAGAAAGCAAACAAATTGAAAAACTTATTTCAGGATATTGTCCAAGAAAACTTCCCGAAACTTGCTAGAGAGGACAACAGTCAAATTCTGGAGATAGAGGACTCCTACAAAATTCTATACAAGAAGATCATTCCCAAGACATATAATCATCAGATTTTCCGAGGTTGAAATGAAAGAATGTTAAAGGCAGCTAGAGAGAACAGGCAGGTGACCTACAAAGGGAACTCCAATCAGTCTAACCACTGACCTCTCAGCTGAAACCTACAAGCCAGAAGAGATTAGTGATCTATATTCAACATTCTTAAAACAAAACAAAACAAAACAAAACAAAAAACCTTTACCCAAGATTTTAATATTCAGCTAAAAACCTTTTTAAAGAAGAAATAAGATCCTTTTCAGATTAGTAAATGTTGAGGAAGTTTGTTACCACCAGACCTGCCTTACAGGAGATCTTGAAAGAAGCACTATGTATAGAAAGGAAAAACTGCTACCAGCCAATACAAAAACACACTTAAATACACAGACTAGTGATACTATAAAGCAACCACACAAACAAGCCAGAATAATAACCAGTTAATAACACAATGACAGGATCAAATCCACACATATTAAGACTAACCTTGAATGTAAATGGGCCAAAGGCTTAAATTAAGAGGCACAGAATGGCAAGCTCTGTAAAAAGGCAAGACCCAGCTGGGCATGGTGGCTCACATCTGTAATCCCAGCACTTTGGGAGACCAAGGTGGGTAGATTGCCTGAGGTCAGGAGTTCAAGACCAGTCTGGCCAATATGGTGAAACCCCATCTCTATTAAAAGTACACAAATAGCCAGGTGTGGTGACAGGTGCCTGTAATCCCAGCTACTCAGGAGGCTGAGGCAGGAGAACTGCTTGAACCTGGGAGGTAGAGGTTGCACTGAGCCGAGACTGCACCATTGCACTCCTGCCTGGGTGACAAGAACAAAACTCCATCTCAAAAAAATAAAAATTAAAAAGCAAGACTCAATGGTATGCTGTCTTCAAGAGGCCCATATAACACGTAATGACACCCATAGGCTCAAAGAAATGGAAGAAAATCTACCAAGCAAATGGAAAACAGAAAATAAGCAGGGGTTGCAATCCTAATTTCAGACAAAACAGACTTTAAACTAGCAAAGGTCAAAAAAGACAAAAAAAGACGTTACATAATGATTATGGATTCAACAAGAAGACCTAACTGTCCTAAATATCTATGCATGAAATACAGGAGTGCCCAGATTCATAAAGCAAGTTCTTAGAGACCTACAAAGAGACATAGACTACCACACAATAATAGTGGAAGACCTCAACACTCCACTGACAGTATTAGACAGATCATCAAGGCAGAAAAGTAATAAAGATATTCAGGATTTGAACTCAACATTAGACCAAATGGATCCAATAGATCTCTACAGAATTCCCCACCTCAAAACAACAGAATATACATTCTTCTCATTGCCACATGCCCTAAAACCAACCACATAATTGTACATAAAACAATTCTCAACAAATGTAAAATAACCAAAATCATATCAAATGCATTCTCAGACCACAGCACAATAAAAATATAAGAGACTATGAAAATTGCTCAAAACCATGCAATTACGTGGAAATTAAACAACATGCTCCTGAATGACTTTTAGGTAAATGACGAAATTAAGGCAGAATTCAAGAAGTTATTTGAAATGAATGAGAACAAAGATAAAACATACCAGAATCTCTGGAACACAGCTAAGGCAGTGTTAAGAGGGAAATTCATAGCACTAAAAGTTAGAAAGACCTCAAATTAACAACCTAACATCAAAACAAAGAATTCAAGAAGCAAGAGCAAATCAACCCCAAAACTAGCAGAAGACAAGAAATAACCAAAATCAGAGCTGAACTGAAGGAAATTGGGATGCTAAAAACCATTTGAAAGAACAAATCCATCAGTTGGTTTTTTGAAAAAATTAAGATAGGCCACTAACTAGATTAATACAGAAAAGAGAAGATTCAAAGAAACACAATTAGAAATGATAAAGGGAATGTTACCACTGACCCCACAGAAATAAAAGTAACCATCAGAAACTACTACAAACACCTCTATGCACATAAACTAGAAACCCTAGAAGAGATGGATAAATTCCTAGACACTACACCCTCTCAGGGAACCAGGAAGAAATTGATTCCCTAAACAGACCAATAACAAGCTCCAAAATGGAATTAGTAATAAATAGCCTACCAACCAAAAAAAAAAAAGCCCAGGACCTCATAAATTCATAGCCAAATTCTACTGGATGCACAAAGAGATGGTATCATAATTCCTGCTAAAACTATTCTGAATAATTGAGAAGGGACTTCTCCCCAACTCATTCTAAGTGCCCAGCTTCATCCTAGTACTGAAACCTAGAAGAGACAACAAAAAAAGAAAACTTTAGGCCAATATCTTTGGTGAACATCAATGCAAAACTCCTCAAAAAAAAAAAAGAAAAATGCCCACAACCAAAATCCAGCAGCACATCAAAAAGTTAATCCACCATGATCAAGTAGACTTCATCCCTGGGATGCAATATTGGTTCAATATATGCAAATTAACACGTGATTCATCACATAAGCAAAACTAAAGACAAAAATCATATGATTATCTCAAAAGACACAGGAAAGGTTTTCAATAAAATTGAACACTATGTTAAAAATTCTCAACAAACTAAGTATTGAAGGAATATACATCAAAATAAGAACAGCCATCTATAACAAACCCACAGCCAGCTTTATACTGAAAGGGCAAAAGCTAGAAATATTTTCCTTGAAAACCAACACAAGAAAAGGATGCCCTCTCTTACTCTTCTGTTTAGCATAATATTAGAAATCCTAGCCAGAGCCATCATGCAACAGAAAGAAAAGGCATCCAAATAGGGAGAGAAGTCAAACTATCTCTGTTTGCAGACGACATGATTCTGTATCTTGAAAACTCTATACTCTTGGCCCCAAAGCTCCTTCAGCTAGCTGGTAAACAACTTCAGCAAAGTTTCAGGACACAAAATTACTGTACAAAAATCACTGGCATTCCTACTACAGCCAAGCCAAGACTCAAATCAGGAAAGCAATTCCATTCACAATTGCCACAAAAAGAATAAAATACCTAAGACTACCACTAAGCAGGGAGGTGAAAGAGCTCTATAATGAGAATTAAACACTCCTTAAAGAAATCAAAGAAACAAAGGAAAAAATTATCCCATGCTCATGGATAGGAAAAATCAGTATCATTAAAATGGCCATCCTGCCCGAAGTAATGTACATATTTTCAATGCTATTCCTATCAAATTACCAATGACATTCTTCACGGAACTAGAAAAAACTATTTTAACGTTCATCTGGAACAAAAAAAGGGCCCAGATAGCCAAGGCAATCCTATGCAAAAAGAACAAAGCAGGAGGCATCACATTGCTCAACTTCAAACTATATAGGACGATAGTAATCAAAACAGCATACTGTTATTACAAAAACAGGCACATAGACTAATGGAACAGAATAGAGAGCCCAGAAATAAAGCCACATGCCTACGACCATTTGATCTTCAAAAAAGTTGACAAAAACAAGCAATAAGAAAAAGACTCCCTATTTAATCAATGATGCTGGGATAACTGGCTAGCCATATGCAGAAGTTTGAAGCTGGACCCCAGCTTACACTACATAGAAAAATCAATTCAAAGATAGATTAAAGACTTAAATGTAAAACCCGAATGTACAAAAACCCTGGAAGACAATCTAGGCAATACCATTCTGAACATAGCAACAGGCAAAGATTTCATGACAAAGACACCAAAAACAATAGCAACATGAACAAAAATTGACAAATGGGAGCTAATTAAACTTAGCTTCTGCACAGCAAAAGAAATTATCAGCAGAGTAAATAGCAACCTATAGAATGGGAGAAAATTTTTGCAAACAATGCATCTGACAAAGGTCTAATATCCAGCACCTATAATGAATGTAAACAAATTTACAAGAGAAAATCAAACCCCATTAAAAAGTGGGTCAAGAACATGAACACTGTTCAAAAGACATACATGCAGCTGACAAGCATATGGAAAAAAAGCTCAATATCACTGATCATTAGAGAGATGCAAATCAAAACCACAACAAGATACCATCTCACACCAGTCAGAATGGTTATTATTAAGAAGTAAAAAAAAAAAAAAAAAAAAAGCTAGATGCTGGTGAGGTGGCAAAGAAAAGACTTATATGCTGTTGATGGGAGTGTAAATTAGTTCAACCATTGCGGAAAGCAGTATGGTGATTCCTCAAAAAACTAAAAGCAGAACTACCATTCAACCCAGCAATCCCATTACAGGGTAGATACCCAGAGGAATATAAATCATTCTACCATAAAGGCACTTGCATGTGTATGTTCATTGCAGCACTATTCACAACAGCAAAGACATGGAATCAATCTAAATGCCCATCAGTGGCAGATTGGATAAACAAAATGTGGTACATATATACCACAGAATACTACGCAGCCACAGCAAAGGACAAGATCATGTCTTCTGCACAAACATGAATGGAGATGGAAGCTATTATCCTTAGCAAACTAATAAAGGAGCAGAAAATCAAATACCACATGTTCTCACTTATAAGTGGGAGCTAAACGATGAGAACTCATGAACACAAAGAAGAGAACAACAGCCACTGGGGTCTACTTGAGGGTGGAGGGTGGGAGGAGGGAGAAGAACAAAAAAGGTAACTATTGGGTGCTGGGCATAATACCTGGGTGATGAAATAATCTATACAACAAATCCCTGTGATATGAGTTCACCTGTATAACAAACCTTCACATGTACCCTAAACCTAAAATAAAAGTTTTATAAAAACTTAAATTTAAAAAAAAATTTTGGAAAATTAAGAAAAGACAGCAAACTTACCATAAATGTGATGTGTGTTCTGGCTGCTATGCTGACTAGCTTCGTTGCTCCCTAAGAAACAGTCATATTAAAATTAGGCCAATCAATAAGCTGGCAATGCCCTTTAAGTGTTCAAGTGAAAAAAGGAGTTTCACATCTCTCATTTAAAGTTAAAAGCTACTAGTAATTAAGCTTATTGAGG
Organism: Chlorocebus sabaeus; assembly: GCF_047675955.1. Lineage (NCBI taxonomy): Eukaryota > Metazoa > Chordata > Mammalia > Primates > Cercopithecidae > Chlorocebus > Chlorocebus sabaeus. Next base: position 62,525,044 of record NC_132906.1, on the reverse strand, counting down.
AAGGTATGTCAAAAGCAGGAACAGGCCAAAAACTAAACCTTTGGAACAACCACTTAGCCAAGTTGTGAATGCAAAGGAAAAATTATTGAAGGAAACTAAAACTACTACTCCAGTGAACACATGAATAAGAAAGTGAAACAGCCATATCATTGATATGAAGAAAACTTTAGTGATCTGGATGGAAGATCAAACCAGCCACAACATTCCCTTATGCCAAAGCCTAATCCAGAGCAAGACCCTAACTCAATTCAATTTCTTAAAGGTGAGAGGTGTGAGAACGCTGCAGAAGAAAAGTTGGAAGCTAGCAGAGGTTGGTTCATGAGGTTTAAGAAAAGCCATCTCCGTAACATAAAAGTGCTAGGTGGAGCAGCAAACGTTGATGTAGAAGCCACAGCAAGTTATCCAGAAGATAATTGATGAAGATGGCTATATTAAAAAACAGAATTTATATGTAGATTAAACAGCCTTACAGTGGAAGATGATGCCATCTAGGATTTATATCACTAGAGAGGGGAAGTCAATGTCTGGCTTCAAAGTTTCAAAGCACAGGCTGATTCCCTTGTTAGGAACTAATGCAGCTGGTGACTAAACTGAAGCCAATGCTTGTTTACCATTCTGAAAATCTCATAGCCCTTTAGAACTATGCTGAATCTATTCTACCTATGCTCTATAAATGAGATAATAAAGCCTGGATGACAGAACATGTGTTTACAGCATGGATTAGTGAATAGTGTAGGCCAAATATTGACACTTACTGCTCAAAAAAAGATTCTTTTCAAAATATTACGGCTCATCAACAGTGTATCTGGTCACCCAAGAATTCTGATGAATATGTACAAGGAGATAGTTATTTTCATATCTAACACAACATCTGCTGCGGTTTGCCACAGGTACCTCGGAACTGAACAAAGGCGGACAAATGCAGAAATGAAAACTTAAAAGAAACTGTTTTAAAGAAAGGCACCAGGAGAAGAAGAAGGCTCCCTGCTTCCAGGGAGCAAAGGCAGCCCCCTTGAGCTTCTACAGCCCTTTGTATGTATTGGGTAGAAAGACCAGGGAGGAGGAGGTAACGATTGGTCAGCTGCTTAATTGATCACAGGTTCACATTATTGCTAACAGGCTTCAAACGTCCCTAATCACAAGAAACACTTGTGCTTGGGGCGTGACCACCCTTAGCATTCCTTCTGGGTGGCAGACACTGTCAGTTTGCCAACCTGTGAGAACAGTTTGCTGTTTACTCACATAGCCTCCAGTGGTATACTGAGTTGGTCACAACCCTCATTCTTTCGGTCTCCAACATCTCTCCCTTTGTGTTTTTGAATTAATTGAGAAAAGCAATTGCAAAATGTGCAGCCTTCAATTGCTGGTTCTTTCTGTCTTTGCATTCAGCTCGTACTGGGGGGAACCAGGCCCATGGTTAGGATTCATGGGTCCCTCCAGTCTCCCATTCCATGGTCGTGCATACCTTGAGGGCACCCACAGAGTTTGTTCATCTCCTGCAAAAACACAAGCGTACCCTCATCCCCATGTTAACAAATTAATTGAAACAAAGGCAAAGGCTTTTGTGGCTGTAGGCAGAGGCATGCTGTTGCTGATGCATCTGCTCCACAAGCTGCAACTCAGCTTCTTCCTCTTTGGTTAACTACCGCGGGGTAAAACTTTCCATTGATAACGAGAGGCAGGCTCTTTCTGACTAACAGAAGGCACAGAGAAAACAAAACAAATCAAGGCTTATCTTTCTCGTGCAACAGTATGGCAAAAAAAAAAAAAAAAAAAAAAAAAACCACAAACAAAAAAACAAAACAAAAAAAACCCCTCAAGATCTATTAACATGAGAGATCAGCCTCTTGCTTCTGTATCCATAAGCCCACAAAACTTTTCTTCAATTTGCACTGCACAAGTGGATCTACTAGATGCTATGGGTTGTGATAGATAAATTTCCTGTGTAGTTGTACTTCCAAATCCCAGATTCTCTTGTTTCTCCTTTTGTGGAGAAGGGTGCAATTTACAGGAAATAAGCAACGGTGGAGCAATATATTCTCCTTGGTTCAAAAACCTAAAGATCTTGTGACACCACCACCACCTGAATTTCTCCTCCACAATCAAAATCAACAACTCCTGGGACTGCAGTAATGCCCTGTAAGATGACTTTTACCCAAAATTAATCCCATGTATCCTGTTGGCAAAGGTCCCCAAACACCAGTGGGAATCTGAGTGAGTTTGTTTCCTCCAATTAACGTAACCCGTTCTCTGACTGGGAGATGCGATCCTGTGCTTCCAGGTGTTCCTGGGGAGAGGGAGAATCGATGTGCCTGCAGAAACCCACCCCTGAAACGGAGCTGTGGCCTGGACGAGGAGTGCCCTTATTGTTTGAGGTGCCCCGGTTCAGGCTGCCTTCTTGTTTCCCGACAGGGGGGTGCCATTTTGATGAAATTTGGAGTGGCATTGATTAGCCCAATGATTTCCTTTGTTGCAACGAGGGCAAAGTCCTGGCATTTTTTTCTGTTTGGAGGGGAACTGTGTTATAAGATCCCTTCTGCCCAGAGGTCTGATGGCACTCTTAAAAATGTCCAATTTTGCTATACTTTTAACATTTTCCCACTTTAAGGCTTGACCCTTGGCCCCTTTTAGATCTATCAACTACCAAATTAGCCATTGTTTGAGCCAACATTGTAGAGTAATGAAGCTCACTTCTCACATCTTGATCAGCTCTGAGAAAACGTCACAGGTTTTTTGTACATCTCACAGGTACCAGTGCATGTTTACAATCCATGTTTGCACTCTCAAAAGTCAAGTTAACCTTTCTGTAGCCACAAAATAAGACGGTACAAGCCAATTTTCATCCTCCCTCTCCTGTTCACCACCCTCGACAGGTGCTGTAGGTGCGGCAAAAAATTATCTCAAACCCCAAAATGACAAAAAGACAGTACAAACCAAACTCCAAACAAAAAAGAGAAAAGAAATAGCCAAATTATTCCCCATGTTACCCTGATTCATAAAACTTCCCGTTCTCTGTACCTCTTTAGGGCACTGACCTTATATTGCTGCCGACAGACTTGTCACAGGGTTTCTGGTTCATCTGGTTTTACTTCTGCTCCAGCAGACCTTCTTCATTCATGTCCCTATAAGACCCTATCTGTCCCTGTTTGTCCCTATCTGCCCCTGCAATTCTCTGCTAGTCTCTACTAATCTTCATCTGTCCCTATCTGTCCTAGTCTCTGTTCAGGTGCCACTTACCACAGTTTGCCACGGTTTGCCATGGGACTGAACGAAGGACGAACACAGAAATGAAAACTTAAAAGAAACTGTTTTAAAGAAAGGGACCAGGGGAAGAAAAGGGCTCCCTACTCCTAGTGAGCAAAGGCAGCCTCCCTGAGCTTCTGCATCCCTTCGTATTTATTGGGTAGAAAGAGCAGGGAGGACGAGTTAACAATTGATCAGCTGCTTAATTGATCACAGGTTCACATTATGGCTAACAGGCTTCAGATGTGCCTAATCACAAGAAACACTTGTGTTTGAGGTGTGATTGGCCCTCAGCATTCCTTCTGGGTAGCAGATGCAGTTTGTCAGTTTGCCAACAACCTGCTTTCATGAGAACAGTTTGCTGTTTACTCATATAGCCTCCAGTGGTATACTGAGTTGGTCATGACTCTCGTTCTTTCAGTCTCCAACAAACAACCATTCTGCAGCCCATGGATCAAAAAGTCATTTTGACAGTCAAATCTTATTATTTAAGAGATATATTTTGTAAGGCCATAGCTGCCATAGATAGCGATTCTTCTGATAGATTTGGGCAAAGTAAATCGAAACCCTGATAGAAAGGATTCAACATTCTAGATGCCATCAAGAACATTAGTGATTCATGGGAGGAGGTCCAAATATCAGCATTAACAGAAGTTTGAAATAAATTTATTCCAGTCTTCATGGATGACTTTGAGAGGCTCATGACTTTAGTGAAGGAGGGAGCTGCAAATGTGGTGGAAATAGCAAGAGAACTAGAATTAGAAGTGCAGCCTGAAGGCTTGATAGAATTGCTGCAATCTTCAAAGAAAGTGATTTCTCCTTCTTCTCCTTCTCCTTCTTTCTTCTTCTTCTCCTTTTTCTTATTCTTCTTTTCAGTAGAGACAGGGGTCTCACTATGTTGCTTATGCTAATCTGGAACTCCTGGCCTCAAGCAGTTCTCCCACTTCAGCTACTCAAAGCACTGGGATTACACTGTGCCTGACCTAGAAATTGGTTTTTTGAGATGGAATCTACTCCCGATGAACATACTGTGCACATTGTTGAAATAACAACAAAGGATTTAGACTGTTTCATAAACTGAGCTGATAAAGCCGTATCAGGATTTGAGAGGACTGTCTCCAGTTTTGAAAGAAGTTCTACTGTGAATAAAACGCTATCAAACAGCATTGCTTCAGAGAATTCTTCCATGAAAGGAAGAGTGAATTGATGTGGCAGACCTCACTGTTGTCTTATTTTAAGAAATTGCCACAGCCACCCCAACCTTCAACGCCACCACCCTGATCAGTCAGCAGTCATCAACATTGAGGCAAGACCCGTCACAAGCACAAAGATTACACCTTACTGCAGCTCAGATGATATTTAACATTTTTTAGCAATAAAGTATTTTTAAGTTAAGGTATGTACATTTTTAGGCATAATACCACTGCACACATTTTTAGGTATAATACTACTGCACACAATAGACTACAGTATAATGTAAACATACTTTTATTTGCACCAGAAACCAAAAAATCAGTATGATATTTTATTGTGATATTAATGTTTTTGATATAGTGTAGAATCAATACCAACAGTATCGCCAAGGTATTCTTCTATAGTCAAAACTACTGCATTGTACACTTTGAAATTTGTTAAAAGAGTATATGTTATGTTAAGTGTTCTTGCCACAATAAAATAAAATTAATAAAGTGGAAAAAATCTCTGGCATTATACTCTTGAAACTGAAGAAATAATACATTGTTATAATTTTTTCTGTCTTTTTTTTTTTTTTTTTTTTTCTGAGACAAAGTCTCACTCTATCACCCAGGCTGAGTGCCGTGGCACAATCTCAGCTCACTGCAAGCTCCACCTCCTGGGTTCACGCCCTTCTCCTGCCTCAGCCTCCCAAGTAGCTGGGACTACAGGTGCCCGCCACCACGCCTGGCTAATTTTTTGTATTTTTAGTAGAGACGGGGTTTCACTATGTTAGCCAGGATGGTCTCGATCTCCTGACCTTTTGATCCACCCACCTCGGCCTCCCAAAGTGCTAGGATTACCCACGTGAGCCATCATGCCCAGCCCATTGTTATAATTTAAAAACTAAATAAATAAATAAGCATTTAAGAAAAAAAACTATAGACTAATATTTTTAATGAACACAGAAGCACAAATTCCAATCAAAATTTTAGAAGATCGAATACAACAATATTTGTACAAACTTTCTATTGCTTTTGCAACAAATTACCAAAAAATTATAGACTTAAAAAACACAAATTTGTCTTATAATCCTGGAGGTAAGAATTCTGAGATCTCTTTCATCGTGCTACATTCAAAATATTCGCAGAGTTAATTTTTCTTGGAGGTTCTGAGGGGAGAATCCATTCACCTGTCTTTTTTGCTTCTAGTGGCTGCCAGTATTCTTTAACTTGTGGCATCTTCCTCCATCTTCAAAGTGCATCACTCCAAGACTCTGCTTCCATAATCACATCACCCTCTTCTCCGTGTAATCAAATCTTCTTCTGCTCTTTTCTTATAAAGGCACTTGTGGTTACTTTTGTTGTTCATCTGGATATCTTCCCTAATGTCATCTCAAGATTCTTAGCATAATCACTTTTGCAAAATACCTTTTGCCATATAACGTTTGCAGTTTCTGGAGATAAAGAAGTAGATATTTTGGGGGACCATTTTTCAACCTATCAGTCTGCCCTCTGGCTGCCAAAGATTCACATCCACCCTACATGCAAAATGCATTTAATGCATCCCAACCTCCCCAAGTGTCTAAACCTATTACAACATCAGTTCAAGACCAAAGTCTTATCTAAATATTATCAATTCAAGGAGGTAGAGAAAGCATGAGAGTTACCAGAGGTTGAGAATGGTATGGGATGGGAGGGCATGAAGAAAGGTTGGTTAGCAGATATAGATGTACAGTTAGATAGAAGAATAAGTTCTAGTGTTCAATAGCATAGTAGGGTAACTATACAATATATGATACACAACAGTACATTGTATATTTCAAAATAGCTAGAAAAGATTTGAAATATTCCCAACACAAACAAAATGATACATATTCAAAGTAATAGATACCCTAAATACCATGATTTTATGACTACACATTCCATGCATGCATCAAAATATCACATGTATTGCTTACATATGTACAAACATTATATATCAATAGAAAAACAAATAAGTAGATAATATTATCAGCTCAGATATCCCAAATCTCATCATCTAAGTCATATAAATTAGGTATAAATCAGACTTTAGATATGCTCCGTCCTAAAGCATAATCCCCCTCCATCTGTGTACCCATAACACTGAAAAACAAAGTATAAGATCGAATACAACAAGATTTGTATAAACTTTCTATTGTTTTTGCAACAAATTACCAAAAATTTATAGACTTAAAAAAAAACAAATTTATCTTATATTCCTGGAGATCAGAATACTGAGATCTGTTTCACTGTGCTAAAGTCAAAATACTTGAAACAGGTATGGGATAATAGTTACAGGCATTTCTATTCTAATTGGGAGGGGAAAAAAAAAAAAAAAAACAGAAGAAATAAAGGGGTCTACAATCCCAAGCAAATTTGAAATCCAACTGAGCAAACTCTATTAGACTTCAAGGCTATCTTTTTGTGTCTCAAGCTCTGAACCCTTTGTGTCTCAAGCTCTGAATCCATCCTCTGAACCCTTCTTTTTTTTCATAAATGATAGTATGTGATTGCAGCTGAATAACTTTATCAGCCTGTTTCCTACCTGTAAAATTTTGGAACTACAACAGCCTTCTTTTATTTCCTCTTCCCTCTGTTCCTTTCAGTAAAAGCTTACAGAGTTTCTGCTGATACATCATTCTCAAAAACTTTGTGGTTCTCCTATGTATGTATTAGAACCCATATGTCACTTGACTCATCTTTTCAAAGAGACTTCTGTGTGACTGAATACTTTAATCTTGCAATACTTCTGAAGCACTTGCAAAAAGTTGTCCACTTACTCTCTTGGATTGCTCTCAAGAGCACTCTTTTCTGACAGTGAATCTTCATTTTGGCATCTTTTGCAATCTGGATAGACTGAAAATTTTTCAAATTATCAAGTCTTAGTTGCTTTTTGCCTTAATAATTCTCTCCTCAATTTATCTCTTTCCTCTCCCATTTGACTATAAGCAGCAAAAAGAAAAGAAAACACACCATATCTTAATACTTTGCTTTGAAATTTCCTCAGCTAAATATCCACGTTAATCATTTACAAGATTTTTACACATAACCTCAAGACATAATTCAGCTAAGCTTTCTGTCATTATATAAAAAAGATATTTATCCAGTTTCCAAAACATGTTCCTTATTTCCTTATGAGCTCTCACCAAGAGTCTTTAACATTTACATTTCCACTTACAGTCTGTTCAAAGCAATGTAGGCTTTTTCTATTATGTGCCTTAGAATTCTTCCAGACTCTACCCATTATCCAACTCCAATGCCACATCTACATTTTTGTGATTTGTTACAGTCGTATCTCACTTCTACATGCCCAAAATATGTATGAGTTTCCTATTGCTATTATAATAAATCACCACAAATTTAGTGACTTGAAACAATACCAATGTATTCTCTTACACTTTTGGAGGTCAGAAGTCTGAAATCGGTTCAACTGAATTAAAGTCAAAGTGTCAGCAGTGCTGATTCCTTCTGGAGGCTCAAGGGGAAACTCCATTTTTATTTATTTATTTATTTATGCTTTTTTCAGTTTCTAGAGGCTACCTATATTCCTTGACTTGTGGTCCCTTCCTCCATCTTCAAAACATAACCCTCTTATCTCTGCTTCCAGTATCACATCACCTTTTCTCTGTAGTATATCTTCTCTCTGCCTTCCTGTTATGAAAACACTGAAGAGTAACTATATGGCCCACACAGACAATCCAGAATAATCTCCCCATCCCAGTATCCTTAATCTGTGCACATCTACAAAGTCCCTTTTGCCATGTAAGTAACATAGACAGGTTCTGGGATTTTGGACTTTGTTATTTTGGAGTTCTACTATTCAGCCTACCATAGTATATTAAGAGGATAATATATCATGCCTAAGTAATGTTTATCCTAGACATGCAAATTTATTTTTAACATTCAAATACAAACAAATGGAATTCACTACATTAACAACAACAAAAAAAGGCATATGATTGCCTCAACAGATGCAGAAAAAAAGTGACAATATCAACATCCATTTGATTTTTAAGAAAATCTCAGCAAACTAGGAATAGAAGATAACTTCCTCAGCATGACAAAAACCATCTACCAAAAATATAGACAATATTATCGAGTTAAAAATGCATATTTTCAACCTAAGATGAGAAACAAACAAAGATTTTTATTCTCATCAGTTTTATTCAACATTTTCTGAGGGCTCTGGCCAGTGCCAAAAGGAAAGAAAGGAAGACGAAAGAAAGAAAGAAAGAGAAAGAAAGAAAGAAAGAAAGAAAGAAAGAAAGAAAGAAAGAAAGAAAGAAAGAAAGAAAGAAAGAAAGAAAGAAAGAAAGAAAGAAAGAAAGAAGAGAGAGAGAGAGAAGGAAGGAAGGAAGGAAGGAAGGAAGGAAGGAAGGAAGGAAGGAAGGAAGGAAGGAAGGAAGGAAGGAAGGAAAGAAGGAAGGAAGGAAGGAGAAAAGAAAAAAAGAAGAAAAGAAAGAGAAAGAGGGAAAGGGGGAAAAGGGAGGGAAGGGAAGAGAAGGGAAAGGAAGGGAGGAAGGAGGGAGATAGGGAGGAAGGAAGGAAGGAAGGAAGAAAGGAAGGAAGAAAGGAAGGAAGGAAGGAAAGAAGGAAAGAAGGAAGGGAGTTGGAAATGAAGGGAAAATATTCACAAGTGACTTGATTATGAAAAAATAAAATGAAATACACAAAAAGGTGTTGAAACTAATTAATTTAGCACAGTTGCATGATACAAGATCAATAAATACAGATCAACTATATGTTCATATAGTTGCTTAAACAATTAGATATTTAAATTTTTTTAATTAATTTTTTTTTTTTTTTTTTTTTGAGATGGAATCTCGCTCTGTCTCACATGCTGGAGTACAGTGGTGCAATCTCGGCTCACTGCAACCTGTGCCTTTCGGTTTCAAGTGATTCTCCTTCTCAGCCTCCAGAGTAGCTAGGATTATAAGTGTGTGCCAGCATGCCCAGCTAATTTTTGTATTTTTAGTAGAGACGGGGTTTCGCCATATTGGCCAGGCTGGTCTTGAACCGCTGACCTCAAGCAATCTGCTCACCTCGGCCTCCCAAAGTGCTGGGATTACAAGCATGAGCCACCTCACCTGGCCAGAAATTTAAACTTTAAACAGTATTATTTGAAATAGCATAAAAAAATACAAAGTACTTAGGCATAAATCTGATTCAACAATTTGTAAGACCCATACACTGAAAATTCTAAAAAACTGATGAAAGAAAGTAATGACCTAAAGAAATGAAGAGATATATCCTCTTCATGAGTCAGAGATGCAGTATTAAGATGTTCATTTTCTCCAAATTGATCAATAGGTTACACATAAATCTTCTGAAGATTTCAGAAGGCTTTTTTTGGAGAAATTGACATACTGATTATAAAACTTACATGAAAATTAAAAAGACATTTTATAGTCAAAACAAATTTGAAAAAGAAGAATACAGTTGGATGACTAACACTATCAAATTTCAAGATTTATTTAAAAACTACAATATGGGCTGGGCACAGTGGCTCAGGCCTGTAATCCCAGCACTTTGGGAGGCCGAGGAGGACAGATCATGAGGTCAAGAGATTGAGACCATCCTGGCCAACATGGTGAAACCCCGTCTCTACTAAAAATATAAAAACTAGCTAGGCCTGGTGGCACGTGCCTGTAGTCCTAGCTACTCGGGAGGCTGAGGCAGGAGAATTGCTGTACCTGATAGGCGGAGGTTGCAGTGAGTCAAGATTGTGCCACTGCACTCCAGCCTGGCAACAGAGCGAGACTCCATCTCAAAAAATAAATAAATAAATAAACAAAACTTACAATATGAAGCTGCTGATGTGTTAGTATAAAGATAAACAAGTGTATCAAAAGAACAGAGTAGGAAATTCAGAAATAGATCCACCCTTATATTGACAACTGGTTTTTGACAGTCAGAAGTGCAAAGATAATTTAATGTAGAAAAGATAGAATTTTTAATAAATAGTGCTAGAATTGGATAGTCATATGCAAAAATATGAATTTCACTTGCAATATATATGAAATTAACTCAGTGGATAATTTACCTAAATGTGAAATCTGAAACTATGAAACTTTTATAAAAATATATAATAAAAATCTTTGTGACCTTGGATTAGGCAAAGGTTTAGCTATGACACAAAAAGCACAATTTATTAAGGAAAAAATTGATGAACTTCATCAAAATTAAAATCTTCTACTTTTTAAAAGATACTCTTAAAAGAATAAATAACAATTCACAGGCTAGAAGAAAATATTGGCAAGGTATATTTCTATTAAAGAACTTGAATCTAGAATATAAAAAAAAACCTCTCAAAACTCAATAATAAGAAAGCAATCCAATAAAGAAATGAATAAAATATTTGAACACACTTCTCACCCACAAAGATATACAGATGACCAATAAGCACATGAAAGGACATCCAACAGTCATTAGAGAAATGAAAATTCAAACCACAAAGAGGCATCACCGTACACCTATTCAATTGACTAAAATTAAGTAGACAGACAATATTTAGTGTTGACAAGGATGTGGAACAATTGAAACTCTCATACAAGGCTAGTGGGAATATAAAATTATACACCACTTTGAAAATCAGTTGGACTGTTTCTTAAATGTAAATCATACACTAGAGCTGTCTTAAAAACTGACAAGAAAAAATGGAAGAGAATTTATTCTCTCACATAATTGCAAATATCCAGATTAATTACACTTCAGGCAGTTCTGAATTCAGGTGCTCAGGACTCAAGTTACTTTTTCTATCTCTTGCTTTGTTTTCCTACATAGTTTCTCTCTACATGATGAATTCCAGCAGTGCTTGGTTTACATTCTACCAGCTTAGCAACTCCAGCAAAAAGAGTTTCTCTTTTCCAATGGTTCTAGAGAATATCTTGGAATTGGTCTCATTAGTCTGGCTTACTTTGTACACACATTTCTTAGCCAGGGGAATACAAATTCCTTAGCCAGGGGAATAAAGAGCCCTGATTCACTAGGATTCAGTTAAATATACCTCCAAATTCCAAAGAAGCATCATTCCACTCAATCCACATGAACTGACTCAGGTGATAGAAAAAAGTTCCTTCAAAGTTAAAGTGCTATTATCATAAGATGGGGCAATGGTTGTTGTGTAACATTAATTACTGAACAAAATTTTCTCAACCGGTGACTGATTGGGAAATGTCTTTTCTAGTCAGACGTATGTATCAATGTTATCTGGCATTGGGCATTGATAGTTTGTTCTACTCACTCTTCTTGGGAGAGCTCAATACACTCAAAAATGAAAAGTATTTGTTATTCTCTGGTCACTACAACTGTCAATCTGTGATCATGTTACCTTTTTTTTTAATCTGTCAGAACAAGTTATTCAGAGCTTCAGATGGATGCCCCTTCCATAGACACCTTGCAAGTGCACCAAGCACACTGCATTGACTTAATTATGAAAAGCAAGTAGGGAAGTTTTCTGTGACTACCAACCCAGACATCTCTCCTTCTCTGTTGCACTGACCTTCAGGGACAGGGCTTCTTTTGAATCTTTTGGGTCCTTTGCAATTCTTCCCTCACTTTAGTAATTTTTATCAGAAATAGGCAAGAGTGTGGAAAGCTGTAGTATTTTCATAACCATAAAAGGCTATCTGGTGGAAGGTCGTCTGACTCTTTGCCTGCTTTCTATTGCTAAACTGCACAACATTTATTAAAACATCCCAAAAGCCAAATAGACTGATTGCTGGCACCAAGTTAATTTAAAGAGCTGAAGTAGAAAGATTACAGAACTGGAGAGCAATGAGAGCCACTTTCTGAGGAAAACTAAACAACCAGGAAAATAGTGGAAGTTTCGTAACTCTGCTTAAAGCCATGCAAATGAATGGGGCTTATTAAATATTTCTGGCACTTAGTCCTTTTGAATTGTGCCATATAAAAAGCAGCATTAGCAATGAGTTACTAATATAAAAATCTATATGAGAGATATTAGCAAGAACTTACTAATCATTAGAGTTTGAAGCTGCTATATGGTTATATTAACAACTGCCTATTCTATTTCACAGAAGTCATTTCTATTTGAGTTCTTAAAGTCTGCTCTAGTTAACAAAAAAAAAAGTTCAAGATTTTCATGTACATGTTCATTGTTTTCTAAGTCATCTCTTAATGGGCCAGATTCTATTATTTCATTCAAAGAAATTCTAGACCATTCTGCCTGACTTTCAACAAAGGGTTAAAGTAGCAACACAAGGGAGTTAGTTGGTACCTTCCACTAACCTCTACTGGGTCCTCTCTCTGGCACCGCTTGATGAGGACCATGGATATTTGCTGACTCTCAGGTAATGGGCTATTCAGCTGCTGTTTTAAGCCTGATCGTTCCACTAGTTCATCCTATAAAAAAAATTCAGAGGCTGTCAGCAGGTGGATTTAAGCATTGCAATGAGTTTAACAGTTTTGAAAACACATTCTTTTTACTGTTTTTACAGTTTAAAGAGCTTACGCATTATTACCTCTTACTTGAATTCTTTTTTGCTTTATAGAAAAACCTCATTTCAATAAAATTATGACAGACAATTTTGCCTCTATCCAGGAAGAAGCTGGACTACCTTGAATTTCATAAAAATTTTTATATATTCTATATGTGCAGTTGGCATTTTTATGTCCTTTTTAGCAGTTTAGAGAAAGCTCCACCAATATTTTCAAGTCCACCTAGCTAGTAAGTGAAAGAACCGAAACTTGGATTCAGGTTTTCTGAGCAAGTCCACCAAGCTTTCCACCTTTACTCAAAAAAATAATAACGACCACTATATTTGCATAACACTTGGAAATACCAATAGCAGTTCACTTGCATGATCTCATTTGATCTTAAAGTGTAGTAAGTGTGAAGTAAGCAGGATAAGGTATTGAGGCTCCATTTTACAGATGTGGAAACCAAGACCCTAAGCAATGAGGGTGGGAGGATTAAATGATTTACCTAAGATCACACAGCTTTCAAGTGGCAAATTGAAATCTAGACACCAGGAACTAGAACTCTGCACTCACATCATAGCCCAGCTCTACAACAATAGCTTATTCATTGTTTTTCATTCAAATTCTTTCTCATTTTATCTGATTAAATTTTTGATAAACAGATTTTCCTCCATGAGGAAAGAAAACTGAACTACTTTGTGTTTTATGAGGATTTCAGAATATTTTTATAGGGAAAAAGCTTCTGTTGAAGAACTGTATTTGACAAAATCCAGAAAAATAAATTCTGCAGTGATTGTGGCTGTGGTGATGATGATGATGATGATGATGAAAAATAAGTGTCAATTATTTCCAATGTGTTTGTTAATTCAGCTTTAGCTTTTCAATCATGAAAATTTATATCCACCTTGTTTATAATGTTAGTGTATTTTTTTAATTTTTAAGAGAATTAATGATTTTATTGTGAGCACTATGGATTAACATTTGAGAGGTTTCTTTTAACAATCCATTAAGTTTTTATTTTTAAAAATTATTCAGAAAAAAATTATAATAAAATACTTTGTAAGCATAGAAAGTATCATTCAATGTGTATACACTCGTTTCATTTTCGACATGGAGATTAAATAAAAGTTATTTTAAAATGGATTGTTAAATATTATGTCAGAACAGTTTCTACTTAATTTCTCACTATAATGAAAAAAATATTGTTTACGTTGGCTCTAAGTGGTATAACATAGAAATCTAAACACTCTTGAAAGATACCCGATTTAGTAGGAAGATAGTGGATAGATTGTCTGCATTGAACAATAATACAACTGTGACTTAGAGATTTAAAAAATTATCTGCAAATGTTAACATTAGTCAATATGAAGACATTCACAGAAAGAGAATGAGGAGATAACATTCTCTCTTTTTTAGAAAGTAAGTTTCTTGTCAAAATAAAGTCTTATTTCTACTGAAAAGGGGTGTGTGTGTGTGTGTATGGTAACATTTTGCCAACTACTGGGTACAATTCATGTGTATAGCATCTTTAAAATTATTACCCCATGAGAGAGTTAAAATTATATCAATTGTTTGGTTTCCTTTAGCCTTTAGTGTCTGATTACTAGACAATAGAGCTTCATGGATAATAAAAATCAAATTTCCAATAAAAAATTTAAAAAAACTCTAGCTGTGCCAAAGTTCTGAGGGTTTCATGTTGTGCAACAAAGCCACTGGCTTTCAAACAGTGCCACAACTCCAGCACCTTGTGCCAGATACTACATTTACTCAAGGTCATTTGGACAAAAGTAATGAAAAATATTAAAGCAATGTTTACATAGCAGATATGCAATATCAATCATGTCATGTAGATTGGTGATAAGAGTAAGAAGTTGATTGTTTGGGAGAAAAGTTACATTTTCTCTTAAGTAGTGGAAAATTACCAGTATGCACTATGTTGGCATTTTCTACCTAACTTTATTCCTTTATTTTTTTTCATGCAGCTCCACTGTAAACCATTATGATAGTTATTATAATATATATGCACACATACAAATACATATAATCAGAAATGTTTTCTAGAAGTGATCTGAAAGCCAAAGAAATATGGTGATAAACTATAAATTATACCTTATTCAGTCTATTTCTCTGATGAGATAAAAGGGCAAAGTGTGTGAGCAGTAATTATGCACAGGAAATGCTTATTAGTTACCCTCAATTATTTGGCAGACCACTATCCAATCTTACTCTTCCTGGTCTTACTCTAAAAAATTCTATAGGATTCTAATTGCAAGTGAATATTGCTCAGTTCATCTTAACAATATATCATAAGCCTGAGCTCCACCAATAGGTTCAAGCTGAGACATGTCTTGTGGCCCCAAATGTGGTTTCCTTTGAAACCCACTGAGCTATAGCTGCCCGTGAAACACCTCTATGTTTGCTTCATCTTAGTGATAGTTTTTCTGTATTAGTTTATTCAGCAACCATATAGTTGGGTCCTTAATTTCCCATCCAAACATCTTTTTGTCCCCTTCTTTAGCTCCTGACACCTTATTTCTTATTCCCAAACTGAGTATCATTCCCCAATATAAAGGGCTATACATAATTATTAGTCCCCAGTCTAACCCACAAAAGCCTAAGTAATCCATGGTATACCTAAAAGTTGTATTTCAACTACTCTCAAGTATACAGCGTTTTCTTTCCCTTGGGAAAATATTGAATTCCCACAGAGGAGCAAGTAAAGGACGTCTTCCAAAGATTCTAACAGAAACCTTAACCTACTCCTTGAACAGAGAGAAATGGAACTAACCTTACCGCCTACATCGTTGCCACAGTCATTTTACACAGATATGTCACCTAATTTTACACAGATTATCTCATTTTCTTGAAGATATTACACAGATTTTACAAATGGGAAAATTGAGTGCCAGAGAACACAAAGCAAAAAATGGAGTAAGTGATCAAGTCGGGATTTATACCATTAGCAGTCTAACTTCAGAGTTTGTGCTCCATCCTGCCTTTCAAAAGAAAATCCTGGGGTACAAGCCTATTACTGCTTGGGTGTTCTAAGTGAAGAACAAAGAAAAATTAGTCATCTTAAAGAAAGAATCCTATTCCCCAAAATTCACACATTGAAGCCCTAACCTCTTGTACCTCAGTATACAGTATGTTGGAGTTTTATACTTAATGTTACATTTAAAAAAAGACCTCAGAATATGACTGCATTTGGTGATAAAGTCTTCAAAGGGGTAATTAAGTTAAATGAGGCGGGCCGGGCGCGGTGGCTCAAGCCTGTAATCCCAGCACTTTGGGAGGCCGAAACGGGTGGATCACGAGGTCAGGAGATCGAGACCATCCTGGCTAACACGGTGAAACCCTGTCTCTACTAAAAAAATTATAAAAAACTAGCCGGGCGAGGTGGTAGGCGCCTGTAGTCCCAGCTACTCGGGAGGCTGAGCCAGGAGAATGGCGTGAACCCGGGAGGCGGAGCTTGCAGTGAGCTGAGATCCGGCCACTGCACTCCAGCCTGGGCCACAGAGCGAGACTCCGTCTCAAAAAAAAAAAAAAAAAAAAAAAATTGAGGCCATCAGGAGAGAGACCTTAGGAAAAAAACCACCTTGATCTTGGACTTCCAGGCTCCAGAACTGTAAGAAATAAATTTCTGTTATTTAAGTCACCCAATCTGTGGCATTTTGCCATGACAGCCCTAGCAAACTAACCACAGTTCTCATGGTAAAGACTGTTGGATCTTCTACCCATTCATTTGGGATTAGTTATCTTGAGGCCATTGTTGGGCTCAAGGCTCATTAATGCAATTCTTTTTTTTCCCTAGGCTTGAGGTATGACTTCTTTAGAGCTTATTATATTAACCAAATCAGGATAACTTATATTAAATCTTCAAGTATTTTCTTTAGGCACAGGAGACCATATTAATGTATGGGACTGGAAATAGGGATACAAAATAAACAGGAGAGAGATGTCTACAGCATACCCGATGAGTTTGGCACCCTCTTGGTTTGTGAGCCAAGCATCAGAGCTTAGCTTAGCACACCCCAAGGCTTAGTGCTAAACTAATGCTTGGGGTGCTACACTAACGACAGGCATTGGAGCTGAGTTCATAAGCATGTGAAAGAATTGAGCATAATTAATCATTCTAATACTTTATAGTTACAGCATAGTAGTTAAGAAAGCAAACAGGAGATACACTGCCTGGGCTCAAATCTGGGATCCTTCACTTACTAAGTGGGACATTCAACAAGTTATTTAAATTTTCTGCCTCTCAATTTTTAATGTCTTAAATAAGAAGGGTTGTTATGAGGATTAACTGAGTTAATGCATTTAAAGAGTTTCAATACCTCTAGCACATAGTAAAGGCTCAATATATGTTAATATTACTGCTTTGGTACAGAGGTACAACATTTGCAAGTTTCCTTCCTTTTTTTATTACATATCCACCTATATGAATAGAGCAGAATTCATATTTTTGTGACATCCGATTCCATTATATGAATATAGATATGGAGCTATTTCTGCTATCAAAAGATTTGGTATATTCAAAAAGTTTCTATAAATGGGGATTGTTTTATTGAGAAACTAACTGTTTAGCTTTCCAATATATTGTCAATCTGTCATTCATTTAACAGTCATTCATTATGCATTTACTACGTGCTAGGCAATGCTATAGGCAATGTAAACACAAGAGAGGATAATACAAATCCTGTCCCTGGAGTTTGAATTCCATAGTCTAATGGAAAAAATAGATATGAAAACAAATAACTATAAATATGCATCTAACACATTTAACGAACACTTAGTAGATTTTCAGTATTTACTGAATGAATGAATGAGTGCTTGGATAAAGTTATAAAATGGGAGAAAAAAAAATCAACAGACGAAAAGAAAAATTTAGAGGGAGCAAATAACTCAGCCTAAAGAATTAAGCAACACTTCACAGAGAATGTAATATTTGAATTAATCTTAAAGTGTATCCATTAAAAAGTACTATTAAATAAGAAGTTTCTTTTTTCTTTTTTGAGACAAGGTCTTGCTCTGCCACTTAGGCCAGAGTGCAGTAGCATGATCACAACTCACTACATCCTTCACTTCCCAGACTTAAGGGATCCTCCCACCTCAGCCTACCAAGTAGCTGGAACTGCAGGCATATACCAACATTCCTGGCTAATTTTTTATTTTTAGTTTTCATGGAGATGGGGTCTCACTATGTTGCCCAGGCTGGTTTCCAACTCCTGAGCTCAAGTGATCCTCCCACCTCGTCCTCCCAGAGTACTGGGATTACAGGCATGAGCCACTGTACCCAGACTAAATTAGCAATTTCAACATGCAGAAAGAGGAAATCTTTACAAAAGAATTAATTCCTCATTGGAAACATTCTGAACAAATGAAAAAAATTCAATTCTTTAATATATATATTTTTAAAATCAGTGATGTAGTAGAATCTGCTTGTCTCTGCCCTCAACATATATTTGATGGATATGTCATCATTTTAGAAAAACTCTTTGTTTTAGCTCTGCATCGCCTTTATCACCAGACTTGCTGCCCTTTGTCAGACTGAGGTGGTTCTGAGGCTCAGCAATACACAGGGTGACCAGCACTACAACCAGGATAGGGACCACCATGCCCAGGTCTCCCCTTTGCTCACAGTGTCCTATGGTGGCTGGTGAGCTGCTGGATTCAGCTCAGGACTGACCTTGGAACTACCCGAGGAGCTGCCAGGATCTATTGCCACATAGACAGTGCCCTATGAACAGCTGTCAATTCAACAAAGAGTCACTTGGTTTAAGTATGGCGGATCCAAGATGAATGGATGGCATCCTGTTTGGACAGCTGCTGTATTAAGGCCTGTGGATGAAAGCCAATATGGCATCTACTACAAAAGATATCATTTGGGAAGAAATTTCTTAGAACTGCTTTCTGCTAGGACTTCAAACCATGTAATATGCAGCTCCAAACATAGTAATCACTGTGTAACTATAAATCTTGATGATCCAAAGCTTAGAAATGCCCTGATTATTATACTGGGCTTTGAAATATAATGCAGCATGGCCAATATCCCACAATGTTCCATGCACAATTATGTATCAACCTTGTTTTTGTGGATGGAAACCTATTGGAGAAAATAAGGGGAGGCTGGGCACGGACTGTTCTCACATCCATAACTGGTTGATATTAAAATATATCCCATGAGATAGTTAATAAGGATAGGAGGTCTTGTAAATATTACTGTGTCCTCCCCATAGGTATGAGGAAATCCCAGCACTTTGGGAGGCTGAGGCAGGCGGATCATCTGAGGTCAGGAGTTCGAGACCCGCCTGGCCAACATGGTGAAACTAAATACACGATTAAATTGTTCCATAAGGCTATTTCATGTGTTTTCATATTCTTTTTTTCTACTAAAAATACAAAAATTAGCTAGGCATGGTGGTGGGTGCCTGTAATCCCAGCTACTCGGGAGACTGAGGCAGGAAAATTGCTTGAACCCGGGAGGTGGAGGTTGCAGTGAGCTGAGATCGTGCCACTGCACTCCAGCCTGGATGACAGAGCGAGACTCCGTCTCAAAAAAAGAAAAGAAAAAGAAAAGAAAAGAAGGGGAAAAACGATGTGTTTTCTGATGGAATTAAAGTAGGGGGCATCACTTGGTAGATCCAAATTACCCCTAAAGAATGGCCCCAAACTGAGACAAGGAAATCCTGGGAGGCCTCATGACACACTCAAACTAAATTATTTCTGCGTGTGATTGTTCAGCTATACCTAGTATGAGGGACCCAGCATTTCTGGATGCAAAACATGTATTCTAATCGCACTGGTGTCGTTAGTGCACAATAGTAACTGATAATTTAATGGTGGCTTAACCAACACTGACCCACAAGACAGAAACAGGCTACAGGGTAGATAGATGCCAAGCTAGGTATACTAAGATGAGTTGTGTTTGCTCTTTAACGAGGAGTAGCATTCAAAGGAAAAAGATGTATTAACTAGAAGAGAAAGAATGCTCTTTTGGGAAGAAGGCAAAGGGTATCAGCCTGGGAAGATAATGAGGCTTTAGCAAAGTGGGTTAGGCAGACTCAATAAACAATGCTGGACACTGCTAAAACCCAATGTTGGAAATGGGTCTGTGCTGGGACCCAACATAGCCTCATGACTAATTCAAATGGAAACTGAAGTGGGTATGAGGCAATGGCTTTCTATCCTAGCTGCTGAGGCTCCAGCAGCACACCTGTGTGAGTCTTATGGCTCCCCAAACATGTGGAAGTTCTCTGGGGACACTTGTAATTTACATAGTTGTAATAGGACTATTCTCACATCCATAACTGGTTGATATTAAAATACATCCCATGAGACAGTTAATAAGGATACAAGGTCTTGTAAATATTACTGTGTCCTCCCCATAGGTGTGAGGTGGGCCCTGCTGTGTAATAACACACAATGGAAATCAACCTCAGTACAAGCCTGTGAGATAAGATGGGGTGATTGGCTTTGTTCCCAATTAATTTACAGAAATAACTGTCCTGTCTAATTGTACCGACATTTGCCCTTGTGTGAGCAAGAGTAGATTCTGTTGGGAAGGAAGAGCAAATACCTTTGAAATTCTTGCTGTTTTATGAAATTGAATTAGACTATGGTCACAATACAAAAAGATGTAATACTGGCATTGTTGGTAAGATTAAACTACTTCATGTAAATAAGTTTCATGATCTGATATTGATGATCAAGTGTATTGGAAGATTGAGTTAAAGCCTCCTCAGGATGAAATATCTAGGGAAAATGATTTGTCGAATAACTTTATCTAGTTAACCATCACCTCATTCTTGTGCTAAATAAATCTATAAAATCTTATCATAAGGCAAAAACAGGTGTAGATGAGGAGGGGGTAAGAATAATTATATTAGTATAAGAACATCCAAATGCACTTTGAGAGGCTGAGGCAGGAGGATCACTTGAGGTCAAGAACTTCAGACCCCAGAATGGGCAACATACTGAGACCCTGTGTCTACAAAAACATTTTAAAAAATGAGCCAAGCATGGTGGTGCACAACTGTAGTCCCAGAAACTCCGGAGGCTGAGGTAGGAGGATTGCTTGAACTCAGGAGTTTGAGGCTGCAGTGAGCCAAGATTGTACTACTGTACTAAAGCCTGGGCAACAGAGCAAACCCTGTCTCTTAAAGAAAAAAAAAACCAATACGAAAACATATGAAATAGCCTTATGGGACAATTTAATTGTTTATTTAAATCTATCCTTTCTCCATTCTGGCTTCCAAATGTTAGGCATACATGTATTGGTACTACTTTCTATCTGTTCTATAAATGCTACACTAAATGTAAATGTTCTGGTAGATATGATCATTTTGTGGTGAGGGGTCTGTGATCAGAGACCAGGCGTAAACACTGAAATAACAGGAAATATGTACATTGGTCTCTGTCCCTGATTCCCAACACAGAGTTCCTAGAAACCTTGTAAATAGGGGTTCTAGGAGAATCTTTTGTTCTAATAGTTAAACTTTGATGCAGCTTCTGACATATGGCTCCTAAGACCTTTGAAATTTCCTTAGTGATAGGAATATCTGATACAGAGTTCTTAAACACTGTGGAATTTCCTGGGTGATAGGAGTGTCTTTTGTTTTACTGAGGAGTCTCTTGTTCATCTCCTGGATGGGGCTGATCACCAGAAAGACCAAGCCATGATTAAAAGCTTAGAACTTTTAGCCCCATCCCCTATTCTCTGGAGAATGGAGAAGGGCTAGACATGTAGTTAACAATCAGTCATGCCTACATGATGTAGCCTCCATAAAAATTCCAAGAGTAAGGGATTTGGAGAGCTTTCAGTTTGATGAACACATTCCCATGTTAGGAGGGTGACTAACCCCAACTTCACGGGGACAGAAGCTCGTGTGCTTGAAATCCTTCCAGACCTTATCCAATGTCCTGCTTCATCTGACTGCTCATTTGTATTATTTACAATATCCTGTGTTATAAATCCACAATAGTAAGTGTCAACCTAAATAACAGAGAGATCCTCACTAGAGGGAAAGATACTTAACTGGGAATAAAACACTGCAATGGGAATACTCACGCCTTAGTAAACTATGTGCATATTCAGGAAGGTAAAGGAAGACAAAGGTCTTCAAAAAAACCACAAAGATTATATAATTGTTTTGAAATATTTATTCTTGGCTGCAAAAATCAATAACAAGGATGACAACAGTCCGAAGCTGGACAAGCAGTCGCTGGGCAGAAGCCCCTGCAGAAGTATTTTTTTTTGTGTAAGGTTGTGATAGCCTTTGTGCAAGGTTGTGGTTTTTGCAGAGTCTTTTTTGTTATCAAGCAAACAAGCATGAGAATCCCCTCTTGGAGGCCTTCCCTAGCTCTATTTATCAGGATTTTCTCAACAGTAGTGACTCCATTTTGATTCTCACCACTTTCACCTAAGTAAACTGTCTTTCTGATTTCTGTGAGGCACTCTAGCAAATTCCTGAACCCAAGGGAGGGGGTCATCAGAACCTCTGATTTGTAATCAAGTCAGACAGAAGTTGTGGGTAACCTGGGAACCTACTACTTGTAGTTGGCAAGTGACGTGGGAGGCAGTCTAGTGGGATTTAGCCTTTAATCAGTGAGGTCGGTGCTAACTCTGGTTAGTGACAGAATTGAGCTGAATTGAACTGAATTGTTAGACACCCACTTGGTCTTGGAGAATTGTTTTGTGTGAGGAAATAAAAATCCACATAATCTAATGTCAGCAGTAAAGTGTTGTGAGTAAAAGCAGTACAATAGGGAGAAAAAGGGTTTTTTTTGTATACAGCACATTATGATGGTTTGAAGAAAAAAATATTTTGCCTATTAAAGGCTTTTTGTTTCATTCCCAATGACTTTCACAATTATAAACATGGCTACATGGTTTTTGGTATACATACATAAACACACATTTCTCTGGCACGTATACCAAGGACAAGAATTCATTTTCTTGAGAAGACTTAAGTTTAAATGTAATGTATACTGCCAAATATTTCTCCAAAATGATTCTACCAATCTATGCACACAGCAGCAGCTTATGCTATTCAGTAATTTCTGAATTGTTATCAAAATTTGGAAATGCTGCCTGACCTGGTGGCTCATACCTGTGATCCCAGCAGTTGTGATTACACACCTTGGGAGGCCAAGGCAGGTGGATTGCTTAAGCCGGGGAGTTTGAGACCAGCCTGGGCAACATGGCAAAACCCTGAGTCTACGAAAAGTTCAAAAATTAGCCAGATATGGTGGC
Organism: Chlorocebus sabaeus; assembly: GCF_047675955.1. Lineage (NCBI taxonomy): Eukaryota > Metazoa > Chordata > Mammalia > Primates > Cercopithecidae > Chlorocebus > Chlorocebus sabaeus. The sequence continues at coordinate 62,501,911 of NC_132906.1, read as the reverse complement.
ATGTGCTTGTAATTCCAGCTACTCAGGAGTCTGAGGTGGCAGGATCCCCTGAGACCAGGAGGTGAAAGCTGCAATGACCCATAATTGTGCCACTGCACTCCAGCCTAGCAACAGAGTGAGACCCTGTCTCTAAAAAAAGAAAAAATAAAAAAAATGAAATGTTAGCCTTATTGAGTTTCCCAGTCAAATGAGTTTTGCTTTAATTTGCATTTTCCTGTTTACCCATAAGATTAAGCTTTTTGTTTTTATTGTTGATTGTTGGCCTTTTGGAATTGTTGTCATCTACACAGAAGTTTTCATTATGCCACGATCACAGTAATTTTTACTGTAGATTTATTGTCTACATTTTTTGGAAAAACCATTTCAAATTTACACATTAAAATTATCTTTGTCTATTCTCAAAAAAAAACTTTTTTTTTTTTTTTTGAGACAGTCGCACTCTGTCAACCGTGCTAGAGTGCAGTGGCACAATCTCGGCTCACCGCAACCTCCGCCTCCCAAGTTCAAACAATTCTTGTGCCTCAGCCTCCTGAGTAGCTGAGATTACAGGTGCACACCACCATGCCCAGCTAATTTTCTGTATTTTCAGTAGAGACAGGGTTTCACCACACTGCCCAGGCGGGTCTCGAACTCTTGAGCTCAGGCAATCTGCCCACCTCAGCCTCCCAAAGTGCTAGGATTTAAAGGTGTGAGCCACGGCACCCAGCCAAAACAAACAAAAATAAAAATAAAAAGACACTTTATTATAAAAAAATTTTAACATACATAGGAAAATGGAGAAAATGTTATCCTGAACTGTCCTGTTTGTCACCCAGCTTCACCATCTGTCTATTCACTGTTAATCTTGTTTCATCTAAGAACCACCTAACTGCCACGCCCACCTCACACACACATACACCAGGATAGCTCTGAAGTAAACTTGGATATCACAGCATTTCACTCATTAAATGTACATATATTAAACACATAATTAATATATTTATAATATAATGTAAAATATGTTAAATGACAATGTTAATTATAATCATGTGGTATAATTATATTATATATTAAATATATACAATTATATAGAGATATGTTCATAGTTTTAACATATTTTAAAGTATATTATGATAAAGACTTTTTTTTTTTTTTTTTTTTGAGACAGGGTCTGGCTCTGTCACCCAGGCTAGAGAGCAGTAGTGCGATCTCACTGGAGCCTCCACCTCCCAAGCTCAGGCAATCCTCCCACCTCAGCCTCCTAAGAAGCTGGGACGACAGACAGGCACCACCACGCTCAGCTAGTTTTTTGTATTTTTTGTAGGGATGGGGGTTTCACCATGTTACCCAGGCTGGTGTTGAACTCCCTGGGCTCAAGTGATCCACCTGCCTCTGCCTCCCAAAGTACAGAGATTATAGGCGTAAGCCACCGCACCCAGCTGATAAGCACTTTTTTGAAACAACTGCAATACATTTATATAACCTAAAAAATTAACAGTAATTCTTATTATCACTAATACGCAGTGTTCAAAATTCGAGATTGCCTCATAATTATTTTTTCACAGAGGACTGTGCTTTTTACAGTATTCCATTTAGTTGTACCTGGCAGAGGTACCCATGGCTGCAGGTTTCCTCAGAGGAACAGACATTTCTTTAATAGAAAATCTCAGCAAATGAAGCAAATGAAGTCCATGACCTGCCTACCCTAAAATAGCTCTAAACTTCAGGCTGGCCTCAGAAACTCACATTCTACTTCATGTGGGAGCTTTGTTTATTTGTATAATGATTAATGTGTAGGATAAAATATTTCCTAAATACTCAAGGACTTATTGCCTCCTTCTTCATTACATATATTGATATGTTTGATATGCCTAATAACTTTGTTAGCATGACAGCTTATTTTCTCTAGGGCACACAGAAGTTGATCTGGAAAACGATCACCCCCGACCCATCCATAGAAACCCACTAGAGTGAGGGGAAGATAGTGCTAGAGTTATTATTGTGTTTCAAAATTTGTGTCCAGGCCAGGGGTGGTGGCTCACATGTGTAATCACAACACTTTGGGAGGCCAAGGTGGGAGTATCCCTTGAGCCCAGGAGTTGGAGACCAACCTGGGCAACATAGTGAGACCCCATCTCCACACAAAAAAATTTTTTTTAATTAAAGGGCATTGTAGTCCTTGCCTGTAGTCCCAGCTACTAGGGAGTTTGAGGCAGGAGGATTGCTTGAGTCTGGAAAGTCAAGGCTGCAGTGAGCCATGACTGTGCCACTGTACACCAGCCTGGGCAAGAGAGTAAGACCCTGCTCCAAAAAATAAAATAAAATTTTGTGTCCAAAGGATGAGGTAGAGCCAATCATTATTTAGATATTGAAGAAACTATAAGCCCAAATCCCTTCCTCACCCAGTTGTCATGGGGACGAGATGAGTTGTAAGGACACGTGCTGGGATTTGTAAGGCTTAACCCTGCCAGACACGAGTATGTTGCTCCATGTCTGCCTACGTCCCAGGGCATCCACCCTAAATGTGAGCATGAACATATTTACCTGTGAGAGAGGCAGAAATGGCAGGAAGGGACGAAGAGAGAGCAATGAAAATCATCCCTCCAATTCAGTGACCAACTTTTGTTTTCCCTCATCAAGGAAAGAGTTTGGTAATGCGCCATTTTCCCAGTACTCTGGACAAGCTAAATGGTAATGCCAGGGAAGCCAAGAAATGCCTCAATTCATGATCAAGACTGGAAAGTTGACTCAGCCTCTAAGAAAAATGCTAGCACTCTCCCAGATTCAAAGGGAAATAGCCCACCTATTGCTTGAGGTCACAAATACATGGCCATTAACTTTATTTCACTAGAACTTAAAACTTTGGCACAAATTATAGTATCACATTTTTTTCAGTACAACATGCTCTTTATTAAAGATTAGCTCCCACAAGCCACTCTTACTTTTCGTCTAAAACACTATGGTATGCACTAAGTTTGCTTCACGTCCTTGGGGCAGGAAGATACCTCTGGGATGGCTAAGGAGACGCTACCTCCTCCCCGTCTTGTCTTTCTGGTCCTTTGGCCCCTGGCCGAGGCTGCTGGCAGAAGAGCTGTGTTACACCACTGGAGAAGCCATGTAGGAATATTCCCTTCAGGGGAACTGAGCGATGGCCAGCACTGGAGGGGAGAGCAGCTGCACCTAACACTTTCCCCTGGGTAGTCCCAGACATTCCATCTTTCTGGGAAGTGCAACCAAGAACGTTTGGGAAATCAGACAAAGGAATGCAGAGAGCAAACCCGGTTCATGTTTCTTCTCCATCAAAATCTGAAGAAGCATCCAAGGAAGAGAAAGAATGCCTCATGTGGTATTTATTATCCAAAAGTAAGAGAAATGTACTCCTACTAGGATTCTTTTTTAAAAAAAGAGAGGGAGACAGTTCTTTAGGGAAATCTGATTTGGAAATGTGTATTCTTATTTTCTTTCACACAACAGACAGTGTGACAAAACATGCTAGAACCTTGTAATATCTGAAACTGGGGTTTTAAAAAGGGGAGAAGAGGTTGTTTGTTTGTTTGTTTGTTTGTTTGTTTTGAGATGGAGTCTTATTCTGTCGCCCAGGCTAGAGTGCAGTGGTGCAATCTCGGCTCATTGCAACCTCCGCCTCCCAGGTTCAAGCGATTCTCCTGCCTCAGCCTCCTGAGTAGCTGGGATTACAGGCTCAGGCCACCATGCCCAGCTAATTTTTGTATTTTTAGTAGAGATGGGGTTTCACTGTGTTAGTTAGGGTGGTCTCATACTCCTGACTTCCTGATCCGCCCGCCTCGGCCTCCCAAAGTGCTGGGATTACAGGTGTGAGCCACTGCACCCGGCCAAGATTTCCCATTTCAATCTACTCATGAGAACCAAGTAACTGGAAAAGTACCTGGAAAAATAATAGATTTATAAAACAAAGGAAATAAAATGAGCTATGACCTATAACCACTTGATGAAAAATATTTTCATTTAATAATAGATTTATCTTAAATATAAGATACCTTACTACATATACTAGTTATAAATTAGACTCTAGAGCAAAGATAATAAACTGGAAAATAGTTTTGACAAATATACCACAGGGTTTTAGAACAATGTGTTACATTTGGTGCAGCATAGCATTCTCTTTTATCACACAAACAGATTTAACTGGACATGTGAAACAATTAGTATTGTACTTATTCCTGAAAAATAATGAATGGCACTTGTTAATATTTTAGTAGTCTAATATTAAACATTTATTCTATAAAATTGAACATCAACTTAAAATTGATTATATGACCAGCAGTTACTGAAATTTAAGGGTGGTAATACACACATTTGATAGTAAAGGGAGCTCCCTTAAGAGTCTACACACGAATAGAAAGCAACTTTCACACATGTATAAAGTAGGTACATTTTCAAGTCATGCTGTGGAAATACATCCATTATAAAATACTGGATGTAGACTTTCAAAGTTGATTTCCATTCTTTAAAATCATTTTGGGGGCTGGGTATGGTGGCTCATGCCTCTAACCCCAGAACTTTGGGAGGCTGAGGCGGGAGAATTGCTTGAGTCCAGAAGTTTGAAACTAATCTAAGTAACCTAGCGAGACCCTGTCTCCAGGAAGATTAAAATATTAGTCAGGCCTGGTGGTATATGCCTGTAGTGTCCCAGCTACTTGGGAGGCTAAGGCAGGGGGACTGCTTGTGCCTGGGAGGTCAAAAATGCAGAGAGCCGTGATCGAGCCACTTCACTCCAGCCTTCACTTCACTCTGGGCAACAGAGTGAGATCCTGTCTCAGAAACAACAATAAAAACATTTTTGGTAGCCTTCGTTGTTTAAATCCATTTATTTATTTATTTATTTATTTATTTATTTATGGTGTTTTTCTCCTGTTTAAAAAAATAATATAAGTAACAGAATTTCATTAAACACACTTAACAAGAGTGGGAATATGTACACAGTAGACTATGAAAGGCCCCAGTAATACCACTCATAAAACCGAAGAGTTCAGTGGTTCCCATGCAAACCCTGACTTAGACTTCCCGAGTTCAAGTCCCAGCTCTGCTCCTTGATACCTATGTGATGTTGGCTGAGTTACTTATATCCATAAAAAGAGATAATAATAAAATCTACCTCAAAATATCAGAAATTTTACATAAAATAGTTCACAAAAATCTCATAGTGTAGTTCCTAGTGTATCCCAAAAGTCTAATAAATGTTAGCTTATCATTATCATGTTTAATAGGCAATCAACTTCAATGGTTTAATTTTCAGTTACTTCACTGTTCTGAGTGACTTGAAGATTCTCTCAATTCATTTCCTTTTGACAGGTACTTGGGCCTATTTCTGTGAATGCACAGGAACCAGATGCTATGAACTGCAACTAAATCCCAGAACAAGTAGGAGCAGGAAATTAGGACAGAACCTGCCCATTTTCTCTGTTACCTACTGGAATTTCCCTACTCACCAAGTATTCATTTACTGTCACTGGGAACAAATTTGGCAGTCCTCTTCACAAATAAGTTTTTCTGTACAGCTTTGGCACAGATTAGAAAGAGCGTGTAGCTGGGTCATTCCCAGTTGGTCACTACATGAATTCACCTTCTCTGCCCCCAAAATCAACAAATCTTTCCAGTGCCATAAATCCCACCCCCATCACATACAGCAACATGGCCTCTCCACAAATTGCTACAAGGCCTTGAACATATCTAAGGCTGGCATTCCAGTATCGATGCCTAATGCTTGGCCTTCTCGGACACTCTAGTCTGGAGGTTGCCAGTGTGGGCTGTGCATGAATCTACTATGATATGCATACGTATCTACAGTCAGTTCTGCTATAATGCTTGTTTGGAAAATCTCGTCCAATGTGACTGATATATTAGGAAAGCTTTTAGCACAATGCTACTCCACATTTGCTTATGCCAATTTTATCTGCCAATCTCATCACTAGGCCAACACGGAAAACTGCGCCCAATTGAACTATGCAGGAATCCTCACATGCGCACACCGCACAAGGACAATGAGCGGCTACACCCTTCTATGTCTGCAGGTACACCTCACTTTCCAATAACTCGCAAGCTGCAATCCTGCACACTAGCCATGTGGCCACCTGCCCGCTCCTTAATTTTCCCTTCTTTCCTCTCAGCCTATTTTGCATTTTCCTCTGTGTTCTCCATTGTTTTGCTCCTTTTCCTCATTCTTTTTCTATCTCCTCTTGTACACAAGGCTGCCGGTGTGGAAACAGGGAAGGCATGTGTCTGTCTGAGAGCAGTTGTAGCAAATGTCCATTCCACAAACAAATGAAATACTTTTCAAGGGCTATATTTATTACAGCATTGATATGGATCTTCACCATTTACCGTGCTACTGTTTTTATTAAGTTCCTATCACTTTATGTATCAGTTACAAAATTTTGAATGTTTTCCCCTAATTCCAGCCCTGTGGTTTCTATTGTACGATATTGCACAGTACACATCTTAAGAACACATACTGGGTATAGCAGAACTGACAGTATCTATCAGTATTTATGATTTATAGAGCTTTTATCCTATACTTAAAGAAATTTAATCAAGAAAGATTAAGAACTGTTGGCCCAGGGAAGCTCTGTCCAACAGAAATATAACGTAAGCCATGTGAGTAACTAAAAATTTATGAATAGTGAAAAAATAAAAAGAAACAGGTGAAAATAACTTTACAAGCATTTTATTTAATCCAAACAATATCATTTCAGCATATCATCAATATTTTAAGAGTTAGATATTTCACATTCTTTTTTTTTCTTTTTCTTTGTACCAAGGCTTTGACTTTTTTTTCTTTTTTTTGTTTTTGTTTTTGTTTTTGAGACAGAGTCTTGCTCTGTTGCCCAGGCTAGAGTGCAATGGCAGAATCACAGCTCACTGCAGCCTTGAACTCCTGAGCTCAAGTGATCCTCCCACCTCAGCCTCCCAAAATGCTGAGATTACAGGTGTGACACCACATCTGGCCTTGCACTAAGTCTTTGAAACACGGTATATATTTCAGCACATTTCAAGTGCTTACTAGCCCCATGTGCATAATAGCTACTATACCTTGGTTTTGGTTTTGGTTTTATTTTAGATAGAGTCTGGCTCTACTACCCAGGTTGGAGGGCAGTGGCGCAATCACAGCTCACTGCAGCCTCAACCACCCTGGGCTCAAATAGTTCTCCCACTTCAGCCTCCTGAGGAGCTGGAACTACAGGCACGCACCACCACACACGGCTTATTTTTTCATTTTTGTGTAGAGTTGGAGTATTGCTATGTTGCCTAGGCTGGTCTCAAACTCTTGGCTCCAAACAGTCCTCCCACTTCAGCCTCCCAAAATGCTGGATTACAGGCGTGAGCCACTGCGCCTGATCGCTACCATATTAATAGTGTAGATCTGGAGGATCTCTATCCTTCTGACCAGAAGGGTATGGAGGTCAAGAAAGAATGTCCACATTTTTTTCTCAAGTAATATGAATAAAACTAAAAGATAGCTGTGAGGCTTGAAGTAATTCCAACAGATCTTATATGCTTCCTGTCCTTATTTAGATTAATGCATTGCTTAGTGTCAGATTTCATGTGGTACAAGGGTGAGGGACACACGCATCCATCTAAACACATAACTTATTCCATGTGGATCTCCTAAGGAATATGGATAAAAGTTTTCCCTTTCCAAACTGCATTTCCTAGAGTCTTAAGAACATATGAGTACTCTTTCAAAGAATAGTTCTTCTAACAATGTAAAGAGTAGTTTTAAAAATAGCTATCAGTGACCGGGTCCAGTGGCTCACTCCTGTAATCCCAGCATTTTGGGAGGCCAAGGCAGGTGGATCACGAGGTCAGGGAATCGAGACCATCCTGGCCAACGTGGTGAAATTCTGTTTTTTGTAAAAAAAAAAAAAATCTAGCCAGGTATGGTGGCGTGCAGCTGTAGTCATAGCTACTCAGGAGGCTGAGGCAGAATTCCTTGAATCCGGGAGGCGGAGCTCATAGTGAGCTGATAGCACGCCACTACACTTCAGCCTTGGCAACAGAGCAAGACTGTGTCTCAAAAAAAAAAAAAAAAGAAAGGCCAGGCACGGTGGCTCAGGCCTGTAATTCCAACACTTTGGGAGGTCGAGGCAGGCGGATCACCTGAGGTCAGGAGTTTGAGACCAGCCTGGCCAACATGGAGAAACCCTGTCTCTACTAAAAAATACAAAATTAGCCAGACGTGGTGGCGCATGCCTGTAATCCCAGATACTCGGAAGGTTGAGGCAGGAGAATTGCTTGAACCCAGGAGGCGGAGGTTGCAGTGAGCTGAGATCGTGCCACTGCATTCCAGCCTGGGCAAAAACAGCAAAACTCGATCTCAAAAAATAAATAAATAAATATCATCAACAAAATAAGAAAAAAAAACAATTAATTTTTAGTTGTTTCATACATGACTATAAATTCATAAAGAATTTATTCATAATTCTTTGCTGCATCTATTGCAAGAATCGAGACCATTCTCTGCAGCCAGGCTGTCAACATTCCCGACATCACTCTGAAGGGACACACAGCCATTGTGAAGGGTGTCAGAAAAACCTGTGGAGGGACTTCAACCACATCAATGCACAACTCAGTCTCATTGGAAAGAAAAAGAGGAGGGGAGGGGTTAACAAATGCTGGAGAAATGGAGAGGAACTGGCTATTGTTTACACTATTTGAGGTCAGGTACAGAACATGATCCAGGGTGTTGCATTGGCTTTTATTCTAAGATAAGGTCTGTGTATGCTCACTTCCCTATCAGTGTCATTATCCAGGAGAATGGGTCTCTTGTTGAAATCTGAAATTCCTTGAGTGAGAAATACAGATTCAGGGTTTGGATGAAGCCAAGTGTTACTTGATTAGAATCTCAAGCCCAGAAAGATACATTAATCCTTGAAGGCAATGACATTGAGCTTGTTTCAAATTCAGCTGCTTTGATTTAGCAAACCACAACAATTAAAAACAACAATATGAGGCCAGGCGTAGTGGCTCACGCCTGTAATCCCACCACTTTGGAAGGCTAAGGTGGGTGGATCACCTGAGGTCAGGAGTTAGAGACCAGCCTGGCCAACAAGGTGAAACCCCGCCTCTACTAAAGATACAGACATCAGCCGGTCATGGTGGTGTACACCTGTAGACCCATCTACTTGGGAGGCTGAGGCAGGAGAATCACTTGCACCCGGTAGGCGGAGGTAGCAGTAAGCAGAGGTCATGTCCTTGGGCAACAGAGCGAGACTCTGTCTCAAAAAAAAAAAAAAATCGATATGAGAAAATTTGGGGATAGTATCTATGTCTCTGAAAAAGGAACAGTTGTTCAGCAGGTTGAGCAATAAGAGCTAAGAGTTGTCCAGCTACAGAAACAAGATGCCAGATGATTCCTAAGAAATATTTGTGATATTTTAATGATGCAATAAAAGGCCTCTATTACTTTGAGGGGAAAAAGAATTTATTCATAAAGAAACCAATTCAGAAAAAGAAGAAATCAGCTCATAACAAAGCTATCTTAGAAATACAGGCCTTCAGGCCAGGCACGGTGGCTCACGCCTGGAATCTCAACACTTTGGGAGTCCAAGGCGGGCAGATCACTTGAGGTCAGGAGTTCGAGACCTGGCCAACAGAGTGAAACCCCATCTCTACAAAAAATACAAAAATTAGCCAGATGTGGTGGCACAAGCCTGTAATCCCAGCTACTCGGGAGGCTGAGGCAGGAGAATCTCTTGAACCCAGGAGGCATAGGTTGCAGTGAACTGAGATCACACCGCTGCACTGCAGCCTGGGTGACAGAGTAAGACTCTGCCTTAAAAAAAAAAAAATATATATATACACACACACACACACACACACACACACACACATATATATGCCTTAAACAAAAAGCTCCTTATGTTCAATTGTTTTCAAGTATCAGCTGGATTATGAGCAAAATCCACTTACAGTTTTCTGAAATTTTTAGGACAATTCTTTCTTCAAGGGAAACACTATACAAAGGCCAAATATGTAAAATCAAAGATCTTTCCCCTCTCCCATCCTCCTGCAGTAACTCAGTGGATTCCCTGCAGCTCTATGAAACATCATTGAAAACAAACAAACAAAACAAAAACTTCAACAGCTCTGTCATTTAGAATAATCTAGGTAAAAATTTAAGTTAGGCACTTGGGGAAATGCAAAAGCTCTGAAAAAAACGTTTCTGCATTGAACAAACTTAAAATATATCATCTGAAGAGAAAAAACTGAAAACAAATATATGAAAAGTTAGAGAACAATTATGTGGTCCTTATAGCAAATATAAAAGTTGTTCGAAGAATGGGTGTTCTGGTACCTTTAGTCTCTAACCTCTAATGCAGAATGACTATGAGCAGGCTAAGTAAGCATTAGCTCATACATCATGCTTTGTGAAGCAAGGGGCATGACCTCTCATCCAATAATATCTCCTAAAATTCCTCCCTTTGGTGCAGTTATCTGTGTGCTTCTAGGTCCTAAACTGAACATGCACTTATGTGTGAAACCCCTCTTCAGTCTCAGGATGAAGGAATGTAGCAGTATATTGGGGCTAGTATCAAATCAGCCTTATCCCTAGCCACCCACATCCCACTTTCCAGAGCAGGAATCCTACCATTAGTCCTCCTGACCTCAGAGCCCAGCCATAGAAATTGAGTCTTGTTTTCGCTGTGATTCACTCCCTGTTGACTCCAGGTCCTCTAGCACCGGAATCCAAGAATTTGTGCCCCCTCAGTCCAACCCCTCCACAACATCCACACTCAGCACTCTCTAAAGTCCTTTGTTGGGGCTCAGGAAGTGATACTCGACTTTCATGGAAGCCCATCTGCAACACCATTGCTGAAATGAGACACAACTGTTAACTGTTTAGCTAGACTGGCCTATTCTCAGGACTGAGAGACTGATTCAATGGCTTATGAGACAATCCATCAGTTAATTTTTGGACTGTGAAACTTCTTGAGGAAGTTTCAGAATGAGAAGTGTTGGGGTTCAGAAAATGAAACCCCAGAGTGAAGGCTTGCAAAGCAAAGTTTCTCTCCAACCTTCTGCCCTCCTGTCTCTTGCCCCTCATTCTCGCTGAGACAAGCCATAGAATTAGAACCTTTTTCTCTAAAGCCAGTCCTAAAGACTAAAAATACAACTCTAGCCGGGCGCGGTGGCTCAAGCCTGTAATCCCAGCACTTTGGGAGGCCGAGACGGGCAGATCACGAGGTCAGTAGATCAAGACCATCCTGGCTAACACGGTGAAACCCCGTCTCTACTAAAAAATACAAAAAACTAGCCGGGGGAGGTGGCGGGCGTCTGTAGTCCCAGCTACTCGGGAGGCTGAGGCAGGAGAATGGCGTAAACCCGGGAGGCGGAGCTTGCAGTGAGCTGAGATCCGGCCACTGCGCTCCAGCCCGGTCGACAGAGCGAGACTCCGTCTCAAAAAATAAATAAATAAATAAATAAATATAAAAATAAAAATACAACTCTATTCTTCCCCCATCTTTCTGTGTAATACCTGGCCATAAAGAAATTAGACCCTCATTCCAGAGGGGTCCTGCTCCATATCCCAAAGGAATGTGCTAGCAAAAATTAAAATCCTAAGCCTCTCAACTGGCAGAATAGACCCCGCTCTATGCCAAGGTGAGCTGAAAGAAACCTGAAGAACTAGTTCAGGCCATGACAAGAAGTGGGGTCTGACATGCCTTATTATACTGTGTTCTTTTTGGAGTTAAGACACCACTGACCAGCATTAACACTGAAATAGAGATCATAAGCCAGGCATAGTGGCTTATACCTGTAATCTCAGCACTTTGGGAGGCCGAGGCAGGCAGATCACCTGAGGTCAGGAGTTCAAGACCAGCCTGGCCAACATGGTAAAACCCCATCTCTACAAAAATACAAAAATTCACTGGGCATGATGGTGGGTACCTGTAATCCCAGCTACTCAGAAGGCAGAGGTAGGAGAATCGCTTGAACCCGGGAGACAGAGTTTGCAGTGAGCTGAGATCACACCACTGCACTCCAGCCTGGGCAACAGAGCAAGACTCCATCTGAAAAAAAAAGAAAGAAAGAAAAGAAGAAAGAAAGAAAGAAGAAAGAAAGAAAGAAAGAAAGAAAGAAAGAAAGAAGAAAGAAAAGAAAGAAAGAAAGAAAGAAAGAAAGAAAGAAAGAAGGAAGGAAGGAAGGAAGGAAGGAAGGAAGGAAGGAAGGAAGGAAGGAAGGAAGGAAGGACATAAGGCTGACAAAACAGATTCTTTGTAGCAGTAAGACTGCAAATTCAACCTGACCCTCTTATAGTATCACATGACAAATAACAGGCACCCCAAAAAATCAAAGTATTTTACCCCAAAATATATTTCTTTGAAATATTTTCAGATGGCCCTGCAAAGTTGTCTCTTGTGGAGAAAATCTACATTCAGTAAATAATCCCCTTCCCTTTGCATGTCTTTTCCTGACCCAGGAGAGACTTAACTAAGAGTCTGGCATCTTTTATGTCCCATAAGAGACATTTACATCTATTCTCCCTGAAGCCTATTATTTAGAGGCTTCACCTACATAATAAGAACCTTGATTTCTACAACCCTCCTTATCTTAACTCAAGCAAGTCTTTATGCAGACTTCAAGTCATCAGGCAAAGCTTAATTATTATCAGTGTTTTTGTTTTGTTTTGTTTTGTTTTTGAGATAGGGTCTCACCCTGTCACCCAGGCTGGAGTGCAGTGGTGCAATCACAACTCACTGCAGCCTTGACTTCCCAGGCTCCAGCAATACTCCCATCTCAGCCTCCCAAGTAGCTGGGATTACAGGCATGTGCCACCACACCCAGCTAATGTTTGTATTTTTAGTAGAGACAAGTTTTTGCCATGTTGCCCAGGCTGGCCTTGAACTCGTGAGCTCAAGCAATCCACCTTCCTTGACCTCCTGAAGTGCTGGGATTACAGGTGTGAACCACAACACCAAGCCAAGCTTAATTATTTCAATCAATTGTCAATCAGAAAATCTTTGAATCCATCTATGACCCAGAAGCTCCCCTTCCCCACCTTGCCCCCTCACTTTGAGATGTCCCACCTTTCTGGGCCAAACCAGTGTATACCTTACATACCTATAACTTCTGTCTCCCTAAAATGTATTAAACCAAGCTGTAACACAATCCTCTTAGGCGCATGTTCTCAGGGCCTCCTGAGGCTGTGTCACAGGCCCTGCCACTCATATTTGGCTCAGAATAAACCTCTTCAAATATCTTACAGAGTTTGGCTTTTTTTGTCAACAAAATAATGCTACATAGAAAGGCCAAGAAAAATCTGGACAGGCTTTGCTGAGTTTCCTGACTCTGCCTATTAGCATTAGAGCATTAGATTTTATCCTTTTTGTCCAATCATATTTTATATGGCTATCCATACTTCATTGAGCATAAGCATAAAATGCAACAGTTTTCCCTGCATCTTTGGGTCTTCATTCTGAAGCCTCCCATATCATATGAAACTATGCTTAAATAAATGTATTATTCCTTTCTCTTGCCTGTCTTTGTTATAGGGGTGTTAGCCATAATCCATATGATGGAGAGGAAAGTAATCACCTCATTTCTGCCTCTACACTTTCCAGAGCTTAGAAATTCCATATCTAAACTCCATCAGCAATGGCTGGATCTCCTTATTAGAAACTGCTTCTCCCTGATATTAATTGTCACTTGCCAAACCTCTCTGTGGCATTTTCCAGAGCGTTAAAATGATCTGATGATGGTATCTTGCACACCAGTGATGAGTAAGGCTGATTTAGGAGATCTGACCATCTACTTTGCTTTCTGTTTTACCATTCCACAAGCACCCCTCACAAAAATGGCTTTTAAGAAGAGAGCAGCTCTCAGTAGAGGACATACAGTTCCTTTTCTTTCTCAATGAATGACACCTCCTTCATTTTACTCCTTGTTGCCTATTGCTTAGGGTTCTCCTCATTCTGCACCACATTCCCAGCTTGTTGATTTTTCAGAGGCAACACTTTCTCGTCTACTTTATCTTACTACAAAAACTCTCCCTAAAATCGACTATTAAAAACGCTTCCTGAAAAAGCTCATAGAGTCTCCGAAGCTCCCTACTGAATACCTATATCCCTAGTGAAATAGTTTCCTATTTTATCATATAATACATTAACTAATTTCTACCTAAAACCAAAAGTTAGTAAGAGTTGAATATGTAGAGAGAGAATCTTCACATTAAGCACCTTTAAGACTCAGAATATAATACTATAATACAGGGTATAATAAGCATTTAGAAGTGATTTAATACAAGTATTAGTTAAATGAACACTGTATATGGTTCAACATACTCTGATTCATGAAAGTACAAATTCCCAGAGAGCAAACTGATGAATCTAAAGAATTCTAAGAATCTTTAATTATAGTTTGGATATCAAGATAAATTAAATCAACTATGCAATTTCCAAATATCTTTCATACAGGATGATGTAGGCTAAAATAATGATACAGCAAAGTGTTTAATTACAAAATGTAGTTCTCCAGTGATAATGTCACTCCAAACCTCTCTTTTGCTTACTGGAGTGTCAGCTTGGTGTTCAAACAGCCAACTTTACTACTGCTAGGTCAAGTTACTGACAGTTAGTTATATAAGGTTAACTCTCACCCAAGAAAATCCCAATAAATAAGAATTGTTATGTTTTGCGTCCTGCTTCATGATACAAGAAAGGAGGAATTAATTTTATAAGGATTATAATTATCTAGCCCAACTTCAGAATCAGTATTAAATTTTCAAAAAGAATAAATTTTCAGAAACAACATTGACATTTGCTACCAATCAAGGATAAAACTTGTTTATAGAAATGGTGTTTAAAGACCAAAAGTAACAGAATTTTCCTCGCACTTTTCATCCTCTCAAATCAGCCAACTAACTGTTGCAGGGAAACCAGCAGAGGGAGCACCAATCATTGTGGGTTTTTTTTGGTTTTTTTTTGTTTTTTTTTATGTGTGCTCTGAAAAACAAAAGGAACTGTCTTTTAGTGGATATCTAGATAACTTTGTCAAGACTGGTAAAACCCTTATAAAATACAAATATTATTTGCCACTGTTAAATTTCCCCTTTAACTGTTTTTAATTAATCAGTATTGAAACATTTTATTTATTGATGCTTTTCATTAAGAAAGTAATACCTGTTTGTCGTACAAAGTGAAACAAATCAGGGGAAAATTTTTTTAATCAATATTTTCCTATATCTCCTTCAGATCTGTATTATAAACAGACTTGTGTATCTTTTCACATCCTTCTCATAAAAACAAATTTTATATACACATATATATGTATACTGCTACATGGAGAGACATTTATAAATACACACACATGCACACATATGTGTACTCCTACATATATGTATGTATGCCTCCCCATGTAGGAGTAGCCTGTCTTTAGGTAACAAAATAGCATGGAATATCCTCAGACATACAGTAGAAAATTAGGAAATGTGAAGTAAACACAATGTCAGGCCATATAACAACCATGTGTGAACAGTGTGTCAAAACATATAGGCCTGAAATTATATCACTGCCTTCCAAATGAAAAATCTAAACACGTATGAGTGAATGTGTGGACCCGGAAAAACAAATAAGCAAACCAGAATACAAATATCCGTCTTAAACTGTGATGAGGAAAACTAGGTGAATTAATTTCTGCTTTGCAATTTATTTTACCAATCTCCTCACAAAATAAAACTTAAAAAAATTAGCAACAAAACCACTTAGGAGTTTTAAAAAGTGAAATATATTAAAATGCATTCTTCAAAACTCACAATACTGGCTGGGCACGGTGGCTCACACCTGTAATCCCAGCTACTCGGGAGGCTGAGGCAGGAGAATAATTTGAACCCAGGAAGTGGGGGTTGCAGGTGAGCTGAGATCGTGCCTTTGCACTCCAGCCTGGACAACAAGAGCAAAACTCCATCTCAAAAAAACAAACAAACAAACAAAAAACCCTCACAATGTTTTACAAATTCTAACTGAAGTAGAGCAAATCCCTTTCCATTCCATTTATTCATGTAATTGAACTAAATAAGCAAAAGAATATAACCACAGATACCAGTGGAAGAGACACTTCATCCCACTCCATAGACAGAATCCCTGAATTTCACTATAGGTTCTGACCCTGTCCAACATCATCTCTTTTACAAAAAGATCCTTCTAAATTAGTGAGCCCAGGACCCAGAGACCCATCTAGCCAGGTGGTAGCTGTTTTTGTGGATTTACGTTTCTGAAGCCAATAAATTCGCCGAGGCTTCCATGGCCTTTACTGTGTATCCCCATCCATTCCTGTCACTCAGCATGCTCTCCTTGTTTTCCTCCACGTCTCTGCAGATGCACTTTTAGAACACAGCCTTTTAGAGGTATACTTCATCTTTACCAACTTCTACTCACCCTGACCCCATAGCATGGGGCTATCGTTTCCCACACAGAAAGGAAGGAAATATTGCAGAGGGAAGAGACAGGACACAAAAGGAAATAATGAGAAAAAACTTACAAGGGTAGAAGGGAAAGGCCCTACTTACAGGGTTCTAAAGAGAAGTATTTCTGGGAGTAGGGAGTAATTAATCAACTGCAGTATCCATCCCATCTCTCCAAAGCAGAAAAAGGTTATTTTATCTGCTTGTAAAAAAAAAAAAAAAAAAAAAAAAAAAAAACTTTTACTAAAGGCTTTAAGCATTTAGAAACTCTTTCCGAAACCACATCTTTGTGATAAAATAAGAGAACACAGTATAGGGATCCTCATTTCATAGATGAGGAAAACTGAGGAATGGAGAGGTCAAAAGCTGGCTTAATGTCACAGGAAAGGCAGTTGCAGAGTTAGGATAAGACCCAGGGTTCTTGACTCCAGCCCTTTACTTTATCCACAAAGTCAACACAAGCAGTCTAGATTTGTTATCTCGCCCCCTTCTGTCTCAAAGGCTGAGTGACAAAGAGCCCTTAGTGTGATACTGAGTGTAAATGACAGCACAGGAAGTCCATTCTCAGGGCAAGCTGTGAGACTGGCAGCTGAACAGGAGGCCAGAAAGCAAGTCTGTACAGAGCACTTTCAGTCTACACTCACTATCTCATCCCTACTAACGCCCAGAGTCCACAGAAGCCAAGGGAGGGAGTAGGCGAGGCTGCGGGAGGGTCCACTTAGTTCATCAATTCCTGAGTATCCTTTAGCACCACAAAAGGCTGAGACTTAATGAGAAAGAAATGAATCACCTATAGAACTGAATATTTACTTTAAAGATGATATTTTCTGTGTGTAATTCACTTATAAATTACGAATTTTATAATTGTGAACTGTCTGTATAACTACCGTGCAGCTTTTCAAGGAACACTCTTTTCTGACATGGTACTAACCTGTTAATTCAACTCTTTGAAACATGTTAATACAGTTCTCAAGGAATTCCATCTAGTCACGTAACACATGTTTGAAGCTGAAAATGCTGAAAGTGAAGAAAAATTGTATCAAAACAGGTTCAGTATGAATATCAACCATATATGGAAGAAACATTTATATGGAAGCCACACCCATATGGATTCACAGTTGTATCAGCCAAGATACTGTAAGTATACCAAGTGTGTTAGTCTAACCATATAGCATAAAGATAGACTTACTTGTGCTATTATGGCATGGTTGTTTACTGCAAATACAAAAGAAAATGAAGCCTACCATGACCTAATTCCATTGTAAATTGGATTTTATTATCTTCCTGTAAGCATACACTTCATTACAAACATTTTATTATGAAAGGATGATCAAAGGAGAAAAATAAATTAATCATACATGTACAACAATATCTCAAAGTATAACTTGTAATTTTCCATTTACTGTTAAACTGACCAGCACTTCTACAGTGATCAAACTATCCTGTGAAAAGAGATGTTTTACATAACCTTATACTTAATTTTAATATTACCAGTTCAATCATATTTAAATTGATTGAAATAGACACAGTGCATTAAAATCTGACACATTCATTCTTAATTTTAGATGTCCAAAAGTTGTGAAAAATTCATCTCTAAGATGTACACTTTGATAAAAAAAATTTTCATTTAAAATGGTTTCTGTTCAAAACATTAGTCATCTATAAAAATAAAGATACATAGGGAATCATTAGCGAAGGAGATTATTTTATATTATTTATTTGTGCCTGTATTTTAATTATTTGTAAAGTCAATGAGAAGATAGTTTTTTTCTAGAATCTAGAGTGCAACATATTTAAAGAGAGAAAGAGGCACACAAAGTAAGACACAAACAGAGATCCAAAGAGACAGAAAAATTGCAAAATGTTCTTAAGACACCAGACTACTTCAGTTACAGCATATGCACTCCTAGGTCAGGGTTCCTAAATCAATAGACTGAAGAAAAACTGCCTTGTCGTCAGAACTCCAAAATATATGGGTCTCAGGAGAAACAAATACGTGGAGCTGTAGATCTAAATCCAAGCTCAACTCTGTGGAAGAAAACAAATTTTACCTGTAAAATAAGTTGAGCTACTTGACCAGTACATTAGAAATTACACAGCAAAATACTCTAAAGACAGGATCCTAGACTCATTTTCCTTTCAAAAGTAGGGGGTGAACAGATAAGGGACACTAATTGCAGCAAACAGAATGCAAAACTGAAAAGCTTAAATAAAAAAGACTGATGAAAGCATAACATTAAAAAGAGAAGTGTTTAACTGTTAAATCATCCAAATTGCTTTGCCAAATTTTGACATGCTTGGTTTCCCGTAGTAAAATCTCCCTTTTTTTTTTTTTTTTTTGGCTTTTGAAAAAAAAAAAAAAGTGAGGAAAAATAACCAGCTGTTCCTTGTATAGTTCAGGAAACAAGTTTGATTTATTACTTTAAGGTTATTTTTGAATGAGCTGCTTGTGGCAGCCAGAGTGCAGAAGTCACTGAGGCCTGTCCACTTGAAGGGCTCAAACTGTTTCCTGAACAGCCCTTCTTCACTCCTCACCTCCGACGGCTATTATTGACAACGTGTGACTGGGGCCTTCTAGGGTTTTATAACAGCAGGGGTCCCAGCCAAACAATTGGGCTGTCAATTACCTTTTCCCCTGTTGTGAAAGAGGGGCCCAAGACAATGCAACTTCTCAGCAGGGAGTTGTGCAGCTCCAAGAATGTAACCCACTCTTGCATCGTTCAGCATTCAAAACCAAGTAAATGGTTGGTGCCTTCACTTTTGTCTGTGTGTGTCGGTGCAAACCAGAATTACTGCAAGGTGTAGATGTCTCCATGGCCGGAATTTTAAGTTCTTGCTAGGGCAAAACTGACTCTCTACATTGTTATCTCTGAGCTTCATGGAAGTTTTTTCTAAGTTCCCAACAGACACAGAAAGTCTCCCTCCCCCCACCTCCCAGCCTCCTTCTGTAAGCTTGTCCTCCGGGAACGCCCAAGCCTCTCTACCTATATTGTGGCTTAAAAAACTTCCTGTGGGCATTGATGACTTGCTGTGAGCACTGTCCATCATCCTGGCCCTTTGTCTGGCAGTCACTTCCATTCGAATTTGACTGACTGAGGCAGCCTGAGTTATTTGTAAAGAACAACAAGGCTTTTCATTCATAATTTTAGTAGGGGGACAGGGTGCTAATGACTGAGCTTGAAAAACTAGGGAATGTGGTATTCAAGGCAGGAAGAAGCCCAACTGGCTGCCAGATGAGGGAAGGAAAGGATGTAGGTGAAAAGTGCCCGCATAAAAAGCCAATGACAGGAAGATCACATGTATACAAATAGAAATTGAGTTTTTAAAAGGTGAGATAATCTGAAGGATGGAAGCAGGAAGGAGGGCAGGGAAGGTCTAACAGGATTTCATTAACTTTGAGGTCGAGTTACGTGCCAGAGTTTACAGAATCCGAAACCCTATAAAGTGTCTACAAAGAAAGTGATCTTTTCTTCCACTGCTGGTTCTCCTACAAAAACAAAAGAAATAAAATAAAAAAACAAAAAAAGGGGAAAACTGGTTTTCACTCTTTTTTGGTACCTTTCACCTGTTCAGACAAAGAGAGTTTGTTTTCCCCCTTTGGAACCAAATCTCCAAAGAATTTACTTTTGGGGTCTCTAGTCCATTTTATGTACATACAGCATGAACATAATGTGTAATGATTTTACATATCTGCTGCTTCCAAAGAAGAAAATTTGCAAAAAGGTAAATTTATGGTTGAATTATTTGTATAGGTAAGTCTTATGTGATTTATCTTTCTTGCAAAAATAGTAAAATTGTGTTTTCTTTTTTTAAATTAAGCAATTAAAAGTCACATTGAAGTTTTCATGTATGATTTTGTTCAGAGATTCATAGAAAAAAATTGAAATAGCAATGTTGCATATTTGCAATCTATTGTGAATTAGCAGAATGATACAAGGTGCTTTAAAAAAATTTAATTCTGTCCAGGTGTGGTGGCTCACACCTGTAATCCCAGCACTTTGGGAGGCAGAGGTGGGTGGATCACCTGAGGTTGGGAGTTCAGGACCAGCCTGACCAACATGGAGAAACCCCATCTCTACTAAAAATACAAAATTAGCCAGGCACGGTGGCACATACCTGTAATCCCAGCTACTTGGGAGGTTGAGGCAGGAGAATCGCTTGAACCCGAGAGGCGGAGGTTGCAGTGAGCCGAGATCGCACCACTGCACTCTAGCCTGGGCAACAAGAGCAAAACTCCATCTCAAAAAAATAAATAAATAAATGTAATTCCATAAGTGAAGAATTTTTCAATCATTTGTAGAAAATCTTTACTATGTTTCTTCCATTAAAGCAAGTCAAATAAAGGCAACAATTGAACAATAACAAATGCTGATTTTTGTAGAGATTGGCAAAAATAATTTTTCAGGTAATGAGACTGTGGCTCTTTCCATGTTTAGTCTATTAGGATTTGCGTTCTCAGGGAGCACTCAGGGCTACTGAGGCCTTGGTCAAAGTTCAGACCCTGGGTTGGGTGCTTACTGATCGTTAAATTCCTAAGCCATGAGCAGACCCAACAAACCTTCCTAAAAACAGAGGAGCTATTGCCACTACTCCATGGCCCACATCCATGATTTCCTTTCATTCTGACAACTATCCTGTTCTGTTCAGTGGGGAAGCAGAGGCATGTACTTTCCATTCATTTCCATCTAAGTACGCAACAAAAGCAAAGGCCAGTGAACAGGTAGCTGAGGAGTTCTAACACTAACCTAAAGTAGGCCTTTAGTGGGCTTGTATTATTATCATTTATTAATTTAATTTCGTCTGTATTTTAAGTGTATATATATATAAATATAAGTATATGTAAATTGAAATAATGTTAGATACACCATGCCATCTTGTGGCTTGCTGTGCCACCTGAGCATATCCTCACAAAAACCCTTAGGTTTTTGAGAAAAGGATTAAATAACTTACCCCAAGTCTTAGGATAAAGATAGATTGAAAGCTCAATCACACCCTGGTTATTCTATATTCAAAGCCAAGTGAAGCCTCACCATGCTCTTCTGTCCACTATCTCTTGGAACCTGAAACCTGAAGCTCAGGCAATTGTTCCATGAATGACAGATGTCACAACTGGCTGAGTCCAAGCCCAGGTCAAAACATGAAGTAAGTGAAGGTAATAACCTTTAGTATCTTCTTAGACTTCCCCATCAGCTACCTCTATCCTCTTCTTTGGTGGTGTATGTTAATAACTGGCTTCCTGGGATTAAAAAAACAAATTTCAACATCTGGGGATGTCTATGTTGTAACCACATTGACCACGGCTAATTCTCTTTTCTTTTCCTTTTTTTTTTTTTTTTTTTTTGAGACGGTGTCTCGCTCTGTCACCCAGGCTGGAGTGCAATGGCACAATCTCAGCTCACTGCAACCTCTGCCTCCCAGGTTCAAGCAATTCTCCTGTCTCAGCCTCCCAAGTAGATGGGATTACAGGCACCCACCACCACGCCTGGCTAATTTTTGTATTTTTAGTAGAGATAAGGTTTCACCACATTGGTAAGGCTGGTCTCAAACTTCTGACCACAGATGATCCACCAGCTTCAACCTCTCAAAGTTTGGGGATTCCAGGCATCAGCCACTGTGCATGGCCACCATGGCTAATTTTTGAACCTGACATTACTAAAAACATGGGAAGAGATGTACATATTCAGCTCTTGCAAGCAGGTATAAGCCTGTTCTAGCACCCACCATCATCTATCCATACTTTGTTTCATGTCTTGTCTACATTCTATTCTTGTTTTTGGTGAGCTATGAATCCCTATTATGAATTCAAAGTATAATAATAAAATGATTTTCATTTATTGAAGGGTTATTAGAAGTCAGACATCTTCTAAACACCACACGCATTAAGCATTTAATCCTCACAGTGATGCTCTGACATAGGAAATTCTTTTATCCCCCACTTTACTAGTAAAGAAACTGATGCACTGGGAGATTGAATAATGTATAAAAGGCCCCCTTCTAGATCAACATAAATCATACTCTATGTGAAGGTTCTTATCATCTTATTTTTTTTAATCTTCCCATGTAATTCTAATACATGGCCAGGGTTGAGAACCATTAACATAGTTAACAAAACAAGAATCCTTGCTATTTGAAAAAAATACAATAACATCCCTATTGCATGTGATTAACTGTATGTTAGGTCTTGGATAAACCTTGATTCAAAGTTCTATTTGGTTGTATAGAAACATATCATACATTGAAAAACAATAGCTCTGTAGAAATAATGAAGTGAGAATGTAGGTTATCTTTAGGATATAATATAGTTTTCTAAAAAAAAAAAAAAAAATTCTGAATAACCTAAGTATCTCAATTCATAAGGTATCAGTAAATTTTATAATGACTTTCTGGCTGTCATTTCAAATATCACTTATTTTTATTTACTTATTCCACTTAATTTTGTGTTACCAGATAAAATACAGTATGAAACATACTAAGAAACTGTTGTTTATCTGTAATAAAAATGTAACTGATTGTTCTACGTTTTTGTTAGCTCTGGCAACTATAGATTAATTTGGGGTGAGAATTCTCATGTTTTGAATCAAAATGTCACATAAAATCATGTTCCTTTATTATCTTTCATCAACCAAACTTGTCCATCCACCACGCTTGGCCTTGAGAGTATGCCAATAAGCAACTTGGCTTTATCATTCATACCAAATAAATTCTGGATGATTCACAGAAAAAAAATGCAAATGTCCAATGAATATAAGAAAATATGCTAAACTTCTGAAGTAAACAAAGAAAAACATGAAACAATGAGACATTCTGCATCACCTACCAGATAAGCACTTATTTATTTATTTATTTTTGAGATAGAGTCTCTCTTTCACCCAGGCTGGGGTGCAGTGGTGTGATCTTGGCTCACTGCCACCTCTGCCTCCCAGGTTCCAGAGATTCTCCTGCCTCAGCCTCCCAGGTAGCTGGAATTACAGGCACCTGCCATCATGCCCAGGTATTTTTTTTTTTTTTCTTTTGGAGAGATGGGACTTCACCATGTTGTCCAGGATGGTCTTGAACTCCTGACCTCAGGTGATCCGCCCACCTTGGCCTCCCAAAGTTCTGTGATTACAGGCGTGAGCCACCGCGCCCGACCTAAGCACTAATTTAAAATCATCGGGAATCCAGTTGGTACGAATGATAATGTTAAATTATAAATGTACTAGAAGGGCCAATATTTTTATAATTTGGCTGCAAGAAGCTATTTTAAGCAACTGAACACAGCCAGAAACCACAAATGAAAAAATTGATAGGCATGAGTTTTCATACAAGTTGAAAATGTCTTGTATGGCAAAACACAAAATAAACGGAAAAATACTGAAAGTAGGTTTGAAAGAGAAATAGAAAATGGGAGAATATTTGTATTTTCAAATAGGATACATCAGAAAATAAATAAATGAAGGACAAGCCTCTCAATTAGAACATGGAAAAAGGATATGAACTTGAATTCACAAAAAGAAAAAAGAAAAAGCAAATGTCCAATGACTATAAGAAAATATGCTTAACTTCTGAAGTAAACAAAGAAAAAATGGAACAATTAGATATTCTGCATCACATACCAGGTAAGCAATGATTTAAAATTTTGACAAAGCTTACTATTGGTCAGGGTTTGGGGAAATAGTCACCCTCACAGACGGGTTAGAAAGGTAAACTGGAATAATGTTTTGGAGAGCATATTAGCAGTATTATTAGAAATTTTAAATATGTACACATTTGATTCAAATTCTATTTTCATGAATGTATCCTAAGAAAACACAAATGTGCAAATATAAAGAAGTATGCTTATTATAACACTATTTATTCTAGCAAAACAACCTGTGCCCAAACCTCCAGATGTCTGGAATCTAATGACTAGCAATATGGAATTTTAAAGTAAATATTCACCAAATATTAACCAGAAATGCCACAATGATGTCTCAAACATACTTACA
Source organism: Chlorocebus sabaeus (assembly GCF_047675955.1). NCBI lineage: Eukaryota > Metazoa > Chordata > Mammalia > Primates > Cercopithecidae > Chlorocebus > Chlorocebus sabaeus. The sequence goes on along the minus strand of NC_132906.1, from coordinate 62,477,527 downwards.
GAATTCTTTCTGGGATTTTTGCTTTTATAAGTTTAGGAATTGTTTGAGTTTTTTTTTTTTTTTTCATACAGTGAGTATATAATTCAGAAGATAAATAAATAAATCCATTTGCCATTTGGAGAGCAATTACAGGAAAAAAAGAACATGTGCATTTTTTTCTGGAAAATTCTGGAACATAAAGTATTCAGTATAAATTGATGAAAAATGGGTATTAAAATATACTAGAGATTTTTGTTAAAATTCTTTATTACTGAAAGCATTCTAAATCCCTCCTGATCCCTCCTGGTTCTTTTTATAACACCTGCTGAGCCATGATGCTAGTGACCACGTGGAAGAGGTACTTACCCTTCAGATACTGCAAGCTGGCAGAGGGTATTTGATATTAGCTTAGATTTAAAAAGTATCACGATTTGTAATAACTTGAAACGTAGTTATGAAGGTAGAGGAAAAAACAACTTATTTTATCAATTGTATGAAGTTCTGGGGAAATGAATGCCAAACACATGAAAAGAGTTGTTTGTCTAACCTGACAAAAACAAGCAATGGGGAAAGGATTCCCTATTTAATAAATGGTGTTGGGAAAACTGGCTAGCCATGTGAAATATCTATGCCATTACATAATTTATTATAGGTGAATGTATCTGTTCCTCCTAATGGGGGATGGAGCTTCTAAACCATTTCACACAAGTCTTCATTCCAAAAATATATACTTCAATCCAGTGTTGGATAAGAACCTAAACGATGGATAATATCCTAAATGTTCCCTCAAGTGAGAGGGAATTTACATTCTCAAGCTTCCCGATTTCCTGAACAAATAATTCAATGAGTAGATATTCTAGTTAGAAACAACCATACAAGCTAAACAGCTCCTTTCTTCCCTAAAGTGTTTTATGTACTTTGAAGAAGTCATACATGAAAGCCCAGTCAATGTACGGTTAAGATTTAATGTAAGAAACACTCTCTATTACTAGGTAAATATAGCTAAATGCAGTTAAAACTTATTCTAAATCTCTAAATTATTATTCCTGTGTTTATGCAAACATAAAATAAATCAAATTCTACTAAGTTTAAAGCTTTTTGAAAGTATGGCAGCAAAACAGCTAATTTTACTAAATAAACTATCAAGTCCCATTTAACTGAAGTTATTGCAGATACTTATTGAGAACTTCCCATATGCTAGACTGGATAGATATTTTATGTCATCCAATCTTCCAAGTGACCCCCTGCCTCTCTTTTACAGGTGGGGACTAAGGACTAAGGTTAATTATTTCAGTCATGTATTCATTCATCCAATTTTTATTTTTATTTTTATTTATTTATTTATTTTTTGAGACGGAGTCTAGCTCTGTCCCCAGGCTGGAGTGCAGTGGCATGATCTTGGCCCACTGCAAGCTCCGCCTCCCGGGTTCACGCCATTCTCCTGCCTCAGCCTCCCAAGTAGCTAGGACTACAGGCGCCCACCACCACGACCGGCTAATTTTTAGTATTTTTAGTAGAGACGGGGTTTCACCCTGTTAGCCAGCATGGTCTCCATCTCCTGATCTCGTGATCCGCCCGACTCGTCCTCCCAAAGTGCTGGGATTACAGGCGTGAGCCACCGCTCCCAGCTCATTCATTCTATTGAAAAGTAATGTTTGAGCTCCCTGTATGTATTAGGCCCTTCGGTGCTGGACATACAATGGTGGGCAAAACCAGACTTGGATTCCAGCCTTCATGGGCCTTAAAATACAGTGAAAGAGACAGTTATTAATGAAACAATCACAATTATATGTATAGTTGCACTGGAGAAGGTCATGAGAAAAAAAGGTGGGATTTCACCTAGTCAGAGAAGTCAGAAAAAGCTTACCTGAGAATATGACAACAGGGATTTGAAAGATAAGTAGGCCATCCTGGGCTACATTGTGAGATCTTGTCTCTACCAAAAAAAAAAAAAAAAAGTCAATTAGCCAGGCATGGTAGTGGTGCATGCCTGTGGTCTCAGCTACTCGGGAGTCTGAACTAGGAGGATTGCTTAAGCCCAGGAGTTTAAGGCTGCAGTGAGCCAGAATAGGACTACTGCATCCAGCCTGAGTCACACAGCAAGACCGTGTCTAAAAAAAAAAGAAAGAGAATGAAAAAAGAAAGATACATAAGAGTTAATAAAGCAAATAAGGTTAATAAGAAAAGTGCATCAGGGAATAGCATGTAATAAGGCCCTGTGGCAGGAGAGAGGTGCTTCTGAGCCCCTAAAAAGTAGCCTTCATAACTGCAGGGTAGAAAGCAAGAGAGTGTGTAAAAATAGGAAGAGAAGAAAAGAGAAGAGAAGAGGACGAGACGAGACTGGTATAACAGGAGTTTGGTGCGGGAAAACAGCCAGACCAGAGTAGGACCTTGAGGTTGTTTGAAAGACTTGGATCTTTACCCAGGAAGTAATGTGAAGCCAGGGGAGAATTGAAGCAACAGGCAGTCGTGATCAGATTCGCCCAAAGTGGTCTAGATTGCATCCAAATCCAGATATCTTGAACTACCAAAGTCTCTGGAACGTATTATGATATCAAAAGTTTAATCTTGAGCATGTTTTTCTATTAGCAATTACAGTTTAAAAAAAGAAAAAAATAAAGATTTTGAAAATCTAATTTCTGGGTTTTTTTGTTTGTGTGTGTGTTTTTTTTTATTTTATTTTATTTTTATTATTTTTTTTTTTTTTGAGACACAGTCTCTCTCTCTCACCCAGGCTAGAGTACAGTGGCACAATCTCGGCTCAATGCAACCTCTGCCTCCTGGGTTCAAGCAATTCTGCCTCAGCCTCCCAAGTACCTGGGATTACAGGTGTGTACCACCATGCCTGGCTAATTTTTGCATTTTTAGTAGAGATAGGGTTTCACCATGTTGGCCAGGCTGGTCTCGAACTCCTGACCTCAGATGATCCATCCTCCTCAGCCTCCCAAAGTACTGGGATTACAGGCATGAAGCACCCTGCCCAGATTGAAAATCTAATTTTTAATTTTCCTCACATATTTATATATATGATATATATATCATATATAATTTTTAATTTTGCTCATATATTTATTTGCTCATATATTTATTATGTTTAGGATATAATGCAAGAAAGTCTCTGTCGTGTAAAATGAGGGTAAGAAGAATATTTCTCAAAAGTGCAAGGGGATTTCTCACATAGAACACTAACGGCAAACATTTTTCACTAATTGACGGCTTCCTTAAGCTATTTTTAAAATGTGTTCTTGAAAGTTAACAGAGTGCTAACTTCTTATTTGAAATTAGTTTAACACTTAATTTTAATTATTAATATAGTCGTATTTTTCAAAGTAAAAAGTTTACTTTTACCTATGTTCTTTACCCACACATCACCATCCTGTTTGCTAATTTCTTTGCTATATAGTTTAAAACTAGATGTTCCCTACAGCTTTCTTTCCAGTTACCTAACATTTCCATAAAGATTTATTTATAATTTAATATTCCACCTATTAAAAATCATAGCCCTGGTTGGGCGCGGTGGTTCATGCCTATAATCCCAGCACTTTGGGAGGCCAAGCTGGGTTGATCACTTGAGGTCAAGAGTTCAAGACAAGCCTGGCCAACATAGTGAAACCCACCTCTAGAAAAAATACAAAAGTTAGCCAGACATGGTGACAGGCTAATAGGTAGCCTGTAGTCCCGGCTACTCAGGAGGCTGAGGCAGGAGAATCACTCGAACCTAGGAAGCAGAGGTGGCAATGAGCTATGATCGCACCACTGTAATCCAACCTGGGCAACAAAGCAAGACTCTGTCTCAAAAAACAAAACAAAACAAAACAAAACAATCATAGCCTTAACAGAATTGTTTCAGTCACTTCCTAATAATTACGCAAAACACAACGGTAATTTCTAGAAGAGCAGAATGACTTCTGCCATTAAAGAATTCAAAAACTGTGAATTTCCTCTTACAAAATTAAGACTTTAAAATATTATCTTATTTTAATCATACTTCTTAATTTCATTCATTCATTGGAAAGCATTTATTGAGTGTCTAGTGTCTACAGAGATCTTTCTTTTTTTAAGAATGAAATGCTGGGCTGGGCACAGTAGCTCACTCCTGTAAGCCACTTTGGGAGGCTGACACAGAATGATTACTTGAGCCTAGAAATTCAGGGCCAGCCTGGGCAACATAGTGAGACCCCATTTCTACTAACAATTTAAAAAAATTAGCCTGGCGTGGTGGCATGTGATTGTAGTCCCAGCTACTTGTGAGGCTGCGGTGGGAGGATCCCTTGAGCCAGGGAGGTCAAGGCTGCAGCGAGCCATGATCACACCATTGCACTTCAGCCTAAGCAACAGAGTGACACCTGTCAAAAAAAAAAAAAAGAAAAAAAAAAAAAACAGAGAGAAAAGAAAAGGAATGAGAGGGTGAAGAATCTTCCTGTTTCAATTCCACGTTCCAAAGAAGTCCAAGTCAGCCTTGATATACAGTCCCCAGATCCTTGAAGCAGTCTCTCCTGTAAAGTTCCATCCAACACAGTATGCACAAACAAAGCGATTTCTACCTACCACAATATTCTACCACAATATTCTACCACAATATTCTCAAATGATTCTCTGTAACTTCAAAACACTTCCTGTCCAAAGGAACAAACAAACTAAATCTGCATGCAATCATAGTCCGTTTACCAAATAGAACAATTTTGGACCTGATCTGTTAGCGGAGGTTAATTCTGAGCTGGCCGGGAGCCCTGATATTGTGTGGCATCTGCACAATAAGAATGGCTTAAGTGGAATCTGTTTAACTACATCTTTCTTAGAGAACAGGTTGAACTTCCTATGCCCTTTTGACCAAGTGTCCACATAATAGGAAGTATAAAACCAAAACCCTCCAACTATTCAGAGGCTAAAATCTTCCAACTGCTACTAATCTTGGCCAGTAATATCCTAATACTAATTTCAATTCATGATTTTCACTGATATGATACTTTAGCATCTGGGTTAAAAAGATTCCAGAGCACAGAGGATCAAATGTTAAAAACAAACCAAAACAAATAAACCTAGGGCTATTCAGGGAAATGCAGTGAAAGAATGCAACGTCCTCACTGATCACATTTTCTCTGCACACATCAGTCCTACAAAGAAGTTTAATCTTCAAACCAAAGGACAAATAAATTGAAAAAATAATGAGAAAAATAGTGTTGGCCAGCAGAGAAATTCTGTTTCTGCCTTGTTACAGAACTTCAGTTCACATCAGACCTTGCATAAACTGTAGTCATAATGTGCATACGTTTCACAGTATTCATTAATTAACCAGTAAAAATCACCAGGTGGATCCCAGTTGAATACAAGGCCTCCAGCAAAAACCAGACCCACAGGAGCCTGGAGCTCAAGGTCGACTCAGCAACACCACTCCTCTTACCCTGAGATAACCCCAGAGCTTTCCCCCAGTTTAGTTAGGGATAAAGAATATATCTCCAAAGAAGGTTAGATCCAGAGATAACTGTTTCCAGTCCTTCAAGCAATCTAGATAAGAACTCAAGTGGTCTATTTTGAATTCCTTTGCATCTTTTGTTACGGCCCAGAATTTGGGAAATTCAAAAGTGAAATGACTAGAGTCACGGTTGTCAAAACAAAAGGTCCATCATTACAAAACCCTTTGTCTTAGGAAGGTCCCTGAAGAGGCCATGCAGAGACTAATTTTACTATTTCAACTGGGCTGTTAAGAGAAATAATGGTTGAAAGCCCCAAACTGTTAGTCCTGGAAGCAGCATGCACTGTTATGTTCTGTGCCATCTTCAAATAGACTGCCTTGGTAATAGAACTAACAAACTAACCAAATAGCTATTCATTCTTCTTTTTCTCACGAATGTGTGATATCATTTCAAGATATCAGTACTAGGACTAAACCTATTAAGGCCAAGTGGCTTGCTCAATCCCAGAAAGAAACAAGCTACAGTTGCTAAAAGCTGCACTCTCCCGTTACTACAACGTAAATCCAAAGCTTACACCAGCCAGCAAGTGCAATCTTACAAATATCTCACTTCAACTCACGCAACACAACTACTAGAAAAGAAACATGTCTATTGCTGTCTTCAACCAAAGATTGGGAAAAACAAATTCACATATTTTATGTACTGTCTCATTGAAAAAAGTTGAGATTATAGTTGTAAGATGAAGTAATTATAAATAAATGAATACAGAATATAAAATGAAGCCAGAGATGACAGATCCCAGTGTGTGACCAGAATCCTATTTAACAAGTACTAGGAAGGTATGTTACTTGGTGAGTTTTAGAAACTTGGGGCCAAGCGCGGTGGTTCATGCCTGTAATCCCAACACTTTGGAAGGCTGAGGTGGGTGGGTCGCCTGAGGTCAGGAGTTTGAGACCAGCCTAGCCAACATGGTGAAACCCCATCTCTACTAAAAAAATTACAAAAAATCAGCCCGGCGTGGTGGTGGATACCTGTAATCCCCGCTACTCGGGAGACTGAGGTAGGAGAATCACTTGAAACCGGGAGGCGGAGGCTGCAGTGAGCCAAGATATCACCATTGCATTCCACCTTGGGTAATAAGAGGGAAACTGCATCTCAAAAAAGAAAGAAAAAAATTTAGAAGTGAATTATTGGTGCAGCATAGATTTCCATGGATTCTGTATTTTCCAGCATTAGGCAAATGGCAGCACCTGTTCATGTGTCAGGGTTGCCTCTCTAGAACTTTCCACAACACATTTGAAAATAAGCTGTGTGTGTGTGTGTGTGTGTGTGTGTGTGAAGTTTTGCTTTACATTCTATCATACTTGTTTTTTTTGTTTTTGTTTTTTTTTTTAGCTGGGCGTGGTGGTGGGCGCCTGTAGTCCCAGCTACTCAGGAAGCTGAGGCAGGAGAATGGCGTGAACCCAGGAGGCGGAGCTTGCAGCGAGGCGCGCCACTGCACTCCAGCCTGGGCAACAGAGCGAGACTCGTCTCAAAAAAAAAAAAAGAGAGAGAGAGAGAAATAAATTGTTTGAGATATAGCTGAAGTGCCTATCTACCTCATACCTCATCCCTGTCTCCTCCTTCCCACCTCAGAGGCAACCACTGTTCTAAAGCTGAGTGTATCACTCCCACGTGCATGTTTATACACAAATAATATACAGTAGGATTTGATGTATTTAACCTTTACATACATAGTAATTAGCTATACATTGATTGTACTTTTTTTTTACTCAATCTACTTTTTGAGACTTATGTTGACGGATGCAATTTTAGTTCATTCTTTTTAACAGAGAAAAACTGTATTATTAATCCCCTATTGATGGACAGTTAGGTTATTCTCTAACTTTTGCTCTAACAAACAATGTTACAATGAATTTTTCTTTTCTTTTTCTTTTTCTTTTCTTTTCTTTTTTTTTTTTTTTTTTAGACAGGGTCTCACTCTGTTGCCCAGGCTGGAGTGCAGCCGCGCAACCACAGCTCGCTGTAGCCCCAAACTCCCAGGCTCAAGTGATCCTCCTACCTCAGCGTCCTGAAAGCTGGAACCACAGGCATGTGCCATACCACACTCGGCTACTTTTTTATTTTTTTATAGAGACGGGGTCTCCCTATGTTGCCCAGGCTGGTCTCTCACTCTTGGGTTCAGGTGATCCTCTCACCTCAGCTTTCCAAAGTGCTGGGTTTATCATATTTCTTAAAGTATCTTCCAAAATTAGTTGCAGTTATAATTTTGGAATGTAACATGAGAATCAGTTTGGGGACACATTACAGTAGCTGCAGTAGGCATTTCATTGTGCATGCATCACACATACACAACAACATAGTTCCTCTTCTGGATTATAATTCACTAAGTAAACTTTGGAGGCACAACATGGTATCTTTACACACTTCATTCTCTGAGAAAGAGTAACAACTGCAGTAATTAATATAAAGACTAAGGAGTAAATTAGAAAGAATCAAACGGATTCTTGTGTTTATCTTGAACTTAAGTTACAGGTTAAATGTTTTCCCAGCCAGCAAACTGGAGATTGTGAGGAAAGGGGGTGGGGGGGAAGAGTTAGATGACCTGAGATTCTTTATAGCTCATGGAAGATAACATAAATTCCTAGATTTTCCCAAAAATATAAGGTTCTCTAAACAACTGGAAGTTCCCGATCTAAATTCCATTGCATGCTTTGATACCTAACAATGTGTCTTCGCAAAGTTCCTGTAGCGCTGGGAGACGAGCAAGGCACAAGTGTCTCCTAGAAAGCCGCCATCGAGTGTAGGAGTTTGGAGAGGCGAAGAGATGGCGTTGCTTTCACCTGCTCTGCTCGAGACTTGCTGGCCGCACACCAGCAGCACGTTCCCGCCTGGCCTTGCACAACCAGGCTTTGGCCCTCTCGAGCAGACAGGAGGGAAAGCTATCTTCTGTGTCATTTATATTAATAGCTTTGTATTCATTTTAAACCAACCTGCCTAAAGCATACACGTTTTGGAAGGTAACCCAGCCTGTTCGCGTCGAGTCCCGGAGAAGAAAGCCGCCTCAGGCCCGCGCCGGGCGGGCGACCCCTGGTGGCCAGATGGGCTGCGAGCACAGCGGCGCCTGCGTTCACTGGCGGCTCAAGGGATTCGGGCGTCCGGCGTCCTGCTGTGGCCATAGAGGCCCAGCTGTCTTGCGCCCACAGCCCCGGGACTCTCGGCAGCAGTCCCTTGTAGCCTTGTCCACCCTCATCTTAGGGGTCGGGGGACGTAGGCCAACGCCCGGAAATAACGCATGCCACGTCCCTTGCCATCTCTGGTTCCAAATCCCTAGAGAAAGAGGAGAGCCTTAGAGAAACATGGAGAAGTCAGGGTGAGAGCGCAGCGAGGCAGAGAGCGCGCTGGGGACGTTCTAGAGCGAGAGCTCAGAAGAAGGCAGCTAGTTCCAGGGTAGCTGCGAATGGATTGGGTTAAAGCTGGACGAATGAAGCACCATGTTTTCCTAACACTGCTTTCAAGAACACCCCGCATGGGGCAAGATCACAGGTGCTATTCGGGAGTTTTGACCGTACAAGCAGGTAATTCCCTGTGAAGTAAAAGCATTCTGTAAGTCGCTCGACACAATGCAGTATTAGGCGTGTGTATGCGCGAGTTTTAATTTTCCACTGGTGCTCCCACGTGAAGGCACATTTCTTAAAAAAGGAACGGCAGCTAGGACAGTGCATATGTATGCATTTTCTACGTTTATTTTTTTTTTAATGGGAAAGAATAGTACACCTTCAACATGGACAACAGGATCTTAAGAAATGTTCTAGGTGGCAAGAAAAATGGGAAATGAAGGATTACTTTTAGTTAAGGGAAGAAGGAAATCTGCAGGGAAACAGTGAGCCAACCCTTCCCTCCCCCTCCCCCCCCATTTTGGAAGCCCATGCTGTCGCCCTGAGTAATCATATTTCTGTCTATTAATGAATTAAGTTAAAGGGCTTAGACTGTAGACTTTAGCTATTGCATGAAGCAAAACAGTAAGGAAGCTCTTCAAAAAGCCTCCATTCATAGATAACCCCCCTTAAAAATGAAATTCTAATAAACGGAAAAACTACAAGTCGACACACTCAAAAGCCAATCCCAGCAAGAGCAGAAGGTACTTGAAACTCGAATCTGCATTCCGTTCCTCCCGTACAAGGCTCGGAGGTGGGGGAGGCGGTTTGTGCTAGTGCCTGGTGTATAATCGGGTTAATCCAGTAGACAAAGAATAAACCAATAGCCCTCCCACCTCACTTCCCGCTCCCCTTCCCCTCCCCCTTCTTCTCCCCCCGCCCCAGCCCCCGTCACCCCCTCCGCAAAGGGGAACAGAAAAGGGGAGAGGTAGACTTGAAATGGATTCCGGATAAAGTCTTAAAACCTGCAACTTGTTTTTCATGCTAACCCTGCGTGGCCTGGATTAGTCTTAAATGTTCATTCCCCTTTCCTGGTGGCAAGGAGAAAGTTCCCTAAGTCAGCTCGAGCCTCTGGCTCGTCCTCATTGCCTCTGGGGAAACCTTAAGGTCAGTGTTTCCTTGAAACTAGATAAACTGACCCTGCAGTGCCCAGCCCGGCCCCGCGGGCGCCCCGCGTGACGGCGCCCGGGCTGCAGGACCGGCCTGGGGACGCGCGGGGCGGCGCGGTTGCCCTTTTGAATGCCTCCTGCGGCTCGGAGCGCTGGCGGGCGCTGGAGTGTGAGTGAATGTAGCCCCGCGGAGCCAATGAGCTGGGACCGGATGCGATATATCCTCTGGGACAACAACTGCTCTGTTCCGCCTCGGATCCACATGACGCCATTTACTGCTGCCGCGGCCGCCGCAGAGCTCCCTGCCTCCTCCGGAAAGGCGAGGGCGCAGGCCAACGGCGAGCCCCCCCCGGGCGGGCCCCAGACCCTCCTCCTCCTCCTCCTCCTCCTCCTCCTCTTCCTCCTCCTCCTCCTCCGCACCCACCGCCCCCGCCTCGGCCTCGCTGCCTCGCCTCCACAACGCCCAGTCTGCACCGCCGAGAGCTGCGCGCCGCAGCGCTAGCGGAGGAGAGGGGCCGGCGGAGCGCGCAGCGCCCAGGCCCCCGCGCCCGCCCGGCCCGGCCCGCGCCCCCGCTCAGCCTCGGCTACGACGCGGCTGCGGCCGCACCACTTGGCGATCTGGCTTTAGGTTCTTCGTAAGGCCGTTTTCTTTTCCCATTCGCTCATCTGCCAGGAAAAGGGACTTGCCGTTGGCGCTTCGGCCTCTTGTTCATTGAGAAAAAAGAGGAAATACTCCGCGTGCGCTTCTAGAAGGGGGGTCGTCTCCAGCCTCGCACCCCAGAGTGTTCATCAGCGGGGAATTTGGCTCCGAATTCTCCTCCTTTTTTCTCCCGCCGATTGCTCGGAAGTTGGACTGAAGCAGAGGTTGGAAAGAAAGGGAAAAAAGTTTGCATCGAGACTGGATTTATTTGCACATCGCAGAAAGAAGAGAATCCAAGGGAGAGGGGTTGGTGCAAAGCCGCGATCACGGTGAGGCACGTTTGGCTCTTCCCCTCCTGGCGCCGTGGCCGGCGCGTTGTGGGCAACATGGAGTAGGTGCAGCCGGACCAAGAGTTGGGTCCGTCTCTCCCCGAGCCTCCCCTTCTCAAATCCCGCAGGGTCTTCGCGAGGATCCGGGGCGCTCCCCGCGAACCTGCCTTGCCCGGGGCTCGGGCTCGGCCTGCCTCTGCGGGGACTTCTGTATGCACCCCGTGCAGTGTCCCCGGCAGGCGACCCCGCGCGCCCGCGCTCTAGGGGGTTGGGACGGAGGACAGCTCGCAGCCTGCTCACAGCCGTGCACTGGCCACGAATTCGGCGCTGAGAGCGAGAGAGGGAGAGAAAGACACTTTGTATTTTCCAGGTCGCCTTTGCAGGCGCCCGCATTTCTAACCTGTTCCTCCTCTTGGTGGAAGGCAAAGTCCGGAGAGAGGCTGTCCCTAGGCGGGGCGCTGGTGGGGCTGGGGGACACGGGTTGCTCGCCTCGGGGGCAGGAGACCCCCAGGGTGAGAAAAAGGCAGGGTGCCGGGTGGAGGGAGTCCCCGCCTGTTCCGTGTGAACAGTCTAGCCCGGAGCGGGTGGGAACGTCGCCCTGCCTGGCGCCGGGTCTCTGCGGTTCGGAAGTGCAGCTCTCTCTCTTTTCCGTTCTTCGTGGTCAGCCTAGGTCACACTTATTTTATTTTTAGAAGCTCAGGCTGACCCAGCGCAGGAAGAAAGTCATCAAGCGGTCGCGATCATTTTCCATTACCTGAAAGTAGGTGGCAAAAGAGGCAGTTTTTTATTTCCTTTTGTTGTTGTTGTTGCTGTGTTTTAATTTGGATTCTTGTGTGTTTTTTACAAAGCAGTTTCTGTGTCCGTTTGCCCCACCCTAGAGCTGAAGTTCTTTTCCCCTAATCCTCAGTCTGATCACACACTGTTCTTAATGGGGGTTTCAAAGCACTTTCAAAGGGGAGGGGGGACTGGGAAAGAGAAGAGAGGCGGAGGTGGGGAGTCCAGCTTCGAAGGAGGAGGCCAGGGATCGGATCGGCAGAAATCACTTAAAAAATAAAATAAAAAAGCCCCCTTTTCTTTCAAAGATGCTACTTTGACTGCAAGCAAATCTGCACCAAAAGTTTACAGCTCCGGGAGCTGGGTTCTGCGCGCCCGGAGTGAGCAGTGGGGCCCTGGAAAATGCCCTTTTAAAAAAAAAAAGCAATTTTTCTTTCACTTTAAGAAATATGATATCTTTTTTTTTTTTTTTTTTTTTTTTTTTTTTTTTGTCTTTCTCGACCCAAAAGGAGATAGGCGTGTGCAGATTATAGGCAATGCTCCCTTCGGTCAGTGCAGCGTGGAGTCGCAGTGTGTGCGTGGGTTGGACTTGTGCGTCCCGGCTGCGTGTCTCAGGCAGGGCTTTCGTGCTCGCCGTGTCAGGGTGGCAAACCTGTGCCGGATGTCCGAGGGGCTTTGCAGAAAGCCTAGCAGTGGACTGCGTGACCTGTGCCTCGGGGCAGAGTGGCTCCTTGGGGCTGCAAGGCAGTTCCCTAGAGTTGGGGGAGATCTTAACTGGGGAGAGGGAGGCGGGGGAAGTGTGCTCCTGCATTTCGTGACACGTCCCTTTCGGAGGCGCCCGCGGCCCCCGCCTGTCTGTGAGTCTTGTCTGTGAGTCTTGGGATCGTAAGCAGGGGGGCAGCCTGGCCCTTGGACAGCGTCAGTCCGCCTGGAGAAACGTACCCAGGGGATCGTACCCAGGGGATCAGCTGTGTCCCACCTGCTGGGGACGGTGTTGGGGCCCAGAGAGGCGATGAACTAAGTGAAAGCAAAGGGCAGCGTTGTCTTCTGCCATTCTTTTGGAGGTGAGGAGATCCGGTTTCCAGCGCTGCCTTGCTCCGAATTGGGAGACGTTTGTCACCTGCCTTGTTCGCTGTGGCCTCTATTCTAAAGAGCGGAGGTTGGATAAAGGTCCGCTTTTGCCTGTTTTATGCTTTTTATTGCCGTATAGGCTTGGGAAATTGGGTGATCGTTTTGAAATTGAAGAAGGACTATAGTTTAAGGAATTCCTTGACAGAATGCTAGATATGAAATATGACATTTGAATTTTTAAAACACTTTTCTGGTTATCATTTCGTTTGTGTTCTCAATTTTTTGAAAACAGAAAATTAGTTGAGCTTTTGACATGCTTCATTTCTAAAACAGGGAGAACAACCTTTTAGCAGCAGAATCTAAGGTGGTGTTCTAGGCTATCAGACTGTAAAATATTTAATTCTAAAGTTGTTGAGAAGTTGAAAATAAATTCTTGTCTTCTTGTTGTTGTGTAAGTTTGCTTTAATGTGTTTCTGGCATCTAATAGGATTTGATTTGCTTTTAGTTCTATAACTTTGTGCTACTATACAATTAATTAAAAATGGCATGATTGTTATAAAATTTTTAACTGTTTTGAGTATTTACTTTTTTGCATGCCATATTAATTCTACCGGGTTTGAAAAAGTTACAGAATACCGGATACGTCACAGTTAAAGTGTTTGATGTAAAAGTAAAAACTAAGAACCAGAAAGAATCTTCTAGGCTGCATTATTAACACTTAAGGCAAAAATGGCCATGACAAATGGAAACCTATTTCAAATTTTGAAAAGATTTTCAACTTTTGAAAACGTTGGTAGCAGTGTTATATTCCAGCGATACTTTCTTGCGGTTCTTACATTGAACCTGAGCCTTACAAATTGTTATGTTTCTTCGAATAAGGTGTTCTTACTTAAGTGACTCAAAGATCAGCTTTGTGTTGTTGTACATCACGGGATTACAAAATTGTCAGTAGCCAGTCGTAATTTTTACTTTTGGGTACAGGCGTTGTTGATCATATGGCTAATACCTCCCCACTGCCATTCCATTTCAAATCCTGTTTCTCTAGGGAAAGTGGGAAGTGAGGAGTCAATTCAGGTGGGTGGAGAGTGGGAAGTATCTTAGAGTATCAACCGTTCTTTCCTCTTGGCTTCCTCAGGAGTTCAGATGTGTTCTAAGCCTGCTGGAGTGACCACACTTCCAAGACCTGATGGAGGCCAGAGCTCAGAGTGGCAGCGGGTCACAGCCCTTGCTGCAGACGCCCCGTGACGGTGGCAGACAGCGTGGGGAGCCCGACCCCAGAGACGCCCTCACCCAGCAGGTACATGTCTTGTCTCTGGATCAGATCAGAGCCATCCGAAACACCAATGAGTACACAGAGGGGCCTACTGTCGTCCCAAGACCTGGGCTCAAGCCTGCTCCTCGCCCCTCCACTCAGCACAAACACGAGAGACTCCACGGGCTGCCGGAGCACCGCCAGCCTCCTAGGCTCCAGCACTCGCAAGTCCATTCTTCTGCACGAGCCCCTCTGTCCAGATCCATAAGCACGGTCAGCTCAGGGTCGCGGAGCAGTACGAGGACAAGTACCAGCAGCAGCTCCTCTGAACAGAGACTGCTAGGATCATCCTTTTCCTCCGGGCCTGTTGCTGATGGGATAATCCGGGTGCAACCCAAATCTGAGCTCAAGCCAGGTGAGCTTAAGCCACTGAGCAAGGAAGATTTGGGCCTGCATGCCTACAGGTGTGAGGACTGTGGCAAGTGCAAATGTAAGGAGTGCACCTACCCAAGGCCTCTGCCATCAGACTGGATCTGCGACAAGCAGTGCCTTTGCTCGGCCCAGAACGTGATTGACTATGGGACTTGTGTATGCTGTGTGAAAGGTCTCTTCTATCACTGTTCTAATGATGATGAGGACAACTGTGCTGACAACCCATGTTCTTGCAGCCAGTCTCACTGTTGTACACGATGGTCGGCCATGGGTGTCATGTCCCTCTTTTTGCCTTGTTTATGGTGTTACCTTCCAGCCAAGGGTTGCCTTAAATTGTGCCAGGGGTGTTATGACCGGGTTAACAGGCCTGGATGCCGTTGTAAAAACTCAAATACAGTTTGCTGCAAAGTTCCCACTGTCCCCCCCAGGAACTTTGAAAAACCAACATAGCATCATTAATCAGGAATATTACAGTAATGAGGATTTTTTCTTTCTTTTTTTTAACACACATATGCAACCAACTAAACAGTTATAACCTTGGCACTGTTAATAGAGAGTTGGGATAGTCTTTGCTGTTTGCAGTGAAATGCTTTTTGTCCATGTGCCATTTTAACTGATATGCTTGTTAGAACTCAGCTAATGGAGCTCAAAGTATGAGATACAGAACTTGGTGACCCATGTATTTCATAAGCTAAAGCAACACAGACACTCCTAGGCAAAGTTTTTGTTTGTGAATAGTACTTGCAAAACTTGTAAATTAGCAGATGACTTTTTTCCATTGTTTTCTCCAGAGAGAATGTGCTATATTTTTGTATATACAATAATATTTGCAACTGTGAAAAACAAGTTGTGCCATACTACATGGCACAGTCACAAAATATTATACTAATATGTTGTACATTCGGAAGAATGTGAATCAATCAGTATGTTTTTAGATTGTATTTTGCCTTACAGAAAGCCTTTATTGTAAGACTCTGATTTCCCTTTGGACTTCATGTATATTGTACAGTTACAGTAAAATTCAACCTTTATTTTCTAATTTTTTCAACATATTGTTTAGTGTAAAGAATATTTATTTGAAGTTTTATTATTTTATAAAAAAGAATATTTATTTTAAGAGGCATCTTACAAATTTTGCCCCTTTTATGAGGATGTGATAGTTGCTGCAAATGAGGGGTTACAGATGCATATGTCCAATATAAAATAGAAAATATATTAACGTTTGAAATTAAACTGAGCTGTTTTGTCGTCTTTTATCTTTTGTTTCTTTCAAGTGTGAGAAACTGCATTTTATGTTAAGGGTAACGTTTTAATGAAATAGTTAACCACTTTTCTGTAGAATTATTTTGTGATTGCTGCTTTAAAGTAAGCTGGATTTGATGACTTTCAGAGACAATTCTAGCAATCAGCAGAACTAACAACATTTGACTTAATATCTATACTTATAAGAGAGCTTATTTTAGCTATGGAATTGTTCTTGTTCTTCTCCCCCCCGCCCTTTGTTTATTTTTATATTTGCAGATTATCTGACTTGTGTTTATTTTGCAGAGGTTTTTGTTTTTTGTTTTTTGTTTTTTTTAATCTTTGAACTGATTTATTCGGGAGACTTTCCTTAAAAATTAACAGGTGTTTTCTTTATATACAGTATCAAGGATTAATTCCATGAGGATAATTCAAGACTAGTGAAATGAGTTTAGCTCAACAAACATTTATTGAATGTCACCTGTGTCTCAGACATGCAGTATCCACAGATCAGTTCATACAATTAAGGCCAAAAATATTTTCTTGACTTAGCTGATCATGGCAGTGTTTTTTCCAGTCTATTTAATTTTTGACTCTGAAACATCACCATTTTACCAAATTCCTTATGTTAGAAAAGACATGAAAAAAAGAACTTGCTTTGATTCTGGTATTTGGTATCATAAAATTTTATCTGATATTGGTCTTACTCAAGCCAAAGAAGGCCAGTTTAGGGCCCTGACTTATTCAATCAGATTATTCAGAAGATTGTTCAGTTTTGCTCTGGGAAAAAGATGCAGCATGAGAGTCAGTGTGCTTGGAGTTGTCTTTTAGAAGCAAAGGTACAGCAAGCTGCTGCAAGCCCATCTTGACAAATACTAGGTTTTAAGTCACTTGATTAGTCACTTTGTGGCTGATGTTTTTTTTTTCCCCCCCAAAAGTGCAAACTTTTGCTGCCAAGAGTCACCGGAAGTCTAGAAAATAATTTACCTGTCATTATTGTTTAATCTCTTGTTTCCTGTTCTGAGGCTCCTTCTTATTAGGTTAAGTCTTAGTACAGGTTGTCTTCTGTTTTGTTTTTTAAAATTGGCTTTCAAGGAACTATACAGCCTCCTACACTAAGACATTGCTCTAAGGACCTTCAGTTTCCTCTGACTTCCTCTAAGAAACAGAGGATTAAGTTAATGTAGACATGATCTAAGCTTCAACTTTGAGTTACTGACTGTTTCGATTCTAACACTCTTAAAACTTCACCCTGGTGATCCAAGGAAGAATTCGATTGCTGGAAAATAGGGTAGGGTTTCTTATTCATTATATAGTTTGCAAGATTTGTAAAGCACAAAAAGTTTGACTGATTAGCTTTGTTCATCAAAAACTGCCATGTGCATCGACAGAGCTCTTTTTGGTATAGAAATTGTGAGTTAAATAGATATGTATTTTTTTCACCGCATAAGTGGCTTTGAAAGTATTCCTACGCAAATTGCATCAGATGCCTTTGAATGTTTATTGAAAAAGTAAGAATCTCTTCCCATAGTTACTGAGTCAGAATCTGATGGTGTGGCCTAGGAGTTAGCATTTTTAATCATTCTACAAGTGATTACGTGCAGTATGGCAACAACTGACCTAGCAATTGCTTTCTAATTCAATTTTTTAATGGGCTCTGATCTTAAGTATAACTCATTGGTTCGAATATAGAGCATAAAGTGATAGTCAACTGAAATTGGAAGAGGATTTGAATTAAGTATATTAAGTCCTATGAAATAATTTGTTTAAAGATATATAAGAAAATGGGAGGCCAGGCATGGTGGCTCACGCCTGTAATCCCAACACTTTGGGAGACTGAGGCAAGTGGATCACTTGAGGTCAGGTGTTGCGGGAAGTCAGGGACCCCGAACGGATATTGGTGGGACCCGCCCCTGATAGTCAGGAGTTTGAGACCAGTCTGGCCAACACGGTGAAACCCCGTCTCTAAAAATACAAAAATTAGTGGGCGTGGTGGCAGGCACCTATAATCCTAGCTACTTGAGAGGCTGAGGCAGGAGAATTGCTTGAACCTGGGAGGTGGAGGTTAAAGTGAGCCAAGATCGTGTCACTGCACTCCAGCCTGGAGGACAGAGTAAGACTGTCTCCAAAAAAAAAGAAAAGAAAAGAAAAGAAAATTGGATTTCTCAAGAAGCTTCCAACTAACCTGTTAAATGTTGGCTTTATCTATATACCAGCATAGAATTAATTTTCAAAATATGGAAGATTAAATACTTACATCTAAATAGATTTAAAAACAACTGGCACTCATTCACTGCATTAAAAATAATTAATTTCTCTTTTTTATTTTCATTTTTTGAGACATTTTCATTTTTTGCTCTGTCATCCAGGCTGGAGTGCAATAGTGCGATCTCAACTCACTGCAACCTCTGCGTCCTGGGTTTAAGAGAGTCCCCTGCTTCATTTCAGCTTCCTGAGTAGCTGGGATTCAGGCACGCACCACCAGGCCCGGCTAATTTTTGTATTTTCTGTAGAGACAGGGTTTCACTGTGTTAGTCAGGCTGGTCTCGAACACCCGACCTCAGGTGATCTGCCCACCTCAGCCTCCCAAAATGCTGGGATTACAGGCGTGAGCCACCGCACCCGGCAATTTTATTTTTTTGTGTTATTATTATTTTTTGAGGTGGAGTTTTGCTGTGTCACCCAGACTGGAGTGCAGTGGTGGGATCTTGGCTCACTGCAACCTCTGCCTCCCAGGTTCAAGCCATTCTGCCTCAGCCTCCCAAGTAACTGGGACTACAGGGGCATGCCACCACACCTAGCTAATTTTTGTATGTTTATTAGAGGTTGGGTTTCGCCATGTTGACCAAGCTGGTCTCAAACTCCTGACCTCAGGTGATCCATCACACTTGGCCAAAAATAATTTTTTTAATGTTGCAAATTATCTCACTTGGGAAAAAATATGGAGGAATAACTTCAATTTCTTAATCTCTATTTTAAGTTCATGAAAAATTATAACATGATAAATTTGTAATCCAATGGCCATTATTTTGATGTGATAGAGTAGAAGTATGATGATAATGCAAACATAACTGCTAAGCATTTAGGGGAATTTTAATACATTTTTGTGGTTTCTTGCTTTTTAATTTTTTTTAAACCTGTGGATGCTCTATATTTGAGATTCATTTAAGAATGACAACTTGATTGTTGTTACTTAAAACATTCATTTATGTATTTTGAGGAGGAGATTTTAAGGCCCTGCCAAACTTCTGCCATGTTGTAGCTTGCTCTGGGGATTGTCTATGAGAGAAGAAAGCCAAAACCCAGGCAAGTAATCCCAACCAAACTTTTTGCATAACTTCTTTCTTCAGTATACTTCTGTCTCAAGAACTACTTGACTCCAGGATATGTAAGTTAAGGTACTGATGATGTCAGATAAATGAATTTGCTCTTGCACAGTGCTGCAAGGTATTTGATACGCAGTTGATGGGTTTGATGTAATTTATTAACTTTTAAGCATTTAGGTCAAAATTTTCAAAGGTTTAATGGTTTTAGAGTTTCACTTGAAGTCATACCCACAATTGGCCATTTGTCTTCCTCTCCTAAATGTGCACAAGGACCAGGGTAAAAACACAGAAGTTTCAACTTTGAAAATGGGCTTAATTGTACAGATCAAAAACAGGTCTGTCAACTTATGGAGAATATTTTACATTATTTTCACAAAGAAAACATAATAGTAGGTTATTAGCTAGTCACATCATTATTGTTATTGTATCAGTATCCAGTCTCTGGTTTGCAATATCCGTTAAGACAAAAGTCATGTTAATTTCTATTTTAATTTGGTCTAATGCTTCACTTCTTTATGACATACTAAGGGTGGGTCTCCATTGAGTGAAGTCCAGATTAGAATTTTAACAAGGCCTGTCCGATTTGACCTAAAACTGATCATCAGAGTCAAGCTATACATCTGGAGTATTTCATCATGGGTTTGGCCATTCACAAGACGATAAGAGTCAGATTGTATATGTCTTATACTGTAGATTTTATTTGTATGCCACACTGCCATTCCCCTTTCACCACAAGAGACAACTATGTGAATAATGAGAGGCAAAATGTGAATACTGCTGATGATACTGCATCTCTGCTCAAAATTTAACTTAACACTTTCATTTAATTTACAATAGAAGAAAAAAGGAGATAGAAATATAGTAAAAGAGGAACAAATTAACATGTAAACTTTTTTCCATGCCTAGCAAATGTTTTACATTTTTATTAGTGCATTTTGAGTGACTTAAATAATTTTTAAAAGTCAATCTTATTTGGCAACTCATACTTTTTTTTTTTTTTTTTAAATAAACTATTAGAGGAGATTAGAAAGAAGCCTTGGCCTCTGGCTTGGCTAGATGAGGCATGTAAGGCTTCAGCATCACTTACGAATTTATTTCTCAAAACAGTTGCTAATACACAGAGAAGAACAAATAATTTGACTCATTAAGTCAAATTAAGTCTTGGAAGAAATTTGGGTACCGAACTATAAATTTGGTGTTTCAACTTAGTTTTTGGATGCCTACTGCTTACAAATTACAGGGCTAGTTGATCTAATGCAAAAGGAAAGTGGCAGCAACTCTAATGCAAGATAGGACTTACAACAGAAGTACATGCAAAATGCTGTGAGTACAGAAATTGAGGGAAACATTGATGCAGTCTCGTTAGTTGATTTGATCACCATGTCTTTGCAATGGTTTCAGATTAATCTTAAATATCCCAAGAGTTTTTGCTAAGACAGTTACAACAGAATTAGCATCACTCATTAAATAAAACTATGCTCACCATCCTCATATCCACTTACTAAAATGAATTGTAGAGGTGTTTAATGAATATGTGAACAACATGTGTTGTTGCTATGTTCATTCTTTTCTTATTTTTGAGATGGAGTTTCGCTCTTGTTGGCTAGGCTGGAGTGTAGGGGCATGATCTTAGCTTACTGCAACCTCCACCTCCTGGGTTCAAGTGATTCTCCCGCCTTAGCCTCTTGAGTAGCTGGGATCACAGGCATGCACCACCATGCCCGGCTAATTTTGTATTTTTAGTAGAGACGGGGTTTCTCCATGTTGGTCAGGCTGGTCAGGAACTCCTGACCTCAGGTGATCTGCCTGCCTCGACTTCCCAAAGTGTTGGGATTACAGGGGTGAGCCACCGCGCCCAGTCACTACGTTTATTCTTAATTTTGAGATTCATGACTCACTAAAACCTTCCCTTAAAAAAATGCTTTTTCAAGATGTAGAACTAAGAAACAAGTTGAAAATATCTGTCTATTCTTGTTCTTCCAGTTCTTGTTGGAATTTACCTTTTGTCATTAACCATAATTTTAGCTTGCTTCTGTACCTAGAGAAGGATGAATTGGAAATAAGTTGGGGGGGCAAAACAGAAAAAGAAAAGTGTAAATGATATTGTGAAAAGAAGTGATTGAGCTTTGGAGCAATTCTGCCCTTGCCAAAAAACACCCGAGACCTGGCTGCTCAGGTTCACATGGCTCTCAAAACTTATGTGACCCTCTCCAGTTCCTAGGCCAATGCAACTTTCATTTTTGGAATGGGTTTTGCTCCAAATAACATCTAGTGAATTGACTTGAATCAATAGTGTTTACAGTCAAGCAGGGTTCCAATAAATATCATGCTTGTATCATCTCTCATTTCTCCAGATTCTTAATAGGCATAGTGCACCCATTCTGGCCTCAAACACAGATTTCCTCCTCCAAAGTAGCCATAAAATAGCCAACATTTATCTGTAGCTACTCACACTAGAAGGCTGCTCCGGAGATTCCTATTAGAAAGTCATCTTTATAAGTTCAGAACAGCATTTAAGTTTGCATATCTAGGCTGGGTGCGGTGGCTAACGCCTGTAATCCCAGCACTTTGGGAGGCCAAGGCCTGCGGATCACAAGGTCAGGAGGTTGAGACCAGTCCGGCCAACATAGTGAAACCCTGTCTCTACTAAAAATACAAATAATTAGCCAGGTATAGTGGTGTGTGCCTGTAATCCCAACTATTCGGGAGGCTGAGGCAGGAAAATCATGTTAACCTGGGAGGCGGAGGTTGCAATATGCCGAGATCATGCCATTGCACTCCAGCCCGGGCGACAGTGCAAGACTGTCACAAACACACACACACACACACAAAGTTTGCATATCTAATGGCCACTGTGAACATTATAAAATGTAGTGACCAAGCAGCCTAGCATGTATCAAGCAATAGCACATACAAAGCCTTTGGATAAATTTTGTACCTGCTCTGTTGGCAAAGCTAATGGTTAGGATGCCCCAAGAGATGTTTGTTTCTGACCCATGACTCTGGTAGTGAGTAACTGACTCCAGGAACATGAGCAACCACACAATCAACATTTGCATTTAGGTCTGGATGTCACCTGGACTCTGACCTACACCATTAGGATACAGCTTAATTGATTTAGTTTTGTTTGAAGTGGAAGTGTAAGCTTACACGTGAAAAATTTTTCTATCAGAAGAATGATCAATATCTGTAAAGTATCTATATATGTCCAACATGCCTACTTTCCTCTAATGCTTTAAGTTCATTAGCCTTGGAGACAAGCGCCTGTGCAAATTCCCTTCTCTGTTACTTGTTAGCTAATACTTAAGAGGCTGAAGTGGGAGGATCACCTGAGCCCAGGAATTTGAGGTTATGGTGAGTATAAGACAGAAAAGACCCCCTCTTTGAAAAAGAAAAAGAAAAAAGAAAAAGAAAAAGAAACCTGCCACAGAGAAAGCTGAGAGAGTAGTGAGGAGAATGTAATGTATTCATATATCCTTCCAATACACAGCAAGAAAGGCTGTCGACTGTGTGAGAGAGAAAGAGGTCAAAGGACAGGTGGAGATTACTGTGACCATAACTTTGGAATTTCCATTCTAAGTGCTAAGTCTCTAAAATTCTGTGAGAAAAAAGGGCCAGGCACGGTGGTTCACGCCTGAAATCCCAGGCTGAGGCGGGCAAATCACGAGGTCAGGAGTTCAAGACCAGCCTGGCCAACATGATGAAACCCCATGCCTAGTGTGGCGGCACATGCCTATAATCCCAGCTACTTGGGAGGCTGAGGCAGGAGAATCGTTTGAACCTGGGAGGTGGAGGTTGCAGTGAGCCGAGATCGTGCCATTGCATTCCAGCCTGGGCAACAAGAACAAAACTCCATCTCAAAAAAAGAAAGAAAAGAAAAATGACCTGTATCTGTAAAATATCAATATATGTGCAATACACCTACTTTCCTATAGTGCTTTAAGTTCATTAGCCTTGGTGATAAGCCCCTGTACAAACGTCCTTCTCTGTTACTTATTAGCTGTGCGGCCACAGGCAAGTTACTCAACTTTCCCAAGCCTAATGTCTTCATCTGAGAGATAATAGTTCCTGCTCGAAAGCTTACTGTGAAGGGTGAAGAGATGTGCATGAAATATTAGCCTTTGTGATTGGTACAAAGTAAGTACTAAAGAAACAGTAATTCTAACTTCTTATTTCAGTTGAATTCCACCCCCTAGCAGTTCCCCTTGTCAGGCACAGTTTTAAATACTGAAGGTACAAGACATCATCTGCCTTCCTGGAAGTTGTCTGTAGGAAAACTACATACATATTTACTACAGAGTATAAGAAACATGATAAAAGACTTAAAATACATATGAAAGGGAAGTGACTGACTATCTTGGGTGTGGTAAGTGGGATCAGGGAAGTTTCTTAGGGTAATGTCACAAAGGGACTTGGATGATTTTCCAAAAATGAAGTGGTAGGTAGGAGTCCACAGACATCCAAGCGTGGATGAGAAAGGAATTTGGTCTTGTAAAAAAGAAAAAAAGTGATATGAAGCTAAAAGAATTAATAAATTTCAGATCATTGTTTACTTATAAGAGATTTCAGTTTTGAAATAATGGCTTCTAGTAATTGCATACACACAAATATATATAAAGAGATGTGCATTTTTAGAGTCTGTTGATGTTATAAATGTTGTTTATTGATGTTTCTTTTTGTTGTTGTTGTTGTTGAGATGGAGTCTCACTCTGTCGCCCAGGTTGGAGTGCAGTGGCGCGATCTCTGGCTCACTGCAAACTGCTTCCTGGGTTCATGCCATTCTCCTGCCTCAGCCTTCTGGGTAGCTGGGACTACAGGCGCCCACCACCACACCCGGCTAATTTTTTTGTATGTTTAGTAGAGATGGAGCTTTACCGTGTTAGCCAGGATGCTCTCAATCTCCTGACCTCATGATCCGTCTGCCTCAGCCTCCAAAAGTGCTGGGATTACAGCCATGAGCCACCGTGCCCAGCCTTTTTCTTTTGTTTTTTTTGGGGGGCTTTTTTGAGACAGGGTCTCACTTTGTCACCAGGCCGGAGTGCACTGGTGCGATCTTGGCTCACTGCAACCTCTGCCTCCCAGGTTCAAGCTATTCTCCTGTCTCAGCCTCCCGAGTAGCTGGGACTACAAGCATGTGCCACCTCACCCAGCTAAGTTTTGTATTTTTAGAGACAGGGTTTCACCATGTTGGCCAGTATGGTTTCGATCTCTTGACCTTGTGATCCACCCGCCTCAGCCTCCCAAAGTGCTAGGATTACAGGCATGAGCCATAGCGCCTGGCCTGATGTTTCTTACTGGACGTAAATTTGTTTGAATAGCAGAACTTAGTCAACTGTCCCATAAAATCAACAAAACCCCTTTGTTCCCTAAAAAACACACAAAATAGGCTGGGCGTAACGGCTTACGCTTGTAATCCCAGCACTTTGGGAGGCCAAGGCAGGAAGATCACTTGAGCCCAGGAGTTCAAAACCAGCCTGGGCAACACAGTGAGACTCACTCAGTCTCTAAATAAATAAATAAATAAATAAATAAACAAATACCAGATGAAAACCCTAGTTTTAGAATGGTCCACTAAGTAAAATTATTAGTCTACCCTAGTTTTAATTAATCTGTGGGGTGTGTGTGTGTGTGTGTGTGTGTGTGTATATATATATATTTTTTTTTTTTTTTTTTTGAGGCAGAGTCTCGCTCTGTCACCTAGGCTGGAGTACAGTGGCGTGATCTTGGCTCATTACAACCTCTGCCTCCTAGGTTCAAGCGATTCTACTGTCTCTGCCTCCTGAGTAGCTGGGACTACAGGTGTGTGCCACCAGGCCTGGGTAATGTTTGTATTTCTAGTAGAGACAGGGTTTCACCATGTTGACCAGGATGATCTCAAACTCCTGACATCGTGATCCGCCCGCCTCGGCCTCCCAAAGTGCTGGGATTACAGGCATGAGCTACCACGCCTGGCCAATTTCCAATTTGTGATGTATATATTCTCATTTATTTTAAGTTATTTGAAAACTTTCAGAGCAAACATGAGTATAAACCTTTTTTTTTTTTGAAATGGAGTCTTGCCCTGTCACCTAGGCTACAGTGCAATGGCACAATCTCAACTCACTGCAACCTCCACCTCCTGGGTTCAAGCAATTCTCCTGCCTCAGCCTCCCAAGTAGCTGGGATTACAAGTGTGCACCACCATGCCTGGCTAATTTTTTGTATCTTTAGTAGAGATGGAGTTTCACCATGTTGGCCAGGCTGGTCTTGAACTCGTGACCTCGTGATCTGCCCACCTCAGCCTCTCAAAGTTCTGGGATTACAGGTGTGAGCCACCGCACCCAGATGAGTATAAACCATTATAAGTAACAATCAATTTTTAAAAGTTGTATTATTGACTAAAGTTATATTCAGAAGCCCTTTGTTTCCTTTCCTCACTCATCTTTGATTGTTAATAGATGCTAACATGTTATTTTCTGCCCACTCACCTAACTAATTGACTTTAAAATACACTTCTATTGAAAAAAAGACATAGGTAATTCCTTTGGCAATGCAATGAAATTTTTTATATGACAAGTAACTCTAAATTGGATTATCCATTAATAAGATAGAAGTCTAAAAAGAAATGTGTGTGGACCTATTACTGTTGAATATTACAATCATCTCAGTCCATTTTCTGTTACTATAACAGAATACCTAAGACTGGGCAATTCAGCCGGGTGCAGTGGCTCACGCCTCTAATCCCAGCACTTTGGGAGGCCCAGGTGGGTGAATCACCCGAGGTTGGGAGTTCGAGACTAGCCTGGCCAACATGGCGAAACCGATCTCTACTAAAAATACAAAAGTTAGCTGGGCATGGTCTGTAATTGCAGCTACCCAGGAGGCTGAGGCAGGAGAATCGTTTGGGCCCAAGAGGTGGAGGTTGCAGGGAGCTGATATCGTGTCATTGTACTCCAGCCTGGGCAATAAGAGTGAGACTCTGTTTCCAAAAAATTAATTAATTAATTAATTACATAAATACATAAAATAAAATACCTTCAAATGAAAATGTATATGCCCAAAGTCAAGAATATTTAATATTAGGTTATTTGGCTTAAATTTAATAGTAAGAAAACAAATATCTGTTATTGGAGAAAGGATTGCAATCCAATTTTTCTTGCAAAAAAACAACTAAACTCTTTATTGGACCTAAGAAAGGGAGAGGCGCCACAGTAGATGAATAGATGAGAGAAATTTCAAGTCAATGATAAGCTGGCATGACCAATTTATGTATCTCAAATGGCTAACATTGAGATTTTGTCATGAATTTATCAGCAGTACTTTTATTTTCTTCGTAGTTCAAAAATAATGTAGTTTCTTACAATCTGTTGCATCTTAAATGTGTAGAAATACATAGTCACTTTGGATATTCAGAGAAAGGGATGATGATGGTCAACCTCGATACTGAGGACAGACAAAATTTTGTCTGGATCTTAAAAAATAGGCAGTGAGGAGGTGTTCTGGAAAGACAAAAGTCAGGATCGAGCAAAATCCTGTTCAGGAGACAGTGAATGGACCAGGCTGGCAGAAGTGCACATTCATGTCAAAGTGAAATGAAAAAGAAGATTGGGGTGGACAGTGGCTCACGCCTGCAATCCCAGTACTTTGGGAGGCCAAGGCAGACTGACTGCTTGAGCTCAGGAGTTCGAAACCCTGTCTCTATGGGGGGAAAAAAAAAATTTAGCTGGGCCTGGTGGCATGTGCCTGTAATCCCAGCTACTCTGGACGCTGATGGTGGGAGAATTGCTTGAGCCCAGGAGGCAGAGGTTGCAGTGAGCCGAGATCGTGCCACAAAAAAAGAAATAAAAAGTTTTAAGATTGTAAAGATAGGCCACGTGCGGTGGCTCAAGCCTGTAATCTCAGCAGCAGTTTGGGGGGCTGAGGCGGGTGGATCACCTGAGGTCAGGAGTTTGAGACCAGCCTAGCCAACATGGTGAAACCTCGTCTCTACTAAAAATACAAAAATTAGCTGGATGTGGTAGTGAGCGCCTGTAATAGCAGCTACTCAGGAGGCTGAGGCAGGAGAATTGCTTGAACCTGGGAGGCAGAGGTTGCAGTGAGCTGAAATCATGCCATTGCACTCCAGCCTGTGTAACAAGAGCAAAACTTCATCTCAAAAAAAAAAAACCCAAAAAACAAACAAAAAAAACTGTGAGGATAGGTTTGGTCTCAATTCTTTACTATTATTTATTTATTTATTTATTTATTTTTTAAATTTTTTTAGACGAAGTCTTGGTCTGTTGCCCAGGCTGGACTGCAGTGCAGTAGCACGATCTCGGCTCACTGCAACTTCTGCCTTCTGGGTTCAAGCAATTCTCATGGTTTGGCCTCAATTCTAAGGAGCCTGATAGTCAAACTAAAGAATCTGGACTTCATCCTAATGCATCTCCCCAAATCTATTTTTGGCCCTTCCATAACATTTTTCAATCAATTTGTGAGAGGGATGTTTTAAGAGTATATTCTAAGAATTTAGACCTTTGAAAAGAATGTGTTTGATGACTTCCTTTTGCACTTTGAACAAAGTTCCAGTTCTTTCAAGATCCATAAAGATCCGGTTCTTCCCTATGCCAATAACTATCCTCCTACCAGCCTTACACGCTCACCACAGCTGCTCTGCCTTCTGTCTCTTTCCTTAGCTTCAGTCTCATCCCTTTCCTCCACATGTCCTTCACAATATTGTTGTCTTTACCTGGAAACTCCCCTTCCTTAACCCTCATCCCACATCCATTCACCTGACAAACTTTTAGTCTTCCTTTAAAACTCAGTAAAGGCTGGGCGTGGTGGCTCACGCCTATCATCCCAGCACTTTGGGAGGCCAAGGTGGGCAGATCACCTGAGGTCAGGAGTTTGAGACCAGCCTGGCCAAAATAATGAAACCCCCTTCTCTACTAAAAATACAAAAATTAGTTGGGCGTGGTGGCAGGAGCCTGTAATCCCAGTTACTCAGGAGGCTGAGGCAGAAAAATCGCTTGAACCTGGGAGGCGGAGGCTGCAGTGAGCCAAGATCGGCCAGTCCACTCCAGTCTGGGCAACAGAGAGAGACTCCATCTCAAAACAAACAAAGAAACAAACAATAACTCAGTAAAAATATCACTTCCCCGGGAAAACTGCTTCCAACCCCTAGTCCAGATTAGATAAAATCCTTCGTGGTTTTTGTCATCTTCTTCAGTCTTTTTCTTTCATGGCACATATTAGCTATGAAGTTTAACTATTGGTGTGATTATTTGTTTAATGTCTTTGTCTCCATTACACCTTTATTATTTGATTGACATCTGGATTCACAGGATCACACCCATCACCTGGAACATAGGAGGAGCTCAATAAGTATTTGATGAATAAATGAATGAATTCAACAGAGAGTAAAGATATACTGTTGGCATCTAAGAAAGGAAGGATATGAGGAAGTAGCTATTTTGAGAAACTCAGATGATTGTTTTGGTGGAATGAATTAGAAATGCAAGAACTAGTTAAAGAAAAACTTACCTCTCCCTTCTTTCTTCTCTAAAGTACTGGATTCATTGTCATTTGGGTGGGGCACCTGTATCATATTACTGCTCTTACTTACACATCTATGCTTCTACTGAACTGATGGTAAGGTTTTAAAAGACAGGGATGGGCCAAGCGCGGTGACTCACGCCTATAATCCTAGCACTTTGGGAGACTGAGGCAGGTAAATCACTTGAGGCCAGGAGTTTGAGACCAGCCTGGCCAACATGGCGAGACCCTGTTTCTACCAAAAATACAAAAATTAGCCAGGTGTGGTGGCGTGTTCCTGTAATCCCAGCTACTCAGGAGGCTGAGATACGAGAGCTGTTGAACCTGGGAGGCAGAGGTTGCAATGAGCTGATATAGCGCCACCTCACTCCAGCATGGGCAACAGAGTGAGGCTCCGTCTAAAAAATAAATAATATAAACCAGACCAAAAATGTCTGCTCTCAGCATTCCTCTTTGCTCAGGGGAGTTTAGTCTTTGTTCTAGTAACACCATCAGCTCCTGGAATGAGAATACTCTACATTATGGAGGGCAGTCTGCTTTGCTTAAAGTTCACCAATTTAAATCATCCACAGACACGCTCTCACAGAAACACCCAAAATGTTCAATGTTTGACCAAACATCTGGGTACCGTGGCCCAACTAAGTTGCCGCATAAAATTAATTATCATAGGAAGCAAGGATACAGGGAAAGACTTGGTTCTTAATTAAAATAGTTAGGTCTCCATCGTGGCCAACATGGTGAAACCCCGTCTCTACTAAATATACCAAAAAAAAAAAAAAAAAAAAAAAATTAGCCAGGTGTGATGGTGGGCGCCTGTAATTCCAGCTACTTGGGAGGCTGAGGCAGGAGAATCGTTTGACCCTGAGAGGCAGAGGTTACAGTGAGCCGAGACAGCGCCACTGCACTCCAGTCTGGGCGACAGATGGAGACTCCGTCTCAAAAAAAAAAAAAAGAAAAGAAAAGAAAAAACCACACACACACACACAAAGGGTATGTTTTTGTATCTCTTTAGATTTACCAAGACATTATAAATTAGCTGCCTGCTGATGATAAGTGGGTGAGACTTTAACAAAGTGGGACACTAGGCAGAGCGCGGTGGCTCAAGCCTGTAATCCCAGCACTTTGGGAGGCCGAGACGGGCGGATCACGAGGTCAGGAGATCGAGACCATCCTGGCTAACACGGTGAAACCCCGTCTCTACTAAAAAAATACAAAAAACTAGCCGGATGAGGTGGCGGGTGCCTGTAGTCCCAGCTACTCGGGAGGCTGAGGCAGGAGAATGGCGTAAACCCAGGAGGCGGAGCTCGCAGTGAGCTGAGATCCGGCCACTGCACTCCAGCCTGGGCCACAGAGCGAGATTCCGTCTCAAAAAAACAAACAAACAAACAAACAAAAAAACCAAAGTGGGACACTAAACCTCTTGTATTAAACAGAAAACCATATTCAAGCATATTGAATATACTTTTTTCTGAAAACTTATAAACTGTCTATTAGAGCTTTAGAAGGATTTCTTAAAAAAGCACCAACAATTTTCGATTTGATACAATACAAATATAGTAGCCCAAGTCAACTGACTTTGGAACTTTATAGATGGCACCTCCATTTATTGAATAGCCTTGGGGTTGTTTCTTAACTTTCCTGAGCATCAATTTACTCACATATAAAAGAGGGATTAAAAATGCTTTCTCATAGGACATCTCATAATTAAAACTATGTTATATTACTACTGTCTTCTTTAAGTTGGTTTGTATATTCCTCTGCAGGGCAAGGGATATTTTATCCCCAGCATCTAGCACTGCCTTGAATTGCAACATTTGTGGCATGAGTACATGCCAATGAACAAAGCACTATATAAATGGCAGCTTTGGTTGACAGCCACTTTACTTTCATTGTAGGGTGAAGCAGGATATAAATAAAATCATCTAAGATTAACCCTCATTGGATATTAATGTCTCCTTGATCTATCTTATTTCTGAGCTCTAGTCTCAGATCTTAACATGAAAACTGAGGCTATATTTGTATGAATCATAGTAATTATTTACATTTTATGACACAGTACCATATTATTGACTTGTAGCTTTATGTTTTGCTTTTTTTTTTTTTTTTTAAATAGGGTCTCACTCTGTTGGCCAGGCTGGAGTGCACTGGCGTGATCTCACCTCACTTCAGCCTCAAACTCCTGGGCTCAAGTGATCCTCTTGCCTCAGCCTCCAAAGTAGCTGGAACTACAGGCCATGTGCCACCATACCCAACTAATTTTTGTACTTTTTGTAAAGACAGGGTTTTGCCATGTTGCCTAGGCTGGACTTCATCTCCTAAGATCAAATGATCTGCCCACCTCGGCCTCCCAAAGTGCTGGGATTACATGCATGAGCCACTATGTCCACCCCATTGTCTCATTTTGACTTTTGATCCTCACAGTTGGCCCTGAGATGCATGTAAGATAGATACTAATATGCCGATTTTACATAAGAGGAAATTGGAGTTTCTGTAGGTGACAGAATTGCTCCAAATCACATAGCATGCAAATGAAAATATTTTGACTGAGGCCTAGACTTTTGATTCCAAGACCAATGTTATGATTGTTTATAGTTGTTTCCTTCTATCTCTGCTTACAGAGAAATATTTCTTAAATGCATTCTTGGTTACCTGATGATATTTCTGTTCTGTCATTTTTATACCTGGGCAACCATGTACTATTTAAAATTGGGTTATTCTAGGCTGGGCACGGAGAATGCTTGTAATCCCAGCACTTTGGGAGGCCAAGGCAGACAGGTCAGGTGTTAGAGACCATCCTGGCCCACATGGTGAAACCCCATCTGTATGAATAATACAAAAATTTGCCAGGCATGGTGGTGTGCTCCTGTAAGCCCAGCTACTCAGGAGGCTTAGGAGCAAGAATCACTTGAATTCGGGAGGTAGAGGTTGTAGTGAGCCAAGGTCATGCCACTGCAACTCTAGTCTGGGTGACAGAGTGAAATTGTAAAAAAATAAAAAATAAAAAATAATAATAAAGTTAGGCTATTCTAAGATAAGCTGTCTTCTTGTATGAGTTCTACTATAATTTTGGTTGTTGGAATTGTTATTAGCATTGTTACTATTCTTTCAAGTCAATGATTAGTAGCAGATCATATCCAATTACTTTTCAGGAATTCTAATCCTATAAAATAATGAAAGAATACATAAACCTTCTTATTTTTGATACATAAATTGCTTGATTTGGAAACATATCTAAAGGGAGATCCATGAAAATATATTTCCTATCCCTTCTATGTGTTGCATTTTAACGAATCACAAGTGAGAAAGTAGTTGAACAATCTGTGGGAGTTTTCTCATGTTCCTTAAATTTAAGAATAATTTATTTAATGTTTTACACAAAGTTTGCCATTTAATTCCCTGGTCAACTATCATTTAGGAATGTATCATTTTATCTTCATTGATATGCCTATTCCTAATAACTATCGAATGTAATTATTTTATGGCTGTTCTAAATTAGATTAATCTAAAAATAGAAAAAGAGCTGGGAATTTAAAAACAAAACTATTAATACTAAATTTCACATTCTATTTGAATTCCATAGAACTGGCTAATGTAAGGTTTCCCCAGGAATGTACTGGAGTTATCATTATGAACCTCCCAAATTCTAGGTTGGTTACTCCTGTAACTTTCTTTTCTCTCATTTAGGAAAGTAAAACATGCTAACCTGGTAAGTGTGGCAGATTTGTTTTAATTGTTTTCATATGTTGGCTGTCTCACAGAGTATGAAACTCTAAGATTCACATCTGTAAATGCACTTACCAAAAAAAGAAAACAAATACATAAACATTTCCAATTTCAACAGATTTGCAGGTGCATTCAGATATATATAATTACTATCTGCTTGCACCCTCACTCCTCATCTCTTCTGCCCCCGCCCCCCAAAATAAACAAGTCTCCTTTACTAGGGCTATGATTTTATTGATTTATTTTTACAGGGATTTTCTTATGCATAATTTGAAGGAAGAAATGAGGCAAGGATTTGACTTAAAAAGCCAAACCTTCTCTTAGTTACCTGCTTAAATCCTTGGAAGCAAGCCTAAACTTTAAGTAGCAATTTAAACAGTAAATAAATTCTGCTAATGGCTATTAGATTGCTAGCTAGGGAGATTAGTATAGGGAGCAATTCTAATTAAATAGGGAACACTGAGGAGAGCTGAAACGTTTCAAGAATAGATTGTGTCTCCCATGCCTCATTAGGAATATAAAATCAGCTTCTATTGTGAGAAGGACAATCTTTCAAAAGACTGCTCTTTTGCCATAAAGAGGTTACATAACCACCATTTTCAAATTTTGCCTTTCTTTTTTAGTAGCAAAGGGTATTTTTATTGCCCAAATCCAATTAAAATCATGCTAAATCACCATGTTGCATTTTAAGTTAACAATGATTTATCTCCCATTTAGACACATTGAAAGACTGATCTCAGCCACTGTAGCAGAATTCAAGAACTCAGATTCTTCCTGCCCAGTGGTTCTTAGACAGGGCTGAGAGGAATTGATGTCAGGCTGATCCTGCCTTGTCATTACCTTGCCTTCTTTTGCCAGAGTTCTCACATCTTGAGCATGCTGGTATTATTTTAAACCAAAGTAGAGAAGAAAATGGGAGTAGAGTAACTAAGTAATGAACTGGTTTGCCTAAAGGTCCATCTTATCAATTTTGAGTTTAATTGCATAATTCATTAAATAGGGCAACTGAGTTTAGAGATTTTTTTTTTTTTTTTTTTTTTTTTTTTGTCCCTTTCTCTACAAATGTGAATTACCACTAGTTCTACAGTCATTGCCTGGAATCTTTGACGCTTGTTTATTTTGCAGGTATTAAAAACATGGCATTTATATAGAGGAGAAAATTTTGCTTATTTCTCCTTTTTTTGTTGTCTCTGTTTTAATGACAGGGTATCACTCTGTCGCCTAGGCCGGAGTGCACTGGTACAAAGAAGACTCACTGCAGTCTCAACCTCCCTGGCTGAAGCAACCCTCTCATCTCAGCCTCCCAAGTAGCTGGGACTACAGGTGCACACCACCACGACTGGCGAATTTTTCTTTTCTTTTCTTTTTGTAGAGACAGGATTTCACTTTGTTTCCCAGGATGGTCTTGAACTCCTGGACTCAAATGATTCTCCCTAAGCCTCCCAAAGTTCTGGGATTACAGGTGTGAGCCACCCTGCCTGGCATATTTATTCATTTTTAAATGTAGTATGATCACAATTGCTGAAAGAAAAAACTTTGTCACAGAAAAAAAATCACTTCTAAATTTTTAAAACAAATTTCTAGGGGATCTCTTTCAGAGCGGGATCCCCTGGAAATGCCCAAGTGGCAGCCTCTGCTCTAAGCATGAGGTAACGTGACCCTGCCAGGTGTCTTAGCCCACGCCTAAGAAGGCATCTAGGAAGGAAGGGCCAGATGCCTAGTTCTCTCCCCTTCTCTTCTTCACTGAGTGATTCCTCACTTTCACTTTTCCACATGGAACAAGAACAAATTAGATTTAGGTTTTGTCATAGATTATGTCAACGTCATCAATGTAGGTTGATCCTTTGCTGCGAATATACATGCGGGTAGGGAGCTCACCTATAACTAAGACTCCTCTGACTCATTTTATTCATTGGTTTATTTGTTTATTTTACTAAGGGAGTTACATCCTATAAAAACAAATAGTCACATTTATTTATTTATTCTACTTATTCACTGGTGCAGCGTCCCAGAAAGAACATGAACTTTGGAGTCAGAGATAACCTAATTTGAGCCCTGCTCTACCATATGAAAACCATGTGACGTTGGGTGAGTGTCTTAACCTCTCTGACTTTCTTCACCCTTATAGTAGGGCAAAGTAATACTTATCTCTCAAGTTTTGTAAGAATTTGTGATAAGGTACATGCATTTCCAAGAATGGCACCTAGCTCATGGAGGCTGGCTGATAAATGTTACTTCCTTTATATCTCCCACTTTTCTCCCAATCATATTCACCTTTGAAATGACAGCCTGTGCTTCTCATGATACCCATGGTTTTGGTGCGTCAGCTTTTGATTTGTGGTTAAGCAAGGCACTGGCTGAATAGTTAGTTGTCTTTTAATTCTCTTCCCACTAGAGTGCCCCTTTCAGCCTTCTCAGAAGGAAGGACCGTAATGAAATGTGTTACCTCTTTTTAGGACTTGTCATTTCTCCCTCTCCCAGAGTGACCAGCATTTCCATGGGTGACTCAGCTACCAAGAAGGCAACTGTGACCAAACTCTGGGTGGACCTCGGAAAGCAGGTTTTGAGATGCTGAGGACATCAGCATTAACTTAGGTCTGATCACTGGGATAAAAGATCTCCAAGCTCTAATAACCCTAATATTCTGCATAGCCTCTGCAAAATCCAGTTGATGAGAGCCTTTCTCTTTCTGTGATGTAATCATCATGGTATGGCCTAAAAAGACAAATGAAGCATTTCTAATAGAATGTTCCCCTACACTTGGGGCCAGGACCTTGACATGCTCCATCAAGATGATTGACCAGGCCCTAGTACAATTAGACCTGCCACACATGCAAAGCAATGGCAGACCAGCATTCTGAATATAAATTGTTCATTGAAAGACAATGGTAAGGATGTGTGTATCAGGGAATTTTGCAGGTTTGTTTTTGTTTTGTTTTGTTTTATGTTTTTTGTTTGTGTTTTTTTTGAGACAGAGTCTTGCTCTGTCGCCCAGGCTGGAGTGCAGTGGCACGATCTTGACTCACTGCAACCTCTGACACCAGGGTTCAAGTGATTCTCCTGCCTCAACCTCCCGAGTAGCTGGGATTACAGGTGCCTACCACCATGCCTGGCTAATTTTTGTATTTTTAGTAGAGAGAGGGTTTCACCATGTTAGCCAGGCTGGTCTCGAACTCCTGACCTCAGGTCATCCACCCTCCTCAGCCTCCCAAAGTGCTGGGATTACAGGCGTGAGCCACCATGGCCGGCTGGAAACTTGGAGTTTTGTGAGGCAGTTCGGCGGAGACATATTTTACAGATAGAATACAGGTGGGCATTCATTCCTGCAACATTCAGCCTAAAACGAAGCTTCTATAACTATATTGGCTTTTCCTGTTTTCTTATACACTGCCACATGCTAGCTTCTGTTGCCATGACTTGTGTCTACTGCAATAACATGAGGAAGCTAAATCATAACACTTCTTCCTAGAGCACATCCTATCCTAAGTCAGTATATTGCTTATATTACCACTGCTTTACTTCCTTTTTGCTACTGTTTTCATTTTTACCACCTGTAGGAGTTTGAAGCTTCTGAGTATAAAGGGCTCATTGAAAGGCATAATAAGAATATGTGTCAGGGAAACTAGGAGTTTTGTGAAGCAGTTCAGCAGAGACACTGCTTACAGATAAAATTTCTGGACAACAAATGTCACCTCAAGGAAGGGCGCCTTATACAGCAGAGGTGGCACAAGTACTTTGTTTGCACCTTGGTTGCAGGACTATTACTCTGCAAAAAGAGCACTTGTGGGGCAGTCTTCCTCAGTGAGAGAATGTGGATTACAGGGACTGACAGTGAGGAAAACTGGATTCTGATCCTGATTCTGCCACTCTGTGTAACAGCAGGCAAGCCGTTTAATTCATTTTTGCCTCTTGTGAAGTAGGAGAATTGGATTAGCCCTACTCGATCACTAAAGTCTTTTCCAGCAATAATGGATTCTGATTTTAGTAAAGAAAAAAAAAAGTAGAACTTGGCAGTAGCTAAACTCTTGTATCGTTTTTCTATCTAGTCACCAAGAAGCAATTCTTCTATTTTTTCAACCACTGCCATCATTCCAAAAGTACTCTCAATCCTCTGTGCTCTCTGCGAACACAGGAAACTCAGTTTTCAACGCAGAGTGAAGAAATATCCTGCGGAGTTCATTCCACCAGATTTATATGTACGATTAAAAGAAGGGTAAAGACAGGCTGACTGTAAATTTAAATAACATTTGCTCAAGTGAATAGTTCGTACTTACAAAATAAACTTATATTGCATAAAAAAACCTTTTTTTTTTTTTTTGAGACAGGGTCTCGCCTTGTCACCCAGGATGGAGTGCAGTGGAGTGATCTTGGTTCACTGCAACCTCTGCCTCCCAGGTTCAAACAATTCTCTTGCCTCAGCCTCCGGAGCAGCTGGGTCTACAGGCTGGAGCCACCACACCCAGCTAATGTTTGTATTTTTAGTAGCAATGGGGCTTTGAACAGGCTGGTCTTGAAGTCCTGGCCTCAAGTGATCCACACCTTTTATGATTCAAAAGTGCTGTTAATTTTCAAGAAGTAATAAAATTGTTTTCCTCATCAGTCAAAAATTATGTTTATGCCAGGCGTGGTGGCTCACACCTGTAATCCCAGCACTTTGGGAGGCCAAGGTGGGTGGATCACAAGGTCAAGAGATCGAGAACAGCCTGACCAATATGGTGAAACCCTGTCTCTACTAAAAACACAAAAATTAGCTGGGCGTGGTGGTGCGTGCCTGTAATCACGTGGTGGCGCATGCCTGCCTCAGGAGGCTGAGGCAGGAGAATCACTTGAACCCGGGAGGTGGAGGTTGCAGTGAGCCGGGATTGTGCCATTGTACCCCAGCCTGGCAACAGAGCAAGACTCCTTCTCAAAAAAAAAAAAAAAAATTATGTTTATTTTGTTTGTTTTTATTGAAGCTTATATTTCTGACCAGGTTTTCTCTTTTAGCCTGAATGGTCTAGAGAAATTATCTATAAAATGAGGTATGCCTCTGAAAGGTATGTACAGTGAAGCATAGGCATATAGAAAGACCATACCTATTTTTTATCTTAAAAATAATAACAAATAGGCCGGGCGCCTATTCCCATGCCTGTAATCCCAGCACTTTGGGAGGCCGAGGCAGGTGGATCACCCGAGGTCGGGAGTTCAAGACCAGCCTGACCAACATGGAGAAACCCCATCTCTACTAAAAATACTAAATTAGCCAGGCATGTTTGTGCATGCCTGTAATCCCAGCTACTGGGGAGGCTGAGGCAGGAGAATTGCTTGAACCCGGCAGGCAGAGGTTGTGGTGAGCCAAGATCGTGCCATTGCATTCCAGCCTGGGCAACAAGAGCTAAATTCCATCTCAAATAATAATAATAATGATGATAATAATAATAATAAATAATTGGGTTTTTGTTTTGTTTTATTTTGTTTTGAAACAGAGTCTCACTTTTTCACCCAGGCTGGAGTGCAGGGGTGCAATCACAGCTCACTGCAACTCTGCCTCAGCCTCCTGCCTCAGCCTCCCAAGTAGGTGGGCTACAGGTATGTGCCACCACACCCAGCTAATATGGGTATGTGCGTGTGTTTTGTAGAGCCAAGGTTTCGCTATGTTTCCCAGGCTGGTCTTGGACTCCTGGATTCAAGTGATCCACCTGCCTTGGCCTCTCAAAGTGTCATTCATTATATTTATTATAGGGGTACCTACTAGTGATGACAAGGTCTGGTCCTTGTGCCAGGCATTCATGTGTGGTGAGCTGCACCTCACGGAGAGGAAAGGGGCTGGTCATGGCTCTTTCACTCAAGCTTTGCTTCCTTCCCTCCCTCCCTTCCTCTCTTCCTTCCTTCCTCTCTCTCTCTCTTTCTTTCTTTTTTTAAAAAAACGGAGTTTTGGTCTTGTTGCCCAGGCTGGAGTGCAATGGCGCGATCTCAGCTCACCACAACCTCTGCCTGCTGGGTTCAAGTGATTTTCCTGCTTCAGCCTCCCGAGTAGCTGGAATTACAGGTATGTGCCACCAAGCCCGGCTAATTTAGTATTTTTAGTAGACATGGGGTTTCTCCATGTTGATCAGGCTGGTCTCGAACTCCCGACCTCAGGTGATTTGCGCGCCTCAGTCTACCAAAGTGCTGGGATTACAGGCATGAGCCACCGCGCCTGACCACTTTGCTTTCAGTATGTACCAACATTTGACAGTTATGTGTCCTGGGTTAGGTGTGTTGGTCCATTATATCAACTAGTTTAAACCAACCTTAGCCTCATACTTACAGTCTAAATAAAGACCAAAAATTGTAATTCTAATAATGTAAGCACAGGTGAGAAGTAAGAAAATGACAGTTGATATTCCTATTCCAAGCCTAAGTTCATTATCAGTCATGATACAAGAGAAAAAGATTAGTCTGAGAGGAAATGGGAGTGAAGGGAGATATGTGAAATATTTACTATTGTTAGCAATGAAACACCTAAAGCATTATTTTATGTAATTGTATGTGTCTTTTTTCCAACATTTAGAGCTGCCAAACCAATGATCAATATTAAGTAAATCTAGAATCAAAATTTTAAATCATTGTATCATAAAACATTAAATTAATTTAAAAATCAGGTATATTCAGTGATGGTGGTTTTACTATTTGCAATAAGAACGAACTTGTTGGCCGGGCACGGTGACTCAAGCCTGTAATCCCAGCACTTTGGGAGGCCGAGACGGGTAGATCACGAGGTCAGGAGATCAAGACCATCCTGGCTAACATGGTGAAACCCCATCTCTACTAAAACAATACAAAAAACTAGCCAGGTGAGGTGGTGGGTGACTGTAGTCCCAGCTACTCGGGAGGCTGAGGCAGGAGAATGGTGTAAACCCTGAGATCGGGCCACTGCACTCCAGCCTGGGCGACAGAGTGAGACTCCTCCATCTCAAAAAAAAAAAAAAAAAGAACCAGGCCGGGCGCGGTGGCTCAAGCCTGTAATCCCAGCACTTTGGGAGGCCGAGACGGGTGAATCACGAGGTCAGGAGATCGAGACCATCCTGGCGAACACGGTGAAACCCTGTCTCTACTAAAAAATACAAAAAACTAGCCGGGCGAGGTGGCGGGTGCCTGTAGTCCCAGCTACTCAGGAGGCTGAGGCAGGAGAATGGCGTGAACCCGGGAGGCGGAGCTTGCAGTGAGCTGAGATCCGGCCACTGCACTCCAGCCCGGGCGACAGAGCGAGACTCCGTCTCAAAAAAAAAAAAAAAAAAAAAAAAAGAACCAATTTGTTCTTGTATTGTTAATACGATTGAGACTTATTCTTATTTGAAGACATTCAATATTCTATCTTCATTTCTCAAGTGCATTTGACCCTAAAAGCCATTTTTAAAATTTATAAACTATTAATTAATTAATTAATTAAAAATAGCTACAGCCAGACACAATGGCTGACACCTGTAATCCCAGCACTTCAGGAGACTGAGGCTGGCAGATCACTTCAGCCAAAAAGTTCGAGACCAGCCTGGGCAATGTGGTGAAACCCCGAATCCAGTAAAAATATAAAAACGAGCTGGGCGTGGTGGTGTGCACCTGTAGTCCCAGCTACTCGGGAGACTGAGGTGGCAAGATTGTTGGAACCTGGGAAGTCAAGGCTGTAGTGAACTGTGATCACACCACTGCACTCCAGCCTGGATGATAGAACAAGATCCTGCTTAAAAAAATAAGTAAAATAAAAATAGATAAATAAAATAGCTACAATACATATACCCTAATGTGTTAATATACATATTTTTATGAAAACTGTTTTAAAAAGCAAAAATCAATGAAAACAGTAGCATTGTTTTACATTTGTGCAAATCACTTTAATGTCTGGCTTAAAAGTAGACAGTTGAATACTCCTATCTGCTATTGCTGTCTTGTGAAATGTTGTTTTGGATGAAGTAGTTGAAGAAAATCTGGTATTATATGTAGTTTAAAAAGCACGAGTTTCTAAATAACATTTTCAGAAAATTGTGGTTATTCTGTAGTACTATACTGAAATTTAGCATCTGGTAGTTTCTTAAGGGTTAGTTGAAATATAGAATCCAAAATCGTATCAATGAACTTTTCATACTTAATTACAAGAAAATCTATTAATCCATCTTGTACTTTGAATGGATATTTTACCTGTTTATTTTCAAGGAACATATATGAACATATCTCAAAACACAGTTTAGGAAAACTGCCTTTCCGATTATGTATATTTTGTCTTAATGTTGTTCTGCTGCCTGTATGTCGTGAATATTAATGTTCAAGTTAGCTGATAGAAACCTCCAGTGTCTAGGTCTATGCCCAGAGTAAACGTGTGCTTAATAAGTGAGTTCTGATTCTCATCATGGCATCTCTCCTTACTGTAGTGCCTCACAGAAATCAAAAAGATACCCAGACAACTTATTCAAATAATAGCACAGTGGCTTCATAAAGGAAGTGAGAGGGGATTTTAATCCCACTGGACTCAAATTCTCAGGCTGTTGAAATCAACAAACTCTAACATCCCTTGACCTCTCTTTTATGGAGCATGAATAAGGTATGAACATTGCTGGGCACAAATTTTGCAACAGACTCTGGGGAGAGTTTGCAAAATGTTGAACACCACTGCTAACTCTCTCAGAAGAGTAAGTTTCATTTCTGTCTCTGGTACTTGAGGTTAACGTCAACCTGGCGAAATACCTGCTCTCTTCTCCTCATGGGAAAGTCGCATGTCCTTCCAATTCTTGTAAAAAGTTTTCTAAACAATTGTCAACATTAGCTAGCAAAACTTCTCACCCTTCCTGCAAATAGCAAATGACATGAAGAAGCTTTCGACATCCTTATTTGAAATGTCATTTGCATCTCTCCTGGTTCTTTTTAATCTTCTTTATGCTTTTCAATAATGCCATTTCTATATTCCCCCAGAAATTTACAACCGAAAGCATTTCAATGTTAGTGTTTCAGGAAAAAATATGTAAAATATGAAATGAAAAGTAAAGTATAATGGAAGACCCTCTTTAAATTGATTTTTAAAAACTTAAAAGCCATGCATAAACAGAACTATTTCCAAGAATAACAATTCTAAACCATTTTTTCTTCTTCTTCTTTTTTAATAAAAAAGCATAAATATGTGTTTCATAAATCACTGAGATGTGTAAATAAAGGAAGCTACAGAATTTCATAGATAAAAAATCATTTTTTATCTACTTGTAAGAACAAATATATATCTGAAATGTAAATAATTATAAAGTCACAAATAATTTATTCATCAGTGACAAACTTTTGAACAATTTCCAAGTTTTCAATGTTATAAATAATACACAATTTAAGACTCCGTTCTTTAAGTTACAGGGATGATGAAAGATATTTTTCTTCTGACAGCCTGTCATAACTAGTTTATACATTTGCTCAAGTTAAAAGCCAGATTTTTCATAATTAGATGATTAATGAGTCTATTTCTCTAGTTCATGGGTCAGATAGGGGTCTGAGTTAAAGATTACCTAGGATCTTGAAGAAAAAAAAATATCCTTCCATCTCCTTTTTCTGCCTAGGAAAGACAGAGATTTCTCCCTGGTTCCCTAACACAAGGGCCATTTGGAGATCTGGCCTGCAAAAGGATAGAGGGTCTTACTTTTCCACAGAGAGCTTTCCAAAAGCTTTCTTTCTGAAATTCACAACTGATTCTGAAACTCTCCTGCTCAAAATTCTTCCATAGCCAAACATATCCCCCACTAGTTGATGCCTTGAAATAACCAGCTGTAACAATCATTGTACAATTTCTCTCCAACTCTCCTCAGCTTTACTCTTATGTATAAACTACATTTCTGAAGCAGTATTCATCAACTATTATTCAAATAGTTCTCTAGATCTAGAGAACTAGATCTTTCCATCTTCTATAATATTATATGCTCTCCTCATCTGTACTTTTAAATTCCATTGTGAATCTCACTTCCTCCAAAATACCTTCCCTGATGATCTCAGCCAGAATGAAACTTTGCCTTCCTTAGACTCTCACAGCACCCGTTTTGAACGTCAGCACATCCTGAATTTTTCCCATGATTCTAGCCTGATTTTTTTTTTTTTTAAATCTTATCTTACTACAGATTCTTTCCCCAGGCAAGGGCATTTGTCCCCAGTGTTTTAGTTATTATTAAAGTGAA
This sequence comes from Chlorocebus sabaeus, assembly GCF_047675955.1. Classification (NCBI taxonomy): domain Eukaryota; kingdom Metazoa; phylum Chordata; class Mammalia; order Primates; family Cercopithecidae; genus Chlorocebus; species Chlorocebus sabaeus. The sequence continues at coordinate 62,435,129 of NC_132906.1, read as the reverse complement.
GCTGATTTCAAAATTTAATCTTCAGCTCCAACCGCTAAAATGAGCATCCCACTAAAATGAGCTATTTTGCCTGCATTTCCTGTGTTAGTTAAATTTATCATCTTCTCAGCCACTCATTTCCTTACCGAGACACAACTTTCTTTTGGACTCTCACGTGGCATTTTATTCATCACAGAGATGAATAAATTACATCAGAGTGTGGCTAATTTTATATATCTGAGATTCTCTGCTAAATCATTAGCTTCTTGAGGACTACTAGTCTTTGTACAAATAATGTCCAGTATAGCACTGGGTATATGAAAACTGACTGGATCGACATTTGAATAGAATAATACCATAGTGATGTTTCATAATTTTTTTCTTTTTAAACGGAGTCTCGCTCTCTTACCCAGGCTGAAGTGCGGTGGCACGATCTTGGCTCACTGCAACCTCCACGTCCTGGGTTCAAGCGATTCTCCTGCCTCCCGAGGAGCTGGGATTGCAGGCACGTGCCACTTAATTTTTGTATTTTTAGTAGAGACGGGGTTCCACCATGTTAGCCAGGATGGTCTCCATCTCCTGACCTCGTGATCCACCCACCTCGGACTCCCAAAGTGCTGGGATTACAGGCGTGAGCCACCGCGCCCAGCCAGTAATTATTTTATAAACTGACTTTTACTGGAGCTTCTTCAACACACGTTTTGCCAATTGGATTGTCAGTTCCTTTTTTTTTTTTTTTTTTTTTTTTTTTTTTTGGAGACGGAGTCTCGCTCTGTCGCCCAGGTTGGAGTGCAGTGGCGCGATCTCGGCTCACTGCAAGCTCCGCCCCCCGGGTTCACGCCATTCTCCTGCCTCAGCCTCCCGAGTAGCTGGGACTACAGGCGCCGCCACCTCGCCCGGCTAGTTTTTTGTATTTTTTAGTAGAGACGGGGTTTCACCGTGTTAGCCGGGATGGTCTCGATCTCCTGACCTCGTGATCCGCCCGTCTCAGCCTCCCAAAGTGCTGGGATTACAGGCTTGCGCCACCGCGCCCGGCGGATTGTCAGTTCTTGGATGGCAAAGACCATGTCTCATTTTTCTTTATATTTCTCAGTATAGTATTTTGTCCATATTAGGGTCTCAATTTAATTGGTTTAATGTCTTAATATAATAGCAAGGCACAGTACTCCTGTTTTGATACTTTCAGGATATAGGATTGTCCAAGATTTGAACAGATATATAAGTATACTCAACGTAGGTAGTACAGGAAAAATAAAGGAGATAAGTGAGGTACCTAGTTTGACACCCAATGAACCTATGCAGGAAATGAAGAAATTCTGACTCCATCTGGCACAGTCAATATAATCCCCTTTTGAGTGTTCAATGCCTCTAACACACGTGATGAGCCAAGTCAAAGAAATAGGTCACAATCCCCTCCCTCAATAAACATGCCTGCAAAGACCTCAGTGCTTCTATTCCTTCATCAGGTATATAAAGCAAAAAATTCAATTTTATGATACACAGGGGATTTCAAGGTGGTTTCCCTCAATTTGATATCGGCTTAAAGAGAAACCAATGGACTGAGCACAGTGGCTCAGGCCTATAATCCCAGCACTTTGGGAGGCCAAGGCACGAGGATCACCTGAGGTTGGAAGTTCCAGACCAGCCTGACAAGCATGGAGAAACCCCTTCTCTACTAAAAATACAAAATTAGGCGGGCGTGATGGCACATGCCTATAATCCCAGCTACTCAGGAGGCTGAGGCAGGAGAATCATTTGAACCCAGGAGGCGGAGGTTGCGGTGAGCTGAGATCCGGCCATTGCACTCCAGCCTGGGCAACAAGAGCGAAACTCCATCTCAGGAAAAAAAAAAAAAAAAAAAGGAAAAGGGAAATTAATGATGCTGCACTCAAAGAACATGATATATATAATTATATATATATATATATATTTTTTTTTTTTTTTGAGACAGGGTCTGGCTCTGTAACCCAGACCTGGATGGAGTCCAGTGGCACGATCTCGGCTCACTGCAACCTCCGCTTCCCCAATTCAGGCTATTCTCATGCCTCAGTCTCCAAGTAGCTGGGATTACAGGCATGCACCACCACACCCTGCCTATTTTCATACCTTTTTAGTAGAGACGGGGTTTCACTGTATTGGCCAGGCTGGTCTCAAACTCCTGGTCTCAAGTTGTCCCCCTGCCTCGGCCTCCCAAAGCAGTGGAACTACAGGCATGAGCCACCACACCTGGCCTAAAGAAAATAACTTTTAATGAGTTGGGGTTGTTTATTAAACAATCTGAAAATCTGGATCAAATTGAAACTTTCCTAAAAATATATGAATTCGCAAGATTTATTCAAGGAGACTGAAATATGAATAGATGGGCAACACAGAAACATTGAAAAGGTTGTTAAAGATTTACAACTAGAAGCATGTCAAGTCCTGAGATTTATAGGCTATTCTATATATAAAATAATTTTAAGAAATTATAATTCCTATGTTGTTCAAACTATTCCAGAACACAGGATACCTAATCTACCACCAGGCCTAGTGATAGTAGGGCTATAAGAGAGAAAACAGATGTCTCTTGCAAGGACCTTAGGAAAATGATGGCTTCAGGACAAGGTTAGGTTCCAGAGTGAGAAGGCAAAAATTTCACAGAAGATGATGTGGAGTTCCAGACGGCATGGTGAAAGGGTGAAAGGAGATGAGGAACAGTAAGAGATGAGGTCAGAAAAAGTGTTTTACCAAACTCTTTGGGGATTAGAGTCTGGGGAATAAAGAATGAGCAGGCGGTCTTAAATGTCTCGTGACTGGGACAAAAACAGTGGTTAAGAACATGATGGGATTTTTCCAGATGGTTCTTAGGAAAGTTGCTATATCTGAGACTGTGAATGTCAGCAAAGCTGAGGAACAGGAGGTCTTCCATGGAGCACACGGTGCCCTAGAGCACCGTCCTTTGAAACCTGTTTCCTTTTATATCCGTCCACAGAGGCCTTGAGGCCAGTTCTGCAGCATCTTACTCAGGGCATACGTGCACCCTCCTGAATATTGCCAATGCGCTTCTTATTCCAGATTGTTCTAGAGATCCTATCCAGTGTACTCAGCTGGAAAAAATGGATAGGAAGTTTGGGGCAATATCATTTATTTGCAGGTGACATGACTGTTTATTGAGAAAATCAGGGTATCAGGCCAGGCACGGTGGCTCACACCTTAATCCCAGCACTTTGGGAGGCCGAGGTGGGCGGATCACAAGGTCAGGAGTTCAAGACCAGCCTGACCAACATGATGAAATCCCATCTCTACTGAAAATACAAAAATTAGCTGGGTGTGGTGGCAGGCGCCTGTAATCCCAGCTACTCAGAAGGCTGAGGCAGGAGAATTGCTTGAACCCGGGAGGTGGAGGTTGCAGTGAGCCAAGATTGTGCCACTGCACTCCAGCCTGGGTGACACCGCAAGAATCTGTCTCAAAAAAAAGAAAAAAAAAAAGAAAAGAAAATCAATGTATCTTTTTTTTTTTTTTTTTTTTTTTTTTTACAGTCTGGCACTGTCACCCAGGCTGGAGTGCAGTGACGCAATCTCGGCTCACTACAAGTGCAAGCTCCACCTCCCGGGTTCACACTATTCTCCTGCCTCAGCCTCCTGAGTAGCTGCGACTATAGGCGCCCGCCACCATGCCTGGCTAATTTTTTGAGTTTTTTTTTTAGTAGAGATGGGGTCTCAATCTCCTGACCTCGTGATCCGCTCGCCTCGGCCTTCCAAAGTGCCGGGATTACAGGCGTGAGCCACCAAGCCCCGCCTGAAAATCAGTGTATCTTATAAATAACTTTCAAACTTAGTAACAGTTCAATTAAGGTATGTTGATATAAGAAATATAAACAAAAAGCAATAGCTCTTACAAAAGCAGAAAGCAGAACAAAACAAGGGAAGAAATATTCTATTCACAGTATCAATAAATTGAGCACTGACAATAAAAATATATAAAACCTGTATCAAGAAAACTTCAAAGTGTCTAAAAATATAAGTAGATTTTTAGCAAGTGAAAAATTACACCATATTTATGAATGAGAAGCCTACATTTTTTAAAGATACGTGTTCTTTATGAATTATTTATTAGTTTGTTTCCATCCCAATAAAAATACAATTTTGTTGAGCTTTATTCACTGACTCTAATAAGTAAGAACATAAAATTAGCAAAAAAGTTTTAGAAGTTACATAATTGCTCTACCAGATAAAAATGTATTCCATATGAGTAAGTTAAAACATTTAAGTATTAATTAGTATTATGCAATATATAAAAATATAAAATCAGAGAATAGAATCATCTGTATTTCAAGTCTCATTCTTACAAATATGTGTGTATTTGTACTCATGTACATGTGTGAATGTGTATGTGTATGTTTCTCTTTATTTAGGGTGGAAGGATACATACCAAATGGTTAAGTGTGGTGATTTTGGCTGGGCATAGTGGCTCACTCCTACAATCCCAACACTTTGGGAGGCTGCCGCCGGCAGATTGCTTGAGCCCAGGAGTAGGAGACTGGCCTGGGCAACATGACAAAACCCTGTCTCTACAAAAAATACAAAAATTAGCCAGATGTGGTGGCATGCGCCTGTAGTCCCAGCTACTAGGGAGACTGAGGTGGGAGGATGAATTTAGCTTAGGAGGCCAAGGCTACATGAATCATGATAGTGCCACTGCACTCCAGCCTGGGCAACAGAGTGAGACTCTGTTTCAAAGAAGAAGGTGTGGCAATTTTTTCTGGGAATGAATATGCAAGACTTTTACTTTTTACTTTATACATTGCTAAATCATTTATTATGAATACTTTCTTGTTTTTTTTTCTATTAAGATTAGTTTTATAACTTAAAAATGGAGACATTTATGAAAAATTAATAATAAACAATAGGATGAAGTATATTCTAAATTTCCTCTCTTTAGATGGATGCTACTGAATCACAGAGTGGGAGCAAGCTGCCACTGAACACATTGAGAAAAGCTTAACAGAGGGGACAGTGGAGTTGCTTTTTGAAATAGGACTAGTTATTCCTGAGGTGGAGAAGGGAAGTGAATAGCATTTGAGGTGAAGAGAATTGTATGTATGTAAGCTAGGGAGTGCATCAAAGAACAAGTTTAAAATATGAGTAATGTTAAAGGTTCAGAACAAATGACTTTAAGAAGAAGAGTGTACATGAGCCAATGACCGATTGAATGTACTCGACAAAGATCAAGTTAATGATTCAATTCAGTTTTCCAGGTTACATATCAACACCAATCACCAAGTTAGGGAATGCAAGATGTAGAGTGGATTTGGATGGAGAAATTCAAACATTCAGTTATTTATTTTTAATTGACACATAATAATTGTATATATTCATGGAGTACAGTGTGATATTTCAGTACATATATACAATGTGTAATGATCAACTCAGGGTAATTTAATTAGCATATCCATTACCCAAAACATTGATCACTTCTTCATTCAAAATCTTCTCTTCTGGCTATCTGAAAATACACAATGAATTGTTAACTACCGTCACCCTCCAATTCCATAGAACACTAGAACTTATTTCTCCTTTCTAGATGTAATTTTGTATTATATATTCAGTTTGGGGCATGTTTGGTTTGAGATGTATGTAGAACATCCAAACAGAGTCCAGAAACTCTTGGATATAGAAGTTCAGTATCCAGGAATGAGATAGAGTCAAGAGTTTATAGTCTACTGAAAGGTAGAACTAGGGGTTTGAGAGAGAAAATGGGTTAATAGCAGAGAGCCTCTTATTCAAACCAGTCTACCTTGATCTTTTCTGAATTTCAGTCTTCAGTGTGCATCCTTCAACAGCTTCCTCCTCAAAACCCAGTTTAGTCTCACATTGATAGTAGGTTGAGCTCCTGGATTTATCCATCCTAAAGTCATCCTCCCTATGAATAACCCAGCTACAATAAGCAAATTCTGCTCATTCTCTGGAAGAACATGGTTTAACATGGATTGAACAGCTACACTAAGCAGTTACTAGGCTAGGCTACCTACAAACAGGATTCCATTTAATCCTCACAACCTATTGTGAAGTAGATATTATTATTCTTCATCTGTAGATAATATACCAAAGCTCAAAGATGTTAGGGAATGCTGAAGATAACACAACTAGTAATAAACAGCAGAACCTCCTTCTATTCAAACTTTATCTAATTCCAGAATTTAAGTCTTTATTGGCTAACTTCCATCCTATTATACCTGTATTCATCATGATTTTACAAGGTTACTTTAAAAAATGTCAAAAATAATCAAGAAACAAAACAAGAAGGACGGTGAGAGGCTTCTACTCTCCAATCCCAATGTCAACCTAAAGAGAAGGAGACTGCAAAGGAGCCTTCTAGGGAAATCCCTTGACAAAAATCATGACAATTTTCATAGAGTGTCTTTCTTAGAACTGTGTCTGATATAAATAATCATTTCCTAGATTTTATATGTGGATTTTACTATTGATAGATTTCAGAGCAGAAATCAAAGATGGTAAATACCTCTGTGTTATCTATGAGGACACAGGGATTTGGTGTGGTACCCTTAAGCCACTAGAAGTATTTTTATTTTATTTGTTTGTTTTGTTATTTATTTATATATAAAGTAGAGACAGGGTCTCACTATGATAACTAGGCTGGTCTAACTCCTGGTCTCAAGCTATTTTCCTGTCTCAGCATCCCAAAGTGCTGAGAATACAGGTGTGAGCTACCACACCCTGTCCTAAAGATATTTTTAAGCACTAATATTGTAAATAGGACTATTCAAGACACTGAGAAAGGAAAGGACATTTTGTCCTCAAAAAACTATATATCACTGGAGAAATAGGAGAAAAAAGTGTGCAAGGTAATAGGTTGCCTTTTGTTAAAAGTGTCATTGTAAAAGTAAAGCAAGGCCAGTCCCCGTGGCTCACGCCTGTAATCCCAGCACTTTGGGAGGCCAAGACGGGCGGATCACGAGATCAGGAAATCGAGACCATCCTGACTAACACGGTGAAACCCCGTCTCTACTAAGAATACAAAAAATTAGCCGGGCGCTGTGGTGTGCGCCTGTAGTCCCAGGTACTCGGGAGGCTGAGGCAGGAGAATGGCGTGAACCGAGAGGCGGAACTTGCAGTGAGCCGAGATCACGGTACTGCACTCCAGCCTGGGCGACAGAGCGAGACTCCGTCTCAAAAAAAAAAAAAAAAGTAAAGCAAAAAATCATAACTTTCTGGGCTTTCCTCCTATACAGTAGAAATATTCTAAATTTAATGCCATAATAGATGTAAAATCTCATTATATGCATGGCTGCCTACATCCTCTAATACTTGTATATCTCCCAGTTACCCTACCCCAATACCATTGTATAAAAAACAATTTTGAGGCTGGGCGCGGTGGCTCACACCTATAATCCCAGCACTTTGGGAGGCTGAGGTGGGTAGATCACCTGAGTCCAGGATTTCGAGACCAACCTCGCCAACATGGTAAAACCCCATCTCTACTAAAAATACAAAAATTAGCCAGTCACTGTGGCATGCGCCTGCAATCCCAGCTACTCGGGAGGCTGAGGCCAGAGAATAGCCGAAACCCAGGAGGCAGAGGTTGCAGTGAGCCAAGATAGCACCATTGGATTCCAGCCTGGGCAACAAGAGTGAAACTCTTTCCTCGCCGCCCCCGTACACTCCCCCCACCGCCAAAAAAAAAAACCAATTTTGGATATCTTAGGATTTATTTATGTCTTACATACTTTCTCTGTGCTTCAGTGACATTATATCTTCTTCAGCAATTATAACTTGTTGGTCCAAATTGTCCTACCAAAGATGAGCACAGTCTGGTTGAAGGGTACACAGAAGGGATTTCATAAATATAGTACATCATTTATGATCTCTATCAGAGCAAAGGTTGGTATCTTCAAAAGAAGAAATACCTTTTTTTTTTTTTGAAAGAGAGTCTTGCTCTGTCACCCAGGCTGGAGTGCAGAGGCACAGTCATGGTTTACTTGACCTCCTGCACTCATGTGATCCTCCTGCCTCAGCCTCCCAAGTACCTGGGGCTACAGGTGTGTGCCACTGTGCCCGGCTAGGAAATACTCTCTTAATAAAAGCAAACCAAACAAAAATTTTAGCCCAAGGTCAAAACACGCTGTTGTTGTAGAAACCCTGAGTTTTATTAGTTAACTTTATACTTTTGTGTTCCTCTGTTGTCTCATAAGACACTAACGCATCTTCCTGCCCTTAAGTTTGGTTTTTAGCCACTGATGCAGCGTCATGCTGAACTAGTCAGATTTTAGCTTGAGAATGTGCGTGCAGTGTTGATTATTCTCCCCACAATGTTACTTTCTGGATATCCAGGATACGTACCCAAAGCTTCAGCAATCTAGAAAATGACTTGTTTGGGCATTCATCTTATAATTATTACAGAAGAACTGTGGCAAGACTATCCCATTGACTACTAAATAAGGTAAATCTAATTGGAAAATAAAATTCAAGCTTTCAGCCAAACACACCTCTCAAGTTAAAACTCGGCCAAATGTAAATGCAGTAAAACATGATTTGCATTTAGCTAAAAGTGGCAGCCAAAAGAAAAAAAAGAAAATGTACTAATCAGCTAATATAGACTCTCTTTTTTAAAAAAATTAAAAGATCTGCTAATAAGTTATTCAATGCCATAAAGCTCTCTACTGTATTTTTTTGTCAGACTTATGCTCTAGTGAAACCAATATCTAATTTTTAAAAGGAAGCTCAATACCTTTTTTTTTTTTTTTTTTTTAACCCAGGAACTCTTGATTGTAAAGCTCTATTATTTGGCAAAGGGTAGTCTCTAGAAGGCAAAGAGTTAAATACATCACTTTAAATGACAAAAGCTGAACACTTTACCCCACTTTCAGTCTCACATCTATTCATCCTTTCATAGTGAACAATTTCAGCTTTCTAAGCTCTTCAACTACCTGCCCCTAATTTGTATTCCTAGGAAGAATCCTGGCTGGTTATTTTGCATTTGTGTGCTAATATTGTTGAGCTTCCTTCTCTGGGGGAAGTGAGAGGAGGAAACTCCTCCGTGGCTGGGATGGGGGTGGGTATGAAGGTACAAGGTTCGCTGGGAGAGTCATGCTGACTTTTAACCTTGAATGCCTCTTGCAGAGCATCCAAAGAAGCGTTGCTGATTTTGAGAATAGAGGACCCTGTGAATTATACACATTATATACACATTAGAACCTGTGTATATACACATTAGAACCAAATAGGTTAGTCAAAAGTAAAATTTGGATTTAGGAAAATGATTTAATTATTATAAGAATCACTAACGAACAATAACACACAAGACCTTCAAAGTATGCGTATGAATGCCTCAGGAGAGCTCTTATAAATCATGAAAGGGATAGAATTACGACTTTTGGGGGCTGGGGGAAGGAAAGAAGAAAAATGTTAAACATTTTACCAGAATAAAGGAAGCGGTTTTTTTCCCTCTCCTCCTCCTCCTCCTTCTCTTTCTACTCCTTCTCCCCCTCCCCCACTCCTCCTCCTTGTTATTTTGAGTCTCACTTCTCGCCCAGGCTGGAGTGCACTGGCATGATCTCAGCTCATTGCAACCTCCGCCTCATGGATTCAAGTGATTCTCCTGCCTCAGCCTCCCAAGCAGCTGGGATTACAGGCATCCACTGCCAGGCCCGGCTAATTTTTGTATTTTTAGTAGAGACAGCGTTTCACCATGTTGGCCAGGCTGGTCTCAAACTCCCGACCTCAGGTGATCCACCTGCCTCCACCTCCCAAAATGCTGGGGTTAACAGGCAACAGCCACCGCACCCGGTCTTTTCCTTCACTATTAATAGCATGGGAAACAAAATGTTAACAGAAAATCATTTTAATTAGAAGATAGTAGACAAATATTAATACCCTGATTTAGTTCTACCCAATGTTTCATTCTGTTTCATAGGACACAAATCAATCAGACTAAATGAATGCAATACTTCTGATATTCCATTTGTAAAGCAAAATACCAGTGTACTCTCATGTTTACAATTAAGTAAATAGTAGTTCAAAGAAGATAGCCCAATTACAAATAGTTAGTATGTGTAGTCTAGCTTTTAATTAACTAAAAGCGGTGCCAAAATACTCGCTGTGACTCCCTTCACCTGGAGGTATATTTATTAGCCAGTGAGCTACAGGAAAATCTCATTTTTCTCCCAGCTTTCTCTCCAAATTCAGCCTTCTAATCAAAGTATAGAACATCCCTGATTTTATCTGATCAGCAATTGTTAGAAGTTGTGTCACTCTTTTTGAAAATGAGTAGGCCAGGCACAGCGGCTCACGTCTGTAATCCCAGCACTTTGGGAGGCTGAGGTGGGTGGATCACTTGAGGTCAGGAGTTCGAGACCAACCTGGCCAAAATGGTGAAACCTTGCCTCTACTAAAAAATACAAAAATTAGCCATGTGTGGTGGAAGGGGCCTGTAATCCCAGCTACTCGGGAGACTGAGACACAAGAATTGCTTGAACCCAGGAGGTAGAGGTTGCAGTGAGCTGAGATCGCACCACTGCACTCCAGCTTGGGCAACAGAATGAGACTCCATCTCAAACAAATAAAAAAAGAAAATTAGTAAATGCTATCATTCAACATAAAAAAAATTAAAATGCAATCCTAATCACATATTCTGAAGGAGAATAAAAATGAAACCTGGGGAAAAAAGGCATTAATTCAGCATATAGAAAACTAGCAAACAGGGCCAGGCACAGTGGCTCACACCCGTACTCCCAGGACTTTGGGAGGCCAAGGCGGGCAGATCACAAGATCAGGAATTCAAGACCAGCCTGGCCAACATGGTAAAACCCTGTCTCTACTAAAAATACCAAAAAAAATTTAGCTAGGTGTGGTGGTGCACAGCTGTAATCTTAGCTACTCAGGAGGCTGGGGCAGGAGAATTGCTGGAACTTGGGAGGCAGAGGTTGCAGTGAGCCGAGATTGCGCCACTGCACTCCAGCCTGGGCGACAGAGCAAGACTCCATCTTAAAAGAAAAAATAAAATATTAATAATAATAATAATAACAATAAAAGAAAACTAGCAAACAGAGTTTTGAAGTAAAAGGTCAGAAATCAGAGATCATTGTTTGAACTTTGTATCCATCTATTTGGTACAAACCCCTCAAGGAAGCATTGACTATGACTTGGCATGTCCTTGAACTCTGTCTCAATTCCTTTATTTCTAAAATTAGGCTAACTCTAAGAGACAGAATAACAAAAATATTTTAAAAAATTAAATAACTAAAAAAGTATCAAAAAGGGGAATATTGTCTTGCTACTAACAGTACAAAATACATATTATTTGATTTATTCCCAATTCTCTGCAGTTTCACTAACTTGACATAGTACTGTCTGTCCTCCTAAACTGTGCTTATTTTCATCCTGAGAACACACTTGATGGTCTCATTTTCCAATACAATGAACTGTATGTAACAAATACCGGGATTCACAATAGATGGAGACAAATAATACTCAGGTCTGAAGTCTCCTGTTAACCTGATAAACATCATTTTCAAAAACAGCCAGAAAGTTGGTTGGGCACATTGGCTCACACCTGTAATCCCAGCGCTTTAGGGGGCCAAGGTTGGAGGATCACTTGAGGTAGGGAGTTCAAGACCAGCCAGAGCAACATAAAGAGACATCATCTCTACCAAAAAACTATAAAAAATTAGCCTGCTACTTGGGACGCTGAGGTGAGCAGATCCTTTGAACCCAGAAATTCAAGGCTACAGTGAGCTGTGATCACACCAGCTTGGGCAACAGAATGAAGCCCTGTCTAATAAAAAAGACTGTCTTAGAGACAGTTGTACATAATTTCAAGGGCCTTATTAAAGTAAAAGTTATTCAATTATACTTATCAAAGCACAGATATTGGTAAGTATAAGGCAGACTTTATTCAGGATCAGTTAGAGAGTCCTGCACATAGGGACCACAAGAGTGGGAGACAGAAATTGAGCTCAACTCCAGATACAGCATGTGCAAGTGGGAATTGATAGCCAAGGAACAGACTGAGGGTCAGTGGGTGGAAAATTACTAAGAGCTACTATTAAGAGTAAGGGGGATTTTGGCTGGGCGCAGTGGCCGACACCTGTAATCCCAGCACTTTGAGAGGCTGAGGCGGGCCGATCTCGAGGTCAGGAGATTGAGACCATCCTGGCAAACACGGTAAAACCCCATCTCTACTAAAAATACAAGAAATTAGCTGGGTGTGGTGGCGGGCGCCTGTAGTTCCAGCTACTCGGGAGGCTGAGGCGGGAGAATGGTGTTAACCCAGGAAGCGGAGTTTGCAGTGAGCTGAGATCGCGCCACTGCACTCCAACCTGGGTGACAGAGAGAGACTCCACCTCAAAAAAAAAAAAAAAAAAAAAAAAAAGGAAAAGAAAAAAGTCTCACTCTGTCGCCCAGGCTGGATTGTAGTGGCACGATCTCGGCTCACTGCAAGCTCCGCCTCTCAGGTTCACACCATTCTCCTGCCTCAGCCTCCCGAGTAGCTGGGACTACAGGCGCCTGCCACCACGCCCGGCTAATTTTTTGTATTTTTAGTAGAGACGGGGTTTCACCGTGTTAGCCAGGATGGTCTCGATCTCCTGACCTTGTGATCGGTCCGCCTTGGACTCCCAAAGTGAGCACCTCGCCCAGCCTCTTCTTATTTATTTTATTTTATTTTATTTTATTTTATTTTTTGAGACGGAGTCTTGCTCTGTCACCTAGGCTGGAGTGCCATGGCCTGATTTTGGCTCAACACAACCTCCGCCTCCTGAGTTCAAGCAATTCTCCTGCCTCAGCCTCCAGAGTAGCTGAGATTACAGGTGTGCGCCACTGCACCAGGCTAATTTTTGTATTTTTAGTAGAGGTGGGATTTCATCATGTTGGTCAGGCTGGTCTTGAACTCCTGACCTCGGGTGATCCACCTACCTTGGCCTCCCAGAGTGCTGGGATTACGGGCATGAGCCATGGTGACCTGGCTGTATGTGGATTTTTTTTAAAAAAATTCGTTTTTGGATTGTTTACCAGTAGTATACGAACTGATTTTTGCATGTTCATTTTGTATCTTACAACTTTGCTGAAGATGTTTATTAGCTTTAACATCTTTTTCTTGTACATTCTTTAAGACGTTCTACATACAAGATTAAACTATCTATGAATAGAATTCGTTTTAACTACTTTTTTTCCCATTTGAATGCCTTTTATTTCTTTTTCTTGCCTAATTACTCTGAATAGACCTTCAAGTATTATATTGAATAGATGTAGTGAAAGTAGACATCCTATCTTGTTCCTGATATTATGAGAAAAACTTTCAGTTTTTCAACATTGAATATGATGTTAGCTGTGGGTTTTTCACATCTGACTTTTACCGTTTTGAGGAAGTTCTTTCTGTTAATAGTTTATTCTGCGTTTTTGCCATACAAAGGTGTTGAATTTTGTCAAGTACTTTTTTTCTGCATCAATTGAAATGACGTGTTTTTGTTTTTCTTCATTATATTGATATAGTATATTACATTGATTTTAGTGTGCTAAATAACCATGAATAATGGGATAAATCCCACTTGATAATGATGTATAGTTCTTTTAATATGCAGCTGAATTAACTTTGCTGTTGTTTCATTAAGTATTTTTGCATTTATCTCCATAAAGGATAGCTTTTTTTTTTTTTCTTGTGGTGTTTTTATTGTTGTTTTGGTATCAGGGTAATGCTAGTCTCATAGAATGAGTTACAAAGTATCTCCTCTTCAATTTTTTGAAAGCGTTTGAGAAGAATTTATGTGGTGTTAATTCCTCTAGTGTTTGGTAGAACTTATCAGTGAAACAGTCTGGTCTTGAGCCTTTTTATTTTTTTGTTTGGTGAGATTTTTGATTACTGATTTTGATTACTGATTTTATTTTTTTAGGCCTGTTTAGATTGTCTATTTCTTCCCCCTTTTTTTTTTTTTTTTTTTTTTTTTTTTTTTTGAGACAGTTTTACTCTGTCACCCAAGCTGGAGGCAGTGGTGTAATTAGAGTTCACTGTAGCATTAGCCTCCCAGTCAAGAGATCCTCCTGTCTTAAATTTCTGAATAACTAGGACCACAGGTGCACATCACCACATCTAGCTAATTTTTTTTTTTTTTTTTTTTTTTTTTTGTAGAAAGGAGGTCTAACTATGTTATCCAGGCTGCTTTTGAGCTTCTGGCCTCAAGTGATCCTCATTCCTTGGCCCCTCAAAGTGTTGGGATTAGAGGCATAAGTCACCCTTCCTGGTCATCTATTTCTTCTTGAGACAGTCCCTTTATTTCATGCATTTCTAAGAATTTGTCTATTTTATTTGGGTTATCTAACTTGTCATGCAACTGCCAATGGTTCACAGTATTCTCTTATGACCCTTTTCACTTCTGTAAGTTAGTTGTAATGTCTCCTCTTTTTGTTCTAATTTCAGTAATTTGAATCTTCTCCTTTTTATTAATAGTCATTCTAGCTAAAGATTTTTCCATTTTGTTGATATTTTCAAGGAACAAACTTTTGATTTTATTGATTTTCTATTGTTTTTCTATCTTTTTCATTTATTTCCACTTTAATTTTTATTATTTCCTTCCTTCTGCTAGTTTTGAGTTTAGTTTGCTCTTCTTTTTCTAGTACTTCAAGGTATACAGTTAGGGAATCAATTTGAGATATTTTTCTTTTTCATTATAGTCATATAAATTTCTCTCTGAGTACTGCTTTTGCTGTGTCCCATGAGTTTTCATATGTTGTGTTGTTATTTTCACTTATCTCAAGACATTTTCTAGCTTCCTTTATGATTTCTTTGACTCATTGGTTGTTTAGGAATACGTTGTTTAATTTCCACATATTTGTGAGATTTCCACTTCTGTTTAAATTTAGTTTCATTCCATTGTAGTTAAAAATATATTTCGTTTAACTTCAGTCTTTTAAAATTTACTTAAATTTGTTTTGTGGCCTAACATGTGATCTATGTTGGATACTGTTCCGTGAGTACTTAAGAACACGTATCTGGTACTTTTTCGGGTAGACAGTTTGGTATGTCTGTAGGCTCTAAAATTATAATAAACCTATTAGAAATTCTCTATTTCCTTATTGATCTTCTGTCTGGTTGTTCTATTAATTATTGAAATTGGGTATTGAAACTTCCAACTATTATCGTAAAAATATCTATACTTTCAATTTTGCCAGTTATTGTTTTACATATATTTGGGCCTAGTTGTTAGGTACATGCTCAAAAAAAAACTTTTTTTACATCTTTTTGATTGATTGTATCTTTTATTAAGACATAATGTCATCCTTTGTCTCTGTTAATCTTTTTTGACGTGAAAACCTATTTTGTCTGATAATCCTATAGCCACTCCATCTCGCTTGTCATCACTCTTTGCATGTAGTATCATTTTACATGTTTTTGCTTTCAATCTCTTTGTGTCTTTGTATCTAAAATGAGTCTCTTAGGCCAGATGTGGTGGCTCACACCTGTAATCCCAGAACTTTGGGAGGCTGAGGTGGGTGGATTACCTGAAGTCAGGAGTTTGAGACCAGCCTGACCAACACGGTGAAACCCCATCTCTACTAAATACAAAAAATTAGCTGGGCATGGTGGCACATGCCTGTAATTCCAGCTAATTGGCAGGCTGCGGCAGAAGAATCGCTTGAACCTGGGAGGTGGAGATTGCAGTGAACCGAGATTGTGCCGTTGCACTCCAACCTGGGCAACAAGAGCAAAACTGTCTCTAAATAAATAAATAAATAAATAAATAAATAAATAAATAAATAAGTCTCTTGAACATAATTATAGGTAGATTTTTAAAATCTATTCTGTTGACTGGGTGTGGTGGTTTATGCCTGTAATCCCAGCACTTTGGGAAGTCAAAGTGGGTGGATCGCTTGAGCCTGAGAGTTTGAGACCAGCCTGGACAACTTGGTGAAACTCTGCCTCTACAAAAAATTTTAAAATTAGCCAGACATGGTGGTGCGTACCTGTAGTCCCAGCTGCTTGGGAGACTGAGGTTCGAGGATCACCTGAGGCAGGGTGGTTGAGGCTGCAGTGGGCCGCGATCATGCTACTGCACTCCAGTCTGAGTAAAAGCCAGATCCTGTCACAAAAAAAGAACAATAAAAATAAAATAAAATCTATTCTGACAATTTCTTCATTTTAATTGGAGAGTTTATGTTTAAAGTAGTTGCTGTAAGGAAGGGCTAACTTCTGACATTTAGTTATTGGTTTTCTATATGTCTATCTGTTTTTTGTTCAATTCCTCTATTACTGACTTTTTTTTCACTTATTTGATATTTTGTAATGTACTATCTTTATTTTCTTCTTTCATTTTCTGTTTATTTTTGTTATTTTTTTAGTGATTACCTTGGGCTTTACAACTACCATCTTAAACTTATAACAAACTAGCTTGAATAATACTAACTTAGTTTTAATGGTATGCAACATTCTGATCCTATATGTCTCTGCCTCTTCCCCTTTTTATATTGTTATTGTAACAATATATTAAAATTGTTATTACATCTTTATATATTGTGTGGCCATTAGCGTAGATTTATAATTATTGTTTAATGCATTTGCCTTTTAAGTCATAAAGAAAAAATTAATTTACCCACCAAATATAGAAGAATACAGACTTAAATATACCTAAGTAGTTACCTTTACTAATGTTCTGTATTTTGTCCTATGGCTTTGAGTTACTGTCTAGTGTCCCTTAATTTCATGGACAGGCCCACTAATAACAAAAACT
Organism: Chlorocebus sabaeus; assembly: GCF_047675955.1. Taxonomy (NCBI): domain Eukaryota; kingdom Metazoa; phylum Chordata; class Mammalia; order Primates; family Cercopithecidae; genus Chlorocebus; species Chlorocebus sabaeus. The sequence goes on along the minus strand of NC_132906.1, from coordinate 62,418,432 downwards.
TTCTTAGCATTTATTTATCTGGGAATCTCTTAATTTGTCCTTCATTCCTGAAGGGTATTTTTGTCAGATACAGAATTCCTGATTGACAGTTTTGTTTTGTTTTAGCACGCTAAGTAGGTTTTCTCAGTGCCTTCTGACCTTCATGATTTCAAATGGGAAATCAGTGTGATTTTTATTGAGGGCCCCTTGTACATAATGAGTTTCTTCTCTCTTGCTGCTTTTAGGATTCTCTCTTTCTCTTTGGCTTTTAACAAACTGACAATAGTTGATGTCTTGATGTGGCCCTGTTCACATTTATCCTGTCCTGAGTTTGTTGAGTTTCTAGGAGGTAGACTTTCATGTCTTTCTCAGATTTAGGAAGTACCAGCCATTATTTCCTCAACATTTTTTCTGCCTCTTTCTCTCTTCTTCTTCTAGAATTTCTATGATGTATATGTTTGTATGTTTTTTTTATTTTTTACTTTTTGTTTTTTAGACTGAGTCTCACTCTGTCGCCCAGGCTGGAGTGCAATGACATGATCTCGGCTCACTGCAAGCTCCGCCTCCCGGGTTCAAGCCATTCTCTTGCCTCAGCCTCCCAACTAGCTGGGAATACAAGCACCCACCACCACGCCTGGCTATTTTTTTTTTTGTATTTTTTAGTAGAGACGGGGTTTCACCGTGTTTGCCAGGATGGTCTCGATCTCCTGACCTCGTGATCTGCCCACCTTGGCCTCCCAAAGTGCTGGGATTACAGGCATGAGCCGCCACGCCTGGCCATATGTTTGTATGTTTTATTGTGTCTTATAGGTTCTCAGATTCTGTTCATTTTAAAATTTTCTATCTGCTCCTCGATCTGGAAATTTTTTTATTTCGTTATTTGCTGCTTCTTTCTACCGTTTGCTCAAATCTGTTGTTAAAATCATCTAGTGGACTGGGTGTGGTGGCTCACAAATCCCAGCACTTTGGGAGGCCAAGGCGGGCAGATCATGAGGTCAGGAGATCGAGACCATCCTGGCTAACACGGTGAAACCCCGTCTCCACTAAGAATACAAAAAATTAGCCGGGCATGGTGGCAGGAGCCTGTAGTCTCAGCTACTTGGGAGGCTGAGGCAGGAGAATGGCATGAACCCAGGAGGCGGAGCTTACAGTGAGCCGAGATTGCGCCACCGCACTCCAGCCTGGGCGACAGAGTGAAACTCCCCAAAAAAATCAAACATCTAGTGAATTTCTAATTCTAGTGATTGCAATTTTCAGCTTCAGAATTTCTATTTAATTCTTTTTTTGTAATTTCTATCTCTAAATTGGCATTTCTTGTTTGTTAATATAGTGTTCTCCTGATTTTTGTCCATAGTTTCTTTTATCTAAATTAAACATATTTAAGACAGCTGATTTAAAGTTTTTCACTAGTAATATCTTCACTGATAGTTTTTTGTTTTTGTTTTTGTTTGATGGAGTTTTGCTCTTGTTGCCCAGGCTGGAGTGCAATGGCATGATCTTGGCTCGCCACAATCTCCACTTCCCGGTTCAAGAAATTTTCCTGCCTCAGCCTCCTGAATAGCTGGGATTACAGGCCTGCACCACCATGCCCAGCTAATTTTGTATTTTTAGTAAAGATGGGGTTTCACCATGCTGACCAGGCTGGTCTCAAACTTCTGAGCTCAGGCAATCCACCTGCCTTGACCTCCCAAAGTGCTGGGATTGCAGGTATGAACCACAGCACCCGACCTAAAAGATTTCTTGTTCAGCACTCACTGGCTATTCAAATTATATTGGATATTAGTAGTATTAGAATTATAAAATTCTGCATAGACAGGAACAGATTTATATGGTTTAGAACTATATATATACTAAATGCGGATCATAGGTGTTGATAGATTGGTGGTCAGAATTAGCCCATCCCTATTCACTACTGTTTGTGTGTGTCTGTTAAAGCAAAAACATAAATTCTTGCTTATGCACAACCTCATACCTTGAAGATGATCCTATATGCTCTAATGTATGATACGGAACAGGGGAAGACATGAAAAGAGACTCTTCGTCTTATAATCATAGATAGATGTTTCAAAGATTAAGAAAGAAGAGGCTTTGAAATTATAATGGCTCACATGTCACCCTGGTTTCTTCATAAGAAATATGAGAATGCTTGTCCTTTATAGCAACACGTATTGGTAAACAAAATAGGGGGTGGGTGTGTGTGTGTGTATGTGTGTATTTACATGTATGCTGATGGTTTGGTTATGAAGCTTCATTGCTTTGCATTATGATGAGTGTTGAAAGAAGTTTCATTTTATAGCTCCTTCTGTTCACTCATTTACTCAGTTATCCAATCATTCATTAAAAATTTATTAAGTGCTTATGTTGTTTCAGCACTACACATACGAAGATGAATACAATGTGATTCTTGAACCTTTTAAATTAGTTGGGAGCACAAAGTGGCATAAATGAAATAATTAGCTATTATGATAATATTGGAGGCTGATTTAAAAGTGATGTCTTTTTATGTATAGAGCAGAGCTTACCACGAAAGGAATTCATCCTCTGTGCTAGCAGAGACTAAAGCAGTTAAGAGCCTAAAAGGCTGAATGCTTCAGCATTTTCTGTCAGAATAAAATGGAATTTGTCCTGCTCATTAAGTCTGTATCTTCCTGATGCTTTACAGAAGCTACTCAAAGAGATAGATATCATGTCCCGGGAAAGATGGGCAAGATCGGAAAGATGGAATCACTGGGAAACGAATTCTGTAACCTGCTTTATTTTGATTAGGGTATCTCGGAAATCAGGGTAAAATGAATTACTTAATCTTCTCTCTTTTTCTGGGCAGGTAGATTTAATAACAGCTTTTATTTATCATGTGACGTACAAATACTTATAAATGAAATTAGAATGTGGATTCAGTGTAAAAGGCTCATTTTCCTCCTTGCTCATGTGAGTGGATAAGAACTAGGCTCCAGTGTGAAAAAGGCTTTCTGCAGGAGAAAGGTCTGATGTGATTGTCGGAGTCCATTTGTGTTGCTATCATAAAACACCTGAGATTAAATAATTTATAGAGAGCAGAAATTTATTTCCCAGTTCTGGAGAATAGGAAGTCAAAGGTCAAGGCACCAGCAGATTCAGTGTCTGTTGAGGGCTGCTCTCTCCTGCTAAAAAGGCATCTCGTTGCTGTGTCTCCATATGGCAGAAGAAGGAAGGGTAAACAACTAAGTTTCTTACCTTAATTGCATTCAAATTAGAGAGGACCCCTCACGGCTTAATCGCTTTCTCAAGGCTCCATCTCTTATTACTATTACATTCGAGACTAAGTTTCAACATGAATTTTGGAGGGGCACAAACATTCACACCATAGGTGTACTGGTGTTGGGTGTCAGTTTTAGGAAGGGGATTCATGTTAGGCTTGTTTAGTCCAAGTGTGGTGATGAGGGCACCTACATATTATGGGGCAAGAGGAATATTCAGCTTGGTGTAAGGTGTAGAGTCCAAGCAAGGTGATAAAATTATCCATGTGGATAAAAGCCCTGGAGAAGTTTTGGAGCTGAGGTAGATGAAGAGATTTTTCACGTGGAGAAGTGTTCCAGGGCAAATGTTGGGTTCTGATAACATGGTGAAATCCCGTCTGTACTAAAAATACCAAAAAAAAAAAAAAGAAAAAAAAATTCGCCGGGCGTGGTGGTGGACACCTGTAGTCCCAGTTACTTGGGAGGCTGAGGCAGGAGAAAGGTGTGAACCCGGGAGGTGGAGCTTGCAGTGAGCTGAGATCATGCCACTGCACTCCAGCCTGGGTGACAGAGCAAGACGCTGTCTCAAAACGTAAATAAATAAATAAATCAATAAATAATAAAAAGAATGAAGAGAGGGATTGTGGTGGAGATGGGAGATTGCGTACAGATTGATCAAATAGACAAAAGAATGGATAATCTGAGATAGGCTCTAACTTTCTGAGAAGGAAGTTACAAATAAGGAAAGGGAAAAAATTACAGTTAACTCTGGGGTATTGGATTAGAATTGGAGGTGTTGGTGTGAATTGATATATTTCAATGTAGAGAGATAAAAGTAAAAATGAAAATAGGTATTCGGGAAGTGTATATACAATATTCCTCATTTTGTGAAAAGATATAGGAACAAAACCTCAATAGTAATGAGCACACCTAGCACTTGAATCTGGGCTTCCAAATATTCTTCTCCACTCAAAGGAACCAGAGAACCTAGAAGAAATGGCTGATTCAAAGCAACTGTACCAAACAGTAAAAAAGTGATCCAAAAAATGATGTTACCATGTCAAATGGACACAGAAGCCAGCATAAATGAGCTTTCACTGGCTAAAATAAACATAGAAATAAATCATGATAGTAGTGGACTGTAAGTCTTAAAGTAGAAATCTATGCGATAATACTGATATAAATAATAAATGAATAAACTAAAAGTTTAATGAAGAAAGGATATTTAATATCTTCAAATAACCTCTCCTAAAATTATTTTAATTAAAAAGGAACAAAAATAACTTCATAGCAGAGAAATCTGTACACGCCGCCTTAATCAAGAGATTAACATGAACATAAATGTATGCCTCTGGATATGATGCAATGAGAACACAGCATCATCTTTGTGATTCACCTGTTAAAGATTAGTAACTTGGATCCAATCAAAACCCACACAGAAAACCCTGAAACTGAGGAATATTCTGCAAAATAACTGGCCCATAATTTTCAGAAGTGCCAACATTTTGAAAATTAAGCAAACTGAGAAACTATTCCAGATTGAAGGAGATTAAAGAGATCTGACATTTAAAAGCAATATGTGATTCTGAACCTGATCCATTTCTCATAAAAAAGACATTATTGGGTCAATGAGAAAAACTTAAATGAAATCTGAGGATTAGATAGTGGTAATGTATCAGGTTAACTTCCTGACTTTGATGGTTCTATTGTGCTTATGCAAGAGAATGTCCTTGTTTGTACAAAATACAGTAATCCCCCGTTATCTGCTGTTTTGCTTTCTGTGTTTTAGTTACCTGTAATCAATCATGGTCCAGAAATATTAAATGGAAAATTCCAAAAATAAAGAATTCATAAGTTTTACATTATGCACTGTTAGTAGCATGATGAAATCCCTTGCTATCCTGCTTCATCCAGCTCAGGATGTGAATTGTCCCTTGTCCAGCATATCCCTGCTGTCTACTCACTTTACCCATAAGCCACTTAGTAGCTGTCTTGGTTATCAGGTAGACTGTCACGGTATTACAGTGCTTGTGTTCAAGTAATTCTTATTTCACTTGATAATGGTCCCCAAATGCAAGAACAGTGATGCTGGTAATTTAAATATGCCAAAGGGAAGCTGTAAAGTGCTTCCTTTAAGTGAGAAGGTGAAAGTTCTTGACTTAATAAGAAAAGAAAACAAAATTATATGCTGAGGTTGCTAAGATCTATGGTAAGAATGAATCTTTTATCTATAAAATTTTTAAGAAGGAAAAATAAATTTGTGCTAGTTTTGCTGTCACACCTCGAACTGCAAAACTTACAGCCTCAGGGCGTGATAAACGCTTAGTTAAGATGGAAAAATTATTAAATTTATGGGTGGAAGAGATGAACAGAAATGTGTTTCTAGTCACAGCAATGTGTTGTACCAGAAAGCATTAAGCCTGCACAAAGACTTCAGCAAGGGAGCCCCTGAAATGAGTGACACCAAGCCATTTGCTGTAAGAGATGGTTACATAGATTCAGGAATAGTTTTAGACTGAAAAATGTAGAAGTTACTGGAGAAGGCAGTGTCTGGCAATGAAGAAGCTGCTGCCACATTTGTTATAATTATTCTATTTTAATATTATTGTTAATCTGTTATAGTGCTTAATTTATAAACTAAACTTTATCGTAACTATGCATGTGTAGAATTAAACATAGTAATATATAGGGTTTGGTACTATCTATGGTTTCAGGCATCCACTAGGGGTTTTGGAATGTATCCTCTATGGATAAGAGGTGACTGCTGTGGTGTCGGGGCATCAGATCAGATTCTTAAGTAAATGATTTGGGGTTGAGGGGGCTTCAGGTGGGAGGGTCGAGGATGTTGCAGTGAGCCAAGATCACACCACTGTACTCCAACCTGGGCGACTGAGCAAGACACAGTCTCTAAATAAATTTAAAATATTAAATTAAAATTTAAAAATCATACTTTATATTGTTAAAAATAAAAAGAGATGGAACTCTTTGTCAAGTTGCCTTAGCTCAAATCCCAGCTTAGCTGTGTGAGCTTGGGTAACTCTTGTAACCTCTCTGAGCTGCCTGTGTTTTCTCCATGAAAGGGCTGTAATAGTAGCAACTTCTTAAAGGGGTTGTTTTAAAGTTTAAATCTGAAAAGGTCTTCATAGAATTTCTGATTGTTAAAAAATCGTGTTAATAATTAGAAGTCGGCCGGGCGCGGTGGCTCAAGCCTGTAATCCCAGCACTTTGGGAGGCCGAGACGGGCGGATCACGAGGTCAGGAGATCGAGACCATCCTGGCTAATACAGTGAAACCCCATCTCTACTAAAAAATACAAAAAACTAGCCGGGCGAGGTGGCGGGTGCCTGTAGTCCCAGCTACTCGGGAGGCTGAGGCAGGAGAATGGCATAAACCCGGGAGTCAGAGCTTGCAGTGAGCTGAGATCCAGCCACTGCACTCCAGCGTGGGCGACAGAACAAGACTCCGTCTCAAAAAAAAAAAAAAAAAATTAGAAGTCATTTTCCTCACTCATTTTTATGGAATAAAATAAAGGGCTTTAGTTCATGTGTGAATTACTACAAATTAGAATGCATGGAGAGACAGATTTTTCATATTGAAAGATAAAGCATTATAAGTTCTTTAATCGCCTAATAAAGACTCTTATCTGTCATTTTCAATTTTGAATCCAAGATACGTGCTGGTTCAAATCAATCAGATGAATAATGTAATTAGTTTAATCACATTATGGTTTTAATGTATTCTAATGCCTCTAATAACCATGTTGAATGTCACCAAATTCCAGTTGTGGAAATGTCTGAGTATAAAAATACACATATACTTTTTTTTTTTTTTTTTGAGACAGAGTTTCACTCTGTCACTCAGGCTGGAGTGCAGGGGCGTGATCTCAGCTCACTGCAACCTTCATCTCCCTGTCCCATGTCCCCCCACCCCCCGGGTTCAAGCAATTCTCCTGCCTCAGCTTCCTGAGTAGCTTGGATTATAGACACCTGCCACCACACTCGGCTAATTTTTGTATTAGAGATAGGGGTTTTGCCATGTTGGCCAGGCTGGTCTCGAACTCCTGACCTCAGGTGATCCGCCCACCTCAGCCGCCCAAAATGCTAGGATTACAGGCGTGAGCCACTGCACCCAGCCCACATATATTTTTACTGCCAGAAATATTCAAACATTATGGATGTTACAGTGGCGGAAACCATGTCACCAAATCAACAACAAATGATGATAAAATAAATGTTCATATTCATAGGAAACTCGCAAACAGAAATCTCTCCAGAAGCCAGTACTGGGTGGGAAACATGAACTGTAAATGACAAATTTCTGGACACTCAATGTGGACAAGTCTGAGTTAAAAACTCTAGGGGGGCATACACAGTGGAAGTCTGAGTTTTATTTCCTAGAGCCCAACCGGGTTCTGATAGTGGATAACAGGGAAAAAAATCCCCTCTGGCTTCCTGCGGTGGGAAAGGAAAGGTAACCAGTTTGAAAAAATACCAGACCATGCTGTTCTTCTTAACAAGGCTTGCCCTCAAGAGAAACTATTTTACCAGAGCCTAACGTATTGGGATTTTACTGTAGCCTAATTAATCCGGGGGAAAAATTACCCAATTCCAGCCCCATTTAGCTATCCTGTCCCATCAAAGGCATAGGAAAAAAGCCGAGAGGCACTTGCAAAGTTCACAGCCCAGGGTTACAAGTTCACTGAAAGTCTGACACGTAATCCATAAAACTACGTGTCTTAGTCTTAAGTCTTCTCTGGTTCTGTTCTTAACTACCAAATTGACCAAATTATTGTACGTACTCGGCATAGATCGAAAAGTCAGTGGAGGGGAGAGAAGGATGACTTATTGCAGGAGCATTTAAGATGATTCTAGAGTTACAGTCATCACAGTTGTCCATATCAATGTTGACTGTGTTGCCACGAGGAAATAGCCAGCTTTCAAGAAAGTTTTGAAACATTGCAGTGAATTGTGGATTAGAAGGTTGAAAATGATAACAGCTAAACTGGACAATTACAAATGCACAGTGGCCCTGAATATAAGCAGTAACCTAGATGCTTGTGTGCTTGCACATGCCCCAGGAGCACCTGAATCTGGACACCCTCTCCCCCATGGTTCTATAGCTCAGAGGCTTGGCTTAGGTGGGGTTGGAAATGCCCTAGAATGGCTCTTTGTTGATTTTCCTCGTGCTAGAGCCTAGTGTTGCTGTGAAGCAAAGTGCTATTGAATTTGCTCACTCAGGCAGAACACTCAACAGGAAGGAAGGAAGCAGCCATTCTTTCTGGTCCTATTGTCTGGCCACTCGGCTTAAGCAATCAAACAGCTCTGTGGCCAGAGCTGGGTGCTTACAAGCCCGTCTGTTTTTATTTTTTCCCCCTGGTGGGCATTGGGAAAGGGGGCAGGGATGGATGGAAACTGGTTCTTTATGGTTTTCACTTATTTTTGATACAGTCCAGTGATATGCATTTATGGCTCATTCTCATGGAATCCATTTTCTAATAGCAAAGTAGAAAAGAAGAGTCAGCCTGGGTGAGAATGCACGCATTTTAGAGTGGAATAAGGATAGCTATGCAGTAGGCTTTCTCTGTAGATATATTGTGAAACTAGGAAGAAATAAAGATTTTATGTCACTAATAAAATTTGAGATCAGTTATTTTTGAATGATGGTATTTGCTACCCCTCTAATCCTCTGTCTTTGGACAAGTCTTTTACTCTCTCTTCACTCTAGTTTTGTTTTTCTTTCTTCTTTTTTAGCTAAAGCATAAGGATAGTGACACTACCTTATTTATTTCACAAGGTTAGGGTAACAATCAAGTGTGTGAAGTACTTAGAAAAATATCACATTATCGTAACATGTAGTCTGGTGAGGGAAAAAAAAGCCACCAATTAAAATAACTAACCAAGGTATGAAAGAAAATTTAATAAACAGCTGAGAGTTATTGTACAAATATAATCAATTTTGTCATTGATATATGTTTCTAAATTCTTGACAGTTTCCAAGTCTAAAAACTTTCTCCAGAAAACTATAGCTTTGGGTCATTGCCACAAAGAAGCAGTTAGTAGAAATTTATAGTTGGCAGCAAATGCTAGCAGGGTGTGATTTTTTCCCTAAGCATAACTCTCAAGTTCTAAGTACAATTTTAAAACACATTTATTAAAAGACTGAAATCTCATATGATTATTCTTCTGATACATATGAATTTTAGGGGAAATACAAATTTGAAAATCAAAATTTGAAGAGTATAGTTAAATTTTATGGGAAAAATGACGCCTTCATTATAATGAGATTTAAATTTATTTTTGACAAGAGTTCTAAGGAACTGTAATGATCACAGTTATATCTTACAAAATTGAGAAGGCATGAGGAATTTAAATTACCCTGGGTTATTTGGGAACCTTCTGATAATCTCTGAAGAAATTATGCCATAAACTTTACTAAACAATTTAACATTAAGATATGGGACATGGCACAAGCTTTTAAAGGAGTGAGGCAGTGTTCAAGGTTGGATGATATCTTCAAAGGAACATAGTTAAGGGAATTTTTTCATTTGGTTTGAATGGACATTTCCTTTCAAGCAAGCTCAGAGCAGGGGAGGCCTATGTTTAGCTTGTGAATCTAGATATCTAGAGTTTAGAGCAGGGCTCAGATTGGCCTATTATTGTCTACCGATTTTGAAGCCATCTCTCTTTGATTTGCCACTTTTAGAAGTTCAGTAATGATGCCAGGTACTTCTCGGTTGTGTCACCATTCCTCTCATTAGTAAGTCAGTATTTGATATGGTCATTGTAATTTTTCCCAAGTAGAAGTCAAAGGTAGTTCTTTAGGAAAAGATTGAGGACTTGAATGGGGAATATGTTTTGTCCTACTCCTTAAGGATATCAAGATATGAAGCGAGGGCTATTAGAAAAATGGTGGGAGCTCTAGCAAGCTGAGAGCAAGAGACAGTAATTCCTTGAGGGCAAGCTAATCTTAGTCATTTCCCTGTGCTATGATTTATAGGGAGACTTGGAGAGCATCTAACTCTTGAAAAACTATTTACCCAGGTAACCTAGTGTCAAAACTTCATTGCTATGAAGTTATTCCTTTAGGTTAAATCATTCCTTTGGGTTAAGGTCACTTATTCTTAGAAGGAATTCATTTTTAGGCTCTCTTCCTGGAGATAAACCAATGTGAAAACACAGGAGCCAGCAGAGTAATAAAAAAGTGGTGCTGAAAATGAAGTAAAAGTAACCAGAGTGAGAGGGAAAGCACTGAAAAAAAAAACGATTTTTCTTCCTTTACATTTTTGTCTATAGCCCTTCATCTAAAGCTTTATTCCCTGAAGTTTTAGGGGACAAAAATAGAGAGCAAGATTAGTCTGGGAATCTAGAAAGCCCGGATCTAAAATCCAGAAAGCCTTGTTCCTGCATTTCCACCAAATGGTGATTTGAGACAAACAGCTCAAATTCTCAATGCAATTTGCTTCTCTGTTAAATAAGAACCTCGGACAAAATGCTTTTATCATGTTGCTCATAGTTCTAAAGTTCCCTGGACCTTTAGTTGGATGTTTAGGGTTCTACTTCAATATATTTGTTCAAAGCTAAGGTCAGCTCATCCAGGTCCATCTGTGACAGAGAAGAAACATGAAGGACCAGTTTTTTTGATGTGTATGATCCTGATTGGAAGAGTTGCAGGGTGTCAACCCCGAAAATCTGCTCCTAGGAAGTTAGAACCTTTTCTCTTTGCAGTATCATGTTTTAGGATTGTAAAGGGAATGGCTAGACCCTGGACTAATTCACTGTTTTTCTTCAGATAAATTCACAACACACCTGTTATTCTCAGGTCTAAAGGAGGACAAAATACAGTCTAAAGTGGATCTTCAACTAACCAAATTTCTCCTGCAAAGATTCAGACCAAGGCCATAGAAGGGCTTTTCCTAAATCTCTAAGTCAGCAGAATTGATTGTCTATCCTATATAAATCATCTTTCCCTGAAATATATCAAGCCAGAGAGAACAGAAACAAATATGATGGATATTAATCCAACTATATCAATACTCACTTTAAATACAAATTTTTCTAAATATACCAATTAAAAGACAGACATTGTGACAGTGGATCAAAAAATGAGACTCGCCAGGTGCGGTGGCTCACTCCTGTGATCCCAGCACTTTGGGAGGCCAAGGCGGGCAGATCATCTGAGGTTGGGAGTTTGAGACCAGCCTGACCAACATAGAGAAACTTCATCTTTACTGAAAAGACAAAATTAGCCCGACATGGTGGCACATGCTTGTAATCACAGCTACTCGGGAGGCTGAGACAAGAGAATCACTTGAACCCAGGAGGCAGAGGTGGCGGTGAGCCGAGATGGCGCCCTTGCACTCCAGCCTGGGCAACAAGAGCAAAGCTCTGTCTCAAAATAAATAAATAAAATAAAATAAAATAAAAAACAAGACTCAGCTGTATGTTGTCTACAATGAACTCACTTTGAATATTTGAATATAAGGACATTTGATTAAAAGTAAAGAGATGAAAGCAAGGAGTAGTGGCACAAACCTGTAATCCCAGCTACTTGGGCTGAATTGAAGTGGCAGGATCACTTGACTCAAGAGTTTGAGACCAGTCTGGGTAACATAGTAAGATCTTGTCTCTAAAAAAAAAATAAAAATAAATTTAAAAAGATGGAGAAAGATATCCATGCTACCATTCATCAAAAGAAAGCTATATTAATTTGTTTGTTTGTTTGATGGAGTCTCACTGTCACCCAGGCTGGTGTGTAGTCACACAATCTCGGCTCACTGCAATTTCTACCCGTGGGTTCAAGTGATTCTCCTGCATCAGCCTCCCCAGTGACTGGGACTACAGGTATGCACCACCATGCCTGACTAATTTTTGTATTTTTTTTTAGTGGAGACGGAGTTTTGTCATGTTGACCAGGCTGGTCTCGAACTCTTGACCTCAGGTCATCTGCCCATCTCAGCCTCCCAAAATGCTGGGATTACGGATGTTTGCCACTGCTCCTAACGATATAAGTTATATAGTGTGTATAGATATATATTTTTAATACTATATATATTATATATACTATGTATAATATATATAAATATAAACTATATATAATATATATATTTATATATTAATATATAATTTCATACAGAGAAGACTTCAGAGCAAAGAAAGTTGTCAGGGAGAAAGGAGTTCATTACATAATGATAAAGACATCAGTTCTCCAAGAAGATATAACAATCTTTAATGTATCTGTGCCTGAAAAGAGACCATTAAAACATATGAGGTGAAAACTGATAGATCTGTGAAGAGAAATAGATGACTCCACTGTTATAGCTGGAAACTTTAACAATTCTCTATCAGAATTGGACAGATCCATTAGACAGAAAATCAGTAAGACAGTTGAACTCAACAGCACCATTAACCAGACATAGTCTACATCTATAGCCTACTTTATCAATAACAGAAGAATACACATTCTTTTCACAGTCATATAAAATGTTCACCAATATTGACTACATTTGGGTCATCAGATACACCTGGACAAATTTAAAAGAAAAGAAATCATACAAAATTTGCTTTCAAACCACAGTGGAATTAAACTAGAAATTAGTAACAAGAAATTACTCCAAAATACTTGGAGATTAAACAACATACTCTAAATAACATGAGTCACAGAAGTTGTCTCAAGAGAATGTAAAATATATTTTGAACTAAATTAAAATAAAAATACAACTTATCAAAATTTGTGGAATCCATTGAAAATAGTGCTTAGGGAAAATTAATAGCATTAGGTGCATTTGTTAAAAAGCATATCTAAAATCAGGCTGGGTGCGGTGGCTCAAGCCTGTAATCCCAGCACTTTGGGAGGCCGAGACGGGCGGATCACAAGATCAGGAGATTGAGACCATCCTGGCTAACACGGTGAAACCCCGTCTCTACTAAAAAATACAAAAAACTAGCCGGGCGAGGCGGCGGGAGCCTGTAGTCCCAGCTACTCGGGAGGCTGAGGCAAGAGAATGGTGTGAACCTGGGAGGCGGAGCTTGCAGTGAGCTGAGATCCGGCCACTGCACTCCTGCCTGGGCAACAGAGCCAGACTCCGTCTCAAAAAAAAAAAAAAAAAAAAAAAAAAAAAAGTATATCTAAAATCAGTCATCTAAGCTATCACCTTAGGAAACTAGAAAAAAAAGAAGATAGTAAATCCAAAGTAAGAAAAGAAACCATAAAAATTAGAATAGAAATCAATGGAAATAAAAACAGGAAATTAATGGAGAAAAATCAATGAAACCAAAAGCTCATTCTTTGAAAAAGTCAATAAAATAGTTAAGTTTCTTACCAGGCTAAGAAAAAACAAAGATGACAGCAATTACTAATACTAGAAATAAGATGGTACATCACCACAGATCCCTTGAACATTAATAGGACAATAAAGATGAAGAAATACTATGAACACCTCTATGGCCACAAATCTAACAACCTAAAAGAAATGGACCGCCAGTCGTGGTGGCTCACGCCTGTAATCCCAGCACTTTGGGAGGCCGAGGCGGGCGGATCACGAGGTCAGGAGATCGAGACCATCCTGGCTAACATGGTGAAACCCCGTCTCCACTAAAAAACACAAAAAAACTAGCCGGGCGAGGTGGCGGGCGCCTGCAGTCCCAGCTACTCGGGAGGCTGAGGCAGGAGAATGACGTGAACCTGGGAGGCGGAGCTTGCAGTGAGCTGAGATCCGGCCACTCCACTCCAGCCTGAACGACACAGCGAGACTCCATCTCAAAAAAAAAAAAAAAAAAAAAAAAAAAAAAAAGAAATGGACCAATTCTTTGAAAGATACAAGTCACTAAAACTCACACAAAAATAAATAGGCAATCTAAATAAGACTACATTTATTAAATAAGTTGAATCAGCAGTTAATAGCTGAAACTGAAAACACCAGCCTCACATGGGTTCACTAGTAAATTCTATCAAATATTTAAGGCAGAATTAATACCAATTATCTGCAATTTCTTGCAAAAGATAGAGAGGGAATACTTTCTAATTTATTCTATGAGATCAGCATTACCTTTCAGCCAAAGACTTTACAAAAAAGAAAACTACAGACCAATTGCCTTACATAAATGTAAATGCAAGAATCCTCAGTAAAATATTGGCAAATCAAATCCAACTATGTATAAAAAGTATTATATGCCACAAGCAAGTGGGATTTATCCCTGATATGCAAATCTAGTTCAACATTAAATAAAGCATACATAGAAGAAAGAAAAACAAAATGTATCATTTACCCTTGAGTAATCTAAAGCGTCTAACATAGGTGGAATTGGAGCCTCAGAGGTAGAAGATAGAGACAAGGGACAGAAAATCCCTTTCAAGAAATATCAATTAGGCCGGGCCCGGTGGCTCAAGCCTGTAATCCCAGCACTTTGGGAGGCCGAGACTGGTGGATCACGAGGTCAGGAGATTGAGACCATCCTGGCTAACACGGTGAAACCCCGTCTCTACTAAAAACACAAAAAATTAGCTGGGCACGGTGGCAGGTGCCTGTAGTCCCCGCTAATCAGCAAGCTGAGGGAGGACAATGGCCTGAACCCGGGAGGCGGAGCTGGTAGTAAGCCAAGACAGCACCACTGCACTCCAGCCTGGGTGACAGAGTGAGACTCTGTCTCCAAAAAAAAAAAAAAAAAAGAGATAGATCCATTGATTAATTTTTTTTTGATAATTAAACTGCTAAAAACCCGTGACAATGGAAAAAAAAAATCTCAAATCAGCAGGACGCAAAAGAAATATGTACAGCAGAACAAAGATAAGAATGACAGTAGCAAACTAGGCAAGCCGGAAGAAAATGGAATAACATCTTTAAAATGATAAAAAGAAACCAAACCTGTCAATGTTGAATTCTACACCTAGTAAAACATTTCTTGCAAGATGAAGGCACATAAAAACTTTCAGAAAGAGGAAAACTGAGAGAATTTGTTTTCAACAGATCTACACTCCAAAAATTGTTGAAGTAAGTTCTGGTTCTGGTTGCACACCATATAGTAGGTATGCAAAGTAAGTTCTACTTCTGGTTGCATACCATATATGCATAACATATAGTAGGTATGCAACCAGAACTAGAACTTACTGGTCCAGTCTCATTCTAGGCATTGGTCCTATGGTAACAAACAGCCCCTTTTCTCAAGGATTTGCTTTTCTGCACTGTTGAATATTCTTTACAAAGAATTTCTGGACTAAGCAACTATCAAGAAGAATGAAGCTAATAGTCATAGTAAATTTGTCATGGGTTTCCCACCAGGCTCAAACAAATAACTCACTTTTAAGAAATCTCTCTTATGAGAGGTGATCAAAATACCAGGCTTTAGGCCTTGGAAAAGGTGAAGGGAAAACAGACATAAAAACACATCATTTCTATTTTATTACTTTAGGGGATCTTATAATTAGCATATTCTTTGGAACTGAATACATGAATTGATAATATTAAGACTTAAAAATGCACCTTCTTATCAACAGAAATTCTATTTCCCTTTTCCAATTATTTTATAACAAGTTTAAAATTTCATTTATAAAACTGGAGTAATATAGTTTCAATCATTTTAGCAGATGACTAAATCGTTTTATTTTAAAGTTAAAATTACTATCCATTCTGGAAATTCTAAGTTATTTGAATTTATAACGTTCTTTCATATTGAAACTTTATTAGAGCTTAACATGATTGTGATACAAAGTTCTAGAAGACATCCTTAAGAGAAAAATTGGTTTCTACAACAGACTCTTCATCAATTTGGAGATTTGTTTAAAACTGTTTTAGTATCAGACTGCTGTGGAACCATGAGCTCTCAGGACTATCAAGATTTATCTACATTTCCTCCTAGGACTCTAACTAAAATAATTAAACTCTAAGCAAATACTTCATAATGGACAAGCATAAAGAAATTCGTTGAAGTATAAGTACTCAAATCTTAAGGCAGAATTGAACATTTCTGAGTGCAATTGGTACACTACCATTAAGATTCCACAATATTTCTGATATTTTAAATTACTGATATTACTTTAAAATGGAAAAATATCCAAGGCTAAGATATTTCTACAAAACATTTAGTAAGATTGAGGAGTCTTGAACAGCGTGCCTCAGTTTACACAAGCTTTGCAGAAAGCCCAAGGTGTAGCAATGACTTTTTAGGGGAAGAGGGTGACAAGAATTTCCAAATGACAAATTAGGCTATTACCTATAAGAGGTCTCTTGAAATTCTCAGTTAAATTCTCTTTCATGTATTGAGGAAATCTAATTTATAACACAATGTCCTCCTAAATGATTAGTAGTAAATTAATTGCTTTTTTTCTTAGATATGAGGATCTCACTATGTTGCTCGTGGTCTCAAGTGATTCTCCCACTTCAACCTCTCCAGTAGCTAAGATTACAGACTTGAGACACCATAACCAACTTAATGAATTAACGTTTTTAAAAGATAAAGGAAAAGGCTACAAGGATCTGGTATTTGATGCCTTCTGTCTTTAGAAAATATAAATGTGTCAGTTTGCCCCACTTTAGTCTACTGTCAAATATGCATGTATTATTATTTTTCTCAGAAAAAACTTCAGTGTCTGTGGTCTAAAGAACTATTAAAACAGTATCCTTAGAATTTTCCAGTAAAATTGACACATTCTTAAAAGAATAAATGCATCCTTTTATCATATAACTAGAAATTTAAGGTTATAGGCTTGGAATAAACACATTAGGTCCTGTTTATATCGTTAAAACATTATAAATGAGAGCAGTCTTTATTTATTTATTTATTTTGAGACCGAGTTTCGCTCTTTGTTGCCTAGGTTAGAGTGCAATGGCGCAATCTCGGCTCACTGCAACCTCTGTCTCCTGGGTTCAAGTGATTCTCCTGCCTCAGCCTCCTAAGTAGCTGGGATTATAGGCACCCACCACCACGTCCAACTAATTTTTGTTTTTATCTTCTTCTTCTTATTATTATTTTTGAGATGGAGTTTCGCTATTGTTGCCCAGGCTGGAGTGCAATGGCATGATCTTGGCTCACCGCAACCTCAGCCTCCCAGGTTCAAGCGATTCTCCTGCCTCAGCCTCCCAAGTAGCTGGGATTACAGGCATGTGCCACCACACCCAGGTAATTTTGTATTTTTAGTAGAGATGGGTTTTCTCCATGTTGGTCAGGCTGGTCTCAAACTCTCTAACTCAGGTGATCTGCCCTCCTCAGCCTCCCAAAGTGCTGGAATAACAGGCGTAGGCAGCTGTGTCCAGCCTAATTTTTGTATTTTTAGCAGAGATGGGGTTTCACCATGTTGATCAGGCTGGTCGTAAACTCCTGACCTTAGGTTATCCACCTGTCTTGACCTCCCAAAGTACTGGGATTACAGGTGTCAGTCACCACACCCAGTGGTAGTACTCTATTTTTAAGACTGATTTTGGCCAGGTTAGTTAGCTCGTGCCTGTAATTCCAGTGCTTTTGGAGGCTGAGGTAGGAGGATCGCTTGAGGCCAGGAGTTTTGAAGCTGTGGTGAGCTAGGATCATACCAGGGCACTCCACTGTGGACAGTAGAATGAGCCATTGTCTGAAACAAACAAACAAACAAAACAAAAAAAAAGACTTTTTAAATTTCTTTATTTTTGGCATATTTAAAAGTAGATAAACTAAGCCGGGAGCGGTGGCTCAAGCCTGTAATCCCAGCACTTTGGGAGGCCGAGACGGGCGGATCACGAGGTCAGGAGATCGAGACCATCCTGGCTAACACGGTGAAACCCCGTCTCTACTAAAAATACAAGAAAACTAGCCGGGCGAGGTGGCGGGCGCCTGTAGTCCCAGCTACTCGGCAGGCTGAGGCAGGAGAACGGCGTGAACCCGTGGGGGCAGAGCTTGCAGTGAGCCGAGATCGCGCCACTGCACTCCAGCCTGGGGCACAGAGCAAGACTCCGTCTCAAAAAAAAAAAAAAAAAAAAAAGTAGATAAACTAAATGCACTGAAAAAAATGCAGTGAGTTTTTGGCAGAAAGTATCATACAAATTCATAGAAAATTTCTACTATTTTCATTTATTCCTGTGAATCTTTTAAAATAGTAATCTAACCTTTTTTAATCCAAAATACAACATACACATTATGTGTAGTAGGGGAGATTGACACATGCATAAACGCAGTAATCCCAACGCAATGGTATGATTTAGGGAGAGTCTCTCTCCGCAATTTAATCTACCATAAAAGCTTATATAAATGTTAATGACTGCATAGCCATTTGAAAGTTAAATAAGTTCTAGAAAAGGATATATATATTTAGATACTCCAACTCACAATTTAGTCAGTATGGAATTAATATGGATAAATGGAAAATAATCTTAAGAGTATGAGGGGATTATGTAAGCTGAATATGTAAGAAAATGTCACACATATCCTGAAACACGTGCCAGACATAAAAAAGAATATGTATGTGACTAAAAATAAAAATTTCTATAAGATGAACACAAAAAAGCTTACAAAAGTTAAAAGACTAATGACAAACTGGAAATTTGTATAAAATATCAAATTAAAAAAATAGAAAAAAACATCAACATCTATATCTTTTAAAAATGCTAATAAGGCCGGGTGCAGTGGCTCACACCTGTAATCCCAGCACTTTGGGAGGCTGAGGTGGGCGGATTATGAGGTCAGGAGATCGAGACCATCCTGGCTAACATGGTGAAACCCCGTCTCTACTAAAAAATGCAAAAAATTAGCCGGGCGTGGTGGTGGGCACCTGTAGTCCCAGCTACTCTGGAGGCTGAGGCAGGAGAATGGTGTGAACCCGGGAGGCAGAGCTTGCAGTGAGCCAAGATCATGCCACTGCACTCCAGCCTGGGTGACAGAAGGAGACGCTGAAAAAAAAATGCTAATAAACATTTTATCTCCTTTTAAAAACATAATCAAAGGGAATGAACAAACAAATCACAAAATATGATATATAAATATCTCATGCGTGCACATACAAAAAAATTAGACCTCACTTACTATTTTTAAATGCAAATTTAAAAAGTACAGGATGCCACTTTCCACACAGATCAGATTGGCAATGGCAATGACAATCATACTAGAGTTGCCAAGGATGTGGGAAGCAGGTTTTCTCATTGACTGCTTATGGGACTCTAAGTTGGTTAAAGAACAGAACAAAACAAAACAAAGCAAAGCAAAGCAAAAAACAATGGTGAATTCTCCTGGAAGACAAAAAAATTTTGTCCTTCAGAAAAGACAATTTAAGGGATCCCCTTAAATGAAATGATTATAGTCTTTGACACACCAGTTCCACTTTTAGGAAGTGGTCTTAAAAAGGTAATTGTGCCAGTGGTCACAAAGTAAGTGAAGAATGTTAATCTTAACGACTGCACTGTTTTAAATAAGGAATGGCTGGACAGAAGCTTTAGGTCTCTTAGCAGGGAACCTTTAAATACTCGGGAAACACCCAAAAGATCCCTTTTTTATTATAATAGTTCTAGATATGGCATGTTAATCCATAATGACATGAACAAAATGATCCATAAACTATCAGAAAATAAAAAAAGAGGTTACAAGATAGCATGCATAAAATAACGGCTTTCATTTAAAGCTGTATGTAGGTAGGTATAGGTAAAGACTGTGAGCTCTCTGGATGTGTACTCACCAAAACTTTACTGTAGTCATCTCTTAGTAATATGGTATTTTTTGGAATTTTCCTATTCTTTTTGCAGTGAGCTTATACTGCCTTTTTTTTTTAACAAACAAAAACAGCAAATCTATTTTAAAAATAAGAAGTATAAACGATAATAATCATCAATAGGGGAATATAGGTAACACACATGGATAGAACCATCGGGCTTATAAAGAAAGTGTAGACTTCCTGTTCTTGCAAGCTGAAATTTAGCTGGCCACTTACCGAGCTAAAACTTGCTGCAAGAAGATTTGCAAAGAAGTTATAAACCGCTGTTACTAATTAGAGTTGTATGAAACTACTAATTTTCACTTCATGACTATGCATGTACTGAAACTAGAACTGCAAAGAACTCAGCAGTTTTGGTTGGATTGGACTTTGTTGAGATGTTTAAGTAGCTTTGATTTAGATGATGTGAAATATTGAAATCTTGTTTCATTTGTTCCTACATAGCAAAACTGATGGAATGAGTAACTAATTTCTCTTTACAGATTTGGAACTGGTACAAAACAAAGCAAAGTCATAACATTCAAACACCATGAGCTACATAAAGGAGTAATAAAATTGTATGAAAACCAAAAGGCAATTAAAAACTTTTCCTTCAGGATATCACTTACAAGAACTAATGTTATCTGAAGGGTGAAATGAAAAAAAAATTATAGATTCAGAGGATACATGTGGAGGTTTGTTACATGGATATATGGAATAATTGGTGAGGTTTGGGTTTCTAGGGAGCCCATGATTAAGGGTGAAATTTAACTCAACAATTTGGTAATTATGATTAAAAATTTTACTTTATCTTTTAAGAGACAAAGTCTCAGTGTGTTGCTCAGGGTGGCCTTGAACTCCTGGACTTCAGTGATGCTACTGCCTTGGCATGCCAAAGTGCTGGGATTACAGGCATGACCCACTTTGCCCAGCCCAGTAAATATTCTTTGAGAACATATGATATGAGGTTACTGGGTGGGCCCACAGAGCTCAGGGTCTATTGAAGAAAACACCACTTAAAGTATGCAATAAGTACTTCTGCTTAAATAAGTGCAAGACATTCTTAGAAAATAGTGGAATGACCAGTTATGAAACTTGTACATGTAGAATCTCAGCACCAAATTTTTATTACTATCTGTTCGATTTTTTAATTTTAATTTTATTTTATTTTTATTGTTTTTTTGAGATGGCATCTTGCTGTGTTGCCCAGGCTGGAGTTCAATGGCATGATCTCGGCTCACTGCAACCTCCACCTCCTGGGTTCAAGTGATTCTCCTGCCTCAGCCTCCCGAGTAGCTGGGACTACAGGCATCCGCCACCATGCCTGGCTAATTTTTATGTTTTTAATAGAGATGGGGTTTCACCATGTTGGCCAGGATGGTCTTGATCTCTTGACCTTGTGATCCACCCACCTCGGCCTCCCAAAGTGCTGGGATTACAGGAGTGAGCCACCATGCCTGGCCTACTATCTGTTCAATTTAATTTGTTTTTATTTTACTTATATCTACAGCCTACAAAAAAATTACTAGAAAAACATATTCCTTTTGCAGTTCTATAGACACACACACACACACACACACACACACACACACACACAACTGTATCTGCAATATTTCAGATATATTTGCAAACCTTGTGATATGGTTTGACTCTGTGTCCCCATCAAAATCTCGAGTTGTAATCTTCGTGTCTCAAGGGAGGGACCTGCAGTCCACACATGTCAAAGGAGGGAGGTGATTGGATCATGGTGACAGTTTCCCACATGCTATTCTCATGATAATGAATGTGTTCTCATGAGTCCTGATGGTTTTGTAAGTGTTTGACAGTTCCTCCTTTATACTTTCCGTCTCTCCTGCTGCCTTGTGAAGAGGTGCCTACTTCCTATTCATCTGCTGCCATGATTGTAAGTTTCCTGAGGTCTCTCAGCCATGTGGAACTGTGAGTCAATTAAACCTTTTTTGTTCATAAGTTACTAAGTCACAGGCAATAACGTTATAGCAGAGTGAAAATAGATTAATACAGGAAATTGGTACTGGGAGTAGGGCACTCCCATAAAGATAACTTGAAAATGCTGAAGTGACTTTGGAACTGGGTAACAGGCAGAGGTTGGAACAGTTTGGAGGGCTCAGAAGAAGACAGAAAATGTGGGAAAGTTTGGAGCTTCCTAGAGACTTGTTGAATTGTTTTGACCAAAATGCTGATAATGATGTAAACAATAAAGTCCAGGGAGCAACTTATTGGGAACTGGAGTAAAGGTCACTCATTCTATGCTTTAGCAAAGAGAGTGGTGGCATTTTGACCCTGCCCTAGAGATCTATGGAACTTTGAACTTGAGGGACAGGATTTAGGGTATCTGTCTGAAGAAATTTCTAAGCAGCAAAGCGTTCAAGATGTGACCTAGATTATTCTGACAACATTCAGTTTTATGCGTTCACAAAGAGATGGTTTAAAATTGGAACTTATGTTTAAAGGGGAGGCAGACATAAAAGTTTGGAAAGTTCGCAGCCCGATGATGATATAGAAAATAAAAACCCATTTTCTGAGGAGAAAGTCAAATTGGTTGCAGACATTTGCATAATTAACAAAGAGCCAAATGCTAATCACCAAGACAATGGGAAAAATGTCTCCAGGGCATATCAGAGATCTTGGTGGCAGTCCCTCCCATCACAGGCCCAGAGGCCTAGGACGAAGATCAGTTACATGGGGGAGCATGCTGGCGATCATGCAGGACAGGAGGCAGAACTAGATTGCAGCTCCGGCAGAGCAGCGGGTGGAGGCTTATATTGTGAATTTTATCTCTAGATAGACTGCAAGAAAAAACCAGGAATCCTGAGAGGACCCACAGACCTTTTGAAGGAAGTGGGCTGCTCCTTCAGGACCTGGGAGACCACCAGAAAACTGTGAGTGCCCCAAGTGTGGAAGTGAGAAAGGAAGATCCTCCTCTCCCAAACACACACACCCACCGGAGAAGCAGAAGGTCTGTTTGTGGGAGAAGTTTCCAACTTTACCTGGAGCTGAGTCAATTTGGAGAGCTGAACAAAATACAGGAGTAGAGGAAGCAGCAGAAAGGCCCTGAGAGCTTGCTGGGTCCCCTAGCAGGCCATTCCTGCCTGGCACCACAGGGATCCAATGGGAGAGGAGCAGGGGGTAAAACTACAGAGGGAGAAGGATATCTCTAGCTGAACTTAGTAACAATTAGAACGGGGTGAGAAGCCTCTTGGCCAGAACTCAGGGGAGGGAGCAAATCTGGTGCAGACTCCACAGGTGGGGTGAGAACCAAGCTGTTTTCTTTCACAGCTGAGAGGTGGTAGCCTGATGCAGGTTTTCCAGCCTATGTTGCTTTCTACCTGGAAACAGACTGGGGGCTTTTGGGAGGGGCACGTTTGGAGTGAGACTGACCCTTTGGTTTGTGTGGGAACTCAGTGAGGTCTGTGACTGCTGGCTTTCCCCCACTTCCCTGACAATCTGCATGGCTCAGCAGAGGCAGCCATAATCTTCCTTAGTACACAACTCCAGTGACCTGGGAATCTCACTCCCATCCCCCATAGGAGCCGCACCAAGACCCAACCAAGGAGAATCTGAGCTCAGACATGCCTAGCCCTTCCCCCACCTGATGTTCCTTCCCTACCCACCCTGGTAGTGAAAGACAAAGAGAGTTCTAGGGCTCTGCCCACTGCCAGTTCCTCCCCATACTACCACAGCTGATGCTCTCTGAAAAGTGCCACGTCGGAGACCAACCAGAACAAAAATAAAACATTAAACCACCAAAGCTAAGAAACCTCAAGGAGTCCATTGCAACCCCTGACACTTTGACCGGAACAGATGCTGGTAATTAAGGCTGAGAGAACCATAGATGGTTCACATCACAGGACTCTGGGCAGAGGACTCCCAGTACCAGCCCAGAGCTGTGTAGACTCTTCTGATTAGACCCAGAAGAGAGACAACAATCACTGCAGTTTGACTCACAGGAATTTACATCTACAGGAAAAGGGAGAAACTACGACATCAAGGGAACACCCCGTGGGGCGAAAGAATCTGAACAACAGCTTTCAGCCCTAGACTTTCCCTCTGACAGAGCCTACCCAAATAAGAAGGAACCAGAAAACCAACCATGGTAATATGACAAAACAAGGCTCTTTAACGCCCCCCAAAAATCACACTAGTTCACCAGCAATGGATCCAAACCGAGAAGAAATCCCTGATTTACCTGAAAAAGAATTCAGGAGGTTAGTTATTAAGCTAATCAAGGAAGGACTAGAGTAAGATGAAGCCTAATGCAAGGAAATCTAAAAAATAATACAAGAAGTGAAGGAAGAAATATTCAAGGAAATAGATGACTTAAAGAAGAAACTATAAAAAATTCAGGAAACTTTGGACACACTTTTAGAAATGTGAAATGCTCTGGAAGTCTCAGCAAAAGAATTGAAGAAGTAGAAGAAAGAAATTCAGGACTCAAAGCCAAGGTCTTTAAATTAACCCAGTCCAACAAAGAAAAAAGAATAAATATGAACAAACCCTCCTAGAAGTCTAGGATTATGTTAAATGACCAAACCTAAGAATAATTGGTGTTCTTGAGGAAGAAGAGAATTCTAAAAGCTTGGAAAACGTATTTGGGGGAAAAATCAAGGAAAACTTCCCTGGCCTTGCTAGAGACCTAGACATCCAAATACAAGAAGCACAAAGAACACCCAGAAAATTGATCACAAAAAGATTTTCACCTAGACACACTGTCTTCAGATTATCTAAAGTTAAGATGAATGAAAGATTCTTAAGAGCTGTGAGACAGAAGCACTAGGTAACCTATAAAGGAAAACCTATCAGATCAACAGCAGGTTTTTCAGCAGAAACCCAACAAGCTAGAAGTGACTGGGGCCCAATCTTCAGTCTCCTCAAACAATGCAACTATCACCCAAGAATTCTGTATCCAGTGCAACTAAGCATCATATATGAAGGAAAGATACAGTCTTTTTCAGACAGACAAATGCTGAAAGAATTTGCCTCTACCAAGCCACCACTACAAGAACTGCTGAAAGGAGCTCTAAATCTTGAAACAAATCCTGGAAACACATCAGAAACAGAAACTCTTTAAAGCATAAATCACGTAGGACCTATAAAATAAAAATACAAGTTAAAAAGGAAAAACAAAACAAAACAAACAAACAAAAAGTACACAGGCAACAAAGAGGATGATGAATGCTCACATTTCAATACTACCATTGAATGTAAATGGCCTAAATGCTCCACTTACAAGATACAGAACCACAGAATGGATAAGAACTCATGAACCAACTGTCTGCTACCTTCAGGAGACTCACCTAGCACACCCAGGTAGTGAGCATAGTACCCGATAGGTAGTTTTTCCTAATATGGAGTGCTTTCACCTTCTATTTTTATTTCAAAATAAGAAGAAAAAAAATCCCATACTGGTTGAATTTTAGCTGTTTCTTTTCATTAAACTTAAAAGAAAGGGGTGGAAAAAGGCATTTTATGCAATGGACACCAAAAGTGAGCAGAGATAGCTATTCTTATATTAGACAACAAAAACTTTGAAGTAACAGCAGTTAAAAGAGACAAAGAAGGACATTATAAAATGATAAAAGCCTTGTCCAACAGGAAAATATCACAATCCTAAACATATATGCACCTAACACTGGAGCTCCTGAATTTATAAAACAATTACTAATAGAGCTAAGAAATGAGGGAGACAACAACATAATAATATGGGGGACTTCAGTACTCCACTGACGGCACTAGACAGGTCATTGAGACAGAAAAAATGAAGACAGTCAAGACAGTCAACAAAGAAACCATGGATTTAAACTACACCTTGAAACAAATGGACTTAACAGATATTTACAAAACATTCTACCCAACAACTGCAGAATATGCATTCTATTCAATGGCGCATGGAACTTTCAATGAGTGAATAAAGAAACTGTGAGAGAGAGATATATATGTGAGATATATATATATGTGAGATATATATATATATGATGGAATACTACACAGGCATAAAAAGGAATGATTTAACAGCATTTTCAGTGACCTGGATGAGATTGGAGACTATTATTCCAAGTGAAGTAACTCAAGAATGGAAAACCAAACATCGTATGTTTTCACTGACATGTGGGGACTAAGCTATGAGGACGCAAAGGGATAAGAATGATACTAAGGACTTTGGGGACTTTGGGGGAAGAGTGGGAGGGGGTAAGGGATAAAAGACTACAAATATGGTGCAGTGTATACTGCTCAGGGGATGGCTGCACCAAAATCTCCCAAATCACCACTAAGGAACTCACTCATGTAACCAATTACCACTTGTACTGCAATAACTTATGGGGAAAAAAAAATGGTTTCATGGGCCAGACTCAGGGCCCCCTGTGCTCTGTGCAGCCTCAGGACATGATGCCCTGCATCCCAGCTGCTTTAGATCCAGTTGTGGCTAAATGGGGCCAAGGTACAGCTTGAGTCATTGCTTCAGAGTGGGTAAGCCCCAAGCCTTGGCCACTTCCATGTGGTGTTGGGTCTGCAGGTGTACAGAAGTCAAGAACTGATGTTTGGGAACCTGTGCCTGGATTTCAGAGAATATATGAAAACACCTGGATATCCAGGCAGAAGTTTGCTGCAGGAGGAGAGTCCTCATGGAGAACTGTACTAGGGCAGTGCAAAAGGGAAATGGGTGGAGTCCTCCCAGTGGAAATGTGAGAAGAGGGCCACTGCCCTCCTGACCCCAGAATGGTAGATCCACTGGGAGCCTGCACCATGCACCTGGAAAAGCCACAGGGACACTTAACACTAGCCTGTGAAAGCAGCTGGGAGGGGGACTGTACCCTGCAAAGTCACAGGGGTGGAGCCACCCAAGGCCATGGGAGTTCACCTCTTGCATCAGTGTGCCCTGGATATGAGACATGGAGTCAAAGGAGATTATTTTGGATCTTTAAGATTTAATAACTGCCCCATGGATTTCAGACTTGCATGGGGCTTGTAGCCCCTTTGTTTGGGCTAATTTCTTTCATTTGGAATGGGAGCATTTATCCAATGCGTGTACCCCCTTTGTTTCTTGGAAGTAATTAACTTGTTTTTGATTTTACAGGCTGATAGGCAGAAAGGGCTGGCCTTGTCTCAGATGAGACTTTGGAAATAGACTTTTGGGTTAGCAGTGGAATGAGTTAAGACTTTGGGGGACTGTAGGGAAGGTATGATTAGTTTTGAAATGTGCAAAGGACATGAGTTTGGGAGGAGCCAGGCGCGGAATAATATGGTTTGGCTCTGTGTCCCCCACAAAATCTCATCTCAAATTGTAACCCCCATGTGTTGACAGAGGGACCTGTAATCCCCACCTGTCAAGGGAGGCAGGTGATTGGATCGTGGAGGCTGTTTCCCACAGGCCGTTCTCATGATAGTGAGTGAGTTCTCATGAGATCTGATGGTTTTATAAGTGTTTGGCAGTTCCTTCTTCACACGTTGACACTTTCTCTCACTCCTGATACCCTGTAAAAAGGTGCCTGTTTCCCATTTGCCTTCTGCCATGATTGTAAGTTTCCTGAGGTCTCTTGAGCCATCTGGAACTGTGAGTCAATTAAACCTTTTTTGTGGCTGGGCGTGGTGGCTCAAGCCTGTAATCCCAACACTTTGGGAGGCTGAAGCGGGTGGATCACTTGAAGTCAGGAGTTTGAGACCAGCCTGGCCTACCTGGTGGCCTAAAAATATAAAAATTAGCCAGGCATAGTGGCAGGCATCTGTAATCTCAGCTACTCAGGAGGTTGAGGCACAAGAGTTACTTGAACCCAGGAGGAGGAGGCGGCAGTGAGCCAAGATCGCGCCACTGCACTTAAGCCCGGGTGACAAGGCGAGACTCAGTCTCAAAAAAAAACAAAACAAAACCAAAAACCCTCTTTTGTGTATAAATTACCCAGTTTCAGGTTCTATCTTTACAGCAGTGTGAAAATGGACTAATACACCTTGGATAAGAAGAAACCATTTCCTTCTAATCTGAACTTACTGTAGACTGTAATTGGGATGTTGGGAATAGGGGAGTGAGAAGGTGGAGATCAGAGCATGAAATAAGACTGTGTATTAGAGAGATATATTTTTTTAAAAGCTAAATTATTAGGTATCCCAGGATACTAGTGTATTTTCTCTTTAGAAGACATCTTCCTTAAGAGTTTTACATTTTCTTTGAGTCTTATGAGTGTAAAATCTTAAAAATAGAAAATGACCTTAAAGATGACACAATCCATACCTTTTATTGTAAAATCTTTTTATTCATATTTTTAACCAATAGTTCTCCAACTTTCACTTGAATTAAACCACCTAGAGAGAATTCACTAGTCTGTGATGTCAGTTTTATTTCTGGATAGTTTTGGATTTTCTTCTCTCCCATTTGGAACTAACATACATATATATGAGTTTAACATTGGAAAGAACCATGGTAAAATGCAAAAAATGTGGCATGTTAAGGCACATCTGTTACCCCAATCTAATTATTTTATTTAAGTACTAGTTATTTGAACTTGAGCAAGACACACAGTCTTTCTGAATTTGTCTTCTCCCCTTTAAACTAGATATGATAATAACAAGAGCTCCTTTATTTGAGTTAATCAGTAAAAATTTTAGTTGGATCCCTATCCTACTCCTTTTCTGTTAATGACTCAAAGTGTTATATGAAATCATAAAAACACTAGGAGATAACCTAAATATTTTAGAATGCAGAAAGTGATTTTAAGTAAGATCCTCCAAATCTAGAGGCAATAAAAGAAAGAATTAATCAATTGGACTATGTAACAATTAAAAAACCATTTATGGAAATACAAGCATGAAGTCAGAGAAAATAATATGCATTGTATATGAGAGGGGAGAAAGATAATTATCTTTCTCTACAAAACATTACAAAATAGACCAAATTGCAGAAAATTGAGAAAGGACTTGGACACTTAAAAAAACTTGAAATAATGTTCAACATCATTTATAATTAAAGTAAAAGAAAAAATTAAACATGATTTTTCTGCTACCCAATTGGTAAAGTCTAAACAATTTTGATAAAATATAGTGTTACTGAAGACGTGGGGAAACAGTCTTATACAAAGTTGGTGGGAGAATAAATTGATGAGACTTTTTGAATAATAATTTAAATGAAACTACTAAGTTGAAATGTGACTTGGCATTATGACTTGGCAATTCCACTTCTGTGCATCTAAGCTAAGAGTGTATTCACAGAGTTTCACAAGGAAACATGAACAAGGATGGCTTATAATAGCAATACACTCAAAACAACCTAAAAAAATAAGCTTTGATTCACATTCCCATGAGGGAAACCTATGTGAAATTTAGAAGTTTGACATAGGCTGGGTGTGGTGGCTCATGCCTGTAATCTCAGCACTTTGGGAGGCCAAGGTGGGTGGATCACTGGAGGCCAGGAGTTGGAGACCAGCCTGGCCAACATGGTGAAACCCTGTCTCTACTAAAAATACTAAAAATTATCCATGTGTGTTGGTGGGCGCCTGTAATCCCAGCTACTTGGGAGGCTGTGGTAGGAGAATTTAGGCAGAGGTTGCAGTGAGCTGAGATCATGCCATTGTACTCCAGCTTGGGCGACAGAGTGAGACTCTGTCTCAAAAAGAAAGCCGGGCGCGGTGGCTCACGCCTGTAATCCCAGCACTTTGGGAGGCCGAGGCGGGCGGATCACAAGGTCAGGAGATCGAGACCACGGTGAAACCCCGTCTCTACTAAAAATACAAAAAATTAGCCGGGCACGGTGGCGGGCGCCTGTAGTCCCAGCTACTCAGGAGGCTGAGGCAGGAGAATGGCATGAACCTGGGAGGCGGAGCTTGCAGTGAGCGGAGATCGCGCCACCGCACTCCAGCCTGGGCGACAGAGCGAGACTCCGCCTCAAAAAAAAAAAAAAAAGAAAAAGAAAAAAAAAGAAAAAAAAAAAGTTTGAGATAATTTTTTTTCTTCTTTTTTGAGATGGAGTTTCACTCTTGTTGCCCAGGCTGGAGTACAATGGCACCATCTTGACTCACCGCAACCTCCGCCTCCCGGGTTCAAGCGATTCTCCTGCCTCAGCTTCCCGAGTAGCTGGGATTACAGGCATGCACACCATGCCCAGCTAATTTTGTATGTTTAATAGAGACAGGGTTTCTCCATGTTGGTCAGGCTGGTCTCGATCTCCTGACCTCAGATGGTCCGCCCGCCTTGGCCTCCCAAAGTCCTGGGATTACAGGCCTGAGCCACCATGCCCGACGAGATAAATTTTATGTATACAAATATTAAATGCCTGCCAAACTGTATTTTTAAGTGAAAACACATGACATAAAACAGTGTATATAATATGATCACCATTTATATCCTGAAGTAAACATATGTGTTAGTATATAAACACAGAGATTTTCTGTAAAGATACACAAGAAACTACTGACGATTTTTCCACAGGGTGAAACCAGGCTCAAATAAAAGACAGAGACTGACTTTATTAGGTACAACTTCACATTTTTTGAGTTTTATTTATTACATATTATTAAAATAGCTACCTAATGTGATTTTTAAAGTTATATGAATTATTCAAAATCCCCTATTGCAACAGAGCCAAATCCTTTTCTTCTTCCATGTGCCAGGTGATTGAAATATTTTTAAAAATGTTTGGTTTAAGCTGAAAAACTTTGTTTTCTCCTTTGTACTCTCCCATTAGTGTCCTCTGGATCCATAAAATGTCAATATCTCATTAAAAGAATGCATCAAGAACTGAATGCAGTGATTGGGGTGTGATTGTTCTGTTGTTTGAAGAATAGGGCACCTTCCTCCTTGGAGGTGGTGACACTGTACATCAGTTCAGCAGTCCAGTAGATTGACAGTGCACGTTATGAATCTCATGACTTGGCAAATCCATTGCTATTGAACTGATGTCTTAGCAACTATTTTGCAGATGAGTCATAGAAAGACTGTTGTCAACTTTTTTTTTTTTTTTTTTTTTTTTTTTGAGATGCCTTGATCTGTTGCCCAGGCTGGAGTGCAATGGCACCATCTCGGCTTACTGCAGCCTCCACCTCTCAGGTTCAAGTGATTCTCCTGCTTCAGCCTCCTGAGTAGCTGGGATTACAGGTGCGTGCCATCACGCCAGGCTAATTTTTGTATTTTAGTAGAGACGGGTTTCTCCATGTTGGTCAGGCTGGTCTCCAACTCCTGACCTTAGGTGATCTGCCCACCATGGCCTCCCAAAGTGCTGGGATTACAGGCATGAGCCACCATGCCCAGCCGATTGTTTTCAACTTTTAAGATTTTTTTTTTCAACTTTTATTTTTGTTTCAGATGGTACATGTGCAAGTTTGTTACATGAGTGTATTGTGTGTCACTGACATTTGTTGTATGAATGGTCTTGCCACCCAGGTAGTGAACTTAGATCCCGATAGGTGATTTTTCAACCCTCGCCCCTCCCACCATCCCCCACACCCAGTAGTTCCCAATGTCTATTACTGCCATCTTTATGTCGGTGTGTACTCAGCATTTAACTCCCACTTATAAGTGAGAACATGCGTCAACTTATATAACTCTTAATGTGGATTGCTTTCACCTTCCATTTCTATTTCAAAATAAGAAGAAAAAACAATCCCACACTGGTTGAATTTTAGCTGTTTCTTCCCATTAATTACCTTTACACCATTTCCGTGACGCAGCAGCACTCTTGCCTGAATAAATTATTGAATTGACTGCTTTAATAGAGACAAAAGAAAACAAAATAAACAAAAGTGACTTGCCTCTCCCATGCAAAAATCACAAGATGGTGGGTAGTTCAGGGGAGCAGAGGGCTCTGATCCATGAAGATATAGGAGTAGCCTCCTATTCCCAGCATTGACTCTTTACTGGGGACCCGGTGCAGTGGCTCGTGCTTATAATTTCAGCATTTTGGGAGGCCAAGGCAGATTGATCACTGGAGCTGAAGACCCGCCTGGGCAACATGGTGAAACCTCGTCTTTAGAAAAAATACAAAAAGGCCGGGCGCGGTGGCTCACCCCTGTAATCCCAGCACTCTGGGAGGCCGAGGCGGGCAGATCGCGAGATCAGGAGATTGAGACCATCCTGGTTAACACAGTGAAACCCCATCTCTACTAAAAATACAAAAAATTAGCCGGGCGTGGAGACGGGCCCCTGTAGTCCCAGCTACTCGGGATGCTGAGGCAGGAGAATGGTGTGAACCCAGGAGGCGGAGCTTACAGTGAGCCGAGATTGCGCCACTGCACTCCAGCCTGGCAACAGAGCGAGACTCCGTCTCAAAAAAAACAAAAACAAAAACAAACAAACAAACAAAAAAAACAAAAAAGAAAAAGAAAAAGAAAAAGGAAAAGGAAAAGATAGCTGGGTGTGGTGGTGCATGCCTGTAGTCCCAGCCACTTGGGAGGATAAGGTGGGAGGACTGCTGAAGCCTGAGGTGTAGAAGCTGCAATGAGCCATGATAGCACCACTCCACTCCAGCCTGGGTGACAGAGCAAGACTCAGCCTGGGGGGGAAAAAAAATCTCTTTATTGGCATTTCGACATCTTTAACTTTGACTTTTCTAGTATGCTGTTTCCTCTGTCATCTCTAGTAACCTTCTACAACACTTTCCACACTCTGTCTCCCATGCTGCAGCACAATGCTGGAAAGTTATGAGAAAGTGTTGTCTGAACTGCCAAACTATGTTACATGGACGGATCTTCCTTAGTGAAATAAGCCAGGCATAGAACACAGAAGCGAAAGTTTGTATAATTCCACTTCGTGGAGGTACTTAGAATAGGCAAATTCATAGTCAGAAAGTAAAACAGTCTAGGCACAATGGCTCTGCCTGTAATCACAGCACTTTGGGAAACGGAGACAGGAAAATCACTTGAGGCCAGGAGTTCAAGACCAGCCTCAGCAACAAAGCAAGACCCTGTCTCTACAAAATATAAAAAAAAATTAACCAGGTGTGGTGGTGAATATCTGTAGTCCCAGCTACTCAGGAGGCTGAGGTGGGAGAATGGCTAGAGCCTGAGCGGTTGAGGCTGCAGGGAGCCCTGCTCACGCAACTGCACTCCAGTCTATGTATCAGAGAAAGACCCTGTTTTAAAGAAAAAAAAAAAGGATAAATACTACAATATTACGTTGTGTATATTTTAGCCGTAATAAAAAAGTTTACAAAGTGAAATAAAACAAAAAGTAATATATAAGGATAAGGAACAAGAGGTGTAAAAGAAAGGAAAAACAATAATAGATTTAAGGGAAGAAGGACATTTTTTGGAAGAAGTTCAATATTTGTTTACACAGAAATGATTTAGCATATGGCAAGGGAATACGTCACGTTGAGGAATACTTGGAAAGAAAATAATTATTTTCTTTCTTAATTAGCCTGCATATGTACCCCCTTAATCTAAAATAAAAGCTGAAGTTGTTTTTCCAAAAAGAAAATAATTATAGGATACTTTTTTGGGTGAAATTTCCTCTACTGGGTATGAAAATGATGATTATAGTAGACATTGTAGCTTGGCTGCAGATGGCTCACAGTTCATCCTCTCTCCAGGCATTGCACTTGGAGGAGAGATTCAGGGGCAGTCCACACATAATTACTGCTCTTTGAAAGGGATACAAAGTCCTGGTTCCCTTTTCTTGATTTGGAACAACTGAAGTGCCCTCCAGCTCCGGAACTCCAGGTAGGAGTGGCTGAGGCCTCCGGCACAACTGTTTCACAGTACAAAATCTCCTTTTGCCCAGTCCTGCTTCCCTTACTCTCTAACAGCTGCTGTTCTCTTTTATACTTTCCAACCAACCTCTTGTATGCAAATTTCCATCTAAGAATATTTTTTCTGAGACTACAACCTAAAACAAATATTGCTTTGCCATCCTAACCAGATGAGAAATATAAATTTCTTTTGTTATGCAATCATTTGAGAAAATTCAGTTTGGCCGTTATACAATTTCAACAGCAGGAAAGATTCGATTAAATTTTATTTCTTAACACAGTCATCAACATTAATTTGCTCACTTATTCATTTATTCCTTTTAAAAAATTTATTCAACTAATACTTGTTGAGTGCCTACTATGTGCTAGATTCTATGCCAGGAAAACAATCTAATAAGTGAATGATAAAGTCCATGTTTTCCATTAAATGGTAGGATATCATTACTCTTTCACAAACTGTAAACAGTAATTTTCCTCAAAATTTAGTGCTACCTGAAAGAGTGACATGGTTTGGATCTGTGTCCTACCTAAATCTCATGTTGAATTATGATCCCTAATATTGAAGATGAGGCCTGGTGGGAGGTGATCGGATCATGGTGGGTGGATCCTTCCTGAATGGTTTAGCACCATCCCCTTAGTACTGTCTCATGATAGAGTGGTCATGAAATCTGGTTGTTTAAAAGTGTGTAGCGCTTCCCCACTCTCCCTCTCTTTCTCCTCCTCTGGCCATGTCAAGTGCTGGCTTCTCCTTAACCTTCTGAGATGATTGTAAGTTTCCTGAAGCTTCCATAAAAGCCAAGCAGATGCCAACATCATGCTTCCTGTCCTATGAAACTGTGAACCAATTAAAACCTCCTTTTTTTATAAATTACCCAATCTCAGGTATTTCTTTATAGCAGTGTGAGAATGGGCTAATATCAGTAGTTACAGTTATTTATTTCTCCTAATTCTATGGAGGACAAACTTTTCCATTAAGATATTCTGCTGTTGAGAAAACCTAATAGAAACAGCCTTTATCAAAGATATATAATCTAGAAAAGGTTAGGGAGACACAAAGTCATAAGCATAAAGCTCAATTATTAAAGTATTACTTCAGGCTGGGTATGGTGACTGATGCCTATAATCCCAGCACTTTGGGAGGTGGAGGTGGGAGGACTGCTTGAGCCCAGGAGTTCACAAGCAGCTTGGGCAACATAGTAAGACTCTGTCTCTACAAAAAAAATTACTAGCCAGGTGAGGTGGCACACACTTGTGATTCTAGCTACTCAGGAGGCTGAGGTGAGAGGATCACTTGAGCCTGGGAGGTTGAGGCTGTAGTGAGCTGTGATCACATCACTGCATTCCAGGCTGGGTGACAGAGTGAGATTCAATCTCAAAAGAAAAAAAAAAAGAAAAAAGAAAGGTATTGTTTCAGCTTAGTTGTTCATTTTTACCATCAAAGTGTAAATGTAAACATCACATAATTTTATTCAGATATCAAAAGAAAGAAGAAAATTATTTTAACACATTTGTAAAAAATTAAAAAATATATTTTGTTATAACAAATTTCAAACATATACAAAAATTGATAGGAAAACATAAGCAATCTTCCTGTACTTAACAACTAGCTACCGTATGGCCAATCTTGTTTCATCTTTTCTCTTGTCTACTCCTGAACCTCCACCTCCATTATTTCGATACAAATCCTAGCCATAATATAGTGACATTTGTAAATATTCTAGTATTAACTTGGTAAAAGTTAAGGTCTCTAAAAAAATTACAGATTTTCAAGTATTTAGGGGAATGTGGTTAGTGTCTGGGAAATTTTGTGGGTGTTTTCCAGAAATTAAAGACAAGAAAAAGTAAAGCTCAATTTCTCAATGAAAAACCGAAATCAGTACAAACAAAACATCAGGAATGAAGTTACTCATCTGTAGAAGTAGAATGTATTGAGAGATGTTTGCTAAGGAGTGCACCAGCAGATTTAGAGACTTTCCAAACCCACTCAATACGTTCTTAATGCATGAATATTGTAGGCATTGAGGGCTGAGTCATAGCAGGCTCCAGATGATGCAGGTGTTCATGTAGCCCCTGGAAGGACTTTGGTTGTTACTTTTAGTGAGATAGGAAGATCTGAAGGTTTTAAGAAGAAGAGAAACAGAGTATCACTTCTACTTTAAGAGGATTGCTCTGACTGCCACCATGTTGAAAATGAGATATATAGGTTCTAGAGAAGGAACAGAAAGACCAGTTAGGATAAAGTTTTACACATTCTACTGTGCATACAAATCACAGAGAATCATGTTAAATAAAGATTCCATTCTCATAGGCCTAAGATGAGGACTGATTCTGCATTTCTAACAAGCTCCCGGCTAACAAGCTCCCAGGTAATGCCCAGGCCCCTGCTACACATACCAAACCTTGTTTGACAAGGACTTAAGAAACTATTACAGACATCCGAATAAGAGCTGATGTGGCTCAGGGTGTTAGTGATGGAAAAGTAGAGGGGTTGTTAAAATGGTAGGATGCTGGATTAATTTTTTCAGCGTAACTGACAGAATTCCTTGATGGCTTGGGATATAAGACGGGGGAGGCAAGTCAAGGCACATTCTGAGGCTTTTGGCTTGAGCAACTGGAGGCATAGGGAAGCATGTAGGAGGAGCAGGTTTTGGTGGGAAATCAGAAAGTTGATTTTTTGATATCTTAATTTTGAGATACTTATTAACTGTGCGAATTTTAAAGAGGAGTAAGTGACTAGATACATAAGTTTGGTGTTCAGGGGAGTGGTTGAAATGGCAGCTAAAATTTTAAGTCTCTATGGAATATATAAAGATATGACAATGTATCAGATCAGTTAGAGAATGAGTGCAGATAGAAAAAAAGATTCTAGGACTGAGCTTTGGGATCATTCAACATTTGAAGGTCAGAAAGATGAACTAGCAAAGAATACTAGCCTTGAATTAGGAGGAGAATCAAGGCAGCGTATCTCCTGGACGTCAGTAAACAAAGTGAGATTAGTAAGACAGAGATGAAACTGATCCCTGTCCTACATGGTGCACAGAATTGTTGTGACAATGGAGTGAGACAACAGGCCTCTATGAAGGTATCAATATTATAGAAATGGGAAAAGTATACAGAAATAATATGCCCTTGACACAGCTTCTCAGTCTAGGTAACTCGTGAGTGTAGCTTATGAAATTAATATACTTTCCAATGTTATACGAAGGGGCCAAAGGTGACTATCTTGAAAGTGTTTTATAACTATTCACCCATTTTGACTAATAAAAATGATAATTTCACAGGATTCAGGTTAAATCTTCAGAGCTTTTAATAGTAAACAAGAGAAGATACTTGATATCCTAGAATCAGCTGAGTTTTCCCACCATAGCAAAGAAGAATACTTATACTGAGCTTGAAATGGGAAGCTTCCATGTTTATTTTCTGTATTGAGAGATGACCTGCCCCAATTCTTGACCCTGATTCTGTAAAATTCCATTTTGGGGCTCAGTGTTTATCATAGGAAGATGGAAAAATCAAAGAAGAAAAAGGTAAGAAGCATTAACAACAGCAGCCAAAGGTATCTCTCTCTCTCTTTTTCTCCATTCCTTAGCTCATCACCTCTTTTCATTCATTTTTTAAAACAGACAGACAAATTAGGGTTATGCTATTCTAGACTAAGAAGAGCAAGTTGGAAGAAATGATTGGTGCATCAGTCAGGAAAAACTCAGTTATGTTGCAGCAACAAACAATTCCAAAATCTCAGTCACTCAACACATTTTTATTTCCAAAGGTACTCTAGCTGTTTCGCGTGTGGGCTTTACTGTTGGTTACTCTGGTACTTAGGTTCATGAAAATGCCATCTTGATAAGTGTTTCTACAATCATCAAGGCATTGGGAAGGGGATGTTGAGAATCACATAGAAATATTTCAGTTTTTTTCATGGAAATGACAGACACCACTTCTGCACATATTTCTGTGGCCAAACAGGTAACTTGTTTGTTTCCAGCTTACCGTGTGCTTAGAGGGAGAAACATCAGAATATTCGTGGACATCTCTAGTGACTACCATGAATGTTTGAGGAAGGAACAAGCAATAATAAAAGCCCTTACCTCATAGATTATTGTGAAAATTTGTATAACAAGCATAGAGTAAGCTCTATTATATGAATTCAATTTAAAAAATAATCAATTTATACTATAATTATTTTTAGAGAACTAATAACTTATATGGAGACAATGTTTGGCTAATATAGCCTCTGGAAGGCTTATGTAAAATTTTTATATTTTATTTATATCATTCTATTTCCAGCTCATATCCATATTTATAAAATTGTTGCTATCTCTATTCCATTTTCAAATTTAAGAAATCATTGCCTTCCTTTCTTTGATGAAAATAGAGCTTGGAGAAGAAACATCAATTCTGCCACTCTGAGAACACACACACATACAAATTCAAAATGTATATATAAATTATATATAATATATATTTATATATAAAACATATAAAATAAATATAAAATTATTACTATATATATATATAGAGAGAGAGAGAGAGAGAGTGAGCCAAATATTTTGTAGATGGAATGTTAACTCTTCTTGTAAAAGACCATAAATAAGGCTGGGTGCAGTGGCTCATGCCTGTAATCCCAGCAGTTTGGGAGGCCGAGGCCGGTGGATCACCTGAGGTCAGGAGTTCAAGTCCAGCTTGGCCAACATAGTGAAACCCTGTCTCTACTAAAAATACAAAATTAGCATTGGGTGGTGGTACACACCTGTAATCTCAGCTACTTAGGAGGCTAAGGCAGAAGAATTGCTTGAACACGGGAGGTGGAGGTTGCAGTGAGCTGAGATCATGCCATTGCACTCTGGCCTGGGCAACAAGAGCAAAACTCCATCTCAAAA
This sequence comes from Chlorocebus sabaeus, assembly GCF_047675955.1. Lineage (NCBI taxonomy): Eukaryota > Metazoa > Chordata > Mammalia > Primates > Cercopithecidae > Chlorocebus > Chlorocebus sabaeus. The sequence continues at coordinate 62,380,030 of NC_132906.1, read as the reverse complement.
ACAAACAAATAAATAAATAATCTTTATATAATATAAACAAAATAACTGGCCTTTATCGTAGTCAACCAAGCTACTCTGGCTTTTGAAAAACCACTCCATCAAATACTTCGCAATGAATTATGTAGATAGCAAAAAAGCCATCTCTTTTGTGTGTTAACACAGATATACCTCTGAAAAGCTTTGTTAAGAGGCAATTAAATTAAGAACTGCTCAGTATTAGATGGCAGGATGAAGTCGGGTCTCCTCTACACAAAGAAAGCATCTTTGGAGGCAAAATACAATTGTGCAATGCGTTTCATCCATGTCGATAATACCAATCCTGATAAAGTCCAAAAAAGGCAAGTTTTTCACAATGCATTTCTTTTGGACTGAATTATCTCAATGATTGTCTTAACTTTCCACTTCACTTGAGGAGCTCTTTCTAAAGCAAAGTTTTTGGCAAGTAGCCAATCATTTGGACAGTAAAGTAGACAATCGAAGCCATCACAGTACTTAGGCTAGCTGGAAATTTGTAGGCCTGGCTGGAATGATGCCAGTGGAGAACTGCAAAACTTTAATGCACCTGCAACTGATGGGTTGGGTTGCTCCACCTTGTGCCTATTCTGCACTATCTTTTTAGTGAGATTCTTTATTCCAGGATGTGCTAACCTGATGCATATGAGATGTAATGTGGTCACAGGATATTCAAATGCTAGGAAAGATGACTGTTTTTCTAAATCATTTGAAACATGGAAGGTGATTCAAACATATAAATAGTAATTTGTAAAACCAAGTTTGAAAATAATAATTTTTCTAGATGCAAAATCAAAGATAAATATAACCAGATGTAGAAAACCAGTAAGTATCTGAGGCTAATAGAATTTTCTGAGGGGAAAAACTGTTTTCTCGGGAAGTAAACATTATTTTAGGTATTTTTTTCCCAGAACTTAAAGAAGTTTATAGTAATGTGTTTCATTCCCAGAAATTAATGAAACTAAACTACACAATTCCCAGAAAATATGGTTTAAAAGTTGCCTTTATAGAAATAAAATACTCTATTATCAATTATTGCCAAAAGAATTCATTGCCTAGAGTGAAGCAGAAAACTGAAGTTCACAAACTTTGGAATCTAGATTTGTGTTTTTCAGCTGACTAAGAAGAATTAAATATTTCTTAATGCCCATTTGGAGAGGCTAATTCAAAAATTAACTTTTTAAAAGTAAGAATCCTTTTTTTTTTTTTTTTTTTGCCACACTAGGTTCTTAAATTATGGTAGGATTGAAAAATAAGAACAAACGTCACTTTATAGATACAATTTTTTATTACTAAAAATGAATGGACTAAATCTGATTTAAATTCTTTCACAAGAGTGTCCTTTGAAAGATGCACATACAGCTGCTATTGGCCTGTAAGAAGCTTCCCTTTTAGTCAGAGAAATTTTATTGTCCTCGACATGGCGAGTTTTTTTCTAATAATCTTTTTATTTCTTTCTTGCAATTGAAGATGCAAGTCAACAAGTTCCTTTATTATGAGCTAATACACAGATTTTTACAAAAAGCAGATGTTCTGGGTTTAAATTCAAATCATATTGTTAAGAATCATCCTTTATCTCAGTTTTTTCTCCCTTGTCCTCTCTCCACCCTTTATTCTATTTTCAATTCCTTTATTATTCATAGATCTTTTCATGGATTTCCATTCTTCAGAATATGATGGTCTTCCAATGTGAAACCACTTAAGTCTACCCTTCTAATGGAAATGTTTTTTTTTTTTTTTTTTTTTTTCCCCAGGGGTTAAGAAGGACATTGCTCTTGACGTGACAGTCTAAATTTCCTCTCTCATTCTTTCATCTAGCTTTCATTTTCTCCATGTCCACGTTTTTCCCCACATGCCATTTTCTGGTTTACTTTCATAATAACATTGCCAATATTATAACACTTGTTATTTATATGGTGTTTTACAGTTTCATAAAGGACTTTCTTTTCTTTGATTTATTTATTACATTTTGCTTCATCTAAATCTATTTGTCAAAACATTTTTTATGTGGAAAATGAGTCATAAATGAGGCATATATTATTGTAGACCATCTTTTGCCAGTAATGGTTTTCTTTTAACTACTTTTAGAATTATATTAATCCTGAAGGTTAAATCATTTCTGAAGTATATTAATCCTGGAATTTAAAGCTATAAAGCATTAACTGCTGTTATAATTTTTCATCTCAAAGTTACCTTAGAGAATGACAGTATTTTTTTCCCTACAGAGTGACTGTTAAAGATATTACCAGTTTCAGTTTGGAAGAATCATGCCAAAATGTTAGCTACTTTAAAAGACAGATATCTCTTGGAAATATTTCTGGCTATGCATATGCGATGGTCACACATTGAATCTATTTTAAACTGAGTGCTGAAATTATGAATGTAACATTGACATTTTTTATCCCAACAAGATAATTATCTTCTTACTGTTAAAGAGTAATGTCTCCATAAGGAAAACTAAATATTTCTTTTAAAAAATTTCTTATGAAAGCAAATTACTGTAGTTCAATTTTCATTGTGAGGTAGGACAAAGTGAATTGGAGGTTATCCATAATAATGAACACAGCTTGTGATATTTCAGAGTTCTTTTATTTTACTGAAATTTGAGGAGAACATTTTTATAGCTGAATTCATTATGCTGAAGTCTTTCTTTAGACGCCCACTATCAGAGTTAGTGGGAGATGAAATCACACATGACGATATGTTGACCTTTGGATAGTACTTTTTAAAACATCAGTTTTCTGAGCATTTTCTTTTATTTTACCCTCATCACAATTTTGTGAAGTAGGTGATGTGTAAGAATTATTCCGGCCGGGCGCAGTGGCTCATGCTTGTAATCCCAGCATTTTGGGAGGCCGAGGTGGGTGGATCATCTAAGTCAGGAGTTCAAGACCAGTCTGGCCAACAGGGTGAAACCGTATCTCTACAAAAAATACAAAAATTAGCTGGGCATAATGGGTGGTGCCTGTAGTCCCAGCTACTCAGGAGGCTGAGGCATGAGAATTGCCTGAACCTAGAAGGCAGAAGTTGCAGTGAGCTGAGATTGCATCATTGCGCTCTAGACTGGGCAACAAGAGAGAAATTCCGTCTTAAAAAAAAAAGAAAAAAAAAAAGAATTATTCCTAACCTTAGCACATTAAAACATTTATTATCTCCTAATTTCTGAGAGTCAAAAATCTGGAAGTAGCTTACCCAGTTGGTTCTGAGTTAGGGTCGGGGTAGCAGTCAAAATATCAGCTAGAGTTGTAGTCATCTCAAGACTTGACTAGGCTGAAGGATCTGCTTCCAAGTTCACTAATATCATTACTGACAGGCTTCACTTCATTTTCTGTTGGCCAGAGATTTCCATTTCTTGCCATATGGCTTCCCTATTGACTGATACAATGTCATTGTCAACGGGGTGACCCCAGCTCTGTGTGTGTGTGTATGTGTGTGTATGAAAGAGAGAGAGAGAGGAGAGGAGAGGAGAGGAGAGGAGAGGAATCTAAGAAAAAAGCCACTGTCTTTTTTGTAACCTAACATCAGAAGTGACATATTATTGCTTCTACTGTATGCTATTGAACACACGGACCAACCTGGTGCAGTGTGAGAGAGGACCACATAAGGATGTGAATACCAAATGGTAAAGATCACTGGAACCATTTTGGAGGCCACCACAATAAATAAGATAAAGATAACTGAGAACTTGGAAAACAACTGACTTGCTAGAGCTCTTAGCCATACTTTTGTAGCTTTAATTGTGGCAGTAAATTTTCCACTCTACCGGAATCTCTTGCTCTTTACAATTTTTTTCTATAATCATTGCTTCCTACATGATGATAAAAGTGTATAAGTTTTAAAAAGCCAAGCTACGGGATTTCATGAGGTTTTTGTTTTGTTTTGTTTTGTTTGTTTAATTTATGACTGGCTAGTTTTTCAGATGAAGAAAAGGAGGCCCACTGCAAATGTACCATTCCTGTCAACTGTACATTGGACTATGGCATTATTTAGAGAATGTGGCGCCTCCCGCATGATGTCTGTATGTTCCCCAGTCCTGTCTTATATATCAGCCAGGAATTATGAGATGAAGAGTTGTGATTGCAAAGCCCTTTCATTTCATGGGTGTAGAGATTTAGAAAAGTTATATGAGAGAGCCATGTGAATGCTGTCTCAGAGCTTAAATTTGGTTAAGATTTTAATCGACAAACCAGTAGATGAAAAAATACGTGATAATTATCAGGAAAATTTTCCTATTGTTGTCAAGCTATTTTAAAAAGGCTCAGATAACTAGGAACTTAATCAAACTAATTATCTATTATTTTATATCGTAAGACTCAATAAACTATTTTATTCATGGTACTGCCTACTAATTAGTGTTTATAACTCTTATTCATGTCATCCATGGTTTTCTGGAACTGAATTTTTACCTCTCTCAATAACTCCCTTTCCTCAATACCTGTAATCCATATTTGATGACTCCTAACATTGAGTGTATTTTTACATATCTGTATTTCTTCCTTCTTTGATGCATGCATTTACTCGTCGGATAGATGCAAAGCACAAATACTGTGCCAAGCACAGGGCTAGATGATAGGAGAAAATGTGAAGAAGGTAAACAAGTTGTTGCTTCCAGTGGGCTTCTTAATTTCTCTGTGGAAGAAGTTCCTGAAGAAATAACTGTAAAAGAAAAAAAGCTTATTAAATTTATAATTGCTAAAAATGATATGAAAAAGGAAGATCGAGTGTTGCAACGTTGTATAAAAGGGGGATCTAATCTTATGCGTGTGGGGAGAGAAAAGTTAACCAAGTCTTCCCTGAGAAGTTTTTAATTGTTTCAGACTTACTTGAGGCTTGGCATAGTTAGATGCACAAGAATGTTTAAGATATTTTTTGGGCCGGGCGCAGTGGCTCACACCTGTAATCCCAATACTTTGGGAGGCCAAGGCGGGTGGATCACAAGGTCAAGAGTTCGAGACCAGCCTGACCAACATGGTGAAACCCGGTCTCTACTAAAAATGCAAAAAATTTGCCGGGCATGGTGGCGCATGCCTGCAATACTAGCCACTTGGGAGGCTGAGGCAGGAGAACTGCTTGAACCTTGGCGGCGGAGGTTGCAGTGAGCCAAGACCGTGCCTGGGTGAAAGTGCAAGACTCTGTCTAAAAAAAAAAAGATATTTTTTGATATGCAACTAATTCAAGTGGGAATATCTATAGTCAAGTGTCAAGTGTACAGTTAAAGATACTATGTTGCTACCTTTGAACATGATTATAAATGTTATAAGCTTTTACAAAATAAGTAAACATGAAGCATGAAATTAAGCATAGAATGAAAGATAACTTTGTATGCTTTTTAACATTAATGTACATATTCATACATTTAATACACTTTTATTAAGTAGTGTGTCATGGTAGCAAGGGGATGAGCCTTGGAATCAGAAAGATTTGGGTCGACTCTCTGCTCTGGCATTAACATTTTGGGGAAGACCCTGAGTCTTATTGAAACTTAGTATATTTGTCTGTAAAATGGCAACAGCGATACATAGTTTGAGAGCTGTTGAGATACAGGTTGAGTATCCCTAATCTGAAAATCCGAAATCCAAAATGCTCCAAAGTCCTACATGATGCTACACGTGGAAGATTCCCCACCCGACCTCAGCCAAATGCAATCAAAACTTCATTTCATGCACATAATTATTCAAAAATATTGTATAAAGTGGTCGGGTGTGGTAACTCACGCCTGTAATCCCAGCACTCTGGAAGGCCAAGGTGGGTAGATTAGAAGGTCAAGAGATTGAGACCATCCTGGCCAACATGGTGAAACCACATCTCTACTAAAAATACAAAAATTAGCTGGGTGTGGTGGTGCAGGCCTGTAGTCCCAGCTACTCGGGAGGCTGAGGTAGGAGAATCACTTGAACCCAGAAGGCGGAAGTTGTAGTGAGCTGAGATCGTGCCATTGCACTCCAGCCTGGGAGACAAGAGCGAAACTCCATCTTAAAAAAAAAAAATTGTATAAAGTTACCTTCCTCCTATGTGTACAAGGCATATGTCAAACATAAATAAGTTTCATATTTAGATTTGGGTCCCATTCCCAAGATATCTCATGATATATGTGCAAATATCCCCAAATCTTAAAAAATTCAAAATCTGAAACAGTTCTGGTCTCAAGCGTTTTGCATAGGGGATATTAAAACTCTAATGCAGATGAAGCATTTATCAACATCTGGGACATTGTTGGTCTTCGATAAATGGTAGCTATCATTATATTATCATCATCATTATTATTGTTATTTTTGTTTGCTAGGTTTAAAAATAAACCAGATTAGTTTGAGTTATAGTAATTGTTTTGTAATTCCATTGAGGAAATGCTATTAAAGTTTCAATATCTTAATACAGAGCTCTGGAACTACATTTACAAGTATTATCTGAGACTACTTGACTACTGTGTGTCCTTTGGAGAATGTTGTAATATATTCTAATTCAATAATTAGAGGTATTGAAGAACCACGGGTTGCTCATAAAAGAACAGGAAATGACTAAATAGCCTTGATTTTGGTGAGTTGTATTTATGGTTATTCTAATATATGTAATTAGAAAGTACTTAGTGAAACCTGGAGTGGTGGGAATTGATGGTGGGGGGAGGGAACGGGGGCTGAGAGGAAATTTATTGTCAGCCCTGCTGATGATCTTAGCCTTTATCTTGTTGGTGACAGAGAGGCAATGAAAGTTTATAAGCAGAGGTGTGAAGTGGGCAGATCTGTGTTTGACGACATGCTTGGAGGAAGGGATGGAAGTTGAACTGAATGGGAAGTGGAGAAGCCCGTTAAAGGTGCGCTAATAGATCAGGCGAATATTTCTGAGGAACTGAACTGGTTACAGGTTGTAAAGCAATTGACTAATAAAACTGAGAAATGGTGATGGCCTGAAAAAAGGTGGAATTAACACAAACCTTTAGGAGGTAAAATTGGCAGGGGTTTTTAATGAATTGGATGGAGTAAAGGTAGGAGTAGTTTTCAGGGAATTTGATGACTCAGAGGTAGAGAAAAGTATTGAGAGAAAGGCAAGGGCATGTTTGAAAAAAAAAAAAAATTCCAATGATAAAAATCAACCAGACTTAGTAATTAAGTGGATGGGTGGTGGAGGTGAGTAAAAGAACTCATGAATTACTCCAGGAAGATGCCACCTTTTGAGCAACGGAGTGTAGTCGAGAAAAGTTATTTAGAGGAGAAGTTTATAATGTTTGCTTTAATTCAATTTCTTGACTTTGAAATGCTTATGGGCTGTACAGGTCTAGATGGTTATAACAGGTAGACACTAGATAATATGTGTCTGTCCTGAAGACATAAGTCTGGGAGATATAAGCAGATATATGACTGCTGACCTCAGGAGTGGAGGACATGTCTTAGCACGGATCCAGTGACAAAGCAGTGTTGCCCTTAACTTCTCTTTTGTCCTTTCTCATAAGTCTGTTCACCAAGAACCATTTTCAGATGTGTCCTATTTATTACATAATTACATGCCAGGATCCTGATTCAGGTTCTTATCTCCGTCTTCCCGAGAGCCTCTAGACAATTGTATCTGCCCCCAGTTTCCTCCTCTAGCACCACCAAAATTTTCTTTCTGTCACAAAAAATCTGGCCCCCAAATAATCCTCTGATTTGGTGGTTAAAGACAGATAATGCCTCTTCACTGCTTACAATGTAGAGATCTGATTTTGTAACATCAAATACAATGGGACTCATTTCAAATTACACCTTCCCATGTGCCCAAGTCCTTACCAAATTTACCACTATCTCCTACACACATCGTGTCTTTTAATGCTTCTATATCTTTGTTCAAGCTGTTGGCATTCACTAAAATATCCCTCTCCACCTTGTTTGTAGGATGAGCTACTACTCAGACTTCAAGTACCACTCTGGTGCCATCTGTGTTCTGAAACATTCTCTGACTCCTGAATTCTCCTCCCAGTCTCAATGCAACACTGTGTGTGTGTGTGTGTGTACACATGCACATCTACTTATGTGTTCACATTTGTTCACATGTTTGTGAACCCTTTAAAGATAATTGCATCGTTTTGTTTATCCCTTTATTTCATGGCTGAAACATAAAAAACATCTAATCATTACTTACTCAATTGAATATGGCAGAAACCAACTCAGTAAAATTCTGTGGATGGGTGTATGAAAAGAAATGCTAACTTAGGTATTTGATAGCTATGAGGAGAACAACTTAGACCAGGTCTGATTATTAGAGGTCCATACAGAAATGTTAATCCTTTCCCAAGAACCAAGAATCATGAGAGAAATAGCCCCTGCAATGGTCTAAAGAAAAAAGAGATAAACTAGAAAGGAGACCAGTTAAAAACACCTTTATTACTGAGTGAAGTTGGGCCAAGTGAAATTAATTGATGTGAGACTGTGAAATTATACTTTATCTACTTGTTATCTACAGTTACATCACACTTCATCACTCACCATTAAGATGAGCCATTGCACCTACATAAATTTTAAAAATAATTGAAACTCAAGTTGTAACTGGTGATTTATAATATTAACCATTTCTTGAAATGTCTCTTAAGTAGCATCAGTGACTTTTAATTTTTTATAAACTGAATAGAAGAAAACTTTTTTCCCATTGTTTTAGAAACATCATAAGGATAAAACATGATATAAATTTACATATATGTGTACTTACATACACACACAATTTTACAAAAAATGAAAACCAGATAAAAGAATAGAAACTTAATCTTTACAAAGTTACTTTCATCATTTCTGTGGTTATAAATTGTACACCTTCACTGTAGAAAAATTAGAAATTATGCACAGTCGTGCATCACTTAACGATGAGAGTATGTTCTGATAAATCCTTTGTTAGGTGACTTAATCATTGTGGGATCATCATAGAGTGTCCTTACCTATATGGCATAGCCTGCAATACACCCAGGCTATGTGGTATAGCCTGTTGCTCCTAGGGTATAATCCTGTAGAGCATGTTATTGTACTGAAGGGAATAGGCAATTGGTACGCAATGGTAAGTATTTGTGTATCTAAAGATGGAAGAGATACCATAAAATATGCTATAAAAGATAAAAACTGCTACACCTGTGTAGGGCACTTACCATGAATGGAATTTGAAGGACTGGCACTTGCTCTGGGTGAGTGAGTGAGTGAGTGAATAGTGAGCGCATGTGAAGGCCTAGGACATTATGTACACTCTTGTAGATTTTATAAACATATAAACTTTATCAACTTTATAAAGTAAAAGTTGATAAAGTTTATAAAGTTAATTTTTTTTAACTTTTTAACTTTTATACTAACACTTAGATCAAAACACAAACATACTGCAAAGCTGTACAAAAATAGTTTCAGTCTTTATATACTTATTCTATAGGCTTTTTTTCTATTTTTAAATATTTTATTTTATTTTTTAAACATTTGTGTTAAAAACTAAGACACAAACATACCTTAACCCAGGCTACACAGGGTCAGGATCATCAGTATCACTGTCTTGCACCTTCACATTTTGCTCCACTGGAAGGTCTTCAGGGGCAATAACATGCATGGAACTGTCATCTCCTATTATGATGAAGACTTCTGGAATATCTCCTGTGGGACCTGCCTGAGGCTGTTTTACAGTTAATTACTTTATAGGTAGAAGGAGAATACTCTAAAATAATGATTAGGCTGGGCATGGTGGCTCATGTCTGTAATCCCAGCACTTTGGGAGGCTGAGGTGGGTGGATCACCTGAGGTTGGGAGTTCGAGACCAGCCTGACCAACATGGAGAAACCCCATCTCTACTAAAAATACACAGTTAGCCAGGCATGGTGGCACATGCCTGTAATCCCAGCTACTCAGGAGGCTGAGGCAGGAGAATCACTTGAACTCGGGAGGTGGAGGTTGCAGTGAGCTGAGATGGTACCATTGCACTCCAGCCTGGGCAACAAGAGTGAAACTCCATCTCAAAAAACAATAATAATAATAATAATAATAATAAATAAAAGTATAGTATAGCAAATACATAAACTAGTAACAGTCATTTATTATCATTTCAAGTATTATGTACTGTACGTAGTTGTATGAGCTATACTTTTACACTACTGGGAGAGCAATAGGTTTGTTTATACCAGCATTAACACAATGTTGTGCTACCACGTTGCAAGCAATGAGAAGGAAAGAAGGAGAGAAGAACTGTGTCCCCTCAGGGATCCCAGACCTAGGAGCTGTCTGACCCAGGGCTGCAACACCCTCTTTGGGGCTCTGTGGCTCCTGGCATCTCCAGGCTTCCAGGCGCCACTGCGTTTCCCTATGATAGCCGTGGAAGCTGCTTGTGGTACTCCTGGTCCAGCCACAGCGTTGCAGAGAACAGGTGCCCATACCAGCATCTGGAGCTGCCTGGCGGTGCTCAGTGGCTGGACTCCATGCTCACTCACTCACACGTCCCTCACCACTCCACACCTAGCTCACCCTTGGCAGTTGTGGTTTCCAGGCCAGTAGTGTGAGCCCAGTTCAGCCTGTCAGGCTGAGTGGGTGAAATGGGCCCAGTGGGCCGTAGCAAAACTCAGGCAAAGGAGCCACTGGCCGAAGAGGTTTCCAGTTGGAAAAGTGACACCCCGAGGATCCTGTGACATTATGGAACTACTGCCACATATGGGATCCATTGTTGACCAAAATGTTATGTGACACATGACACATGTTTAAAGAAAATGAAAACAACTCCAAATTTTACCAACTAGAGTAAGTGACAATTTTAAATTTATCTTGGAATTACCTTTGTGTGGACATGTTTATGTATTTTTAATAACAAGGATCACATCACATATGTAATTTTATATTTTACTTTAAAATTAGCTATTACAATGTATGTGATATCAGTAAATATTCTTATAGACACCCAATTTTAATGGCTCTGCAATATTTAAACATGCTGTCATTTCAAAATATATTTATTTATTTGTTTTTAAACCACACATCATCTTTATTTCCTGGAATTAAAAAGTTTTTATTGACGTATTAATAGTTGTACATAGTTTTGGGTGCATGTGATATTTGGATACATGTATACAATGTGTGATGATCAAATGAGAGTAATTAGGATATCTACTACCACAAACATTCATTTTTTTCTTTGTGTTGAGAAAATTGAAATTCTTCTCTTCTAGTTACTTTGAAATACACAATACAAATACAAAAATTAGCTGGATGTGGTGGTTCATGCCTGTAATCCCAGCTACTCGGGAGACTGAAGCAGGAAAATCACTTGAACCCAGGCGGCAGAGGTTACAGTGAGCCGAGATCATGCTGCTGCACTCCAGCCTGGGCGACAATGAGACTGTCTCAAAAAAAAAAAAAAAAAAAGTATTATCCCTTCTTCCTCCAACTTCAGTACACAGTTGCTCCAAGAAGCCATATTATTTCAAGTCTTTATGTCTTTGTTCATGTAATGTCCTCTGTTTACAGTGCTTTTTTCTCCAGTCTAACCTACCTAGGAAATTCTTAATCCTCATTCAAGACTCAAATTAGAGATTACTCCCTGAATAAACCTCTTATCCAAACTCCTTGACCACTTTTTTCTCTTTGACCCGTCTGTATATGGCCACATTTTTATCATATCATCTATAGCATGTCATGATACTTATTTATAGGTCTTATATGTCTCTACTAGAAGGTAAACTTTGTGGTGGTAAGATTAAAATAACACCTAGCACAGCGCCCAGCACAGTGTAATAAGAAAAACTAACATCTATTTTACATTTAGTATGTACTGGGTGGTTCAAAGTGCTTTACATGTTTTATTTTAGATCATCTAATTCTCAAAGATTCCCAACATAAATGTATCATTAATATCACTGTTTGATAGATGAGGAAGTGGAGACACAGGGAGTTGAAGTAATTTGCTTGAGGTTGCTAGTAAGTGGTGACTTCACAATGCAAAACCAGAAAAACTGGCCCCAAATTCCAGTTTTTAAGTACTCTTTCCCTCCATATTGCCTTTCTGAGTAGGCACTTAAAAATATTTGCAAGATGAATTAATGCATTACTTTCCAGGGAGGTTGTCTTTGATTGCCTTCTCCAGCTTCTGAAAATATTAATCCCCTTCTCCTTAGCAAAATGTGCAATCTTTGCACATTTGCAATCACACTTAAATCTTGAGTTTCCAACCCATTTCTGTTTGCTGAAAAACTTTTTTTTCTTCTACCCTTCTTTAATATTTCTATTTTTTGTTTTCCCCCTCTTTCTCTCTTTTCTATTTCTGTGATGTCTTAGAGCATACTTTTGCACTCTGTTGTTTGCTTACCCAGAAGTGGACTGTCCTAGCTTCTTGTTCTGGCTCTCTTTCCTTTCTTCTCCCATCTCATTCTGTGCCTGGGATGCTGACCTCCCTGAACTCCACCAGCAGGTTTTCATGCCCTCTGGTTTCTGGTTGTGTTCCACCAACAGGAGGCACCAGGAAGAAATTAGGGGGTGGAAGGAGAGTGATACCCCAGCAATCCTTGAAATACCCCTGTAAAGTTATTTAGGATGAGTGGGGGACTGGTTGAGTCCCCTGATAAAGGTCACAATCCTATCAGGTGGCCTCATTCACAGTCATTTGACTCCTGAGTTGTGCTAACTACTTCTTCCCCTGCCCCTTCAGGTTTAGGCTTGGTAACAGTTCCTGGCTGTTGTTGCTAAAAGAAGTAACTCTGCCCTTACCTTTGTGATTAGAAATGTATTGAACTATTCAGTTTGAATGCACCATTTCTGTTCTTCTGCGACCCTGACTAATAGACCCCCACAAATTTTTTCAATCTTCCTAACAACATCCTAACTCTGTCTATGCATCTGCTCTTCTGTATCTAGCCCATGTGACTCCGGGGAAGATGATTTCAACTCAGCTCTACAGTGAGATCCTCAATGGTATAGATCAATCATAGAAATCTCTTCTCCCTAGCCGGGCACGGTGGCTCACACCTGTAATCCCAGCACTTTGGGAGGCCAAGGAGGGCAGATCACCTGAGGCCAGGAGTTTGAGACCAGCTTGACCAATATGATGAAACCCCGTCTCTACTAAAAATCCAAAAATTAGCCGGGCGTGGTGGCGTGAGCCTGTAACCCCAGCTACTCGGGAGGCTGAGACAGGAGAATTGCTTGAACCCTGGACGCGGAGGTTGCAGTGAGCCGAGATCACACCACTGCACTCTAACCTGGGCAACAATAGCTAAACTCCATCTAAAAAAAAAAAAAAAAAAAGAAGAAAGAAATCTCTTCTCCTGGCCGGGTGCAGCGACTCATGCCTGTAATCTTAGTACTTTGAGGGGCTGAGGTGGGCGGATTGCCTGAGCTCAGTTCGAGACCAAGCTAGGCAACATGGTGTGAAACCCTGTCTCTACTAAAATCTAAAAAAAAAAAAAAAAAAAAAATTAGCCGGATGTGGTGGCAGGCATCTCTAGTCCCAGCTACTCGGCAGGTTGAGGCAGGAGAATTGCTTGAACCCGGGAGGGAGAAGTTGCAGTGAGCCGAGATGGTACCACTGTACTCCAGCCTGGCGACAGAGCAAGCCTCTGTCTCGAAACGAGCAAACAAAAAAAAAAGGAAAGAAAGAAAAAAGAAATCTCTTCTCCCATGCTAGAAACTAGCTCTGAAAACCAAGCTTAGGACAATCAAGGCAAAATATTTCTCTGGTGTCTGCCATCATGACACATATGATGGGTATGAAGTTTAAGTTTTTCTCAGCCATACTGCATGGAGTTTTATTTTATGGTTGAAGAGCACTTCCCTCCCCTCTCTCTTCTGGTAGATTTGAACAAAGACATGGGTTGTTGTGGTTGTTGCTGGCAGCTATTTTTCAACCATGAGAGGCACTATCCTGAAGACAAAACTAACTCAGGAAAGACCAAGAACATTGCAAGACAAAGCTGGAAATTTGATGATCCCAAACTCGAAGTTTTCCTTACCTCCAGATTTTTGTTCATTCATATATGTGTGTGTGTGTGTGTGTGTGTGTGTATATATACACACATATATATATATATATATATATTTTTTTTTTTTTTTTTGAGATGGAGTTTCACTCCTGTTGCCCAGGCTGGAGTGCAATGGTATGATTTTAGCTCACTGAAACCTCCACCTCCCTGGTTCAAGTGATTCTCCTGCCTCAGCCTCCCAAATAGCTGGGATCATGGGAGCGTGCCATCACATGTGGCGAAGTTTGTATTTTTAGTAGAGACGGGGTTTCACTATGTTGGTCAGGCTGGTCTCGAACTCCTGACCTCAGGTGATCCACCCGCCTCACCCTCCCAAAGTGCTGGGATCACAGGCGTGAGCCAAGCTTGGCCATATTTCCTATATTTTAAGCCCACCTGAGGGAATTCCTGATTCTTGCAGCATATTATTTCCAAACTGCTTTGATTTTGTAATAGCTAACATTTATTAAGTGTTTATTGTTTGACATTCACAGTACAGAGGACAATAAACCACAAGTTAGGTGGTAAAATTAGCCTCATTTTACACATGAGGAAGCTAAGCCTTTGAAAGGTTCATTAATTAGCAGTGGCCACAGAACTAGTAAGTGCTAAAGTTGTAATGCAAACCTGGATCCATCTGACTCTGGCCTTCATCCTTTAGCAGCATGGCCTTCAGTTTGACATTCATTCACTTTTTAGACAACTACGTTATGACTGTACCTTAGTAGCTCACTTCCAAGCAACTGACGCATTGCCAGATTACCTCAGATTTTGGTAACAGAGATAAGGTACACTTTTAGTGGTCAAAGTCATGTTGAGATATGGAGTTCAGTGTTAGGTAGAAGGTAACATTAAGAAATGCATGGTCAAAACTCAGGCAAGGAAAACAATCTTTGAAGGTGAGATTTCTGTTCACCTGAGTGATGACAATGGCAATTTATATAAATCACGGCAAACTCCTTGGGAAAACAATCAGAAATAGTAATGAAATTTTAGGGTCAATGCTTCAAGAAATGATTTGCAGATGAACTTACTTGAGTGAATATGTTAATGTCGTATTTTCAATATAAGTTTTAAATAAAATTTGAGATTATAAAATTCCATTAGAATACCTAGATTAGAATTAGACTAAATTAAATCAAAGTCTCCTATTTTGATCTGACTCTCTGTGACCTTTGTTTCAGCGTAATTTTTAGGTGAACTGAATTCCATTTTCAAATATCTCTGAATTATGCTTTTAAATGTGAAGTTTAGGACTTTATCAGTCTTGTCTTCTCTAAAAACAATTTATATTTGTTCATATATGTAGTTCTCTTGGTTCTGAGGAAATGATTTTTTGGAGTGTTGAAAGGTGAAAAATATTGCCCTGGACCAAGTGTTTGTCTTCCTGAGGCTGCTCTTTGACTGGTGTGACTAAATCAGATGAAGCAGCTTCATGTAGACACTTTGACACAAAGGATTTCAAAGCCAAGACATTTGACAGCATTTCCTCCTAATATGGATGATGTGAGAACAGAAGCATAATGTTTATTAGCAACCCTTACAAAAACAGTAACTAAAACAAAGAGCACAGAAGATGAAAATGCAAGTACTCAGCAATGAGCTCCCATTCTCTTCTGAAATTAGTTCACACATTATAGGTACGCTTCCTTGAATGAATTTCCTTCCTTTTACACTCCCACTTAGCTTTCCTTTAAGTGTCAAATGAAGCGGGTGGTGGAAAATGCAGTGCACCAGTCATTTTGACATTCCTTTGTAAATTAGTCAGGCTTTGATAGTACAGGTCGGTTCTACCACGCAGGGGAGCTTTCAGCTTTGGGAATCTGGCAAAAGTTCAAGAGCAACGTACTGCTTTGAACTCACTTGTTAGCTGTGCAAAATAAACACCATCCACCTTGCAATAAAAAAGCATCAGCAGGAGAAAAAAGAGAACATTCTAAACCCCTCCCTCGAGACTTCAAAACCCTCGCTGGGGTTGCTAAATTAGGATAGGAAAAATAAGGCCTGCTTGTGAAAAGAAAGGAGGGGAAAGGAACCATCTTACAACAAACACACGCAAAAATTACAATCGCTGAGAACTAATTATGTTTTCATGATCACAAATGCATTGAGAGTTTGAAAGCTCACGGACGCATCCTGATGCTGCTATAAAATGTTTCCTGGCTAATTATTTGCCAGTACAACTGTTCACTTCCTGTGGTGGATTTATGCTAAATCCTGTTATTAGTCTTGCTCTGCAATTGCCATTGTCTATGACTAGAAGCAAGGCTGAAAGGCTACAGTCAGCCTTTTATTACACAACATGTGAATGGAGATTTGACCCAATGTCCGACCACTTCCCCCCTTTGGTTTTTATGTGAGCTCGCTGAGCCTTTCCCAATAAATCATTGGGTTCCAATGAACTTTTACTCTTTTTTCTCTCCTTTCAACCCTACTACTTTGTGTGCGTGTGAGTGCACACTTTAAAAATAAGCCACACAATTTCTTTTTCTCTTTAAACAGTAGTTAAGACCTTTTCATCATACACAATTTCTACAGTTCTTGTTATAAAAAATATATGAAACCAGTGTTTGATGCCTTGATTTCATTCAGTGGTAGAAGATGGGAGAGGCAAAAATAAATAAGACCAAAAAAAGTGTGACAGCAATTTACATCTCAGTAAGGAGGTGATCTTAAATAAATGTAATGTGTAAACCGTCATAGTAGCTACAGTATAAACTAAATACTTTCTGTAGAAACCTGACTAGGTTTTTCTAGAATATTTTACGTCGGGAGCATTTTAAGTAAATTTCTTAATAAATACCTTAAAAATAATGTTTCCTCCAGATAAAATTATAAATACTGTTAACTGTCTGAAATGTCTTCTTAAATATAGCTTATACTATTCTAAGTCTCTAAAATACAAATATAATATTCTTTATTTGTGATACTAGATTCAAGAATATAGCCACTATATTTAAAGATAGTCTCAGATTTATATATCAAATTTTAAAGGTTTATAAAAACTATTGGTTTATAAAAGCAAAATAGATTATGACAATGAAAAAATGAGGGTAATAACAAGGACTTATTTTTCTGTTTCTATATATTATATTTTTTCTGTTTCTAATGGTTACATGCACATCTTTGTTATTCACGTTTCTCATATTTATCAAAATTATATTTGTAAACATTTACAGAAATAATCCTTGTGGACTTAAAAATGTTCTCAGAGATCCTTTTCTAACATTTATGTAGATGTGTATTAAAACCTTTGAAAATCTTATTTCAATTGCAAGTATCGTTTGTTCATGAAATTTTGTTTTTAGCAATAAATCCTGTTAGAAACGTTTATCCAAAGATAAATCCAGAGCTCAAATAGGTTCTGCTCAGATTTTTTAAAATTATAAAATACTGCAGACCAGGTGTCCCCAGAACCAGGCCACATACCAGTGATGATCCGTGGCCTGTTAGTAACTGGGCTGCACAGCTGGAGGTGAGTAGTGGGCTAGCAAGCGAACCTTCATCTGTATTTACAGCTGGTCCTCATGGCCTGCATTAGTGTCAGAGCTCTGTCTCCTGTCAGATCAGTGATGGCATTAGATTCTCATAGGAGAGTGAATCCTATTGTGAACTGCTCATGTGAGGGATCTAGATTTTACACTCCTTATGATAATCTAATGCCTGATGATCTGTCAGGGTTTCTCATCACCCCCAGATGGGACCATCTATTTGCAGGAAGACAAGTTCAGGCCTCCCACTGATTCTACATTATGGTGAGTTGCAGAATTATTTCATTATATATTACAATGTAATAATAATAGTAATAAAGTGCGCAATAAATATAATGTGCTTGAACCATCCTAAAACTATTCCCTGCTCCTGCCCCCATTCATGGACAAATTATCTTCCACAAAACCAGTCCCTGTTGCCAAAACTGTGGGGGACCACTGCTGTAGACAAATAAAACAAACATCAGTAGAGAGAGTTAAATAAGTTGCACTACATTTGAAAAAGGAAAAAGGGGTGGATCTATATGCAAGGAAAGATCATTTGTGATCATTTTTGAATGAAAAGATCAAGCAGCAAATAATATGTATAAAATAGTATCATTTAAAAAAAATCTATGCAAGCTCATGTACACACAGAGGTGTGCTGGAGAGCTATGGACCAGCTCATGAGCAGTGGCCATTCCTGAGGATGTGGTAGGTGAGGAGACAGGAACGAGGAAGGTGGTGCAGCCATTTTCATCATTAGGCTTACATAGTTAGGTAGTATTTGCTTTTCTTCCCAAGCATATCATTCATTTAGTATTTTTAAAAATTATAATTAAAGGCAGAGGAGTACAACAAAAAGGTTAAAAAATATATGATCTAAATCTACAAATTTTTGATGTGAGTCTGTGATGCTTGTCAACGAATCCTTTATTTCTTCAATAATATATTGGTTCTTGGTCAGGCACCAAGCTGTGTGCCACTACTTGGTGGTGTGCACCTGTAGTCCCAGGTATAGGGGAGGCTGGAGGATCCCTTGAGCCCAGGACTGGGCAATGTAGCAAAATCTTGTATCTAAAAACTAAAAAATAAAAAAAAAAAAAATACATGGATTCTATTGTATTCGAAACCCGAAAGAGGGTGCTTTCTGAGGGCACTGCATCTCTCTGAGGCATTCTGTGGAAACTGGTCTGCAATGACCTAACTTCTTTTTTTTTTTCTTTATTCTTTTCTTTACTTTTTTCTTTTCTTTTTTTTGAGATGGAGTCTCACTCTATTGCCAGGCTGGAGTGCAGTGGCGTGATCTCGGCTCACTGCAACATCTGCCTCCTGGGTTCAAGTGATTCTCCTGCCTCAGCCTCCTGAGTAGCTGGGACTACAGGCACCTGCCACCATGCCCAGCTAATTTTTGTATTTTTAGTAGAGACGAGGTTTCACCCTGTTGGCCAGGATGGTCTCGATCTTTTGACTTCGTGATCCACCCGCTTCGGTCTCCCAAAGTCCTGGGATTACACACGTGAGCCACCGCACCCGGCCTGTAGGGACCTAACTTCTTATTTCTCTGTAATAAAAAGTGGAAAGAGGTACTGAGAGCATTGGCTGCATCCCACCACAGCAAGAAACCCTCTGAGGGTATGTGAGTGTCTCCTCCACATTCACGATGGTGGTCTAGAGGAAGGCAGAATAACTAGAGGTAAAATCGCCTCATCTCAGGGCCGCCATCAGACATTCCATTACTTCCAGAGCTCCTGACTGTGATGTAGTCTTTCACTCCTACACACACACACACACCACCTAAACATATACACATGCATGCACACCCGTATACATGTTTCCCTTCCATTTCTCTTCCCATGGTGCAAAATTTCTAATCAATGGTCCTTCATTTTCTAGGAAGGCTAAGACCCTATAACATGGAATACTGGAAACAACGCAGGCATCGACTGTGACGCTTGGCACTTTCTTTTCCACACAATCCTCTGGTAGAGGTATAATTATTCTTTCTTTTTTGAGACAGAGCCTCCCTCTGTTGCCAGGCTGGAGTGCAGTGGCGCTATCTTGGCTCACTGCAACCTCTGCCTCGCTGGTTCATGCCATTCTCCTGCCTCAACCTACTGAATAGCTGGGACTACAAACACCTGCCACCACACCCAGACACATTTTTGTATTTTTAATAGAGATGGGGTTTCACAGTGTTAGCCAGGATGGTCTTGACCTCCTGACCTTGTGATCCTCCCACCTCAGCCTCCCAAAGTGCTGGGATTACAGGTGTGAGCCACAGCGCCTGGCCTGGTAGAAGTATTATTATACAGATTTTACACATTTTAAAACTGAAACTTGCCCACTCCAGGGTTCAAAGTAATTTGTAAAATAGTACCTCCTGTAGAGGTTTATGTAAAAAATAAATGCCTACCACATTACCTAGCACATAGTGTTCAATAAATAAGGAATGAAGTAGACATTAATATTACAAATGGCAGTTGCCATAATTTTTTTTTTCTGTAAAATATTTCTGTTTACTTCTGGGGGAAGCATTAGCAAAAAGGTCTGAGGATGTGGTCCTTGTCTTTATTCTGGGCCTGCTATATAGATTGTGTACTATTCCTCATGGTTGCCATCAATTTATTAGTAAGAATGTCAAAATATAATTTTTATTTTCTTTTCTTTGAGACAGAATCTCATTCTGTTGTCCAAGCTGGAGTACAGTGGTGCGGTCATGGCTCACAGCAGCCTCCAACTCCTAGGCACAAGTGATTCTCCCACCTCAGCCTCCCGAGTAGCTGGGAGTACATGCATGTGCCACCATTCCAGCTACTTTATTATTTTTTGTAGAGATAAGGTCTCAATGTGTTGCTGAGGCTGGTCTCAAACTTCTAGGCTCAAGCAATTCTCCTGCCTCTGCCTCCCAAAGTACTGGGATTAGAGGCATGAGCCACTATGCCCTGCCAATGTATAATCTTAGAGTTCATTTTTATGTAAGATCACACACCTGACTCCTGCTAACTGAACCAGGCAGCTTCTTTCCTAATTCCCAGAACCTTGAAAGACTATGACGACTCCCAAATACATCCCCAATTTGGCTCAAAATAGCTACCCTAGAATACTTCCTTGGGGATAAAACATATTCTCTGGAAAATGATAATGAGTGGCAGCAGATAAGCTCATGAACATCATGGTCCAAGTGAGTTCATGAAATTAGCCAGATTTAGGAAGTTGGGAACCAAGGCAAAAAGTAACAGTTTTGTCAAAGCCCATTGCTCAAGTGTGTGGATTTGTGGGGGCAGAAAGGTATGACTGACAGACCTGTCTTGGGACCTGGTTCTAACACTCCCTTGCTAAGTAACCTTGAGTCCACCATTCAACTTCAGTACTTCATCTGGTAAAATGGGAGCAATGCTACCTATCTAATGGTGTTGCTGTGAAGATAAACTGTGAAAAGACTTTTTTAAGCAGAGAAGGTTTGGGGTAAATATTAGTTATTTTTTTGGTCCACTGAACCCAATGCCTCACTCACTACAATTTTTTTACTGAGAAAATATTTACCTGAGAACTAATTATATTCCAGGAACTATATAACTGTCGGGACATAATACTTATAAATGGATGAACGAAAGAGTGACTGGATGCCTTCTAGGAGCCTATGAACTGGTAAAGGAGCCGGATGAGTTAATATATGCTTATGCATTAGTGTAATATGAGCCATAAGAAATCACTTAAATTGGGGGCAGAGAGCATAGACAGAGAGAAATTTATTCAGATGACAAGGCCTTTAAAAATAAAGAAGAGTTATTCAAAAAGTGAAAGGGAAAAAGAGAGGGTCGGAATAAAACTAGAGTGAACCATATGAGCAAAGACACCAAATGAAAAAACAACAACAAAAAAATCCTGATGCTTTGGGGACACTGAGAATGCCTACAGGGGAAACATGCAGGAGTTGCAGGAAATGAGGCTGAAGTAGGCTTGGGTATTACAAGGGTCTTACGTGTCATGTTAAGGACATACGGTTTTAAATGGAAGGCACTGAAAATAGATTATTATATCAGGGAGTGACAAGATTTGTTTAGGATTTTAGAAAGGTCATTTTGTATATTTGGATGGATGGGAGTTCAGTTAATGGAATGAGGGAAGCCAGCCTGATAATTGTGCTTCCAACAGTGACCCAGTTCTGATTTAGTCATTGAACATTTAATAAAACTTTATTGAGTACAATCAGAGTGATTCAGAGATCATTTCCAAGGAAAAATAATAAGATTTTAAAGAAAAAAACGGTGGAAGCAGGGATGGAGAGAGAGGCAGTTACAAAATAGAGAGATAGATAGGTATAAAATAGACAAGAGAAACAGATAATTTACAAGTACTTCAAATGGCCTAATTGTGCTTAATCTATTATGTAAATACAATGCAGGAAATGACATTATTCTTAACAATATGATTTAATTTTACTTCAATTTTTTAGAATACAATTTTCCACTAGAAATAAAAACATATATCAGAAAATAAGCTTATTTAAAATGCAGTGTTAAAATTAGGCTTGATGAAAACAATTTATTCTTGCATGAAACAAATAAGCAAACAAACAAACATGTTCTAACATCCATATGTTCCTTGTATCTACAAACCCTTAATGGAAAAGTTGGCAGAATTAATTTGTTAGAAATTGTTTGTAATTACTTGTATTATTTATTTATATTGAGTTTATCTCCAAGAGTATTAAAGAGTAACTTAAAGTAACTTATATAACACTGTAGCAAAATTATAACAATTATCATCATCATAACAATCAAAAGTTCTTTCTCAACTCATTGCAAATCGCCGTATAATTACGAGACCATTCTTACCCATTGGTTACCAATCTATTGACCTAATTGTTAAAACGAGCCTCGGACCTCCACTGTGCCTCTCACCACGTGATCTTTGCAGACACCGGTTGCCTTCCACCTTCTACCATGAGTGGAAACAGCCTGAGGCCCTAACCAGATGCAAATGTCCAATCTTGAACTTTTCCGGATATCAGAATTGTGAGCCAAATAAATCTTTTTTTCTTCATAAATTACCCAGGCTCAGGTATTCCTTTATAGCTACACAAAACAGACTACAATACATAGCATTTACATGGTATTAGGTATTTGACGCAATCTAGAGAGGATTTAAAGCATATGGTAAGATGTGGGAAGATTATTTGTAAATGCTGTGTCCTTTTATATCAAGAACTTGAGTATCCAGTGACTTTGGTACCCACAGGGGTCCTGGAACAATCCCCTGTGGATACTGAGGGAAGAATTGTTCTTGAATAATAAAAAAATAAATTTTTAATGAATTTTTATTGATCAAATTTTAAATATCATACTAATAATTGAGTATAACTTTTGTGTAACATATATCTACTAATGAGAAGAATACAATTCTTTTGTGGGGATATTTTATTTAATTGGGGTTCAAAATTAGTGTTGCCTATGATCAAAATTGATTGCACATGTTTATCTGTTAATGTTGATTTGTAAAATGTGTATGATATTTTATCTATTTCATCTTGGAAAATGTACTTTTAGGCAGACACATGTTTATTTTTAGCATCTGACTTTAACTGAGCTTATTTATCACTTGGAAATCATTTATATAAGAATTATATTAAGTTTTTTCCTGATACTTGCATTTTAGCATGTGGTTACATCGCAGATTATTAACTTCAAGTTGAGTACTAGGCAGAAGCTACTAAATTATATATTTAAATGGATTTTTTGAACCATAGAAATTTCCTTCATACTTGTACTATGTTTGGAAAATGTTATTGGAACTGCAGTAGGGGGTCAAAACATACATGCACTACGTATTTTTGTAGAAATGAAGATCTTGCTCTTTATTTTAACCTTTGACAGAATGGGACATGTATAAAGTAGCTTAACATTACTGGTGATTTAAACAATGTTAGTTTTTGTCAAAATGTCTTTACTGAAGTATAAACTTCTTATGTAGTGCCATTTGACCTTGCAATGTTAGGGTGTGTTTATTAAGAAACATCCTCAAGTCTGCAGCAAAGGCTAACTTCCAAAGCTATTCGGTTTTTCATAATAGTGCTTGAGGGTGCTTCTTCTTGCAGAAAAAAAGTCAATCTTGGTCCTGGGCTTTACAAAAAAATCACAGTAAAACTTTCTTACTGCGAAACCATCAAATTCCTGGGTGGTAGGGCAAGTCGGAATATTTAGCTCTATTTTTGACCAAATAAAATCATAGAACTCATGACAGTTAGCTCATAAAAGGATATGAAATTTATACTACTAGTTCAAAAGCACATGGTAGATTAATTTATTTTCTGCAAAGCACGTGTTGGTGAATAATATAAAAAATAATTATCAGCTGTAAACACTGTATTTTCACAAACTTTCTAAATTTGTTCAACTAAATGTTTTTCTGCCCCATATGTATATTTTAACACTATCAGTTTTAACATATCTTAGCAGATTTCCTTCCAGATTTTATTGAATTAGTGTTCTCTCATCCTCTTTGAAAATATTCTTGTCCGTAGTTACTACATGCATACATAGAGTCTAATTCTTCCATCACTTTAAACTCAGCATTGTGTCCTTGAATAAGTAACAACCAAGTGGTATCTCTGACATCCATCACTTCATGAAGAGCCAAGGTAAACTATTCAAAATTATTTGCCTTGTATTTTAATTGACCATTGATGCTGCTCTCAATGTCCTCAACTTTTTGAGAAAGTGTTCTCACCCAGAGGCTAATAGTCTTAAGTACATTTATTTTCTCTGGGCACCTTTCTTTGCAATTGTGCCAAACACAATTTAATTACATCACCACTAGTAAACAGGTTTCCTTGCACAACTAACAAATAAAACCTTTTTGGTTTTCAGCTTAATTCTTTATTTTTGTGAAGAAATTCTGCTATATATTTTGTCTTAACTTTCCTAGTTTTCCTCATTGCTGCTCTCCCACAAGTTGGAGATACTGCGATGAGTGCTAGCTCCAGTGATGTTAATTAAGTATATTGTATTCTTTTAGCACAGCTAAAAGTCTTTGCATAATAAACACGATGCTTTGCCATCTAATTTCACTCAACTGTTCCTTAAAGGTGTAACACTCAAAGTCTACTTTTACTTTGTTTTCTTGTTTTGACATGATTTGCACTGGTCATATTTAACTGGACTTTAAAATAAAATGTCACAGGACAATGACATACATGGCACTTGAAAATCTGTTGAGTTGTGACTATGACATTGTTATTAGTACTGTGCTTAACAGCAATGTGAAGTGAATGGGGTACCACTTACAGACTCTGTCACAGCTACTCAGCTCTGCCATTGTAATGGGAAGGCAGCCATAGACAATATGGAAATTAATGAGTGTGGCTGTGCTTCGAGAAATTTCATTTATGTACACTAAAATTTGACTTTTGCATAATTTTTATGTGACACAAAATATTCTTTTGACTTTTAAAAAATTATTTAAAAATGTAAAACCCATTCTTGTTTCACAGGCCATATAAAGGAAGGTGGCAGGCTGAATTTGATCCTGCCAATCCCCAGTTTAGAGTTTTGAAATATGCACATAGATGCTATGTCATCTGTTGAGCATGGTTTGACAAGTTCAAAAATGCCACATTTTCTGTGTGTTAGATGACAAAATCGGAAGCTCTTGTCTCCAACAAGCCTTAATCATCGTGCATTTTATTAAAAAATGGATACTCGGGCCAGGTGTGGTGGCTCATACCTGTAATCCCAGCACTTTGGAGGCCGAGGTGAGCGGATCGTGAGTTCAAGAGATCAAGACCCACCCTGGCAAACATGGTGAAACCCCATCTCTATTAAAAATACAAAAAAATTAGCTGAGCATGGTGGTGCACACCTGTAGTCCCAGCTACTCGGGAGGCTGAGGTAGGAGAGTCGCTTGAACCCCAGAGGCAGAGGTTGCAGTGAGCTGAGATGGCGCCATTGCACTCCAGCCTGGCGACAGAGCGAGACTCCATCTGAAGAAAAAAACCCAATACTCTGTGCCATTAACACATGGCAAGTTTAAACATTGCTAAAAGGTGAGACTAAGTGATTGCCAGGGGCACTTCCAATACCTAGATTCTGTGATTTCATGTGAATTTATTTTTCTTGAATATCTGGTTGAGATTCTGGGGCCAAAATCAATGATACAGGCCAACTAATATGTGGGATATAGAAAGTAAATACTTGTCTCAAAAATTTAAAGAGAAAAAAAGGGGCCGGGCGCGGTGGCCCACGTCTGTAATCCCAGCACTTTGGGAGGCCAAGGCGGGCAGATCACGAGGTCAGCAGATCGAGACCATCCTGGCTAACACAGTGAAACCCCGTCTCTACTAAAAATACAAAAAAATAGCCGGGCGAGGTGGCGGGTGCCTGTAGTCCCAGCTGCTCGGGAAGCTGAGGCAGGAGAATGGCGTGAACCCAGGACGTGGAGCTTGCGTTGAGCCGACATCGTGCCACTGCACTCCAGTCTGGGCGACAGAGTGAGACTCCGTCTCGAAAAAGAAAAAGAGAAAAAAGGAGGTTAGGAGATCGAGACCATCCTGGCTAATACGGTGAAACCCCGTCTCTACTAAAAAAATACAAAAAACTAGCCGGGCGAGGTGGCGGGCCCCTGTAGTCCCAGCTAATGTAGTCCCAGCTACTCGGGAGGCTGAGGCAGGAGAATGGCGTAAACCCGGGAGGCGGAGCTTGCAGTGAGCCGAGATCCGGACACTGCACTCCAGCCTGGGCGACAGAGCAAGACTCCGCCTCAAAAAAAAAAAAAAAAAAAAAAAAAAAAAAAAAAAAAAGAGAGAGAGAGAGAGAGAGAAAAGGTAGACGATATGTACTTTGGATTCCATTACATGTGGTAGGTATTGTATCAGAGTGAAGTAACTATTAGGATACATGAGAGGATTGGGGAGTCCTGGAAATGATGATGAAGAGTACTTCACAGAAGAAAAGGTGATGCCATTCAGATATTTAAAATCACTTCGTCCTAAATTTGGACACAACCACTGCAAACAGAAATATAATACAGTTACATATGTGTCACATCTGTCAACACGCTTTCACATTAATCTTAGGTGGTCGGGTAGAATTAACCTGAGACATGTCTGTTGAGAATTAACAACACCATACAAAATAATAAAAATGGCTCTTCAATTTACTGTCTCCTGAGCTAGAAGAGTATCTGATGTAGTTATCTGGAGACATAATTTATGAGATATAAACTTTATATAACACATTGAAGGTGAATGCATTGTTTGTGATTTGGGAAGACTGTAGATAACTCATTGTTCATTACGAGACTGATGGAGGTATACCAAACTACAAGGCAGCTATTATTGCTCCATTTCACAGAAACATATCTAAATCTTAGAGAGGTTAGGTGACTTGATCAAGTTCATGTCGTAAGAGATGGAGCTTGGATCCAAAACTTCTCTTTCCATTATCTATTATTTTAAAATTCCCTTTGTTGCCAGGCACGGTGGCTCACGCCTGTAATCCTAGCACTTTGGGAGGCCGAGGCGGGCAGATTGCCTGAGCTCAGGAGTTTGAGACCAGCCTGGGCAACACCGTGAAACCCCATCTCTGCTAAAATACAGAAAATTAGCCGGCTGTGGCAGCGTGTGCCTGTAGTCCCAGCTACTCAGCAGCTGAGCTGAGATTGCTCACTGTACTCCGGCCCGGGCGACAGAGTAAGACTCTGTCTCAAAAAAAAAAGAAAAAATTTTTTTCCTTGACCTTTACTTTGGTTTGTGTATATAAAATTCAATTATTTCATTGGATAACAGAGGTTCCATTTTACGGACTTCATTGGACAACAAAGTTTCCATTTTATGTCAAAATGACTTTCATGAGTCATTTTGACATAAAATGATAAATGCCTCGTGCTTTATTCCCTCCATCTCCAACTTCCTCATCCTCCTCCTACCTCCCACGTATTCATTAATGCATTGCATTCAGGAAGGTAAAAGTAGTTTTAACAACATGAACTCCTGAGTCACTATGCCAATCAAATATAATAGCTATATATCAAGTAGAGTTTTCTCTTCTTGGGGTTAGTAATAGAATAAGCCTGGTTCAATGTATATCATTGGTTTATTCATTTTGATTAAGTTTATCGGTTTCTTTCAAGTTTTTTTTGTGCTTAGATTACTACACTACTGAGATTAACTTCTTTTTCTTTTTTTCCCTCTCTTTTTTTTTTGAGACGAGTCTCGCTCTGTCGCCCAGGCTGGAGTGCAGTGACACGATCTCGGCTCACTGCAAGCTCCGCCTCCCAGGTTCACGCCATTCTCCTGCCTCAGCCTCCCCAGCAGCTGGGACTACAGGTGCCCGCCACCACGTCCGGCTAATTTTTTTGTATTTTTTAGTAGAGACGGGGTTTCACCGTGTTAGCCAGGATGGTCTGGATCTCCTGACCTCGTGATCCACCCGCCTCAGCCTCCCAAAGTGCTGGGATTACAGGCGTGAGCCACCACGCCCTGCTGGCTATTGAGATTAATTTCATACTTCAATGTGGTACACAGAATAATGGTTTCCCAAAAGATATCCACATCTTAATCTCTAAAAGTTTTGAGTATGTTTTTGTAGGAGAGAAAAATTAATAAATTCTTCTCACTCAACACAAGGTTCATGGCTGACACCCCTAAAACGAAAGACAAATTAATAAGAGAAAAGTATAAGAAATTTACTTAACAAAATTTTACAGGCTGGGTGCCTGTAATTCCAGCACCTTGGGAGATTGAGGAGGGTGGATCACCTGAGGTCAGGAGTTCCAGACCTTCCTGGTCAACATGGTCAAACCCCATCTCCACTAAAAATACGAAAATTAGCGGGGTATGGTGGTACATCCCTGTAATCCCACCTACTCAAGAGGCTGAGGCAGAAGAATTGCTTGAACCTGGGAGGTGGAGATTGCAGTGAGTGGAGATTGTGCCATTGCACCCCAGCCTGGGCGACCCAAAAAAAAAAAAAAAATTATGGAAATGGGAGCCCTCAGAAAAGAAGACCCCCCAAACTCAGGGAAAACTGTATATTTGTATGCTTAGGTTTGATGAAGATTGAAAAGTCATGTACTTTGGGAGGCCGAGGTGGGTGGATCACCTGAGGTAAGGAGTTTGAGATCAGCCTGGCCAACATGGTGAAGCCCCATCTCTGCTGAAAATACAAAAATTAAGGGCTGGTGGAGGGCACCCGCAATCCCCGCTACTTGGGAGGCTGAGGCAGGAGAATCACTTGAACCTGGGAGGTGGAAGTTGCAGTGAGCCAAGATCGTGCCACTGCACTCCAACCTGGGTGACAAGAGTGAGACTCCATCTCAAAAAAAAAAAAAAAAAAAAAAAGAGAAGTCATGTAGATACACTGGGGGAAATTTACCAAGGCTTCTTTGCTCAGATTCTCCTTGACCTCCAGGTATAGGGCAGGACCCCTCTGGAATGAGGGTCTTATAATCTACTAACAGGAGAAGTAGGTAAAACAGTTCTTTCTATGGCCTCAGGGAAGGTCAGAGAATGACCTTTCTGCTTCTGTAGTTTTCTCAATTTCTTTAAGCTTAAAATACTCAGTATGCCAAAGTGCCATATTTTGGGGTTGCATTTCCTGCACTCAATATTATCTTACACAGGAAGATGCCCTTGATAGATGTGATCAAATTCAAGATCTTGAAATGGGGAGATTATCCTAAATTATCTGGTTGGGACTAATGTCATCAGAGGGGAACTTATAAGAGGGAGGCAGGAAGACGAGCAGCAGATAAGAGATGTGGCAATCAATGGAAGTGGAAGTCGAAGTGATGAATTTTACATATGGAGGGAGGGGCTGCTAGTCGAGGAATGAGGGTGGCCTATGGAAGCTGGAAAGGTGAAGAAACGAATTCTCTCTTGGAACCTTCAGGGGAGATCAGCACTGCCAACACCTTAATTTGGGCCCAGTGACACCTACTTCAGGTTCCTGATCTCCAAAACTGTAAAATAAAAAATTAATGTTTTCAGTCACAAAGTTTGTAGTAATCTGTTACAGTAGCTAATACATTTACCATTCATACGTATGGCACTTGGTAGCATAAGTACCAAGCTAACACATTTACCGTATCCTCTTACAAGCAAATTTCAATGATACTGAGCAATATTGCACCAAAACATTGTAGCTAGTATGCTGTTGTCTCAGACAA
This sequence comes from Chlorocebus sabaeus, assembly GCF_047675955.1. Taxonomy (NCBI): domain Eukaryota; kingdom Metazoa; phylum Chordata; class Mammalia; order Primates; family Cercopithecidae; genus Chlorocebus; species Chlorocebus sabaeus. The sequence goes on along the minus strand of NC_132906.1, from coordinate 62,350,453 downwards.
AATGGTATGTTTTTGGTAATGACTTCAATGAATTTTGGAGTCATATTTCAAATAGAAACTTCAGGAAGCAACAACATCTGATTTTCCTAATTACCACTACTTTGTTGGAGACGAGTGGTTTGTCCTTTTTTCAGATCATGCATGTCTTCAGCATTGTATTTCAACCATCATCCTTGAAGCAGTGATATAGCAGACCCAAGTTAAGTGTTTCCCATGATGAAACTTCTTCCAAGGTTGACATGTACCTCTGAACACAACTTTAAAACCACAGTGTGCCAACCTTTATGTAAAAGATAGTCACATCCCGGCCGGGAGCAGTGGCTCATGCCTATAATCTCAGCACTTTGAGAAGCCAAAGCGGGCAGGAGTTTTGCTGAGGTCAGGAGTTTGAGACCAGCCTGGCCAACATGGTGAAACCCCCTCTCTACTAAAAATACAAAAATTAGCCGGATGTGGTGGCGGGCGCCTGTAGTCCCAGCTACTCGGGAGGCTGAGGCCGGAGAATCGCTTGAACCCGGGAGGCGGAGCTTGCAGTGAGCTGAGATGGCGCCACTGCCCTCCAGCCTGGGCGACAGAGCTAGACTGTATCTCAAAAAAAAAAAAAAAAAAAAAAAAAGTCACATCTGTGGGACAATCTTTAGGAAAATTACAAAGCAAATACAGTGATTTTGATTTCATAATTTTTTAAATAATGGACTATTACAATTATAAAACAAATATGGAATCCCTATATTAGTATGAATATAAAATTTTGAATAATCAGAGTACACTCACATTTTAAATTAAATGGTTTCAACTTGTTTGAAATTATAAGTAGGTTATGTTTAACATTTGAACATCTTACTTCTTAGTTTAGACCTCGTTGCATATCTGGTAAGGATTTTTCTTTTTTCTTTTTCTTTTTTTTGAGATGGAGTCTCACTCTGTTGTCCAGGCTATAGTGCAGTGGCATGATGTCGGCTCACTGCAACCTCAGCCTCCTGGGCTCAAGCAAGTCTCCTGCCTCAGCCTCCTGAGTAGCTGGGATTACAGGCGCCCGCCACCATGTCTGGCTAATTTTTGTATATTTAGTAGAGACGGGGTTTCACCTTATTGGTCAGGCTGGTCTCAAATCCTTGACCTCGTGATCCACCCACCTCAGCCTCCCAAAGTGCTGGGATTACAGGTGTGAGCCACCGCGCCCAGCCTGGTAAGGATTATTCTAAATTCAGTTGTGAAGCAATGAACGAATGTAAAATTTCTATAAAATCATAAAGAAGAGAGCCAGTTTAGTACATAGTACTAATATGATCTAAGATGACATTAATCATTCCTATTGTACATTGAATGGTGGGTAGGTTCTAGGCACACCTAAGTTCAATGCTCACTACTTTTCTCCAATTTTAGAGAAGACACAATGGAGGCAGAGGAAAGTTAAATAATTCATTCAAACTCTTATAGAGAAAACGTGGTGGAGCAAGACTTAGTACATGGAACCTTGATATAGAATGGGTTACCAGCATTTAATGACTAGATGCCTTAGATACTTTTTTTTTTTCAATTTTAATAAAGAAATGCAAGTTAACACTTGAAAATTATTTTTAAAAAATCAGAGTACAAAATGGCATGCAATAAAAATTAATACTTTCCTGACTCATGCTTCTTTCTCATCCCCATATTTACTTCTTAGAATTATTCCTTTTTTGTTTTTTTAAAGACAGGGTCTTACTCTCCTGCCCGGGCTGGAGTGCAGTGGTGTGACCACAGCCCACAGCTCACTGCAGCCTTGACCTCCCTGGGCTCAGTTGATCCTCCCACCTCAGCCTCCTAAATAGCTGGGAGCACAGGCTTGCACCACCATGGCCAGCAAATTTTTCTATTTTTTTTTGTGGAGATGGGGTTTTGCTATGTTGCCCAGGCCTACACTTTCAACTATTGATGTGTTTAGTTTTTCTGGTGGTTACATACATAAATAAAAATAATATGCTTATACCATTATACCTTGTTTGATCAATTTCAGTGTGAAAATGCCTCCCTTTTGTCCCCAACCTTGACTTAATAGTTGAATTGGCGCTGCATTTCAACCTTGAGAAAATTACTTCTCGGCACTTGAAAAGGCTGGACCCAAAGTTTCCTTAGCATCCAGGAAAGCTGATGGAAAATCTCTTGTCTGTCTGCAGTGTGGTCCTTCATCCTTACAGGCGTTTTCCCCTTCTCCCTAGAAGTTTTCAGCACGTCTCTTTAGACTTAATGTGCTGAAAATTTCATGAAGATATATTTTGAATATGGATTTTAAAATTCATTTTTCTCAAGACATGACAGACTTTTTCAACCTAAAGTTGTACATTCAGTACTGGGACATTTTGTTCTAGTGTATCTTCCCCCCCCCTTTTTTTTTAATACCAAATACCAAGACTTCAAGTGTTCTAATATATCTTATACAATTTCCTCTCATCCATTTTCTATTTCCTATCTTTTTGGAACTTCTATTAATTGAATTTTAGCCTTTTTGGAATGATTCTCTATGCTGCATATCTTTTTCTTTCAATGTTTTACTTCATAAAGCATTGTAATTCTTCTATAACTTTATCTTCCACTCATTCTATTGAGTTTTCTTTTAAGTTTGGCAATTTTATTTTTAATTTCTAAGAGCTCATTCTTTTTTCTGCTTCTATTTTCATGACTCTCATGATATAAGCTCTCAAATTTCTTCGAGCATAGTAATTAAAACACTTTTTTTCTGTTCTCTGAATTATGTTTATTTCTTTATCTTGCTTTTTAAAAAAGGCTTTCTTTTTTAAAATACAAGGTAGTACAAGAAAGGGAGAAAATGTTTGCAAACTATGCATTTAACCAAGGTCTGATATCCAACAACTATAAAGAACTTAAACAAATGTACAAGAAAAAAACCAAACAAACAATCCCATTAAAAAGTGGTCAAAGGACATGAACAGACACTTTTCTAAAGAAAACATACATGCGGGCAACAAGCATATGAAAAAAAGGCAAATCAAAACGACAGTAAGATACCATCTCACACCAGTCAGAATAGCTATTAAAGTCAAAAAATAACATGCTGGCAAGGTTACGGAGAAAAGGAACACTTACACACCGTTGGTGGGAGTGTAAATTAGTTCAACTATTGTGGAAAGCAGTATGACCATTCCCCAAATTGCTAAAAACAGACCTATCATTTGACCCAGCAATCCCACCGCTGGGTATACACCCAAAGGAATATAAATTGGGTATATTTATGGTAGCATAAAGGCACATGCACACATGTGTTTATTGCAGCACTGTACAAAGACATGGAATCAACCTAAATGCCCATCAGTGGCAGACTAGATAAAGAAAACGTGGAACAGGAACACCCATGGAATACTATGCAGCCTTAAAAAAGAATGAAATCATGTCCTTTACAGGGACATGGATGGAGCTGGAGGCCACTGTCCCTACCAAACTAATACAGGAACAGAAAACCAAATACTGTGTGTTCTTACTTATAAGTGGGAGCTAAATAATGAGAACTCATGGACACAAACAGGGAAACAACACATATTGAGGCCTTTTGGAGGGTGCAGAGTGGGAGGACAGAGGATCAGGAAAAATAATTCCTACTAGGCTTAGTACTTGGGTGATGAAATAATCTATACAACAAAACTCCGTGACATGAGTTTATATATAACAAACCTGCCTATGTACTCCTGAAACTAAAATTTTTTTTTTTTTTAAGTAATAAATATAAGGTAGTATGGCACAGCTTTCAAGAATGCAGAGTCTGAGACTCAGATTTCTGGATTTCAGTTTCGGCTCTATCATTTATTAACTATGTAGTTTTGGACAAGTAATTTAACTTCTATGTGGTTTAGTTTCCTCAATTATAAAACATTGATAATTATAGTACCTGCTTAGCATATTTTAATCCTAGTAGCATTAAATGAATTAAATATATCAAGACGTTGGCCAGGACTCATGCCTGTAATCCCAGCTCTTTGGGAGTTCAGGCAGATCACCTGAGGTCAGGAGTTCCAGACCAGCCTGTCCAACATGGGAGAACTCTGTCTCTACTAAAAATACAAAAATTAGCCAGGCATGGTGGCGTGTGCCCACAGTCCCGGCTACTTGGGAGGCTGAGACAGGAGAATAGCTTGAACCCGGGGAACGGAGGTTGCAATGAACCGAGATCACGCCGCTGCACTCCAGCCTGGGCAACAAAGTGAGACTCTTTCAAAAAACAAAAAACAACAACAAAATCAAGACATTGAATGAAATCTGCTATATAGGAAGTACTAAGAAATCATAGCTATAATTAATGGTTTTCCACATTGATCTAGTGATTCATGATTAACTGCCCTTAGTGAAAAATGAAGGCTTCCTATATCACAGGTGGTCAGTGTGGATATGGGTACCTGTACTATACATAAGTCAGCTTCCACAGTGATTTCTCCCTGCCTCCCTCCACTCCCCAAAGCGGCTCAGGCTGCCAAGGAGGTATATCAGCTCCAGTGACGGACTTCACCTGCAGAGGACCAGAAAGCAGCTTGGCCCTCCACTGCAGAGTGAGGTGAGTTTATCCTCCTGGTCCATAGTGAAGGATTAGCTTTAAACAGGAAGCTTGCTCGCTGTTTGAAAATAAAGCCCTACGGTGATTAGCCTGGAGATAAATGCTGGGCTGTGGTGTCAGTTTTTCTGCCTGCAGGAGGGGTGGAGGGGGCTGTAGGTGAAAGTTGTCTTAAGCCCCTTGTTTTTGCTTCGTTTCTCACTCCTGCTCTCCTAGTTGTCAACTCTGAGCCCAGAGAGCTACTGCCAAGAGAATGGCCCGCTAAACTTCCTTGTGGGCATTCTCTGGAATGTGGGTTCTTGCCCTTTGTTTCTCTGCAGCTTTCAGCTGCTCCTATCCACCCAGAATTTGTTGAAGTCTCTTGTCTGCTGGTGAATATGCCTACTCCCTCCCTTCCCTTTATTGTTATCGGTTTATTCTTTTTCCCACTTCCTTTGAGTTATTTTAATGTGGTCTGGGGGCAAGGGTTTTGACTTAAGAGACACTTACTTTGTGCTCAGAATAAAATGTTGATCCCTCAATCCCCCTACTCCTCTTGTCTCTTTTAATTTTATATTATGTTTTACAATTATCCTGCAAAGGAAATATCACTATTCCAGTTCTTCATGTGAAAATGAAGAAAAGCTTTAGTGACATGTCTGGATCACATGACTAGTAAGTGATGATACCTGGATTCAAATTCAGATCTTTCTAATAAAAAAATCACAATTTTTTCCCTCTAAGATCCAAGAATAGGTACTCAATATGAGGATAATCATAATAAGTACTTAATATTAAGCATTTAGAAGAAAATCAAAATATTAGTTATACAGATTTTAACACTCTATGGACAAATTACTAAGATTATTATCTGAGGTTTTTAAAACTGTAAGGTCTGGATTTTTTATGCATTGCTGGTAATGGTGTTGGGATTCTATAGTTATGGAACCCATGACAGGGAGGGTTTTGAGTCTTAAGACTGGAACACCTGTGTCATGTTCTCTTCTTTTACCAGTCCCAGGCAGTGTTTATTACCAGTTCAGATATAAGCATATCTGCCACAAAGAGACCTGGACTTTTTATTCTGCTCCAAGGCCCTTTGGATGACAAAGGCCTTCAGCCATGGTCCCCAGAAGCAAATGCAGTATAGATGTAGAACCAGTTAGTTAATCCAAAACCATGCCTCTAGCAGAGGTCTGAATTATAATTTCAGTAAGAGTTACCTTTTCTTGGCCGGGCACAGTAGCTCATGCCTGTAATCCTAGCACTTTGGGAGGCTGAGGTGGGTGGATCACCTGAGGTCAGGACAAGACCAGCCTGGCCAATATGGTGAAATCTGTATGTACTAAAAACACAAAAATTAGCCGGGCTTGGTAGCAAGCACCTGTAATCCCAGTTACCGGGGAGGCTGAGGCTGAGGCAGGAAAATAGTTTGAACCCAGGAGGCGTAGGTTGCAGTGAGCTGAGATCACACCATTGCACTCCAGACTGGGCGACAAGAGTGAAACTCTGTCTCAAAAAAGAAAAAAAAAAAAAATCTTTAGGAGTTTGCAGATAAATCAAACTTGAGAAGAAGAGATATAAATAGTCAGGGAAATAAATAATAGAAGAAAAAAATTCCTAACTAAATTTGAAAATACAATGAACTGATCCAGATTTCTAATAAGACAACCTATTAATACAATGTTAATACTAGTTTCCTGCCCAAAGTCACTGGAATTTTTTCTTATATACAAAAGGGCTTATTTTATTTCTCAGATATAGCACCTAGTTGGTATGCTGAACCAAATAAAATTCTAGTTAATTAATGTGCGACTTTTCTCTCTCTTAGCTGAAATATTTCAGTATCCATTCATTCAATTTATTAAGATTGCTATACTTTTAAAATTTAGATATAGAAATCTGTGTATTCATAAGAAGTAAGAAATGGGGCCCAGCTTTTGTAAAGTCAATGAATGACTACAGTTGAAAGAATACCCATGTATTTTAACAACTAGTGCTGTAGCCAAAACATGTCTGCTTACATTCTTTATTTCTCATAAGTGGAATTTCTTGTAAAAGGTTTTGTTTGTTTTGCTATAGTCAGAGAAAAATGCACACATCGGTGAGTTGGACATGGAATTTTCTGAAAGAATAAAAAGCACATGTTCTGACCATCACCACCTGTCTCAGTCTCAGCTCAGATTTGAACCCAAAGTTTAAAACACTTAAGAGGCATCTAAATGTATCATTGTTGTTTATGATACAGTGGCTTCTGATTCTAAGAAGACAATCAAGGAGCCAGGAGTTGCTAGAAAGCAGTTCATTTACAAAATATAGGACAACCTGGGTATCTTCACTTGCAACATGCATTATAATGGAATCAATATCTCTTATCTTTTGTAATTCTGTATAATTTTATACCTATTTTGGAATGGCTACTTATTATAGGATAAATTGGTGTTGACTTAAATTGTTCAAATACTTGGTATGTGTTCCTACAGTAATATAATCGTGTTCAAAATAAATCCCCATTGTAATTTGTCCATACTCAAGTTGGAAAAATAATCTTTATGTTTGGTTGATTTACTTCTACATTCACTCTATAAGTAAGAATAGGAACTCCCCCACTTCCCTCCAGATTTAGAGCTTAAATGTGTTTCAGATTAACCTCTCAAATATATACAATTCAGTTAACTTGTTTAAAACATATTGATTCCCACTAGGCAGTTCCACCTGGGAGGAACTGATTTCTATCTAAGTATGTAAACTTTTGCTTTTCCCCTGGCCAAACACACACACACACACACACACACACACAGTCACACATACACTCACACAGTGAATGTTTTCACATTGAAACTGAAGATGTAAATGAAGGCCTGCAGTCTCTGTCTGGTTCTAGTTACAAGGTCTGTTTGTTGACATCACAGATGAAGGCCTGCTGTGTCTCTGGCTCTGTCTACTCCATTTCCCCTCTAATTAGGCTTTGCCCTCAATTAAGTTAATGATGCAACTTTTCCTATAGATCATTTGCCCTTTCAATCAATTAACAGAATATGAAGGGTGCATCCCTCCTTGGCTTGGGATTCCTTTGCCCGAGGGCAGACTGTTCCGCTCCCAGAAGTACCACATAAGCAAAAGCAAGATGTTTACTATATCACATATTATCCCTAAGAAAATCAGGCCTAATGGAAGCCTTAACTAAACTGCACTTTATTATTGATTTGTGTCAGGGTAAAGAATTTATCTGAAATACTAGACCAGGTCAAAAATATTAATGGGAGTGTTGTAAATATAAGGCAGTTCAAAACAAATTTAGGGTCAATATTTTAAAAGAGATAATAAAGACTCCTGCAATGTCAAGTGGAATTATGAAACACACACACATACACACATACACACACACACACACACACACACACACACACAGCCTACCTAAATGACCTGAACACATACTTGAGGTTCCTATCATTTGTGGGGGAAATCACAATGGTCTCCCAGACAAGATTATTTTTTATTTCTCAGCCTGTACTCAAAGATTTCAGAATTCATTTAAATGTAATTTGGTTTTAAATAATAAAGATAACCACAATAAGATTATTGTAGAACCCATATGTCATCTGTACCAATATTTGAATGATGCAAAGATCAAGATTTTAAGATAAAGTTAGCTGATGCTTTCTTAAAATGCATGAAGGTTAGGTTAAAAAAGACAAATATGACAGTTTAACATTTTATTGAAAGGCAGGATTGAAATAGATGTAGAATTGCAACAGGATTCTACATGGAATAGAAATACTAACTCTACATAGATCATAAATATCCTGTAGAATATTGTTTTGTTTAACAGGATGTGGCCGTCCTGCTATTTAAACAAAGACGTGTTTTCACATCTTTTTTTTCCCCTATAATAGGTCATATCTCTTCGTGATAAAATAGAACTTGACTTTTCTCCTCCAGCTTTATTAAAGTATAATTGACAAAAATTATATATATTCAAGGTGTGCAATGTGATGTTTTGATATGTGTATACATTGTGAAATGATTTCCATTATGAAGTTAATTAACACATCCATCACCTCACAGGGTTGCCTTTTTTTGTGTGTGTAGTAAGAATGGTTAAGATTTACTCACTTAAGGAATTTCAAGTATTCTGTATATATTATTATAATTTTATTTATTCATTTATTTGAGACAGGGTCTTTGTCTGTCAGCAGGCTGGAGTGCAGTGGTGTTATCATGGCTCACGGCAGCCTCCTCCTCCCAGGCTCAAGTGACCCTCCCACCTCAGCCTTCCAAGTAGCTGGGACCACAGGCATGCACCATCAAATCTGGCTATATTTTTGATTTTTTGTAGAGATGGGGTCTCACTATATTGCCCTGGCATGTCTTGAACACCTGGGCTCAAGCAATCCTTCTGCTTCCACCTCCCAAAGTGCTGGGATTACAGACATGACCCACTGCGCCCAGTCTTGTGTACATTATTATTAAATAGAGTCACCATGCTGTATATTAAGTCTCCCAAACTTATTTATTTTATAACTGCAATTTCTCACACTTTGACCAACATCTCCCCATTTTCTGAATCCCTCAACCCCTGGCAACCACCCTTCTATTCTCTGTTTCTATGAGTTTGACTTTTTTAGATTCCCCATAAAGCACTTGACATTTGATGGAAGATTCAGATAAAAAGAAATACCTCCACTAAAAAGTTGTTAAAATCTTACATTACTAACACAATCTAAGGGAACAAAATTTAGCTGGGCATGGGGTCACACACCTATAGTCCCAGCTACTCAGGAGGCTGAGACAGGAGAATTGCTCAAACCCGGAAGTCGGAAGTTGCAGTGAGGCGAGATTGTGCCACTGGGGTCCAGCCTAGTGACAGAGCAAGATTCCATCGCAAAGAAAAAAAATAAAATTGTGTCATATTTGGATGTTAGCCTGAAGAAAGCAGGGAGTCATGGAAGATTTTAAAGCACTCTGCTTTGAACAAATTGAACAAGCTTAGGTTATGTACACACCATCCCAGGGGTATTTAGCTTTAGATCCTTAAGCATCAGCCATGAGTGAAGACACCAATGGGTTAAATTCATATTGATTCAATCCCAGCATATCCAAACCTTAACTCATGATTTCCCCTCAGAGACAATGTTCATCTTATTTCTAATTTCTCCACTGGTAGCAATGTTCTTGCCACACAGCAAAGAAACAATCACTAACAGAGCACCTATGGGATAAAAGCAGCAGAGTCCACCTATAAAAGGTCCATTTAGACCTAGAGAAGGAGAAGTGATTTAATCTAAGTCACATAGGTAGTAAGGCACAGAAACAGGATTCTAGTCCAGTTAGAAACTACTCTATAGCCATGTTCTTCTATGTAATCGAAGTTAAATGATAATTAATAGAGGTGACAAAAATAGTAACATTCAAGTTACTTTGGGATGTGGCACCAGGTGAAAGCATGAATCAGGATACTGAACAACACCCCAGGAAGAGATGCATGCTTTCCCTCAAGAGGAGAGCAACTCAGGTAAGAAAGAAGAAAAGTTAGGTTCCCAGAAGCCATTCTAGGGAAGGCATGCTCTATCTAGCCTTGGGAGTATGAAGACTGCAGTCCCTGGTACCAAAGGCATAACCCACTGCTGATACAATCAGGCTGATATTCTATAGCCATTTTGTACAATTTAAAAGCTCTTGGGCTAATGAATGAACAATTAATTTGATTACTTTCTTTCCTTCTTTAATGATTTGCAGAGCATTAACTGGAGGTAAGTAGCTGACGCACAATTCAGATGTATAAGCATCCAGAATTCATTGATGGTATTTTAAAAATAACCCCCATCTGCATGTCTGTGGGCCACAATCTGTTTCATCCTTGTTCCTCCGTGAGCATCATTTCACTTGAAACTTCATCTGGCCTTTCTCAAATTGCTGAACTGTTTCTGAGACAAGACTGGCTCCACTTCAATTGAGTGGATGTGGAGCACTGGCACACTAAAATTTTAAACACACACAATACTACTTCCCCATTCACACTGAATTTAGCTGATGGCAATCATGATTTCCCCTCTGAGACAAGGATAGCAAAGCAATAGATCAATGAAAGATTTGGGAGCCAAAAATACGTTGCCCTATTCAAGCAACTTCTTTTCCTTCCTGTGAATAGTTGCCTTCCTCACTCTTCCTTTGGGTAGTCTTTCAAACAGAAGACAGTTAAGTTAGCTTCCATGGTTGTTTGGTTGATCCCTTGCTATGAAGAATCAGGACAATGTCGTCTCCATAATAATCTTTAATTTGCACCATTTTTCTGTTTCTTTTTTTCAGCAGTACCTTTGGCCCACGGTGTTCTTATCTTACAGAATACACAATTAGCCAGTGAAAAACTCACAACTAGTCTATCTAGTGGAGAAAAATTCTTGTGGTAAATATCAGAAATAGTTGAAGTAAGTGTAAAGCATACATCTCAACTTATGCAAATAAATTGATGATGTCGAAAACATTGATCAATTTAGAGAAGTCCACATCTTCTCATTTTCCTAACTCACCTTTGATATTACTATTTTTTTGTGCTACTTTACTTTTCATTTACAAACTTCTCAATATATTGTTTTTCTAGTGGTCCACTTCACTCTAGGGCTACTACCCTCAATAAGGGTAGTTAACGCTAACACTAAAACTCTTTACTTTCTCTCTCTTTTCTCAAGGTTCACATTTTTTATCTTCTGAAGGTCCCAAACAGGTCTTCTCATCTCTTCCTCCCCTATGGAGGGCTTTTAATCTTCCTTTGTGATCCAACACCTGTCCCTACATCATGCTTCTCAGTCATTCCACTTATTTATTTTTTTACATGAAATATTTTTTAATGGTTGTAATGATATATTTTGCATGTAAAATCAGAAAGCTTAAATATAAACCGGAATTATTTCACTAAAAATGCTAGCTGAAAGAAAATGTATATAATTTTCAACTTAAAAAAAAATCAGCAAGAGTTGGAGCAGCTGAGTTGGTTCTGGGGGTGTACTGACTTTATGCTGCAGGAAACCCCAGGCTGAGAGCAAGGACTGGGTGATGTCAACACATCTGAAACTTCCCAGAGTTATTTTTGACCAATATTCCTAAAACCGATGTCAGTGTATTCAAATCCTCTAAGAACATAAAAAAGTTGGTTTCAATATTGAAGGTAATTAAGAAAAGTTCAATACACATATACTTTAAATCACTTTTGCCAACCCCCCATGGGGTGGCATTGTTAAAATTTTACAGATGAAAACAAATTAAGATTCAGAGAGGTAAACAAATTCCATAAGGTCACACATGACTAAGTAGTACAGTCAGATGCAGACCCAGGTGTTTTGGTTGAAAGTCCAAATACCACAGGGTGTCTCAGAGAGACAAAGTAGGTCTGAAGGTTGCAACTGCCTCTCCCCCAACCCCAGTCATCATTCTGGGACAGCAAAATTACACAGGGCTATTTGTTTCTATAACAGAGTATTCTCCACTTCGGTATTTCAGAATCTTTTTTTTTTTTTTTGAGACAGAATCTCGCTCTGTGGTCACCCAGCCTGGAGTGCAGTGGTGCGATCTCGGCTCACTGCAAGCTCCGCCTCCCGGGTTCCCGCCATTCTCCTGCCTCAGCCTCCCAGTAGCTGGGACTACAGGCGCCCGCCACCACACCCGGCTAATTTTGTGTATTTTTAGTAGAGACGAGGTTTCACCGTGTTAGCCAGGATGGTCTCAATCTCCTGACCTCGTGATCCGCCCGCCTTGGCCTCCCAAAGTGTTGGGATTACAGGCGTGAGCCACTGCGCCCGGCCCTAGTATTTCAGAGTCTTTTGTGCAATTTTAGATGATCAGTTTGCCCATCCTAGAAACAACGCATCCCATGGTTTCTGAGAAATAGGAACTGAATGGTCTCAGACAAAATCAGATAACAGAGACTGCTTAATCACTAAACTTAATTTTATCCTCAACTCCAAGTCATGGCTTTGCCCTGAGACTAACTGCTTCTCATGTGGGGAGAGTGAAAAATAAAAGGTGTGTGTGTGTTGGTGGTGGGGAGGGGAGGTTTAGCACTCTAGCACCAAGAGCTATAATATATTGCCACACAGAATATAACTTTCTTTTTGTTTTTTTGTTTTGAAATGGAGTTTCACTCTTGTTGCCTAGGCTGGAGTGCAATAGTGTGATCTCAGCTCACTACAATCTTCACCTCCCAGGTTCAAGCGATTCTCCTGCCTCAGCCTCCAGAGTAGCTGGGATTACAGGCGCCCCCCACCATGCCTGGCTACTTTTTGTATTTTTTAGTAGAGACGGGGTTTCACCATGTTGGCCGTGCTAGTCTCGAACTCCCAACCTCAGGCGATCCACCTGCCTCAGTCTCCCAAAGTACTGGGATTACAGGCATGAGCCACCGCGCCCAGCCTAGAATAGAACTTTTAACTGTTTTCTGGATGGTTAAGCTGGGCAAAAATGAGTAGCAGTTACAGAAGCATGTAACAGAGCACATAATTTGCACTGTGAGTTTTTTGTGTTTGTTTATGTGCATACTTTCTAGTCATTAGAAAACCTTCAGAGCCATTTGTTACTCTTGCAGCAAGGCTATAAGCTCTTCACATTGCTGACTACGTTGTTCTCATTCAAAGCAGTGATGTGTTTTTTCTGTTCCACCTATATCTATTATCTGTTACATGCACATTTAGATCATGCCTTACATATACATGTATATGTGTGTTTACATATGTATACATACCACATATATATAGTATACATAGATATAAATCTATGTAAGATACGAATGTAAAGAATATTTTATGCTGGACACAGTGACTCATGCCTGTAATTCCAGTACTTTGGGAGGCCAAGGCGGGAGTATCACTTGAAGTCAGGAGTTTAAGATCAGCCTGGCCAATGTGATGAAACCTCATCTCTACCAAAAATTAAAAAAAAAATTGCTGGGCAAGGTGGCACATTCCTTCAATCCCAGCTACTCGGGAGGCTGAGGCAGGAGAATCACCTGAACTTCGGAGGCAAAGGTCGCAGTGAGCTGAGATTGCAAGATTGCACTGCAGTCTGAGTGACAGAGTGAGACCCTGGTGCACACACACACACACACACACCAAGAATATTTTAACAAATACTCTAAAACTTACAAAATATTCAAATGAGTGCCGCTCTCTACAGAGGAGTTTGATGTCTTGGGAAGCCACATAAGCCATTATGACTATAACACTATAATTCCCACTATTTAGAATTCCTCTTTTGGAATTTCTTTCAGAACCCTTGTAATTTCAGTGAAAACAAGAGTAATATACAAAGTGAATCAATTAGGCAAATTAGCATAGTACTCTTTTGGTAGTGCTTGTTGATTGGGAACAGCATGGCACAGGGGGTGTGCAGTCATTAAGGAGAGCAATGAGTGTTCATGCCTTATAAACTGGCTCTAAATTACAAGTTTAACAATACAATTGACTTCCTAAAGATTAAATCGTCATCAATACTATCCAAGTAGAGGTAAGAGAACTGCCAGAGTTACGTCTGCAGTTCTTACATTTTGCTCCATTGCTGGGTTCCTATATCCAATTATTTGACAACTCCACATGGAAGATGGCCAAAACCAAATCCTTGATTTTTCCACCTTAGATTTCTCTCACCATCTTTCTCATCTCAGGAAATTGTAGCACATTCTACCAAAGACGCAGAGGTCCATCATGATTCATCTCTTTTCCTCATCCTTTTTGTTTTTTTGAGACGAAGTCTCGCTCTTGTTGCCCAGGCTGCAGTGGAGTAGCGCAATCTTGGCTCACTGTAACCTCCACCTCCTGGGTTCAAGTGATTCTCCTGCCTTAGCTTCCCGACTAGCTGGGATTACAGGCACCCACCACCACACCCAGCTATTTTTTGTATTTTTAGTAGAGATGGGGTTTCCCCATGTTGGCCAGGCTGGTCATGAATTCCTGACCTCAAGTGATCCGCCCGCCTCAGCCTCCCAAAGTGCTGGAATTACAGGCCTGAGCCACCGCGTCCGGCTTTCATCTTTCTAGTTGAAATCAACCAGCAAATCCTATCAACTATGTCTGTAACATATATTCTGAATTAGTACATTCTCCCTAATTAAAGCCACCTGTGGCCACTTGTGACTCTTGCCTGAATTTTTTACATGAACAGCTTTTGTGTTTGTTTTGTTTTGTTTTGTTTTGTTTGTTTGAGACGGAGTCTTGCTCTGTCACCCAGGCTGGAGTGCAGTGGCATGATCTTGGCTCACCGCAGTCTCTGCCTGCTGGGTTCAAGCTATTCTCCTGCCTCAGCCTCCTGAGTAGCTGGGATTACAGGGCCCGCCACCACACTTGACTAATTTTTGTATTTTTAGTAGGGACAGGGTTTCACCATGTTGGCCAGGCTGGTCTCGAACTCCTAACCTTGTGATCCACCCACCTCGGCCTCCCAAAGTGTTGGGATTACAGGCATGAGCCACCACACCTGGCCTTCCTGTGGTCTTTTTCACATGTCACCTGAAACCCTCAAAGTTAGGTCTTAACTGAAATGTCACCTCTTTAGAGAATCCTTCTGTAGTGGGTTGAAATGGTGGTCCTCAAAAAGATACGTCTACATCCTAATGCCTGGAACCTGTGAATATGACCTTATTTTCAAAAGGAGTCTTTGCTAATGTAATTAAGAATATTAAGATGACCCTAGATTACACAGGTGGGCTTTAAATCCAATAACAAGTGTCTTTATGAGACACACAGAGAAGAGACACAGATTGAGGAGAAGGCCATGTGAAGATAGAGGCAGAGATTGAAGTCAGGCTGCCACAAATTGAGAAATGCATTAAGCAACCAGAAACTGGAAGAGACAAGAAAGGGGTCTCCCTCAGAGCCTTTGGAGGGAGCACAAGCCTGCTTACATCTTGATTGTGGATGTCTGGCCTCCAGGACAGTGAAAGGATATTTTTATGTTGTTTTAGGTTACCATGTATGTGAAATTTTTTGTGTGGCAGTCCTAGGAAACTAACACACCTTCCCTGACCATCCAATCTAAAGTAGTCATGCAGTTACCATCACCATTTTATTTTCTTCATGACACATCGCTACTTGATTCTTTTGTCTATTCTCTTGTTTATTTTTTTCTCTCTCACTTAGAATGTAAAACATTCTGTCACTTAGAATTTTAAGAGAGCAACTGTAGTATTTTTATCTTCACTGTCATTATTTTTACAGCCTATTCCCATGTCTGAAATACAGTAGGTATACAATAAATATTTGTGGAATAGATGAACAAATCACATCCTATGAATCATTTGGGAGGCTGGACTAAATATTGCTAAGATATTTTCTAATCCAAGATGTTTATGATTTCATAATTTTGCTATTTCAAGATGACTTTTTTGAACATAAAATTAGAGACCATTGGTAGAGGAATTACAGATTAAAAGCACAGTTTTAAGAAGAACGACGTGGCAGAATATACTATGCGAATTATAGAAGCAAGGAATGGTAAAGAATTTTACTACTTAGGAGGGAAATAATCTAATTGAGAGTGATGAAAGGCTATACCAGGAACGCTGTAAGAACTGTGAAGAAGAGAAAAACATGAGAAACATACACATATTAATTATAAAGTGAAACCAAATTTCAACAGGACAAAATGGGTGTATAACAAGGTTAATATGACAGGAGACTTTCACTTATCAGCTCAGGAAGATTTTTTATTTTAAATTGTGAATTTAAGCTTACAAAACTGCATCACAAACACATGGATGAATGTTCATATTCATCATAAATAAAGGTTCTTTTTAAAATTATATCCCCTTTTGAGTGATTAATGATGAGTACATGCAAATGTTGAATGTATCAAGCTGATTATAAAATAAATATTTCCGAGGGTGTCTTCTGTGAATCAATGAGTTACATCAGCTCTCTTAGTTTAATACGTTCTAAGTGGAGGCCAGAATATAAGTCATACATTTATCAAAGTTTCAATGGCTATTTAAGAAAAGCAGTAGAAATCCAGGAAATTATAATTTACACCAAGTGCACAAGGATCCAGCTTATTCTGTAGGGGTGGATTTTCTTGATAAATAGAAATTTAAATATATTTAAAAGACTCCCTTTGGAAGAAAGGTGTCATTCATTTTTATATTTATGAAAGATAAAATCTGTCGATTATATGATACAGAGAACACTTTTCTCTTTTTTTTTCCTGGAGACAGTGTCATTCTGTTATCCAGGATGGAGTTCAGTGGCTCGATCTCAGCTCACTGCAACCTCCACCTCCCGGGTTCAAGTGATTCTCCTGCCTCAGCCTCCCTAGTAGCTGGGATTACAGGCACGTGCCTCCATGCCCAGCTAATTTTTCTTGTATTTTTAGTAGAGACGGGGTTTTGCCATGTTGCCCAGGCTGGTCTCGAACCCCTGAGCTCAAGTGATCCACCCGCCTCTGCCTCCCAAAGTCGTTACAGGCTCATTACAGGCATGAGCCACTGTGCCCAGCCCAGAGAATGCATTTCTTTTTACAGACAGTCTCTTATATATATGTAAAGGAAATAAACTTCTATTAAAACAATATTTTCTAAATTTAATTCTACTATATCAATCCATGTAATAATAAAAGCAAATGAATACCCTAGGATGAGAGGCAGAAAAAGATAGGCAATCCCGTTAATCAAAGACAGAAGTAACAAAGAGACTTCTCCAGCTAAAAGAGAAATTGTTGTATGGTTTAATTACATAGTTCAAATACAGAAAGAACTACCAAGTCAGAAGTTTCTATTGTGGTGTTCTAGTTGTGTTTCCCCCCCCGTCCCACTTACCTTTAAGTATTTAAGTGATGAATCATACATTTTACAGAGATAATTTGAGTAATGCAAGGTTTTAAGCTTAACTGTTGAAAGCTATATTGTTTTTTTTTTTTTCAAAGTTTTTGTAAATGATACCCTTCTACTTGACAAAATCAGAAGTTTAAGATGTACAAACAAGTCAGATGGTGTCACTCTATTGGTAAAGGAGTAAGTCTTATGAATGAATTACGGAACTTGGGACAGACTCTGATGTTACGTTTCTTCTCTAAAAGGGCAGTTTTAAAGCCTCTAAGAGAAGATTATGAAGTTTGGAACCAAGATGGCAGCAGACACAAGGAAGGCTGCAGATGCTTTGAACGTGTCTACTGGAGGAATATGCTATGTTGTGTTAAGTTAAGGTCTATCAGGGGCATTTGGCTACAAAGTGAGAATTTCTATATTTGCACTTCACACTTGTACGTGAACTTGCATCTGAGACTAAACTTGAACTGATGGAGGAAAGGGTGAGTAGTAGTGAGAATGGTATGTCAGATACAGATTGAAAAAACTTGTCCTACTCATACCTTCATCTGAGAAATATGTCCAAACTAACAGGCTGTGCTCTCCAAAATTCCAGTATTTGGTCACACATGACCTTACTTCTCTGTCCACCTCTGGCTATGGCTAATTCGGATCTAAGAATAGCTTGTACATGGCTCACCTGGAGTTCAAATCTGTATCCTCCCTCTAAAGACAGGCTTTTAGCATGAAGTTGTACAGGAAGAGAAACAAAGATTAAACAAACTGGTTGGTGGGCAGAGGGGAATGGAGTTGATAGACGAAGAAAAACACCAAAGGCCGGGGCGTGGTGGCTCATGCCTATAATCCCAGTACTTTGGGAGGCCGAGGCGGGTGGATCACGAGGTAAGGAGTTCGAGACCAACTTGGCCAATATGATGAAACTCTGTCTCTACTAAAAATACAAAAATTATCCGGGCATGGCGGCATTCACCTGTAGTCCTAGTTACTTGGGAGGCTGAGGCAGAAGAATCGCTTGAACCCGGGAGGTGGATGTTGCAGTGAGTCAAGATTGCACCACTGCACTCTCCAGCTTGGGTGACAAAGTGAGACTCTGTCTCAAAAAAAAAAAAAAAGAAAGAAAAGAAAAGAAAGAAGGGGAGGAGAGGGGAGGGGAGGGGAGGGGAGGGGAGGGAAGGGAAGGGAAGGGAAGGGAAGGGAAGGGAAGGGAAGGGAAGGGAAGGCAAGGGAAGGGAAGGGAAGGGAAGGGAAGGGAAGGGAAGGGAAGGGAAGGGAAGGGAAGGGAAAAGAAAAAGAACACCATGAAAGAAAGACACAGAGAGGATCAGGAAGCTGGGCCATAAAACTCACTTGGTGACATTTTTTTTCTGAGGCCTTATTAAGCTTTCTCAGCATTCTCTGCTAGTCTGTTCTCTCAATAAACTCCCTGACAGTGAGGTGACCAACTCTCCCCATCTGCCTGGGACTACCCAGTTTTATCATTGAAAGTCCTGCGCAGGAAACAACATTATCATCACAGACAGCTTTGGGTATCAGGGACTAGATAATCAAAATCCACAAATATTTCTCAGGCAATCAACAGTAAAGCTAACCGATTTACAATGGAATAAAGAAAGCCTGGGATATAAGTGACAAAAAAATGTATCATATGACTTGTCTCGGAAAAGAAATAAAGGTCTGGGGAAACAAAGATACAAACTCAGCCAATGTTTGAGGGGACTAGTGAATGAACAATGCTGACAGTAACTGCTTTACCTGCGGTCAGTAGGGGCAAATGACTCACTGAAGAGGCCATTTTTGTCTTCAGGGCCAGGACTAAAGAACAGAGACATGCTTTGTGGGGTTAGCAGGGGATACTGCTCAGGCGGAGATGTAGTCATTATTTTAGAGTGATACCTAATAGAAATTAGGCTTAGAACCTTGAGTTCATAGCCAATGCCAATTGTGAAGAATCTGTGAAAGGAAGAAAAATGTTGTTTTTGCATGCAAACATGAGTTAGGGCAAAGTTGATTAGAATTAGTTGCAGATTTTTCCCTCCAGAGGAAGAGAAGAAAGGTTCAAAAGGTAAAATAGAAATCATGTTAAGTCCACATGAATTGCCTTGAAATTGAGTGATGGGGGTGAAATGAGAGCATGATGTGGCTTTTGTGAAAATTAAACATTATCTTACTGATATGACTCATAGGATGAGAGAGAATATCTTAACCTTGGAGAGGAAGGTATTCTATCAGGTTGGTGCCTGCATTTGATCACCTTTAGTGTGACCCAGGGTGACAGGAAGTAGCTGTTTCAGGATGATCTCAAATCAAGTGAAGACGTTTAAAGTATGAGCCCATTTGGGGCTAAATGATAGCAACCATTTCTTGCCAAATGAACCCCATGAGTGGAGGAGATGAGAGGAGATAGAAGTTAAAATTGAACCAAAAAACGGGAAAGGAATATAGCAAAAACAGTTGGTTATAACCTTGATTTTAATATGAACACTAGCTGTCTTAGCCAATGGAAGTAGTAATTTAGGAAACATTTCTTTACAAATTTATAAATGAGGGAAGAACAGAAGACATAAATGAGAGATTGCAAATTTGCAATTTATGCACCAAAAATGGGTAGGCATATTCTGTTGGCCTAAAGTAGATTTATAATATCAGAAAACGTTGCCAACCTGGTTGCTTTAAGAAAAAATACAAATCCTGGCTTCTCTTTAAAAAGGCAGACCTGGCGGCCAGGCGTGGTGGCTCAAGCCTGTAATCCCAGCACTTTGGGAGGCTGAGGCGGGTGCATTACCTGAGGTCAGGAGTTCAAGATCAACCTGGCCAACTTGGCAAAACCTAGCTCTACTAAAAAATACAAAAAAAAAAAAAAAAAAAAAAGTCTGATTTGGCATTGCCATATGTTTATAATGAACTGGAATTGAGTAGACCTTTTATAAAAAATTTTTATTTGTTTGTTTTACTTATTTTGTTAGAGAGAAGGTCTTGCTCTGTGGCTCAGGCTGACCTCGAACTCATAATTACATAATTATTAGATTATAAGTTTAATTCCCAATATATCCATTTACTTTGCTTTATAGAGAGTAAGCTATTTTTACCAAGTAGGAGTCTTACTTTGGTTAACAGTATTACTCTATTAAATATGGATTAGAACACTTCAATATTTCAGATTTAAAAAATTGAAAGCCTAGAGATTTTTTGACCTGAAATGAGATATGGCTTTATACTATTCAAGCAATTATTATATACAGACCAGTCATTCAACTTGTGGTTATTTTGACCATCAGTTTCTCTTCTTAATCTACTAAGTCTCATTACAGGTGCAAAACTCCTCTGAAATGTTGTGTTTTATCCAAAAATTAATTTAAAACTTGAAGTCATTCTTTTATACAATATGTTTAACAGTTAGTTCAAAATATAATGTTGGAATAACTTGAGTCTTTCTCCTCAAGAGCAAAATATATGGCTGCTCTAGGTGGTTTCTTCACTTTGGTAGTTCATGGTAGCTCACAGTGTTCCTCCTGGAATGATGAATGTAAAATACTTAGCATAGTGATGAGGAGATTATTCAATAAATGTTAGCAGTTCACTAATGCAATAAAGTATGTAATTATAACAAATTTGATTAGTGGTTCATTTGAAATGAAAGTTTGATCAACACTGATTCCTTTCTTTCTGTTTCTGTACTTCATCTCTATGAATATTTAGCAAGGATTTCTACTGAATGTTTGTGGTAATAAAAAAGTGTGCCATCAGTTTTAATAAAGACACACCCACTTCAATTACTATGTGTTACAACACTTCCAGTATCATTACTTGTGACAAATTGCAATTATACTTGAAATCCAAAGCATAATCCAGTTCAGAGAGACACATGGAAGTGACCCTTGAGCTTTATTTTGTTAAGTTAAAGTTAAAACATTGCTTTTATTTCATCATGTCTACAAACATCCCTGGAGTCAGAAACACCATTTTTGCAAGAGGTGAGTTGTAGTTTAAATAAAGCATTCAAACAGTCATTAAAATAAGTTCAATATTTATTATTCTGTTACTTTGATTTTAGTATATTTCTAATGTCTATATCTGTCCATCAACCTATACTTCCCTCCTGAAATATGTTGGTTATGCTTACCATATTTATCCAACAAAATATGGAAAGTTATGTAAAACAGTGTCTTTTATTCTGGGCCATCTTGCCCAGGAAATTTGACTCCTCAATGAAATATAGGAAGGGCCTGCTTAAAGGGGCCTAAGGATATCTTACAAGCTTCTGCTTGAGTGGTAACATTTACTAGGGGAAGTAAAGAATTTATTTTTCAGCTGAAACTCTGAGAAAAATTTCAGGTATAAGAGGAAGATATAATTATGTGGTTTGGAATTTGGCCAGGGCCCCGGAATTCATACCTCTTCACTTTTAAGATGTGTCACAGACTCTTTAATTACCCCAAGTGGATCAAGACCTCTGTTTTCTGTCTATCCCATCAAAAAGATATCACACATTGTTACACATTTGTCTAATGCCTCTATGAAATTTAAATTTTACTGAGAAGTATGCAGAAATCGTCTTAATCTCTCCTACTGAATTTTGTTTTTTGAAATCCTGATGTACACATGGCAAGGTGGGAGCCATCGTTTTATAAGAGAATGACTGCTGGTGCCCATGGGGCTCTCAGGCAAAAGCCTGAGGTCTACCTACTAGGAATCAGACTGGCTGGCTGTAACGTTGAACTTAGCTGCTTACCAGCTGTAAAATAGGACACGTGTCAGTTAACTTTGACCTTAACTTGAGCAGCAGTTTCCTTATCTGTAAAACAATCAATAAATATTTATCATTTAAATATTCTATAAATGAGATGGTGTTCAAGAAATTCTTAGCCTCATACTTGGAACACAGCAAACAGTCAGTAGATGTAAGTATGATTATTATTCTAAGGCTTTCTCTAGGTCTTCAACATGACGCATAGTAGGCTAAGCCATGTGGAGAGGTGGTAGGAGTTCAGCTAACAAGTAATATAAATTACAGTCTGGCTTTGAAGAGCTTTGTACATCAAGCCAAGAAGTTGAGATTTTTATCCTGTACACAAAAGAGAAGGAATCATTGAAGGGTTTTAATCAGGGGAATGACAGGGTGACATTTGTGTCTTAGAAATAGGACTCTGGTTTCAGGGTGGAGGAGAGACTTGGAAGAAGAAAGGCTGCAAAGAGTCTCAAATATACTGCCAACTTGCCTGTCTCCTCAGAATATGAACCTAATTTACTCTCAGTTATTGAATTGTCCTGCAATGCTTCCATGCCCTGGAATTATAATTGAAAGTTATAATTGTCTTTTGAGAGACATAGT
The DNA here is from genome assembly GCF_047675955.1 of Chlorocebus sabaeus. NCBI lineage: Eukaryota > Metazoa > Chordata > Mammalia > Primates > Cercopithecidae > Chlorocebus > Chlorocebus sabaeus. The sequence continues at coordinate 62,327,803 of NC_132906.1, read as the reverse complement.
AGACTTTTTGTCTTTATACAAAATGACCCTAAACTTCTATTCCTTTTTTTTCCTGGATCTTTCCCCCTAAGGCACTATTTCCCTCTAAGGCACTATTTCTACTTATTTGTTAGTTTTTAGTGTTGTGAGCACAACAGATAGCCAAACATTTTAGGAGTGTGTCTAAAACTAGAATAAATAGACCTTCAGTTTCCTCTTCGCTTGGTTGATAGAAATCGGATTTCAATACAAAAGCATCTCCACTTACTAACTTTCAACTTATGAATTCTTATAGGCATAACACATTGAGGGCAAAAGTGCTACAACTGTGAACATCACCAGTTGTGTGTAAACAGTCACTTAAATACTTTCACTGGGATGTGGGAAAGATGGAACAATGTCACTATTTCCATAAATTGAGGAACTGCTCTGAATACCAGAGACTAAGCATCTTATCTTTGTCCTGCCTCTGAGTCACGTTGCCTTTCTAACAATGGCTGGCTCTTCATCCCTATATGCAAAGTAGAAACAGATAACACCAATAACTTATTTATAGCAAAACATCATGTATTTCCTGAAAATATGCATGAAATTATATTGGAGGTTAGCATTGAAGCATTGCCTCATGAAAATATTAAAGTCAGGCTAGTGGGGTTCCATGGTTCATGCCTGTAATTCTAACACTTTGGGAAGCCAAAGTGGGAGGACTGCTTGAGCCCAGAGTTTGAGACCAGCCTGGGCAAGATGGCGAGACCTCATCTTTACAAATTTTTTTTTTTTTGTTTTGTTTTTAACAAACAACCTGCTCTGTCGCCCAGGTTGGAGTGCAGTGGTACAATCTCGACTCACAGCCACCTCCACCTCCTGGGTTCAAGTGATTCTCTTGCCTCAGCCTCCCTAGTAGCTGGGACCACAGGCATGTGCCACTACACCCAGCAAATTCTTCTATTTTTAGTAGAGACGGGGTTTCACCATGATGTCCAGGCCGGTGAAACTTCTGACCTCAACTGATCCACCTGCCTCGGCCTCCCAAAGTGCTGGGATTACAGGAGTGAGCCACTACAGCTGGCCTGCAAAATTAAAAAAATAAAAATAAAAAAATTAGCTGATGCCGTAACATGTGCCTGTAGTCTCAACTACTTGGGAGGTTGAGGTGGGACAGTCACTTAAGCCCAGAAGTTTGAGGCTGCAGTGAGCCATGATTGCCCTACCACACTTCAGCCTGGGTAACAAAACAAGAACCCATCTCTTAAAGAAAGAAAGAAAGAAAGAAAGAAAGAAAGAAAGAAAGAAAGAAAGAAAGAAAGAAAGAAAGAAAGAAAGAAAGAAAGAAAGAAAGAAAGAAAGAAAGAAAGAAAGAAAGAAAGAAAGAAAGAAAGAAAGAAAGAAAGAAAGAAAGAAAGAGAAAACTCAGGTCATCAAATTAGCTGGCCTAATGTAATCAGTGTGGCTTACAGGGCAAGGAATCAACCTTAATCCTGTTACTAATAAGGAAAATGGGATAAAAACGGAAGTACTCATAGCCAAGGTGTAACTCAAGGGTTGAGAAATAAAGTCCAGATGTTTGATTAAGGTCATGGGACAGGAAGAGAGAGACATGCACAGAAGGGGCAAATTACAATATCTAGTATCTTCAGAGTCAAGGGAAGCAGATAGACAAGAAATAGGGCCAAACATTGGTGGCTTGAAGTCCAAGGGAGCAGTAAGGAACCTAGAGAAAAACATAGGACTGAAGTAGGAAAAAGATCTTCAGAGAACAAATTTGAGGTGCCAGAACCCAGAAAGATCCCTGTAACTGAGGCCAGTTTCTGTTTCATTCTCATAGTCTCTGTGCTTGCTGTGGTGGCAGGAACTGATGAGAGTACACCTCACTTGGGCATTACTAGTGTCACTGGTACAATTTTACTGTCTTTACAGGGGTGGGAGATAACGAGCGGTAGCTCTTTTTTGAGCATCAGCTTTGACGCTGAGGGACCAGCTGTGGAGAGGGGAAGTATATGATCATGACTGGGGGAGGCGGTCCCAGGGGCAGGGTTGGAGTAGAATCCAGAAGCCCTGAGCACTTAGGAGAGACACTAAATCTGCAAGAGAAGTGCAAGAGCACCAAAGTCAATTTACAATTTTTCACAATTTTACCTAAAATATGTCCCTAGTTATAGAACTATATTAATGGACTTATTAAATCCTCCATTATTAAGCTCCCAATAAAGAAGTACACTCCCAAGCCCCATAGATCTCCTCAAAACACACCTTCTTAAAAGTCTCAGTGATGAATGTAAGTGTCATTAGTAATAAAATCAAGGCTGTGTTCTGTGAAAGCCTATACTTGGAAATGGATATTTGGTGTTTTCAACAATCTTGTATAGTTTCTCACAAGTCATGCATCAATAATGCATTAATAGTGCTTTAGAATAGCTCCAAAATCTGTTACCACTAAAAATAGTTGTCTGTCTTGAATAGATGTCTAATTTTGAAAGGAAATGGTTCATTTTCAAATATGAGACAGCTGTAAAAAATTATATATATGAACACATTTATGTACAGTACAGACTCTTCAAAATAGTCCTCAATGGAGAAGAAATATCAATCTATTCTTCAAAGACTTTATACAACAGTTCTGAGGTATAGAAATAAAATATAAAATGTATTTATTTGATCATTTTTACTTTGAGAGTCTGTTACATTCAATATAACCAGTATTTTAGCTAGTTATAGAATTGTGATTCTATATATGAGAAGCAAAGATGAATTAACGGTACTTGATTCTTTCATTGAAAGAATTTAGTACAATTTAATGGAATTCATGCCTAATATTTCAAAAACGAATTGTCCTGCTTACAAAACAATCTCGTACATAACTGACCTTTCTCCATCCCACCTTCTGTTTCTCCTCTTTTCTCCCTTCCTCCCTCCTTTCCTTCCTTCCTCTTTTCTTTTTCTTTACTTCTCTTTCTTTCCCCCCTTTCCTTCCTTCTGCCCTCCCTCCCATCCTCCCTCCCTCTTTCCCTTCCTCCTCGCTGTCTCTTTTTCTTTTCTTTTCTATCTTCTCGTCTTTTCTTTCTTTCTTTCCCACCAGAAATGTTGTTATCCAGCAAAGAACCAATAGAAAATAAGTAGCTAAAAATAACTCATCCAATAACTATTCATTCCTTGGATTCCTAAAATGACATGAAGTGCTGTAATAGGGGCATGTGCAACTGTAGCATAGACACAGACCCTGCCATCATTATTTATAGGTTAGTGTAGATCCAGACAAGGAGAGAGGTCATACTTGGGGTTAGGAGGACTTTCCTGAGGAAGTGATATCTAAGTGGAGACCTGTGCATAAACAGGAGTCACTGCTTTGTGTTGGAATGTGGGGTGAGACAAAGGAATAAAAGGTGTTCGCGGCAGAGGGAATATGTATAGAAACCCAGAAGAAAGAAGGAGCCTGGAGAATATTGAAGAATCTCATAGTCGGAGCTTTGGAGGTGGCTGGAGGAGTGGTGATCTGCATGTGGCATAGTGGCGGGGGATAAGGTAGAAAGGTTTTCTAATAAATGCTATAGGGTTTGGGCTTTATCCTAAGAAAAGTGAAAATAGAGAAGCTCATGAATACATATATTTAATTATGTCCAGGTTACCTAAATATCCGGGATGCTGCTTACCCTCTGTTGAAGTGCATCCTTATGAAAACTAAGACTAACTTAACAGCAGGACATGAGGAAGCATCCAGTTCATAGACAAAAAGCTATATAAGCCAGTTTTTAAAATTTGTTTTTGCTACCAGTGGGTAAAATAATGTTACAATACTCAAATTCAGACTCAACAGACTTTAGACATCTTTTGGAATCAAAATGTACGCTATTTAAACCCTGAATTATATAATATTTGAAATTACATAAAACTTCCCCAGGCAGGGGTTCTGGAAACCCTTAAGACCTCTGTGCATGCTTCAGCCATTTCTGCCAAAAGAAACTCTCTGATTAAAGGGAACCAGGCCACAAGGTACAGGAAATGAGGAGCCCTGGAAGGAGACGTGCAAGTTTGCACAGACACATCTGCCCAGGGCCTACAAGTAACAGGAATGATGCAAAGATTAAATAATACATTTTACTTTTTGCTTTTTATTAAATTTTCACAGGACTCTCTCTTTTTTTTTTTTTTGTTGAGACAGAGTCTTGTCTGTCTGCAAGTTCCACCTCCCAGGTTGTCTCCACCTTGTCTCACTGCAAGTTCCACCTCCCAGGTTCACGCCATTCTCCTGGCTCAGCCTCCCGATTAGCTGGGACTACAGGCACCAGCCACCATGCCCGGCTAATTTTTATGTATTTTTAGTAGAAATGGGGTTTCACCGTGTTAGCCAGGATGGTCTCAATCTCCTGACCTCGTGATCTGCCTGCCTCGGCCTCCCAAAGTGCTGGGATTACAGGCGTGAGCCACCGCGCCGGGCCAGGACTCTGTGTTTTTAAGAGCAACCTAATGTAGTGACACTTGACTCTCCTAAAATGAAGAGAAAATTACGTCCATTCCCCTGTGGATACCACGGTTAAGAGCGATGGTTTTTAGCTTTTTCTGGGTGTATGAAACATTTTGAAAAATCATTGATTTTCAAAAATAATTGACCAGGCGCAGTGGCTCACGCCTGTAATCCCAGCCCTTTAGGAGGCCGAGGCAGACGGATCACGAGGTCAGGAGTTGGAGACCAGCTTGGTCAATATGGTGAAACCCCGTCTCTGCTAAAAATACAAAAACTAGCCAGGCATGGTGGCGCATGCCTGTAGTCCCATTTACTCGGGAGGCTGAGGCAGAAGAATCGCTTGAACCCAGGAGGCGGAGGTTGCAGTGAACCGAGATCAGGCCATTGCGTTGCAGCCTGAGCGAGCAAGTAAGACTCTGTCTCAAAAAAACAAAAGAAAAGAAAAGAAAAATCATTGACTATTCACCCTTGACCTCTGAATATGTAAATATAAAACTGCAGTCATATGCATACTACATTCTGCCTAGACTTTCAGAAGATGCACAGATTCCCATGGTTCATCTACGAACCCAGATAAATACTATAATAGTAACCTCGATGGAATATTTACCATATGCCAAACACTCAACTAAGCACTATACATGTCTTATCCCATTCCATTCTCTTAATAATTGTATGATAGGATTACTACTATCTCCATTTTAAAGATAAGCAAACTGAGGCTTATAGGAGTAAGGTTACATGCCTAATGTTGCACAGGTAGAATGGTGCAGTGATCATTAAAACCCAGGCAAGGTGTGTCCCCAGCCCAAGCTCTTGATCACTGCCCAGGCCCCTAGTCATATTTGCACTTGAACAATATAGGATGATATGGAAATAAAACTACACTCAGAGCCAAGATGCACAGTTCTCATTCTGATTGTGTTCTTCAATGTCAAAACAAGATAAAAGTTTCCAAGCCATATTAAGGAATAAGAAAATGCATAGAAGGAAAGCAATGTTAAAATAATTCATAATCAGTGACCCAGGGATATATGTTAACATTGCAAAGTTTATTAAAAGATTGCTACGTGCTGAAAACTAGTCTTAAGGTTTTACATGCATTATCTCACTAGAGCCTCATACTGTGTTGTGAGAGTATCACACTTTTATCTATATTTTACAAGGTAGAACATAGGCTTAGGGTGAACAAGTAACTAATTTAAAATTATGTAGTAAATTATTATGTAGTGAAGTTGGATATTATAGTTTAATCTGTTTTATGGCAAACTTATGCTCTTAATCTATTTGCTGTATTGTTTCATTTCCCAATACACCTTTCCAGGTATTTATTTCTAGGCATATATACCTATACATAAGTGAATATTTTCAAGATAGGGTATTCTGGACATATAATTTTATTATCTGTGCTTTTACTAAGCAATATATTGAAAACATCTTTCCATATTGTTACCGGGGGTCCTTGCTCCCAGAGCTCCCTAGATGGTGGCAGGCCGCTTCCAAGATGGTGGCAAGCCTCGCGTTCTCTGACCTGGGGTTCTTGGCCTCACGAATTCCAAGGAATGGAATCTTGGACCATGCCTTGAGTGTTGTAGCTCTATTAGAAGCCGTGGGTCACAGAAGAGAACCGTGGAACCCAATGACTAGTGTTCAGCTCAATTAGGACCAACCCGGACACTTAGCTGTGCAGGAACAATGGCAAGTCTTTAGCCCGATCCCTAGAGGCAATGGGCGCCTCGCTGAATCAGGAGCACAGCAGACACCATGCAGGATCCAGAGGGATGGAAGTCAGCCGCGAGTCTGCCACTGTGGCAAACAGCGGTGGACAGCAAGCGGAAGCTCAGCTCAAGCCATAACAAACACGGACCAGAAGAGAGTGCAGTTGCAAGATTTAACAGAATGAAAACAGAGCTCCCATACAAAGGGAGGGGACCCAAAGAGGGTAGGCCTTGCCAGCTCGAATGCCTGGGTTTATATCCTGATCATTGCTCTTTTTTACCTCCTGTTGTTGCCTAATTAGCATTTTAGTGAGCTCTCTTTACTACCTGATTGCTCAGGTGTGACCTAAGCTGCAAGCCCGGTATTTAAAGGTGGATGCGGTCATCTTCCAGCTGGGCTTAGGGATTCTTAGTCGGCCTAGGAAATCCAGCTAGTCCTGTCTCTCAATATCAAATATACATTAGTCGCAAATATGTTTGTATGAACCACTCTTTAATGGCTGTGTAGTATTCCAATAAATGGATCATCATCATTTGTGGACTACTACTTTAAGTTTAAATATTTGTGTTGGTTCCAATTTTTCCCATCACTTGCTTCTAGATAAAATTCTTACTCCCTCTTATTTTAAATGGGAATAATAGCATTGCTCCATCTATCACAGGATTAGCATGGGAACTGAATCAAATAACACTTAAGAGTAAGTCCAATGAGGAAAAGTAATATATTATGATCACTTCTCCTTTGGGGAAGGAAGAAGTATGCCTCAGTAGGACAAAAATAAAATAGTCATTTTGTGCATACAGAAGAAATAATAACAGTGAGACATTTCTCCACTTTCTACTGCATCAGTTGTTAGTTATATAGTTTACTATCCAAAATAAATATGTGTAAGAAATTACCATTTTGTTTAAAAATGAGACAGACTGCTAAAAACACTATTTATTGACTTAATCATAGATTGTGAGATTATAAGTGTTATCCATGTACCCTTAGAGCTGCTTGGGAGGGAGACTGAAAATAAAAGAGAAGAGTTGTCACTTTATTATGCAAATATCAATGTAACAAATAAATGGTTCAGGTCAGTTTACAGATTACAGGTGGTGGCTCACGCCACCATGCCCAGCCACATTTGGCTAATTTTTGTGTCTTTAGTAGAGATGGGGGTTCATCATATTGGTCAGGCTGGTCTCCAACTCCTGACCTCAGGTGATCCACCCGCCTCGGCCTTCCAAAGTGCCGCATTACAGGTGTAAGCCACCGCGCCGGGTCTATTTAATGTAAGTTTTATGTAACACAGGCACTACCGTCATAAGGGAATGAAGTCCTGAAGAAATGGGTAAACCCTTTATTTTTAATGCTAGGTTTGATTTTTTAAAAGTAGGTAGTCATGTAGAAATATGATTGGATAATAAAATATGAGCTAATGTAAATAAACTAGGGGAAAACTTAGCAAGCCCCTTTTGTTCAGAATCTTCCCTGCATTCTTGTGCCTTCAGAAAGAAGGATATTCTTTACTTGGGCTAGGAAGGATACTTCTCAGATGAGGTTAAGACCCACTTCAGGTGAGAAGGGTGGAGGAAGGTAACCTTCCTGCTTCTGTGCTTTTTCCAGATGCCAGCATCCCATATCTGGAAGTGGCATGTCTTGAACACTATCAGAAGAAAGGAATGAAGACAGAGGAGAGAGAGAGAGCAGCGAGAAAGAGACTAAGAGACTGAGAGGCTGAGAGAGAGAGAGAGAGAGAGAGAGAGAGAGAGAGAGAGAGAGGTGAAAGACAGAAAGTACCATGAAAACAGAAACAATTTATAAATGGTCAGAAAATGCTCAGACTCAGAAATACGGAATAGATTTAGTTTTTAGTAAATGCATGACGGATGTAGTTTTCAGTTTAAAAATGAGAATACTTCCATTAAGTATATATATATTATTTAATTAATTAATTAATTTATTTTTGAGACGGAGTCTTTTTGAGACTACTCTGTCACCCAGCCTGGAGTGCGGTGGCACGATCTTGACTCACTGCCATCTCCACCTCACGGGTTCAAGCAATTCTCTCTGCCTCAGCCTGCTGAGTAGCTGGGATTACAGGTGCTTGCCGCCATGCCTGGCTAATTTTTGTGCTGTTTAGCAGATACGGAGTTTCACGCTGTTGTCCAAGCTGGTCTTGAACTCCTGACCTCAGGTGATCCACCTGCCTCGGCCTCCCAAAGTGTTGCGATTACAGGTGTGAACCACTGTGCCTGGCCAGTATATTTGTTTCATTTCAAATTAATTTAGATGAAGTGAAAATTTGAGTTCCTCTTTCTAAGCCCAGAATTATCTCTCTGGCTCTTTTCAGACAAACTCATACTGGGATGCCTATTATTTCGTAAAATTCACCACGGACAGAATCAAACTCATCTCCTTTTCTTTTAATTGAATGCTTAAGATTCCCCATTTTCATTAAAAGTATCTACACTACTCTGCTTTGTCTTTGATTCCTCCTATCATCCTCCACTTCCAACTAGAGAACATGTTTATTAGTCCTTCTGCTAAACAATCTTGTGTTCTATCACAGTATTTCTTAATTAATCCTATGACAATTCTACACACTAAGACTTTATCTGTATTTCCATGAAGGTAAGAAAAGTGTAATTTGTCCAAGGTCATATAACCATTATATGACAGATCCAGTAGGTGAATCTAATTCTACTTGAGAGTAAAGCTTACATTGTTTTGCAACATGATGGCTTCTCAACTTCCAAAAGATCCCCAGGAACCATTTCAGTCCTCAGTGATCTCTAACTTCTCCAAATTTTATAGCACTTACTATCTGTGGAACTCATACATTCAAGTATATAATTCATCACAATGTATTTTGCTATATTATGTGAATGCCTTATATACCAAACCAAATGGAAAATTCCTGAAAGGCAGAGATTATATCTTGCATTTTATTTTGCTTCATAGCCTATAAATGGAAATGTACATAGAGTTGCCTGTCAAATTCTAATTCCAACTTAGAATCATAGATTTTATATCTATCTGGAAGGGCCATCTAGTCAATTGGGATTGACTGTCTCTCCTGCCATGTAGGGTGTTATAGATGATTTCCATTTTATAACTAGGTACATGGAGACTTGAAAAACTATATGACTTGTCTAGAATCTCCCTGGTAGGAGACCAGAAGTCAAGTTTTCTGATTTTGGGGGTGAAGAAATGAAGTAAAAACTGATGAAGCTTTAAAAAATACATTCTAAAGAAAAGGATAAAAATATTTGGCAGAGTAATTTTTTTTCCTAATAATTCTGCTCTCACATATTTTAAATAAGGACAAGTTATATCACTTTACTCCTAGAAAATAAGTTCTTTCATTGAAGTCTACAATATTTCCCAGATTTGTGAATTAACAAGACCGATGAGCTGCATCTGTTTTCAGATGTAGACAACATATGAAGAGCAAATCGCAAAATACTTCATAAATGCATGCAAGTGTCCTTAAAGAAAATGCTGGTAAGCAAAGGACGGCCCAAGCCATGTGCCTGAGAACAGAGGACAGGGGCTAAGTAATTCACATGAAAGAGAAGCAAGCTTCAGCCTGGGGCTGCCAGGTCATAAGGAGGGGAAAGGAGAGACAAAAGAAAATCAGACAAGTAAGAAAGAAAAAAATGAAATGTGAGACAGACCATAAGGAAAAAAAAAATGTGTGTATAAATTGGTCCAAGGTTACATAGCCATTATATGACACAGCCAGTATCTAAATTAAGTTCTACCTGTCAATCAATTGACAAGTATTATCAAATATAAGTCAATCAATATTATATATATTATATATAAATACATATATAAATATATTTATATTTTAAAATAGTTTATAGTTACATATTTATAATATATTTACATTTACACATTTTTATATGTTTAAATATATAAATATGTATTTATAAAATATGTGTATACATATAAAGAAAAGAAAAAAAAACAAGAGAAACAAGAGGAAGGAAGAAGCCTAGAGCTCACCACAACAAACAAGAGGCAGAAGAGGAAATGGTAACAATTTTTAAAGTTCGCAGAAGAAAACATACCTACTTTTAATCAGATCCTCTCCATTTTCCCTTTCAGCAATGTTCCATTTGGCTGGGCAGCTCCCTAACTGATTGCATATGCCATCTCCTCTGTAACTTTCCTTAAATTATCCCTGGTTTGAATATCTTTTGGAAACTTTCAGTAAATGAAAACATTTTTTTTTCCTCCTTTTTGTTAATTTCTTCTATAACCTTAAAATTTAAGAATTTTTAAAACTCCTTTTCATTGCAAATAAATAGCTTATAGCTTATATTGTGTATAAATATTTGATGGTTATTAAATTTATTCAATGGAGATTGTTGACCACTTACTGTATATGAGCCTTGTTTTCAGTGCTGTGTTCCTGCCTGCTCTCAGTCAAGTGGCTAATAAACACCTTTACACAAACTATCAAGTAGCACTGTAAAAAAAAGTAAGTAAACTATTTTACAAATAGTTTCAGACCTACAGAAAAGTTGAAAACATAGTACCTGGACAAAGAGTTCCTGTATACCCTTCATTCCGTTTCCCCTATTGTTAACCTTTTATGTTACTATAATATATTTATTACTACTAAGGAATCAGATATGTGTTCATTACTGTTAACTAAACTCCATACTTCATTGCATTTCATGAGTTTTTTCCTAATGTCTGTTTTTCTGCTTCAGGATACTACATTACATTTAATCGTGTCTCCTCAGGTTCCTCTTGGCTCTGATAGTTTCTTTCTTTATTTGTAATGACTTTTGACTTTTTTTTAAATTTTTTGAAACGGAGTCTTGCTCCTGTCGCCCATGCTGGAGTGCAGTCATGCAATCTCAGCTCACTGCAACCTCCGCCTCCTGGGATCAAGTGATTCTCCTGCCTCAGCCATCTGAGTAGCTGAGACTACAGGCGCACCCCACCGTGCTCAGCTAATTTTTGTATTTTTACTAGAAACAAGGTTTAACCATGTTGGCCAGACTGGTCTTGAACTCAAGTGATCGGCCTGTCTCAGCGTCTCAAAGTGCCAGGATTACAGGAGTGAGCCAACGCACCTGACATTTTTTAGGAGTATTGGGGAGGTGTTTGTAGAACGTCCTTCAATGAGTATTTGTCCAGTGTTTTATCATAAACTGAGGTTATTGAGTTCTGAAGATAATGTCATGGAAGTAATGTGCCCTTCTCACAACGGTATATCACAGGGTGTTATGAGCTAGATGTTTGTGTCCCCTCAAAATTCATGTTGAAATCCTAACACCCAATGTGACAGAATTAGGAGGTGGGACCTTTGGGAGGGGATTAGCTCATGAGGATGGAGCCCTCATGAATGGGATTAGTGCCCTTATAAGAGGGGCTCCAGAGAGCTCTTTACCCCTTTTTCTGCCATTGTGCAGTCTGCAGTCTGGAAGAGAAGCCTCAGCAGAACCTGACTGTGCTGGCACCATGATTTCAGATTTCCAGCCTCCAGAATTGTGAGAAATAAATGTTTGTGTTTTAAGCCGCCTAGTCTATGGTGATTTGTTATAGCAGCCCAAACTAAGACAGAGGATATGGTATCAAACTGCTGAATCACTGGTGATGTTAATCTTGATTAGTTGGTTAAGGTAATGTTTGTCAGTGTTCTCCACTGTAAAGTCACTATTTTTCCCTTTCCATATTCTATTTACTGAATGATTCATGAGTCCAACACATACTCAAGGGAGTGGGATAAGGAGTAATGAAGCTCCATCTCTGGGAGGAGGGCGTATCTACATATATATTATTTGGAATTCTTCTGTAAGGAAGATAGGTCTCTTCCATTTATTGATTTAATCAGTTTTTTGTAGAATTGATGTATGTTTATTTATATTTTGGGCTAGACATCCATTATTATGTTATTGTCACTCCAACTGTTACAGCTTTGGAGACTGGGGGCTCTTCTAAGTTGGCTCCTGTGTTCTTTGACATGTCCTCTTATTTTTTGAGCAGTTCCTTACTTTTGGGTACCACACAATGCCCGAGGTTTACCGTGTTTATTTCCTACCATAGCCCTATAATAAATTACTTTTCCAATGAGCCCTGGTTCACTGTATTGGACAATTGTATTAGAAATTGAGTGAATTGGCTGGGTGAGGTGGCTCATGCCTATAATCCCAGCACTTTGGGAGGCTGAGGTGGGTGGATCACTTGAGGTCAGGAGTTCGAGACCAGCCTGGCCAACATGCCAAAACCCCTTCTCTACTAAAAATACAAAAAATTAGCCAGGTGTGGTGGTGGGCTCCTGTAATCCCAGCAACTTAGGAGGCTGAGGCAGGGAGAATTGCTTGAACCCAGGAGGCAGAGGTTGCGGTGAGCCAGGATTGCACCATTGCACTCCAGCCAGGGCAACAAGAACAAAACTCCATCTCAAAAACAACAAAGACAAAAAAATTGAGTTAATTAGTCTTCACTATAACATTGTAAAGTTTCTGGTTTTGCCTCTGAAAGAATTCTTCCCCCAAGGAGCAAACTGTCTTGCACAGAAAGGAATATATTTTTCTACCATAAAATTCTCTTAAGACAGCTAAAGGACTTTTTTAAAGAGTGGTCAGAGAACTAACGGGCTTTTGATTAGACATTCAATGGGAACAATGTTTATTATCTGAACAATTTAGAAAGATTAATGGGAAAATCATTATTAAAATATTCTTATCAACAAAGCAACTCTTGAAAACTCAAACCAAAGCTGTGTCTCCCAGATTACTACAACCTCAACCATCATTGAGCTTCTAAATCTTTTTTTTTTTTTTTTTTGAGGTGGAGTTTCACTCTTGTTGCCCAGGCTACAGTGCAATGTCACGATCTCGGCTCACCACAACCTCTGCCTCCTGGGTCCAAGAGATTCTCCTGCCTCAGCCTCCCAAGTAGCTGGGGTTACAGGCATGTGCCACCATGCCTGGCTAATTTTGTATTTTTAGTAGAGACGGGGTTTCTCCATGTTGGTCAGGCTGCTCTCAAACTCCTGACCTCAGGTGATCTGCCTGCCTCAGCCTCCCAAAGTGCCAGGATTACAGGTGTGAACCACCATGCCCGGCCTCTTCCGAATGTTTTAATGGAATAAAAAACCATGCAAATGTGGAAAACAGGTATCTATTAGTTGCTTTTCATTTATAAATAATCTTTATTAAATTAATCAATATTTTAAATTTTGGAATAATGATTATAGCTTCCACTTATTGAGAACTACTCACTCTGCTGACTGCATACTTATTCTCTCATTTAATAATGCTCAAGAGATAGGATTTGATATGTACTATATTTATATTCCAAGAAGCCAAGACTATGTGCAAAAACCAAAACAAAAACAAAAACTTCACCTTTGTCTCATTCTAAATAAATTAAAAGCAGAAGGCCAATATTAGATTTTAATCTTGCTCTTTTTTTATAATTAGTTATATTTAAGAAACAAAAGGTAGGTAAAAGCTTGGAACAAAATACAGCTGTGGCACAGTGCTTAAAAAGGGTCAAGCCCTACTCTTTCATCTTCTGATGAAAAAGCTGGAGTTCACCAATCTGGCAGCTTTCTCACATCACACTGCTGGTTAATGGCAGAAGTGAGACTGGAACTTAAGGCTTTCAGTTCCCAGTTCAATGTACTTCCTCTAATCCTGTTCTCTGAGTCAATGTTTTGAGTCAATACCATATTGGAGTATAACTTGAAACTATCAGAATACAAGTGCAGAGCAAGGGAAGATAAGAACCCTAAAAATGCTGCATGCAGATTGACTCCAACTCCTGGCTGTGAGAAGAAACGCCTGTAACATCAATTTACACAGCATTGCCACAATCAATGTGCGATGACTCTCTTCCTCCCTCCCCTCCTCTGCCCTCCCTCCCTTCCTTCCTTCTTGTCTTCCTGCCTTCCTTTTTTCCTTCCTTTTTCCTTTGTTCCTCTCCTTTCTTCCTTTTATTTCTTTTTTTTTCTTTCGTTCCTCTTTTATTTTTCTTCTTTCCCCCTTTTTAGTTTTTGCTGGGAGTCAGGGACAGAACAATAAAGAGCAGACTAAATTCTCAAGGAAGGCTGGCAACTATTGCTCTCCCTTGCTATTTCTGCTGTAAGGGTGTGTGTGTGTGTGTGTGTGTGTGTGTGTGTGTGTGTGTGAGTGAGACAGAGAGAGAGTGAGAGAGAAACAGAGAGACAGAGATAGAGCAAACTGAGGTGAAGGGCTAGGTTTTTTGTTTTTTAATATTTAATCCATTATGAATTGGTATTGTTTTAAATACAAAGGAATTTTGTTGCTAGAAAAATGAAATAATGTGAAAAATAAGAGACTAGAAAATAAAATATTTGATATCTTATTAGATTTAAAAGACATAAATTACTGTAAGTTTGCTATAAAAATTTCCAAAGGCTCTGGGTTTCTGTATTTCCCTTATTTCTGTATAAACAGTGAAAATCAGTTCCCACGTTGGCATCAAGACGGAGGCAATGCTTTGTGTTGTGTCATTCTCAGCAGCAGCACAAACCATATTCACCGTTACACATGGTTTGCCTTCAGATTACAGTCTTACCCCCACCCCACCCCAAACCAATTAAATTAGAATCTTTAGGAATGGGGTCTAAATCTGGTTGTTGTTTGTTGGTTTGTCTGTTTTTATCAAATCTCCAACTGATTCTAATGTGCCACCTTATAAGGACATGCTGTCAGGACAGGAGGTCTGGAAAATGCCCCTTGCAGGCTCCTACCCTAAGTAAGCCCTCCAGTGGTACCTCCAATGATTGGAGATGAATTTTAGTGTTTTTTGAGACTGAGTCTCTCTCTCTTTCACCCAGGCTGGAGTACGGTGGCGCGATCTTGGCTCACGGCAACCTCCGCCTCCCAGGTTCAAGCAATTCTTGGGCCTCAGCCTGCAGAGTAGCTGGGATTACAGGCACCCACCACCACTCTTGGCTAAGTTTTGTATTTTTAGTAGAGGTAGGGTTTCACCATGTTGGCCAGGCTGGTCTCAAACTCCTGACCTCAGGTGATCTGCCCGCCTTGGCCTTGCAAAGTGCTGGGATTACAGGCGTGAGCCACCGCGCCCAGCCTGGAGATGAATTTTCTTTAGTGAAGCAGGACCTGCGGGCTCCTGCCATTTCTTAGATTCTCACTAAATACATGGCCCTTTATTCTAGATAAACTTAACACACACGAGGAAGTAGATATTAGGGTACTATTTGATAGCTGGGGTGAATAGAGAGGTAGGATATAAAAATGATGACCTTTTAAATACTACTCCCTATTATAGTTGTCAGGATCATTTAAATAATAAACACATCTGAATCCCATTTTATTTAAAGTCAAACCAAAATGATGTCTAATTCCCATAATTAAAAATATTCTTTCATTCACTCAACAAAAGCAATAGCATAGGCACTCGGGATGCATTGGGCTGTTAGACGGTGCTGCTGCCCTTGCAGGCTTAACGATCACTTTTAATTTTAGAGACAGGAGTGTTAATAACTTTGTTTTTAAGAAGTAATTCAATCTGAATTTGACCGATTAATTTTACTGAAACTCGGAGGGATTAGCAGATGCTAATGAGTCAAGACCGTACAAGGATTGACTAAGTCCATTGAACGACCAGGGTTTAACTTGTCCAGTACTAATCACGCCTGGGCTTTCCTCCTGCAAAGCTACGCGAAAGCAGCTACAGTTGAGTGATTCAGGACATGAACCTTGAAGTGGCCAAAAAGGTCACCTGCCTACCACAGCATGTAAGCTGTGATCTCAAGCTCCCTGATTATGCCAGAGGAGGGGCTGGTGCTATTTCAGCCATGAATGCTGCAGTACAAACCATGCCACTGACCTGCCATGTTGTATATCTGCAGCCATACAGTTTGGACCCCAGAATACTTGCTTCCCTAATGGTAAGTGCTTGGTTGATGGACCGGGGTTGGATCGAAGGTTTCGTCCATCATGTGGCTATGAGATCTCAGCCCCTGGTTGTGCCAGAGGAAGGGTTGATATTTCCCAGTCACTCAGTTTAAAGGTCTGAGGCTCTTCCTCTGGAGACTAGACTTTTGGGAGTCTTTGTGTGCTGCCCTCGGATGTGACAGGCCACAAGAGGATGGCACACCTGCTTTTGCTCCTATCTTTGAGAATTTTTTAAAAATATAAATCTTATTCTGACAGTCTTGGCAGTGTGTTACCTGACCATTTGCTAGGTTTTTATGACATCAGCAGGAAGTATAATGAGAGGACTAACTTTGTGGACTAACTTTGCCAGAGAAACTAAGACATTAGGAGATGTCAATCTAGGGGGCACTAGGAAAGGTTAGGGGGAATCCCCTTACATGATAGCAGAGGAGTCTAGGAAAACTCTCTGCAGCTAAAATTAGGGCTGTGTAATCTATCCACTTTCTGTTCTATGGAATTAGCAGGTATTACCCAACTCATAGAAGTATGACTTGGAGAATTGCTAGCACAGTGTGAGTACTCCCTTCCCTGGCTCATTCTTATGGGACAAAAAATTATTAAGAAATAACCACATGCCAAAAACTGTAGAAGATAAGCACTAGGGATATGAAGATTAAAATAGAGTCTCTGTTATCAAGTAACTAAGGCTGGTGAAGGAGACTGCTATAGACTAAACGTTTGTGTTCCCCCCAAATTCGTATGCTGAAATCCTAACTCCCAATGTGATGTGATTAGGAGATGGGGCCTTTGGGAAGTGATTAGTCATGAAGGTGGAGCCTTCAGGAAGGGGATTAGAGCTCTAGTAAAAGGAACCCCAGAGACCTCTCTTGTTCTCTTTCCCAAGCATGAGTATAAATGAGAAGATGGCAGGCTGAGATCTGAAAGAGGGCCCTCACCAGAGCCCAACCATGCTGGCACCTTGATCTCAGACTTCCAGCTTCCAGAACTGTGAGAAACAAATTTCTGTTGTTTATAATCCACTCACTGTGGTCTTTACTGGGATGACCCTGACTAAAAGACCCAGAGCTAAAATGCCATAATGCTGGAATGGGTTGTGTGTGGAGTGCTCTGGAAGCACAGAGGATGAAATAGCAAACACCATTCGAGAAAAGTTTGGCTGGGCGCAGTGGCTTACGCCTGTAATCCCAGCACTTTGGGAGGCTGAGGTGGGCGGATCATCTGAGGTCAGGAGTTCGAGACCAGCCTGGCCAACCTGGTGAAACCCTCTCTCTACTAAAAATACAAAAAAATTAGCCTGGCGTGGTGGTGGCACCTGTGATCCCAGCCACTTAGGAGGCTGAGGCAGGAGAATTGCTTGAACCTGGGAGGTGGAGGTTGCAGAGAGCTGATATCATGCCATTGTACTCCAGACTGGGTGACAAGAGCAAAGCTCTGTTTCAAAGAGAAAGAAAGAAAGAAAGAAAGAAAGAAAGAGAGAGAGAGAGAGAGAGAGGAAGGAAGGAAGGAAGGAAGGAAGGAAGGAAGGAAGGAAGGAAGGAAGGAAGGAAGGAAGGAAAAGAAAAAAAGAAAAGGGAAAAGTCTGAGGGGACTTCACAGTCACAGAGGAGATGACATTTGCAATGTGCCCAGAAATGTTGGATTTTAAAAATAAATTCTACTCTGGCAGTCTTGGTAGTGTGCTATTTGACTGTTTGCTAGGTTTCTATGACATCTGCCAACAGCAGGAAGCATAAAGGGGTCATGACTATGGACTAACTTTGCCAGAGAGACCAAGACCTTAGCAGACCAAGGTCTCCTAAGAGAAACCAAGACCTTGTAGAATCCAAGACCTTCTACAACCCATTTGTGGAAACCTCATGCAGGAACCTCCAAGCTTCATTCAGTTAAAATACATTTGTTTATAGTTGACATATGGAGCTTTTTTGGAAGGTTGGGCTCTACATACATGGTACCCTTGTCATTTGCAAAGGAAACATTTTGAGACATTCCAGAATCCGTAAGTTCACAAATAGTAATTAAGATGTAGAGATTGAACAGTCAGTCAGGCTTACTCACTGGTTAAGTACTTGCTTCTACACATGAGCCATGTAGCAGCACACATAGCTGCATACAAACTCTCAAAGGTTGAAAGTGCAAGTGCAGTAAGTCTAGCATACTTTGGAGAAGGATCTTCCTAGGTGTTAGCAGGATCATTCCAGTGCTCCAGAGGGGCAGTGATACTGTGGGCCAGACAGTGAGAGAGTCATGATCTCTGGGAAGATGAGCAGGGCAGGGCAGAGGAGCTTGCTGCATCCTTGGTTACTTGAAAGACACAGTACAAGATACACAAAAGGAGGGTATTGGGGTCAGGCCTCATGTTACAAGACCTAATGGGTCATCATGGGCCAAAATGAATTTATTTCAGCTGGAAAGAATTAATGAGTGTGTATCATTTATTGAATGCACTCATTAGGTTCCTGGCACAGTGCTAAGAGCAGCACAAATACATCAATGTTCACTTGTCACTAAAAAAAAAGCATTGTTACTTCCCTATTTCTGAGATGAGGAAACTGGGCTTGGAGAAGTAAAACAACACACTTAAGGTCATGCAAAGTGGGAAGTGATCAAATGGGGTTAACTCTGGGACATCTAGTATCAAAACCCTCTGCTATTGGCTTTTCAATCCTTCTTCCTCTGTTAAAGATAGAGGACTATTGGCAGAGTTTGTGCAGAAAGGAGTTGAGTCTTGAGCATTTGTGGCTGGCTGGGGACCTGCTCCTCTTCCAGGGCCTTTGCGATGCTTACTTGCTGGTGGCCCAGGGAATTCAGGCAGGGGCTCCCATGCCAAACCTTGTCAGGAATCTGGTTTTTGTCTTTCACAGGTTGATGTGGCCCATGACAGGAATTACACGTCAGGGCCAAATATACATTACTAGAAATAGATTACATCAGGAAGCCAGATTTATATAGCTTAAATAGAAGTGAAGAAAACTGGAAGGAAGATACAGCAGTCTAATCTGTGGTTGAATCATGCACCATAATTAAGCCTCCTCATTTCCTACTCTTTCCTTCTGCATTTTGCAAATGTCTCCATCTGTGACTCATCTTTTTTTACAGCAGCATCACTCCCTCATATTTCTTTTTCTTGTCTTGCTATTTTCTCCATCAATTCTGTCTCCTAACTTTTCTAGGAAGATCCTATTGATCATTAAAATTGTCAAAGAATAAGGGGAAAGAGACAATTCTTGAAGAAACACTAAGAATCCATATTACGTAAGCCAAGTCCCTCAGTGAAGCCAGAAGTTATAATTTGGTAGCCGAGGTTAATGAGAACATTATACACATAATTTAGTTTAGCATGTTTTATAAGAGCCTAATTTTCAGCTGGAACTTTGCTAGGTGCTGGAAATATCAAAATAAATTAGGCACAACCTTCCCCCCCCCACCTCAGGAACTAATAGTTTAATGGGTAAGTCCAAGACATAAAAAGATTCTGTCAATAAAATGCGGTGTTATGATAGAAGTATATACATGTTATTAAAGGAGCTCTTTATTCAACCCAGGGGCTCCAAGAAAGTTCTTGAATGAAAAGAGAAATCTGAGCTCACTCGTTAAAGATGAATTAGTTGGGAGAAGGGAGAGGGGTAGGAGAAAGGGTGTTTCAGGTCCAGAGGATCTAGTACTTGAGCAACGGCACAGAGGCATGGAAGCACCTGGTCTTGTTGAAGAATTTCAAGCAGTGCAATGTTGCTAGAATGCAAAGTTGCAGGTGGTAAGAGGTAGAAGCAAGACTGGGGAGGCAGTCAGGACCACATTAGGGAGTGCTTTTATGTCTGTTAGGGAGCATGAACTTCTTTAGGTGATTGAGTGGCCCTGAAGGACTTAAGAAAGAGAATTGACATGATCACATACATGAACATACTAGGTATTTTAGAGTGATCTCTTGGTTAGCAAAAAGAAGGAGAGATTTGAAAGGTGGAAGGCCAGGACCTGGGATGGGATTCCAGAGGAGAAGCGATGGGACCTGCACTGGGCTATGATCATGTGAATGGAGGAGTCATAAGCTATCAGCATTTGGTGTAGAAGTTAAGGGAGCAATACAAATATTTCCTGAGGTTCTTGTGAATTGCTGTTCATGAGTAGCAAAGGTTACCACGATAGGGATGGCAAACCCTGTCTAGGTCTTCCTGTGGTCCATTTTTGCAGACTCAGATTGAATTCTAGTGCTATTCTTTCTTCCTTTGCCTTGGATCCAGGGGTTCTACGTGCTTTGCTCTCCTTCAGTAACTTTCAGCATTCCCTTCCTCCTTTGGGGGAACTTTTCCTCCAGCCACTCTGTGGCATGGGTGTCAGGCTTCTCAGATATCTTCTTGCTTGCTACCAAAAGCAAACCAAAACAAAACAAAAACACCTTTCCTTCATAGCACTTATGACTATTATAATTAATTAATATTGCCATCACTGTTTGTTTAATGTCTCCTTCTACTAGTCACTATTATTGGCGGCAAACATCAAACAGCAACTTTGTTAAACTGGAGCATTAAAAGGTATAGGAGAGAGATGGATGAAATTGCTGAGAAATCAAGGAAGGCAAATTGGCAGAAATCCCAAGTCTAGGCAGCTGCAAGATAAGCCAGACCACACCCGGGTTCGTGTCTGTTCAGTACCTCACCATTGAGACTGCTGAATTCAGAACTCTTTTAGTACCAAAATTCTTGAAGAGTTTCTATTGCTTCTGAGCTATTGTCATGTACTCTCAAAGCTCAAATTCCTTGAGTAGAGCATGTCTGGTCTTGGGTGCTGGGAGATGGGAAAAGAATGATTATTTCCCCTTAATTTCCATAGTGGGAAGGTGGGAAGCATGGCTCTCTTCCTCGTCAACACTTTGAGGTTTTCTGCCAAAAAGGGGAGGGTAGTTAAATTCTGAGTTTGTGTCTCTTTATCTCTAAATCTTTATCTACATACACTCATGCATGTATATAACATACCTGCCATCAATAACAGTGACTAGACTGGGCACGGTGACTCACGCCTGTAATCCCAGCCCTTTGGGAGGCCAAAGTGAGCAGATGGCTGGAGGCCAGGAGTTTGAGAGCAGTGTAGGCAACATGGAGAAACCCCATCTCTACTAAAAATACAAAAATAGCTGGATATGGTGGTGCATGCCTGTAATCCCAGCTACGTGGGAGCCTTGAACCTGAGAGGTGGAGGCTGCAGTGAGCTGAGACTGTGCCACTGCACTCCAGCTTGGGTGACACAGTGAGACTCTGTCTCAAAACAGAAAACAAACAAACAAAAAACCAGTGACTAGTTCCACGAGGGTAGAGAATGTCTCATTCTTGTTCACTGTTGTATTCTCAATGCCAGATGAGTTAATACCAGGCAAGGGCTGATAGTAAGTATTCAGCAAATATTTCTTGAATAAGTGGGAGAATCAGTGAATGAATGTACTATTTTAAAAAAGCATTTTATCTCTAATCATTATAGGATTTTAAGAAATCTATACTATTTATAGAGTTCCTAACCTATAGTTCCTAAGTCCCTCCTGAGATAGTAACTGGAGATGCTCCTACCCTCTGATTGTTTCATGGGATTTTTTAAAGGACCCCTTCTGAACCTCAAATTTTAGCAAAGGTACCATACACCACTTAGTCCATACTTCCCTTTTGCTCTGACTGAAAATGAATCAAAGCAATGCCATCAGTATGCCTAAAGTCAACTGAACTTTTACCTTTCCTTGGATCTCCAGACTTGGTAAGATAACTCTGGAAGATAGCTCCAGCTCAGGAAGAAGAGCCTGCAGCCCATTTCCTTTCAAAAGGCAGAGATGAACATTTTCCCTGGCCATCTTGAAACGTGGGTTGTCAGTAAGACCTATGGGCATGGATATCCTACAACTTTAGAGCTGTTTGGGATTTGAACCAGTTGTTTTCCCTAACCAGCAACAATATTGAAATTCTAGGAAAATATAATCATGTTTTCAAATAGATGATCTATTTTTGACTTTCTAATTGTTTTAAAGTGTCTGATGGGCCAAGCCATATAACAATGACATATAATCTTTTAAGAATATTACAAACTTAAAAATCACATTATTAAAGACTCAAACATTGTCATTCGATTTATGTTGCAAGTTAGAAGATTTCATTAACATAAAGTAACCAGCTTAATGCTAATAATCTGTCCAGAAATAGCTCTTCTTCCATAGATTTTAGACTAAAGGATTTTGAACATCTACACACACTTCAAGGATTCTACTGATGTCGTCAGTTTCTTGATTAACATTGTCTCACTATGTGGGCTTGGTAAGTTTTTCTACATAGGCTATATTTCTAAATTCCTTTAATTTTGGTTATTGGTAGTTTCTTGCTTGAACTGGGATTCATATTTCTCCCTGCTGAGAATAAAATTTGTTCTCAGAATAAAGCATATTTGACTCTTTCTAAGCTGCCAAAATGTGAAGTCTTGTGGTTAGGTATTTTGGAAAACCGGCAGGTTTTGTTTACATACTGTGGTCTTTCTCCAAATTTATCCCACATCCCACACCCCACAAGTCTAGGACCCCTTCCAACGTAATTGCTGTGGGACAAGTGCAAGGCAAAGGCTTCCGCAGTCACCAAATCCTTTCCATCTTTGAATCAGACACAGCAAGTACCAGAAGAGCTTCCCCTGCTTAAAAAAAAAAAAAAAAGAAAAGAAAAAGAAAAGAAAATGCTGACCTATAGAAATACCTGAATCTAATTTGCTGTACAAATGGGAACCTTTTCTTTTTAGATTGGATGCAGAAAATGTATTTTCAATGTTTATAATTTAACAATTGCTCAAAGCCTTTCATATGAAAGCAATTTACGCATGTTGAGCCCAATTATCCTAACATGCTTAAAACTTAACCAGTATTTTTCGTTTTTAACCTTGGTGCATTAGTCTCCTTGGATAGGGCCTTTTTCACCAACAGTGAATCTGAAACTTAATCACAGAGGTGCTTTATGGATTAAAGTGCCAGAAAATCCTTCTTGTCAGAGAAAGAATATCTTGGAAAATGACACTGTTTCTGTATATTCTTACAAGGATTAAAACTTTGGGGTTTGAACTAGATTCACTGATTCCATGTAATATATTCAGCCAGAAGAGATGTTGAATCATGAACCCACACTTATTTTCAGTTACCTTCATTTTGGAAGAAAGCAATGTGGCCCATCTACAGCACGTATGTTAGCTAAATCCGGCACCATCAAGCAGTCTAGGGTCATCCACTCTGGCCATTTGTATGGCTTATTCAGTCAATTCACTCGAGAAATAGCTGTTGGGTGCTTACTTTGTGTCAGGCTCTATGCTAGATGTTGGGGAGAAAATGATGAAAAAGCAAGATGTGTTTCTGTCGAGGAGTTTATAATTCTGAGGGAGATAACATGGGCACAAAGAGTATTATAACTAACAAATGGCTAATTACAATATGGCTATAAATACTATGCTGCAAAAAAGAATTCAGTGTTAGGAGGAGCTTGTGGCTGAGATAAAGGGCAGGAAGGAAGGCCTCCAAAAGAAGTGAGAGCTAAGGTGAAGCATGAATTGGTGATGAAGAGGAGATAGGCCAGATGAAGAGGAGGTAGGTGGCATGTTTTGGGGAGGAAGTAGTAGCATGTTGGGAAGCCAATAGTCACATGTTTGAGGAAACAAAAAGGTTTCGTTTTGCCAGAAGGATAAAGTGTAAGGTTGCATGTGATAAAAGATGTTGCTGAGGCTGGGCACGATGACTCACACCTGTAATCCCAGCACTTTGGGAGGCCAAGGTGGGTGGATCACAAGGTCAGGAGTTTGAGACCAGCCTGGCCAACATGGTAAAACCCTGTCTCTACTAAAAGTACAAAAATTAGCCATGGTGGACACCTGTAGCCCCAGCTAGTCGGGAGGCTGAGGCAGGAGAATCCCTTGGACCCAGAAGGCAGAGGTTGCAGTGAACCGAGATGGTACCACTGCACTCTAGCCTGGGTGACAGAGTGAGACTCTGTCTTAAAAAAAAAAAAAAAAAAAAAAGATGTTGCTGAGACATAAGTAGAGTCTCATTCACTAGGACCTTGCAAACTCTAAGAAAATGCTTGGAGATTTTCCTGAAGGGAATTGAGAGCCTCGAGAAGATTTTACGAGGACCAGCAGGAATTGATTGCATTTTTGGAATGATTATTTTGGCTGTACTGTAGGGAGTAAACTGTATGTGTAGTGAAGCTGGACCCCTGTCATAGAGAAGAAGGACATTGGTTGGTCTGAATGATGGTGATGACCATGGAGATAAAGACAATTTGAACTACTCAAGTGAAAATCACTTGGGTGAATTTGTTGCAGTAACTGACTAGACATGGGAAACATAGGAGTCAAAGATATGGCTCAGGTTTTTGCTTAGTGATTTTCCTACTGTTGCCGATGTGACGCCACTGGCCCAACTTTCATGAATTCTCCCAGGTAGTTAGTTTCATGGAACATTGTTGAGTGGGATTTTCTTTATCTCCAGCATTCTTGGGAGTGTTCAAAACATCCAATGACTAGATACTATTATATTTTGTTAAGCAGTAAATTAAAACAGAATGACAAAATAAAGCACATAAACTATATAAAACAGGAACTAAGAAAATGGCGTAAGTGGCCAGGCACGGTGGCTCACTCCTGTAATCCCAGCACTTTGGGAGGCCAAGGTGGCTGAATCATGAGGTCAGGAGTTCAAGACCAGTCTGGCCAACATGGTGAAACCCTGTCTCTATTAAAAATACAAAAATTAGCCAGGCGTGGTAGTAGGCGCCTGTAATTCCAGCTACTCGGGAGGCTGAGGCAGGAGAATCGCTTGAAACTGGGTGGCAGAGGTTGCAGTGAGCCAAGATCACACCACTGCACTCCAGGCTGGGCAACAGAGTGAGATTCTGTCTCAAAAAAAAAAAAAAAAAAAAAGGAAAAAGAAAAAAGAAAGAAAGAAAAAAGAAAATAGCATAAGCACTGGAAAATTCTGTGACTAATCCTGTGAATACACTTACCTTATTTGCAAACGTAGACTTTCAGCTAGAAAGCAACAGAGTAGAAGTCTGTGAGCAGAATCCATGTTTGTTCCATCACCTCAGGGAGTTCAAATCATGTAGGACCCTGTGGCACCATCCCTGCCCTGCCTTCCCTGGAAGGGGCAGCACTTCCAGCCCCACTCATAGCCATCTCTGCTCCAATTAGAGCAACCCAGCTTTTCCTGTTTTATACAGTGGGTTTCTATAGAATATTACACTTGACAAAAATAACAAAAAGAAAAAAATTCACATGAAAACATTTAAAAGTCACCATCTCTTACAACTATCTTCTGAAACTCTGAGAGTTATTAGCCATGGCCAAGCCATTGCATCTCTCAAGACCCAGTTTCTCTATTCACAAAATAAGATTATGATTTTTCTTTCCTATGTCACAGGATTGTTTAGATGATCAAATGAGTTTGTGTTAAAGTGCATTAAAAAAATCAATGTTATTGAAGCATAAGTTGATATAGTTTGGATATTTATCCCCACCCAAATCTCATGTTGAATTGTAATCCCAAGTGCTGGGTGGAAGTGGGGCCTCTGGGAGGTGTTTGGGTCATCTGGGCTGATCCCTCATGACCTGCTTCTGTCTTCGTAAGAGTGAGTTCTCATGAGTTCTGGTCATTTAAACGTGTGTGGCACTTCCCCCCACCATTCTCTTTCTCTCTCTCTTGCTTTCTCTGAGTTATGTGCCTGCTCCCCCTTTTGCCTTCCACCATGATTGAAAGCCTGCTAGAAGCCAAGCAGATGCCAGCAACCATGCTTCTTGTAAAGCCTGCAGAACCATGAGCCAATTACACTTCTTTTCTTTGTAAATTACCGTCCCAGGTATTTCTTTATAGCAATGAAAGAATGGCCTGATACAAAGTTATGCCCAATAAACTGAATCCATTTAAAGAGCATCATTTGATAAGTCCTGACAAGGTTTGCACCTGTGAAACTGTTGCCATAATTTATAGGATATTTTCATCACTCCAAAAGATTCCTTGTACTCCGTTGCAGTTCATCCTTCCTTCTGCTCCTCCTCCCCTTACCCCCATGAAATCACCAATCTTCTTTCTATCAGTATAGATTAGTTTACATTTTGTAGAGTTTTATATAAATGAAATCATACCATATGTACTATTTGTGTCTCGCTCCTTTTATGCAGCGTGATGACTTTGAAATTTGTTTATTTGTTGTAACAGCGATACTTTTTAAATTGCTGAGTAGTGTTCCATTATATGGATGTATATTTCACCCATTCACCTGTTGATGGACATTTTGATCATTTTCTATTTTTGGCTATTGTGAATATAGCTTCTGTGAATATTCATAGTTTTTCTACAGACTTAAAGAGCTATTTGAACTGCAATATGGCATTTAAATAGAAACTTTCATTATTCGAATGTTAAAATCATTCTGGCTTTCATGAGAAATTTCTGTTTCATGTAAGAGCAATATCTGTTTATTGATTTCTTGGGAACAATTATGGAGTTAATGCATAAATTCAGCATACTCTGAATGTTGTCAATATACAACCTCATTTCAAAAGAATTTGCAATGTTTCTTATTATAGATAGGTGCAAATAAAACTTTTTATTTGAAATATAAAATTGCAAAGTTATACAAATTTTAAAAAATATAGAGAGCCCTTTGTAAAAAGGCTTTGATAAATATATATGTTAATAATTCAGGCTACTATGATATTCCCTTGACACATGCACTGAAGTCCCTTTAACTTCATGTGACTTGTGCCCATAAATTGCGAAAAGAATATATGCAGCAATTGTGTTAATTACAATAGAGTTATTGTTCAGATCAAAAAGCATCTCACTGGGGCTCTGCCTGGGGGGTCAGCATTGACCTCTTATTTGCCCTTTGATTGTTGAACTTAAAGGAATCTCCATTTGCTTCGTACTTAATATTTTAGAAACTTCTTATGTTGCACTGTTGATTCCAAGGAAGTAGATATATATAAACTATAATATATAGTTAGTGACATACCAAAGGTCAAAGAATCTGGTCCTCACCTCCTCCTGGAAGTTTTTCCAGATTGTCAAGAAATATAATTTTATTCTATCTCCTTCCCTTATGTGAAAACAAGTTTATTAACATTTTTTTAAAATCCCTTTACTGTCTAGCTAATAGGTAATGTCTCAAAACTATTCTGCATTTTTTTTTTTTTAAACAATATCACACTTCACATGGTCTCTGGAAAACCGCTACATATTATCAGGTTTATATCATTGTCCAATACCATTCCTGGATCTGTATTTATTATAAAATTTGTTGAATAAACATGGCACTAAGGAGGAGAGAGAAAATGTCAAAAAAAAAAAGTCTGATCATGAAAATGGTATTGATCTGAAGATCCTCTCAAATACATTGGAAGACTCCCTTCCCCGCACCTACTGAGGTTCCTGAACAAACTTTATTTTATTTTATTTAGACAAGGTCTCACTCTGTCACCCAGGTTGGAGTGCAGTGGCACAAGCTCACTGCAGCCTCGACCTCCCTGGCTCAGAGTACCCCGCTATGTTAGCCTTCCAAGTAACTGGGATACAGGCCCAAGCCACCGCACCCAGCTAATTTTTGTATTTTTGTAGAGATGGGGTCTTGTCATGTTGCCCATGCTGGACTCTAATTCCTGGGTTCATGCAATCTGCCCACATCACCTTCCCAAAGTGCCAGGCCTACAGGCATGTGCCACCGCACCCAGCCTCTGAACAAATATTAAAAATTGCTGGTTTAGTCATTGATATAGTACGATGCATGTTTAATTAGAAAAACAAAGCTCATGAAAAGTAGCATGTTTGGACTTCTGTCATTATCAAGTATTCTAATCAATTATAACAAATATAGTGAATCTACTGGAGACTATGTTTTGTCTGTTATCTGAGGCAAGTGAGAAAGGTGAGAAGGTGACAAAAACTGCAAACTCCTATTATGAAACTTAACACAATGTATTGCAATTCTTAAATATTGTCATACTGGGTTATGATCTCTTTGAGGGCAATCACTGTGTCTTGTCATCAATATAATTTCATCGCTCAACACCATTTCTGGATCTGTGTTTATTATACAATTTGTTGAATAAAATAAACTCAGTATATCCCATAGACTTACTGTAGAAAAATCTAGCTATATAACTGTAGTACATTATTGACAAAATTACTTCCAAACTTAGAGATGTCAACAATTAAAAATGTAAGTGTGCAGGCATCCACCCTATCTTCCAACTTGGCTGGCACTGATGCACAAGTGGGGAGACATTGCCAGGGCTGGCAGGATGACTGCATGGTAGCTTTTTAAGAGAACAGTTTCAGAGCATAACCAGAGGTCAAGTTCAGCAAGCTTCTTCCAAATGCATCCAACCAGACAGAGAAAGACCCAGGATGAGCTAGAATGCCACGCCACCCGTAAGGGAAAACAGAAATGCCTAAGTTGGAAAGGGACAGGAAAAACAGAAGAATAGACAAGGGAATGTCAAAAGGAACATGACTTAAGTCAGATACGGTATGTGAAGACATATGAAGGAAGAGACAGGTTGATTTAGGATAAATCCTCTTTGATGTTGATCTTCTATTATGGTACACATTTATGTATAGGTTCAGTGTTCCTGACTTTTAGGGGCTGAGTCTCAAATTCCATCTTTTTTTTTTTTTTTTTTTTTTTGGTGGAGTCTCGCTCTATCGCCCAGGCTGAAGTGCAGTGGTATGATCTCAACTCACTGCAACCTCTGCCTCCAGGGTTCAAGCGATTCTCCTGCCTCAGCCTCCTGAGTAGTTGGGATTACAGGCGCCCACAATCATGCCTGGCTAATTTTCATATTTTTAGTAGAGACGGAGTTTCACCATGTTGGCCAGGTTGGTCTCTGACTCCTGACCTCAGGTGATCCACCCGCCTCAGCCTCCCAAACTACTGGGATTACAGGCATGAGCCACTGGACCCAGCCTCAAATTCCATATTATGATGAAATTGTTGATGATTTTTAGATCTTGAGCTTAATGAAATTTGATGCAATATTATTATAAAACTATCCACTGGGTTCCTAGAGACACAACTAGCTTGCTGACTTTTTGGTGTGTTCTTGACTGACCTGTCCTTCTTTCTTTCTTTCCTTCCTTCCTTCCTTCCTTCCTTCCTTCCTTCCTTCCTTCCTTCCTTCCTTCCTTCCTTCCTTCCTTCCTTTCCTTCCTTCCTTCCTTCCATCCTCCCTTCCTCCTTCCCTCCCTCCCTTCCTTCCTTTGTTTTTCTCTTTCAGCTGGATGTCACTATATACTGTACTGTTGGGTACAAGTTCCAAATTTGCCCTTAGGTTTGTTTGTATTCCTCATGGAATCTATGCCTACGTATGGTGTATCCTAGAGCAAGTCCTTGGAGGGCTGCAGGCTTCTTCAGGCCAATTGTCAGCATAGTATAGCCCTGACTTTACAAAGTGAATTATGACATATCTTTTCCTGGGTGTGCACTTTAAAGTAGAGTCATAAGCACACGGAATTTCCTGAATGACTCTCAAGGGCTTACAATGACTGCAGGCAAATGTTGAGTTGGGAGACTTGCCCAGAACCATGTGAAAATACCCACAGTTGCTACAAACTGTGAAATAGCATAAAATGCTCATTTTTATTAGTTACATATTGTAGTTATTGCACATACACCTCACGAGATCTCAAACTTAAAGACTGAACTCACCATTTTCGCCATACACCTGTTTTTTCTGTGTTTCTACCTTCTACTCAGTATCAGTACCAGACCCCAAGTCACACAGATTAGCCAGTCTGATTAGCTTCATCTTCTCCTGTTTCCTCAGATAGAGTGAGTTGCTAAGTTCTGTCCCTGGTATGCATCTCCCACTTTTGCCTTCTTCCTCCCAACTGCAGTCCCTCATCACCTCCCACATGGATCGTTGTACTGCTGAGTCCCTGCTCAACCTCAGTTCCACTCAGCAGCAAATATTTGCACTACTGGCAGGCAGGGTAATCTTCCAAAAACACATGTTCAGATAATGCTGTCTCATATTTACAAAGTTTTTATAGCTTTGTATAGCTTAAAGAAATAAATTCCAACTCCATTGTTTTGTTTTGTTTTTGTTTTGTTTTGTTTGAGACAGAGTTTCACTCTTGTTGCCCAGTCTGGAGTGCAGTGGTGCAATCTTGGCTCACTGCAACCTCCGCTTCCTGGGTTCAAGCAATTCTCCTACTTCAGCCTCCCAAGTAGCTGGGATTATAGGCATGCACCACCACGCCTGGCTAATTTTTGTATTTTTTTTTTTTTTGCGACAAAGTCTTGCTCTATCATCCAGGCTGGAGTGCAGTGGCACAATCTCAGCTCACTACAAGCTCCGCCTCCCAGGTTCATGCCATTCTCCTGCCTCAGCCTCCTGAGTAGCTGGGACTACAGGCGCCCGCCACCACGCCCAGCTAATTTTTTGTATTTTTAGTAGAGACAGGTTTCACCATGTTAGCCAGGATGGTCTCAATCTCTTGATCTCGTGATCTGCCCGCCTTGGCCTCCCAAAGTGCTGGGATTACAGGCATGAGCCACTGCGCCTGGCCTAATTTTTGTATTTTTAATAGAGACGGGGTTTCACCATGTTGGTCAGGCTGGTCTTGAACTCCTGACCGAAGGTGATCCACCCACCTCGGCCTCCCAAAGTGCTGTGATTACAGGTGTGAGCCACTGCACCCAGCCCACAGCTGTTTTTAACCTTTCTTTAAGTCCTTTCCCCACAGGAGACCTCAAACCAATTTTATCCTCCTCTGAGTTCATTTGACCTTTCATACCTTCATGTGCTGTTTATGCTCATCTTTCTGCAATGTTCTCCTCTTTAGATCTTGGTTCTTTGGATTTTAGCTGCGAATTTGGGGCTAGGTAAGTATTTAATGATTAGCTATAAGGAGCAAATGAACCTATTCTTTCCTTATTGACTATGTATTTGTATAAGATGGAGAACCAGAAGCTAGGTGCCAACACAATCGTGTTTTGGACTGTTGAATGATTTTGTCTAGGGGTTGCTGCCTGCAGGATCCCTGAGTGCATGAAAGGAAAAGAGATGTCTTTGGTAAAATTTCTGGTCCTCCCATCCCCTATCTTCATGTTTCTCCTTCTTCCAAATTAATAGTGTCTTAGCTGGACACATGGATGCCCAGCTAAATACTATATTTCCCAGCTTCCCTTGCAGCTAGAAATGGTCATATGACTAAGTTCTGGACAATACTTTGTAAATAAAATTAATGGGTGTCATTTGTGAGATTTGTCCTTAAAATAACTGTTTGTGTACTTCCCTGATTTCTTCTCCCTTTCCAGATGCTTAGAATTAGACTGAAATGCCATCTTAGGTCTACAAGTAGGGGCCACAAGTTAAAGAAGACAGACATGCCACTAGCCTTAGGTATCCACTTAACTCTAGACTTTTATACCACTGCACTTTGAGGCTTTCAATTATAGCACCTTAACCTGTACCCTACCCACTCCCTTTCTTTCTCAAAACAAAACAAAACAAAAATAAATTTTGTTCAGAATAATCACATACTCAATGAAAATTTATTATCTCCTCAGACCCTTTTTGCCACATCAGGTTCCCATAGGATCCATTTCTGGCAATGAGATATACTGGTATATTCTTGGGAGGACCTTCCAAGAAATCTATCATTTTCATAATAGAAAAAACATAGACTAGACTGGTGAAAGTCTTTTTGTTTCTTTTTTTTTTTCTACCTAGGAACCATTTATGATGTCACTGCTAACTTATACATTCCCTATTGAAAATCTACACCTCACAATGGCTAAAATACTATCAGATTTTGTTTCTACCTAGGACATTCCAAATCATCAATCTAATGAATGGTACACATTGAGCTACAGCATTGATTTATAAGTTTGAATTAGACAAGGCTTTACTCCATAGAACAGCCCTGGACTGACTACGTTAGGATTTCTAATTACCCAAGGAAACAAACAAAATGAAACAAAACAAAAGCACCTTTTATGTTTTATACTCTGCTGTATTTCCACTGTCTGGCTTATATAAATGTTCAAGAAAATCTGCTGAATAAGTAAATAAATTAATAACATTATTTATAGACTATTTTAAATTTTCAACTCCTTAGAAGGATTAATTACTATGAATTAACATAATTGGGAATTGTTTTTTGATTGACAGACCAAATCCTTTAACACTCTTTCTATGATATAGTTGAAATACATTTGGAGTTCCTATATGAAAACATTCTACTAAGCACTACAAGAGACACAGAGAGAAGTAAACACATAGGCAAGCATAGGCTCTACTGAGGTTAGAATTAAATAAAAAATTGTCTGATGCTTTATTGTGATACTTGCTTTATTCCAGTGGACTGGAAAGGAACTTTAAATATCTCCAAGATATGCCTCTAGTTCTCTGATGGCTATTTGGGTGAAAGAAACCATATACAAATTATCTAAGTTTTAAGATATATTCGTTGATATTATAGAAAAATGGAGATTACCAAGCATCTGTTGAGTTTCTGTTTCACTGGTGCAGTTGGTACCAGTCAGAAGACTTAGTTGTACAGTCAGTGAGAAGGATTTTTTTCTCCTGCCTTGCATCTCACTACCACCGATGAAGGGTATTGCTGATATTAAATATTCAGACATATCTAATCCAATCACTACTGAAGAACTTTACTAGCAGGCGGAGAATAGTTTACAAGATATTTAAGAATCCAGTAATATGGTTTCTCAAAAAACTACCACACAAATAGCTGCTAGCAGAAAACTGAATATAAAGAATAATTCCAGGAATCGTGGAGGCTGAAAGATATAATTTAAGCCTTAAACTGAAATACATCATTTATTAGACCTCATTCTTTGATCTTTAAACCCAAAACTCTGCATTCATTGAGATATTCCAGGAATATCTTAACCACAAATTCAAAAATGTTTTGTCAATATTTTATCATTATAGTTCATAAGAGCCATTTTGTGGGAAGGAGCAAGATTTGTAATCATTCCTATTTGGCAGTTGTGGCAACACTAAGGGAAAGTCATAGGGAGCTGGCCTTGGTCTCTAGGATACAACAATTGTATTTACTCTCATTGTAGCTGCCCAATCTGAGAAGTTTGCGTCAAACTGATGAGCACTTTCTTTCTAGGCAGTATGCTAACTTTTAATAGGATCAGGATCAGGTCTAGTGAATACATGGCATTGTAGGTGTACTCTGGAGAACTTGTGATTAGAAAAGTTCTCTAAAATTCCTGTTGCCTGTAACAAAAAGAAAGATGGTGAGAATAGAAACCTATGGACATTAAAAAAATAAATAAATAAAAACAAGAAAAAAAAATTCTAACTATCCTTTAAGGCCATCCCAAACCACCTCCTCTATGGAGCCTTGCAACATTCCCTCAATTACATAGCATTTGGTTTAGTTTTGGATTTTTTTTTTTTCAAATCCCTTCCTTTAAAATATTATTTTGTTTTAATGGCCTTATGGTGACTTAAGTAAACAGTTTCATCTTATAAAACAGTCATTTTAATTCTAACCTCAGTAGAGCCTGTGCTTGCCTATGTGTCTTCTCTCTGTGTCTCTTGTAGTGCTTAGTAGAATGTTTTCAGAGAGGAACTCCAAATGGATTTCAATTATATCATAGAATGAATGTTTTGTTTTATATGTAAATTGATGTGCTGTCATTCAGGTTTTGTTGTTCCATTTATAAAGCACAGAGTAGAGGCAGCGTAGTTCTTAAGGGTCCCAAGATTTTCAGAATATTAAATGAGCATTGGCTTCAACTTAAAGTTACTAGCTGTATTAGCCCCTAACAAGAAAATTGGCCTGACCTTCGAAGCTTTGAAGTCAGCCATTGTCTTCTTCTCTCTAGCTACAAAGTCCTAGATGGTATCTTTACCAATATAAGGCTGCTTCATCGTCATTGAAAATCTGTTGTTTAGTGTATCCCCTTCATCAATGATCTTAGCTGGATCTGTTGGGTAACTTGCTGCAGCTTCTTTGTCAGCTTTCAGTTGAAGAGAGTTAGGGCCTTGCTCGGCAGTAGGCTTTGACTTAAGGGATGTCGTGGTTCCTTTCATCTATCCAGACAAGTTGAGTATTCCTTATTTAGAATCCATGGGATCAGAAGCATTTTGGATTTCAGAGTTTTTCAGATTTTGGAATATTTGTATCATACTTATCTGTTGAACATCCCAAATTCAAAAATCTGAGATCTCAAATGCTCCAGTGAGCATTCCTTTGAGCATCATGTTGGCACTCAACATTTTTCAGATTTTAGAACATTTCACATTTTGAATGTTTGGATTTGAGATGTTCCACCTCTGTCAGCAATAAGTCTATTTCACTCTCTAATCATTAATGTGTTCACTGGAGTAGCACTTTTAATTTCCTTCAAGAACCTTTCGTTTGCCTTCACAACTTGGCTGTTTGGTGCAAGAGCGCTAGCTTTCAATGTCGCTCAGCTTTCGACACGCTTTCCTCACTAAGCTTAATCGTTTCTAGCTTTTGATTTAAACTGAGAAATGTGCAACTCTTCCTTTCACTTGAACACTTAGAGGTCATTGAGGGGTTATTAATTGGCCTGATTTTAATATTGTTGTTGTTTGAGGGATTAGGGAGATCCAGGCAGAGGGAGAGAGATGAAGAAATGCCTGCCTGGTGGAATAGTCAGCATACACACATTTATCGATTAAGCTTGCCATCTTCTATGGGTGTGAGTCATGACACCCCAAAATACTTACAACGGTAACACCAAACATCACTGATCACAGATGACCATAACAGATATAAAAATAATGACAACATTGGAAATATTGTGCGACTTACCAAAATGTGAGGCAGAGACACGAGCTGAGCACATGCATGTGGAAAAATGGCATGAAGACAGTTGCTCAATCCAGGACTGCCACCAATCCTCATTTGTAAGAAAATATCTGTGAAGTGCAATAAGACCAGGTATGCCTGCACATATGCTCAGATAGTTTAGACAAAGTCATGTGTCTGTTCAACCGTGATTAAATGTCTAATCGGTTTTTGAAGCATTGTTCTGGCCTGGCTGTTTCATGAAGAAGGAGGCCTGGTCTCTGTCCTCAAAAGAACGTATAGTTTAGTGGAGGGAAAAAGAAAAGGGACATCACAATACATGAGGTTAGAGGTAGGAATCAGTAGAGTGGTAGCACAGTTGTTTAATCTCCGGAGTCACAGAAAGATAAATTCTACATCATCTCACTTATAGCTGCATTTGTAATGTACAAAAGTCAAACTTATAGAAACAGAGAGTAGAAGGCAGTTACCAGAGGCTGGGGGTTGGGAGGAAGAGGGATGTTGGTGGACAGACACAAAATTCAGTTAGGTGGAATAATTTCAAGAGATCGAATATATGTTGATATGGTTTGGCTCTCTGTCCCCACCCAAATCTCATCATCTCAAACTGTAATCCCCATGTGTCAAGGGAGGGACCTGTAATCCCCCTGTGTCAACGGCAGGAGGTGACTGGATTATGAGGGCGGTTTCCCCCATGCTGTTCTAGTAATAGTGAGTGAGTTCTCATAAGATCCGATGGTTTCATAAGGCAGTTTTCCCTGCTCCTTCATTCTTCTCTCTCCTGTCACCATTTGAAGAAGGTCCTTGCTTCCTCTTCACCTTCTGCCATGATTGTAAGTTTCCTGAGGCCTCTCCAACTATGTGGAACTGTGAGTCAATTAAACCTCTTTTCTTTATAAATTACCCAGTCTCGGATATTTCTTTATAGCAGTGTGAAAACAAACTAATACATATGTCATGGTGGCTATAGTCAATTACAATACGTGGTATAATTGAAAATTGCTAAGAGAGCAGATTTTCAGCGTTCTCACTACACACAAAAAATAAGTTTGTAGGGGCTGGGCGTGGTGGCTCATGCTTGTAATCCCAGCACTTTGGGAGGTTGAGGAGGGCAGACCACGAGGTCAGGAGATCGAGACCATCCTGGCTAACATGGTGAAACCCCGTCTCTACTAAAAATACAACAAATTAGCCGGGCATGGTGGTGGGTGCCTGTAGTGCCAGCTACTTGGGAGGCTGAGGCAGGAGAATAGTGTGAACCCAGGAGGCGGAGCTTGCAGTGAGCCAAGATTGCGCCACTGCACTCCAGCCTGGGCAACAGAGTGGTACTCCATCTCAAAATAAAATAAAATAAAATAAAATAAAATAAAATAAAATAAAATGAAAAAAAAGTAAGTTTGTAAGGCAATACATATGTTAAATAGCTTGATTTGGTCATTCGTAATGCATCCATTTACCAAAACATTGTTTTATACCATAACTGTATATAATTTTTTATTTGTCAATTAAAAAAATAAGTTTAAAAAATCAAGATAAAAGAAGAGTTTTCCAGGGGAAGTGAGATTTGAAGTCGGTTTCATCATATGAATATGATTTTGAGAGGCAAGGAGGTTTGGGGCAGGGGAGCGGGGAAGACATAGGACCTTAAACGAATTTGCTGATCTTTGGGGAATGATTTGGCACTGAAATTGTCTCTGTCCTCAAGAAGG
Source organism: Chlorocebus sabaeus (assembly GCF_047675955.1). Taxonomy (NCBI): domain Eukaryota; kingdom Metazoa; phylum Chordata; class Mammalia; order Primates; family Cercopithecidae; genus Chlorocebus; species Chlorocebus sabaeus. Next base: position 62,291,215 of record NC_132906.1, on the reverse strand, counting down.
CAGGAAGAGGAAAACTTCAATTGCATTCTGACCAATTTGTACCTACTGTGATTTAGATATCTTCTCTTTCTGTCTATGGTAAGCCCAGCAGGTTGTAGCTGTAAATATAATAGCACATATTTATATCACATTGTATAGTTATTTAAGTGCATTTTAAATTGTCCTTCTCTGATTTTTATAACACCCCTGTGAGTGAGATGGGTGAAGATATTATTTGTTGAAATCATTAAGAGCATGGGCTTTGAAGTCCAACAGGCCTGGCTTCAAATTCTTGCAAGTTTGGACCAGTTATTTAATTTCTCTGAGACTTGGTTTTTCTTCTAGTTTCTTCTCACATGCCTGTAATGTCACACTTGGCTCTACTGATCAGATCTCCTTAGTGGATCTGACATTCCATTTTACTTGGGAATCCAACCTTTGCCAATTTCAGAAGCAGTAGAGAACAGAGATTCAGAGAAGGGGCTTTGCCATCTTATTGTTTGGGTTCAAATTGTTGCTGTATTCCTTTTCACATAGGTCAGGACTTCTGCTCCTCTTCAGAAGGTAACTTGTTGACATCTGGAGACCCAGTTTCCCTCCTGTTTCTCTCTTCTACCATAGACCACAGTACCCAAGCTTAGGCAGAGATTCCTTCTGTAATTCACTGTAGCAAGAGCTGAGACGTTGTAATATTCACACAATCACTAAAGGCCTTAGATAAACAGAAAACACTGTATGCTAGCTTCAGTTGCTGCTAGAATCCACAGTCCTCAGATCCCACAGAGGTAGGTCCTCTTTTGGGCATTCTTCTCAGTCCACTGTTATGTGGAAGGCGTCAGCACTCCCCAAGATTGACACTTGTGTCTGGCTCTGTACCGGAGAAGCCAACTCATTACCAGTTGGTAGAAGAGGGGAAGTAGTTTTCTCTCACTCTCAGCCAACACCTGTTATTAGAGGTTACCCTCCCTGTCAGGAATTCACTCTTCCCAGGATGACTGACAGAGGGCATGCTAATTTCTTTAGGAGGAAACCTTCACCTCTACCAGAATGCCATGTAGCCATGCAGTACTCCCAACAAGCTAAAATTCTGGCTAGACTCCCAGCAAGCGAAAATTTTGGCTAGGCTTCAAACTGATATTTTTAAGTATTCCACATTTATTTAATGGGGACTTTTTTTTATTAATAAAAAGACTAAGTATCTTGTTAAGTTCAGAAGGAAATTAATATATAGTCTGAACATAAAATAATATTCTTACATATTTGACATTATAGGCAAGAAACTTAAAATATTTTTTCACTCAAGGTTGACATCTGTTTTGTGAGGAGCAAGAAAATCTCCTTCATTGGTCCTGAAAGGAATTGTATAACACAATGAAACCTTTTTCTATTTGTTTTATTGATGGTTTAGCCCACCTTAGAAATTGGTGCTCCAGCTAGCTACCCAAGGGCCCAGTATCCTAAATATAGCACTAACTTTATCCTCAGGAATGTCACTTGAACTTCAGTTCATAATATATATCTGAGAAAGATTTGAGAGTATGATTTTTAAAATCTGTCTTATTCAGTTTTGAATAATGTTGTACAAGGGACACGAATTGTCCAGTTCAGGTTGGTTTTCAGTAGGTATGAATCTCAGCATCTATGACCTAAACATGAATTGAAGATACCATCTCCGTACCTACTTTGTACTCTTTTAGGTCTTAGCACCTAGTCTCTTGTGGGGAATAGCTTAATAAGAAAGCACACACACACACACACACACACACACACACACACACACACACCCTGCCAAAATAAGCACTAATGAGTTTCAGGTATACCATAGTCTTAGTCTGTATTTAGGAAAGAGACTTTTCTACAGAAAAAAAAAATGTCTTCCAGAATGAGGACATCTTTTTACACTAAAGTCAGAACAAGCCAACCCTTTTGAATTCTCTCAGCTCCTTCAGAGTCCATTCCCTCATCTTCCCTCAGAGGTGCCACTAGCCTGCCTTTTTGATCAAAGACTTTTTAGTCCCCAGTGAAGGTTCCCAAAACACTATGTTACTTACCTTGAATTTCCTATGAAGGAGATTGTGCTGTAGGCATTCCTCAGTGATTTCCTTCCTTCACTCAGCATTTATATTTTGTTTGCTTTCAAAATTTCTGAAAACCTTTCTATTTTTGGTGTATCTCCTGAGTTTTGCTTTGTGTTCCAACATGAAAGCCTTTTAAACAATTTTTAATAAGTCAGGTTAATGCAATAAAAATGGGCTTAGATTCAGTTTGGCATAATTTTATGCCATATTTTCTATTTTATTTGCTTTTAAAAATCTCTGAACTTGAGAGTTTTTTCTTTTCTCTGGTTTCTAGGGGGAAGACAATTTTTTCTTAAATTTTATATAATTATTTTGTAGTAGTTACCTTTGTAATTATTACTCTGTATTATACCCTTAGGCCTTAATTTCCATGGGCAGTATTTATTACTTTCCTACTATGGATAATGATGAAAATAATATACTTTGTTATTTTCCTTCTCTTCCTTTTTTTCTCCACCATACAATTTTAGTAAAGTACATACATTTTCTTAGTGTTTTCCGTTGTTCATTAAATACCGTTACAATGTTATTACTTGGTTTGTTAAATCTAAATAATATTCTTTGATTTCTGATCAATATAGATGAGAAATCAGCATTCTCTACTTTCTACTGTTTTTCTCCTTTTCTTCCACATGTATATATAGACATATATATATATATGTGTGTGTGTGTGTATATATATATATATATTTGTTTTTCGGACAAAGTCGTGCTCCGTCACCCAGGCTGAAGTGCAGTGGTGGTGCAGTCTTGGCTCACTGCAACCTCCACATCCCGGATTCACGTGATTCTTGAAACAGGGTTTCACCATGTTGGCCAGATTGGTCTCAAACTCCTGACCTCAGGTGACCTGCCTGCCTTGGCCTCCCAAAGTGCTGATATTACAAGCATGAGCCACTGTGCTTGGCCACCTTCCATATTTTTATTAGTCAAACTATATACACCCACACCCACACCCACACCCACACACACATACACCCACAATTTACCTTTGTTCTGTCACCTTAATGTCTACATTTGCTTTGGTCTTCACTGTGTGGGGACATAAAGTTCTCACTACTACCATCAGTCTTTTTCCAAAGTTCCCCTTTGGTTCTCTAGTCTTTCAATTCTACATATTGCCTGAGTTACAAGATGAGAAATATAGTTTGTTACTTTTATATTCAAATAGCAAGTTAGCTGGGCATAAAATCTTTGGGTTGTACTTTTTATTTGCAAAATATTTTGCTGGGGCTGCTCTTACAATACTGAATGATATTGTATAGAAGAATATTGTAAATAAGTATATTTAGTCATATTTTTCCCCCTCATAAGTATCCCAATCCTTTGGCTTGCTATCCATGAAAGGCTTTATCTTCAACATTTGTTACTAATGAGGATATGTCTCGCTGTTGACAACAGTGAGTAATTTTTCCCTGATATATTATGCTTGTCTTCAAATAATAGGTTCAAATGATTTGAAATCATATTTCAGGAATTTATACTTTAATTACACTTTGAAATGTTTCTTCTGTTGCCTTATTTTAATTTTATGCTTTGAGTAAAGAACTCTAAAGTCTAGGTTGTAGTTCTTTTGAATTTTTTGATTTTTTTGAAAAATTGTCATTTTATTTACAATTCTTTTGGAAATTTTCTCTTATTTCAATTTTATTTTGTGACTTTAATCATTGACATGCTTTGTTTACCTACTTTATTTTTGACAGTGTCCACTGTCCCTTATGATCTGTCTAGTGTTGCCTTTTATTTGAGACTGTCTTGCTCTGTCACCCAGGCTGAAATGGCAGTGGCGCAATTTTGGCTCACCACAACCTCCACCTCCTGGGTTCAAATGATTCTTGTGCCTCAGCCTCCTGAATAGTGGGACTACAGGCATGTGCCACCATGCCTGGATAATTTTTCTATTTTTAGTAGAGATGGGTTTCACCATGTTGGCCAGGCTGGTGTCGACCTCCTGACCTCAGGTGATCCACCCACCCTGGCCTCCCAAAGTACTGGGATTACAGGCATGGGCCACCGTACCCGGCTTTAGTGTTGCCTTTATTTTTGACATTTTTTCCCCCACCATTTTCCTGAGCAATGCTAGCTTTTCATTTCTTCAATTATTTGCATTAATTGTTGTATTTCTGCTTGTCATCTTGTTCATACACCATTTAATACCTCACCACTAAAATATTTTTAAAAATAAAGACAAATATTTTTTCACAATAAAGATAAATGTTTAGTCACAATTTACATTTTTTAAAATTAACATTTATATAGCACTTACTCTGTACTTGGCATTATTCTAAGCAGTTTACAAATATGAGTTCATTTAGTCATCCTAACAACCCCAAGCAGTAGATATTCCCTTGAACTCTATTTTACAAACTGAGGAAACTGAGGCACAGAGGTGTTAATTAACTTTCTATAGAGAATTGTAACTGGGCAGTCTGCTTCCAGACTCTATTGTATCAATGATTATGCTGTGCGGCCTCCAGGGTATTGGTGGTTGTTCATTTTTTATTATTTCCTCTTTTTTTTTCCTGGTAGTATCTCTTTATAGATCCCATTCTTATTTTTCCTTTTGAACTCATCATTGAAAAAGGCGTGTTTTTCAGGACCAACTACTGTGGGAGTTTCAGATGTGAAGGAGGAACCAGCGCTGTGTTACAGGTTAGCAGGATTTCTGCACATTGGTTTATGTAGCTACTGCTTCTCTCCAGCCAACTGGGTGTAGGTAGATGCAAGGCAGTGCAGAGACTATCTTGAACCATGTGCTTCCTTGTGTATATGCTGCTGTGTGTGTGATTCCGTATTTAGATTTCCTTCTTCTTTGTCTCAAAATCAACTCAGGTCCAGGGTTGCTTCTGGGACCAACACAAGTGCCCCAATCCTGCCTTGCAAAGGAAGATCTAGATCTAACAACAGACTGGGCCCCTCGCTTCGCAGAGCCGAATTTTGCTCGCTCTCTCCTATCTCAGAAGCTGGCCCTCTGCCTGCTGCTACGGAATTCACTCTGTGGCATGTTCTCTGGGCTTCCTCCCACATGACTCCTGCTCTCCCCTGCTCAGTCTCCACTGCTTTTGGCAGCCCTTACACCTATTTTGGGCTCTGGGAGGGGGGTTTAGCTGTCTTCTACTTCTACTGGAAATGAAGTTTACATTTTTGTTTCCCTTTCTCCTTGTTGCTTTTGGATGTTCTCCAGCAGGAGAAGGGGGATGTGCTGAACTCCATGGTCTACATTCAGACCTAAGTGCCCCCTTTGCATTTTTATTCTTCCATTTTTTTTCCACGGTCAAAGACTCTTAAAGTTACTAGACTTCTGACAAGAATGGCTAATAAAATGATTATAAAGATTTTCATGAATGAACTGTTATGACTGAGAGCATGGGAGTGAGTATTAACACTGCAGGCCTCATTTGATTAGGCTCACGCATCCAGACTCTATTGAAATCACTTTTTACCCTATTCTCATTGATGGATGTTACTAGTATGCTGTTTACTTCCTCTACCGAATTGCAAATGAATGCAATTAAAATTCTAAAGCAAAAATCCAAACCCTCCTTGCCCTGATTTAGTACACACCTAAAGCTTCCAGTTTCATACACAGTATCTGTTCAATACATGCAACGAAATAAAATAAAAATGCTCTTCAGTTTAAAGGTTATTTTGTGGTTATACCTGAATTATTTGAGAAAAAGTATGGCTCTCCTTTGACATTTTCATAAAATATGCAACAAAATTGAAAGTAGTAAGACAAAATATGGTCTTAATCATCAGCTAAACATTTATTTTTAAGGTCATTCATTTCATTGTCAAAATACTCTACAAAACAGACTTTTTAAACTGTATTTTCACTATATAATGCTGAAGTTGAAAATCGGTGTTGTATTCTACTCCAAATGTTAAAACTATTGTAAAATAAATATCATTCAGGCAATGACAGTTTCAGAAACTCTCTGGAAGTTCTCAAATTGCAAAGTGAAATGTATGCATATGATTCTCTGATTGTTGGACTTGAAGCCTGCCTTCTAAGTTCCAGGTAAAAATATTACCCATGTTTTTGTATGATCATTCCTTAATGTTTTATATGAATTTCTTCCCATGTTTAATCTCATTTGATTTATATATGCAGGCTCTAATATTCCATTTCCCTTTTCATTAAATAGTGATTTAAAAAACTAAAAGAATTTGTAGCAGGAAAGAGCTAATCTTAGTGGTGATAAATGAAATTGATATTTAAGTTGAAACATGGCCTTCCTTACCTCTCAATCCCCCATAATTCTTCTTATGTTTTAATTGTGATTTGTCAGACCTATAATTTGGTTATAATTTGCTTCTCTGAAAAAGTTTAAGAAATGAGTCATTTTTTAAAATCCTTATTAGTGAGAATTTTTTTTCCTCTCAATTTTCTCACCTTCTAATTTTCAATACAAATGATGAATCATGAAGTCACTGGGATTTTCCTGGGAACATTTGCCAGCCTCTTCAAATTTCCGGCTTTTAAAGAAGTTTAATTTGGGATTTTTATTATAGGAAGAAATCATTTATTTCCTGAACAAAATGTGTTGGTGAAATAGATTAAGAACTTCTTTTTTTTTTTTTTTTTGAGACGGAGTCTCGCTCTGTTGCCTATGCTGGAGTGCAGTGGCACCATCTTGGCTCACCGCAAACTCCGCCTCCCGGGTTCATGCCATTCTCCTGCCTCAGCCTCCTGAGTAGCTGGGACTAGAGGCGCCTGCCACCACGCCCGGCTAATTTTTGTATTTTTAGTAGAGACAGGGTTTCACCGTGTTAACCAGGATGGTCTTGATCTCCTGACCTCGTGATCTGCCCACCTTGGCCTCCCAAAGTGCTGGGATTATAGGCGTGAGCCACCGTACCTGGCCCTAGATTAAGAACTTCTATAGGACATAAATTCAAAAAAGTTTATATTGCTATATTGTATCTTTTTCTTTGAATAATATTCCATTATCTCATTTTATGCTGATGTTTACTATAGTATGTTCATTTTAAGGTATGTCTAAATTTAAAAATAATAATAAAGTTAAAAAATGCCTTTTACAATTGACTCCAAAATAACATGTCATATAATCATCTGATAATGGCAGAACATATAAGTGCTTTTGTTTTCATTTGAAACTTCGTGTTGGTTGAATGTTGATAGACCCTCAGCGTTAAATGAATTATTGAATGAACAAATGATATTAGAATCCAGGAAAAAGTAAAGTAACCAACTAATCCAGTTTGCCTAGGATTGCCCTGCTTCTTAAACTAACATTTCCTTGTCCAGGAAACCTGGGTGATTGGTCATCTAGAAAATGTGAGTTTACCTTGTAAATCTTTTGCTATGTTTAAGAACTGTGGTCAGCAAACTATGAACCTTGGCCAAATCTAGCCTGCTTTTGTAAATAAAGTTCTGCTAAAATGCAGCAACACTTATTCACTTAGATATTGCTTATGGCTGTTTTCACACTACAGCCACAGAGCTGGGTAGTGGAACAGACTGCATGGCCTATAAGGCCAAAATATTTACTACTATGTTCTTTACAAAAAAAGTTTCTGTATTTTTATATTCCAAATTTTAAGTTATACATTTTACACAATTACAAGAGATCATTTTAGAAAATTACTTTTGGAAATTTGTAACTAAACTTAATCAAAAATATTATTTATGATTTGGGGTAAAATAAAATGTGTTGACATTCTGTGATCTTCCATTAAATACCAGCTAGTGTGCTGACTCTTAGGAATAAATATAAAAATAAATAAGACACTATCTGTGACGTTGGGAAACTCATTCTAAAGTCAGAGAAATGCAGAGGTGATGTTAGTAAATATATGCAAATTTCTTTAGATGAAATATTTTGGATCAGATGGGATAATGTTTTAAGATAGTGATCATTCTTAAAATTTTAACTTTTTTTTGAGACAGAGTCTCACTGTCGTTCAGGCTGGAGTACAATGGCGTGATCTTGGCTCACTGCAACCTCCGCTTCCCAGGTTCAAGCGATTCTCCCATCTCAGTCTCCTGAGTAGACAGGATTATAGGCATGCATCATCATGCCTGGCTAATTTTTATATTTTTGTTGAGATAGGGTTTCTCTATGTTGGTCAGGCTGGTCTTGAACTCCTGACCTCAGGTCATCCGCCTGCCTTTGCCTCCCAAAGTGCTGGGATTACAGGTGTAAGCCACCATGCCTGGCCTAAAATTCTAACTTTTGTTTTCTTTTCCACTCAAGTCTATCCTCTATCCATCACCTCAGGGTAAGAATAAAACAGAAAAGAGAGAAAAGCAAGAATCTCGGCTCCTTCTAAATTTCTTGATTAAAGCTTGAGACTTATACCTGGTATGCAGATAAATAGTCCAGTGACAATATTGTTAATAAATGTTCTCTCCAACAATTTCGCATGCTTTTAAATTAGTGCTAGTATGGTGAGAATGGAACAAGCAGGACCATGTAGGGGAAAGTCTGGATTCAAACCAAACTTGAAAAAGATGACATCTGGGAATCAGAGTTGCTAAGATTACATGTACACTTAGAGGACTAAGCATACTTAGAGGACTTTCTTAGTGAAAACAGAGTCTGAGGAGAGAGAGAAAGAGAGAGAGAGAGAATAAGTTGGTCTATGTTGGAGAAATAGCAAATGAAAAAATTGTTAAGCAAAAATAATAGGATTTATTAAGATCTTACTGTATGCTGTCATTTAAACTCTGGAGTCAGCTATGCCTGAATTCTACCTTTGGACATTTTGGCAATACAAACCATCGAGTCACATTTCTACTTAATTCAAGTTTCAGTTGAGGTTTCTGTCACTTGCAGTTGGTAAAAATCCCAACTAAATATATAGTGCTTTCCCAGATTTCCCTTGAAATAGCAGCAGAAAATAAAAATGAATCTGTAGCACTCTGAAGATGTAGCTCAGGAATGTCCAAAGCATGTATAAAACTTCTTTCAAATCTCCCATTTCATCTTAAAGTTAATCAGAATCTTGTGTCTTTCCTTGTAATATCTGGTTTTTTTAAATTAAAAGATATGTATTTTAGAAAGAAGGAAAAAATAGAGACTTACATCTCATTACATAAAATTTCACAAAACATTTGCAGTAGTTAGTATCATTCCCATTTTATAGATGAAGAATTCAAAGCTCAGTAAGATTAAGTAACTTATTCAGGGTCACAGAGCTATAGATTGAAAAGCCAGTATTCAAATCTAGGTCAAGTTTATTGCCAAATTTTAACAATTAACCTGAGTCTCCATAATCATGGACCAGAAAGAACACATAGGTGGGGAGCAGCAGAATTGAGACATGCCAGGTTTATCTTAAAGAAATGAATATAAGGTTAACTATAAGAGTAACTAACAACAACTAAACAACCTCTATGAGTATCTAATATATATCAGACTGTGAGTAAAAGGAGTCAAGGGATGGCTAGAAGCCCTTGGAAGGAATTACCAAGCAAACAAGTAATATGAGCTTGTGCAGAAAATTAACTTCAGCTGTACATAGTTTATACCCCCAAGGGCTCCTGACATTCCATGAGCGTTGTTGTGCTACTGAACTGACTTGGTATGGTGAGCTACAGAAGCAATGTGATCAAATGGATGACACGAGAGAGCTGCAGAAATAACAGTCGGAACTAAATGGCACCATCTTGGGAGACTAACTTACTGCGCTCCCCTCTCTCCTGTTCCCTCCCCAGCACAGGTGGTAACAGTGGAAAGGTAATGCCAGGAAACCTGATTAGCAGAACTTTCTGTTCCATTTTATAGCGATTTCAACCTTGATTAGTTTTCTATCCTGAAACTTGGGACTCATTGGCTGAGGTTAAGTAATAGTGATTATCAAATAGGTTTTTAATACAGAAACATATTTTTAAAATCACCTTGAAAATAAATTTATTACATAAGGATGCGACAGAATTTTTTAAAGACTCATCCAAGGTAATCTATTAATACATTATGCACATAAACACATATGAATACTTTGTTGTACACTTTAAAAAAAATACCTTTGTGTCTAAATAGTTAAAAAAAAAAAAAACATGAAAAGTTGGTTATTACTCAGTTAATCCAGAACCGATAAAACAAGAAAACTAAAATTCTAGAGTGTTTTGCTCTTTAATTTTGTGAAAGGGAAGGACTAAGCAGAATTAATGTTTTGCTCATTCAAGTGACAATGAAATCTGTATAATGTGCTACAGGTTATAAAACTCTCATCCAAATTATCTCATTTCATTCTTATAATAGAAGGACGTGACTTTCCATAAAGGTTGTAGTTTCAACTAAGCCTAGGTCTCTCAATCAAATTCCATTCCTTTTTCATCCCATCATCACTTCACTTCACTTTTACACCATGTAAGGTCTTCATGGACTGAGTTCCTAAACAAACAACCCCAAGATGCTACAAAGAACATGGGAGCACAGCTCTCTTCAAGATCCTCATTTCAAGTTTTTAGAATAAATACCCAGAAGTGGGATTCCTGGATCATATAGTAGTTCTATTTTTAATTTTTTGAAGACCCTCCACACTATCCTTCATAGCAGCTGCATCATTTTACAATCACACCAACAGCGCCCGTGAGTTCCAATTTCTCTGCATCCTCATCAACTCTTTCTTTCTCTTTCTTTCTTTCTTTCTTTCTTTCTCTTTCTGTCTGTCTTTCTTTCTCTTTCTTTCTTTCTTTCTTTCTTTCTTTCTCTTTCTTTCTTTCTTTTTCTTTCTTTCTGTCTGTCTTTCTTTCTCTTTCTTTCTTTCTTTCTCTTTCTTTCTTTTTCTTTCTTTCTGTCTTTCTTTCTCTTTCTTTCTTTCTTTTTCTTTCTGTCTTTCTCTTTCTTTCTTTCTTTTTCTTTCTTTCTGTCTGTCTTTCTCTTTCTTTCTTTCTTTCTTTCTTGCTCTTTCTTTCTTTCTTTCTTTCTTTCTTTCTTTCTTTCTTTCTTTCTTTCTTTCTCTCTCTCTCTCTCTCTCTCTTCCCCCCCCTCCCTCCCTTCCTTCCTTTCTTCCTTCCTTCCTTCTTTCCTTCCTTCCTTCCTTTATAATGGCAATCTTAATAGGTGTGGGGTGATATCTCCTTGTGGTTTCTGATTTGCATTTCCCTGATAATGACTGACATTGAGCATCTTTACATATACTTGTTGGTCATTTGTATGTCTTCTTTAAAGTCATGTCTATTCAAGTCCTTTGCCCACTTTTTTCTTTTTTTGAGATGGAGTCTCACTCTGTCACCCAGGCTAGAGTACAGTAGCGCGATCTTGGCTCACTGCAACCACCACCGCTGGGTTCAAGCGATTCTCCTGCCTCAGCTTCCCGAGTAGATGAGATTACAGGTGCCTGCCACCATGACTGGCTAATTTTTGTATTTTTAGTAGAGACAGGGTTTCGCCATGTTGTCCAGGCTGGTCTCGAACTCCTATCCTAAGGGGATCCACCTTCCTCGGCCTCCCAAACTGCTAGGATTACAGGCGTGAGCCACCGCACCTGGCCTTGCCCACTTTTTAATTTAGCTATGTGTTTGATTGCTACTAGTTGTAGGAGTTCCTTATATAATTTAAATATAACTCCTTATCAAATATATGATACTTGCAATCCTATGTTCATTGCAACTATTCACAATACCCAAGAATTGGAAATCATCTAAATGTCCATCAGTGAATGAATGGATAAAGAAAACAGGCTATATACATACAATGAAATACTATTCAGCCATAAAAACAGGGAAACCTTGTCATATGCTACAACATGGATGAAACTTGAGGACATTACTTGATGTGAAATTAGCCAGTCACAGGACAAATACTGCATGATTCCACTTACATGAAGTATCTAAAGTAGTAAAAGTCGTTAAAGAAAAATGTATCATGACGGTTGCAAGAAAATGCGGGGAGAGTAAATAAGGAGTTGTTGTTCAATAGGTATAAAGCGTCAGTCATGTGGGATGAAAATGTTCTAGAGGTTTACTGTATAACATTGTGCTTAGAGTTAACAATAATGTACTGCACACTTAAAAATTTGTTAAGAGTGTAGATCATGTTACGTATTTTTTTCCATAATTTTAAAAAATGAAAAACCAAAATGAAGAAAGCAATGAGAGAACTAAAAAGCAAAATCTATTCAAACCATTAGTTGACTATTTCTGAATGTAAATCTACTGCAGATGACAATTCAGGCCATTACTCAGGGCCAGTCTTTGTTCCACTGATAAGCAATTGGGGCAGTGAGGCAGGAAAGCCACCTGCTGAGAACAGGGTCTAAAACAGACCAGAGGTGGGATACACGCAATTAACCCTTAACCCCTTCCCCACTCAGCATGATGGAGCAGCAGATTTGCCTGACTGTCCTCCTCTCTGTATTTTCATCTCTGTATGCCCTTAGAATGTAGCTACCCCAAATTCACCTCCTTTTTTGGGGAAAGTAGGTATGTGTGGATCTTCGTATTCTGATTGTCTTGAAATGAGTTAGGACAAGCACTATTTTTCTTTTCTGGTTAACAGTCAATGAGATCTCTGGTCTATGAGAGTAAACTTGGTTGCATTTTCAGCTATAAATGACTGGCTCTCTTAGGAAATACAAATGGACAGTACTTGGAGGCTGGAGGAGTATGGAAAATCTGATGAAGAAGGTGTGGACCTGGCCAATGGAAAGCATTTTGGTGGGTCTAATGATTTTGGGAAAATCTCTGCAAGGCTGGAACATTTTGCCACACATAAGTGGTTATTTCCTTAGCCTCTTCTACATTCACTGAGAGCTCTGTGTAGCTGACTGGAGAGTGAGAGAACTGAAAAACAGTCCCAGTATGAGTCTGTCAAGAGAGATGCCTCAGTGTAAGTTTTTCGAATGTGTTGCATGTAACAGAGCCTGGTTTCAAACAAAATCTGCCTCATTCTGGTCCATTTAATTCTTGGAAACATAATTTTATATATCCAGAAAGTCCTTTGAGCCCTTCGAGGGAGCACTGTAAAGGCTTTCACCACCACCTTACCTCTGTTCTGTCAAAGCAGGAAATCACGTCCTGCCAAATGCAAATGAGCTCAGACTCCAAAAGGCCAAGTGTCAAGATGCAGAATGCTGCCGGATTTAGAGAGATCACGCCCTACACAGATGATATTTGAGGGTCTAACAAACTATAGAAAGTCGTCCTGAACATATTGAAAATGTGTGATTTCAGAAATACTAGCACATGGAAAACCATTTTAGGTTTATATTAGTAAGTCCGAGTACCTTTCCTTCCTTTTCATGGTGGCTTCAGAACCTCCAGGGAATTTATCAGAGCCTCCTGTTTCTGTGGTTGTCTGCTTTCTGTTTTGGAAGAGAAAAGCTTCTTTTTGATTCACATGTCATAGCTGTTCTAAAATAATGCTGACTCAATGCCTGAAAGACAGCACTGGCTCTGCTGAAAGAAAACAGAAACTGGTCCTCTAAAACCTACTGCTGTCCCTCAAAGAGTTAACGGAGTCAGTTCCAAAGGAGTTAGGCAATGGCTGAAACAGGATAATAAATGTGACACTCTCAGACTATCAGTAGCAAATATTTGAGCTTATCAAATAACAGAGGAAGTAGTTTAGTTACAAATAAACCAATCTCTCATAAAACAAGTTTTCACACAGGTTCATTTCATTGAGCTGGAGACAGTTAGAGGCCACTCGTAGGCAGAACTCCCACTCTGTACACTCCGTAACAGCCCCTCGTGATTAATGGACAACCAAGGGGAGGCTGCGTCCTGCGGCTCCCGGCTTCATATCAGCAGAACAGCCATAAACAGCATCTCAGGATTATTGCAAGGAAGTGACTCCTCCTCTGGGAACATAGCTGGGCTTGTGCTCCTTCTCCCTCACCACCCGCCTTCTTTCTCTCCTGCTCTCTCTCTTTTTTCCCTGTAGAGCAGAGACCATCGTGTCCTAGAAACTATAGTAGATGTCACTGCTTGGCACTTGCTGTGCAAAGAGAGGACAAGTATGTGGGTGTGAGGGGGAGGCGGAATGCTACTCTTAAAGTAACAGGGACTGTGCTAGCCAGGGCCTCGATGGAGGCTTTTTTGTTACAGCCTTTGAAACCACTTTGGTGAAGGCATCCAATTTGGAGTCTAGAAAAAAGTACAAACACTGTTTTAGAGTAGGAAAAAAAAAGTTAGAGCTCCTTCTTTCAAAGTAAAATTCTCATTGAGATTAAGCAGAAATGAAAAAAAAAAAAAAAAAATCCTGGTAAGATTAGAGTAAATTAGCAAGTAAAAAGAAAAGGAGAGAAAGCTAGCAAATTTTTGGTATGTGACTATCATCTCTAATGAAATAGAAATATGAATACTTCTATGTTATAATTTCATGGAAAGTTTGTTTTATTTCCCCTAACGATTGCAAAAAAAAGCATGCAGATTATATGAAATATGGAAATAGAAATATAAAGCTGGAAAAATTCAACCATGACACCACCATTTGAAGGCAACCATTAAGAACACTTTAGTGGATTTTCTTCCAGGCTTCTTCCAACATCTTTTAAAAATAGATTGTTGAGACCTTAACCATATGTAGAATTTTCTTTCTTACTATTTTCAGCCAACATTTTAGCATAGTCATGGCCCTATCATGTTATTCAGTCTTTTCTTATGTATAATCTTAAGATTGTAAAATACTTATTTTGCAATTTTAACAAACATAGGGCAGTTTTTAGAATAGGTATGTATTCATGCTAAAAAGCAATGCTTGACTGCTTTATTTTTCAGATGTATTCATTTATTACAAATTATTTATTTCTAATAAAAATTTGTCAATTTGTTTGTAATAAAAAATTAAAGAGAAAATTCTATGCTATTATTCTCATGGTTAACTCATTAACTTTTATGTTTAAACATTCTGGGAATTGTATTTTCTGCAGAATTAGAAAAGATTCAGTCCCAATCCCCTAGCCTTATAAGGTACTTAACCCCACTAATGCTCTTTCAAATGCATAAACCAAGAAGTCAAGATGAATTTTAAAGTAAAGACATGACATTCACATTTACTCATTGCTCCCCCTCGACCTAAAGTACCTGCAATTAGATACATTTTGCTTATATGAGATATTGGGAACTACTTTTGATGACCATTATCTTTTCTAATCCCAGGAACTGGACACGTTTTCTCCCAATCAGCCTCAGAGCCATTATACATTCTCCACAGTAATTTCACTGTGTCTCTCCAACAATGCTTCTGTCTTTCTCTCTTATTTGAAACCCAAAGTAAAAGTTCTGCTGGAAGTGTTTGCATAGAAATATAGTTTCTATGCAAAAATAACAGGCAACCCTCTTTTTTTTTCTCACCCTGAATTCATTTAAAATATGCAACTTGCCTTTTGGAATAAGATGGGTCCTTTTCCTGTTTCCAGAACAATACCCACGAAGGGTTAAAACACTGTGGTCACTCAGTCCCTGGGGGCGGGGCTGGTGGAGACTGCACTGCCTGCTCCCAGAGCGTGGGATTCAGCTTGTTTCCAAATAGATTTCCTCTAAATTGACTTTCATTTTGATCCCTATGAGACTTATGTTAAAGGGCAAAAAATAGTTTCCTCTTAGAATAAAATCCAGACTTAGCTAGATCTTTTTTTTCTTGCTCCCAAATAGATGTAATTTATAATATTTTGGTAGTTTTGAAGCCTACTTCTTTTTGCAGAATCCAAACCCAACGTTAATAGGCTTCCAAACATTTTGTTACTTGTACTCAGAACTTCTTGAGAAAGCAAATTCCAAATACTGAAGCATATTGTACTTGCAAAACACTACATTTTAGCTCCATGTCTCTCTTAAGAGATTTTCTTTAGGTTAATGGTAGCTCTACATTAAAAGAAAGTTTGCAAGATAAACCTACAATTTGCCCTATCAGTTTGAAGAAATATTATTTCTTTACCTTTTCTTCAAAACATTTGTAATAAGTATAATAACTTATGTTGAGTAACACTGTATGACGATGGAAGTAAATGAACATTTATTGAGCACATAGTACATGCCAGGTTTTATATACGCTTAAATATTTAATTTAAACCTTGCAACAATAATTGCTTGGGATAAGTTTATTATCCTGTTTTATTAACCAATTAACTGGGTGTGGTGGCTCGCATATATAATCACAGCACTTTGGAAGGCCAAAGAGGGAGGATTGCTTGAGCCCAGAAGTTCAAGACCAGCCTGGGCAACATAGGGAGGCTCTATCTTTGTGCATGCATGTGTGTGTGCATGTGCGTGCACACACACACACAATTAACTAGGCATGGTGGCACATGCCTGTAGTCCCAGCTACGTGGGAGGCTGAGGTAGGAGGATTGCTTGAGCCAGAGAGGTCAAGGCTGTAGTGAGCCGTGATTGCACCACTGCACTCCAGTCTGGGTGACAGAGCAAGACCCTGTCTCAAAAAATGAAATAAAATAACCAATCAACCTAGTGTAATTAATAAAATCTGGAAGACCAATTATCTCAAATTTGAAAGGGAATTTATTCACTTAACAAAGGTGCTTCTTGTAACATACGATATTGAAATACAAAACTAAAAAGGGAAATTCAGTCATAGTAATACATTCTAAAAAAGGCAAACCCATTTAAAAATGCAATATTGTTTTCCTCCCCTGAAAATTCAAAATTGATATTTTTCATTGTTTCTAAGAACCATGCAAATGTTCAATGGCAGAGTCAGTCTCAAAAGTCAAGGACTAAGGGTGGATATAGTTTCAATACCATAATCTGAGGTTCCCAGCAACCCTCTTATTTTTCTTATTCTGATGAAATAAGATGTTTAGTGTTTTTCTCACTCATTCTCCAGTTTCCCTGATTATTGTTATGACTCCTGGTTGGATCGTTTGCCTCAATCCGATTTCTGCATGGTCAAACCACATTTCCATTATTGGAACAGAGGACTCGAAAAGGCTTGAAAGGGAGGTAGATGAAGTAAACATGGGGGTAAGGAAGAATGCCATGTGAATCATCCCTGTAGCTACTGTTTACTGAGGGCCAGCTCTGTGGCCAAGGTGGTGCCAGGTGCCTTGCTTGTAATTCTCACAGCAATTCTTATGTCTAGTTGAGGAGTTTGAGGTTCAGGTATTTAAAAACTTGCCAAAGATGAAAGCCAGGAAGTGCTAGAATTGTTATTTAAACTGAGATCTGTCTGACTTCAAAACATTGACCTTTGTAGTTGTAGTGATTTGCAAATATTCTCATTTATCACAGTTCAGAGGCAGATATTGGCAAATAAAAAACAAAAAAGACCCAAATGCATCATGTCTAAAAGATTATCAAGAAACCAGTTTATCAGAGGAGTTTGTATGTTCCTTTTTCTCTAGGTCTTCAGAAAGAGCTGAAAGAATCATATTTCTTTCTTGGATTTATGAGATCTAAGTCTGCGAATAGACCAGCACTTTCTCAGATTCCTTCAGTTCTATAATTATTACTATTATTATTATTATTATTATTACTTTTTGAGGCGGAGTCTCGCCTGTTGCCCAGGCTGGAGTGCAATGGGGCTGTCTCAGCTCACTGCAACTTCTCCCTCCTAGGTTCAAGCGTTTCTCCTCCCTCAGCCTCCCGAGCAGCTGAGATTACAGGTGTGTGCCATCACACCTGGATAATTTTTTTTTTTTAATCTATAGTAGATACAAGGCTTCATCATGTTGGCCAGGCTGGTCTTGAACTCCTGACCTCGTGATCCTCCTGCCTTGGCTTCCCAAAGTGCTGGGATTATAAGCATGAGCCACCGCACCCAGCCTCAGCTCTGTAATTCCATGTTCTGTGTTGACTACCTCTTCTAGCTGAATATTCCATAAAGCATAACTAGCACAATTACTTGAAGGAATAAAAGTGCCTGATGACAGTTAACATACAATCTTCTACATAACCCTATTTTTCCCTAAGATTTCCAATGACAGTTGTCTTATAATTAGGGGATATAATGGAATAAGAATCAGCTAGCTATTAGAGAACTGCATACTCTCATTGGTTTGGTTCTATTGGTTCCTTCAACTTTCAATATATCCTGAGATGGCCTGATTGCCCTAACATGGTGCCCTAAATGACTAGACACTCTCGCTGGGGCTGTCAGGAGTCAGTAATGTTTCCGAATTGCTTTATGTCAGATTTGCATATGTTATCCTTGTGCTTGATATAAATCATGTTTCAAATAAAATATCTATTATTAAATATCTTGGCCTTTTTCCAGAATTGATAATGAACAAGTATGCTTGCCTACAGTTATTGAGTTAGATCAACTCAACATCAGTATGTATACATGTTTTTATTACAGGATAATATTTTTATAGATATAAAAACAATCCATTAAAATTTTTCCTTTTATGTAAAATTTCTTTTGCATCATTTCAAGGCTGAGCTATAACCTAAAACTAGTGCAGGATTACACAGGGCTCTGATCCTACAGCAAAGCAATGGGCTTAAATGGTGGGCTTTGTGAAGACTGGGGCTAGTATTTGCTAAGTTCCTTGATCACTCCCTACTTCATTGAATTCCTTCCTGCAGTACTCACATACACTAGTCTTAATATTTGAACAACAGTGCCAGGAAGACCCCCCTCATGGAATCATCCAAATTAAGAGAGAAAATATCCACATTTATCATTAAGATTTAGCCTAGAAGCCTGCCTTTGGAAGGAAGAAAACAAAGCAAAGGGGAAAAGTCATCCTTTTCATTCCAGGGGATTTGGGGAAGAGAAGGAAAAGAAACATTAGCCCTCGAAAATATATTTGCTTTCTCTAATGTTTTGGTTTCAGATAGCATCCCATCTTCCCTGCTGGAAAGGTACTATTTGAGATAGCAGTTAATAGGCAAGAGCTGAGCTGGTCCCATTCCCTACATCATGCGGTATAAAAATAACAATGTGAAGAAAGAATAAACACTCATGGAAAGCTAGCACAGTGTGGACACCTAGCATTCATAGTGTTGCTTTCAGATTCTTAGAGTTCGAATTCTCTGCGGGAGTCCTTCACACAGCCTTTAGCAGGTACTGATGGACTCTGGAGAGATTCTGGGGTTCACCCTCCAAACCTCAGTCACTCAGAGGAAACGGATAAGATTAGAGTACCAAGGCAAATTCCTGAAATTGCTTTATTTACCTAGCTAATTATCAGAATGAGTCCCAGTCTGAGTCCTCAACTGAATTTCTCAATCTATGGGCATTGCAATGGTGCCCACAGGCCAGATTCAATGGTTCTCTGCCCTGGATGTACGTTAAAACTACCTGGTCAGTTCCAAAGACACTCAAGCTCAAGCCCAAACTAAGACCGATTAAACCAGCATCTCTAAGGCTTGGAGCCCTGGAGCCACTGCTTTTCAAAATCTCCTCAGGTGAACATAATGTAAGGCCGGGGCTGAGAATGACTCTGTTAGTTGCCGATTACTATTAACCAACAGTGGCAAGCAACTTTCACTCACTGACCTCGTGACTGAGTCAGAGATTCTTAATTTTATTTGTCACCCAGGAAGAAAATATTTTAAGCACAGAAGAATCTTTCACATACAGAAGGATACATTGTATATTTATTTCATGTTTAAAGGAGTTATATTATGACAAGAGCACAAATTGAGGCATTCTATTAAACCACAAAATAAACATTGTTCTTAGTTCACAAACATGCTCTGCTCTTTGTAAGGTGGGAATTAAACAGGGATCCTCAACCTTGGCACTAGTGACATGCTAGTCTTTTTAGGGGAGGCTACCCTGCACATTGCAAGGTGTTTAGTATTTTTCTTGACTTCTTCTCATTTGGTGCCATTAGCATCCCCCTCCCAGTTGTGACAACCACATCCAGACAACAGAACAACATCATAGTGATCCAGACATTTGCTTAAACCGGGGAGAGGGTAAGAAAAGGCAAAAATAGGCGAACACTAATCCTGGAGGTTAATCCATTACAGTCAAAACTGCTGTCAAGATAAGTAAAATTTCCAGTCTAGCCATCCTTGACAGCTACTTCCTCCTGAGAATCTTTTCTCTTTCATTGTGACTGTCACTGGTTTTAAGGAATGCAACTGTCTGCAACCCAAGAAAGTGAGGTGTCAAATTGAGAGCTGTTTAGAACTCCAGGTATGGTCTGGAAAGAAGACATTAGGATGTGAATTAACAAGAGCTTTGTGTTTTCATAATTTCACACACTCTTTTTCTTTCTTTTTTTCCTCATTCTCTCTTTAGATGTCAAGCATGTACGTAATTAAAACCAACCAGGCTCTAGTTAATTCTGTGACACTACAAAACGTATTTTATCATTAGTGATCATTCCATGTAAGAAATTAAGCTGGCAAAGCTCAATTTATAAGAAATGCATCAGAATCACTAAAAGAATCCTGTGATACAAATTTCTGTAAGTATATCGTATAGGAAGACAATCTTTTTTTAATATAGGTGAGTTCTATCTTCGGATATTAAAATTCCAAATTGAGGCCGGGTATGGTGGCTCACACCTGTAATCCCAGCACTTTGGGAGGCTGAAGCAGGTGAATCACGATATCAGGAGTTCGAGACCAGCCTGGCCAACATGGTGAAACCCCATCTCTACTAAAAATACAAAAATTAGCCAGGTATGGAGGTGGATGCCTGTAATCCCAGCTATGTGGGAGGCTGAGGCAGGAGAATCATCTGAACCCGGGAGGCGGAGGTTGCAGTGAGCCGAGATCGTGCCATTGCACTCCAGCCTGGGCGACAAAGTGAGACTCAGCCTCAAAAAAATAAAAAATAAAAAATTCCAACTTGAAAATATAATGGGCCAGTCTTCAAAAAAATATTTTCTAGAATAGCTACAGTGTACTCTCAGTACTGTCATTGAAAACTGGAAACATAGATTGGTTAGGAGACACTTTAAGAGGTCAATTAGTCCAAATCCAATTCAGGGAAGATCGAAATACATCTGCAATTGGATGATCCATGATTCTTATTGTTAGTTTCAAAATTACTCTTTGGTTTTAGGAGTTTATAGGATGCCCCCTACCGAATAAAAATCTTAAATAAGCCTTGTACCTATGTGAAAAGAAGTAACCATTAGTGTATAATTTGATTTTGAATATCCCAAAGCTTTAGGGATTAAACTGGGAACCAACCAACCAACCAACCAAACAAACAAACAAAAAACCCTCCCCTTTTCCAGTAGCCTGGAAATTTGTATCACAAGACTCTTTTAATGATTCTGATGCATTTCTCACAAATTGAGCTTTGTCAGCTTAATTTCTTACATGGAATGATCACTAATGACAAAATATGTTTTGTAGTGTCACAGAATTAACTAGAGCCTGGTTGGTTTTAATTATGTACATTCTTGACATCTAAAAAGAGATTTCTCCAGGCTTTTTGTAAGAGTCCCAATAGGGAAGCCCAACAGAGAACTGTCCTACCATGACAAAAAAATTTTAAATTTACTTCCTGGGTTTTGAACCTAGCTTTCTTCTTTGGTCTTCGGTTTATATCAGGATACACAGGCATTTTCACTCTGTGCTCACCTCCTTCCAGTTCCGTAAGGAAAATGGATATCTGTCCAGACCCTTGACGTGCAACTATGAGACTCACAAGTTGGTTCACTCGACATTTACATGGTGTTAGGCAAGTAATAGCCTATGTGTGTGTGTGTGTGTGTGTGTGGCGGGGGGTGCGGTTTGGGTGGGGGTCGGGTGGGGACTGTTCTGTCTTATAGTAACTGAGTTTAGGCTAGTGTGTCCTTGTAAACATGTTTTGTTACTTTTTAAATTTAATTATGTTAACGTACATATTTGAAAGTTAATGTTTTTCATGGTTAAACATTTCTTAGTTTACAGATTCATTACTTGTTGCTATTGAAAAGCATTGTGTGTTTCTTTGTAACATTAGCCTAGAGCATCCCCACAAAGCCATAAAATTACTGAGTACAATAAAACAGTATCTAAACAAAGAAATCCATTTTAATATAATTTTATCATTTCTCTAAAAGTATTCATATTTAATCTTAGGCTACTTGGATCTGATTTTTGTACCATTTATTATTTTCTTTTTGAATGGAAAACTTCAAATATGAAATGAGTAAAAAAGTAATTTGAGTTTTCCACCTACAAAGTTTGCCAAACTCTCAGTTAAAAGCATTGAGTCTTATAAGGGAGGAAAGAATTCTAAATGCTAAGCGTACAAAGTTAATTGACTAATAAGACATAACTTGGTAAGACCCTTGACATTCCAGGAATATGTCTGGAAATCAGTTACCAAATTTCCAAATACTGAAAGGTTTGGGCACAAGTCTTCCTGGATTGCTGCTGAATCACATTTTCATTTACAGTTACATGTTTTCTATGTCTATCCTTACATCACAAAAGTAGCTTCCTTTCCAACATTTTCCAACTTTTGTCTCTGAGTTGGTGGTCATTACACAAAGAAAAAATGTTTTAGAGTCCTGAGAACTGAGGGACCAAAGAGTTGATTTGAGGTAGAAATAGAGGTCATGCCCCTTCCTTGCTCTGGGTGCTAGCACTGCCACATGACATCATTCAGTTGGGCCTTAGCGAAGTCTCAGCCATTGCAGAGGGTGAACTATCAGTATTGCTTGCGAGTAGTGGAATTCACTATTGTTAACTCTGTGGATGTAGAGGGACTTAAAACAAATTGGATGAGTTTTCCCTCTCCTTCCTCCCCTTTTTTTCTTCCTCTCTTCTTACCCTTCTGGGTAAAAGCAGCTGGATAGTGGTTGGGAACTTGGACTTTGGAGCTGGCTCTTGCTCTACCACTTACCAGCTAGCTGCTTAGTCTTGGGCAAGGTATTTAAGTTCTCTGTAACTGAGTTTGTTCATCTATGAAACCTATCCCTTACAGTGTTGCTGTGAGAATTAAATGAGTTTATATATATATATATAACTCTTCTAGCACTGTCTAGCACATAGTACTCACTAAAAAAAAACAAAAACAAAAAACAAGAAAACAAAAAGGAGATCCTACTGTATATCAAGTGCTTAGCTAGGCACTAAAAGGGAATCTCTGACATGTGGGATATGCTATGTACATGACCAACACAGCCCCCACTTTATGTCACTCAAGTGCAGCCCTGATAGAGATTGACTGGTACTTCTGATTCCCAGCCTTATTTTTCCCAGGAGAGAAAGTATGATTGGCCCCAACTCAGGCCAATGGTGGCACGTGACTATAGTCCCAGCTACTCAGGAGACTGAGTTGGGAGGATTGCTTAAGCCCAGGAGTTTGAAGCTGCAGTGAGAAAGTATGATTGGCTAGATATTAACTGCAAACTGAGCCTCTGTGGCCATTAGACCAAGGTTCTTTTTTATTTTATTTTATTTTTGTTTCTGAGACAGAGTCTTGCTCTGTTGTCCAGGCTGGAGTGCAGTGGCGTGATCTGGGCTGACTGCAACATCTGCCTCCTGGGTTCAAGCGATTCTTCGGGTTCAGCCTCCCAAGTAGCTGGGACTACAGGTACGCACCATCACACCAAGCTAATTTTTTATCTTTAGTAGAGATGGGGTTTCTATGTTGGCCAAGCTGGTCCTAAACTCCTGACCTCAGGTGATCCACCTGCCTCGGCCTCCCAAGGTGCTGGGATTACAGGCGTGAGCCACTGCTCCCAGCCTAAACTAAGGTTCTTTAGTGCAGCAGTCCGCAACCTTTTTGGTCTCAGGGACCAGTTTTGTGGAAGACAATTTTTTTTTTTGAATCCGAAAAAGAAACCCTGCATGTGTTTATCATGTTGGGAAAGATGTCCATTCTTCAGGTCATTAACTTTCCTTAAATAGAATAAAATCTCAGTTAAGCAACAAATAAGACAAATCTCATTAATTTAGGTAGACAGTTGTGCTAAAAGAGACTGAATGAGTAAATATGAAATTCCTATAAAAGTTTTTTCTTCTTTGGAAATTTTTTGTTTCCTTCAAACCATAATTGATAGTGTCTCCTTGGAAACAATCCTAAGAGATGAGTTGGATTACTGGGAACCATGCAGTTTAAACTTAAATTATAGTAATATGTTGCCTGTTCCTATTAATACCAGCCGGTCTTGCTAGTAAAGAACACTTGAGGCTGGGCCCAGTGGCTTGTGCCTGTAATCCCAACACTTGGGGAGGCCAAGGTGGGGAGATTGCCTGAGTTCAAGGCAACATAGAGACCCCGTATCTACAAAAATAAATAAATAAATAAATAAATAAATAAATAAATAAATAATAAAAAAATTAGCTGGGGGTGGTGGCACGTGACTATAGTACCAGCTACTCAGGAGGCTGAGTTGGGAGGATTGCTTAAGCCCGGGAGTTTGAAGCTACAGTGAGCCATGATCGCACCTCTGCACTCCAGTTTGGGCAACAGAGTGACACCCTGATGAAAAACAAAAACAAAACAAATAAACAACAACAACAAAAATGAGTACCTTTCTACTTTTCTACCATGTTGTAGCTGAATCTGATGGAAAGACATTCTAAGAAATGTGAGCTGAGATGTACATTTCTTAGTGTAAGGTAATATATTGACATTTTTATTTTATTTATTGGTTTCTTGAGCTGGGTTAATGTAGCTCCGCACCCAAAAGAGACAGTCAGCTGGCTAAGCCTGCAAAGGTTTTGTGGGAAATTCTTTAAGTTCGCATCATGAGCTCATGTCTCCCTCATGATACCCCAACAATACTGTTGGCAAATGCTTAAAACAGGGTCAATAGTAATGCATTTCTACTACCCTCTTTTACTCACAATATGCAAGGCACTTTCCTAAGGGTCTTGAAAATAAGAAAATGAAATAGAGTTGGTTCCCAAAGGATTGACAATTCAGTTAGGGAAATTTCAATTGGCTTCACTACTCACCACAATGTAACATATTATATTGTAGATACGGCAACCATCTGGGAGCACAGGAGGAAATAAACTTTTAGAAGACAGAGGTGTGCAGGGACAGCAAACTGACCACTGGGTGTCCAAGGCTCTGTCTCGGCACAATGGTCACACCAGCAGGGGAACAGGGGTGTTGATTTTCCACCAAAGCCTGTTAGTGACTTTGGGATGTACAAATGGGAGGAAGGGGACAAAATATTCAGCTACCATCTCCCTGGAAGTCTGTATTAATCCTGCTGATAATAAAAGGTTTACTTAACTTTATGTATTATTTTTTACTACCTAGAGGCCAATATGTTTGGAAGTAAAGGCACTTGGCTTCCTGGTCCTGCTCTAAGATGGGAGCTTAAACCTATGGAATGTGACACCACTCTGGGCAAAAACAGAATTCTTAGCAAAAAAATCATTGATGTTAAGGTAAATTTATTGAATGTGAGCTCATCTACTTCTCAGATAATTAATACATTACTTATGATGAACAAACTTATTTATTAGCATATGTTTCCTTTATGATATTGCATTATGCATATATCATAATTGAACATGCATGGCTGAACTGTTTTTTGGCACAATTGCTAGAAATTAGCATTTAAATGCTCCTTTTTTTGTTTTGTTATTTAATTGACAAACCATATGTTTTCTGTGGTGCATATTTTATTTTCTGTTGGGATTTAGATCTCAAATCTTCATTGCACCAATACTAATTTTATTTTTTGGCAAGTGCCTACAACTTGCAGATTTACTCATCATTATGATTTGAATTAGAAACTCAGAAAATAGAGATGTTACCTTTACAGAGTCATGGTAATAGAATAACAGCTGCCTAAACTTGGCCTTAATACTGAATGATCATTGATTATTACTTAAAATATAAATACTTGGTGGTAAGACTGTAGTGTATCTATTCAGAAACTAAATAAAGATGGATCCAAATTTGCAACTCCTTCAAGTTACCATGCCTGCCCTGTCAATGAGTCAGACACCAACTAAAGAGAGAAACTAAAACTTCCTTATTCTGAACTAATTTCTCAGTCTGCTCACCAAAAGAGATTTTGCTCTTGACTACTGACCTTCAGGCTTTATTCTTCCATTTCCTTCCTACTTTGTCATGCAGTCTCAAAGCTCATTTCTCCAGCTATTATCTTGGTTCCTTTGATAATAATTCTGCTGCTTCTTTTCTACTCAACATTGCTTTAGGAAACATCTCAAATTGCTACAATACAAACAAATTACTAGCCAATGAACATGACTTCAATATTTTTAAGTTATGTTAAGAGCTAGGCAGCTTCCTATCCTACTAGGTTTTAAGCTTTCCTGTTTCTGATTCAATTTAGAACAGTAAATTTGAAAACACAGAGCTTATACATTATTAACTATATTAGTCTGTTCTCGCATTGATATAAGGAACTACCTGAGACTGGGTAATGTATAAAGAAAAGAGGTTTAATTAGCTCATGGTTCTGCAGGCTGTACAGAAAGCATGGCTGGAGAGGTCTCAGAAAATTACAATCATGATGGAAGGCAAAAAAGAAAGTGGCACCTCTCACATGGCTGGCACAGGAGGAAGAGAGAGCAGGCAGAGGTGCCACACATTTGTAAACAACCAGATCTTGGGAGGGCTCACTCACTTTCATGAGAACAGCAAGAAGGAGATCTGGCCCCATGATCCAATCACCTCCCAGCAGGCCCCTCCTCCAGCACTGGGGTTTACAATTGACAGGTGATTTGGATGGGGACACAAATCCAAACCATGTTAATAACCCCAAATACATTATTTCTATGTTGAGAACACTGGGCCTCTAAGTTGAAAGCAATATTAAAAATTAATTTTTAAAAATGCTTTTATTGGCTTTTCAGCTACATACAAATAGGACTTAAAACGCATGCAGTTCCATTTTAAAAACCATACAAAATAAAGTCCACGTGGTTTCTTAATCACTTTCTACTTTTGCCTGTAGTTACAACAGTATACAAAATAGTTGAAAATAAGTGAGGATGATAATGATAATGATGATGATTTAGTATCATGTAGAAACATAAAACCTAATGTGCTAGTTGTGGACATTTAACACCCTGACTTTGACCAACACATTTTGATTGTGTCAAAGGATGTTTTTGAATACCCCACAAAGAAAACTCAGCCAAATGTCTGTGAATGCTAAACACCTATGAGTAGCTATTCCTCTTCTAAACTATAAATTTCGCTTGTGTCTTTATTATGGTACTTATCACTTTATTCCTTGGGATATAGTTACTTGTGTAACTTAGTTCCCCTAACACAGGGGAACTTTAGGGCATGATATGCATCTGATTCATCTTGGAATGCCTCCAGAACACCTATCCTGGAAGTCAACAAATGAGAATGACAGATAAAGTTTCAAACCTATATCAGCACTCCAGAATTAATATTGACAAATTCATATTGGCATGTAACAGATTTTGGAAACAAAGTTCTATGCATGTGGGTGTCAAAAAGAATAATGCACATTTCTGAATGACTGAAGGATAGCAGATGACTTCAAAGCCACTAGCAGGCTGTTTACTTTATCTGGGATCAAGGACTCTGCATGGATAAAAGGCAAAGGAAGTCATCCACCTTGAAAAAAAATATTTTCTTAAAATAGAGGTTTGGTATCTAAAGCTCCTTTAATTCATAGGTTCAGCTCTATGAAATCATTCTCTTTGATGTTTAATCATCCCAAATCCTATAATAATAATTTGGGGAAAAATAGGTTGCCATGGAAAACAGTGTGGGGTAGGGTTATGAGTCTAACATTAGGAAGATTTGACCTGGTTATAAAATTCATTCATGAAAGCACTGTGGTTAGAATTCGTGGGAAACCACCCAGCTTTATGCTTGCTAAAAGGAAGTAACAGGATATAGAGAGAAATGCCTTCAAACAAAGCTGTTATAAATCTGCAACAGACAATCGTAACACTCGAATTACTTAAACTCAAGCAGATGTTTTTATGTATATTAAATTTGATGTTTTTTGTTTGTTTATATGTTTATTTTAACAAAATAAATCAGAGACATTGGAGGAAAGTATATGAATTATTCTAGATATGCTTTGCTTAAGAAAAAAATATTGTAATATGGGTAAAGAGTAGAAATACTCAACTGTTGATGAATGTAATTCCTCCACGTTCTGTCATTTCACTTACCTTGCCTCCCTTTTTGCCTCAGATTTTGCAGCTCTAGTAGGGTTTGTGGTTTATACGAAAAAGTAGATTTTTTTCCTTTTAAATGGACATATATATCTTCAGATGTAAAACTTCAGAATTTCAAAATATGATAAAAATTTTGTCACTTTATAGGTTTTGATTTGATTTATTTTAAAAGTTTCACTATTCTTTTGATAGTAGCTGACAGATCCAATCCTGTTCCCATATGCTTTCTGCTATTTTAAAAGAAACAGTACACAATTGCCTCAGAGAGACACCATGTGTTTCCAAAGTGTGAATCTGAAAACCATCCATCTGGGCATGTTGGCATCTTCCTGAATTGTATGTGATTGAAAGAAATGTATTCAACATTTTTCAACTCTTTGACTACATGAGAAAGAGAATAAGGTAAAGGAGATCTTTTTTCATTTCCAGTTATTGAGAATCGAGTCTGCTCCTTAGATTGGACACCTTGCCCACCCTTCTGCCTGGATAGCTCCAACCATTTATCAAGACTCAGGTCAACAGTGGCATCTTTAGTGAATGACTCTGTCACTCTAGCTCTTTATTTGTCACATAACTAACTCTATGCATACTCATATGAAAGTGCTTATTTACTTCGATTAAAATTATTTCTTCAACTGTTGCTTCCCCTATTATCTATGAGCTCCTAAAATGGAAGGCAGATGGTCTTTAATGTAATTCAATTCAACAAATACTATTACAATGTTCCAGATACTAATCTAGAAGCTGCAGAGACAATTCTGAATAAGAAGAGAGCATTTTTGTCCTCCAGAATTTACAATCTAGCTGGGGAGATAGAAATTGAATAAGTAATTAAACTTAAAGATGATTCTTGGTGAGGTGTTAGGATAACCGCATCTGAAACCTCACATAGATGAAAATAAAGTTGAAAGTTAATATTGTTTTTATTAATAGTACTTTTTGTGTTGTATGACATAGTTATTCAGATTGATTTTCTAGATTGTTGAAATCATTGTACATATTTCTTGTGAAGCTAAAAAATAGCCATAATAGCCACTAAATTATGGGCCAGGCATATGGCTAGGTTTATGTATGTATACATACACACACATAAGTTATATTATACATAACTTATAGTGAATATAAGCCCTCTATGCCCAAGTTACTTTTTTTTTTTTTGAAACTCGATCCTAAAAGTAAAGGTTTTTTTTCAAATTATTTAAATAGCAGATAAATCATATTGAATCATTATAGCCTCAAATACATGATATCAAAATATGGCCACATATTAATCAAATAAAACTATTAACTTTATGGTAAACTAAGAGACTGAGAAATCTTGCCACAAAACATTAAAGGCAGAGTGACTTCCATGTTTTGATCGTGTTAGAGTTGTCTTAGTCATTTTAGGCTGGCCTAACAGAATACCAAGGACTGGGTAGCTTAAGCAGCAGAAATGTATTTCTTACAGTTCTGAAGACTAGGAAGTCCAAGATGAAGGTGCTAGCAGATCCAGTGTCTGTTGAGTGTCCTTTGCTCTCTAGTGAGGGTGTGTAGATGACTGCCTTCTCATTCCAATGTCTCACCTGGTGGACAATAGAGAGAGAAGAAGCAAGCTCTCTTGTGTCTTTTATAAAGATATTAACCCCATTCATAGAAGCTCCACCCTTTTGACCTAATAATCTCCCAAAGGTGTAACCTCCTAATATCAATATTTTGGAGGTTAATATATCAACATATGAATTTTGGAGAGACATAAACATTCAGTCCATGGCAGGCTGCATAACTGGTTCCATTGTTAAAAGAACAATTCAGTAAAAATAAAAAGTAATAATTCCATCAGATTTTGGTTAAGTTGATTGTCATATAATTTGGTTCATTAATAAAATAACCTATTTCTACCCTAAATGGGGATACTTTGATTAAGATTTCCACTTCCTAGTGATCACATTCCTCAAGAGAAAGCACTGTCTACTTTTTTCAAATCTCATTCATAGTATCTGGACTAGTATTCTACACCATATGAGAGTTTTGTCAAAGTTGAGTAAATCAACTTGGACCTCTTTTCTTATTATTAAAATGTAACAAATTTAATTAATGGACACCCTTTTATCAATACAGGTATCCCCTGCTATCTGAATTCTCTCTTTTAATGAAAATTATTTTACTATCTAAAATCTAGAACTGAATTGAAGCCCTACTCTTCAGATCAAAAAAAGGTTGCAGAATATGAATTTAGGCACTTTTTGGAGGGCTGGAGGTCTGTATGCTGTTATTAGGAAAAACTGTCTACTCTCCAGAGATGAGAAAAAAGGGAAATTGTTACAAAATTAATATGGGACCAGCTTAAAAGATGTATTGAAAGGAAAAGAGAGATTAGAATACCAGACAGGAGGCAATAATATTGAAAAAGTGAAGTTTTCATATCTTGTCAAAAGAAAATGTTTACTTTTTCAAAGCTTTTCTTTAACGTTGGATATTATGAATAAATTTGAAATCCAAATTATCGTCCAGCCATGTTGAGTATATTTGCTACTCCAACGAGTTTTTAGAATGCTCTGATGAAACTTGTGTGATCTCCAAGTTTGTATAGTGAAGAGAAAACCCTGAAAATCTTTCACTTTGTCATGCCTGCGCTGAGGGCAGATGACT
The DNA here is from genome assembly GCF_047675955.1 of Chlorocebus sabaeus. NCBI lineage: Eukaryota > Metazoa > Chordata > Mammalia > Primates > Cercopithecidae > Chlorocebus > Chlorocebus sabaeus. The sequence continues at coordinate 62,260,585 of NC_132906.1, read as the reverse complement.
CACTGTATGAATTCAAGTTAAATCACTTAACCTTTTTCTCTTATTCAACCCATCTGGGAAGCTGAATACAAGCACTTCACTAGAAACAGATGGTGAGCCTAAGCTACATTTTCCCAGATTAAAAAAAGAAGAAGAATGTGTTATAAGGACTAAAAGAACCAAACGTGGAAAAAACACAGGGATTACATGGAAAAGAGCTATAAGCTGGATCAGACATTTTCACCTGTAAAAAATAATGTAATGCTTAAAAAATAAGTCCTAGGAGATGATATGGGGAAAAAGTCAGTAAAACCTTTTCATAAGCACCATATGTGTAATGTGGTCTTGATTGATGGTATTTACAGTAAGGAAAATGCTATTTGTTTGCTGGTTCATTTACCTGTATGTCTCAGAAAACAAATTTGGTTACTTTAGGATACTTTTAGGTTATCTATTTGATAACTGTAAAGCTAAATGCTAATAAAAACATCTCGAGAAAATTTATGAGACCCATCTAAATTATAGCTCCAGTGAAATTTAACACTAGTTGGAAAATTAAAACTTTCCAATATGTTCTAGGATAATTGTTTTCTAATCTTTTATATGCATATAAATTGCTTGGAAGTAAGGCAAGTAATTCTCCTTGGTAACTTTGGATTTTAATTTTATTATGTATAAAATTATATTAAATTCAAATGTATTTACATGTGAATATTTTTATCTGTCACATTTTATGGAAAAAGAAATGTCTGTTACAGCTAAAACAAAGATATTTTGATGAATAAAGTAGAACATAATAAAAAGTATCTGCATCTTCTTATTTCCAAGACCAGTTGGGATAAAGTTGGGGAAAATTAGCTTACTATTTAAAAGACATACTTTGTAGACGAGGCTGGATACAAAATCTAAGAAATTCACATTATCAATTTCCAGATGCCACAGTGTAAAAATCCAGACTGTCCCTAATGAAACAACAATAACGTTCTTCATAGAGAAAAAAGAAAAAAAAAACCCTAAAATTTTTATGTCACCACAAAAGACTCCAAATAGCTAAAGCAATCCTGAGCAATAAGAACATGCCAGAGGCATCACATTACCAGACTTCAAAATATGCCACAACACCGTAGTAGCCAAAACAGAAACATAGACAAATGGAACAGAATAGATAACCCAGAAATTAATCCATGTATCTACAGCTAACTGATTTTTGACAAAGATGCCAAGAATGCTCATTGTGGAAAGAACAGTCTGTTCAATAAATGGTGCTGGGAAAACTGGATATCCATATACAGAGGAAGACAATTAGACCCCTACCTCTCACCTATACAAAAACCAACTCAAAATAGATCAGAGACTTAAATGTAACACCCCAAATTATAAAACTACTAGAAGAAAACAGAAGAAATTTATACCACATTGGTCTGGGAAAAGGTTTTGTGAATGAAACCTCAAAATCACAGGCAACAAAAGTGAAAATAAACAAATGGGATTGTAGCAAACTAAAGAACTTCTACACAGCAAAAGAAACAATCAACAGCATGAAAAGACAACATGCAGAATGGGAGAAAATATTTGCAAACTATTCATCCAACAGGGAATTAATATCCAGAATATACAAGGATCTCAAACATCTCAACAGTAAAAAAGCAAAAGATCCGATTTAAAAATGAGCAAATGATCTGAACAGACATTTCTCCGAGGAAGACATACAGATGGTCAATAAATATATTTTTTTAAATGTGCCAGCATCACTAATGATATGGGAAATACAAATAAAAACCATAATGAAGTATCATCTCACCCAGTTAAGATGATTACTATCAAAAGTGTTTTTTTTTAACTTTAAAAAATAATTTTAAAAACCAAAAGAGTTAAAGCTTTAAAGGAATAATAATCAAGCATTATAAAGTTACAAAGTTACATTTCTTTTTTAAAAAAGTTTTAATTTAATTTTATCTTATTTTACTCTGAGTTCCAGGGTACATGTGCAGGATGTGCAGGTCTGTTAAATAGGTAAACACGTGCCATGGTGGTTTGCTGCAGCTATCTACCCCTCACCTAAGTATTAAGCCCAGCTTGTCAGATGCAACATTTCTTAACGTCTAGGGCAATCAATGCACAATTGTTGAATGATAAAAGATGTTAACAGTCTAATCAGAACTAGATTTCTTTACAAGTTGGCCATAAAAACACATTCAAGAAAATGAATGTTTTCCCATTTTTAGACTAGAGCATTTCTGACAGCTCTCTTCGCCACAACAATTTAAATAATATGTAAATCATTTATGTACCAATTATGTTTTCAGTCAATCTGATCCAAGGTTTTCAAATATAGTCCCTTGAGATAGTTTTAAAAAGAATTCTACAGACAAATAATTTTTGGAGAAGTTCTCAGTACTCAGTAACTTCTTGGAGTTTCATATTGTACATTCATTCATTCATCTAATATTGACTTTGAGAGGATCTGCAGTAAAGAAGCTATTTACTTTTGTTGGTCATGAAGCCCTTTTGGGGCTTATTCATATTCTATGAAACTACCACTTCTTAAAACAGACATTGGAAAATTTTGGTGCAATCTTTTGCAAGTGGAAAGATTTCTGTAGGCTGTAATGTTTAAGTAGCTCGAGTGCTCAATAATTAATCTTGTATATAGAGAAGTAGGACAGCTACAGAGATATGGATTAAAAGCGATATAATATTAAAAAATGCTTAACATTTGACTTTTACTTCATTAATCTAGTTCAATGTTCCTTAGCAGAAAACATTAGTAGCATTTGACTGCATTTTCCAGTAGTACCCGATGTGCTATTTTTGTGCGTGATCTCAACTCACTGCAAGCTCTGCCTCCTGTGTTCATGCGATCCTCCTGCGTTCACGCGATTCTCCTGCATCAGCCTCCCGAGTAGCTGGGACGCAGGCGCCTGCCACCACGTCCAGCTAATTTTTTGTACTTTTAGTAGAGATGGGGTTTCACCATGTTAGCCAGGATGATCTCGATCTCCTGACCTCCTGACCTCCTGATCCGCCCCGACTCGGCCTCCCAGTGCTGGGATTACAAGTGTGAGCCACCACGCCTGGCCTGGTTTTGTTTTCAAATAAAACAATTTAAATAAAACAATAGTCAGCTTTCAGAACAATATGACCCCCAGGTCTCACCTTTCTCTAGTCTAAGCATGCTAAACTTATGGGAAAGACTTTCAAGGGCTTCTTATCACTTGATCATTGAGAAACAGCCCATCAAGGCAAATAGCAAACCAGAACCTCTTTTCTGCTCTCCTCTTGAAACTAGCTACAAGGATTCCAAAGGGAATCTATTACAAATAAACTGGCCTTTGTGGTTGTTGATGGTCTTGCATTTTCATGATTTTGTGTCATTTTTACTTACAAATATAGAAGACTAAGATCCAACCTTCTGACCTTTTACTTCTTCACTAAGGCAATATATTCATACACAACATAGGAAATTGTGTTCACTTCAGAGAGTTCATTCAACTATCTCTATAGAATTTTCAAAATACCATTAAAAGTTCATGTTTTCCATTACACACCTATTAGATTGGTTAAAATAATAATACAAATAAAATACTGACTGTGCCAGAGCTGGCAAGCAGGTGGAGAAATGGATTTCCTATGAAATACTGTTGTGAATGTACAGTACAGCCACTCTAGGAGTTTGGTTGTTACTTAGAAAATTTAACATACATTTACCATATGATCCAATGACTGCACTCCTGGACTTTCATTCTACAGACACGAAAATTTATGTTCATGCAAAAACTTATAGATGACATTCACAGTAGTTTTAATTGTCATAGCCCAAAACTAGAACAAGCAAAGCCAATCCAAATGTCCTGCAATGAGTGAAAGCAATCCATAGTGTGGAACATCAGGCAATAATAAAAAGGAACAAGCTATTGATATCTGCAACAATATAAATGAATTTCAAGGTGATTTTATTGAATATAAATAAAGCCAACATAAAAATGTTACATACTGCATGATTTCATTTATATAGCATTCTTGAAATGATGGAGTTATATAGGAATGGAGAACAAATCAGTGGTTACAGACATTGGTGAAGGGGGAGGTGAAACTGTAAAGAGTATGGAATAGTTCCATGTCTCAATTGTGATAGTGCTTATATGAATCTATATATGAAATAAAATTTCACAGAACTATACTCACACATATACAAAAAAAGGGGAAGGGTACATACAAAAACCTCTAAAATCCACATAAGATCTATAGTCCAGGTAATTTTATTATGCCAAGGTCAACTTTTTATTTATTTATTTATTTTTGAGATGGAGTCTGACTCTGTTGCCCAGAATGGAGTACAGTGGCGTAATCTTGGCTCACTGCAACCTCCGCCTCTCAGGTCGGAACAATTCTCCTGCCTCAGCCTCCTGCGTAGCTAGTATTACAGGTGTGTGCCACCATGCCTGGCTAATTTGTGTATTTTTAGTATGTTGGCCAGGCTGGTCTTGAACTTCTGATCTCAGGTGATCTACCCACCTCGGCATCCCAGAGTGCTGGGATTACAGGCGTGTGCCACCAAGCCTGGCCAATTTTGTGGTTTTGATAATGAATTATAGTTACATAAAATGTTCCCATGAGGGGAAGCTAACAAATGGGTATAGGAATCTTTCTGTACTATTTTTGTAATTTCCTGAGGGTTTATAATTATTTCAACATAAACATTTTTAAAAATAGTTTCAAAATTTTATTTGTTTTTAGGAAGGCAAGTGTCTTGATCCATTTATGCAAATCCAGCTATGTAAAATAAGTTATATGACCAATCTGAAGTTCTGTCCTTGCCTAAGAACTCCTGATCATAAAGTTTTTATCATGAAACTCAGAGGTAAGTAAGAAGTGTTGACGTTTTTGGTTATGTGAAGCTAGCTGAGGTCTCACAAAGAACAAATGAAGATATTTTTCAACTTTAAGTTTAGAAAGAAAATGTTATCTAAATTGACTTTCTAAGAACAATAGGATTTAAGATATAAGGGAAGATTTTAACTGCAGTTTCATGGGCAACAATTTTTAAACCATGAGAAAATTACTTAGCAATGTTTTCTTTGGTATGAATTCATAAGAGAAATGCAGAGTAGAAGGATAATCAAAAGATGAAGAGAATGGTCTGGTTAAGTGCTTACATGATTCAAAACCAGTGTCAAATGTATGATTCTAGGTATGGTACGTGGTAGAATTATCTGTGAAAAATCTTAATTTCTTACTGGTGACTTCAAGGTCTAAAACTACAGTGTTGATAAAAAAACCAAAATGGCAGGCTATGTCTAGGATATGGCATGAAACTGAACAGACTCCTGTAGTGACTTCTAGAAAAATATCTATATATTTATAAAATTCACCCTGGTCACATTTTCCTTATGTAGAGCTGTAGATGCCTGGTATAGTAGTAAAAATAAATAAATAAATAAATAAACAAATTGCTTAAAATAATTTTTTCATGATCCAGTCATGACTAGATATGCAGTTATCTTTCTCACTTTGCATTGTCTTACCCACTATGATCTATACAATGTCTCTGCCTGCCTTTAGGCACTTGTTTCCAACAACTTGTTGAAAACCTTCACCAGAATGTCTTAGAGGCCTTATATACCAATTTTAGCATGTCATAATCAAGTTTAGGATTTGCTCTTGCAAGTGTGTTTCTCCTCCACAGGTCTCAGTCTTGGATAACGATATTAACATCCACTCAATCCCTAAACTGACCTCTCTCCTTCATCTAGCTCTGAATCTCATCACCAAATGCTCTTGACTTGCTCTCACAAACATTTTCAAACTTAGATGCTATTGGTCACTATAATTGCTATCTCCATCTGAGCATGTCATCCCTCTTGGGTTAAAACCTCCATTGGCTCCTTGTGTTGTTGTATTAATTTTCTATAGCTGCCATAACAGATTACCTCAAATTCAGTAGGTTAAAACTACACTGAGCTAAAATCAAGGTGTTAGTCAGGCTATATTCTTTCCTGGAGAATCTAGGGGAGAATCGACTTCCTGCTCACTCAGGTTGTTGGGAGAATTCAATTCCCTATGGTGTTAGAGCCAAGGTCCTCATTTCCTTACTGACTATTAGTCAAGGGACTGTTCTGTGCAACCAGAGGCTGCCAAATTTCTTAGTTTATGGCTCCCTTACTCCATCTTCCAAGCCAGCAACGGTTGATTGAATCCTTCCCATGCAGCATCTCTCTAATCATTTGTTTACTGTTGCATCTCTGTTTGACTTAGCCAGGAAAGACTCTCAGCTTTTAAAGATTCCTATGAGTAGACTGGGGTAATCAAAGATAATCTAGGGTAGTCTCCCCATCTCAAAATTCTCAATCTTAATCACATCTGCAAAGTTCCCTTTTCCAAATAAGGTAACATATTCACAAGTTCAGGGGATTAGGATGTAAATACTTCCCCATCTTTGGGGGCCATTTATTCTACCTTCCACAGGTGTGATTGAGTTTTAGGGAAGCCAATAAGTCAGGAACCTTCCCCTTCTAAGTCAGGAACCGATGGGGAGAGAAAGTATGCACAAGTCAGACAGACTGAAGGACACACAACTGTCAAGTTTTATTACTGATAAGGCTGACTGAGGAATTTAACTTTAGATTCAGGGTAAATGGTCTTTCTAATAGCTCACCTCTGAGTTAGGCTTTACCACCCAGTCACTGGCAATAGGGGCAGACAGAACATGATCCTGTGAGCTTCACCTGTAAATGAGATGTGTGTTTGAGCTGCACATGCTCAATTCCTTCCCCAAATCTATCTTCCTGTAAGCTTCCCTTCTGGAGAGGAGTGTGAGCAGGGTGGAATGAGAGAACGTTGGAAGTTCCTCTGCAGGAAAACATGAGACTTGGAGACTAAAGGTGTTCTCTTATCACAGTCTCTGGACTGTGCACATGCTTTAAAAATCGTATCTTTCAGAGTCCAGCCCCACCCGCTACTCTGGCCTTATCGCTTGTCACTGCCCTGCTTGTACCCTGCCAGGTCTTCTTATTGTTCTTGAGTAGCAATGCCCCGCATAATTCCCCTTTCTTCTATTTGCCATCTCCTCTACCTAGCTGACCTTTCCAGTCATTGTGTGGTAAATTCTTACTCATGCTTGAAGACAACTTCCTATGTCTCCTCCTCTGAGGAAAGTTTTCTGTGCCTCTTCAGACTCCCTTCTCCTAATGCGATGCCTTCTCATGATGTATTTCCAATGTCCCACATAGTATTTGGATTTGGAGCATAATGGGACCTCATGAGATGTTTTTGAATGAATCTCACGTTTTGAATGAAATTCATAAATGAATTTCTCTGTTACTTTCTTCCTCTAAGAGAAGGAATTGTCTTACTCATCTTTTTAGCCCCAGCTTTGTCTCCCATGTCTGATATACAGAATATTCTCCATAAACTTTTCATTAAGAAAAGGCAAATTAATTATTTAAATATTTCTGTCAAAAGCAGAATATGTCATTGGAAATGCTCATGTAACTATAAAAAGATTCTTTGGCCTATTAGCTCTCAATTTTTAAAGGGAACCTTTGATATGAAAATCCAGAGCCTTTCCAGTGGCCAATGAGATCCTAAACTGTCCAGTGTCAGGACACTTCTCTGATCTGATTATCAAATACTCATTTCTAGCTCTTTCTCCTGTTTTGTTTTTATTTTACAGTGGGTATAACTATATACTTAATATTATACTAATGTTATGTTTGCTACATTATTGTTGGTTTTTGTCCTTTCTGTCTAAATAAACTATAAGCCCACAAGAGCAGCCATGTTGCTTTATTGAATAGCTCTAACAGTGCCTGCCACATAATAGGCATTAAGCAAATATTTGTTTAATAACTCAAAGAATGAAGAAGATAGTGTGAAATGAGAGAAAAAGTAAGACTTTGGGATAAGAGAGGGCTGGATTAAAATAGTAATTCTCCAATTTTTTTAAGCTACCTGGACTCAAAGAAATCATTCAATGTCTAATATTATCTGTCTTGCACGGGTGGTGGGATATTGGCAATAGTATATATAAAATGCCTGGCACTCACTAAATGTTCCAGAAATGCTGGCTGTAACTATGTCATTTGCTTTCATAGTTAAAGATTTATAAAAATTATTAATGGAGATCAATTTTCTTAGTCCTGACTGAGATTGTTTCTGTGTACTTCTTAACAAGGAATGAAGTGAAATTCTAGGGTGCATACCCTGTTATCAGCAGAGTCAAATATATTTAATGGAATATCATAATATCTACCAAACTTATTAGGAATGCTATGAAAGGATTTTAAACATTCCTAAGCAAGGAATATTTCAAAGTCATCCAAAAAGCTCTCCAAGTTAGCTCTTCCCATTCCACTCCAGAATGCAAGGTGGGAGGGCAGTTATAAGACACCTGTGGGCTTTTGCAAGGCCAAAATGCTTTTGTGTGTCTCTACCATATAATCTGACTCAAAAGAAAAAACCTAAGCTTTCCATTTTCACATTATTTTGTTGCATCAGCATCTATACTAAATTTTATAATACATTAAATTACAGTTCTAAGTAGATGGTAACATAGAACTTTTCATCTTATATTATTTTGATTATTTTGAATGTAATAATTATTTTGTATTGATATCTTGTGGATTTCAAAGAAACTTTGTATTCATTGTGTCTGTAGGATAGGCAGCCATAAACTGTGCACTGCAGGCATGTCAACTTGATTAACTTTGTACCATCCTGTAAACTAATGTCAGTTTTCACTCTTTGTTATTGAAGCTGTGGCCCCAAACATCCTTGACTTCCTCATGGCTATAGGAGTCAAAGACTAGTTGGTGTGCAATGTAATAGAAAGAACACACACACGCACACACACACACACATATATTTAATTTGGTTCAGTTCTCAGCCGTGCAACTGGTTTTATGTCTTTGCAAATCTCTAAGCCTTAGTTTTCTCATCTGTAAAATGGAGTTAGTCCCACAAGACTAAATGCCAATGTTTAAATGAAAAATCTAAAGATGTTGTAATTTTGGAATGTGGGTACTTTATACATTCTTAATATCGTGTGACTAGAACATAAGTCTCTGACGGAGCTCAGTGGTCTTTTAATATACTCCCAGATTTTTCATGTAAAAACATGTTATATATTCATGTAATATGCCATTTTCTCTGCTTTGTTTTCAACTCTTATGATTGAATCTTGTGAAGGACATGCTCTTTCTGCTTTACTGAATCATAGATCATTTGGTCATTGATTCATTCATTCAACCCCTCTTTTATGGCAGACACTATTCTAGGCATTTGACTTACGGTGTTGAATGAGACAGGCAAAGCTTATATTCTTTTGGGAGTGCCAAAAACTATGAAATTAAATAACTCAACAAAAAATTTAGATACCTGGATTAGGATTTGGGCTATAATAAAAATAAAACAATGCAATGAGTTACAGAGTAACTTGGGGCATAAATATACTTGTATTTTAGGGACACCAGTCTTAGGGAAGACTTAGAGAAGACATCTCTAGGACAAATTAAAAGCAGGATAAGGAGTGGGCTTCATGAAGTTTTAGGGAGAAAAGAAATCAAAGCAGAAGGAAAAGCTGGACAGGTATGAGCCTGAGGGGCAGAAACCAAAGAAGTCTAGAGATCAAGTCTGCATGGAGTGCATGACAAGGGAGAGGTGGTGGGAAATCAGGCAGAGAGAAAGACAGGGTCTGATCAGATAAGGCCTTTGAGGCCACAGTAAAGGTTTTGGATGGTATTTATTTTGTGCAAGATCACTCAGGAAGCTAAGAAGACAATGTTTTGTGAAGGGCAAAGATGGAAACTAAAAGATGAATTAGGAAGCTGCTAGTTATCAAGAAAAAGCAATAAAGGTAAGAGAAGAGAAAAGGATGGAGGGTGGGTGCTACTCCAGAAATGGTGGTCAGGGAAGACATCTCTGAGGAAGATTTGACATTTGAGAAGGAACCAAGTTAAGTGAGGAGGAAATGCATTTTAGCTTCCTGGATTAGGCAGTAACAGGACGGATAAAGAGAAACAGATGGATGAAGGATGCAGAGGTGACAATATCTGCAGATGGTTTGGATGTGTGTGTGGGTGTTATGGAAAGAGATAAATCCTAAGCCTTGAGTAAATGCATAAATAGTGGTTCCACTGACTCAGATATAGAAATCTAGGAAAGGTGATTTTTGAAAGGATGAGTAAATTAAAAAAAAAAAATCCAATTAAAAAAGGAAAAAGGACCCGAATAGACATTTTCCTCCTTCCTTCCTTCCCTCCTTCCTTCCTTCCCTCCTTCCCTCCCTCCCTCCCTCCCTCTCTTCCTTCCTTCCTTCCTTCCTTCCTTCTCTCCTTCCTTCCTTCTCTCCTTCCTTCCTTCCCTCCTTCCCTCCCTCCCTCCCTCCCTCCCTTCCTTCCTTCCTTCCTTCCTTCCTTCCTTCCTTCCTTCCTTCCTTCCTTCCTTCCTTTCTTCCTTCCTTCCTTCTTTCTTTCCTTTTCTCTCTCTCTCTCTCTTTCTTTCAACAGGGTCTTGCTCTGCTGCTGAGGCTGAAGTACAGTGGCACAATCATAGCTCACTGTAACCTGGAATTCCTGGGCTTAAGTTATCTATACACCTTGGCCTCCCAAAGTGCTAAAATTACCGGGATGAGTCATCATGCCCAGCTCTGAATAGACATTTTTCCAAAATAAAGGTGTGCAAATGGCTAACAGGTATATGAAAAGGTACTCAACGCCACTAATCATCAGGGAAATTAACATCAAAACCACATAAGCTATCACTTCACACCTGTAAGGATGGGTATTATGAAAAAGACAAGAGATAACAAATTAGGTGAGAATGTGGAGAAAAGGGGACCCTTGCAAACTGTGGATGGGAATATAAGTTAGTACAGCCATTATGGAAAGCAGTATAGACCTTACTCAAAAAACGAAAAATAGAACTACTATATGATCCAGCAATCTCACTGCTGTATAGATAGCCAAAGGAAACAAGTCAGTATCTCAAAGAAATAGCTGCTGCCTCATGTTCATGGAGGCATTATTCACAAAAGCCAAGATATGGCAACAACCTGTGCGTCACGAGGAACGAATACAGAAAATGTGACACAGATAGATTATTTAGACATGAAGAAAGGAAATCCTGCCATCAGCAACAATGTGGATGAACCTGGAAAGCATTACGCTAAGTGAAATAAGCCAGGCAGAGAAAGACTAATACTATATGGTATCAGTTATATGTGGAATATGTGGAATCCAGAGGGAAAAGGAAGTTGAACTCATAGAAATAGATATTAGAATGGTAATTGCCAGGGGCTGAGAGGTGTAGATAATGAAGAAATGTTGGTCAAAGGAAACAAACTCTCAGTTATAAGATGAATAAATTCTGAAAATCTAATAAACAGCATGATTGACCATAGTTAACAATAATACCATATTATATGTTTGAAATTTGCTGAAAGAGTAGATCTAAAGTTTTTTTTTCATGCCCCACCTCCTACAAAAGGTAACTAAGCAAGGAAATAAATGTGTTAATTAACTCAATTGTGGTAATCATTTTGCAGTGTATACGTATACCAAATCAACGTGTACACTGTAAAAGCGTACAATTTTATTTCTCAATTATACCTCAATAAAGCTGAAAAAAGAATTTATTTATGAGATAAAAATTTAACTATCGATTAGATATCCACAAAGAAAGCAGCAAACCTTCATCACAGCTTCCTTAGTTGTGATGGCTCCATTTTCCAGAGGAAGTCAACCCTTAGCAGGTCCACCTGGTCTGCTGCTGTCCTTGAGTGAGACAAGAGACTCCTTTGTTGAAGGTTCTGCTGAGAAAGAGCCCAGTGAGGATCACACTTGCCCTAGGTTCTGTAAAGGTGGAGAGCAGGACCACAACATAAACCTGGAGTGTCTCCTTGAGAATCAGTTTTATTCACGGTTTGAGGAGAACGCAGTGTTTTCATAGAAATACAAATACAGATATATTATGGGGTAGAGTGAAATGGTTGCATGGATTTTAAAAATGAAATAAGCCCACAAAAGTTACTATACAAAGAAACATAATTGTGTGTGTAATGCTTTAGAAATACAGAAATTCAAGGATAAAAATGCATAATTCTGAAATGTAGAAAATGGGAATTATTGATTCTCCCTTTTAGTTTTGTCACTTAAAAAAGAGAAAAATTAGATGAAGTATGAAAAACTGTATAAAACAGAAAAAGAATTTTTATTACTAACTATATTGATATTGAGGCATTCTCAGGATTCAGATATAAAACACTGCTTTTCCACCAGAATTTTAATATGCATAATTACTTACTAAATTTTTTCACTTCATTTTCTCTTTAGTTTTCTTATTTCTATAATCTTAATTTGGAGGTCGATTATATTCTGTTTCTACAGTTTGGCAAATAATCTACTAACTAATTAACCAACCCATTAATTTTATGGGAGGAAAAGTAATCCAGGCATTTATTTGGCATTTTATACAAATGAGGTTGATCTCTTTTAATTGTTTGATTTTTCTTTAATTTGATGATCTGCAACTGAGATATTAAAATATTTGAGGAATCTGGGTTTTAATCTTGTAAATTATCTGAGCAAATGTCATCGCTTGTTCCTAGGTCTGATTCCATAGAGTTAGGCTTTTTAATGGCAGTTTAGGGAATCTGCTATCCTGATATATCAGCATTGCCCAGTCTCTATTTAAACAGAAAAGGAGTGATTATGTACTTGTCTCCCTTAAAAGAAAAGCCTGGTGAACAGATTTTGATCAGAGTAGCAATGTTTAACTTACTGAGGCAGAAATAGCATGGGTAAAAAATATGAAGTGTCCCCAAGACTATTAATGTATTACTAAAATGACTCCATATCAACCTCATTAGACAGTTCAATGATAATTTTTCTATTGTAAGTACATTGCATTTTTATTCACAGTGGCATAAAGAAAAAAAGGAATAATTATCTTCTCTTGCATTTTAACAAAAGATTTTACAATGACAAAATAGTTTACTCAAAATAGCAGTTGAGGGGTCTGTTATAATTCTATTGTTACTTTCAGAGCATATGCCATGTCACATGCAAAATGCCAAGAACACAGAAAAATATTTTTAGCTGGGTAAAAATATGTGACATTTAAGAAAGAAATGGTAGTGCCTTGATTCATTTGTTAATTAAGCACTTCAACATTTTCTATACACAATTGTTTGAAAGTTATAGAATGCAAGAAAGATTCAATCCTTGACTCTATGGGATTATATTTTTAGACAACTGAGATAAATTGTTCTTTATAATTTGTAATACATGGAAGAAAAAGAGAAAGGCAAATGGTAGATAGATCAAATATATTCTTGGCCTCATTAGGGAGAGGCTCCGATATTAGTTTTAATATGACAAAAGATAATACCCTGGGCTAGTCATTAAGGAAATAAATGCCTTAAATGAGATACATAAATTTACTTGGCTAGAAGTTGAAAATAAGAAAGAATATTGTAGGATGAGGCAGAAACTTAGATACTTCAGAAGAAATTAAACAGGGGTTTGGAAAAAACTTATGGCAGAAATTGTCTTAACTCATTGGCAAGTTCTTTCAGCAATATTTAAGATACAGGAGTGTATGGTAAGATAGAAATAGATAACATTTTAAGAGCCTAAACTCTGAACATAGACAAGAAAAGCAAATATTTTCATATGTAGAAAATCTTAGAAAATCCATTCATACATGGATATCAAAGTTATAGGCACTAAACTACTACATGCAATGGGTACTCTGTAAAACAGAACCTCGATAGTTTTTAAAACTAAAGCATTGGAATTTAATGCTGCAAGTTGTTATCTATCTTCTAAAATGGAGACAAAATTAATTTTGGAGGAGATTTTCCCATTGTTTTATAAAAGGTATAACATTGGAAGTGGACATTTTAGAATGTCTATGTATCCGAGTAACCATTCATGTCCTTAGAGAAGAGCCGAATGCAAGGAATTAAATCAAACGCAATACTACAGACAGATGGCTATTTGTGTAGTTTAGCATTGAAAATTGGGTGTTTTGTTAGGAATTGTGTCTCTGCAAATCTTCTCTGATGTCTCCGCAAATTTCTGATAAAGGTACATTTTTTCCCCCAACAGTGAGTCTTGATTGCTTTTACTTGAATATTGGCTCTTGCACTTAGGAATCGTGTGTGTGTGCCCTTGCTTAAATAGCTGCCTATAGGTGATGGACAAGTAGACCCTGAAATCTGAAAGCAAGTGAGGAAAACCTGATGATGTTCCTTTCATCTTATGACCATGTGCTATAGGAAGTAGACTGAAGTTTATGTAGCCCAACCCTAGACAGAGGTAGAATGTCTCACATGTAAAGATATTTAAGAAAAACAACCTGGAATTTAGTGAATGTACTGATACTAAACTCTTATCTTCTGATGGCTTTTGGAACAATAACAACCCTGGGCACAGAAGGATTTATTACTGTGGTAGGCAGAATAATGGCTCCCCAAGATGTCCATGTCCTAATCTTTAGACCCTGGGAATATGTCATGTTGCATGGCAAGGGGGAATTAAAATTCCAAATGGAATTAAGGTTGCTAATCATCTGACCTTAAAATAAGATGAGTTATCCTGGATTATTAGAGTAGATCTGGTGAAATCACAAAGACCTTTTAATGTAGAAGCGGGAGGCAGAAGAGCCTGAGAAGATGTGGCAATGGAAGCAATGCTGGAGTGAGGCAGTGGGAGAAAGACTCAACCAGCTTTTGCTGGCTTTGAAAATAGAGGAAGAGACTGCCAGTCAAGGTCTGTGGGCAGCCTCTGGGAACTGAAAAAGACAAGGAAATAGATTCTCTGTTGAGCCACCAGAAGAAATGCAGCCCTGCCAACACCTACGTTTTAGTCCACTGAGACCTGTTTTGCCTTTCTGACCACCAGAACTGTAATAATACATTCCTGTTGTTTTAAGCCACCGAATTTGTGGCATTTGTCACAACAATAGGAAACTAACAAAATCTCAATTGCCGTGGATGTACCAAAGGTCAATCATCTTGAAGGAAACTCAAAGAAGGAGCAAAATAGATTCAAGGGACAAGCCTAAAGTTGCAAATTTCCCTCTTCCTTGTAGTAGGAGCTCTTATCTTGGATTCCATGGAGATAAGCAGAACACACTGTATGGTGGAGAATAAACCACCCCTTGCCTTACGGAGTCAGGGCCAGGATGAGGCACAGAAGTAACCTGGAAAGAGAACCTAAGCCATGGTCATAGGTGTGTGAAGGTTCCTTTCTTTATCATAGTAACTTTAAAAGAGTTTCATTAATCATGACTAATTAGTCTTTGCTGTGCTCATTAAAGAGAGCACAATGTTGTTTTTTTGTGTGTGCCTCTCCCCAGGAAAAGAGTGATGACCGTGATGGCAGTCATCAGCAAAGAGCATGTCAAGCAAAGCACTGATACCACAAGAAGAATGTGCAGTTGCAGCAATCACATAGAAATGAGACAGGGAGGATGGGCAGGAGATCACTCAGGAGTTTCTGGACATTTTTTGGATGTTCTTGCAGAAAGAGCTGGGGTTAAGAGAGGACAGTGCTCATCTGGGGGTCAGCTCTCAGTTATAATAATGTGAGTTCTAACAGTGAATGTAAGAGTCCTGACTCATAGTAATGAATGAAAACATTAAGTAGCCTTAATTGAATTCAGAATTAAATTGAACAAAATGTGCCAGAAACAGAAAAAGCCAGAACTGAGAAACACCTGAAGAAAGCAATCCAAGTAATACAGCCACAAATCAGCAATATGAAAATAAATTAATTATAAATTTTCAGGCATATTAAGGACCTTAGCTGATAGAAACTACTTTTTTTTTTTTTTTTTTTTTTTGAGATGACGTCTCACTCTTGTCTCCTAAGCTGGAGTGCAGTGGTGTGATCTCGGCTCACTGTAACCTCCGCCTCCCAGGTTCAAGCGATTCTCCTGCCTCAGTCTTCTGAGTAGGTGGGATTACAGGCACCTGCCACCATGTCCGGCTAATTTTTTGTATTTTTAGTAGAGACGGGGTTTCACCATGTTGGCCAGGCTGGTCTTGAACTCCTGACCTCAGGTGATCTGCCCACCTTGGCCTCCCAAAGTGCTGGGATTACAGGCGTGAGCCACCGCGCCTGGCCGGAAACTACTTTTTGAAAATTCAGAAACAGATCCATACATGGAGTAATATGTGTAGCTTGGTGTATGGCAAGCATGGCATGAATAGTCATTGAAAACTTTTAAATAAATCATACTGGAACAATACTTCTCTATGTAAAAAATATAAATTAAAACATCACACAATGTAAAAAATCAATTCAAAGTAAATTAAGCATATGAAAGTAAAAAGCTAAACTTTAAATCTTTTAGAAGAAAAAAATAAAAAATATTAATATGATATTGGATTAAGGAAAGATTTCTTGGACAATTCACAAAAGCACAAAGATTAATGGAAAATATTAATAACTTTGATAACATTGAAATAAAAGTATTTAGAACATTAAATTATCAGCAATGTGGAAAAAAATTGTGAAAAAATAATTACAAGCATAAAAATGAAAGACTTGTACATTGAATGCATAAGGAATATATAACATACCCAAAACACCCTGTAAAATGGACAAAATTCTGAATAGGTGTAATTCATACAAATAAGTACTTGGAAACTGGGCAATGAAGTGAGACCCTATTTTACAGCTAAAAAAAAATTAGTTGGGTGTGGGAGTGTGCTCTGTAGTACCAGCTACTTGGGAGGCTGAGGTGGGAGGTTTGCTTGAACGCAGGAGTTCAGGGTCTGTAGTGAGCTATGATTGCACCACTGCACTCCAGTGACAGAGTGGGATCCCCATCTCTAAAAGAAGAAAAAACCTTGTTGTCTAAGATATATGTATAAAACACACCCATACACACACAAAATGATTCTCAAAATCATAAGTAATCAGGCCAATGCAAATAAATGAAAGGAATATAAAGGCACTAGTCTTCAAATTAGCAAGATTTTAAATCCGTCAGTATGGAATGTTGGTAAGACTATTTAACAACAGAAAATCTCCCAAGTTGCTGCTTGGAATTGAAATTATTATAATTACTTTGGAAACTATTTGACAATATTTAATAAAGATGAAGATGTGTGTGTGCATGTGTGTCCCCACTCCTCCCCCCAAAAAACCACTCTGACATGTGCAAAGCAGACATCTACATATAGTTTTTGTAATGGTATTGATTTAATTATAAAATTATAAATGACCTAAATATCTATCAGTAGAAAAATAACTTCAATAATTTGCTTTAATATAAATGCATTGTTACAAAATGGAAATGAATGAACTGGAGTACTATCTATCAGATAGACATTAAAAAAAAATCAGGTAATAGGAAGGTATAAACAATGTTAATCTCTTATATAAAGTTTCAAAACTTGAAAAACTATCATACGTATAGCTTTTACTGATGTATCTACATAGTAAATCACAAAAACATACATGAAAATCTAAAAGCATTTTCTGAAGCAAATATTTCTAAATGTTTAGGTTTTTTTTGAAACTAAGTGGTGAGTTTACAAGTTCTTTCTTTTCTTTTCTTTTCTTTTCTTTTCTTTCTCTCTTTCTTTCTTCTTCTTTTTTTTTTTTTTTTCTTTTTTTGAGACATAGTCTCGCTCTGTCGCCCAGGCTGGAGTCTAGTGGTGTGATCTCCACTCACTGCACACCCCGCCATCCAGGTTCAAGCGATTCTCCTGCCTCAGTCTCCCAAGTGTTATATTTATTTCTATACTTAACTTTCCTAGTATTTCATAATTTTAAAATGCAATAGAAAAAGCAAAATACTGTAATCCCAGCACTTTGGGAGGCTGAGACGGGCGGATCACGAGGTCAGGAGATCAAGATCATCCTGGCTAACATGGTGAAACCCCATCTCTACTAAAAAATACAAAAAACTAACCGGGCGTGGTGGCGGGCTCCTATAATCCCAGCTACTCGGGAGGCTGAGGCAGGAGAATGGCGTGAACCCGGAAGGCAGAGGTTTCAGTGAGCTGAGATCCGGCCAGTGCACTCCAGCCTGGGCGACAGAGCGAGACTCCGTCTCAAAAAAAAAAAAAAAAGCAAAATAAAGATGACTGTGTTTTGGCTCATCAAGAGGAATATTTTAGATACATGAGACATGATGATATGAGCTAGCATGTATGTGTGAAATTGGAAGAGTGCTTGGAGAGGACTACCGTTCATAAACAGGGCAGCATAATGTCAATTACTCACACTACAGTTTGAGCATCCCTAATTTGAAAATCTAAAATACTTAAAAATTGAAAGCCTTTTGAGTTCAACATGATGCCACAAGTGGAAAATTCCATACCTTACCTCTTGACAAGTCATGGTCAAAATGCAGTCAAAGCTTTGCTTCATGCACAAAATTGTTGAAAGTATTATGTAAAATAATGTTCAGGATATATGTATGAGATATATATGATACATAAATTATTTTTGTATTTCAATTTGAATACCATTCCCAAGTTACCTCATTATATACATGCAAATATTTAAAAATCTGAAAAATGTCAAAAATCCCAAACAATTCTGGTCCCAAGCATTTAAGATAAGGAATATTCAACCTGCACTAAGAATGTTAAGAAGCTACATAGTGAAAGCGCAATCATGTGACAAGTTTTCCATTCAAATAGACAAAGATTTTGAAAAGTTCTTGAAAAGCTCAAGCTCATTAAAATCATAATTTTATAAGGTGAATGAACGTAATCTCCTATAAATCAGCATTGAGACAGTCTTCAGTAAGTAAGATTGGATTCTATTATAGCTTCATGCTTCAAGGATTTTAAAGGAAAGCTTTTAGTTCAGTTTCCACGTTCCATGCTCCATTAAAAGAAAAAAAAATAAAGTCTTTACTGTAATTTCTATGGCCTGAATCTCAAGGGGACTGATTCAGAGAATATAACATTTAATCCCAGCTGGGGATATATATTAAAATGCAATTATGAAATCTGTATGAGTTTTTTATTTTATGCTTTCTTGAAAATAGTTATTTAAAAGTACATATTTTCTTCATATTTTATCTTCTGATTTCCCAATAAAAAGAAACTTTCTTTTAGAACAACCACTGAAATAATCATTGAAAACTTCCAGGTAAATAAATACTACATGATTACTCATTGATTTTTAGCACTTAATATGATACTTATACAAATTAAAATTATTCATGAACAACATTTTAAATTCTATTTTGAGATTTTGTTTGCTTTCTATTAGTACTTCTGTTTTAACCATATTTGAAACTTTGAATATAGAAGAAATTTAAAATTAAATTATATATGTAAAACATACTTAGATGACATTTATGTTCAATGTTATCTTAGTCAAAATGTTAAAGAAGTATCAGTGATTGCTTAGGAAGGAATACATACACTTATGAAATTATATCTATCACTTAACCAATATTTAATGGGTACCTACTATCTACCCAGAATTATGAAATAATAGTTTAAAAAAAACAGCCAGTTCAAGTTCATTGTGCTAAACCCAAGTTGTAAAGCCTAGAGCTATTTTCAACCAGTTGTCTGCTAATCAACTAGATGCCTGATTTATTAAAATAAAAATCTGAAAAAAACCTCTTCTTTAATCATTGACATCATATTCACAGACTTCTTGTTCTTTGGGTATAAATAAGTTAGCAACAAATTCCAGCCATATATTAAGGCAAAAATAATCATAGCCATTGGGGGGAGAAGAAAGGTATTATGTAAAATAACCTCCATTGAGGGCCATTGAGAGTGGAATGTCAAAGAACGGGAAAAAACCAAAGACTGCAAGGAAAGTTCCATGTAAAGCCACAAAGACAGGGTTTCTGTAGGTAGCTGGAGTGAGAAATGTTTTTTGTTTGTTTTTTTTCTTTTTTGTGGAATGAACCTCATGCTAGCAGTTTGCACCTCAAATATTGTGTAACAAATCAAATTTATTCTTGAATCAATGTTAGAAAAACTTCATGATTCACCCCAAGAACTGAAGATAACTGTTGGTGGCCAGTCTTGACTCTATAAAACATAATTGCCTCATCCTCATGTTTGCCTTCACGAATACCACCAGGTTCCTGCTGGTAAATTCATCACTCTCTATTTAAAAAACAAAACGTTATCATTGGCAGAATTATTGATGACCAAAAGGGAAAAAAAAGTGCAAGTTGCAGGAAAGCCCAAACAGACTGGCCACTCATTCAGTCCAGTAGCAACACTGAATGGTGCTCCAGTTGCCAATATAGATGGATAGGTTTTAGAGACGCTCCAAGTCAAGGAAACAGAATGGAGAAGACAACTGAACTCTTCTACTCTGAAGATCTCAAATATAGAGAAAGTGAAGATATAGTAGGCACATAACTTTAAGTAATATCATATATTGTTGTATTTAAGTCAGATTACTCTTATTAAAATAAAAAGGTAAAATCAAACAGAGCTCAAACCCCACCCCTAACCCTTCACACCATTGATTTCCAACATTCTAATACTGGTCTCTATCCTACACAGGCTTGTGAGGATGTTTATTTTTCTCTTTAATTATTTTAATTACATATTGGAGTCAGTAAGTGAAATAGCAATTGTCTGAAATAAGAAATATGAGTTCTTTTAAAAAACATTTAAAAAGTAAGAATGAGGAGCAAGAGAACAGAAATGAGGGAGGCAGAAAACAAAATTGGATCAGTGACACACTGGTGGGTGGGTTCTGAATGTAATGAGAGATATGTCAATCATAGAGGCCTGCTAAAACATCTGCACTTCAGAATTCCTCTCTCTACAAACTATTTTAGGGTCTCCAAACTGAGAAGAGAGATTGAAACAGAAAGAGAAAGGGGAAACATAGAGGAGCTGTGTGTGTGTGTGTGTGGGGGGGGGGGGGGGCGCATTGAGAAAGGAGGTAGACAGAAAAAAAACTTTAAAATTTCAGGGTCTTGAAAACACAAAATATTTGGATACAGGTTTGAAGTTTAGTTATGCCATTTAAAAAATAATTGCAAACTACGGGAAACTTGAAGGTTAACTTCTAGATATCAATGTAAACTTAAAGGCAGCACAAGAGGCAATTCTAATAAATTGAAAATTAGTGACCCAGCGAGATAAATCACACAACTCTGGGAGGTCAAGGCAAGGGGATCACTTGAGCCCAGGAGTTCAAGATCAGCTTGGGCAACATAGTGAGACCCCTGTCCCTGCAAAAAATAATAATAAAAAGAAATCAACTGGGCATGATAGTGCATGCCTGTGGTTCTAACTACTCAGGAGGCTGAGTTGGGAAGATTGCTTGAGTCTGGGAGTCTGGGAGGTTGAGGCTGCAGTGAACTATGATCATGCCACTGCATCCAGCCTGGGAAACAGAGCAAGATCTTATTTAAAAAAAAAAAAAAAAAGAAGAAGAAGAAGAAGAAGAAGAAGAAAACAGAAAATAAAATTGTTCAGACTGTTCTGAGTTTATACTACAGTATTTTTTAGTCAAATTCAGGCTGAGCCCCCAGATCACTTAAACCCAACTTGAACCTCAAGGGACTGAAAATCAGTGAGAAAAGGATAGAAGTCATCCTCTAGGAAAAATACTCTACAAAGGGCTAATTCCAGTAGGAATAAGGAACCAGTGTGGGCAGTTATTCAGTAAATCTGTCACCAGAGAGATCTCACATATAAATATGTTATAATAAATAAAGGATTGAATAAACTGGGGCAAAATATCTGCCCTGCCAACACTTTGGTCTCAGACTTCTAGTCTAAAGAACTGTGAGAAAATATATTTCTGTTTTTTAAGCTACCCAGGCTGAGTCCTTAGTTTGCTAGGTCTCTGTCACCTTAGGTTTCATAGTTTTTGGCCACAACCATGTCTACAAGTTAGTTACAGACCACATACAAATTCTTCCACGTTTGTCTTAACAACAATGCCATAAATCTAAACAAGCTGTAGTCTCCATGGCTATTAAGGACTAAAACAATGCTATTATTAGAAGACTTCCCCAAATAGCAAGAAATAAATTCTGACACTAAGTTCTAGTTCTTTCTTCAATACTCAAATAGTGATGATTAAAATAAATGGAAAAAGGAAATCCTAGACTTAATAATAACTCTTTATTAGGTTTTATTACCTAATACAACTCTATTTCATTTCTTACCAATGATCTGCTTACTTGATCATTGATCTGTTTACTTGATCATTGATAAGAAAGGAAATAGATTCACTCTTAGGTAATGGTTTTTTCTCGATCACCACCTGCTTTCTTATTTATGTTTCTTTGTGTTGGTTTTGTGTTTGTTTTAGAAAAGGAAGAGTAGTGACTTCTTCGGCCCCCCACATTCGTGGACCGGAGAACATCACCCGAGAGCGCCGGCGCGACTTCCCTGGCCCCCCACACCTGAGGACCAGAGAACCTCGTCCGAGAGTGTATGCTTATTTGCAATAAAAGACTGCCACTTTCTTATGTACTTTGGCCTCATGTTTAATTACTTAGCTCTCCTAAATTAAGTTACATTAAATTAAATTAAATTAAAACAGTTGGTGCCAAAACCCGACCCAGGAGGAGACCCTTCCTCAACATTCCCTAGGGGTCTAACGAACCTCCTCCGCAGCAAACCGGCTCCCAACCCAACCAGCCACGAACACCGAACAAGTGTTCCAGCCTCCCACTGGTGCCACTCTGAGAATTTCTCCTTTGGTGAGTACTCCCCTTTGTTAACCATCTCCGTCCGTTTCCGTGTCCTTGGCCTAGAGTCGTACTTACGCCCAAGGACATAGCCACCCTGTGGCGCAGTGAGGCCTTCAACCCGGAGACGTCCGTCTTGAAGTCCCTCAATTCTCCATTAGTGGCTCCAGGAGCCCCCGGTCTCTAGCAGCGGCAAAGGACGCTTTGCCACTGCATGAGGTCGGTTTCCATTTCTGGTGGTTAAACAATGGGAACCTCACAATCGAAACCTCTCCACTGTGGCATGGCCGCAGTATAAATTAGACAACCAGTCTCAACGGCAGCCTGAAGGCACCTTAGACCGTAACATTTTAATTAGATCTCTCTAATTTCTGCCAGAGGCTCAGAAAGTGGTCAGAAATTATCTATGTCCAAGGCTTTTAGGACTTGCGCTCTCGCCCAGACCTGTGCGCCCGGTGTTAAATGGCCCAGGTCTTGTTAGCCTAAACCCCTAAACCCGGCCCTTGGCCCCCACCTCAGCAACTGAGGAGGACTCCACCTCCATTTCAGATGGGGCCGACGGCAGGCGACCTCCCTCCCGACTTTCCAACCCCCATCTCTATGGACTTCCTACCGCCCCTTCCGACGCTCCTCCTTCAGCCACTCCTCTCACCCCTCCCTATGGAGCTCCCACGGCCCCGCCCGACACTCTTCCCTCAGCCACTCCTCTTACCTCTCCCATTTCCATCCACACTCGCTCCAAGACAGCGGTAGCGGCCCCCATTAGTCAGCCCTCTACCAGTCAGCCTGCCCCAACCCCCTCTACCAGTCAGCCTGTCTTAACCTACCCTACTGGTCAGTCTGTTCCAACCTCCCCTGCTAGTTTGTTGCCTCCCCCCACCAAGAAGTTGCCGGAGCCAAAGGCATGGTTGGAGTCCACATCCCCTTTTCCCTGGCTGACCTTTCCAAAATTGAAGAACAACTTGGCGACTTCTCAGCCAACCCCACCTAATATTCCAAAGAGTTTCGATACCTAGGCCAGGCATATAACCTTACCTGGCATGACTTACATGTCATTCTTACTTCCACTCTTAACCCAGAGGAAAGAGAGTGCATTCTCGCAGCCGCCAGGCAACATGCAGATCAATGGCATTTAACCGACGCCACTGTCCTGTTAGGAGAGATGGCTGTCCCGTCCATAGAACCAGATTGAGATTACCAACTGCAGCAGCCTGGCTGCCGTAGGAAGGACATTATGATTCAATGTCTCTTAGCCGGTACGCAGGCAGCCTCTAACAAAGTGGTCAATTTTGATAAATTAAAGGACATTATCCAACACCCAAATGAGAACCCGGCTTCCTTCCTAAATCGCCTTACAGAGGCACTGGCCCAATTTACCCAGCTAGCCCACTTCCCCAGCCGGGGCAGCTGTCCTAGCCTCATTTTATTTCCCAGTAAGCCTCAGATATTCGAAAAAAGCTAAAAAAGGTTGAAGATAGGCCTCAAACCCCCATACAGGACTTAGTAAAATTGGCCTTTAAAGTTTTTAACTCCAGAGAAGAAGCAGCTGAGGCCGCAGAGCTAGACAAGGAGAAAAGAAGGGCTGTGCTTCAGGCGCAAGCTCTAGTGGCTGCCCTCCAACCAGCGTTGCCCACTCTGCCGGCAGGGAAGACACAGGGCAAGTCTCCCAAGGGCTCCTGCTATAAATGCAGAGACCCAGGACACTAGGCAAACCAGTGTCCCCAGGCCAAGCCGGCCACTCTGTCTGGTCCATGCTTTAAGTGTGGCACAACTGGGCATTGGGCAAAACAGTGTCCAAATCCTCGCCTGCCTACCACGCTGTGCCCAACCTGCCAACAGGAAGGACATTGGAAGTCTGATTGCCCCGCCAGCAGGGCAGGCATTGCGCCTCAACGTGGTGCCTCTCCTCAAAGGCCGGAAGGCTCCTTCCAGCTCCTACACCTGGACGACGACTGACGGTGCCCACACTCGGAGACCCCGGTCACCCTCGCCGAGCCTAGGGTAACTCTACAGATAGCGGGTAAGCCAATTTCTTTTCTCGTCAATACGGAGGCTACCTATTCTGTTTTACAATTATATTCTGTTTCGCCAACCTATGGAGGTCCTAGCCAGCCATCCACTATCTCAGTAGTTGGGGTAGACAGTAAACCGTCTAACCCTCGCCAGACCCCAATGCTAAGTTACTGCCTGGACTATGCATGCTTTGCCCACTTTTTCCTCCTCATGCCCTCTTGTCCCACCCCCCTCTTGGGATGAGACATCTTAACCTAACTCAAAACATCTATTCCCCTTCCCTTTCTCCAGGTGGCCAGGTTCTACTCAAGGATCAACACCCTTCTCAAATTTTCCCGCTTCCTCACCATTCTTTATCTTAACTTAACTGACTTTTCCCTCATAAACCCCATAGACACCCTCCTTCCCGACCCATCCCCCAACCAGTAGGTTTCCCAACTGTTTACTCTCATAGAAGACCTAGCTTGGCAGGGTGCCCTTTGTGATTTCAGCAATGTTGAACTTACCCTCTACACCTTTGTCATCATTATTATGGTTCACTCTAATTCCCCTAGTTACTCCTACTAATCCTAACTTCGTATGGAAATTCTAAACCTGGTCTACAGACAACCAGATACACTCAGTCATGCAGGGCACTGCAGATTGTCCCCCCCCCACCCAGGGTTGTCACTCTGCCCTCTCCCTAAATAAAATGTGGACTCATTAGGCCAGGATGAAGGACAGATACAGGGAAGGAGAGGCTGTAACCAGAAGGCAGTAGAAAGCCCAGACCTCCCCAAGGGCCTCTGCGGCACTCAGTCCCTGTTGAGTCAGAGATAGGGAGAAGCCAGGAGGTAGGGGAGTTGGTGAGGGGAGCAGCCTTGGTGAGCAGGAGGTGGAGAGACGGAGACGGAGACGGAGATGGAGACAGAGACGGAGACAAAGAGATACAGACAGAGACGGACAGAGAGAGAGATGAAGAGATAGAGATGGAGAAAGACAGATGTGGGGAGAGACAGAGATGGAGAGAGACAGAGAGAGAGACAGAGGTGGAGAGAGACAGAGACAGAGATGAAGAGAGACAGAGTGAGATAGAGATGGAGACAGAGATAGAGAGAGACAGAGATGAGAGACAGAGATGAAGAGAGACAGAGATAGATGAAGAGATACAGAGATGGACAGAGACAGAGATGAAGAGAGACAGAGTGAGACAGAGATTCCTTTTTGCTACTCTACGCCAAACTCTCATGGTGTAATTGCACATAAGCTCCCAGCAGGACCCAGACGGCCCCTGTTGGAGGCTACTTTTGGTGTAACCAAACTCTATCTAAAACTCTTAACCATACCTCCATCACCCAGTCCCTTTGCGTTCCGGTATCTTTAGTGCCTAGCTTAACCCTATATAGCGAAGGAGAATTGTCTGAACTAGCTTCCCAGCTCAGCTCCAGCAATAACATCCAAAAGCAGGCTGTTTTTCTTCCCTTAATTATCGGGGTTTCCCTAGCTTCAACAATTTAACACCCCCTTAACCCCCGGACCACCGGTATGGCTACTGCCTGTAGTACAGCAGATGCTTCCATTCCTAATTCCCATACTAATCCTCTGCCTTATGTTATGTCTTGCTCCCATTCTAATAAAATTTCTCCGAGCCAAGGTCCAAGAGATCACCCGAGTCACCTTCAACCAAATGCTCCTGCATCCCTACACCCAACTGCCAACCTCAGACCCTAACTACGCCCCTTAACAGCAGGAAGCAGCCAGACAGACCACGGCGCCCTAAATTCTTATAATCAATAAGAGGTTGGACTGTTTGGGTGAGGGAGAAGGGACAAGATGGAGGAAGGTGAACAAGAAGGCATAATCCATATTGCTTCCGGGTTCTTCCTCACCAACTTTCCCGCGGGCGGGAAAATGCAGCCTGCCCCGGGAAGATGCAGATCAACTGAGCACGCGCCAGGTGATGTCAATCCGAAGAGATTGAAACTTACCCGGCCACGCCTACGGAGACGCCCCTATCACGCCCTTATCCCGCCCACTGCCCTCCCCCTTCCAGTACCAATGCATAAAAGTCCGCTGCCGGCAGGAGCCGGTGTGACTTCTTCGCCCCCGACATTCGTGGACCGGAGAACATCACCCGAGAGCGCCGGCGCGACTTCCCTGGCCCCCCACACCTGAGGACCAGAGAACCTCGTCCGAGAGTGTATGCTTATTTGCAATAAAAGACTGCCACTTTCTTATGTAAAAAAAAAAAAGAAAAAAGAAAAGGAAGAGTAAGCTTGCAACATGACATTAACCTGAGGGGCGGGGCCAAGATGGTCCATTAGAAGCAGCAGTGATTGGAGACTTCCATCGAAACAGCGTGTGAATCCTGCGCTAGCAACCAAGATATCCAGGTTCTGTCATTAGGACTGACTAGGTGGCTGACATGACCCACGAAGAGGAAGAGTAGTGTGGTGCAGCGGCCCACCTGAGAGCCACAGGGGTAAGGGAGCCCCCACCTCCAGCCAAGGGAGGCAGTGAGTGACCGTGCTACCCAGCCTGGGAAACCGTGCTTTCTCCATGGAACTGTGCAACCAACAGATCAAAGATCCCACTCGGGAGCCCATGCCACCGGGACCTTGGGCCCCAACCATGGAGCCACATAGATTTTCAATACCCACTCGACTAGAATCGGCCTAAGTCTGCCACGTTTCCAGGGGGAGAGGCAGTCATAACCACTGCTATGACTGTCTGAGATTCTCGGAGGATGAGTGGCAGCCAACACTGCGGCTGCCTGGCCTCCCTGCAGCAACTTCAACTCCAGCCAGAGGCACAGGGACAGAACTCTCATCTCCCTGGGCATGAGTTCCTAGAGGGAGGGGTAGCCGTATTCTCTGCAAACCAACAGACTTACTCTTTCCTCCTGCTAGCTCTGAGGAGTCTGGGCAGCCCAGAGGAGTGGGTTTCCCCCAGCACAGGGCACCCCCTCCACCATAGGACAGCCAAAGTGCCTTGTTAAATGAATCCGCTTCCTGTGCCAGCTGACTGGTTGAGACCCCCATAACAGGGGTTGTCAGACACCCTATACAGGAGTGTTCCTACTAACATCAGTTTGGTGCCCCTCCAGGTCAGAAATCCCAGAGGAAGGAGGAGGCGCTCATCATTGCTGTGCCCCAGTCTCCTTCAGTAACATCTCCAGAGGCAGGAGCAAACCAAATAATTAGGGCCTGAAGTGAACCCCCAGCAAACAGCAGCAGTCTTACAGAAGAGGGACCTGAGTATTGAAAGAAAAACAAACAGAAAGCAACAACAACGGCATCAACAAAAAAAGTCCTCACAAAAACTTCAAGCATGGGTCAGCAACTTCAAAGACTGAAACTAGACAAACTCATGAAGATGAGAAAGAATCAAAGAAAAAAATGCTGAAAACCCAAGAGGCTATAGGGTGCCTCTTCTCCTCCAAATGACTGTAACACCTCTCCAGCAAGGGCACAGAACTGGATGGAGGATGAGATAGACGAATTGACAGAAGTAGGCTTCAGAAGGTGGGTAATAAAAAACTTCACTGAGCTAAAGGAGCATGTTCTAACCCACTGCAAAGAAGCTAAGAACCTTGACAAAAGGTTAGAGGAGCTGCTAACTAGAATAACCAGTTTAGGGAGGAACATAAATGACCTGATGGGGATAAAAAATGCAGCATGAGAACTTTGGGAAGCATACACAAGTATCAATAGCCAAATTGATCAAGCAGATGATTTGAAATATGGTAGGCAGACAAGATTAGAGAAAAAAGAATGAAAAGGAATGAACAAAACCTCTGAGAAATATGGGACTATGTAAAAAGACTGAACCTGCAATGGATTGGAGTACCTAAAAGAGATGGGGAGGCTGGAACCAACTTGGAAAACACACTTCAGGATATTATCCAAGAGAACTTCCCTAACCTAGCAAGACAGGCCAACATTCAAATTCAGGAAATAAGAGAACACCACTAAGATACTCCATGAGAAGATCAATCCCAAGACACATAATCATCAGATTCTCCAAGGTTGAAATGAATGAAAAAATGTTAAGGATAGCTAAAGAAAACGGCCAGGTTACCTACAAAGGGAGGCCCATCACACTAACAGCAAATCTCTCAGCAGAAATCCTGCAAGCCAGAAGAGAGTGGGGACCAATATTCAACATTCTTAAAGAAAAGAATTTTTAACCCAGAATTTCATATCCAGCCAAACTAAGCTTCATAAGTGAAAGAGAAATAAAATCCTTTACAGACAAGCAAATGCTGAGGAAATTTGTAACCACCAGGGCTGACTTGCAAGAGTTCCCAAAGGAAGCACTAAATATGGAAAAGAAAAACTGGTGCCAGCTACTGCAAAACACATGAAAATATGAAGACCAATGACACCATGAAGAAACAGCATCAACTAGTGTGGAAAATAACCAACTAACATTGTGATAACAGGATCAAATTCACACATAACAATACTAACCTTAAATGTATATGGGCTAAATGCTCCAATTAAAAGACACAGACAGGCAAATTGAATAAAGAGTCAGGACCCATCAGTGTGCTATATTCAAGAGACCAATCTCTTGTGCAAAGACACATGAGCTCAAAATAAAGGGATGGAGGAAAATTTACCAAGTAAATGGAAAGCAGAAAAAAGCAGATTTTGCAATCCTAGACTCTGACAAAACAGACTTTAAGCCCACAAAAATAAAAAAAGACAAAGAAGGGTATTACATAATGATAAAAGGATCAATTCAACAAGAAGAGCTAATTATCCTAAATATATATGCACCCAATACAGGATCACCCAGATTCATAAAACAAGTTCTTAGAGACCAACAAAGAGACTTGGACTCCCACATGATAATATTGGGAGACTAACACCCCTCTATCAATATTAGACAAATCAATGAGACAGAAAATTAACAAGGATATTCAGGACTTGAACTAGGCTCTGGATAAAATGGACCTAATAAAGATCTACAGAACCCTCCACCCCAAAACAACAGAATATACATTCTTCTCAGTGCCACATGGAACTTACTCTAAAATCGACCACATAACTGGAAGTAAAACACTCCTCAGCAAATGCAAAAGGACTGAAATCATAACAAACAGCTTCTCAGACCACAGTGCAATAAAATTAGACCCCAGGATTAAAAAACTCACCCAAAAGCACACAACTACATGGAAATTGAACAACCTGCTCCTGAATGACTACTGGGTAAATAATGAAATTAAGGCAGAAATCGAGAAGTTCCTTGAAACCAGTGAGAACAAAGAGGCAATATACCAGAATCTCTGGGATGCAGCTAAAGCAGTGTTAAGAAGGAAATTGGTAGCACTAAATGCCCACATCAGAAAGCTAGAAAGATCTCAAATTGTCATCCTAACATTATGATTAAAAGAACTAGACAAGCAAGAGGAAACAAACCCAAAAGCTAGCACAAGACAAGGAATCACTAAAATCAGAGTAGAACTGAAGGAGTTAGAGACACAAAAAACCCTTCAAAGAAATCAATGAATTCTGGAGCTGGTTTTTTGAAAAAATTAATAAAATAGATAGATGCTAGCCAGACTAATGAAGAAAAGAGAGAAGAATCAAATAGACACAATAAACAAATGATAAAGGGGATATCACCATTGACTCTACAGAAATACGAACTACCATTGGAGAATACTACAAACACCTCTGTGCAAATAAACTAGAAAATCTAGAAGAAATGGATAAATTCTTGGACACATACACCCTCCCAAGACTAAACCAGGGAGAAATCAAATCCCTGAATAGACCAATAACAAGTTCTGAAACTAAGGCAGTAACAAATAGTCTACCAACCAATAAAAACCCAGGACAGATGAATTCATGCCAAATTCTACCAGAGGTACAAAGAGGAGCTGGTACCATTCCTACAGAAACTATTTCAAACAATTGAAAGGGAGGGAATCCTCCCTAAATTATTTTATGAGGCCAGCATCATCCTGACACTAAGACCAGGCAGAGAAACAACAACAAAAAAAGAAAATTTCAGGCCAATATCCGTGATGAACACTGAAGCAAAAAATCCTAAAAACAACAACAACAACAACAAACTGGCAAACTGAATCCAGCAGCACATCAAAAAGCTTATCCATGACAATCAAGTTGGCTTCATTGCTGGGATGCAAGGCTTGTTCAACATACATAAATCAATAAATGTAATCCATCACATAAACAGAACCAATGACAAAAACCACATGATTATCTCAATCGATGAAGAAAAGGCCTTCAATAAAATTCAATACCCCTTCATGTGAAAAACTCTCAATAAGCTAGGTATTGATGGACCATATATCAAAATAATAGGAGCTATTAATGGCAAAATCACAGCCAATATCATACTGAATGGGCAAAAACTAGAAGCATTCCCTCTGGAAACTGGCACAAGACAAGGATGCCCTCTTTCACCTCTCCTATTCAACTTAGTATTGGAAGTTCTGGCCAGGGCAATCAGGCAAGAGAAAGTAATAAAGGGTATTCAAATAGAAAGAGAGGAAGTCAAGTTGTCTCTGTTTGTAGATGATATGATTGTCTATTTAGAAAACCCCATCTTCTCAGCCCCAAAACTCCTTAAGCTGATCACTTCAGTAAATCTCAGGATACAAAATCGATGTGCAAAAATCACAAGCATTCCTATACACCAACAATAGACAAGCAGAGAGCCAAATCATGAATGCATTTTCATTCACAATTGCTACAAAGAGAATAAAATACCTAGGAATATAGCCAACAAAGGATGTGAAGGACTTTTTCAAGGAGGACCACAGACCCAAGGAAATAAGAGAGGACACGAACAAATGGAAAAACATTCCATACTTATGGATAGGAAGAATCAATATCGTGAAAATGGCCATGCTACCCAAAGTAATTCACAGATTCAATGCTATTCCCATCAAACTACCATTGACTTTCTTCACAGAATTAGAAAAAGACTACTTTAAGATTCACATGGAACCAAAAAAGAGCCCACATAGCCAAGATAATCCTAAGCAAAAAGAACAAAGCTGGAGGCATCGCAATACTTGACTTCAAACTATACTATAAGACTACAGTAACCAAAACAGCATAGTACTGGTATCAAAACAGACATACAGATCAATGGAAAAGAATAGAGACCTCAGAAATGAAATAAGACCACACATCTATAACCACCTGATCTTGTACAACTGGACAAAAACAAGCAATGGGGAAAGGATTTCCTATTGAATAAATGGTGCTAAGAAAAATGGTAGTCATATGCAGGGAACTGAAACTGGACCTCTTTCTGACACCTTTTACAAAATTAACTCAAGATAGATTAAAGACTTAAATGTAAAGCCCCATACTATAAAAACCCTAGAAGAAACCTTGGCAATACCATTCAGGACATAGGCATGGACAAAGATTTTATGATGAAATCACCGAAAGCAAATGCAACAAAAGCTAAAATTGACAAATGGAATCTAATTAAACTAAAGAGCTTCTGCACAGCAAAAGAAACTATCATCAGAGTAAACAGGCAACCTACAGAATGTGAGAAAATCTTTACAATCTACCTATCTGACAAAGGTCTAATATCCAGAATTTACAAGGAACTTAAACAAATTTATAAGAAAAAAACAACCCCATGGAAAAGTGAGCAAATGACATAAGCAGACACTTCTCAAAAGAAGACATTTATGTGGCCAAAAAACATGAAAGAAAGCTCAACATTACTGATCATTAGAGAAATGCAAATCAAAACCCATAGTGAAATATCATCTCACACCTGTCAGAATGGCGATTATTAAAAAGTCAAGAAACAATAGATGCTGGCAAGGCTATGAAGAAATAGGAACACTTTTACTCTGTTAGTGGGAATGTAAATTAGTGCAATCATTGTGGAAGACAGTGTGGCAATTTCTCAAGGATCTAGAACCAGAAATACCATTTGACCCAGCAATCCCATTACTGGTTATATACCCAAAGGAATAGAAATCATCCTATTATAAAGATATATGTATACATATGTTTATTGTAACACTCTTCACAATAGCAAATACATGGAACCAACCCAAATGCCCATCAACGATAGACTGGATAAAGAATATGTGGCAAAAAGCTGGGTGCGGTGGCTCACGCCTGTAATTCCAGCACTTTGAAAGGCTGAGGCAGGCTGATCACCTGAGGTCAGGACTTGGAGGCCAGCCTGGCCAACATGATGAAACCCCGTCTCTACTAAAAATACAAAAATTAGCTGGGTGCAGTGTCAGGTGTCTGTTATCACACCTACTTGGGAGGCTGAGGGAAGAGAATCACTTGAACCCAGAAGGCTGAGGTTGCAGTGAGTCGAGATCGCACCACTGCACTCCAACCTGGGCAACAAGAGTGAAACTCTATCTCAAAAAAAAAAAAAAAAAAAAAAAGAATATGTGGTACATATACACCATGGAATACTGTGCAGCCACAAAAAGGAATGAGATCATGTCCTTTACAGGAACATGGATGGAACTGGAAGCCATCATCCTCAGCAAACTAGCACAGGAACAGAAAACCAAACACCACATGTTCTCAGTCATAAGTGGGAGTTGATCAATGAGAACACATGGACACAAGAAGGGGAATGACACACACTGGGGCCTATCAGGGTGGGGATGAGGGGCAGGGGAGCATCAGGACAAATAGCTAATGCATACGGGGCTTAAAACCTAGGTGACAGGTTGATAGGTCCAACAAACCATCATGGCACATGTATAGCTATGTGATGAACCTGCATGTTCTGCACATGTATCCCAGAACTTAAAGTAAAAACAAGCAAACAAAAAGCCTATAGATGAAGTAATATATCACTATAATATTACTATTTTAAAAATAATTTATAAAATAAGACATACTTTGAATGTGTTAATACATTTGATATTTCATTATTGAAGGCTTACTGTACACCGTGGCATTTTCTTGTAGGTGCTGGAGATACTACACAGCAAAAGATAGGTTTGCGCCATGAAGCTTTAAACTCCATTAGAGAAGACACACATTTAGCCATCACAAGGTGGAATGGACAGTTAAGGGCCTCCACTTATTTAATCAAAAAGTCTAGGAGAGGGGTCAGCAAACTAGACTTTCTTTCCATAAAAGGCTGGATAGTAAATATTGTATTATAGTCTATTTGGTGCCACATAGACTATGACAACTACTCAGCTCTACCTTCATATTCTGAAAGCACTCATAGGCAATGTGTAAACAAATGGCACGTTCCAATAAAACTTTATGGACACTGAGCTTTGAATTTCGTATACAGTTTTGTGCCGAATAACAATGTTTGGGTCAACAATGGACTGTATTATACGACAGTGATCTCATAAGATTATAATGAAGTTGAAAAATTCTTATCACCCAGTATTTACCATACTTTTAAAATTTGTTTTACAGTTAATTCCTTTTACTTGTTGAAAAAGTTAACTGTAAACAGTCCTAAGCAGGTCGTTCAGGAGAAGGTATTCTAGAGGAAGGCATTGTTATCCTAGGAGATGACAGCTCCATGCGTGTCATTGTCTCTGAAGGCCTTTAGTGGAACAAGATGTAGAAGTGGAAGGCAGTGATAGTGATGATCCTGACCCTGGGCAGGCCCAGGCTAATGTATGTGTTTGTGTCATAGTCTTTAAGAAAAATCTTAGAAAGTTAAAAATAGAAAAACGCTTATAGAAAAGGGATATAAAGAATAAAACTATTCTTGTTCAACTGTGCAATGTGTTTGTGTTTTAAGCTAAGTGTTATTACGGAAGAGTCAATAAGTGTAAAAAGTTTATCAAATAAAATAGTTACAGTAAGCTAAGGTCAATTATTATTGAAGAAAGAAAACTACTTATGTATAAATTTAGTGTAGTTTCTGTATACAGTGTGTATAAAGTCTATCATAGTGTACAGTAAATGTCGCAGGCCTTCACATTCACTCACCACTCACTGACTCATCCAGAGCACCTTCCAGTTCTGCAAGCTCCATTTCCAGTAAGTGTCCTATATAGGTGTATTGTCTTTTACCTTTTATACTGTATTTTTACTGTACCTCTCTTATGTTTAAATATATTTAGATACACAAATACTTACTATATTACGGTTGCCTACAGTATTTAGTACAATAACATACTGTACAGGTTTGTAGTATAGGTGTGTAGGAGGCTATCCCATGTAGGTTTATGTAAGTACACACCCCAGTGTTTGCTCAATGGTGAGATCACCTGAGGATGCATTTCTCAGAATACATTCTTATTAAGAGATACATGACAGTACTCTGCATATGTCATAAAATCTTTTCCTTCAGATTCTTTTCAACCATTTAAAAATGCAAAAATCATGCTTTGATGGTGGTCACAGGGCATTAGAGAAGATCAAAGGAAACAGTAACTAAACTGAGAGCCGGGGACAAATAAAATTAATCAAGGGCAAGTTTGGAGGAGGGGTGAACTAGAGCATACTCCTAGTTGAAGTTTGCTGAGGAGCAATAGAAAAAATTGCACGAAGGGCTGGGTGCAGTGGCTCACGCCTGTAATCCCAGCACTTTGGGAGGCAGAGGTGGGTGGATAGCTTGAGGTCAGGAGTTTGAGACCAGTGTAGTCAACATGACAAAATCCCGTCTCTAAAAATACAAAAAGTAGCCAGGCGTGGTGGTACACACCTGTAATCCCAGCTACTCGGGAGGCTGAAGCAGGAGAATTGCATGAACCCAGGAGGCAGAGGTTGCAGTGAGCTGAGATCATGCTACTGCACTCCAGCCCAAGGGACGTAGCAAGTCTCCGTATAAAAACAAACAAAACAAAGTTCACTCTGTTGAAGCTATCTACCCTTAAGAAAAGCAGTTCAGGATATATGTAGCAAGGGGAAACTTCTTGTAACTTTCAAATCACGCAACACATGGGACCACCGACCTGACTACCAGGAAGACTGGACTGACTTGCATTGCATTTGCCTGAAGGCTTGTGAAAGCCACAAATGATTACCTTATTTTCTTGCTACTCTGGCAAAGCAGATATATTAGTGCAGAAAATATGAGATCACAAGTGTGTGTTCATTTAACAATGCTTTGGCAATAAGTTCCAGTTGTCCTTTAGCTCCATTGGTACAATTCTTTGTAACATTGGAAAAGTCACTTTCCTTCCTGTACGTCTCCATTTGTATCCCCTAAGTAAAACCAATATCTACCATCAAGTCCACCATAGTTATCCTAAAGCACACAACATATTCTGCCATGTGTATCAAAAGAAAATCTTCAATTTTAGAGACACTAGGTAACTATGTGTCTAAGAGTAAACATTCATATTGTACAAAGAATAAATTAATTCAAATTCTGATTTTAAAAAAGTTACTGGAGGAAGGCTTGATGCCAGGAGTTTGAGATCAGCATTGGCATCATAGTAAGACCCCCATCTCTACAAAAAATAAAAATTAAAAATTAGCCAGGCATGAGGGCATGTGCCTGTAGTCCTAGCTATGCAGGAGGTTGAGGCAGGAGGATCACTTGATCCTCCGGGTACGAAACTATGAACTATGATCGAGCCACTGAATTCTAGCCTGGGCAGCAGAGTGAGATCCTGTGTCTAAAAAATTAAATTAAATTAAATTAAAAAATTAAAAGTTACTGAGTGTGGTGTTGTATATTTGAAAATATGATATAGTTTTCACTATTTGGCTGCTCTCAAAACACATGCATTTAGATATTTTACAAGGAAGCCATGGTTTTTTCAGTTTCTTTTTAAACTGATGTGGAAAATAAAGTAGATTAATAACATTCAATTTTAATCAATATCAAATTTGTTCCATGTGCTAAAATGCAATGATTAGCAAAAAATAGTGAGCATGTATTTGGTGCTGGGTTCAATACTTGAGTGGCGATGAGGCAAAAAGATTTTCCTAGTAATCAAACCAGCACTGTGTGCATGCAATATTAATTTAATATAACCACAGTAACTAAAGTGTTAAGTGCTATCAAGGGTTTGAATCCACAAAGGTTAGTAAATAAATAAATAAAGCAGCCCTTCTGCTCATTAGGAAGCCATCCAAAGCCCGGAAGAGAGAATCAAGTTCCTAATTTATGAGTCAGCCACTTAAAAAAAAAAAAAAAAAAAAAAAAAAAAAAAAAAGAGGCAAAGCTAACACACTCGTTCCAACTGCCTTTCCCATGCTGGTCTTTCTGGAAAGATAAATTCCTGCAGGATTATTTTTCGGAATTACTACCAGTAAATTCTATTATACTGTCAAACCTAGAAAAAAGTTATTTCACTAGGACTTCAAACATAAGACTGAATAAATGATTATGGCAAATTGTTGTTCCTAATTAATTAAAATGATTTATATGGCATGCTGTGTAACTGAAGAATGCAAAAGGTGAAAAAAAAAAAAAAAGTCTTTGGAGTAAAGTAGATTTGTGTAAGTGGAATATAGCATAAGAATAAGCTTCCATGAGTGAGTTCTACAACTGAGCCATCTATTTAGCCTTCATATTTGGCAGCATCATTGACCAGTGAACAAGGATTTACCAGAAAATTGTTGACCACAATAATCAAATTCTGCAACAAAATTTGAATTTTGTTGTTGACCGTAAGACAAGTGAGAAGACACAATCTATTTTGCTTTTGATTCTCAAAAGCAACAGTTTGTTTTATGCTTTAAAAATTCCCCATTACAATAACTTCTGATTATATTCTCATTGTCTCTTTTGCTCCTGGTTCCCTTCCTTCTCCTCCCCTCCTGCTCCCTCCAATTCTGACCCACTGTGGTCTCCTGGCATTGTTCTGACATTTGCCTGGCAGAACATAAAACAACAAATATGTTCAATTTGAGTGGTTTCCTGCAATGTTATTCTATCAAACTGGCAATTTCCGAAAGGATTTAGAAAGGAGCATACAATTCCTCAGACACCGGGAGGTCTGACAGTGACTGCCAAAACAGTCCATGCTTTTAGCGGGCCGTAATATCTGAGCATATAAAAACATCCCTTTTTCTCAGGTTTATTTTTTATGCTTAATACCGAACAGACTTCAGAGACTTTCTAAGTGGCCAGAGAGTACTATATTTAGCACCTTAAAACTCAGAGGAGTTTAGAATATTTTGGTATGCATGGTGCCTGGAGATTCAATTTATTCTGCAGCAGTCACCTATGCTAATGAAATGTTAATCAAGATATTTAAATTACAGCTAATGGATTGATGGCCTCATATAAGGACCAGATGCAAAATTCATTACCATGGGCTCTGTTTATTCCCTGTATAGTCATTTCCTGCTCCCCTCACCCAACATTTGACATTTCCAAGATGGTGGCAGCTTTGGAAATTTTATGATTTGATTGTGGTTTGGCTTGAATTCAAATTATAGGGTCTGAATTTGATCAAATTAGATGTCTAATGCCTCAGGCAGGAACAGTGCATGCCAATGTCAATGGTGCTAAGATGTACTATAGCACTAACTTGAGACAGAATACTGCAAACCCTTATGGTTCATAATACTTCATGTCCACAAACTATCCTTAAAACTATAATAGATGAGTGTGGCCTGTCATGTGTTATTATTATTTCGGCTCTTGGAGGGCTGAAATCTTTTGATTCAGAAACATAGACTTCTTGTGAGTCAATTCATTTGTGTTCACCAATGTGTACAGCAACCACATCCTTAACCCTCACTCCTGCAAAAGCAGCATTGTCGAGGAGTTGTGGTGACATGCTTGTGTGACTTGTCTCATACTCTACTGCAGTCATCAAATTCATTCTTCCATTTCATGTCAAATTCTGGCACTGGGTTAAAAGGCATTCCAGTGTAGTTTTTGCTTTAAAACAAGAGAAATGAGTTTATAGATTCCTGCTCAGAAGATATTTGAATAAACAAATCCTTACATTTGAATCTTTGGTGAAAACTCATCTTGTTTTATTTTCCTTATGCAGGCTGTCTCATATCCTAAAATTCAGCAAGCACAAGGGACACAATCTTTGGACTTCATGCAGTGTGACAACATGGCCTTTTGGCAAAACATCCTAGCACCAGGCAGTGTCCTAAATAATGCCTTGTAAACAGTTGTAAGCCCTTAGCTCTGGAAGGGCTTCCATAACTGTGTCCTCTCTCAAACTTCTGAGGTCGTGGGAGTTAGTAGAGCAAAAAAAGATGTTAGTTTCCCTGCTTGACAGCACCCGCCTCCAACCTTCCTCTCCTGCATGTCTCCAAAGTTCATCACTTCTCGGATTTAAGAGGAAGGCTCTGAACAAAGCATGATGGTGTGGGAAAAAGTCACAGCCTAGGACTCAGTTACCTGGTGTTTGCTTGGCAACTACCTGCATGCCCTTGAGGAGATGATTTCGCCTCCCAAGCCTTCAATTTATTCAAGTAATCAAGTAAGAGGTTACAGTCCATGATTTAATAACAGAAATAGTGGCTGAATTCTTACGCCTAAAACTGAAAAAATATCGCGTTAATCGCAATTGGTATTGTTGAAATAGAGTGGATGTCAATTCCTCCTATATAAATAATGCCCTGCTTGCCTTTATGATACTTTTGTAGCAATTACTTTACTGCATGCATGTTAATCAAAAGATTACATTGGGAGTTTGGGACTTCACCTCTGGCTTTGGTATGAACTAGATCTTAAATAACTGTGTGACCTCAATAGCTCACTTATTTTTCTTACCTGAAAAACAAAGAAAAGAGATCGATTTCATGGTCGCCAAGATCTCTTTGTCTGTTATCCCATAAATGATGCCTATCTTCAGCCTGGTGCCTTTGGGAAAGTCAATGAAAGCAAACATAAGATGATTAAGAGTTAAACTATGTCTTTAGCATGACACAGGTTTGCCTCAAACCTGGAAACTGAAACTCTTAGAATTAATAGCAGGAAAACGAGTTATTGTATAATTGATTTTTCCTTAAAGTATGCATTTTCATTGATCAATTACCATGTGAGAGGTCATCTCAACATTAGAGGACTTTAGTTCATAAGCATATAGCTGCTAACTTCTTGGTATATTCTAAAGTCTCTGGTCTTTTTTTTTTTTTTTTTTTTTTTTTTGAGACAGAGTCTCGCTCTATCGCCCAGGCTGGAGTGAAGTGGCCGGATCTCAGCTCACTGCAAGCTCCGCCTCCCGGGTTCACGCCATTCTCCTGCCTCAGCTTCCCGGGTAGCTGCGACTACAGGCGCCCGCCACCTCGCCCGGCTAGTTTTTTGTATTTTTTTTAGGAGAGACGGGGTTTCACCGTGTTAGCCAGGATGTTCTCGATCTCCTGACCTCTTGATCCGCCCGTCTCGGCCTCCCAAAGTGCTGAAGTCTCTGGTCTTTTAAGTAAATCTGCTGCCTTTAGTATCTAACTACCTAGCTTCCCTAGGTACTATCTGATCTGTCTTGGTTACTGTCAGAACCTCTGTTGTAATTAGGGTTATTCCCTCGTTGAAGAGGAAAGATAAAATTACAAAACTCTTTTGCTAAAACACACCATTTCATTTTGCATATTCCGTGCTTTTCCTAATCCACCAACCCCACATATATTTAAAAATGGGAAATGAGGTAAAGGATGGTCTTTTCTCAGTCCAGTGGAGACAGCTGACAAGGCAGACTAATAGCTAGACATTGGAGATCAGATAACATGGTCCTAAAAGGAAATGGAGGCTGGGGTCTGCAGTTTTATTAGCTCTCCCGACTGTGTGATATCCTAATTATAATATCCTTGGCTCATTTTTTGCATCTTAAACTCATCCCATAAACAATATTGAAATTATCTTTCTATCTTTTCATGTGTTTACTTTTTCAGAGACTTTGGGTTTGATTTTTGTAAAGAAAGATTTTATTTTTTGTAAGAAATATAAGAAATATCATATACATGAAGCCTGGAGTATAAATGATCTAGATTTCTAAATAAACTCATTTCAGTCTGTGGCCATACCACCCTGAATGTGCCCAATCTCATCTAAATAAACTCACTTCAGAAAAAAATTAAAAGCAGTATTTGTAACTAAGAATGTTCAGAGGAAATACTTTTTAAATATTGGAAAATTTTCATATATATATGTATATATTTGCCTATGTTTCTTGTTCTCAGAAGAAAAAATGTCTCAATTCTTCTAATGAAGATTTCAAATTAATAAACTTTAGAAATTATGATTATAATTGTGACTGTATCACAAAATTACTTTTTTACTTAGGGAAAAATAAACACTTTAAACACTTTTCTATTTAACAGAGTCTTTTTTAAAAATCGAATGTATGTAGTCCAATGATTAAATTATAGCTTTTTCCATTCATAGTTTGTAATCACTATTTAAAAATGAGTAAATGAAATGAACAACATTTGCTAAATTCTATATGTTTTCAAAAGTCTATGATACATTGGAAAGTGATGTAAATTCAGTGACCTTGCCTGTAAAATAGGGGGTTTGTCAGCAACGACCTCAAACAGATGCATAGCTTGAGAGTTGATAGTTCACAGACGTCAACTGTGATTAACTTACTGGTGTTAAATAAATGATCTCTCACTAGGGCTAAAACCATTCATTAATAGGCAGGATGACATTTCTTTCAAACTTTCATTATGATAAGAGCTGTGAGATCCAGAAATGCCATCTGACCTTCTGATTCATGTAAAATATTAATGCTTGGGCAATAATCTTTACCAATTAACCTTTGTCTTGGTATCAAATTTAAGTTGTAAGACCATAATAGACTTCACTCTTCATAGAGAGCAGTGAAATA
Source organism: Chlorocebus sabaeus (assembly GCF_047675955.1). Lineage (NCBI taxonomy): Eukaryota > Metazoa > Chordata > Mammalia > Primates > Cercopithecidae > Chlorocebus > Chlorocebus sabaeus. The sequence goes on along the minus strand of NC_132906.1, from coordinate 62,219,238 downwards.
TCAGCACTTATATATTCAGGAGAAAGCAGAAATGGGATAAAGACAAAAATTTATCCCAATGTGATTGAAAATGGAAAGTATGTATAGACATCATAATTGTTGGGTAATACCATCCTATTGAAAGACAGGCCAGAAGGCCTTAGAATCATTTCTATGTCCTATTGTTAACCCAGTTTAGGCAAACCCATTTATTTGATACTTTCTGCTAAGTACAAAGCTAGATACTGTGGATGCACTGAAGGTCAGAACGTGTACTCTCAAGGAGCTTGCAGTAAAGGTATAATAGTGTCCAGGGTTAAAATAGATTATATAGAGGCTAAAATAGGGGCAGCAGCACATAGGGTTTGAAGGTATGAATTCTGGATCCCAGGTGCATGGGTTTGGATCCTAGCTCTGTCACTTATTAGCTGTGTTTCTTTTTTAATTTTTTTTTTTTTTGAAATGGAGTCTCACTCTGTCTCCCAGGTTGGAGTGCAGTGGCTTGATCTCGGCTCACTGCGAGCTCCACCTCCCAGATTCACACTATTCTCCTGCCTCAGCCTCCCAAGTAGCTGGGACTACAGGAGTGCGCCACCACGCCCAGCTAATTTTTTGTATTTTTAGTAGAGACGGGGTTTCACCATGTTAGCCAGGATGGTCTCGATCTCCTGACCTTGTGATCTGCCCGCCTTGGCCTCCCAAAGTGCTGGGATTACAGGCGTGAGCCACCGCGCCTGGCCTATTAGCTGTGTTTCTAATTGCTTTGTGCCTCATGGGTAAAACAAAGGGTGATAATAACAGCAATCACCTCCTAGAGTAGTCATGATGAGAAAATGAGTTATTATTCATACAGTACTTAGAAACATGACTGGTGCATGAGTGAGAAGTATGTGTTTGTTAAATAAAGCCCTGTGGCTTGGGAAAATAATTAGGGAAGAAGAAACTATTTTGAAGTACACAATTTTTCATGGTGAAGAAGGTAACATATTATCCAAATCAGGAACTTATTCCATTATTGCTGGAAACCTGTACATAAAATAAGAAATCTTAATCCCTGCCATCCAACATAGGATTTTGTTGACTAAACTCAGATTGTTTTAGGTTTTAGAACTGTATAAATGTTCTTTTCTTGAGCAACTTTCTAAATTATTGGGCCTTAATTTTAAAAATAGACATTTGGGAGAAGAAAATTTTAATTAATGATTGCATAAATGTGTGCAGAAAATGAACTGTGTCTACACTGCTCGTAGAACTAGCTGCTATGGAATTGCTACAAAATCAGATTAACTCCTCTAAGGTGGGCTGTATAAGCAAGGCAACATCTACCCAGCCAATATTGGTTAATTCTTCCACCCCAAAATATTCTCCTGTACATCAAAGCAATAAAACTGATGAGAAATTCTGAGTAGTAGGCAGACAGAGAATCATCTCCAAACCTACGTCTTCTCTATAATGCAACCTGGTCACAATTGCATCTCTCTACCCCTCAGGACCAACTTGTGGCCATTAGATAATTTCTCTGCAAGGAAGCAATACAGAAAGGAAAGTATAACCTTTCAGAATTGAAGGATAATACATTACTCTCCACTCCCCCTTATGCATGTGTTCACTACATATTTAGAAGAAAAGAATCCATTTTATCTTGTCTTCACTTACAGCAAGAGATTTGGTATATCCATAGTTAAAATTCAGAATGATTCCAAAATTACCTACTGAATAAAGTTCAAATATGACTGAATGTCATACAAGGCCCTCCAGAATATAGGCATCCCCCCTCGTACCCTCAGAACCCTGCCTCTCATCATTCCTTGAAACTCATTAAAAATGTCCATGCATTCTTTGACCCTTCTCCAATCCAAAGCTACAGTCTATGTCTTCTCCTCTGACTCAACTGGTTTGTGCTTCCCTCACCCAACAGAGTGTGGTGGAGGGTCTCACTGTGCCAGATTCCAAGTCCAGGCCTGTGAGACTAGCAGTTTCTGCTTCCTGCCTCTTGGAACTTTTGCTCTAGGAGAAATTGCCCGGTAATAAGTATGACTACCCTGAGACCACCATTCTGTGAAAGACTCCAAGCAGGCCATGTGGAGAGGCCTAGTAGAGAAAGGTGCCTATCTATCCTCTAACTGCTCCAGCCATTCCATCCTGGCAGTCAGGCTGTGAGGTGAGAAGTCTTCAGAGGAATCCAGCCCCCACTACCATCTTACTACAATCACGTGAGAGTCATCAGCTGAGCCCATCTTTCCCAGAATTATGAGATATAATAATGAATTGTTATTTAAAGCAGTGAGTTTTGGGCTAGTTTGTCGTATAGCCATAGAAAACCAGAACACCCCCGTGAACATTTCTGTGCTCCCATCCCTTCCAGATTACTTGAAGTTACCCAAGGAGACTGAGCTGTTTCTTTTTTTTTTTTTTTTTTTTTTTTGAGACGGAGTCTTGCTCTGCATCCCGGGCTGGACTGCAGTGGCCGGATCTCAGCTCACTGCAAGCTCCGCCTCCCGGGTTTACGCCATTCTCCTGCCTCAGCCTCCGGAGTAGCTGGGACTACAGGCGCCCGCCACCTCGCCCGGCTAGTTTTTTTTTTTTTTTTTTTTGTATTTTTAGTAGAGACGGGGTTTCACCGTGTTAGCCAGGATGGTCTCGATCTCCTGACCTTGTGATCCGCCCGTCTCGGCCTCCCAAAGTGCTGGGATTACAGGCTTGAGCCACCGCGCCCGGCCAAGACTGAGCTGTTTCTAAGCAGCTTTTCCATCTACTCGTCGCTCCACATAGAGTTTCTGCTCCAAACCTTGAAATTAACTGCAGTTATTATACACATCCTTTACCAATTGCTTCCAAGTGAAAATATTTATTTATCAAACACAAAAAGCACTTTATTCGAAGTATTCTACACATTTAGTCTTCTTATTGGTCCCATTTCACAGATGAGAAAACTGAGGGACAAAAAGGTTAAGGAACTTAGATCACACAACTAATAACTGGAAGAACCATGACTCAAACCCAGAGTCTGCCTCCAGATTTTGTTTCATGATGTCTCCAGTTTGCTTCTCTCTGGAGCATTCCTCCCTACTCTTTCGAGAACTGTGCATGGACACCATCTATTCTCTGTCAGGTCACAGCTCAAAGGACAGTTCCTCAGACAACTAGTCACTGATCATCTGAGTCAAGTAGCATTTCTCACTCCACCCCATCTCTCCAGCAGGTCAAGTTCTACTACTCTGTTTTTTTTTTTGACACAATATTTATAGTAGCACAAACAATTTTTTGGCAATGATTCTGTCTTATTCCACATGATATCCCTATAATCTAGAGTATGCCTGATGGATAATAGGGCTTAATAAACATTTCTCGAATGAATAACAAATAATTAATGAATGAATGAATGCGCGTTCTATGTTCTTAATCTTTACTGTGGACACAGATGGACTCCACCTAGACTGATCTTTATCAGTAGTATGCTTCATGGCCACTCACTAATGTTGCAGCAACATTGTAACATGAGTTCAACCCGTATCAGTATAACTTAGCCTCTTTCGTTTTGTTTTTGGGTTTATGAGTGCCTGAGTATATCTGAGTTCCTATAAACATCCTGTAAATAAAGACGGGAACTGTTTCCTGATAACTTTCTCAAAAAAAAAAAAAAAAAAAGAGTGATAGAGGTCTTGAAGTGTCTAAGTTGTATTTGAACTGAGGTTAATGCCTGGGACCAATATAGACGAGAATTATGATGGTGACTATCTGGGTATGCAGCAGTCTTTCACACGTGGCCAAGGGTTGTGAAAGAGCATAAGAAAAATAAGGGTTCTTGGTGAGTCTTTTTTTTCTTTTGCCTAAAATATTACCTTTTTTTCTCTCTCATAGTATAATTTCTCATAATGTAATTGTCCAGAAGAGGATATTAACATTATTACAATATTATCTACTAAACTACAGATCTTATTTGAACTTCACCAATTTTTACTGATGTCCTTTTTTTCTGTTCTTTGATCCAATCCAGAATCTCCCATTGCAGGTAGTTGCTGTTTCTCTTAGTCTTCTCCTGTCTGTAGTAGTTCCTTAGTCTTTCATTGACTTTCATGATTTTCACACTTTGGAAGAAGAGCGATCATTTATTTTGCAGAATGTCCCTTAATTTGGGTTTTTCTGATATGTACTTTGTGTTTGAACACAGGTTATACATTTTTGGTAAGAGCATAAAAATAAGTTATGTTTTGTCTTAGTGCATCGTGTCACGGGGTTCATGACGTTGCCGTGTCATAGGGTTTATTTTAATCATTTGGTAGAGTTAGTGTCTGCTAGGTTTCTCCGCTAGACATTATCTTCCTCAGTTTTTGATCAGACTGAAAGTTAGAGAGTTTTGGTTAAAAAGACACAAATTTGAGGTTAAGCTGGTTTGGATGCAATGCTCACAGACAGGTTTGCCTCCTGTCTGAGAAATTAGAACACAGATAAGTGAATCTCACTCTGGGTCTCAACTTCTTCAGTTGTGAAATGGGGATTCTGCAAGTACCCTTCTCATGAGGGAAATATGAATCTTAGTTCACATTCTCATATGTAGAAATCCGTTTAAATCTACATAAATTGGCAAAGGTCTCAGAGTGCCACATCCCAGACAAAGGCACTGCCACATCTATCACTGGTTCACATTGGTTACCTTGGAGTTCCATACTCTCCCGGGGCAAGGGTTCCCATCAGGTTTGGTGGCCTGGCTGCACTGGACTTTACTCAATCTTGGGCATCTCTGGTGAGGCAGGGAGCTTCTACAATTGGCAGAAGTTATCTACTCTACGGTTTTCATTTCTCTGAGGCGTTGTGTGGAAGTGGTGTGAAGATTCCCACTGCGTTAGGGATCCATCAGTATTTTCAGAGAAAAATCTATCTCTTTCCTATTTTTCCCCATCAAAAGCATGCACCTGGGCCGGGTGCGATGGCTCATGACTGTAATCCCAGCACTTGGGGTGGATCAGTTCAGGTCAGGAGTTCAAGAACAGCCTGGCCAACATAGAGAAATCCCATCTTTACTAAAAATACAAAAATGAGCCGGGCGTGGTGGCACATGCCTGTAGTCCCAGCTACTTGGGGGGCTGAGGCATGAGAATCACTATAACCAAGGAGGCGGAGGTTGCAATGAGCTGAAATCACACCACTGCACTCCAGCCTGGTTGACAGAGCGAGACTCAGTCTCAAAACAACAACAACAACAACAACAACAACAACAACAAAACAGAAAACAAAACAATTCGCCAAAAACCAACCAACCAACCAAACAAAAAAACAAAAAAATTTTATCTGTCTCTCTACTCACATGCCCAGAATCCTTAAATAGTCAATGAGTTTAGATTTTTACCGAAGTCTCTAACTTCCATATTGTAGGTATCCAGAGGTAAAGAATGCGAAGGGTCTTGCTACCTTGGGGAATACAGAGAAAAAAAAAAAAATTCATAGCTCAAAAAATGATTTTAACACGATATCCTTTTATGTGGTTATGAAACAGGAAAGTTTCCCTTGTCCCCTTCGCAGTGCATGCGATGTGGGTGTGGCTCCGATTCTTCGGTGTCCTTCTGCTCACACCTCTAGGGGAGCATACAGATGGGCCAGTTGTGGGGCTCCGACCCCATGGCATTGTCTAGGGGTGAATGTTTACAGCTCCTGAAGCCCCAGTGGGCGTGTGTTACAGGGTCGTTTGTTAGTTTGCTGTCTATAGGCAGCTTGGGTTAACCAGCACAATGAGACCCTTTACCTTGTTGCAAAGACAGAGGGTTTTCTGTATCCTGGGTTCTTGCCTTGGTGTACTGGAAAAATCAGATCACACGTGGGAGAAGGAGTGCAAAGTTTTATCCAGTGGAAGCAGCTCTCTGCCAATGGGGGAGCCAGAAGGGAGATGGTTTTCCCCTGGACTTGCAGTGCTCAGCGGCTGTGGCTCTTCTCCAACTGCCCCGGCCAAACTCTGCCTCATCCTGCTGGTCGATGGCCTGCTGGGTCGATGGCTTGCAGGGTGGATAGCCTGCTGGGTCAATGGCTTGCTGGCCTGCCAGTGCCTGTCAGTGTGCTTTTCTGCCAGTGTGCTCCTCTGGAAGCCCTCTGATTACCAGCCGCTGGTCTCTTCTTCCGCGTATGTGCTCCTCTCACTCTGGCCACCTGTGTGTCTGTCCATTAGGGTCTCTGGTTTTTATAGGGGTGTGGCGGGCCAGGGTTGTCTTGGAAAATGCAACATTTGGGGGGAAGGCAGGAGTGCTGTCCTCACCCAGGTCAGTGGGGGTGGAGCCCTAGCCAGGGATGGCGCCCTCCTCTGCCCAGCGCTTTGGTTCCCCCTTCCCTACCGTTTAAAGGGACCACGCTCTTCCCTTCCCAGCACTCCCATATCAGTTGTGCAAATATTTCAGCTGAGATTAAACTCCCAAAATGTTGAAAATGTGCACATGACTAGAAATGGGAAAAATCAATTTTAAAGGTGAAATCGTGTTTCTATTTTGTTTTGCTTCTATAGAGGTGGAAACTTATTTTTTTACTTTTGAGTGCAAATGACTCCTTTATTTTAAGAAAAATAATATTTGCCTTTGCCTTTTGGTTATGCAAATGTAACAAGCAACTTTCTTCTGGAATGGATAGATCAATGACAATGTGACTCCAAAAGTTAAACAGCTTTGCCGCATATGGAAAGTTGTCTTCCAGGTAGACAAAGCTGAATCTGAATTGTTTACTTTAGGAAATTAACTTTAGAAAATCCTTTTCTAAATATGGATTTACAATGCACTGGCTCTGAAACGTATTGCTTATTCATGAAAGTTTTGCACTTCTGTTCTTGTCTGTGTCCTGGTATGAAGTAGAGTATCAGATGGCTGAGGAGACACAGAGACATGATCTCCCCACGCTGGGTCGAATTATTGAAGTTGAAGAACAGCCATTATGTGCAAAATTACATATGACTGACCATTGTGTACTAACGGGGCATAAAGGCAAGATAATGTCCCTAGGGATGGCTTTTCCCTGGAAAGAAATGGCGAGTTTTGGTGTCGAACATTTCAGAAGATATTTTTCCTGAGAGAAAATGGTGACTTGGGAGTCAGACTCTGGACTGGTATGAAGGCAGAAACGCCCCTTCCTTTTCCAAAGTTGATAAATAGACGGTCCACAGTAGACAACTTAGAATGGAATAAGGGAGACGTGTTTGAGGCACTACCATTGGAAGATGTGCTGGGGAGAAGCCCAGCCCAGTAACGTGTGGCAAGACCACATCTCGGCAGAGATAAGTGTCGAACGATGGGTTCCTATGGAGAGATATGGTCTGTTGATTCTTAGAAAAACCATATCTGATGACCAATGTAAAGATCCTTTTGTTATTCTCAAGACTTTAAGTAAGTCATGGTCAAGTCTCAGCTACTACTCTGGGGTCTGAGCAGAAGGTCTTTGCACCAAGTTGAAATGAACTGGTAGAGGGGAAGGCAGGGAAGCTGGGCTCCAGATGGCAGGAGAACCCCAAACCAAGAGTGGAAAGGACAGCTGACCAAAGGGCACTCAACAATCAGAGTGGATTTGGGGAATATGCAGGTCTTCACAGGCCGGAAACATTTGGGACTTAGCAAATAAGAAACCGGACAAAATGACTGAAGTTCCAAAACTCATCTGTGATCAGGGCCAAACACTATTTTATATATATATAATAGAGTGACCTCATAAATGAAAGAAATGGGGAATACTTAGATCTCATTTATAAGCCTCCCATTAAAAGTTACATAAAAACGCACAACATTTTTAGGACAAAATATTGGTTTTCCTTTCCAGACTTCCTACTAAACAAGAGTCTTGAGGAAATAGGGAAAAGGATTGAAATATCCACAAAAGAATGTCTCATTTGTGAGCTGACGTTAAATTTGCATCTCACAGATTAGGTGCAAGTTGGACATGGTCATGGAATGTGGAGAGATAGGATCTTTTTAGGCCACTGTAAACTGGATGATTATAGTCAAGTTCATGCATGGTGCTTAAAATGACCTCAGGTACTCTCATGTTAACGTTTCAAAGAGTAAAATAGAAAATGGAGGTTATAGTCTTAATATGAGAAAAGACATCTAAAAGGCTACCATTGTAATTCTGCCTTCTTGTCAAAAATCAGTCAACCCTTGGCACATCTGCAGTGTGAGAGGGAGGTTTGTAGGCATTTCTAAAGCAAACAATAATGTAGAGAGCAGGCCTTGCCTGGTGGTTTCTGGATGAATAGGAAGACTGGATGGCTTAAGGCATGACTTCTAATTTAAGGCTTCCTAATTGTGCCTCTGACTTTCTGAAACTTTCATTCAAGTTATGATCTGAAGATAACACCTCAATAAACTTAAGTCAATGTTTCTTCTCACCTTCATAGTCCTAATTGCTAATTTTTATTGACTTCTTCCTCTGGAGCAAGCACTGGAAAGCATTTTACATTTATTTTCTCATTTCATCTGCTACATTCTATTAGTATCTCCATTTTACTGTAAAGAGCATGATAGGTGTTAAATAAGTTGTGAAAGTCACCCAGCGGGTAGGTGTTAACAGCCACAATTGGAACCATGCATTCTGACTAGAAGATAAAACACTGCATCTTTCTCTGCTCTCTGTCTTTGTTTCTCCTCTTTCTTCTCTTCTTTCCTTATTCAAAATAAATTTCTGAGTTCTAAGTCAAAGCCAAAGTGACATAATTTTGGCAAGAAGTGTTATTGTACCCCTAGTTTACCTTAGGAGGTGACTAATAAAATTGACAACCCACCAGACAGGGTGTGGTGGCTCACACCTGTATTCCCATCACTTTGGGAGGTCGAGGCAGGTGGATCATGAGGTCAGGAGCTCGAGATCATCCTGGCCAACATGGTGAAACCCCATCTCTACTGAAAATACAAAAATTAGTTGGGCATGGTGGTGCACATGCCTGTAGTCCCAGCTACTCTGGAGGCTGAGGCAAGAGAATCGCTTGAACCTGGGAGACAGAGGTTGCAGGGAGCTGAGAGCATGCCACTGCACTCCAGCCTGGCGACTGAATAAGACTCCATATCAAAAAAAAAAAAAAAAATTAAACCAGATGCTGTGGCTCATGCCTGTAATCCCAGGACTTTCAGAGGCTGAGACAGGAGGATGGCTTGAGCCCAGGAGTTTAAGACCAGTCTGAGCAAGATGGCATGATCCATCTCTACAAAAAAATAAAATAAATAAATAAAAAGTAAATAAAAAATTAGCCAGGCGTGGTATTGCATACCTGTAGTCCCAGCTACTGGAGAGGCTGGGGCAGGAGAAATGCTTGAACCCAAGAATTCAAGGTGGTAGTGAGCTATGATTGTGCCACTGCACTCCAGCTTGGGTGACAAAGTGAGATCCTATCTCAAAAAAATAAAAAAATAAAAAAAATAAAACCCAAAATGTGTACACACACACACACTCACACAAAGAAACAAACATATAGTAGGGATTTGTGGAGATGAAGATGCAGGATCAGGCAGTGGGAACCAGGGAATACAGCCCAACTCTGTCAAAGGAGACTCAAGATGTAGGAGATGAGATGATAGCTCAATAAATAAATAACTGCCAGGCTGAATTATAGGTAAAATTATAGAGGTGAGCACACTATACAAAGATGAGATAGAGTCTGCCTTTACAATGACTCTGAAAAAGTTCCAAGGGCCTAAACATGAGTACCAAAGCTGAACGAATCTATAAAATAGAAAACTTTCATAGGTAAAATAACTTCTGAACAAAATTCATAATATGTGCTGTCTGTTACACTCATGGTCTCTCCTTTAGCAACAATGTGGAATTTTTAGAAAACATATAAAATGTCATAGTCAACTCATCATATTGACATGGAGATTATGAATACCTCTTCCCCCTGTCCCCTCAAAAAAGAAATTCTCACAACCACTGTGCCTATGGCCATGGTTCCTTCTTTTATGATACTGATATTGCAGTTCCGATAATGGTTCTGTGTCTGTATTTGCGTTGCTCTTAGCAGTTAGGATTATTTGAAAGAGACCTTCCTTGTCAGAACACGGCCTAGACTCAGATCGGCAGGAAATTGATCTCTGGCCTCTGTCACAGAAGTATGAAGCTCTGCAAGGTAGAGTGTAGTGTTACGGTGCAGGTGCATTGCAGAGATGACGGGCTGATGGCAAGCAAGGTGAGGAAGCCCTGTTCTCTTTCACAGCTGAAGACAGCGACAAGGACAACTGGCATGCCTCACATTCCTCAGTGTTGAAAACAATAAAAGGAGGGGGAATGAGAGAAAAATCAAATTTCTACGAAGAGATGTCAGCGGTAAATTTAATGCAGGTGCAATATTCTGCAAACAAAGGACATTTTGTTTCTACCGTCTGGGCTCCGTGAAAACTTGCTCCACCTCCTCCTTGCTATGTGTTTTCCTTTTTATCAGTGTAAGGTAGATTAAAATGTTGATACCCTTCTTTGGCAAAAGTATTTTTAATGTTCTTAGTACAGCTGTTGAAGAAGTATTAACTTCCCCCAAAGCTTAGCTTCATTGGGTGTAACAAAGCTTTCTCCCCCATGGGGTTCAATTCGTTTGTTGAGCTTTGTCTCTTCCTGATTGCTTCTGTGAATTACTGTAACACTGTTTTTACCACTTGTTCTCTCTTGTTTCTATGATATAATAAAGGAAATTAAAAATGAAAAAATAAACACTGATTTTAGCTAAAGTAACAAAATTTGAAAATAAAATTTCCACTATGAATTAAGTTAGATAAAGAGCATTTTATAAGAGAAATATATAAAAATGTACATTGTTTGTCTTCCTTTATTTCGGCTGCCACAAGCAGAGTGACTGCAGAGCCATCAAGAGGTATGACTTTCTGATTGATTTTACTTAGTGATTTATAGATTCTACTCTGATAGTAAGATCCAGAGAATGATTTATTTTAAATGCCACTAATGGATCTTAAGTTTAGGCCTTACCCAACTTTGTGAGATGCCTTAGCAAGCCATTAGAGGGCATTTGAACTTTTCTTTGGTAAAGATTCATTTAACTGGGGACACAAAAGTGATAGCCATAGATGTCATGATGTCATTACTCTAGGTGAACTAGCACATTGGGAAGAATGGGTGTTCCTAAACCATGACCGCTAGCAATAACTTAACTGCACATTGAAATAACTGCAAGCTATAACACCATACCTCTAAGGCTTGCGAAATTTGCAAAAATAGATTTCAATCCCGACTGGCTGTCCTTTTCCACCCATCATCCCCTGTCAAGTATGTAACACTGACGACAGTGGCATTTTGGGGGCCAGACTAAGGGGAAGTGAAATTGGGGATATGATGTTATGGTTTGTGGTTACTTCCATAGTAGTTAAGTTACTGCTAGCTGTGCTAGTGTAGGAACACCACTACTGCCTACTGTGCTAGTTAGAATAACACAAAATCCATAGTTTATCACTAAACATGTCCCCAGTTAAGCCACTATGCAGGAAAACTTGAAATGCCTCTAATCCTATAGTTCATATAAGACAGAAATTTGAAATTTTCCAAAATTGACACAAACCTAAATATTAAATAATATTATCAATATGAGGCTGTGAAACTAAAATCTTTCCAAAAATATCAATAATAATTTTTTTCTAAGTCAACCTTATAGAAGGATTGGTTGAATTATCTTCCTGATGTTGCTATAGAAAATATTACAAAATTATTGTCATATGAAAAGGCCATCAAAGAGCATGTAGCCCAAAAGTACAGGAAAAATGTATTGCAGAAATAGGTCAGGTAGATAATTAATAAAGATCATATGTTGCTTTTCTGGATTTTGCACATTTGAGGTATTTGTGATCTTAAAACAATTTGTAATTGGTATTTTTAAAAATTCTAAATAATAAATATTCTAAATAAATATTTAGAATTTTTTAATATTCTAAATGTCTATTTTTATAATTGATTTTTATTATATAATTTTATATTCATCTTCTTAAAAAGGGGTCTATCAATTATATTATATAGTTTCAGGCCCCATAAAATCTGGATCTGCCCATGTAACCTGGATCAGCCCAGAGATTATGGAGAGATAGATATTTGGAAGATAATTTTGTATTACTCAAAGGTTATAACATCAGAAATAAGTATTTAATAATAAGTACCCATCTAGTGCAGCTTCCTTAAAAGAGGCATATCAAGAGTACAAAAGCCCAGCACAATGGCATGCACCTGGTCCTAGCTACTCTGGAGGCTGAGTCAGGAGGATTGCTTGAGACCAGGAAGTTGAGGCAACAGTGCAACACAGTTGCACCTCTGAATAGCCACTGCACTCCAGCCTGGGCAACATAGCAAGACCCTTGTCTCAAAAAATTAAAAAAGAGTGCCAAGACTGTAGAATTTGGAACGTGAACTTGATACGTAGTATCTGTTCAGTTTTCAAGACCTCCCATGGCCAGACCTCATCCAGTCCTATTTCTCAACACTTGCTACCATGTATACACTCAATGTGGTTAAACCAGTCTATTCCCACTCTTCTGCTGGTACATCTTTAGTAGGCCCACTTTAGATGGTTTCCCAACCTTGAAGGTTATACTTTTCTTACTATTATTCTTCATTTCTCTCAATCTTATTCATCCTTCAAGGCTCATCTTCAGTAAATTGGCCATAACACATCTGGCCCACAGGGCTGTCTGCCTTCTTAACCCTGGTAGAGATGCTACTTAACAAAAGACTATGTATATTTTGCTGTTGTATGTTCTGGATCAATTTTTGTAATTAGGACAGAAAATATATCTTATATTTTTACTGGTTGTTTTCAGCGCCTAGCTACTAGAATCTAGCATAATGCTGGCCATATCTTATTTGAGTATCCCAAAACCGTATTGATTATTTGATTATTAGAAAAGTTATTATTTTTCAAATGTAAAAATGAATTAATTTCTTTAAAATATTAGCTATCTCCCTTACAATGTTAAGCATAAGTTAGCACCTACAGTAAAATATTGAGGATAAGGGAAGTTGATCTATAGTAGGAGTTCAAAACTTGGTTCCAAATCTTAACTCCAACTCTAAGCTGTGCGAACTTAGAAAATTTTAGTGTCTTCTTTGAATCCCAGTTCTACATTGATAATGCAGAAATATATTAATACTGTTTTGAAAATTGAATGAAGTTTTGTGTGAAAAGCATATGATATTTGACATGGTTTGGCTCTGTGTTCCCACCCAAATCTCATATCGAATTGTAATTTCCAATGTTGGTGGCAGACTTCCCCTTTACTGGTCTCGTGATAGTGAGTGAGTTCTCACAAGATCTGATTGTTTAAAAGTGTTTGGCACTTCCCTCTTCATGCTCTGCCATGGTAAGATATGCTTGCTTCCCCTTTGCCTTCCACCGTATTGTAAGTTTCCTGGGCCTCCCAGCCATGCTGCGGAACTGTGAATCATTGAAACCTCTTTTCTTCATAAATTATCCAGTCTTTGGTAGTTTTTTATAGTAGTGTGAGAATGGACTAATATGCTGGGCACAGTGGCTCACGCCTGTAATCCCAGCACATTGGGAGACCGAGGCGGGCGGATCACGAGGTCAGCAGATTGAGACCATCCTGGCTAACATGGTGAAACTCAGTCTCTACTAAAAAAATACAAAAAATTAGCCAGGTGTGGTGGCGGGCGCCCGTAGTCCCAGCTACTTGGGAGGCTGAGGCAGGAGAATGGTGTGAAGCCGGGAGGCGGAGCTTGCAGAGAGCGGTGATCGCTCCACTGCACTCCAGCCTGGGTGACAGAGCGAGACTCCGTCTCAAAAAAAAAAAAAAAAAAAAGAGAATGGACTAATACAATATTCATCTATTTTTCATTAATTTATCCAATATGTCAGGAGGTCTTGAGAGAACTGGATAAGAAGAAATTGAAATTTGGTGCAAGTTAAAAGATTTCTTTCTCTCTCTTTCTTTCTTTCTTTCTTTCTTTCTTTCTTTCTTTCTTTCTTTCTTTTCTTTCCTTTCTTCTTTCTCTTTCTTGCTTCTTTCTTTTTCTTTCTTTCTCCTTCCTTCCTTCCTTTCTTCCTTCCTTCCTCCCTCCGTCCCTCCCTCTTTCTTTCTTTCTTTCCCTCTCTCCCTCCTTCTCTCGCTCTCTTTTTTCTCTCTTTTCTGCTTGCAGGCCCTATCCGGAGAGTTTCCAGGAAGAAGTATCTCTATACATTTCCTCACAACCTCAATCAACATTTGAGTTGAGATTCACAATTAAAATTGGAGTCAGAAGAGTGAATCTGGAAAAGTCATTTAACTATATGTGCTGTAGTTTTAAAAATTTACTCAATGAGAGGAGATTTAATGATTTTCAAAATCCCTCTGTACTTGATATTTTGTGAATTCAATTTCCTATAAGCTAAATGTCAGATAAATCACATTCCACTTCATCTACTAGAGACATTATCCCCATTAGGCTCCATTCTCATAAGTATCTTACTTCTACTGGATTTTCTCCTCAGCCTGGTAAAGATTTTCAAAACTTTACTATCTTAATGAAAAACAAACAAAACAAATAATATTATTCGAAAAGCCTCAACATACACTCCAGTGTTTTCTTTTCTTCAGTTATCACTTTATAGTTCATCTTCCCTTTTAGTCAAGCCTCTGTGTAGAATAGTCATTTAGTCAGCTATCTCTGGCAGCCCCTGGTAAACAAGTCAGCATGCTAGGCATTGTGCCTCTTTCTTGGTTGTAGGAGGGCCAAATGCAGCAAGTCATCCTTCACCTTAAAAGGAATATCTCGACAGGCCCGTCGCCACTGGACCCCTAGAAATTTTACTGAGATAGAAGTTCCCCGAATTTTAGTCAGATTTATTTCCCATCCTCTAGCAGGCAAATGTCTCAACCAGTAAGTACAGTGTGTTTGCTACTTCTTGCTCCCCTGGTGATATTATTCTTGGTTATATATTTGGAAAATATATGAATCCCACTTGTCTTTAAGGAGCAGTGAATAGGAAATATTGTGTGGTCATCTACTTCTTTATGTTTGAATTTTGTATAAGTATGTATATTTGAACAATCAAGTAAGTAATTAGGACAGATAAGAAAATTAAATCAGTGGAGATATATGAGGTAATCTAAAGAAATTTTCTTTAGAGATGATGTAGAAATAAGCTAACTGTGTAATGCTGAAACATCTATATTGGAAACAAAGACATGTATCCTGGGAATATGGTTTTCTAATTCTTCTCCCATACTTCCCAAAATGTGATGGTTAATTCTGAGTGTCAACTTGATAAGAATGAAGGATACAAAGTATTGATCCTGGATGTGTCTGTGAGAGATGTTGCCTGGAGCTGCCAAGATCAGTAATATACCTTTAGTGTCCTACCTCAGGGGTATATCAACTTTGTGTCATCATTTTCTTCTAAGAGACCTGGATCAGCTTTTGCTTCTGCAAGATATCACACTGGTCCATTACACTGATGACATTATGCTGATTGGATCCAGTGAACAAGAAGTAGCAAACACACTGGACTTATTGGTGAGACATTTGCATGCTAGAGGATGGGAAATAAATCCACCCAAAATTCAGGGGACTTCTACCTCAGTAAAATTTATAGGGGTCCAGCGGCAAGGGGCCTGTCGAGATACTCCTTTTAAGGTGAAGGATGAGTTGCTGCGTTTGGCCCTCCTACAACCAAGAAAGAGGCACAATGCCTACTGGGCCTATTTGGATTTTAGAGGCAACACATTCTTCATTTGACTGTGTTATTCCAGTCCATTTACTGAGTGACCCAAAAGGCTGCCAGTTCTGAGTGGGGTCCAGAACAGGAGAAGGCTCTGCAACAGGTCCAGGCTACTGTGCAAGCTGCCCTGCCACTTGGGCCATATGACCCAGCAGATCCAATGGTGCTGAAGGTGTCAGTGGCAGATAGGGTTGCTGTCTGGAGCCTCTGGTAGGCCCCCATAGGTGAATCACAGCAGAAGCCTCTAGGATTTTGGAGCAAGGCCCTGCCATCTTCTGCAGATAACAACTCTCCTTTTGAGAGACAGCTCTTGGCCTGTTACTGGGCTTTGGTGGAGACTGAACGTTTGACTATGGGTCATCAAGTCACCATGAGACCTGAACTGCCTATCATGAACTAAGTGCTTTCTGAATCATCTAGCCATAAAGTGGGTCATGCACAGCAGCATTCCATCATCAAATGGAAGTGGTATATACATGATTGGGCTCAAGCAGGTCCTGAAGGTGAAAGTATGTTACATGAGGAAGTGACTCAAATGTCCATGGTTTCCACTACTGCCACCTTGCCTTCTCTCTGCCAGTCTGCACCCATGGCCTCATGGGGAGTTCCCTGTGATCAGTTGACAAAGGAAGAGAAGACTAGGGCCTGGTTCACAGATGGTTCTGCATGATATGCAGGCACCACCGCAAGTGGACAGCTGCAGCACTACAGCCCCTTTCTAGGACATCCTTGAAGGACAACAGTGAAGGGAATCTTCCCAGTGGGCAGAACTTCAAGTAGCGCACCTAGTTGTGCACTTTGCATGGAAGAAGAAATGGTCAGATGTGTGATTATGTATTGATTCATGTGCTGTAGCCAATGGTTTGGCTGGATGGTCAGGGACATGGAAGAAGCATGATTGGAAAATTGGTACAAAGAAATTGGGGAAGAGTTATGTGGATGGACCTCTTTCAGTGGTCAAAAACTGTGAAGACATTTGTATCTCTTGTGAGTGTTCACCAGCGGGTGACCTCAGCAGAGGAGGATTTTAATAATCAAGTGGATAGGATGACTTGTTATGTGGACACCATTCAGCCTCTTTCCCCAGCCACCCCATCATTGCCCAATGGGCCCACGAACAAAGTCACCATGGTGGCAGGGATAGAGCTTACACATGGGCTCAGCGACATGGAATTCTACTCACCATGGCTGACCTGACTACAGCCACTGCTGAGTGCCCAGTTCGCCAGTAGCAGAGGCCAACACTGGGACCTTGATATGACACCATTCCTTGGGTGATCAGCCAGCTACCAGGTGGCAGGTGGATTATATTGGACCTCTTGCATCATGGAAAAGGCAGAGGTTTGTCCTCACTAGAATAGACACTTACTCCAGATATAAGTCTTCCTATACTGCATGCTATGCTTCTGCCAAGACTACCATCCGTGCACTCACAGCATGCCTCATCCGCCACCATGGTATTCCACATAGCATTGTTTCTGATCAAGGAACTCACTTCATAGCCAAAAAAAGTGTGGCAATGGGCTCACGCTCATGGAAATCACTGGTCTTACCACATTCCCCATCATCCTGAAGCAGCTGGATTGATAGAACGGTGGAATGGCCTTTTGAAGTCACAATTACAACACCAGCTAGGTGACAATACTTTGCAGGGCTAGGGCAAAGTTCTTCAGAAGGCTGTGTATGCTCTGAATCAGCGTCCAATATATGGTACTGTTGCTCGCACAGCCAGGATTCACAGGTACAAAAATCAAGGGGTGGAAGTGGAAGTGACACCACTTACCATCACCCCTAGTGATCTACTAGCAAAATTTTTGCTTCCTGTTCCTGTGACATTATGTTCTGCTGGCCTAGAAGTTTTAGTTCCAGAGGGAGGAACGCTGCCAGCAGAAGACACAATGATTCCATTAAACTGGAAGTTAAGATTGCCACCTGGACACTTTGGACTCCTCCTACCTTTAAGTCAACAGGCTAAGAAAGGAGTTACAGTGTTGGCTGGGGTGATTGACCCAGACTAGCAACATGAAGTCAGTCTACTAGTTCACAATGGAGGCAAGGAGGAGTATGCATGAAATACGGCAAATCCATTAGGGCATCTGTTAGTATTGCCATGTCCTGTGATTAAGGTCAATGGGAAATCACAACATCCCAATCCAGGCAGGACTACAAATGGCTCAGACCCTTCAAAAATGAAGGTTTCGGTCACTCCACCAGGAAAAAAACCACTACCTACTGAAGTGCTTGCTGAAGGCAAAGGGAATACAGAATGGGTAGCGAAAGAAGGTAGTCATCAATACCAGCTACGATCATGTGAGCAGCTGCAGAAATGAGGACTGTAAATGACATGAATATTTTCTCCTTCTTTTGTTAAAAACATGTTTGTGCATGTATACACTTGTACTAAGAAAATGTCTTCATTTTATTTCCTTTTCCTTTATTTTGTGACATAAGATTTATTGATTTCATGTCAGCGTTTAAGTATAGTTAGCTTTATGTAATATTATTTGAGTTGGGGGTTGGTGCGTTTCCAGTTGTAGGAATGATAATTGTATTATGTTAGGTGTAATTATGACTTTATTATTATCTTTATTTGAAGATTATGTATGATGTCAGGAGATGTGTATGGGTTCAAGTTGACAAGGGGTAGACTTGTGATGGTTAATACTGAGTGTCAATTTGATTGTCTTGAAGGATACCAAATATTGATCCTGGGTGTGTCTGTGAGGGTGTTGCCAAAGGAAATTAACATTTGAGTCCATGGACTGTGGAAGACAGACTCACCCGTAATCTGGTGAGCACCACCTAATTAGCTGCCAGTGAATATAAGGCCGACAGAAAAACATGAAAAAGGGAGACTGGCCTAGCCTCCCAGCCTACATCTTTCTCCCATACTGGATGCTTCCTGCCCTCGAACATCAGACTCTTACGTTCTTCAGTTTTGGAACTTGGACTGGCTTTCCTTGCTCCTCAAGCTTACAGACAGCCTATTGTGGGACCTTGTGATCGTGTAAGTTAATGCTTAATAAACTCCTGTATGTGTGTGTATATATATGAGTGTGTGTATGTATGTGTGTGTATATATGTATATGTGTGTGTGTGTGTGTATATTTATTCTATTAGTTCTGTCCCTCTAGAGAACCCTGACTAATACACAAATGCTCATTTAATAATTGTTGCATGTTGTCATATTCTTCTTCTGTGTAAACTAGCATCAAACAATCTGATGAAACCTTTAGAAGTCAGGTTAAACTCACAAGATTTGACAAGATTTGAGAATATTACCTAAAGAAAGAAATTTAATGAAAAACTGAAGAAACCATGAAGGAATAGATTCTTCCTCTACCCAACCCCCATCAAATATTTTGCATTTTCGGAAAACAGCAACATTTGTTGGATAATGTGTGTGTATACATATACAGACACATACTTAAATTGGAGTAAAATATCTGAAGCAGCACAAATTCATTCCATTTAAAAGATGTTTACCTATTTATTTATGATTCATTCATTCAAGAAACATTTATTGAAAACCTCCTAAGAATCCTTGGTCTATGGACTGGAGATACAAAGTTTAAGAGAACAGAGCCCTTGCCCCTGAAATACACTGTAACTACTTTAATAGAGGTATGTGAAGAGAGCATTATGCAGAAAAAGAAGAATAAACCTCCAACTTTCCCTAAAAATAAGTCAAAGAAGGCTTAATAAAAGAGAAAGGAAACGTTTATCTGAGTCTGGAAGTAAGAGTAAATATTTGTTGAGAAGATCATTTTGAGGAAAGACTGACATTCCAGAGAGATGTTCAGAGAACTTGGCTGACCATTGGGTACTGCGGGAACCTGGGATTTTTGTGGGGAGTAGTGAGAGGTGACATTTGAAACCTGGGCACACACCAGAATATAAGAGCCTTAAATGTTTTGCTGAGATCCTGGATATATTCAATGTCATTGGGGGACTGCTGAATAATTAAGTAGTAAAGGGACATGGTCAGAATTGCCCATATCAGTTGTAGAGCACAGAGTGTAGGAGGACATTTTGCACTCAATGATTTAAACATGGTGCTAGGTGCTAGAAACACAAAGTAAGGCAAAAATGGGAAATGATCCTCCTCTTACTGGGCTTACAGTCCAGTCCAGTGGGAGAGGCAGACATTAGACAAATAACTCCATTGGTGAATATATAATTGCAAACGGAAATAAGTGCTCTGAAAGCAAGGAGCAGATTCCATGAGAGCTTGTGACAAATAAATTTTCACCTAGCTAGGGGTAGTGTGTATAATACTCTAGGATGAATCAAATTAATATATATCCACAAAAATATACAAAGAAAAATGAAGTTCACATTAAAAATTTACCAAAAAACTTAAGCTAGCCCTTACAGACTTTTTCTTTTTCTTTTTCTTTTTCCTTTGAGACGGAGTCTCGCACTGTTGCCTGGGTTGGAGTGCAGTGGTATGATCTCTGCTTACTGCAACCTCCGCCTCCTGGGTTCACGCGATTCTCCTGCCTCAGCCTCCTGACTAGCTGGGATTACAGGTGCACACAACCACACCCAGTAAATTTTTTGTATTTTTAGTAGAGACGGGGTTTCACTATGTTGGCTAGACTGGTCTCGAATTCCTGACCTTGTGATCCGCCCTCCTCGGCCTCCCAAAGTGCTGGGATTACAGGCAGGAGCCACCATGCCCAGCCTAGATTTCTTTAACTTCAGATTGTTCTACTTGC
Source organism: Chlorocebus sabaeus (assembly GCF_047675955.1). Lineage (NCBI taxonomy): Eukaryota > Metazoa > Chordata > Mammalia > Primates > Cercopithecidae > Chlorocebus > Chlorocebus sabaeus. The sequence continues at coordinate 62,198,880 of NC_132906.1, read as the reverse complement.
AAAAATCTTAGTTACAATAATATATTTTAAAAGGCTTTTTCAATTCTGGAGTTTAAAAATATATTTTCTAAACCTTCAATTTCAAACTAATTACTTAAATATTTTAGAGTACTTAAGTAGGTAATATTTTATTATTTCAGACAAAACTTTAGAAATAGCGATGCAACTTTTAACAGCCTAATTTACTGAGCATGAGATAGAAATGAGTTAAACATTTACTAAATGCATATGATGTTCCAGTCACTTTTACGTCTGCTGTATCATGTAATCTTTACAATAATCTTATAGGTATTTTTACTGGAGAATTTACAAAAGGGAGGGAAGAAAGTTTAAAAGCTTCATGTTCAAAAGTAGAAATCTTCAGGGAAAGAGCATTCTTGTTCAGAAAAATAAATTTATAATCCCCTTGGTTATGAAAGAGGAGAAGCCTTGAATATAATCAGGATGATTTGGAGTAAAATAGATAGATAAATTCAAAAAAAAACCAAAAAAAAAAAACCAAAAAAAAAACCCCAAACTGGAAATATTATACGGACAAGACAGCTTAAAAGCAGGAGATAAAGTTGGCAGAGAGAGAGAGATAAGAGAAAAGATATAAAAAAAAAAAGATGAAAACTGGGGCTCTGCAAGAATCAATAACTAGAGACAAGTTTCTGGTAAAGAACATGTTTGAAGGGCTTCAAGAAAGAGAAATATTGAACATTACATTGAAAGATGTCTTTTTGGTTGGACTCAAGGATGGAATCTTCCGGTGCAGTTGAAGAATTTAGAATTCAGAGGAAAGAGGAAACTAGATCTAGAGTGTCTAGCAGAAACACAAGGCACCCCAAAATTCATGAATATGTATGATAAGTTGGAAAGTAGATTTTCCATCGTATATGAGACGGATATCATCCAACTTTATCTGAGTCTTAAAGAACATGTATCACAGCATGCTGAAATTGTTGAGAACACCCAGGGCAGTGGCAGTTGGTTCATTTATTAGTGTCCCCATTTTATAGTTAAGAAAATTGAACCTAAATAGATTAACAGTATATTCTAGGTTACACAATAAGTAATGAAGATGGAAATAGAACAGCCATTTTGTAACCACATGGCAACAAACCGTAGGACAAAAATCACATACTAATTTTGATGGAACAAAAAGAAAGAAGGAACCTGGATCACTGCTGATCTCATGAAGCCACTGGGCTGCTTACCTCCAAACCTTTCTACAAGAAAAATACACAGTAATTTCCTTAATCCACATGGGATCCAATTAAATGCCACTGGTGACTCTAATTTTTCAGTAATAGAACATTTGCTTAATCTGTCAGCACATTGTGTATTGACCATGTACAAACTAAGGCTGCTGTGATAGGAAAAATGATGGGAACAATTCAGGATGGTAGAATCTGCTCTTTCTTCCTCTTTCTTCTTTCCTCTTTGAGCCAAATTCTACAAGAGATAAATCAACTGAGACTACTATTAGACATCTGCAAGCAGAAGATTAGGAGAGTAAATTGACTGAGACGCATATGCATATGACCCAGAAACCAAGTTGCGTGAAACTATCATGGTTTTTGCCTCGATAGGTTGAACAAGGTAAGTTATTCTCTTTCCAAAACAGGGGACAGCTTAGAAGAGATGGTTTTAGATTGATATCTTCAGCCTTTCTCACACCTCGTCTACAAAAATTCCCTGTTGGAAAAAAAAAAAAAAAAAAAAAAAAAAAAAGAATGTCTCATTCAATGTTTGTATCTGCACACAAGATTGTTTCTAACTACTTCAAGGCACTGACCAGCAGGAGTTTAGGAAAATAGTCAAGTCACAGATGTCAATAGATAAAATACTTTAAAATACTTTAATGAATAAAACTATGTCCATGTGAGATCCTTGGCTATAGTTACTCAGAGAATTGGCTGCAGCAAATAGCCTTAAAACCTGCTAAGTTTTGAGGGAACTATATTGACTAAATAAACAAAAAATTTCAGGAAAGGACATCATCTGCCTGTGACTTTTCAATCCCCCAAAACAGTTCTTAGACTCCAAATTGTACCAGGAACACATGCAGTCTTGAAGGTGTGCTCCCACCCCAGTGTTCAATTAAGATGTAGGAGTGGAGGATTATTAGACCAGAGGGAATTTCCAAGGTACCTGAACTGAAGCTACCAGGTTGGTCAATAAAGAGTTGTAGCTACTCTAATCAGCAGGATCTGATATTTCTGGTAACCATTGGCTTCTCTATTTCCCAGAGGTTATTTTTTTTATTGCAGCTAATGCTATTTTCACTCCACCATTGTACATTGGATATTTTGTATATTTTGCAAGGAGATAACTAGATTATTGGATAAGGAGAAATTACATATGGTAAAAGTTACATTGTCCCAGAAACTCACGATTTGACCTAGAAGAGAAATGGTTATGAATTTAGGATATCACCTCCTTTGGGGACAGAAATAGTATTCCTATGTTTGACAGTGTTTCTCAACAGCAGTCAATATTGGGATTCTAGATGAGATAACTCGTTATTCAGAATCATTGACATCACTAGCTCCTATACACTAAATGCTAGTGGAATCATACATCACTAGCCCCTATACACTAAATACTCCTCAGTCATTATGACAAGTATGTCTCCATACATTTTATAATATTTACAAAGTCGTAGGATACTAGAATAAACGTGTGTATGAGTGAACATTGGGTAGCCAAAGTGGTGGACTGCGACAGAGATAACTAATTTCATACTAAATATAAATGTTTTCATCTTTGCTACTATAAGAACCCCACCTTTATTTGGGTGAACCATTGTGTCAAGATGAACTGCTCACCTTCCCAGATTACACTGTACTTAGCTGAAGCCCTAAGAAGTTATACAGAAATTACTAGATGAGGCTTCCTGGAAATCTTTCAAATATAGTACAGACTCTTCTGTCATGAGACCTCTGTCCTTTCTCTTTCTCTTTCCTGTCCTCCTTCTTCCTGCCTGGAACGTGGATGGGATATGTGGAGTTTCTAGAACTGTCCTGTATCCATGAGTTGAAGGCCATCAATTCAGCAGAAAAGTACATGCAGTACCTGAGCCCCCATGGTGTCCTTGGCTGTGGCATCATCCCAGTCTATCCATCTCCAGACTTCTACATGAGCAAATAAGTCACTTAATTGTTTAAGCCTCTGTTTGGGAGTGTGTTGCTGGCAGCCAAACTCAGTTCTAACTGACACAAAGAGCATCTCGCCCTACTCTAGTTTCAGTAAAGATTTCATGGACTAGGGAAGGGCAAAGAGGTGTGAAAGAGCATTGAAGTAAATTACAACTGGGTGCTTTTGAGAAAGAACCTTGAACTCTGTCCCTACAGCTGGCTGAATCCCAGGAGGAACCTCTAGAAACCCCGAGGTAAACATGGGAAAGCAGCTGACAGGGAAGTTCTTGCTGGGTTTCTTTGTACCCCAATGAATCAGAGATTATTTTGTCAGTACTATTACATTTAACTTATGAGAATGCTCAAAGTTAAACATAACAGGAGAGAAAATGAGGATCATTAGTCTTATAAATTTGTACTCAAGTTCAAGGTAAAAACACATCCTGTGACATTCGTAGAGGACAGTTTTCATTGTAGCTTAAGTACTTTGCATTTCTCCAAGTGAATTGGTTGACACCTGCTAAATATGAAAAGTTTATTGTAAGCACTGGTCCTATGAAATACTAAATCCCAAGGAAAAAAGTGGGAATGCAATCAATTTCCCCCCTTTACAGATTAAGAATATATATAATTTCAAGAGGCAGTTTGCTAGCGTACCACATGGGAAATTTAAGGTGAAGTCAATTAGTAGTGTCACATGCTGTATATCTCATTCGGAAAGTGTCCCTGTAGGAGTTAAATCTATCTGGAGCCACATACTGAAAACCCGATCACAACAGCTGCTCTCTGAGCCCCTTCTGCAGAAAAGAAAGAAAATAAGTTTTAATTAAATTGTATTAATTGGTTTAGCTGATCTGGAAATAGAGTAAGGGTTCTGCTCTAATTTTGTTTTTTGGCTCAAGTCCACTTGTCTTTGACATGAGAATAAAGGAATGAAGCAATAAAATGCCTAGAAATGCCCTGGTAGAGACTTTTAAACTGTCCAAGGTTAAAAAGCGGTGCTATCTCTGAGATGAACTTAAAATTCTGCTGCCAACTCCGAGAAGTCAGAAGTGCAAGCAAGAAAAGAAGAGTGTGATTAAAAACCCTGCTTCCTTAAAGCTCTGCAAAGCTGCAAAGAAAAGGCAGGCATTCTTCCCATAATAGTGAGCACTTGTTACAGAGAAAAGGAGAAGGTTGTGAAAGCATCAGGGTATAATGACCTTATTTCAGGCCACTCAGCGTAAGTTTTCGTATATAAGGTAACTGAAATTTGTAAATGTAGCTTAACAGTCTGATGTTACCATGTGTAAAATACATTTTGTTTTACTTAAAAACATATTTGATTCCACCTTCCACGCCTGTATTGCAGCATTTTTTACTAGTTATTAAAAATAGAAATTATTTTAAAAGACACAATGATAATACAACATACTCTTTTTTTTGCTTCCATGTATAAGGTAAAGTTTAAATATAGTCACGATCACCTGAAACCATTCATTAAATGGCAAAATTCTGTGACACAGAGAAGATACTCTATAAAGAATGGCTTAAATGTTGTTCTCTAGAAAACATGCAGTTAAAATTTGCTGTGAAAAAAATGCATGTGGGATATATAACAAGCTTGCTGTAGGCTGAATGTATGTCTCCCCAAAATTCACGTGTTAAAGTCCTGAAATCCCCAATGTTATGTTATTTGGAGATGTGGTCTTTGGGAGGTAATTAGGGTTCTATTAAGTCATGAGGTCAGGACTGCCACAATGGGTTTAGCGCTTTATAAAAAGAGACACTGGAAAGCTTGCTCTCTCTTTTTCTCCATCATAGGAGGACATGGTGAGAAGACAGCCATCTGCAAGCCAGAAAGAGTCCTCACCAGAACGCAACCATGTGGATACCCTGATCTCATAGTCTCAGCCTCCAAAACTGTGAGAAAATACATTTCTGTTGTTTAAACTATGACTTTTCATTATGGTAGCCCAAGGTGACTAATACAGAACTAATGGGGAAAAAATTAACAGATGTCATTTATAAGCAAAATTTGTAGTAATGAGATTGTATCTGTGCCTTTTGGTTTTAATCCATGACTGGGCTCTGAGAGTGTCTGACTATTACTCTGTGACTGCTTGTCCTTCACACACTCCTGAATGGTGATGCATTTTCCCCATAGTGACAATTGCTGAAAGGAAACATTCTAAATGTTGGTGACTCAGGCAATCACTAAGAGTGTGTATTTCCCATCTGTCTTGTATATTAGAACAAATTGTGTCTCCAGAACTCAAGTCATGTCTTTAGAAAGAGCTATATTAGCTGTTTCCCTTTTACTAGAAGGTACGTGCAGCAATGCTTCAGAAATTGTGACCAAATGATGATATGAATGAGACTGGATTCTCCAGTAGGAAATGGACTTGGCCTCAAGGTGAGAGCCAGAAGTTGAAGTGGACACAGTGCTAAAAAGGGGTAATGCTCAGCTGGATGGAGATACTTACATGAGGTAGAGCCAAGAGTGGGAGGAAAAGGGAGCAGAATTAATTTACAAGGAACAAGAACCCACTCTTACATCCTTGCCTGGGTCTATTCAGCCACTTATCTGAGTCCTTCTCCCTCTTCCTTGAGCTCCTTCCTGACTCTGATGCATACCTATATACATATATAGTTTTAAAAGTTCAAAATGCCTGGTTGTAGAAAGTTCTAACATACAAAATCATACAGACATGCTCTCTTGAATGCCATTTCTCACCCCTTTCCCAAACTCTAATTGCGTCTTTCCTTCCGATAAGACTGGTTAAAGAAGGATTCAGTGGTCAAGGATGAACAATTTCATGCCTCCTCCACCACAATCTATAGGTCCAGGAACTCACCCTTAGGGGAAACCCTCCTGGGTCAGCCCCCGGGGGTGGAGGTTGGAAGGCTCCTCTGTATGACCTCCTCAGATAACATCATGGTCAATACTAGAGTCCTTTTGTTCCATCACTACAGTCTCATTTTGCAGTCTCATTGGTATTATAGTCTCATGTTCCTTCTTTCCTGGAAGGCAAACCCTTATAGAAGCATTAAGTTTTCTCCCAAATACATTTGTGACAGGTTTTAAATTCCAGGATGCATCTTCTACTTTCCAGATCACTGAGTCTTCTGGGAGAGCAGAAGGATAAAAACTAAAATATTGAAGCACCCACAATAACCCCATACCCCTGTGGGCTTGTGTGTATATTCTGTGCTATGCAGTGATGACACCCACACTCACCCTTTCCCTCTCTTCCAGTCAGGGAGTCGGCTTCTAAGGGTCACTTTGTGTAGGAGATGTTTGATATGGTCTGGCCCTGTGTCCACACCCAAATCTCATCTTGAATTGTAATCTGAATTGTAATCCCCATGTACTGGGGGAGGGACCGCATGATTAGATCATGGAGGAGTTTCCCTCATGCTGTTCTCATGAAAGTGAGCGAATTCTGGTGAGATCTGATGGTTTTCTTTTCTCTCTCTCATTTATTTATTCATTTATTTATTAAGACAGTTTTGCTCTGTCGCCCAGGCTGGAGTGCACTGGCGTGATCTCGGGTCACTGCAACCTCTGCCTTCCAGGTTCAAGCGTTTCTCCTGTCTCAGCCTCTAGAGTAGCTGGGATTACAGGTGCACGCCACCACACCTGGCTAATTTTTGTATTTTTAGTAGAGATGGGGTTTCACCATGTTGGCCAGGCGGGTCTTAAACTACTACTTCAGGTGATCCACCCACCTCGACCTCCCAAAGTGTTGGGATTACAGGCATGAGCCACCACGTCCGGCCGAGATCTGATGGCTTTCTAATGGGTTTTTTCACCATTCGCTCTACACTTCTCCTTCCTGCTGCTTTGCGAAGAAAGTGCCCTGTTTGTTTGTTTTTTGAGATGGAGTCTCGCACTGTCACCCAAGCTGGAGTGCAGTGGCATGATCTCAGCTCACTGCAACCTCCGCCTCCCAGATTCAAGTGATTATCCTTGCCTCAGCCTCCCAGGTAGCTGGATGTACTGTCCACCAGGCTAATTTTTTTGTATTTTTAGTAGAGACAGGGTTTCACTATGTTGGCCAGGCTGGTCTCGAACTCCTGACTTTGTGATCCACCCACCTCAGCCTCCCAAAGAAGGTGCCTTGCTTCCCCTTTGTCTTCTGCTATGATTGTAAGTTTCCTGAAGCCTCACCAGCCATGTGGAACTGTGCATCAATTAAACCTCTTTCCTTTATAAATTGCCCAGTCATGGGTATTTCTTCATAGCAGTGTGAAAATGGACTAATACAATGTTGACAAAGTCATTTACCATTTCAAATTCATTTTATTTGAATATCCTTTTTAAAAGAAGTTTACTACTGTGTTATAAAAATAATACCTTCATATGCTAGTTGGTTATTGCTCTGTAACAAATAACTCCAATATTTAGCAGTTGAAAACAGCACACTTTTATTGTCTCACAGTTTCCAAGGGTCAGGAATCTGAGTACAGCTTAACTGGATCTTCTGCTTTATGTTCTCTAACAAGGCTTCAATCAAAGTCTGCAGTCTCATCGGAAGGCTTGGCTGAGGAAGGCTTGATTGATGCCATTTCCAAGCTCAATAGGTGGTTTTGGCAGCATTCATTTCCTTGCAGGTTATTGGGATAAAGCCCCCTGTTCCTTGTTGGCTGTTGACCAGAGGCTGCCCTCAATTCCTTGCCAGGTGGGCTTCTCCCAGATGGCAGCTTGTTTATCAAAGCATGAAAGCCAAGAAGGTGATAAAGTCTGCTAGTAAGATATAAGTCACAATCTTTTGTAATCTAATTATGAAAGTGACATTCCATCATCTTGACCACAATCTATTGGTTAGAAACAAGTACAGCTCACCCTCAATAAGAGGAGAGACTATCCAGTTGTGAACTGCACAAGGTGAGTACAACAAGAGGCCATGTTAGAGGTTGTCTACCATACTAATCATTAGAGACATTTAGAAAATGAAGAAAAGGTGAAAGTAGGCTTTCGACGTGATAGTGACTCATATTTATCTTGCTTCTATTCTTTCCGGTCTTGGCTTCTACGACTGAGTTAAACAGACAGGCAAACAAGACTTAGTTATGCTCTATAAAGTAAATCTTATATTTTTTTTTAAAAAAATTACCGTAATACTGTAGTGATATTTCCATATAATTACAGTGCTTTCTCTTTAGAAACATAATTTTAATAGTTGCATGAAGGTATATCGGATGGTTTATTATTCTTTATTAAATATTCTTTCATGGCTGGCATATTCTAATTATTTTTCTGTTACAAATGAAGACACTGAGCATCTTTGTAGACTTACCCTTTGTTCTGCAGTTTGGATTTCTCTTATAATGTATCTTCAGAAGCCGTACATGAAAGTTAGGGTCCTGTTAAAGACATGTGATAAATATTCTGAGCAGTTTCCACCTTTCCTAGTGCTAAAATAGTACCATGTGGGTGACAGATGGCCCCTTAGATAGGTCATCAACATAAGGAAGGTTCTTAAAGAGGTTACAGATGATGTCTCAGAAGAAAATCAGTGTAAACATGACTATGGAGGAAAGGGAAGCAGGAGGCAAGAAGCAAAAATTTGGGCAGGACATGAATTGGCACCAGGAAGTCTGGCTAGACAGAAAGAAACAACCACTTAACTAATGAAGAGGTAGTGGGTAGGATGCCACAGCATAAGAGAATGGATGAGAGAATGAAGATAAAGGAATATTATGAAAAGGATGAGTGGGTTTTCCAGGTAAATACTCAAAGATGGCTATGTCAGATATTCAGTTATTGGTGACGAATGTGGGCACTTGGTCATGGGACTGGTCAGAAGACTAGCTGCTAGGTGAGAACAGGACTAAGCAAGGTTAATTTGATGCTGATTACTTTAAACTGTTAAAATAGTGTTCTTTCAATTTCTCCCAATAAAAGAATTATTCACAACATCTATAATTTGCATGAGCCTATTGATGGAATTTAAATAGACAGTTGAAGAATGAGAGGTTAGGGATTGATGCTGATACCTTTAGCAAGGATCATTTTGTGTGATGGGAACCAGGAAACTGTGAGGAGAAAGAGAGAATGCCCAAAGGAGCATGCAAAATCTGGTGAATTAGAAGCAGAAAATTGAGAATTATCTAATTTTTAAAAGATCTAATTTCATTTAAATTCTTGTACAAGTTTCTAAGGTTTTTTCATTACCTGACTTTGGGAGGTGAGAAGGGAAGGAAAATGCTCACCTGTGTATGTGCATTTTGCACAAAATATTATCATGAAATTTGTCCCTAGGCGAAAGAAAGGGAAACATTCTACTTATGTGTTTAGGGTGTGTGTTTTGGCTTAAAATATGTGATGAATCAGAAAATACCTTATATATTGGTCAGCATGAGCTAGCTAAAAGAATAAATTTATTTATTTAGAAATATTTTTTAAATTTTATTTCTCCTAAATGAGCTAAAACCATTGTGACAATAATAATTAGAATCCTACTTCTTTCTGAATGGATGTTTGGTAGAGGAAATAAAGCACTAAGAAAGGAACCACACATGTCATGTGACAAGACTGGGAGAGAGGAACCACTGAGGAGGCAGCCCTGTTTGGGAGGAAAGGGCAACATAATCAAAGATCTAAGCCCAGCTCATAGACTGAGGCTAAGAATTTGGGATTCTAGCCATGGTGTCTGGACGCTGCTGCACAGAGCCTCAGGGCTACTCTTTCATCTCTTCCCAGGACAGGAAATAGAGGAAACCACAGAACTGAGCTCAAGTCCAAGAGAGGTCAATAATATCACACGTGGAGTTCTCTCATCTATCCCAAGGAGAGAATGCCAATTCGTGAGGGTATCTTCTCTTGGACTTAGAATGAGAGAATAAAGAGCAGGTAGTTGGTTCCGTTTCTTTTTTTATTCTCCAAACCCCAATAAAGAAACTTACTTTTATTGTTTGTAGGGGCCTGCTATAAAGACTGTTCAGTTTGGCAGAAGTCTGGTTACAGGAGTGTGTGGTAAAGATGCTTAATGCAGTAGAAACCTGTGCATGGATGGACCAGGAAGAATTAAATGGGGCTGCCATAAAACACTCTTCCTAGCCAGAGGTCAAGTATATAACAACTCACATGAGGAACTTGCACTTCACAACAAAGACAAAAGAAACTGCTATTACAAACAAATCTGCTTATGTAAGCTTGCTGGATGCTGAGAGCAAAAACTAAAGCATAGGCATGTTATCATTTAGAAATGTTGATAGGATCACCTAATAAAAGTTACAATTACAGAGTATTTATTATACAATACTGACAGCACTAAATAGGAAAAGCAATATATAGAATATGGACAAAATGGTACCCAGAGACAAATGCATGTCTTTTAATGTTTTTATTTCTAAATACGAATGAGTAAAATATAAACATTAAACTTACAAGCTTAGAAAAAGAACAACTAAGTAATATAAAATAAACTGTAGAAAAACATATTCACGATAAATGTAGATTTTTTCTTCCTATGAAGCTGAATTCTTTCTCTCTGAAGTTCCTAATCTCTGCTTTAAGAATCACTACTATAGATGATATTAAAATGCCCATCTCTCAATATCACCAGATTTGCATATACAGTCACCTCAAATCATGTAGTCTTGTTTCTAGTGGTCTCCTTTAGTAGAGGTTCTGTGTCATAGTGGTAATTCCAGTGTCTAAGTCAGTGCCAGGATGCTCCGTAAAATGTTATTAAGTGAACATTTGAATAAATAAATTCTTATGCCATATATTTTAAAAAACTGTATATATCTTAATCCAGTTCATCAAATAAGTGTTTCGTCAAATTTAATCCTTATTAGGATCTCCTCTCATTCTTCATTTTTCAGTATAGAGAATTCTCAAAATCTAAATGATAAAAGCATAGCTCTCATGGATTAAAAACAATTCCATTGTACTTTTTCTTACAGCTAACCTTGACTAATTCTCACATGTATTTCAGAAATATGAATAATGTCTTCATGCAATTCATGTAAGGCACAGAAAATAGGTATCATTATTTCTGTTTTAATGACAGATTTTGAGGTTAGGATGACTCATGAACAGCTGAGCAGCCAGTCAGTAGGAGAAACCAAAATAGAACGGAAACGCCTCCATTTCCACCCCCACGCTCAAACCTCGAGTGCACCCTCCCTCGGGAGATTGAAGCGTGATGTGCCTGTGAGTGAACAGGGAAGCGCTTCCTGCAAGTTACTAAGCTGCAAAGGCTCAGCGCTCTGAGCTATCCCTGGTGGTGATCAGTGAGAACCACCCACTCTCAATCCAGCTGATAAAAATGGAAGGGAAGGAGAACTTAGAAAAGCAAGCCCCTTAAATGCTGAGCTCCTCTTATTCTGAGGAAGATATTTCACTTACCTTGAACTGAGTTATCTTCAGAAATTACCTGAACTAAAATATTTTTTTTTTTCATCCCAGTGAATGTAACCTTAAAATGCAAGCTACTTTGTTAGATGGGCACAGCCCAACCTGTTTTACTCCCTGGGGAGGGAAAATATTTTTCTAAGCATGTTTCTCTGATTCTTTTAGGCACACAAAATTAGTGAGGCAGGCTTTTATAGCAGCCTCTATAACTAAATTACTTTTGTAAAATAATCAACAATAGGATATAGCAGGTGTCAGTCTTTGACCTGCAAACAAATTATTGTTGGAATTCTTAAGGAGCTTAAGAATATCCTTAGAATACTTGAGAAGCTTAAAGGTAATTTTTAAAAATGTGTTTTAAAAGTATTAACTGTCATCCTGTATCCACAAGCATAATGGCCTTCAGTGGAGGAATTAAGAATTGCATCTGTAACGTGTTTGATAAAGTTAAGATGTACCTTTGCCTCCAACATCCAATTCAAATAATAATGTTGTCCAATGCAAATACTAGTTTCCAGTAACTAGAGTCATTCCTTTTCCTACACCTCAGTAACTACACGCATGCAAGTCTATCTTACTTACTGATAAGGCTGCTTTCATAATCCCAGTGGGCTGAGTTCTAAGAGAAATTTTAAAACTGTGTTCCTCCCCACTAAGCCCCGTGCCACGGTACTATAGCTTATAGCATCCCACACCTCACAAATATGAAAAAGGGATAGTCATGAAAACTTCTGCTTAATTCACCAAAAAATAAAAATAAAAAAATGGTTACTGTTACTGCCTACTCCACACTCACATAGTTATTTAATCATCTACCACATCCTTACACCACCAATCCTACTTGCTGGATTTTCTCTGCACTAACAGTGCCTCTCTTTCTCCTTATTATTATTAATTTCACTACTTTGTGAATTTAAACTTCTAGAGTTGCTTTACGGTCCCTAACATCCACCCATCCTACCTCCTCTTAAAAAACAAACATGAATACAAAGCAGTCAAGCCATCGGATGGAAGGAAAGGAGCTTGGAACTGAGAAAAACACTTCACCAACAGAATGTAAACCAGACACATTAAACTCACACTTGACCATAAAGAACAGCCTGAGTCTGATAGAGGGACGACAGCCAAAACAGAAGGTTCTTGTGGTGAGACGGGTGATACGGTCAGGCTGGAAAAACCTCTCCATTCCTTCCTGTGGGCACCTGAATTCCACAGGCTTGCAGATGGCAAGAATCACTGAATTACGATTCCTTAGAGTTTTCGGTGTGCTAACCAGAGACCCTGCACACGGCATTGAGCTCAGGACACGACGATTTCCGTTCCTTGAGCAAACTCAGATAAAATGAGGCGGAATATGTTTCTAAAATAAGATATTCTAGGGAGTGTTAGTAAAATGTGACACTATCCTAGTGTAATCCAACAGGTAGGAGGTTGGATGGCCTCCCAGGCCTTCAACACACTGTATATTTGATGTGCACAAGAGGAAATGCTCTAAAGACATGCATTTTCTTTTACTTTTTAGACTAATCCAATGGAAAAACTATATTCAACCCATGGATCTGTATCCACATAGTTTGACAATAATTTACTTCTTTCTGGAAGCTATGAGCACAGTGTAATTCCTGAGAAATTTTAATAATGATATTTTAATTATCATTAAGTGAAACCTAGCAAAGTTGGCTGTATCTGGAGGAACTCCACTGTGGGAAACAAATTCTTAAGGTACTTTTTTTGTTTCATATTTTATCCTACACAACCTTACCTAATCTAAAATTTCTCAAGGTTAATACAGCACCAGCCAGGTACTCTCATTTCTGTCTGTCTAAAGGGAGAATTTGAGATAATGGTTGACATGTCAAAAAAGTGGCAATGTAAAATGGAAGCTAAACCTCAGAATGAAGTGTTCCCCTAGAGGGTAAAGCTGTCACTGATCACCTTCTAAACATTCTTATTCTGGCATCCATGACCCTTGCTGAGAGGATCTTGATTGAGATTCAGAGTATCCAAGGAACACTCTGAAAATATAGGCTGATCGATGTCATAACATTTGTAAAGGGCTGCATGATCCAAACTTATTAAAACCTAACATCCAGAATCTCTTTAAGTTTTATCTTTTGTTGTGTGATTTCTTGCCTCACAAATTTCTTTTCCAAGGGTGTGCTATTATTTCTCCTATTGTCATTACCTTTCTCATTCGATTCAGCCTACTTTCACAAGCTCTCATTTTCTAGTAATTAATTCATTCAACAAATGTCTGCTAAGGGCCTCTTACAGTCCAGGTCCTGGTCTAAGTGCTGGAGAAAGGATAGTGAAATGAAAAGCAGATCCATTGCCTCAAGAAGCTAATGGTCTAGTGAAGGGGCATAGTAAAACACTAGAGGGGGTGTAGTAAAAAACTACGGTGGCTCACACCTGTAATCCCAGCACTTTGGGAGGCTGAGGTGGGCGGATCACAAGGTCAGGAGTTTGAGACCAGCCTGGCCAATATGGTGAAACCCCATCTCCACTTAAAATACAAAAATTAGCTGGGCATGGTGGCGTGTACTGTAATCCCAGTAGCTGTAATCCCAGCTGCTCAAGAGGCTGACGCAGGAGAATCGCTTGAACCCAGGAGGTGGAGGTTGCAGTGAGCCTAGATCACGCCACTGCACTTCAACCTGAATGACAGAGCGAGACTCCATCTCAAAAAACAAACAAACAACAACAAAAAAAACTAGAAAACACCCACCTGGGCTATATAGCAAGACCTCATCTATACTCAAAGTAAAAAAGGTAAACCAGGCATGACGGAGTTTGCCGGTAGCCCCAGCTGCTCAGGAGACTGAGGTGGGAGGATTGCTTGAGCTCAGAAGTTCAAGTTCAAGCAGTGAGCTACAGATGCACCACTGCACTCCAGCCTGGGTGACAGAGTGAGCTCCTGTTTCAGAAAAAGAAAAAAAGCAACAACAAAAGTAGAAAATAAGTAAATTAGATAATAGTGTATTTGAAGGAAAGGACAATGACCAATGTGGCTGGAATAAAATAGGTGATGGGAAAGCATCCCAGATGAGACCAGAGACTAGTGAGGAGGTCAGATCTTCTAGAATGTCATAGGCCATGTCATACACTCTGAAACACTGATTCGATGTTTGGATGTTTCTTGTTTTTTTGTTTTTTATTTTTTTCCAAAGTCCATTGAGAACAATTAAAGTGTTTTAATCTATGATATGATCTAATTTGCAATTTTAGAAGATTGCCCTGTTTTCTGTGTGGAAATAGGTAGAAGGGTCACTAGAGAGGGCAGAGAAACCAGTGTGGCTGCCACTGGAGGAATGGAGGATAATGGGGCTGTGATGAGGACAATGACAGTAAAGATAAAATCCGTTCAGTGGATTCTGGGTATGCTGCTTAAGTAGGACTGAAGAGTCTGCTTATGATTTAGACATGAGACATAATAGCAAGGTAAATAACCAGGATTTTATCTTGGCATTAGCTTCATCAGCTGCCATAACAAGTATAATAGACTGCAGGGCTTAAACAACAGAAATTATTCCTCACAGTCTGGAGGCTGAGAAGGCCACGATCAAGGTGCCAGCCAATTCATTTCCTGGAGAGGACTCCCTTTCTGGTTTACATATGACTGCCTTCTTGCTGTATCCTCACATGGTGGATAGAGAAATCATCTCTTGTGTCCCTTCTTATAAGGACACTAATCTCATTCATGAGGGCTCTACCCCCATGACCTAATTACCTCCAAAAGTTCTGCATACAAACAGCATCCATTGGGAATAAGGGCTTCAATATATAAATTTGGGGGGAGGCACAAATATTCAGGCTACAGCAAGAACTTAGAGAATGGTGATGCCATTTTCTGAAACGAAGGATACATGGAACAAACAGCTTTCGAGGGACAGAGGAAAAGACAGAACTACTAATTCTCTTACATTTGAGATGTTACTATAGGTGCTAAGCATTGAAATTAGAGTTCCAGTCTGGTAAATCATCAGTCTTTAGGTGGTCTTCAAGTCCATAGGCCTGAGTACTGTCACTGGTGGAGAGGACCAGGGACAGCGAGCTGAGAGGTCAAATAGATGTGGATAAAGGGCCAACATACTTTCTCAAGACGTAAGTTGCTTTGTATATTGCAGTAAATGATGACTATGTACCAGACAGTTAAATACACATGCTCTTGCCCTTGAGAAACTCACTATCCCATGATGGAAATAGAAGCATAAATAGATAGTTTCAGATAATTTTAGTGTAGCTTATTTAGGTACTTCTTTTATAATTTAGGGAATGAGCTGTCTCTAGTCCTCATGTGAATTAGCCTGTTTTTACACTGCTATAAAAAACTACCTAAGACTAGGTAATTTTTGAAGAAAAGAGGTTTAATTGACTCACAGTTCTGTAGCCTTAATGGGAGGTATGATTGAGAGGCCTCAGGAAACTTACAATCATGGCAGAAGGCAAAGGGGAAGTAGGCATGTCTTACCATGGTGGACCAGGAGAGAGAGTCAAGGGGGAAGTGCCAGACACTTTCAAACACCTAGATCTTGTGAGAACTCACTCACTATCATGAGCAAGAAGGAAATCTGCCCTTATGATTCAATCACCTCCCATCAGGCCCCTATCCTGACACATGGGGATTACAATTCAAGCTGAGATTTGGGTGGGGAAACAGCCAAACCATATAACCAAGGATTATGGCAGGATAGATAGATAGATCTAGAGAGAGAACAGTTCTGATCATATTTCTGCCCTTAATTTATTCACAAATATTTTTCAGAATGTAATCTGGTCCAGGAACTATTTTAGGTTCTAGAAATACAATCAAGAGAAAGACAGACATAATTACTGGTGTCACGGCTCAGTAGGGAAAATAGACATTTAAGAGATAATTACAAAAATAACTTACGATTGTGATACAAGAGATAATGGATAAGTACAAGGTTTTTCTGAGAGCATATACTGGGCTGAACCTGGCCCCATCTGGTCTAGGAGGACTAGGAAGTCATGTTTTAAGCCTAGACTCGAATGCTGGTTCATTGAAACTCAGGAAATTATAGCAGTGAGAGAAGGGTTAGTAAGGGGAGCAGCTTAAGGAAAGACACCCAGCTGAGAAGAAATTTGACATGATGAAGGAACAAAAGGAAAATGACATGACCAAGAGGTGGTGAGGGGGAGCTCAGCTGAAATGTGGGCAGAGGCCAGGTGCTGCAGACCTTGGAGGCTATGTTGATAATTGTGACTTTACCTTAAGAACAAGGGGAAGTCATTGAGGGAAGTTCAATAGGGGGAGACACGGTCAGATTGGCATTTTAGGAAGGTCACAGTTGCTATTTGGAGGAGAAGATTGAGATGACTGGAAAGTCTTCAGATAGTTTGATAATAACCCAGGCAGAGAGGTACAAGCCTCATAAAGGCTCTCAAGAATAGGGGCTCAATCAATGTTTCCAGCCAAATTTCTATTTACCGAATAGGGAAATTACACAGAGAAATTAGATGATTGTTTTTTCCCAAACACATTTGAGGGCTTGTAGTCTCCAGGCACTTCGCTCCCTATGTTTGGAAAGATCTCTGCTTCCAGCTTTATTAGTTAGTTTTCATCCACTATCTTGAAAGTTTTCTTTTTTTTCCATGAAGACTTTATTGGCTCTCATTAGTTAATCTAATTTTCCTTTCTTAGTGTCCAAGGATTTCTTTTTTTAAGAATATGAGATAAAAAATGTTGAGGGTACATGACTCAGAGACCTTTCCAGGGTTTTAGCATACCAGTAGCTGGATAGTACAATTATTCTGCAGAGAAAATTCTACAAGGTGATTATGCCAATAGTGGAAGGCACAAAAGGGTCAGGGCCTGAGAAACGGTAAAGGATTCCCAGTTAGAATTAGGTTCCTCTGTGACTAACAGAAAACCCCCAAATAACAGTACCTTAAAAGTTGATTTCTCCTTCTTGTAAATAGTCTAGAGGCAGATAGTCTAGACACCTAAGGTAATTCTAGAAACCTACACTCGATCTATGTTTTGCTCAGTCAAACTCAATGTGTGACTTCCATTAGATGGTTGAAGATGACTGTCTCTATCAATGTGTGACTTTCAATAGATGATTGAAGATGGCTGTTTGGCACTGTCTGAATTAAGCCAGAAGGAAGGAGGAAGAAGATTTTAAAAAGGCATGCCTCTACCCCTTAGGACCATGTCTCTGAAGTTGTATACAACATTTCTGCCCTCATATAATTGGGCAGAACTTAGTCATAGAGTTACATACAGTTGCAAAGGAAGCTATAAGGTAGCTATGTGCTTAGTTAAAAATTGGGATTCTCTTACTAAGGTAGATGAGGAGAACATATATTTGGAGAGGCAACTATCCATCTCTGCTACAAGATCTGAAACAATATTGTGAGACTATAAACATACTAAAAAGCTCCAGGGATCAGGCGGAAGTCAGAAATTCTTTGGGATTCCAGTGAATGGAATGTTGATCATAAACGAGAAACGATGCCTGGGATAATTCCTAGTAAGCCCTGGCTTTTAGAGTTGGGGATGAAGTCAGCCAGCTATAAAGAGCAAGACTGGGTGAGATACTTTGAAATGTCATATCATTGTGTATGGCTTTTGTGGTAGTTACTGCTTCTTTTTAGAATAATTCTCATAACTATGTAGAAAGCTCACCTTTGAAACTTCTGTATGCCTAATACAATGCTTCACTCACACCCAATTGTTTTACTCAAGCGAGTAGTTTTATGGTAACTGCATTTGGGGAAACAGTCTTACAGAAGAGTTAACACAATGGGCAGATTCCAGGTGTGCTGTCATTTGGAGGAGGCAAATCCATACAGACAAGAAGTAGACTAGTGGTTGCCTAGAGCTGGAGGAGGGTGGGGATAAGGAATGGATTACTAATGGGACTGGGTTTCTTTTTGGGGTGATGAAAATTTTCTAAAATTGATTGTGGTGATGGTTGCATAACTCTGTGAATAGCAGTGAATTGTGCTATTGTACACTTTAGGTAAATGGTATCGTATATGAGTTATATCCCAATAAAGCTGTTAAAAAAGAATGAGAAAGACCAAGTAATTTGCCAAGGTAGTATCTCAAATGTGTTGTTGTTTTTTCTTTGAAGCTCTTAACAAAGCTTTTAAAGACACACAAGAATCATTGTGGTTCAGAGTCCTGAATAGTACCAGGCTCTCTTTTGAGCTGTTGTCTCTTGAAACTTGTAGCATGCCTTGTCAGGTGTGTTATCAAAAAAAGTAAGGAAAAGAATGGCTTCAGGTCCTATTGCCCTGAAATCTGAGACTTTCAGATCAGAAGTTTAATGTGATGTCCTTGGGCATGGGAGAGAGGGAGGAGGTGTGAGGGGAGATCCACCTTAGATTTTAACCTCCCTAAAGGTGTATGCCAGTTGTAAATATGTGCCTCGCTGAATTATTCTGGGAGGATGCATTTTTATCATAGTCTCAGAGGAATTTATTGCTTCTCCCGCCTCCATCTCCAAAAGAGGGAAGCTTTAAAAATGTGAAGTATAAAATGCGTCATTAAAAAAAATCTCATTTCCTAGTTTACACTTATTTTGTTTCACTGATTGGGAGAGAAGTGAAGAGAGGAAAGAGACTGGGTTAAAGCGGGCAGGCCAGGGTGGTGGTGGAGCGACTCATTCTCAATTTCTTCAAGCAGGAAACAATATTTCTTAAGACACAGCCTAAGTTAAACTTGTCTAGGACGGACTGATCAAATGTGCTTGTTCTCTCTTCTTTTCCTGTAATCATTTTAGGAGAGGGAATGGTTTACAGGGACAAACATCAACTCTGATGAATCAAATGAAACGAATGAGAAAGTCATACTTCATATAAACACTGCAAATCAATGTTAGCCCTCCTTACCCTCTCCATTGAAGAGGCCTGCCACATGAATGATTCATGTTGAACCATCAACTCAGTACAGTCACTCTGCAAGAACACCAAGGGTTTGCTTACACATAATTACTCAGAACTGAGTAGGAGGAAATCCTTGTCTCGGATCATGGGAGATAATGGAATTCCAACTAAGGATGCCTTGGCAAAGTAGAAGTACTTTCCCTTGGACCTTTGAAATCCTTAATGAGTTGAATCATGTCAAGTAACAAAATAAACAAGGATGAGAAACATCAGTTGGGTTCGGTCCAAAGTCTAGCCTGCCTAAGATTGGGCTTCCCCCATCATTGCTTAAACATTATACAGTTTTCTATCAGCCAAGCCTGTGGTTTTTTGTTTTGTTTTGTTTTGGGTTTTTTTTTTTTTTCATTTTTTTTTTTTTTTTTTCTTAAATCAGATTTCAAAAGCCAGGCACTAGCTGATGGTAATTAGTAGGCATTGGTTGCAGTTTATTCTTGCTGTTCTTTCCAGGCATGCATAATTTTTGTGAAGAGAAAAGAAAATCCAATTACCCCCAAATCTAGTCAGTGTGGCTCATCTGGTGTTGTGTTAGATCTTTAGAAATGGTTCTTAACAATGGAAAGGAAGACATATGGTACTTGAGAACAGCATCTTGCAACCTTATTTATTATATTAAGAAAAAAAGCCCAGTCAGGTGAACATTGACATCCTACTTTACGAAAATCTGACACAAGAAATGTTGATCCTATAACACATGTGACGTAAAGACTTGCTCATGTCATAAAGAATTTATTGGTGACTTTATTTCTAGTGTCCCTTTTACATTTTAAAGGATTTCCTTAAAAATATTTGACTTGAAGCTTTCTGGGAAAGCTTACACAATAAAACTAAAAACATCTGATACAATTTTGAAGGACTCAGATTCTTCAAAGCAAGGAAGGTGAAAATTTCTACTCAACTTTGTAAAGATTGGGTCTATGACAAAATATCTGATAGATTAGATTATCTTGTTATTTAAATTACTCCTTGAAATGCTGATTAGTTTCAGAAACTTCTTTGATCTTTAAGTTTTGGAGAATGTTTTAGTATTGCAATAGTAAATATTAAATAGAATTTTGGTAACAAAATATACCTTTTATCATTTGGATTAACATTGTTAGGTCATGTTTTTCTTCTCTATATATTTATCTCTGAAGAATAAATGACATTAAAGGTGAATCATACTAAAATTGCATATATTGTTTTTTGCCCAAGAGAATTTTCTTGCTGCAAGTAAAAACACACAAAAAAAGTTATTGAAAAAATTCAGGTCTACATTTTTAAATAAGCCCATTTTGAACCCTTCTGATACAAGCATTGTTCAACAACATTTTGTGTTTATAATAGATTTTCATTAACCACCTTTTGTGTCTGATAGATATACTGTCGTGTTCTGATGACTTCCTGTTGGACATGAGCAGAAGGGCACCTCCCAGGATTGCAAGACCATCTTTGGCTCCAGGAAATTTTTCTATTCAACGTATAGCAAGACATTGATTACGGGCAGAATTCTCCAGTTATAAGAGCTTTTCTTTCTTGTCTGGATAATAGTTTGATCATACCATATTTTTGCCAAAGGATTCCTAACAGACTCTGACACCTTATAAATTTAAGTCCAAATTCCTCAACATAGTTCACCAGGTTCTCATCATGGGACTTACTGTCTTCGTTTTACTTCCTCCTGCAAATCAAAACCTACCTTCTGTTTCAGTCAAGGCCTTCTTCCTGCATTCATGCTGATTTCCCTCTCAGAGCCCAGGCTGTCCCATACCCATTCATCTTTTTCATACATCCAGTCTAAGATTCCAAAGAAAGCATACTTTCTGGACCAGGTGCTATGCTGGGCACCATGACAGCAGAAAGGTGAATAAGGCACAGTCTCTATCTTTGAGGAACTCATAGTTTAGGGTTGAACATGGACATTTAACCAAATAGTAACACAATGAAGTAAGGGCATTCAAGATTACTTAAGGAATGGATTTATTTTAGGGAATGACGTAACAGAAGAGGCTGTAGTTGATTTGAATCTTGAAGAATAAACAGGAGTCTACCATGAGCATTTGAATTTTGTCTGGTAAGTTTTTTTATGTCTAGTATAGGCCTTCAGAAATATTTGTTGAAAGAGCTAGCAAAATGCTAAATGAGTTTTGGTGGTGGGGAGTTTGTTTTAATACACTTTTCTTCCCCAATTCTTACAACAGCCTTGTGAAGCTGGTGAGGCTATTAGAACTATACAAATAAGATACAGGCCAAAAGGAAAATCCCAATAAGTGGAAAATCTGATACCATATCCATTCTTCTGACTCTAAGGCCTCTGTTCTATCTACTCTGCCTTTCTACTTCCCTGAGCACTATTTTGGATTTCCTGACTGCTCCCATCACAAATAAACACAGAGCAGACACTCAACAATTGTTTATTGATTGAGAGAGGCATATCACTTTGATGTCAAAATTTTAATGCAGATTTTCCAAACACTTTAATAGCGCCTAAACTGGGCTTTATACTTCTTTAACTTGGCCCGTTGACACTTCTCTGTCTTTATACTCCTGAGGCAGGGATAAACTGCTTGCTTATTTGAAAACAAAAGCATGTAAACTATAGGCCACCAACACTGACCATGTTGAAGAATCTCACTCCTAGGATATAGTCAGAAGAGTGTTAGAAGGAAAAACAAGAGGAGGAGGCAAGTCCACAACCATATAGGAACTTCTCAGAAGCCACTTATCTCTTAGGCAAATAATACCACTTACTCTGCAAGTTTTCTCTATGGCCCTGGGGCATGGTATGAGACTTTTTAGTTGCCCAAGTGCTACTTTCAGAGGTTCAAAACCACAGAATGGATATTCATTTCCACGACTGCATTAATGTGTCTCCTTAGAGAAGGAATTGAAAGTCTTTTACTCAATGTCAAGCTTTCCCAGGTCTTTACACTTGAGCACCCGCCAGCTGTTCTACAGGCAAGTCATGGGGTCATAATTGGGGAGCAATGTTCTCCCCAAATGTATGCTTTCCTTTCAGATAACTCTCCCAGAACACCCACTGACCCTTTGTGCCTTAGTGATGAAAGAACATTTTTAGGTGAGCTGGTGTATTTTACATAATGTGTTCCCAGATGCTTTCCATGAATGACTCAGGCCATGGTAAGCTGCATAAAATTCTGGTGCAGCGGCCGGAAGAAAGCTGCACTCTGTTTAAGCATGAGTGTTGTGTTGTGAGCAGGCTGAGTAATGATGTTCTGTGAGTAACTAGTCCAAGGAAAAGCGAGTAGGAGTCAGACTCTCTGACTTCAAATGTCAGCATAGATGGAACAAAAATAAGCAGGTTAGTTAAACTCTTTGGGCCTCAGTTTCTCATTTGTGAAGCAGGAAAATTAATGGCTATTTTTCCCCATTTGACTACAGTGGCAGGAAAGGTCATGTGTAAAATCAGGTTGACGCTTATTTATTGAATGTTTCATGAAAGAAGCGTACATGTCATCAGAGAATATGCCTGAAGAAAAAAGAGATTGTTTCAACCAATGTTTAGTGTCTGGTGCTAGGGATATGGGAGTAAACAGATGTGTTCTTGCCCTTAGGGGCTCATGTGGTAATTTAGGAAACAGAGACTAGATAATTAATTGCACATTTAATTATACAATTAAAATTGTGATAAGTATCACACAAGAGAATTATGTATAAGAGTATAAGAACAGAAGAAGTCTAGTCTCAAGAAAAGGTTCTGTATGGGAATGACATTTAAGTTGAATTGTGAGAGAAGAAGGGTAAATTGGGAAGTGGCAAAGATGTGGGAGATGCCTTTTTAAAAAGAGGAAGTGTTATATGTAAAGGTTTGTGAGGCAATTGCACGTGGCAGGAACATAGAATTGAAAGCAAGACTTCGGGGCTAGGGGCAGCGGGTGTGGTACTACATGGTGCTGAGGTACCACTGCGAACCAGCTCACTTGGGGCCTTGTATGCCAAGTGAAGGGCTCCCAATGGTTATTGTAGGAAGTAAAAGAGACTTTACAGAGTTCTAATGAGAATGGCTTCATCACACCTTTTTTTATAATTACACTGAATGCTGGGTGGAAAATGAATTACTGAAGCATGAGAGTACATAAAAGGACACCCAAAAGGACATTTAGAAAACGGACATTTAGAAAACCAGTTCCTTCCTGCTGTGTACCAGGAATCCAGGGCCACCATTCCGGTGCACTTGAATAGATCCTGACTTTTTGTCCTTTTATGCACATCAAACCACACGTAATGTTCTTATATTGTATTCTTTCTAAATCTCTGCATGATAAGATAAAATGTGATTATTTCTTGACCTGATGGTGATAGGTGGTAAGCTAGCCTCCCCAACTAACATAGCTATATTCTAATAGTATTATAACTATCTTTTCTCTTCATTAAATATTTACTAAGAAAATAAAATCTAATTGTAGAGATAAGTTGAAGATAGTTGGATGAATGCATAGATATATAGATAGGTGAAAGATAGATAAGTAGATAAATAGATGAATGTGTGGATAGATAAATAGATAATATCAATTAATATGCTTTTAGCTGCAGAAAACAGAAATCCCACATAATAATAAGTCTTGAGGAAAAGCGGTTCCAGATTAGTGAATTTGTTGATTCATCATCATTTTAAGAACCTAATTATTTTCTTTATTTCTAACTGACTATCCTCAGCATTTGACAATCTCTCTCCTTTTTTAAACTGCATATATGTTTGTGAGGTATAATGTAATCTTTTCATATAAATCTTGACGGTCACAAGCTGGTTGCTGTTGTCTTGCAATCACACCCTATCAATCCAGAGTTCTTTAAAGGGTTTAGCTCTTCCAGGTGTATTCTTGAGAGATAAGAATCCTGTCTTAGAAGCTCCTCAGCCAACCTTATTCATGTTTCATACTAGGCAATTCACAAGGGAATAAAATGCCTATTATTTTGAATTTATTAACTCAATTGTCTTAGAGTTATTACAACTCTCATCCTGGGACTGAAATTTAAGGCAGGCTTTCTTGAAGCAAAAGGCCTTGCCGAGTCTCTATAGAAAATTAAGATTTATTATTAAGGAGAAAGGGGGAATGGCTTTTGGATGCCTGAGACATCAGTGGTGTCTGCTTCACATATGAAAATGAAAGGTAAATCACAAAAACAGTCAAGCAAATGAACGATACTCAAAGTGTCATGTCAGCTTGCAGCATCAACATTACCTGTCAGTGTGTGAGAAATGTTAATCCTCTGGCCCTACTCAGGAACCACTGAATCAGAATGTTTGAGGGTGGGCCCAGAAATCTGTGTTTTAGGTTCAGCAAGTGACAGTGATGGAGAGAATAGTTTAAGAATCATTGCTAGAGTCAAAACGTGTTTCAGAAGGTTGAATGATACCAAGCAAGGAGTTGAAAACGTGGATCAGAGCTGGGGGAGAGGGATCAGAGCTAGGAAATTTGACTAATCAATTAAAACACAGGCCTTGTATCATGCTAATAATGGAGACATTTTGCAAGGAAGTCATTTACCATCCTCTAAATCATATTATCTTCCTTATCTACCGGTAGAATCATCTTGGCTGCCAGAATAAGACAAATGATGTAAAGATAAGAAAATATTCTACAAAAACTATATGAAGAAAGCATGATAAATAATTCACTGGGAATAATGCTAGGCACAAAAGAATTTGAGTAAGTTTATAATTTGGAAAATAGATAATAAATTCTGGGACATAAATATGGAAATGAAAACATGGAGTGACTGGAAGGCATGCTATTTTACAGATCCAGAATAACAATTATAGGTTCTTTCTCTGGACATTCCCAGATGCTGATCAAAGAACACTTGATACAGCTGCAAACTGCCAGCTAGTAAATCTATATGGAAATTTACAATCTACATGGGGAATACTTTTGTGAATCTGAATTGTGGGAGTGGGGATCAAAGTTTTCATGTATTATTTTTTATTTGTATGAGTACATGTGGAAGCCACACACCTGCTACAGATGTTGCTCAAGGAAACACATAAGTCTGACTTATAACAGGTTGAATTGTTTTCAAAATAAAAAGTGTAGAAAAGAGTAGAACAGAGTCCACAAAGACCATCCTAAGCACATCGTCTGGAAAAGGAAATGCGTGGATTTCTGCTGCCTTGGCATATCCCAGCATCACGGCCAACTGAATCTAACCATAAAAGACTTCCTTTAGAAGAGAAGAAAAGGGCAAAATAGATTCACAAGAGGACTGGAAGCAGAGATGTTAACACTTAGGAGGTAAAAGAGAAAAACAAGCTAGACATCAAGCCATAAGAATAATCACCTCCAAAAAGCACCCTGGCTAGCCTCAACCTTGTTCGAAAGGTACTTGTACACAATGAGTTTGCGTACTACTTTGAAGGTTTTGGAGGGTTTCTTCTCAAGCAGTGGTTCTCAAATTGTAATGTGTATCAGAATTACCCAGACAGTTTGCTAAAACACAGATTTCTACTCAGTAGGTCTATGGAGGGCCTGAGATTGTGCATATCTAAGAAGTCAGAAATGCAGTTTGAGGACCGCACATTGACAACAACTTACTTAAGATTTTTGAAGTTTTTTTTTTTGTATTTTTAAATATTTTCTACTTTTCATTTTTGCTGACACACACACACACACACAAACACACACACACACACACACACAAACACAGCCCTCCGACAAGACCTAGAACTTGCTTCATAGTCCAGGAACATGGGATTACTGGTGACTGAAGACAGCTAGAATAACAATACGTTTGGTACCTCTCGTGCTGATTACTCAAGACACTTACAACATTAGAAGGGCAGAGGAGGAAGTTCTGCAAGTGTAATTTTCTTTTTCATTTACCAAACAGAGGAATGAAAGTCTCTTGGAATTCTAGATAGAATGTAAGTATTATATTAGGAAGGAAATAAGGAAAAAAAGAACAAGGTATGGCCAAAAATTAGTTTGCTAATAGTTTTAGAGAATGTCATGCACTTCTAACAGAGAAGTTTGAATGCATGAAATCCTGAACATAAAGTTGACTACTAGTATATTAGAATTAGACATGAGGCATAAGTTTATAATATATAAAAATAAGTTATGAGACATAAGTCTATCATTATTTTAAGAAGAATGATTAATTTACCAAAGACAGCTGAAGCTGGACTACCTGAAAAAAAATATAGTATGTATTAGTCCATTCTCACACTGCTATGAAGAAATACCTGAGACTTGGTAACTTATTTCTAAAAAGAGGTCTAATTGATTCACAGTTCCACATGGCTGGGGAAGCCTCAGGAAATTTACAATCACGGTGTAAGGCACCTCTTCCCAGTGCTGCAGGAGAGAGAATGTGCCAAGAAGGAATTTGCCAAATACTTATAAAACCATCAGATCTCGTGAGAACTGACTCACTATCATGAGAACAGCAGGGGACAAATCACCACCACGATTCAATTACCTCCACCTGGTCTCTCCATTAACACGTGGAGATTATGGGGATTATAATTCAAGATGAGATTTTTGGTTGGGACACGGCCAAACCATATCATATTGTGACTAGGATATAAAGTTATAGTAATTTTTTAAGTGTTGTGATTCTGAAGTTTTATACTTAAAACATAAACATAGTAGTTAGTCCAACAACTCTACATGTGAAGATTAGTATTGCAGAGTAACCATTTAAAAATATACATAGACCAGGCACAGTGGCTCACACCTGTAATCCCAGCATGTTGGGAGGCCAAGGTGGATGGCTCACTTGAGGTCAATAGTTTGAGGCCAGCCTGGTCAACATGATGAAACCTCATCTCTACTAAAAATACAAAAATTAGCTGGGTGTGGTGGCACATGCCTGTAATACCAGCTACTCAGCAGGCTGAGGCAGGAGAATCACTTGAACCCGGAGGCGGAGGCTGCAGTGATCAGAGACCATGCTGCTGCATTCCAGCCTGGGTGACAGAGTGAGACTTTGTCTCGAAAAAGAAAGAAAATGTACATATGTTTTTTAAAAATAAAATTTATTTTATTTCAACTATACAAAAGTAATGGTTGAATGTAGAATTTTCTGAAAATTTGGAAAATTTGACTTAAAACATTTACTCAGTCTCACTGTAGAAAGACAATAAATATTAATATTTTATTGCATTTTTAGTCTTTAAAGCATCTTCTATATAATTTTGATATATAAATTTTACATATAATTTTTTACAGTGCTTATTTTACTAAATATTATGAGTGTTTTTCCATTATTAGAAATAACCATTAGTATATTTAATGTCTACATGGACTGAATGTACAATTTACTTGAATTTCTTTTTATGGTCAAATGCTTTGTTTCTGCCTTTCCTCCATATTCTAAATAGCACTACAATGAGCACATTTGTACACAAAAATTTCCCTGTATTTAACATGATTTTCTTTGAATAGATTCTTGGATTTAAAATTACCTGTCTCAGACTTGGAAATTTAAGATGCTTTCTACACATTGTCGAATTATTTTCCAAAGAAGTTATAACATTTCTCTTTCCTGCTAACAATACACCATCTCCAGTATTGAATATCCTAAATTTAATCTCTGCCAATTGGATAAGTAAAAATTTAGATCTTGTTTTAATTTGCATTTTGTTGTTTACTAATAAATATTTTTCATGTTGGCTGATGAAATATATTTTCTCTTATACGCATTTGACTTTCAATTCTGTTCACTTTCAATTCAGATATTTATATTTATTTATGAAAAATATGAACATGCATTTCTGAGAATTAACAAAATAAAATAAAACCTAGAAACATAAAACATCTTAGTTGGTCTGGGAGAACCAAGTGTCATAGGTATAGAATAACTTATGCTTTCCAATTTTCACCTTTTGGAGGCCAGACAGTTCAGTATTGTGTTTGAGAAAAATAATTCCAAAGTAAAACAATCATAATATTAGGGTAAATAATATCATTTAACCTAAATCTTTCCCAGGGTAAGCGCAACATCAAAGATATGGCCTGTTTAAAGACAATTGCCCTCAAATGGAAGCTGTATGATCAACATCAAAAAGTTTGGGTTTTTTCCTCAAGTGATCAACCTGTAAATGGGAAGAGGGGCAACATGTTTAGTGGCAAACATGCTAAATAACTGCTTCACCATTTCCCAAGTATTTACTGACCACCGGAATGGACACATCCGCCTGTCCATAGTTAAGTAAAGCAAGTTTCACTCAAAGAAAGCAAGTTTGGTGATCTTTGTAGGTTTTCAAATTTCCTTCGTCTTGGAAAACGTGATTGACAAAGGAAGTGTCAAAAAGATCAAAGAACTACCTGGATATAAACTGTATCTGGACAACCTTTTTTCAAGATTTATCCGTTGGAGGAAGTGCGAGGTCTTGGTTAACGGGACAGTTGATGTCCTAGGCTATTGATGAAGGCCATAAATGTATGCTCATTATTCTTGTTCTGTCAACAGCTTTTGACATCTCTGTATGACTAATCATAGATCAACCACAGAGAAATATAAAGTAAATGACTCCCTTTCCCTAAAGTTCAGAAACGCAAGATGCCTAGAAATTGAATTTCTTGACAATTTTGTACTTTTGCTGTTCTTTCTCAAGAACTGTGGGATAATTGATGCTAAACAGACCTATGAATACTTGGTGTGTTTTTTTTTTGTGTGTGTGTGTGTGTGTAAAATAAGATGGCATAATGAGGTTCTATATGACACTCTAATTTATATTAGAAAAAAATACATTTTAGAAAAAAGCAATTTTATCATGTACAAATTTAATGTCCATTTTTCTGTATCTGTTTTGTTTGTATCAGTGGTATAATGTTTCCCTTAGAAAGGTGAAACCTGTGCCTAATAAGGAGAAAACAATTACTTCATAAAAAATACAAAGCCAGAACTCTGCTAACATTCAACTATCTACGTGTAGTAGAGAAGTGTTTGTGTGTAGCTATCCTAACATTTCTATCCCCTTTTCTAGCATGACAAGTAGGAGGTAAACAAAAATTTAAAATAGAAACTCCGACTTCTCGTTTGGCCATCCCTTCTGCCAGCTCTCCTGTTTACTAGTAGCTTCTGGTCTCCAGAGAATCTGACCAGCATTGGTTTCCAAAAGCCTATGCCTTTAAGGCAGCAGCTCTTCCCCAAAGGCAATTTTGCCCCCAGGGGCATTTGGCGAGATCTGGAAACAATTTTTTATGGTCTATGGGGTTGTGACTGGCACCTAGTGGGCAGAGGCCAGGAATGCTGCTCAACATCCTACAGTACACAGGACAGCCCCACAACGACAGCATATCCAGCCCAAAATGTCAATAGTGATGAAGCTGAAAAACCCAGTGCATGAGCCACAGTGAGGACTCTGTGAAAAGACAAAACAAATGAAAGGAAAATCATTAGACGGTTGACCACTCCCCTGCCACAGTCTAGAAACCAATCCATTTGGGTAGAAAGGGAGACAGGACAAATAGGAGGAAGCAAATTGGACAGAGATAGCCTTGGAGTTCCGAGGTGAAGTGTCCTCCCTCCATCTCCTTCCCTGTCTGCCAGGTTGGGGTATCAGAAAGAGAGAGGATGGTTGTGTGTTTTGTGCAGTCAGATAGGATCACAAGGAGATGATGATTACCATGCCTCAGCACAGAAGCAACAAAAAGGTATGGGTTACCCAGGCCTGGTTTGGAACAAGTTTAGAGAATGCCATTTCTAAAAGGGACTTGTGGATGGGAACGAGAGATACCTCAGAGGCTACCTGTGTGAGCCAGTGACTGAGGATTAAATGGGATCCTACCTGAGTACCTAGGTACCTATGTATCCTCGATCATGGATACAACCCTGGAGAAGGGGAGTTGACAAAATTGGCTTTCCCCTGGTCCCAGGTAAGGGAGGCTGAAGCAAATTTGATTTATTAAGTGTATGGCTTACATTTCAGAGACTGTGGTCTGAGATTAGTGCATGCTGCAAGTAGAAGTTCTTATCCAAATTGTCCAAATAAATTTTAAATATGTGTCTTTCTTAACTCAATCAAAAACAATTTTATTTTTCATTCTGTTACATTGTATTAGAACAGGTATTAAACCTTCAAAGTGATATGGTGTTTGATTTTGTCATCCCTCCTCTTCCATCACCAAAAGGATTTTGTAATTCTACTTTGTGTGTGTGTGTGTGTGTTTGTGTGTGTGTGTGTGTATACCAGGGCCTAGTGACATAACTGAAGACCATCTAGTGGGTTTAAAACCAGGGCTAACTGAGTATAAAATATCTGGTTCAAACACATTTCAAATACCAAATTGTCATAATATTAAAGAAAACTTAGTTGTAAAAAAAAGTCATTATCTGGTGTGACAAGCATAGCTTTTGAGTATTTGGTCTGGCTGGTCTTAAAAAATAATAAAAAAAGAAATGCAAGATTATGTAACAGCCCATCACAGACACCTTTGTTAACTAAAGTCAGTATTATCTTTCAAGGGTGTCACAGTTCTATTGATTTGAGTCCTCACCCAGAAACCTAGGGAATTTACCCAACTGTTCATCAAGAATTCTGGACACCATTATCAAAGGAGAAGGACGTGTGTTGACAGAGGAACACCTGCTGCCAGCCCGGCAGCAATCCAATGTTTGTGCACCAACCCAAAGCGAGAGGAAGGCTTTGTTTCCACAGCACATCTACTCCACTGTCCTCTTTGGGGGCAAGCTGCTCCTGTGGGTGGGGTGGGTCTTGTCTCTCTCTTTCAGGTACCAATTTGTTTATTTGCTTTCTCTAAACTGTTCTGTGAATCCTTTTCTCTCATTGGAGACTAAATGTTAAGAAGAAAACCTGGAAATTCTCTTCTTTCCTCAGTAAGGATAATTACTTATCAGACAGTCCTTGTTACTATACTCACCTGCCATAAATACAAGTTGACTTGGGGCTAACTAACAGTGACATCTACTCTGGTTTCCTTCCAACAAACTTATATCAGGATTGGGTATCCTTCCCCAAAGCATCACTGCTTATGGCTAACTCTTTGATAATGCTCCCGTTTACTTCTTGAGGCACTGGGACATATTATATAAATTAAATGAGTAAAAACATTATCCTGTTATAAAGATATTTCTTGGAGTTCAGAAATAACAAATCTCATCAGAGTTCAAAGGTACATAAAACCATTTCTAATCTACAGGTTAATCTCTTCTTCATTGATAATATTTTATCTTCCCAAACAGCCTGGAATTGCTGGAAATGTGTCATGTTTTCTTCTCTCAGATTACACAGAAATTGCTTTACTCTTTATTTTGGAACTCATTCCCATCTTTGACATGTCAAAGTGAAAGAGATTAAAGTTATTCCTGATCTGCATAGAACTTTATCTAGCATTAGCCTCAGCCTTTACAGAAATTGTCTTCCCAGCTGGAAGTCACCATTATTTTACAATAGTGGTATCATCATAAAATGTCCTTTGTAGAGGAAAAGAATGTTAGAAGGATCTTAAATAGACACTCAGGAGAAATATTACGACACAGAGGAGGAGATAATATTGAGCAGAAGCTTCACAATTGTCTTTGTAGTTCTGACGATTTATTACAGTTAAATACTTACATCATTCTTCTATAAAGACAACGCCAAGGGAAAGAAAGGTCAAAATTTATCAGGAAGGACCACAGTACCAGAAGTAAAATTATTGGCAGCATGATGTAATGAATGGAACATGGATTTTAATATAACATATTCATTTTAACATACTCATTAATAGAATCCCTAATCTATCAATATCATTATTTCATCTTAAATAAAAAATTTATTTCACATTTCTTATGTAAAATAGTGGTGCAGGATTTTTGTATGAATTAAATGAGAGAAGTATATTCACGCACTTAGCACAATAACCACTTGCAGTACAATCTCAGCTATGCTGGTTTTCTATCCTACTTTCCTGGTCCTTGGTTGATTTAAATGGCCTTCTAATTTTTTGACCCAGAGTTGTTGACATTCACCTGAGTCTGACCATAATCCCAGACCTACAGAATAGTTTTGATATTTGAGATGAACAACAACAACAAAAAGCTTCCAGTCATCTGCAGCTATGTGAACAGGTATTTCTGTGACTCAGTGCCAGTACAAAAGCTATATAGTTCAGTATTTCCCATAGTATCCCACAAACTACTTTGTTTTGCTCTCTTAGCCCCTTTCATACTTGTTTCAACTCTTCTTCCTTCCCCATCTTGCCTGAAGCTGCATTGCTCAAATCTTTTCTTCTCTCTGCCTTTCATTCCACTTCCCTTATTTCTCTTCAGCCCCCAATCACTCTTTTTGCTAACTATATTCAAAATAAATGCCTCATGGTTCAACACTTTGTTGAAATAAAATTCCCATGGTGACTAAAAAGTTGTACCAAAAAAACACTTCATACAAACTAAAATTTTGTATGAAACAAGCTTTTGGTAGGAATGGATTACTAAAAAACTTAAACTTGATCTTCCAAATTGCTTTCTGTTAATAGTGTCAAAATCTATATTTGTTCTTCAGAAGTAGCAACAGTAGGCAAAACAAAAACAAACAAAAAAATATATTTGTTAATCCTTTTCTTGGTTCCTTAATAGGCCTGTCTCATCCAGATAGCAACAGCGATGATGACTTTCCTATTCTTAAACTCTTGCGCTGTGACAGGCACTCTGTGAAGGCCTTACCTCATTTATCCGAGAGCTTATGAAGTAGTTCCATTCTACCTTCAAGGAAACTGAGGCTTGTAGAGATTACACAGCTTGCTTCAGAGGGTGAATGTTGGATCTGAAATCAAAGCAAAGCCCATGTTCATAAACAAACATAACAGAGAGTGGGTAATGAAATAATTCCCAATGAACAGAAGAAAATCTTGGTCAAAGACTGAGTTATTTTAAACCATGTTTCAATGTGTCCAAGAACTACCCCCTACCCACCTAGAATTTCTATTTTCCATAAAGCATGTCATTATTGGTGTAACATATTTAACACCAGTGAAACCATTCCTATAACCTATAAAGCTTTTGGCAGTAAAAGTATCACTTCCACATATCTTGAGTCCAGTCATGGAAATAAGTGGTACCAAGCTCAGTGAAGAGATTTTCTTTATGTACTTCCTATTAGTATATTTAAAATGTGATACTAAATCATATTCCTTGGGTGGACATCTATTTATTTCACATTGTTTAGTTATATCTTGGCTTAGAGATAGAGGGTTAAATAATGTATTTCCTGGTTATTTATAGGTTTGACTACCTATAAAAGAAACTCCAAATAACAGTGACTGAAAGACAGAAGTTTATCCCTTTCTCATTTAAAAAAGTCTGATGAAGGAAGCTCAGAGCTGTTATGGTTTCATAGTTATCTGGCAACTTAGCTACTTCTAAATTTTCGTTTTACCTGTCCCATAATGGAGTTCTCATTCTCCTCATCTGAGGTGGTGTATTAGACCACCTTAGAGTGTAACAAATTACCACAGACTTGCTGATTTAAACCAACAGAAATGTATGCTCTCACAGTTCTGGAGGCCAGAGGTTTCTATAGTCAGTTTCACTGGGCCCAAACCAAGAAGGCTGTGTTCCTTCCAGAGGCTCTTAGGGAGAAGCCATTTCTTGCCTCTTTCAGCTTCTGGTGCTGTGGGCAATCCTTGTGGCGTGGCCACATTGTTCCAATCTCTGCCTCTGTGATCACACTACTGCCTTCTCTTCTGTCTGTGTCAAGACTCCCTCTGCTTTCCTCCTACAAGGATACATCTCATCACATTTAGGACCCACCTGGATGATCCAATACAATCTCCCTTTCTCAGGATCTTTAACCACCTGGCCAAATCCTTGTTTGCCACATCAAGTAACATTCACAAGTTCCAGGGACTGGAACCTGGACATTTTTTGATGGCAGAGGAAGGGGCATGTTTCAGGCCGCCACAATAGATATCTAGCCAATATATCCCTGTTCCAAGAAATAGGACAGGTGAAGGGGAGGAAAAGGGGCACATCCACATTCTTTAGAACATATTTCAAAAACTGCACACATAATTTCCCCTCTCACATTCCCTTTGCCTGAACTCAGTTACATGGTTACATTTAGCTGTGAGTTAGGTTGGGAATTAAAGTATTTAATTTATTTGTCATGATCTCAGCTTTACATAGAAGAAAAGCAGAACAGGTATAGGACAACTAGCAGTATCTGTTACCACCTGCCACCTTGGCCACCCAAATACCATATGCATCTTTCTTTTCACAAGCCCCTGCTACTCAGGGTATCCTCACGAGGGTGTTATTCAAAGCCTAGCAAGTCTTGGATCTCTGATTGATGGGCACTCATCTCTAACAGGTACAAATATGGCTTCTCAACGTGGCCAGTCATCTGCCCCTACAGCAGCATACCTTGAGGCACCAAAAAACAAGGTAATCACAACAGAAAAACCTCCCATTTGGACAAAAGATCACGGAAAGCAGAGCAATCTTACAAGTTATCCCATCCTGGGGAGCAGGAATAATGACAACTCTCTTCTTGTCAGTAGCATGAGTTCCTAGGTCATCCCAACTGAAAAACTGAAAATGCCTCCCAGTGGACCTTCCTGGTTCACTATCCTATATGGGTCATCTGAGGTGGACATTGGAGAAGGTGTGTTTTTTGGACCTGCCTAGCCTTTTTTTTTTTTTTTTTTTGAGACAGAGTCTCGCTGTGTCAACCAGGCTGCAATGCAGTTGCACGATCTCGGCTCACTGCAACGTCCGCCTCCCGGGCTCAAGTGATTCTCCTGTCTCAGCCTCCCAAGAAGCTGGGATTACAGGCACTCACCACCACGCCCGGCTAATTTTTGTATTTTTAGTAGAGATGGGGTTTCACCATGTTGACCAGGCTGGTCTCAAACTCCTGATTTCAGATGATCCATCTGCCTAGGCCTCCCAAACTGCTGGGATTACATGCATGAGCCACTGTATCCGGCCCTGCCCAGCTTTTGTAGGCTGCCTTTTGCTGGTCCTGCTTTGGTGGCCAAGGGAATGCCTTGGGGGTTGAATAGGTTTTTGTTTTCTTAGTAATATAATTTTGTCAAACACCTAGTGGTCTTCCAGTTTATTTGCTTCAGGTCAGTTCCATGCGTCAATAGTCACGGATAAAAATCTTGTGGAGTAAGAGTTTTCAAGACTGACGATAGAGACTTTAACTTATTACCTCTGGGCTCTGCCTAACCCCCTCCTCTCATGTTTCAGAGGGGCTCTCTTAAAGTCACTGAAACGAAGAGCTGGGGTGAGGACATAGCTCTCTTCACCTAATTTTTGCACTGAGCTGGCTCCCATTGTCTGTCAGAGAACTCTTAACTACAGGTGCTGGAAAAAGCTCAGAGGCACTGTTTTGTCTTCTGATAAATCTGACCCTTTGCACCCTTTACTTAGAATTGCTTCAATCTGTAGTACAAAGCAACTAGCTTTGTCAATTCCATAAGGTCCAAATAACTGACCGTTTAGTGTAACAATTAGGAATACAGACTTTGGGGCCAGATTGCTTAGCACAGACCAGGTTTCTCACTTATTAATTGTAAAACTGGCAAGCTCCTTAGCCTATCTGGTCTTCATCTATCTATAAAATACAGTTAAAAACAGTATATACTTCATTGTGTTTTTTGAGGAGTAAGTTGCTTAAAATACATAAAGCACTAGAATGGTGTCTGGCCCATAGTAAGCACTGTGTATGTGTAGTTAGCATGAACTTACTAATGTGATATTACTAGACTCTGTCAACTTGTATTGCAGGATGCAGTCTGATACTAGACTGATTAGCTCACACCTAAGTTTACTTCTTTTGTAGTCTCTGCTGAAGCACCGAGAAGTAACCAACATAAGACAACATCTTGAATTGTTTCTACAATTTTCCCTGATGCTATGACCATAGCATGTGGTCTGCTTTCCAAGTGATCCTAGTAATAGTTTCATCATATGTTTTTCCACAGCATAACAAGAGTTGCTAGCTTTTTGGCTTCTATTACCTGCACCCACAGCACCAATCTTTCAGGTTTTGCCATGGCCAACACTTTACTTTTAGGCATCAAATTCTGTATTCATTAGGCTTTATATTTGTTCATAACAGAGATCCAAAATACCTAAAGTGTAAGCCTGATGAATCTTCATTTCTTTTTGCATGAAAATCTGGATTGAGGTAGTTTGGAGACAGTGTGATGATTCCACAGTCAGATCTGAGACACAGGTTGCCTCCAGTGTTCCATGTCGACATCACTAGGAGGCTTCCTTACTGTCACAGTTCAGAATGAAGAGCCAGGCATCACACCTACATCCAAGGAGGAGAAAGGGGAGAAAGGATATATTCCGGAAGTTGATCACACATACCCACATAACCAAAACTTGTCACTAGGCAATACCTAGCAAGGGAGTTTGGGAAATGAGGTCTTGATTTAGTGTCAGTGTGCCAAACCAAAGCTCAGGCTTTCTGCGATCACTGAAGAGAATGAGAACAGGCCCTAGAGAGACAACCAGAAGTCTCTGCCATTCACTGAAAATGGTTGTTTCTCTAGTAAACGCAATGTCTGTTGAAAGTAATGCATATCATGTAACCTACTCAATGTCTACTTTCCCTACTACAAAAAAGTAAAACCTCTGGGTGCATATGTATTCAACAAAAAATAAAATGAAACCCAGTAGCTTATATCAAATGAAAATTCTATCCTGGACTAGTTTTTATTTCTTAAAATACAGGAATTCCATTTCCTAGAATTGGGAATTAACTTTCATTTGTAGTTTTTAAAAATGAAGATCAAAATATTTGCATATGTGTAACATATGACTGGTATAGGCTTGTTTTATAGATAGAGTACCTATTTTAACCTATCAAAACACCTATTTTAACCCTTACATGCTTCTTCAACTTGTATATAGCAAAGTTATATTTTTAGAGGGTATAATGACCAAACTGTTTGAGCTGAAATGAAACACAGGATTTTCTATCATATTTGAACATAGAGAGGGAGTATGAAAGACTGCATATCTTCCATTAAAAAAATATTTGTCAGTCTCTCTTCATGAAGAAAAGAGGGAATTAAATAAGCAAAAATTCGATATTTGGGGTTTTATACCTGACACAAAACTTCAACCTTAGAAAAAATTACCAGTGAGCTAAAGAAGAATAAGCAATGTATACATGGTTTGTTTAATTCTTCATCAAACAACATTGCTGTATCTGTGCCTAAGTTTTATTTTATTTTTTTGGTTGGTTGGTTTTGTTTGGTTTTGTTTTGGGTGATGTTCAGCATTTTGTGTCCTGATGGGAATTTTAATGAACATAAAACAAAAGCACTGGTACCAAGCTGAGCCCAGCGGATGAATCAGGTAGGCGTGTATATTCACAGCACTGATTACTGACAATTTTCTTGTGTCACTGTGTCCCAAGTGTTGGTCAATCAGACATATTGCCAGATAGGCATATTTTTTAAAAACCCTGGCCACCTAAAAAAATACATATATAGACACATATTTCAGGGCTAGAGATTAAGCAAATTTTGTAAGAACACTATGCAAAGTCTGAGAACAAACATTCTGCATAGTGCTCTGTTTCAGACGCAATAGAAGTGGAAGCAGGAACCAGTCGAAGAAAGCATCTGCTCTGGACAGCAACTCTGACACACATCACTCGAGATAAAGTGCTTCCCTGCAGCCGTGAGGAATTAACCCTATGCTCTTGCAGTCAGCCCAGTTCCTAAATGGAGTAACAGCTAATTTATTTTTTTCCCTTCATCTTTACAATACTAATGTGGGAACAGGTGTTCAGAGTTTATTAGTGTAACACATTTTACAACAACAACAACAACAATTCTTGTAAATTCCTACAGGTCAGAAAAGAAACATGATTCATTTGAAATGATTCCTATTTTTTTATGTTTTTGTGCACTTGTTCTTAACCTTGTCCAGAAAAGGTTTGAGCTAACTCACTGACACTTTTGGTTTAACTCACAACTCTTACCACTATCTAAGGAAGATGTAGTTACCCAAGTAACTCTTTCAAGGTGTCTGTTTTGCAGAGTCTAAAACTGGGATGGAATCTGCTCAGTCTCTACTTTAAAACCCTTCAAAGGTTCCTCATCCTCCATCGTCAAGTCTTTTAATGTGTCGCACACACTTCGTGCCTTCACCTCTTCCTGCTGCCAAAGTTTCATGTTTGCCCTGGCAGTATATGACTTGGCTAGAAAAACATGTAATATAATATTTTCAAAATTATTTTATTGGAAAGAAAGCAGGTCCACATGAAAATGAAGTGTCAGTGATGACCAAATGGGCTTTTTAAGTATTGGCAATTGTGCGCTGTTTTGTTACTCTTTTTGTGTCTTTAAGTATTTTTGTCAATTTCTGGAACCATTAGTGCTTTTTAATTTGCAAATCGTTTTTAGTTGGTTTTACACTGCCATATCGCAAAAACTTGGAATAGTGTAAATGTCCACCAAACGGTTTGCTCAAATCTAATAGGTTATAATGGCATAAACGGCATAATCTCATTTTACAAAAGAAAAAATTCAATAATATGTAAGAGTATATGGAAACCAGATAAAAGAATATGGAAAATATTCAGCAAGATATTAATAACAGTTATCTCTGAATGAGTGGGATGATGACATTCTTTATGTTTGTCATATTGAGATTTTTTTCTTTTCTGCAGTAATAATTTCTTTGCATTTTTTTTTTTTTTCTAATAAGGAAAAGGTACTAGAAGAAGGTAATGATGGAAGTATCTACTTTTTAATGAGTGAAGGCTTACTGCGTTTAGGACACTGTGGCGAATTTTAGTTTTAATTGTGTGTTTTAATCCTTAAAATTTCTGGGAGACATATACCATGAATGGCATTTTATAAATGCAAAAGTAAAAACTTAGAGATGTTAAGTAATGTTCAAGGTCACATTGTGCCTGGATCTAGATATGGCATTTGAACACATTTGAACACATTTGAACACATTTGAACACAGACTTCGCAGGAGTTTCTACAAAGTCATTATGCTACTCCCTTGTTACTGGTAGATTTGTTTTTTATGTTTTTGTTTTTGTTTTTGAGACGGAGTCTCGCTCTGTCGCCCAGGCTGGAGTGCAATGGCCGGATCTCGGCTCACTGCAAGCTCCGCCTCCCGGGTTCACGCCATTCTCCTGCCTCAGCCTCCCGAGTAGCTGGGACTACAGGCGCCCGCCACCGCGCCCGGCTAGTTTTTTGTATTTTTTAGTAGAGACGGGGTTTCACTGTGTTAGTCAGGATGGTCTCGATCTCCTGACCTCGTGATCCGCCAGTCTGGGCCTCCCAAAGTGCTGGGATTATAGGCGTGAGCCACCGCGCCGGGCCGTTACTGGTAGATTTTAAAGCTATGTTTCTATTACAAACAGCACAAAGAAGAAATAAATGGTTATGCAATTAATATGACATCAAAGAAAATAAAGTTAAAAACGCACTTACCAAATCAAAATGCTTAAAGCCATATGAGAGACTCTTTCTTTCTTTCTTTTTTTGAGATGGAGTCTCACTCTGGTCACCCAGGCTGGAGTGCAGTGGCACGATCTCGGCTCACTGCACCTCCGTCTCCCGGGTTCAAGCGATTCTCCTGCCTCAGTCTCCTGAGTAGCTAGGATTACAGGCGCCCACCACCATGCCCTGCTAATTTTTGTATTTTTAGTAGAGACTGGGTTTCACCATGTTGGCCAGGCTGATCTCGAACTCCTGACCTCAGGTGATCCACCCACCTCGGCCTCCCAAAGTGCTGGGATTACAGGCATGAGTCACCACGCCCAGCAAGAGACTATTTCATAGTTTACCGAAATGAGCAAACTTGGGTGGGAGGAAAGTGACTGAGGACACTCACTTTCAACAAAAATTTTTAAGCAAATTAGTACAGTGATCAGCTTTTAAAAAGTTTTGTAACTATGTTGCTTTAGAGACAGATTACCTAGGGTTCTCTGGCTCCCTTGGCATCTTTCTTAGTACCCTGGCCAGTTTGGACAACTTAATCCTCTCCACACACAGCGAATGATTACTTGGATCTTGACCCTTGCTCATGCTCTGAAATTCTCCTCCTACCTTTTAGTCGTTCTTATAAGTCTTCAAGATCCTGCCTCTTCTCTGTTAATAGCCTTCCATTCCACCTTGAAGAGGACTTAAGCTCAATTTCACTGTTTTCCCACATTCAAAACGCTTAACAGCCAATATGCCAGGGGCCCTGCCAGATCAGAGCAGACCTCAGCCTTACAGCAGCACCAGTGCACACAGGCTGAGTATCTACTGCTGTGAAGAAGATACTGTGTCGATCTCTGCAATTGGTATTGAGAGAATATCTTGAGGACAGGGGCTAACAGATATTTAATTTATGTGACAGCACATATTGGCTATATTGGAGCTGAATTAGAACAGCAGACCAATGCTCATGCATATACACCTCTTTCTTTGTTCTAGAATGCTCAGGAGACTCCTTATCCATCACAGATTATGAGGTGATGCACAAAAACAATAATCTGGCTGCATGCCTGCTTTTCCTTTTATTTATTTATTACTTCTATTTTTTTAACTTTTAGGTTCAAGAGTACATGTGCAGGTTTTATACATAGGTAAATTGCAGCACATCACAGGGGTTTTGTGTGCAGATTATTTTGTCACCCAGATAATAAGCATAGTACCTGATAAGTAGTTTTTTGATTCTCACCCTCCTCCAACCCTCCACCCTCAAGTAGGCCCCGGTGTTTGTTGTTGCCTTCTTTGTGTCCATACATACT
Organism: Chlorocebus sabaeus; assembly: GCF_047675955.1. Taxonomy (NCBI): domain Eukaryota; kingdom Metazoa; phylum Chordata; class Mammalia; order Primates; family Cercopithecidae; genus Chlorocebus; species Chlorocebus sabaeus. The sequence continues at coordinate 62,157,821 of NC_132906.1, read as the reverse complement.
CCAAGTTTAGCTCTCATTTATAACTGAGCAAATGTGTTATGTGGTGTTCTGTCCCTGTGTTAGTTTGTTGAGGACAATGGCCTCCGGTTTCATCTATGTTGCTGCTAAGGATGTGATCTCATTCTTTTTTATGCACATGTGTGATTTTCTTGGGGGTCCAAATATCAACAGGGAAGAGCATGGGACCTGCTTGCCATTCATGTTTGGTAGATGCCGGCATATCTGATACAGGGGGTGGGGATGGAGCAGGAGCCAGACTCACTAAAAAACCATGGGCCTTTACTGGAAAAATCACCGTGAGAACATCATGTCTGGCATGCCGGGCCTGTCACCTCTGCTTGGCATATGCATAAAAGAAAACAGTAGCTTAAAGTACCAGTGAAGTGAGCTTGACCAGTTCCTCACTCAGTATTCTCCAACAAGTCTGCAATATCTGTGCCCCAAATGGGAAAAGACCACTTAATAAATAAAATTAGCGTATCACCAGAGGTCCAGGCATTTCTCCGCGGGACCCTGCCTTTGAAGAGGCATTGATTTGAGAAAGGTAGGAGATGTCCTCCTGTCTGGGGAGAGACAGTCACCAAAACTTAAAGATCAATATATGAATGCTCTAGGAGAGTGTGGATGTCCCATTTTCCAGAAGTTGTACAAGACATCTCCATCAGAGGGATGCTGCATTTTACTTCTGTGGCTATTGTAACAAATTACCACTAACTTGGTGGCTTAAAACAACACTAAAACAGGCTCTAGGGCAGTATCTCTTATCTGGACTTTTCCAGCTCCTAGAGGCTGCCTATATCCCTTAGACCGTGGCCCCATCTAAAGCCAGCGAAGGTACATCAAGTCCTTCCATTGCTTCACTCTGATATCCTCTTTTGCCTTCTTCTTTCATTTAAGGACCCTTATAAGTACATTAGGCCATTGGGATAAGCTAGAATACACTCCCTGTTTTAAGATCAGCTGATGAGCTACCTTAATCCGATCTGCAAACTAAATTCCTCTTTGCCATGTAACATAATGGTCGCAAGTTTTAGGGATTTGATTTGATAGTGAACATATATTTTGGAGGGAGGAGGAACATTATTCTGCCTACTATAGATGACTTAGCAGAGTACAGTGTATGCAAAAGGCAAGAGCGGTAATAACATGGAAAAATGAATGACTGTCCGGACAGGGCCTGGCTGTGGCACAAAGGCAGATAGATACCTTGGAGGACCATCAGCTGCAAATGGATGGTGAGAGCAAGAACCAGAAAAAGAGGTTATAAAGCAGAGAACAAGTGGTTTGTGGCTATACATGAGCAGCTCATATAAAACCACACCCCACCCTCTACAGGATTCCCAGAGTTAAGACAGGATAGACACACTGCCTCTTAGCATTTGGCAATGAATTCAATGGATCTGTGGACAAATTGGAAATTAATCTTACCAAGAACATAAATATTGGTGTCTTCTAGACTACTTTCTGGTTCCACATATACAACCCTCAAAGTTCTCTATTATTCAGGAAAGTAGGCTTGGAGACTTGACATATAGAATTACTAAAAGGACATAAAGATTGTCCTCACTGGGTGATAAATCATAGACATTACTCTTTAATAAACATCTCCAGGGTTGAATAACATATGGTTTAAAACAGCTAATCAGTAATGATGTGCTAAATGAATGAATGAGGAAATCTCAGGTGGCAAATTTGGCAGAGTAGACAGATTGTTCTTGCATGAATTTTAAAAAATGATAAAATTACATTTTTATAAAGACCAAAATACATTTCATTCATTGGTTTAAACTCATCTTTTTTGGCAAACCTACCTTTTAAAATTCTATTTATCTTAAAAGTGCATTTCAAATGCACCCATAAATACATACTGACTAGCTAGTGGGTGTTTATTGTTATTTTAAGTTCCAGGGTATATATGCAGGATGTGCAGATATGTTACATAGTAAATGTGTGCTATGGTGGTTTGCTGCACCTATCAATCCATCACCTAGGTATCAAGCCCAGCATGCATTGGCTATTTTTCCTGAGCCTCTCCCTTCCCTAACCCTGCCCCCACCCCCAACTGGCCCCAGTGTGTGTTGTTCCCCTCCCTGTGTCCATGTGTTTTCATTGTTCAGCTCCCACTTATAAGTGAGAATATTCAGTGTTTGGTTTTCTGTTCCTGTGTTAGTTTGCTGAGGCTAATGGCTTCCAGCTCCATCCATGTCCCTCCAAAGGACATGATCTTATTCCTTTTTATGGCTGCATAGTATTCCATGGTGTATATGTACCACATTTCCTTTATCTATTCTACTATTGATGGGCATTTGGGTTGGTTCCATGTCTTTGCTATTGTGAATAGTGCTGCAATGAACATATGTGTGCATGTATCTTTGTAATTGAATGATTTATATCCCTTTGGGTATATACCCAGTAATGGGGTTGCTGGGTCAAATGGTAGTTCTGCTTCTAGATCTTTGAGGAATCGTCATATGTCTTCCATAATGATTGCACTAATTAATATTTGAGATGTGGATTTTTTTAAGTCATCATTTGTATTAGCTGCTTAATCTACAAAACCAACTGGAAAAGATCAGTTATAATGTGCACAAAAATTAAAATAATGGTGGATTCTATAGCTTTATGTAAGTATATACATTCAGTGTAGTCGTGGATATTAAATAAAAGAACTGCATGATTATCATATTTGCCATGTGATGTTAAACCTTAAAGTAGTTTCTCAAAAAAATTCACTTAGTTGAACAGTAAAGATTAGACTATAGATCTGGGTAGAAGCCATTTTTGATCATCTTATGAATGACAAGAAGAGACAATTCATTTTGCTCTAGAGACTGAACTATCTAATAACCTTTAGTGTGGAACTATTTTTCCCTCTAATTCAATCATTGCCTTTGCATCTCGTCACTGCTAATCTTAGTCTAGATGAATTGGTAGAGCCATTATAACAGTACAGTGGGGTGAATAAATACAGGCATACATTGCAGGTTCAGTTCTAGGCCTCTCCAATAAAATAAATATCACAATTAAGTCACATGATATTTTTTGGTTTCCCACTGCATATAAAAGTTATGTTTCCACCATACTGTAATAAGTTTGCAATAGCATTATATCTAAAAAAGTACATACCTTAATTTAAAAATACCTTATTATTTAATATCTGAACCTTTAGCAAGTTGTCATGTTTCCTGGTAGAGGTTCTTGCTTCAATGTTGGTGGCTTCTAATTGATCAGGATAGTGGTTGCTGAAGGTTGAGGTGGCTGTGAGAATTTTAAAATATATGACAACAATGATATTTGTCACGTTGATTGACTCTTCCATTTATGAAAAATTTCTCTGTAGCATGCAATGCTGTTTGATAGCATTTTACCCACAGTAGAACTTGTTTCAAAATTGGAGCCAGTCCTCTCAAACCCCGCCACTACTTTATCAACTCAATTTATGTAATATTATAAATCTTTTCTTGTCATTTCAACAATGCTTACAGCATCTTCACCAGGAGTAGATTCCATCTCAGAAAATCACCATCTTTGCTCATCCTTAAGAAGCGACTCCTCGTCCATTCAAGTTTTGTAATGCGATTGCAGCAATTCAGTCACATTTTCAGGCTCCACTTCTAATTCTAGTTCTCTTGTTATTTTCGGGACATCTGCAGTTCCTTCCTCCACTGAAGTCTTGAACCCCTTCAAGTCATCCATTAGGGTTGGAATCAACTTCTTCTAAATTCTTGTTAATGTTTACATTTTGACCTCTTACCATGAATCATGAATGTTCTTAATGGCATATAGAATGGTGAGCCCTTTCCAAAAGGTTTTTGATTTACTTTGTTCAGATCCATGAAAGGATTTACTGTCTGTGGCAGCTATAACCTTACAAAAGGTATTTCATAAATTATGAGACTTGAAAGTTGAAATGACTCATTGATACATGGACTGCATAATGCATGTTGAATTAGCAGGCATGAAAACAACATTAATATCCTTGTAAATCTCCATCAAGAGCTCTTAGGTGACCAGGTGCATTGTCAATGAGCAATAGTATTTTGAAAGGAATCTTTGAGCAGTGTGTCTCAACTAGTGGACTTAAAATAATCAGTAAACTATGCTGTAAACAAATGTGTTGCCATCCAGTTTTAATTTTCCATTTCTAGAGTACAGCAAGAATAGATTTGGTGTAACTCTTAAGAACTTCAGGATTTTCACAATGATACATGAGCACTGGCTCAACTTAAAGTCACCAGCTGCCCTTAGCCCATATCAAGAGAGTCAGCCTGTTCTTTGAAGCTTTGAAGCCAGGCATTAACTTTTCCTTTCTAGCTGTAAAAGGCCTAGACAGCCTCTTCTTCCAACATAAGGCTGTTTCATCTATATGAGAAACCTATTGTTTAGTGTAGCCATCTTCATCAATGATCTTGGTTGAATTTTCTTGATAACTTACTGCAGCTTCTACATCAATACATGCTGCTTCACTTTGCACTTTTACTTATGGAGAAGGCTTCTTTTCTTAAACCTCATAAACCAGCTTCTGCTAGCTTCAAACTTTTCTTCTGCAGCTTCCTCACCTCTCTCGACCTTTATAGAATTGAAGAGATCAGGGTCTTGCTTTGGATTAGGCTTTGACTTAAGTGAATGTTGTGGCTGGTTTGATCTTCTATCCAGAGCACTGTAACTTGCTCCCTATTAGTAATTAGATTATTTCACTTTCTTATTATTTCTTGTTTCTTATGTGTTCACTAGACTAGCACTTTTGATTTTAAGAACTTTTCCTTTGAAGTCACAAGTTGGCTGTTTGCTGCAAGAGGCCTAGTTTTTGGCATATCTTGGCATTTGACGTGCCTTCCTTACTACGCTTGATCCTTTCTTGCTTTTGATTTAAAGTGAGAGATGTGTAATTCTTCCTTTTATTTGAACACTTATAGACCATTGAAGGGTACTAATTCACCTAATTTCAATATTGTTGTGTCTTAGGGAAGAGGGAGGCTAAAGGAGAGGGAGAGAGATGAGGGAATGGCCAATGGGTGAAGTCAGAACGCATACATTTATCAATAGAATTTGTAAACTTATATAGTGTGGTTTGTGGCACCCCCAAAACGATAACAATATAGCATCAAAAATCACTCATCACAGATCACCATAATATATGTAATAATAATGAAAAAGTTTGAAACATTGTGAGAATTACCAAATGTGAAACAGAGATACAACATGGGCATATGCTGTTGGAAAAATGGTGCTGATAGACTTGATAGATGCAGGGTTGCCACAGTCCTTCAATTTATAAAAAATGTAATATCTGCAAAGTGCAATAAAGTGAAGTACAATGAATGAAGTGAGGTATACCTGGACTGCTACTCTATTTTCAGACAGATAAGAGTTCACTTTTTCTGACATATTATATAGGATTAACATAATAGACAGCAAACCTATAAATAGAAATTTGCAGAATTTGGTTCATGGATCCAAAAATTATTTTTAAAGTAATATCTTTCTTGACTAATAAAGAATACTTATTTCTTTTGTTCCTCATATAGGCTCAGAGCTCAAGGAATAAAACTCCTGATTTAGGTTACTTTACACAAAACAAAAGGCATTCACTTTTCAGCTCATGATCACAAAGTTAAATGTCTGACTTTAAACTAGCTTTGCTCTACCAACTATCTGATTTTATAAGTAGCTCCTTGAAAGTCCAAAACTGGACTAGGATTTGCCCATGATCAAAATCATGAGAAATTACAAACACTATGATTGCTTCTTCTTATAATGAAACACTGAAGTTAAGATTTGGAAGAAGTTACATAAATATTTTTGTGGGGCTAGATCTTTCTTTCCAGTTTAAGACATATGCACACATATGTTTATTGCGGCACTATTCACAATAGCAAAGACTTGGAATCAACCCAAATGTCCATCAGTGGCAGACTGGATTAAGAAAATGTGGCACATATACACCATGGAATACTATGCAGCCATAAAAAAGGATGAGTTTGTGTCCTTTGTAGAGACATGGATGCAGCTGGAAACCATCATTCTTAGCAAACTATCACAAGAACAGAAAACCAAACACCGCATGTTCTCTCTTATAGGTGGGGACTGAACAATGAGATCACTTGGACTCGGGAAGGGGAACATCACACACCGGGGCCTATCATGGGGAGGGGGGAGGGGGGAGGGATGGCATTGGGCGTTATACCTGATGTAAATGACGAGTTGATGGGTGCTGACGAGTTGATGGGTGCAGCACACCAACATGGCACAAGTATACATATGTAACAAACCTGCACATTATGCACATGTACCCTAGAACTTAAAGTATAATAATAAAAAAAATAAAATAAATAAATAAATAATTGTAGTTAACAAATAAAAGCAAATGTAAATTGATTACAATAAAAATTAGTTTTTTAACATAAAAAAAACCAAAAAAACAACAACTTAGTCTCCTAGTCCAGTTTGTACTGCTGTAACAGATACCTGAGACTGGAATTCATCAAGAAAAAATGTTTATTTAGTTCTCAATTCTGGTGGCTGAAAAGTCCAGAATTGGGCAGCTGCACCTGGTAAGGGCCTCATGCTGCTTCCACTCATGGCAGAAAGCAGAATGGGAGCAGTTGTGTGGAAAGAGATCCCATGGTAAGAAAAAGAAGCAAAATAAAGCAATTGAGGATGCCAGACACTTTTTAATAACCCACTTTCTTGAGAGCAAGAGTTCACCCCATGGGAAGCTATTAATGTACACACAAGGGATCCACTCCTATGACCTAAACATCTTCACTAGGCCCCACTTTCCAACACCGCCGCACTGAGATTCCCATTTTGACATGAGTTTGGGTTGGGACAAACCATATCCAAACTATAGCACCCAGTTTTCCACATTTAAATTTAAATATATTGCCTTAATTCAATCCAAACCAACAAAATTGCCTACTAGTCAGCTGTGAGGAATCTTCTTGGAAAAAAATGCAAATTAACATATCGAGGATTTCTATATAAAATGGACAATGTTTAAAATAATTAGTGGCCCTAAGAATTTTGGATATTATTTTTATTCACATATTACTTACCATTTTCATGTTAAAGATATATTTATTTGTTGAATAGATTTGTTTGGGGCCCACTTGCGGGAGAATTTAGGACTATAAAGTAAAGAAGTCACAGTTCCTGACTTTTGCTATATGTCAGGAGGTGAGGTTAACAAGATGTGGTCCTTAAAGAAAGGCAGGCTAGGGAGGTGGATGGAGATTTTTACAGCAGATGCAGTGGGGGTTGACCATGGATGTGCAGCTGACCATAAACCTCCAAGTCACAGGCAGACAAAACTGTGCCACCAGTGGTAGGGCAGAGGCCTCAGAGGAAGGTGTGGGAGTCAGAAAAGAGTGAGAGAGGTGGGGTCAGTGATGACTCAGAGGCACAATATCATCGGCATCAAGAGCAAGAGTTTTAGACTTGAGCAGACCCAATTGGTTTGAAATGTCTGCCAAGTCAGGTTATCTCTCTAAGCTTTAGTGTCCTATCGTTTTTTCTTTTTCATTCTTTTTTTTTTTTTTTAAAAAAAAGGACATTGATAGGAATTCCTCATAGATTTATTGCAAGGAAAAATGATATAATGCATGTACAGCACTTGGCACAAGGCCTGGCACTGAGCAAATCTTCAAAGACAATTGGCTGCTTTTAAAAAACGATTTTAATATAGAAAGAGGAGGAGGGAAAAAAAGACAGAGAGGAGGAAGTGAAGGAAGGAGAGCAGAGGAGGGGAGGAATGGGAGGAGATCCAGGACGGCTGTTGGTTGTCGTCCAGGAGATATGCCCCCGAATAGCTCAGGGTTCCTGAGCAAAGCTCAGCATATTAGCAAAGAGTAAACCGGGGAGTAAAGAGAATGTGCCAAACCTCATACAGAGACTTGAGTTGATACTGAGAGGGAAAGCAAGGACAACACATCCATTTAAAGCTCTGAAATAAATCATGCTGCAAAATGCCTGGGAAACCTCCAATACACCCTGGAGCCCGAAGCACGAGTTAGGCAGCCATCAAGGGGAATTCAGAGAATAACCCCTGAACCCAGGGGTACCTCCCTGAGCAGCATACCCTTCATCCAAGGGAGGGACAATCCGGGGAACTGTGGTGGGATCTTGTCCTCAGTTTGTTCTAGGATTCGGAATGAGACCCATTTTGCAGAGGAGTAATCACTGAGAAAAGGGATGTAACAGCTCTGGGAAAATTAGATAGCATCTTGAGGAGGTCCAGTAGAATAGGAAAAAGACAAATACATAAACAAAAGCTGTGTGCAGTGGTGCAAGCTATAAGAGAAACATATATCAGATCTATAGGGAGCCTAGAGAGGACCATGATAAGTTCTGCTTGGGCGGAGACAGGACAGGCTTGGGAGACTCTCGAACCCTGAAGCGAGACTTTGGAGGATAAGTCCACCAAGATGAGAGTAGAAGGCAGGTACATTGTATGTCTATTTTGTGAAGGGTCCTTACGTGCCATGTGTATTGATAAATCAGTTTTAAAAAGTATCTTGTTCAGTGTGTAATGGGTCACAATAATTACATGATCTTACATATAATATATTTATACAAGTATCAACTTACTGTACATAGAGTACTCCCATGTCTTCTTTAATCCTTATGATAGGACAGGAAGATAGGTCTGGTCGTCCCTAAATTTGCAAAATGAGGACAGAGTTTCAGAGGATGCTGAGCCGCATGCCCAGGGTTGCCGCGGTTTGACTGAGACCAGCTGCCTCCGTATTCATTCATATTCAGCAAACATGCACTGAGTCCCTACACTACTGCCAGGCGCTCTGCTAGATGCTGGGAATACAAAGACAATGCTCAGATGAATTCACAGAAAGGAGGGGGAAACAAATATATAAACAGAATTAAAATACAATGAAGTAAAACCTATTATATGGATGTGCATGTGATTGCTGCTGAGAATATGCACAGATGAGCATAGGAAGAGCTACACAGAACAGGTGCCACTGAACTACATCTAGAAGATGAGTAGGTGTTTAGGGGGTGGAAAAAAGAAAGGCTGTTCCAGGCATGAACACTGCACGTGCAAAGCCAGAGAAACACAAGAGAGCATTACAGGGGGCCAAACTGTGAGAAGTTCAGGAAGGATGGTCCTGGGTTGCTGATGAAAGACCGAGGAGCCAGATCAAAAACAGTCTTTGTAGGCTGTGCTCCGGAGTTTGAATTTTCATGCTGTAAGTGGCTGGGATCCACTGGAGGATTTTAATTGTGTGAGTGACAAGATCAGATTTGTTATTCAGAAAGCACACTCTGGCACAGTTCAGTGGGTGGAATGGAAAGTGGTTACCCTGGAGACAGGCAGACCCATTAGGAAGCTATGACAATAATCCAGGAGAGAGAAAATGAGGATAGTGGTTGGAAGAACGGGCAGATTCAATGACTTTCTGGAAGGAGAACTGATGGTCAGGAGAGACTCATTGGGTACAAATGCTGAACAAAAGGAAGAATCAACAATGATGGCAGGTTTCTGGCTGGGATTTCTATGTGGATAAGTAAATTATTAACCAAGATGTAGAATACCAAAGGGTTAGCAGGTTCGGAGTAGAATATTACAAATACATATGGGACAAGTTGAATTTTAGGTGTCTCTGGAACATCTAGGTGATGATATTATGCACAGTTAATATATTTAGAATTCAGAAGAATGATTATGACTAAAGGTATAGATTTAAGAGTAATCATCAAATAGTTTGTTGTTGAGGTTTTGGTAATCTCCAAAACTACAAGATCTGGGTACCACTGCTTCTACTCAATTCATTTGCACCATCTCTGAAATAAGTACTAGCTCAAGCTTTGTTCCAAAGTACAAATTAGCATAGCAGCTCAGTAAACAATGTCTCTGAGCTTCTGGAAAGAAAGATGTTCAGTCACCATAAGGCCCAGAATTAATGAAAAGTCAAAGAAATAATAGCTCTATTCTCTAGTTGCTTTTGAACCTCAAATCACTCTTTGGCAACAAGGTAAGAATTTACAGAAACTGCTGAAAAGACTTTCTGGTAAATAGGACAGCAAAAAAGAGTTTGTTTTTAATATTTGTTCTAAACCATATATGTGGTCGTGTTTTGAAACTGCTAGGTCACATACTTGACCTGAATTCCTTTCCTAATTGGAAAGTCAATTTTGATTTTGATTATAGGATATAATTTCTTGACAAAAATACATATTTTTAAAATTTGATCCTTCTCTTTATGCTTTTTTTTTTTAAAGAAAAGATCAAATTGCAGGAATCAGATGATATATGCTTATATAATGAATGTGGTTTGCCTATATTTAATTAGAAGACATTTGTTAGAGGAGAGATACTTTTGCTTACTCATGGACAAACATCAACAACACAAATTTAAAAACACATACATGGAAATGATTTTTTCTTTCAGATTAAGTAAAGATGACCATGATATTACAACAGAGCAATGCCAGGGCATTACTGTCATTAACGCTCGGGAAAAACACTAAAGGCTGATTATTTGTCTCCATATTGTGATATATAGGAAACAATCACTATCTTTATATTTTCTCTTCCCATTCTTATGCATCCTAATTTGAGTCATTGTGGAAAGAGTAGGGGACCCATTTGCCATGCCATATGCTTGCAACATATGGGTCCCCTACTCTTTCAACAGTGACTCAAATTAGGTAAGTTTGATATTCATACCATGTTCACTAGCATGAATATCAAACTTACCGGTAGTATGTAAGAGGAAGGAAGATTATAACAGGTGCTTTATATATTTAACCTTCTCACATGGTTTTCACAATAATTCTATTCTGGGGATTCAATGAGCTAATACACTTAAAACTCTTAAAACAGTAATAGTAAACTATTAAAGCAGTAACTATCACATGATACATATTCTATAAATATTTAGTAGTATCATTGCTAATAAGATATGTCTTTTTTTTTTTTTTCTGAGGAATCCCATATTCAGGGATGCTAAATGTTTACCCAAAGTGATATAGCTAGTAGGGGATGGGTCCAGGTTTGCAACCTAACTTTGCTTGCCTCGAGAGCTTATGCTCTTTTCATTATTCTGTGCTGCCACTTAGTGACTAGTAACTTTAGTCCCTACTGAAAGCAAACTGTATATTATTGGGGAGAGGCAACAAAAACCCATTACTTCTATCCCTTGATAGCTGACCCCAGTAATCTTTCAATTGACCTATGAATTTGCTTTATATTTGGAAAATAGAGATGCCATTACCTACTCTTCTTTGCCAATATGCTATTCAAATACTCAGTATAGTATATTATCATTTCTATATTATAGATTTCATCTATTATCTCTTTTGATCTTCAAAATAGAACAAATATGACCTAATGGAAAGCACATTGAATTTCTATTTCCACTAACGTGAAGACATTGCTTAAGTTAATGAAATTCTTTGAGCCTCAGTTCAGTTACCTATAAAACTAGAGGGTAAAACTAGGTGTTCTCTCTGGCTCTTTTAACAATCTTGCTTTTTGTGTGAAAAAAATTTAAAGTATATTTATTTATTAATTTGTTAAAACATTAAATAATCTATTACATGTAGCTGTAAGTAATGTATTCTTTTAATAATCTTAGAATATAGAAATAAAGTTGCATAGAGATTATTCTAAATTTTAAGTGTGATAAGGGAGCAGAGAAAACAAATAATTTCTTCCAAGGATGTCCAGCAAATAACTGATGAAATTCTAGGTCCCAGATCTTTGACTCCTAACACAAGTTTCTTTTCATTTTACCAAACGACACATTATTCTGATGGGCAAAGACACATTAATGATCTTGATGTGAGTAATATTGTAACTAATCAGATGATTGCTTTTGCCTTTAGGTAGATTGATAAACTTCAAAGCAATTACCATCTATAATTGTTAAACTGAGAGCTAAGTGGCACTGGTGACCTGCCAAAATAAAACAGTTGGCATAAGCTTTGTGAGTTACCCTTCATCAGTAAGCTTCATTTTAATCCAGTAAGTTCCACCCCGCCTGTCCCTGAATTGCCCTCTTGAGGCAAGTAACAAGTGTCACATTTCTTTTGAAATGGCTGGCACTGCTGTGGTATCAGTTATCACACAATATTCCAAAAAGCAATTGTGATCTCGAACTGTAAGGCATTGGCATCCACTCGGAAAAAATGGAGTTTAATGTTAAGCATCTGGCAGTTTTCATCATTCCTGGAATTAACAAAGATCCAGAAGTCACCCGAGCTGTCTCTGAGCACGGTGAAAATGTCACTCGATATTTAAACTGCATGAGAAATCACAAAACCTCAGGTTTCACAAAAGCAGAGCCTCAACTATCAAAGCTGTCAGGTCTTCAGAGATTGTCTAGTTTAAAAACCTTATTTTATAATAGAAGAAATTTGTCACCATTTGTGTGAGCAGAGGAAGAAGGACTTGGAGCGAGCATCTTCATTAGTTATTTTGAAGGGAACTATAGAAGTAAACAGATACTTGATGAACAGCAACCTCACTAGAGGCACCATGCATTTGCTAAATGCATGTTTATGTTTTTCCATAAAAATCCAAACTATTTAGGCTTTACTTCATATATAAGTATCCCAGCCTTTAGAAATGTTGGAAAGCAGTAGGGGTAATATTAATAAAATGCAGCATCCCTGGCTTTCCTTTATTACTTTAGCCACATCCTGGTCAGATGCAATTGTTCACTGGCTCCTCTGATTCATCCTTCACACTGTCATCACTGACTATAACCTTCCAAAACAATTTTTCTTCCAAAAACAGTCCCAACAAGGCAACCTGTGTTTTTCTCATAATGTTTTCTCCCCTGTCTTCATCCTGACAATCAATTTTCCCCAGTTGCTCTACGGCGTGATCACCAGTTTTGTTTTTGGGTTGTATAGTGACAAGAGTGCAAAAGCTTTTGAAGAAATGAATGAAGTCTCTTTTGGATCTGTTTCAATAGGAGAATGATAATAATTTTAGAGAACAAAATAGTGTAATTGTCAAAGTTATACCATGGAAGCTTCTCTATGCCATGCCTATCCTCAGTTTCTAAGCCTTCTCTGTCCAGCCCTACCTAATCAGACCTGCATGCACTTTGTTCCGACAGTGATCCTCCATTCATAGCTCCAGCTGGGTGGAAAATGATGGGGGCCATCATAGCTGGCCCAGGGAGTCAGTCTTCCAGAATGAAGAAGAAGAAATTGCAGCTGCTGTCAGTTCCTAAGAAGGACCTAAAGCTATTTGGCGTGGCAAGAAAAATATGATTTTCTTGAGTGACCTCTTGAATACGTCTCATCACTCTGTAGTTTCAACATACATAGCCAGAACGTAAGTCCTTCCTCAGGCCCAAGACAAACTGACAAGATACCTGGCTCTTCCCAGTTCTACTCCTCAGACACCATGATATTATTTTTTGTGGCCTTTCTCTTTCAAGACTGTCCTTGACGTTCAGTATGTATAACCTGAACACACTTGGACAAAAACATGGCTTAGAAGGCACTCAGAGGTTTGCTATCCTGAATCCAGGGTCTTCCAGGGAGAAAAAGTAGTCTGCAAAACTTAATAAACAAAGAGTCATTTGACATGATTTAAAAGACAGAAATTATACCATCCAGGACAGAAGAGAAAATACGAGCTTGCTGCTTCTTAGAAAGAGCATAAAATATTGGCAGCAAAAGTCTTGTTTCCTGGTTATTGAATTAATGAATAAAGGAAATAATCACAAATGGACCCTAAATCCAAGTGACCACATACATCATAATTCACTGATTTGTACATGATGGATAAATGACCTGTTTTATGATTGAGATATTCCCAAAAGTAGCATTACAGTACTGAAAATTTTTAAGGATTATTCGTTCTATGCAAAGATAATGCTACTCACCAACCAACAGCAATCTGAAATGTTTTCAGTAGGAAGAAAGAATTTGCAGTATAACAAATAAAAACATCTTAAAGGTGCTGACCTACAGCTATGAAGCAGAGAACATTTCACTGAAATTTTAACCTCCTTAGTTGGAATTCTCAATTGTCACCCCTTACACAGCAATTACATATTGATATACCAAAAAAGGAATACACAGGTTTGATGAAATCCCAAAATGATTAGTGGTTGAGACCTCTCCAAAACAGTTTTTGCCATGGCAATACTTTAAAAATGTTACGATTTTGTAAGTGAGAAGACCAGATATTAAAGGAATACACACATGTACACAACGCGAAAAGGGAAAATAGTACAACTAATCTAATTTTCAAGCAAAACATTTTCAAAAATAATCTTGCTATTTCTAGATTGCCATTATCTAGATAATAATGAGTTGAACAAATATGTACCGTAACATAAGCAGAGGTGAAATAGATCTTACTGGTAAAATTTTAACACATTGGAGAGGAACTCCTGTTTCAACAGCTATAAAATCTGTTGTAAATAAAATAAAATAAATAGTTATTTGATGGTTACAGAAAGAAACCAATGCAGCCAGAACTTAAAGATTCAAGATCCTGAATCCTTATGGAATGAGCCAAGATTTTAGAGAAGTGGGAGATACTTCAAGGTAAGCCCTATGAGCCTTTGAGGAACAGGCTGGTTTCTGGCACAGAACGCAGAAGTAAAACAGAAAATACTGGCATAGGGTCTGTAGTATTCTCCTTGCACTGCAGAGATAAAAATCAAAGTTTTAATTGAGGAAATTAGAAAATATTTGTAACTGAAAGGCATTTGTACAATATAGAAAAAGTCGTGCTTAGAGGAGAATTTTTAAAGCCTTAAATACATGTACTAGAAGAGCAGAGAAAAGATAATAAACAATGATCTAAGCATGCAATTCAGCAATCTGGAAAAAAAGAACAAATTAAGCACAAATAGGAGGAAGAAAGGAAATAGCCTTTTTTTTTTTAAAGAACAGTACTTGAAAAAATAAAAAAATATTTAACTGGGAAAGTAAAAAAGCCAAAAGTTGTTTTTTGAAAACATTAATATAATCTATAATTCCCCTGCAGTACTGATCAAGAAAATGGTAAGAAAAATATTAGAAACAAATTATTATTAGCATATATATATTTTTTGAGATAGAGTCTCACTCTGTTGGCCAGCCTAGAGTGCAGTGGTACAATCTTGGCTCACTGCAACCTCCACCTCCCAAGTGCAAGCAATTCTCATGCCTCAGTCTCCTGAGTAGGGGGTGATTAGAGGCGTATGCCACCACACCCAGCTAATTTTTGTATTTTTCAGTAGAGACAGGGTTTCTCCATGTTGGCCAGGCTGGTCTCAAACTCTTGGCCTCAAGTGATTGGCTTGCCTTGGCCTCCCAAAGAGCTGGAATTACAGGCCTAAACTACCACACCTGGACAGAACAAATTATTAATATCAGGAATAAAAAGAAAACAGTGTTACACACATTAAAATATAGTAAGAGTTTATCAACAACTTTATATCAATTTTTATAATTAGATAAATTTCTTTAAACAACTTACTAAATTGATACAAAAAAATATAGAAAATCTGAATGATGCTATTATCTGTGAAAGAGATTGAATTAAAAATTTAAACCTTTCTTCAAAGAAAACTCTTGGCCCAGATGCTTCAAAAGAGAATATATCCAAAAAATTTAGGAAGAAATAATTTCTTATTATTAATAGTTCTGCACAAACTATTTTAGAGTCCGGAAAAGGGGGAATATTTCTCAACTTATTAAGAAGCTATTATAATTTTGCCACCAACATCTGACAAAAACATAAAAAAGGGAAATTATATATCAGTCTCTCTTGTGAATATAGTCAAAAACATATGAATTAAAATAGTAACAAATCGAACCCAACAATATGGAAAAGGGCTAATACATCCCCACAAAACTGAGTTTAAATCGGAATGCAAATTGATTGCATTCTGAATCAGTGTAATTAACTACATTAACAGAATTAAGCATGCTGCCATAGTAATAATGCAAAACCAGAAAAGGAACCATGTATTCATGATTGAAACAAAACAAAACAGGAACAATCTCCCTTATCAAAACAAAAAATTTAAAAAAATTTAATGTAATAAAGAATATGTTCAAAGAAAACTTATAGTATAGTTGATAAAATATCAGAAAATTTTCTTGCAAGATATGGATATCTGAGGAGGTAAGGATAGCCCCATCACAATTTCTATCTAACATTGTCCTGGAAGTCCTATCAATGCAATCAAGTGAAGAAAAATAAAATAAAATACACAGTATTCCCTTGTGCTCTGTGATTTTGCTTTCCAAGGTTTCAGTTAGCCATAATTGACTGTTAGGTTGATGCAAAATTTTGGTTTTTGTCATTATGTTTAACGTCAAAATTGCTTTTTCACGTACCTAATAGGTGAGTATAGTACAATATTTTGAGAGAGAGAGAAACCTCATTGACTTTTATTACAGTATACTGTTATAATTATTCTATTTTATTATGAGCTAGTGTTGTTAATCACTTACTGTGCCTAGTTTATAATTTAAACTCTAGCATAGGTATACAGATAGAGGAAAAAACATAGTATAAATAGGGATTGGTACTATCTGCAATTTCAGGCTTCCCCGAGAGTCTAAGAATGTATTTTCTACAGATAAGGGGGCTCTATTTTAAAAGACATGATAGTGGACATAGAAAATCCAAAAGACAAATATTAGTCTATAAGTGAACATATCAAAGCGAATGGATACAAAGTCAATGTATAAAAATTGTATAAAAGTCAATGTATAAAAGTGTTGTACTCTTATAAAATAACAACAAATAATTAGAAAATAAAAGTTTAAATCAATGCAATGTTATTTACAATAATATTAAAATTTTAAATATCTAGGGTTGTATCTAACAATAGTATAAAAGAGGTGAAACCGAGAAACATAGTATACTGTGTTCATGAATTAGATAACTCGCTAGGGTAGGAGGATCATTTCTCCATATATTCATCTATATATTTCGTGTACTCCTAATCAGAATCCCAATGGGTATTTTTATGGAGTTTCAGAAGCTGATTTAAATCAATGTCAAAATGTAAAAGGCTATTTCGGTTTCTAAAAAACCAATATACAGGTAAATTAACTATATCTAATTAGCAGAAACCTTGTAATCTAAGAAAATTCCAAAGCATTAACCATTTCAGCAACAGGAAGTCCCTGAATAGATATACAAGAGACAATTACTTGATTTTAATTCAGTTCATCTTGTTTCAAATGATATTGGGTAAAGAATCAAGTCTGTTCCACAGAAAGCATTTTGAAATTGAAAAGTGGCTTAAAAGGAAAAAGAAGTTAATCGTAATGTCTATGAGCATCTGGCTTCACTCCTTAAGTCTTTTCTGAAGCACAGTTTTGACAGAACTAGCTCATTGAGACACAGCCTAAAAGTCGAAGCAAGTAAGCACTGAGAGATCATCAGGTAGAAAGCAAGTGAATAGATGAAATTTGTACAGAGACTCTATCTTAATCAGAGGACTAAAGTCACAGGAATGTATTCAGTATTTACGATAGAATCAGCTTTAGAATTCTATTTCACATCACCACCTACAGCTAATATGCCACGTTATTAAACTGTGTGTATGTTGAGGAGAGGGAAAGCTATTTCCAATTTAAAAAAAATAGAATAAAAACAACACCCTGGTATCCAGAAGCCATGAGTGGTTCCAGTTCATATGTACAAATAAATCAGCCCAAAAAGTGATACTGTGCAATTAAAAAGGTAAAAACGAAAAGATGTCGTGCCATTATGAAGCAAAGGACTAAGCTGCAAAATCATAGCAGGCTGGCTACATAATTCATGGGGCCCAGAGCAAAATAAAAATGCAGGACTTGTTCGAAAATTACTAAGAATTTTAATACTCAGCAACATCAGAGCATTAAGCCAGGAAAAGGGCCCTTCTAGCTGCTGGGCCATGAGTGACTACTCCATGAAGCTGGCCCTGTCTGCAGGCAAAGACTGAATCACAAAAATCAGGCTTTCCTTTCAGGCTTGCCTATAGGAAATATCACACCATCAGCAACGTTCTCTGTGACCACAGAGAGCTTCAATATGATGTGCTTTCTATATGAGGTTAAACAGGAGATACTGAGTCTAAACTCTGGACTTTTACTTCTGAAAATGATAGTTTGTTAATGTGATTTTGAGAATACTTTCCCATTTTCTGTTTCCAGTCTTGTGTTCCTTAGACTGCCCAGAAAGAAAGCATTGTGTGTGTGATGATTTTTTTTTCATGCCCCAGTAAGCTTTCAAAGTAGGCCAATCAGAAATGACATGTGGGCACAAAAAAATCTAGCCTGCTTTAATTCCATCAATTAATAAAGAGAGTGAAACTGACTATTTAGAATATTTAATACAAAGAACAAAAGAATGCCATTACATGAAAAATATAAGAACTGGTTTCAACTGTGTGCTATTCCATCCTGCTTTATCTAACCACTTTATCTGCATGGATTTCTTCCAGAAGATAAATCTTTCAATCAGTTTTTTGTTTTTTTTTTTTTTTTTTTGGTGAGTTGCAGCCCATGTCCTGTCAGGTTGAGTATCAAAAATTACAGGTGAAGTTTTCCTCTCTTGATTCTGCTAAACTGTAAAAGGTCTTGCAAAGCCAGAAATCTTAGATGTTTTATTCATTTTAGGCACTGAAAAATGGTGAATTGTTTTACCTGCTAAACGCAAAATACTCATCTCCTGTTTTGTTCCCCTAAAGACAAATCATAGATCTTTGTTTTATCTAAAAAACATCAAATGAGGATTTAGATGTCATATTTCAGGGAATAGTTTTCTATTTCTTACCATTTAAGGAACATTTTTCCAAAATCAATTTCTACTCCTATTCAGATTTCTTGGAAGGGAAGAAGAAAATTGAATATGAGAAAAAATATGACTGGTAATAAACAGTAAGAAAGGGATATTTATACTTTATCTTTGGCAGTCCATCCTGTGAAATAATAATGAACCTGGGGGAATGGTGATAACGATCTCTTGCTTTTATGTGCCAGGGAACCACCATCTCAGATGGTAGAAACCACCACGGAAGAGCAAATGCTGCAGGGAGAACCAAAGCAACCTAATGAATAATTTAGATATAATATGTTACAGGAGGGACTTTATCAAAATATGTGCAAAGGGAAGAGTTATCGCTATGTAATGTAAAATCAATACTTGTTACAGTTGAGTTTTTAGGGAGAGTATAAAGAATCAGCAAACTCCTTATATTTTGGATTATTCTACATCTTATTACCATCTTTTGCTGTACTTTGAAATATTTTTAACATTAGATATTTGGTGTACTGCATTCCTATGCATTTTTGTTCCATGCCATTTGATAACATCAGAAAATAAAAACCCTTCTCCCCATGTTTGAAGATATCCCACCACGTTTTGAGAGTCATTTTTTGCTAACTCTTCTTTTATCTCCTTCTCTTGCCTGGTTGATGTTTTTGGGTCTCTCACCTGGAATATTTTAATGGCCTTGATTGCATTGGCTCCAGTCTTTTCCCCTTCTAATTTGTCACTCAGAAAACTTCTAGGTCCTTTTCCTGAAATGCATATCTCATCATGTCACTCTCTTGACTTACAGGATAAAATCTTGGCTCCCCTGTAGATTCAGAGGAAGCAAGCAGAGTCCAAGAGGCCAAGGAGAGAAAGGAAGCCTTGACCAACTCAATATACATTGAATTCCCTGCCCCAGCACTGGCCCACCAAAGGTCAACCCAGTGCCCATCAATGCTCAAAGTTCAATTTGATTATCTTGTCTTAGATTGAGAGGCTTGTGGCTATAGACTCTAAACTCCAGAGATTGCTCAGTGTTTCTGCATCATACCTAGCTCTTCACCATTTCTGTTCTATTCCAACGGAACACACTTCTCAGGAAAAAAAGATTTTAAGATAAGTCAAGGACACAGGTGGAGTTTTTTAAATACCAGTTAAAACTGGGCAGTTCTCAGGCAAAAGCAATCAACCAGGCTGGTTAGATTAGCTCACAATCTAGGTTCAAAGCTAGGGGCTTCTAGATAGTTCAAAGGTTGACACGTGGTCCAGTCAAGTGCAGTAAGTTGAGGATTTCACTGGACTTTGGAGTCAAAGTCCACACTAATTGATTGTGTGTTTGACTGAAATGTTCCTGCTGCATATGCCACAGCAGATTCCTCTTTTTGCATTTGGGGATTCAGAATGCAGACAAATCTCATTTTACCAACATTCACTACAAAGACTATCTATGTCGCATTAGCTCAGGGTTAGGATTTGGATTGTGTTCCCTAATGACATCAAATGAATCCAGTGAGCAACAAAGAGTCCAACGCAAAATGAGAGATCACATTACACTCAACTACACTTCACAGTTTTTTTTTTTTTCTTTCAAATCACATATTTACTATAGTACTCACATTAAGGCTGAGCGGGATATTGAATCTCTGAAAGATCTTAACAAATTGCATAAAAATCACTTTATTTGCAGTATAAAGCCAAATATTTTCTATTATTATAAGATTTTTTACTAAATTCCCATAATTAAGATGTTTATGGTGTGTTCTAAATGAACTGAGCTACATCAGTCCTCAATGCATCACTGTCGCCTTGTAGCCTTTAAAGATCTGCATATTCCAGAGGGATTTCGTTTAAGAACTAGTCTTTTAACAATTGTGTCCTTATTTAACAACTTTACAGGCCTCTTGAGGCACAATGTTATACCAAAGCCTCTTTAAACATCACAAAAGTGAATATAAAAACCCAGAATTATTCCCAGAACCAGATTAATCCTTCATGGGAAGAACTTCAATCATGTGATCACAAAAAACATCTTTTTCTCAGTATCGTGTTAGGATTTCTGTTAAACCAATGACTTGTTTTGTTTACTTTCTTTCAATGAAAGACATTATTAAAATGAAAAAGGAAAACAGAAAAAAATAAACCTGTAGTCCTTGGTAGCAGTTGAATAGCTGACAAAAAGAAGACTTCATAACCACAGAGATACTCGTTTTGACATGAAAATACTGCACCAGAAAGTGAACTCTGATCCAATACATGAACAGATACTGTTTTCCCTGATGCTTCTTGGCGAGACTTCACAAGGAACTTGTTTTCATCATTTCAGTCACTTACAAATGAACAAAAGCTAATGCAATTGAGGCAGCAGAGCTCCCAGTCCTGACAAATGGATAAAATGTTCTTTTGCTAGATTTTTTAAAAACTTGAAAAATGCTTTTGACATCCTTCTATGTGTGCATGCACACACTACCACCAAGAAATCCAGCTCCAACTTGTTGTTCCGAGCTCCTTTAATCTCTTCCTCCCTCTTTCTGGCATTAGCATGTTTTCCCTGACGGCAGTGTGAGTTCTTATAAATAAAGGTGCTGACATCTGTATGAGTTTCAGGGCCTTCTTCCTGATGCCTCAATATTTTTGAAAAGCAAGATTGTTAAATCCTCTGACCACAGAAATCACACGATGGATTTAGGATTTAAAAGTCTGACCAAGAATAATTTTAGTCCATAATGAAAGAATGTGGTCTGATCACTACTCCCTTTCAAATGTGTTTATGAAGATTCTGCTAGACAGCACTTAGTGTCCTAAAGGTACATAATACAGACAATGGAAAATAAGATGTATAATGACCCTATGGCTATGTTTTAAATAGCTAATTCTGTTGGATTTAAGAGTCAGTGAATAGCAAAGACCTGAAACCAACCCAAATGTCTGTCAGTGATAGACTGGATTAAGAAAATGTGGCACATATACACCACGGAATACTATGCAGCCATAAAAAGGATAAGTTCATGTCCTTTGTAGGGACATGGATGAAGCTGGAAACTATCATTCTGAGCAAACTATCACAAGGACAGAAAACCAAACACCACATGTTCTCACTCATAGGTGGGAATTGAACAATGAGAACACTTGGACACAGGGTAGGGAACATCACACACCAGGGCCTGTCATGGGGTTGGGGGAGGGATAGCATTAGGAGATATACCCAATGTAAATGATGAGTTAAGGTGTACAGCACACCAACATGGCACACGTATACATATGTAACAAACCTGCACGTTGTGCACATGTACCCTAGAACTTAAAGTATAATTAAAAAAAAAAGTCAGTGGATGCAGATAGCTCATGAATAAAATTCTAGCCAATACCAATGGAAGAATAAAATATAATTAATTTAAAAGTTACATAGGAAAGTTCAGGTGTGCTGGACTTTCAGTGTGTTCAACTTTCAGGTGTGCTGGATGTCCACCTTCACCAGGCTGAGATATCACCAGTCTCTCCTATGTCCTGTTTGCATTACAACTTTAAAACTTTTTGTCCCTGGATTCTTCCCTAGAGAAACCCAACAGTGACCAAACAGCTTGGGCAGACATACTAGTTCTGATTGTCTAGGCCATAGCCCAAATGCCTACAGCCTCCTGGCAGAATCCTCAGACTTTCCAAGCAAGCTACTTCCTCTATTCTGTCACCATATGGATAAACAATTGGTTCAGCAGCTAGGGGCCAGGATAGAGCTTGCTTGGATCTGCTCATTTGTTTGTTCTGGAAGATGTGTATGTGGAATAAGTTTAACTGTTACACAAGCTGCATGCGCTATGTCTACAGAAGAAAAACAGACTCCAAAAATTTCTAGAAAGTGTAATAAGAAGGAACTGATGATCACTGAGATCTCTGGCCACATAAAAGTCACGAGATTAACACCATTGAACAGAAAGGAGAGGTAAAATCCACCCAACAGCAGGTGCCCAGCCTGCAAGGAACCCACTCTGAGATATGAAGACTCAAGATTCATGAGTTCTTTTCTGGATGTGGTATGCATCATTTTGCAAGTTCACTCTGATCCAGGCTCTACAGAACCTTCTCTAAATGGTTTTAGGTAATGCTTTATAAATTGAAAGAGCAGGGTGGCTTTTGGAGTAAAAAGAGGCTTAGAAAGAGCTATATTCACTTTATGGCAAAGCCAAGGGTAAAGAACAGCATATGACCACAGTGGAAGTGACAAGGATATGAACAGAGCAGTGGCACTGACCTCAATGTCACTAGAATCTGTAGATTTCTTGTGCTTTATCAGTGATGTAGAAACTTTTCAACAAGGTCATTGAGTGGCAGCCTCTGAGTGTGGGCAAAAAGAGTGCTTGTAACAAGTGTCTCTACTTTGATTGTAGGGGCCATTGGTCAATGGCATGTGGGTTCTTGAGGACAACATGACTTTGGCGAAAGAATTAGCACAGAGATGTCACAAGTAAACACATCTGTGGGTGAGAGAAATTACACTGTCTCTAGTGTTTAAATGGCATAAATAGGTTTTTAAACTTCACTTCAGAGCCAAAATAGTGAGGTTAGACAAGAAAGAGTGATGAGAGAAAATACTTAGCACCCAAAGACCACAAATTGCATTTTAAAATGTGGTTTCCTTAGGAAAATTAATAAATGTGAAAATGTAGATTTCTCTAACTATAAAAACAACTTGAATTTATTCTTGGTTATATCGTTTAAATATCCAATACTATTTTCAAAGGAGCTTTTGAATGAAGATTTCCATTAAATTTATTTGTATCTCATTTGGTAAGTTCAACAGTTGAGGCATTGAACAATTGAACATACGGGTCCATATGTGCTTTTAAATTATTGTCTTAAACATCTCAAATTCAGTCCATAACTCACCATTTTTTTCTCAAGGCCATCTCCTCTTCCTAAGTCCTATATTGCAGGGGCTGTCATCACCATTAACTGAATGATCCAAGCCAAAAAACTGGAGGTCATTCCTTATTCTTGTTTCTTTGTTCGTTCATGTATTCCTTCCATCTTTCACTCAATAAATCCTTTAAAGTAACACCTAGGTGTAAGGCATACAGGTGCTAGGATAAACTACTTAGACTGCATTCTTAGAACCATGGCATCTTCCCCATCAAGACAATTACAAAGGCCTTTTGAATTAGCTTCGTTATACTTCAATAGCTCCTTACTTCATCCCATCTTCACTCCTACTCCCTTAGCTTAGGACAGGGTTTCTCAACATTGGCACTATTGGCATATTAAATTGGATAATTCTTTTTTGTGTGGAGATGTCCCTATATACTGTAGAAGGCTTAGCAGAATTCCTGCACTCTACCCACTGGCTGTATCACCCACCCCTAGTTGTGACAACCAAAACTGCTTTCAAATATAACCAAGTGTCCCCTACAAGGGGGAAAATAAACCCCACCTACAACTCATTGAGAATCACTTGTTTAGGCCATCATTGTGTCACAGCTGAGTAACCGAAATAAACTCTGTACTTTTATCCTTTCTTCCTATGATGTGTCATACATATCATGGGCATCTCCATTTCTTCAGCCATTTCTAAGCATGATCTCACCTCATCCTAACTTCCTGCCGTGAGCTGTATAATTAGCCTGCTCTATGAAAAGGCAGTAGAAACCCAGGGGAGTGATTCACCCACTGTCAGAGATTAAGTAGGAGGCAGGATTTAAAACCAAGATCTGACTAAATGTTTTAAAACTTCTTTTAACAAATAAGCAACAGTAATATTGAGTATATATGTTAATATTAAGAGCCAAATATGTTTTTGCTCAGTTTGAATTCATTTGATGGCTCCCAGTGGTCTGAATGGTGAACAAGGCTTTTCAGGGCTTGGGTGGTAGTCACTTTGCTACCACATTTCTTACCTCCACCCCCACTTCTCACCATATATTCCTGTTCCAGAGTCGCTTGTGCTTTTCTTCAAACACCTGCGTTCTTTCTGGTTTCTAGGATTTTCCTCACGCTCTTTGTCTGCCTTGAAAGTCTTCTCTTCATTCTTCACTTATCGAACTCCTCTCCATTCTTTAGGACTTAGATCAGGCACCCTATTTCCAAGAAGTCTTCCCTGACACCCTCATTCTGTGTTAGGGGCATTATCTCTGCCTCTCTGTCACCACCTACACATATTGGTATTACATCCCCCATCACACTGCATGTGATATTCTGTGTCTCTCCGGTTGGTCCCACTTGGTAAGGCCTCCACCATTCAATTATTTGTGTTACCTTGAACAAGTCATGGAACCATTCTGTGCTTCAGTTTCTTCATCTATAAAATGGGGACAATAACAACAGCTACTTCTTTAGGTTATTGCAAGAATTATGTGAGTTATATTAAGTGTTCAGAAGAATATTAGGCAAGTATGAATGCTATGTATGTGTTTATTATTTTTATTTGAATTCCAAAAATCTATTATACTCCTGGTACATGTTGGAAACTCAAAAATCATGGTTAAGCAAATGAATATTTTCACTATAATTTTTAGGATAATTCCTCAGTGCAAGTTCAGCAATACTCATACTCAATCAACTTTCTGTCCCCACATTGATGGAACAGAGCTGATTAGCTCAGCCAAGGGTCTGTTGGATTAGACCTGCAATGGTGAAGTAGATAGCCATTCCTTACCTCACTGCAGAGAGCCTAGGCAGTGCCAAGAATCTTCCAAAGCTGTATTTGATATACCAGATCCAAAGTAGTTAATCTTTAGAACTACTGCTACTAAGAAAAATCAAAAGAGGTTCTAGGTGGACTTTTACCCTACTCAAGTGCAGTGTTCCATTTTGTTCTTTTGGTCTTTCTACTTCTTTCATTCTTTCTCCTCATTTCCTAAAAGCCTTTTTCCCCACTTTTTAACTTTCATTTGTTTGCCCTTGCCTTCTTTGTAAATAGATCTTTCTGTGGCTCCCTTAAGCAGTTCAGAGGTGCCAAGTCAGAACAAATTTTAAAAATCTGATTATTATTATTAAACAATTTGCTGTCCCAAATGCAAAGAAAATTGTGAGAATGTTACCATAGACAAGAACATCAAACTACTCACCAAATTACTTGGAGGAGAAATTGACTCGGGGGCACTAGCTGGGTTGACCTCATCAGAAAAATGTTTTCTATTCATCTGCCAATAAAAAATTTTCTACATTTTCCATTGAAGACTTATTGTACACATATTTTTACAGTCAGTAATATTTTTCCATCATTTATTAAACTCTCCATTGGAAATGGCATCAGACAAGTTTTCAGGAATTATGCCATTTAAATGCAAATCAAAGTCCCTAAATCTTACAGAGATGTATTCTCTTCTATAATATTTTATTGAATTGCTTCATCTGTAAAATAAGATTGCATTGTCTTTTGCTAAAAGAACTTCTTATGAAAACAGAATTGTACACCAGGGAGATAGATTATAATTTCCTTGGGAATAAATCCTATTCTTAACCTGACATTAAAATAGTTAGAGGCATTAAAATATGTTTAATTATTTATTAAGCATTCTATAAAGAATTCCCACATAACAAATGCTTGCAAGCTTGAAGTTAGATAAAAATGCACTTTATCTCCCATAATTACAGATGATGTAATCTACTTTCAGTTAGAAAAATGCAGAGCATATTGGCCATGATGATTTCACAAATAATTATTCTCCTTTTGTCACATAAAAGAGTGTTGGACCAAATTCTTTACTGGTAATAACTATGTTAGGTCTTTTCCGAATTAAAAGATGGCTCAAGTTTAGGTAGTAATTTAGGAATCATAAAATTTATATATTTTTTCTGCTGCTATAAACCCATGAAGTTGGGTTAAAAGGAAATTATATACAAAGGAAATATGTGTATATATACATAGATATACATGTGCTATGGCTTGTGTGTATCTGTCCTTCCAAAATTGCTATGTTGGAACTTAAAACGCAAATGTGATAATATTAAGAGGTGGGGGCTTTAAGTTAAATCATGAGGGTGAAGCCCTCATGAGTGGAATTAGCAACCTCATAAAAGAACTAGACCAAACTAGGTAGGCCCTTTCTGCCATTCAGTCCTCTAACATATGAAGACACAGCATTTACCTTTTTGCTGTGCAAGGTCGCTGCAGCACTGATTCATCTTGGAAGCACAAAACAGCCCTCGCCAGACACTGAATCTGTTGGCACCTTGATCTTGGACTATCTGCACTCCAGAAGTATGAGAAATAAAATTCTGATCTTTATAAACTACCCAAACTCAGGTATTTTGTTATAGCAGCACAGACTAAGATAGCCCCCCGCTAGCACACACACACACACAAACACACACACGCAAGCATTTTCTTGAATGAGAAAACAACTTTTGCTTTGGTGTTTATTCACAAAGTAGTCTTATATCGAGTGGTGGCTTTTGTTACTGTTGTGTTCCTTTGAAGCACTAGCAATGAGTTAATTTGCTAACTATATCTGTATACATAAAATGTAACGGCTCTTTGTGATTGAGGATTATGCCATCATAGCAGTTATTATTTTTATTAATGTTAATTTTAACCAGTAAAGAAATTAGAAGTAAAACCAGGAATTGGACCTCAGTAATGAGAATATAAATGTTTTATTCTTTACCTAGCTTTATGAGCCCTAGATAAACATACATGATGATCTTTTCATTCTTTCAACAAATATTTACTCAGCACTACCATGTTCTAGGTGGTAGAGCAGGCCTTCAGAATTAAAATCAGGCAGACTCTTTCCTAGACTTCACATAACTTGCAGAACCTCAGGAAAGACAGACAATGGATTGTGATATAAGCCATATGTTCTTGTGAGATATTAGAGAAAGTTTCTCGGAGAAGAGGCCATTTGAGCTGAAATCTGAAAAACAAATTGGACTTGACTGGTAAAGTTTCAGGAGAGACAGAGAAGGAGCCAGGCAGGAGAACAGGATGTATGAAGATCTAGAAACAAGAGGCAGCATGGAGCCTTGATGGAACAGCAAGGTTTGGTATGACAACAGTACACAGTGGTGTATGGGTACTAGAGGTGAGGCAGGAGACACAGGTAGAAGATAGGTCATGGAGGGTCTTGCACATCATATTATATTTTGATGTCAATAATACTGGGAAAGTTTAGAAATGTTTGGAACTAAAGGATGATATGAACTGTGGCTTTGGCATTTGTGGAAAATCATTTGAGGTACAGTGTGAAAAATGAATTTGTGAGATTAAGAATGAAGGGAAGAATCTAAATAATGAGGTATTTTTAATGGTCCAGGTGAGTGTCAGTGACAGAATGGATTAGGGTTGTGGTAATAATGCTGGAGAGATGGACAGAATTGAAACATAATTCTTCTATTCACTGTTTATTGACCTGGTCATTGATTAAGCAGTGAGAGAGAAGTCACGGATGGCCCCAGGTTTCTGGTTTGGGTAACAGAGCCACCTTTCACTGACATAACAACACTGAAGGAGACACAATACTGGGAAGATGATGAGTTCAAATTTTGAAATGTTGAGTTCAAGGTTCTTAGACGCCTCTGAGCAAAGCTATTCAGTAAGAAGTTGGCTATGGGGCTCCAGTTGTCTGCAAATAGGTCAGACTTAGAATTATAGATTTGGGAGGTATTTCAAAAAGCTGCTGAACAAAACCCACATTTTCTGTTAGCATAGGCTCATGAGTAGACTACATTTCCCTGTACATTTTCCAATTGGATGGTAGATGCCATATGACTAAAATCTGTCAGTGGAATATGATGGGAAGAAGGAAAACACCCCACTTATGGGCCATATCTGTAAAAACCTTCCATGTTCATGGTTCCATGGTCTTTTTTCCATGCTTGTTTTCTGTCTTTAAATCAAATGTTGAAGATAGGTAGGACCTCTATTTGCCAGAGTTACTGAATGATGAAAGAAGAGCCATTCCACTGGCTTTTTCATCTCCCCAATATTGCCATAGAAGCGATATCTAAACCATATTATGAATGTGCAATTATGTCTAGGGGGTGAGTTTGTTACCACAATGAGGTTACCATAACTAGTTTTCTGAACAAAGATGGAAAAAGAATAAAATCTGAAGCCTCAGAAGAGATTGTCTAGATAAATGGTTGCTCTAGTATCCATTGTTGCTTTAACCAATTACCACAAACTCAGTGACTTAAAATAACAGATGTGTTCTATTACAGTACTGGGGGTTAGGAGTTTGAAGTGGCTCCCAACAGTGTCAAGTGTCAGCAAAGCTGCATTCCTTCCAGAAGCTTGGGGAGAAGATCTCTGTCTTTGACTTTTGCAGCTTCTAGAGGTGCCTTCATCACTGTGACCTCTACTTCCATCATCACATCTCCTTTGCTGACTATCTGGCCTTTATCTTTCTCTTACAAGGACTCTTGTGATTACATTGGACTCTCCTGGATAATCCAGGATAATCTTACCACCTCAAGGTCCTTAACGGAATCACATGTGCACAGTTCCTTTTTCCATGTAAGGCAACATATTCACAGGTTCTGGCAGTTAGAATGAGCACATCTTTAGGAAAGGAGCTCTTCCTCTGCCTCCTACATGAGTGTGGAATGACATAGGAAAAGCATCTGAAACACATGTGGAGTCACATCAACTTAAAAGGTATTGATAGAGAAAGAGAAAACAGCAAGGTAACGATGAATGAACATAGAAAGACCTGGAGGAAACCGGGCAGTGTGGTGGCATAAAAATATAGAAAGAAAGTATTTTTAAGGGAGCAATCAGTTGGGTTTCTATTAGTGAGAGATTAGGTAAGACAAAGACTTACAAATGCTCACGGAAATCATTTGTGGTCTTTTAAAGATCTGCTGAAGTATAGCAATTAGAATGAAAGGCTAAGTTGACTCATGGATAGGAGCGTGGACAGTGGAGATAGTAAGACAATTCTTTTCAGAAGTTGTGTTCCAAACAGGTACAGAAAACTAGAAGGAGAAATAGTAGGGGAGGAGGGAGTTGCCCACCCCCATTGGAAATACATATGCATATTTAAATATGCCAGTAAAGAAAGATGTTAAAAATAGTGAGAGGGAATAATCAGATTTCAGCCTGTAAGAAGAAGGAAAAGGAAGAAAATATTTTTCATTTTGACAGGGAAGAGAAGGAAACTATTGAATTGTATAAAAGTAAATTGAGAAAATTACTGTATTTGTTTTCTCTATTAAATAGAAGATCACGGGCTAATAGCTGGGGAGGCCGCTGGGGTAGGTGATGGACTTTTGAGAGGCATAGGTATTGTCGAAATACTACATGAAATCATTGCGTGTTGACCAGGAAAAATATAGTAGTGCATTAGAGAGCCACAAGTGCCCCATCAAAATGAAAGACATAAATATGTAGTGGACCAATTCTGACCACTGTATGATTTTTCTCTTGAAATGTCAGTGAGCTGCATGCAAAAGCAGGGAATGTAGCAGTCAAATGTTTTAAGGTTTGTAGGGTTTTCTCCAATGAGGAATGGTGGAATGACCACAGAATAAGAGGTTTTAACAAACTGCTAAACAAAAGGATGAAGTAATGACACAAATAAGGAGCTAAGTAAGGACAGGAGGGACCTAATGGGGAAAGGGACAAGGGACTCTATAAAATAAAGCACTAAAGTCAAAGAAATGGTGTTGGGAACAAGAAAGTGAGAGAGATGGTGAGGAATGCAAGGTTAACAATGCCTCTGACTACTTTATTTGAGAGGTGGTACAATCTGGATGTGATAAGGTCTAGGGTGTGACCATGGAGTGGGTGCCTGGGGTGGAGGAAAGTTCTGGAAGCTGAAGCAGGCAAGGAACCTTGAGGCGAAGTTGTCAGTGGGAGTCACCCAGGATGATGTCAGGCCAGAGGGTGGACAGAATGACTGCCAGCCAGGTGCCTAGGTCTTCTAAGAGTTTACTACCATATCATCAGCAAATAGGCAAGAAGTAAAAAGTCAAAAGCTTCCCACAAAGGCAAAACATATTATGGCAATTACCTGAATGATTTGATTACAATCCTTGTTATGGTTTTCTAGGAAAAAAAGAAACTTAGCCTGTATTTGCATAAATGAATTTACCTGAGAATTTACAATGTTGCAAACCATTTTTTGCATTTGAATAGTTAGCTAGTAGTTTACCTCTAGTCCCATCTGGCCATTAGCCTGAGGATGCATTAACACTGGACTTACTGCCAATGAACATGCAGAAAGAAATCCTCTCAACGTTCTTCTCTGTTGGGTTGGCCAAATCACAAAGAAAGAGCTTGCAGTAGAGTCTGGAATGGAAAATGTGCAATGACACTAAAAGTATTTCTGCATTGTACCCTCTGAGTCTGAACACTGCTTGTTCACATCAGTTCCGTGGCCCCATGACTCAGCCCTGTCATAAAAGAGTATTTTTTTAAAATAGCTATAATACTTTGTACTGTTTAATGTACTCTGTAAGGCAAGATAAACTAGCAACTTCCTTGCCCTCCAGGAGCTAACAATTGTGTGCCTGTATTTAGCTGTCTAAAATCAAAGATTAAACCATTTAAACTTCTATATACGAGCTAAGTATAAGTAAATTAATAAATGCTTTTAAGTGGTGATAAACAGGGGAATTCTTAAGAAAAGGGTCATCAGAAATATTGCCATCTATCTTATTCCAATACAGGGAATTATAGTATCTATTTTCTGAGCACATATATCCAGAACTGAGGAAAACACCAAAAGAAGGCACACACATTGTGTGTTCACTGAGGACACTTACAGTCTTGTTTGGAACATATATATAATATATATGGAACATTCATAAAATATAAGATTTATCAACTATTGAAAGCTTCTGATATAAACAAATGATATTTTTATTATAGGAAGGATACTTTTGTTTGCTCAAAGATGGGTGAGATGGCTCTTGTTCTTGTGTAGCTCACAGTATATGGAAGAAGGCAGACATGTGTGCAGGTAAGCTATACTATGTCATATGCAGAGACTTGTGGGCCAGAGAGAAGCCATTTACAGGGGAAGTTAAGAACATTCTCAAAGAGTAGGTGATCTTGGAACCAAGTCTGGAAGGCATTGCAGATGTTTGCTAAGGTGGAAGAGGGAAGGTGAAAGATGGGCCTTCCAGGTATGAGCCTCCTCTGAAGTTGCTTCCTCTGACTAACATCACTCTAAATGACTCTCTTGCTCAATAATCCACAGTTAATTAAATATTTTTGGAGCTAGAAGGATGAAACTCCAGAGGTTCTATGATTCAGAAATTCAGTGGTGAACATTGAAATCCAAAACAAAAGAAGTGTTTATTAGAGCTCCTACAGCTCAAAGGGGACAGATTGAAGCTAAGCAATGTCTGTGGAATACATAATTGCACAGGCTAACCAGTGCTGGGACCAAATCTGTAGAGGAAGGAAATAAAAATAAGTGCTAAAGGCAAAAATTCCACTCTGAACAGTATCTCCAGTGGTTATGGCAATACCTATTCTTACTGCTCTTAGCTTTCTGCTCAATGCCATTCAATGCCATAGTAATTAAATGAGACAACTTGGTTAAAGTAAGCTTTATTGTTCTATTGCCTTGTACAAATATTCTGTGCTTGTTTATGGTATTTTTGAAATTGCAACTGAGTCATTTACCTTGGGTGTGGACCCCAAGCCCACAGTGAGCAATTGTTTATTGGGAGGGACAGGCAAGGCAGAGTCATGCCTCACAATGAAACCTCTGCTGTCTCAGAGGCTGACAATCAGGATTTCACTATTTTAGTTTGTAGGACAGAGTGAGAACCAGATGTACAAGAATATAACAAAAATATCCCTGATGATCCTTTTATTTTTTCTTTGCAAAATGGGAAAACCCAAACCTTGTCTATTGTAAGTCATCAATAGCCAAAATTGATGGGACTCCACCGATACTGCACATAAATGTGAATATTTTAAAAGGAGGCAGGGTGATTTCTGCCTTTGGTCTGGCACATAAGGAGCTTAGAGGTTGCCACCCCATTCTAAGAAGTCAAACCTGAACAAACTGAAAAATCAACAGTTCTTAGATCCATCAGAGGAGTGAGGTCACAGGGCAAACTTCTGTTCCTCAAATTGGAGAAACAGACAAATGCAAAGAATGACAGCTCACCACAGGAGAAACCCATGAGAAGAAGCCTTCATAGGAACCAGTATCAGGATAGGAAAACCTAAACTATAATTCATGAATTGCTGGAGGCTATGGGTGAACAAGTTTGAGAGTTAAAAACTCTCAGGGAACCCAGTCATGGAGGGCCCCCACACTTTTAAGAGTTTTACCTCTGGGAGCTCTACCAGGTTCTCATAGTACCAGTTCTCATAGTTTTGGGGAATGCTTCCAGAAGGAAGAGGAGAGAAGTAACTATTTTGAAATATAACAGTGCTTTCTGTTGTTCTTAACAAGGTCTGCCGTCAAGAGAAGCCATTTTACCAGAATCTAACCCATTGGGGTTTTATCAGGGCCTAATTTCACCAGAAGAAGGGGAATATTTGTCTCCAGCTGGTTCTACCATCCTATCACACCTAAGGGGGAGAAAATCAAGAAGTGCTAGTGAAATTCACGGTCTGAGGCAGAGGCTCTCCAAAACACTGAGACCTAGTCATAATAATATAGACTTCTTCCCCTCCCCCACAAACCTTGCTGCTACATTACTAAAGTCCTAATAACAGCAGTTTATTTTACGTAGCACATCACATCCATTTTTCAACCAAACATTACATTTACTAAATGGCGAAAATACAATTTGAAGAGACTGAACAAATATCAGAATCAGAGTCAGATATAGCAGAAATGTTGGAATTGTTCAACCACAATTTCTAAACAATTTTAATTAATATTTTAAGGGATGTATGGAAAAGTAAACAGCATCTAAGAACAGGTAATACAAGAGAGGTAGAAATTCTAAGAGAAAATGTTATTAAGTTCTAGAGATCAAAAACACTGTAACAGAAGTGAAGAGTGATTTAGATGGCTCATTAGTAGACTGAGCATAGCTGAGGAAAGAATCTCTGAGTTTGATGATATGGCATTAGAAACTTTCAAAATTGAAAAGCAAAGGAAAAAAAAACTGGATAAAAACCCCACAATATCCAAGAAATATAAGAAAATGAAAAAAAACCAGTGGGAGAAGAAAGAAAATATGGAACAGAAGAAATAGTTGAAGTAATACCTGACTGCTCAGAAACCATGCAAAGAAGAACAAAGTGGCCTGAAATATTTAAAGTGTTGAGAAAAAAATCCTCACCAACTTAGAATTCTGCACATTATGAAATTATTCTTCAAAAGTGAATGTGAAATAAACTTTCTTAGACCAACAAAAGTTGAGGAAATTCCTTGCCAGTACACTTGCTTTGTAAGAAATGTTAAAGAAAAAAAGTGCTTCAGAGAGAAGAAAAATGATACAGGACAGAAACTTAGAGATACGTTTTTTAGAAAGGAAGTGCAGAGAAGAAGGAATGAGTGAAGAACAAATAAAAACTTTGTTTAAAAAAATTTTAAGCAATTTAACAGATACCAGTTTGTTCAAGATAACAGCATCAACAATGTATTTGATTAAGTATGCTGTGTATATTTATATGCAAATATATGCTTATATAAGTAAAATGACTGAAAACAATGATACAAGGACAGGAAGAAGAAAAAATTAAGATCATTTTATTACAAGTTACTCATATTACCCATGAAGTGGTACCGTGTTACTTGAAAATGGACTTGGATTAATTGTAAATGTATACTGCAAACCCTTTAACACCCACTAAAAAGGGCAAAAAAGAAAAAATAAGTTTTTTAAAAGGTAAAATTGATATGCTAAGCAAAGAGAGAAAATGGAAACATACAATGGTTGACTGAAACTAAAAAAGCCAGAAAACAGTGGGAGACAAAATTAAGAACAAAAAGTAAGGGCAACACACAGAAAACGGGAAAATATAAAGTAATATTACTCCATCTGTATCAATAATCACTTTATCACTTAAACTCAATGGCACCATTAATTAACTGTATATAATTGACATCTATAGGCTACTGTATCCAACAACAGCAGAAAGCATGTTTTTCTGAGGCTTATATGGAACTTTCATCAAGATAGACCACATTCTGGGCCATAAAAAAACAACTTAACAAATCTAACAGAACAGGAATCTTACAATGTCTGCTCTAAGACCATAACGGAATTAAATTATAAATTTGTAACAGAAAGATAGCTGGAAAAGCTTGAAATATGTGTAGATTAAGCAACACA
This sequence comes from Chlorocebus sabaeus, assembly GCF_047675955.1. NCBI lineage: Eukaryota > Metazoa > Chordata > Mammalia > Primates > Cercopithecidae > Chlorocebus > Chlorocebus sabaeus. Next base: position 62,122,897 of record NC_132906.1, on the reverse strand, counting down.
CTTAGAAATAAAACATAAGTCAAAGAAAATATCTCAAGAAAATTAAAAACAATTTGAACTAAGTGGAAATGAAATACAACTGATCAGAATTTGTGGAATGCAGTGAAAGCATTGCTTAGAGGGAGATTTACAGCATTAAATACAGTATTAGAAAAGAAGAAAAATCTAAAATTAATCATCTAAGCTGTTACCTTAGTATAACAGAAAGACAGGAGGATACTAAATTTAAAGTAAGGAGAAGGAAATAAATAAAAATTAGAGCAGAAATCAATGGAGAATATCAATAAAATCAAAAGCTGCTGTTAAAATATTTCAATAAAATTAATAGGTCTCTAGTGAGGCTAACTAACAAAAAGGGATACAAATTACTATTATAAGATACAAAAGAAAATCTATTACCAAAGATACTATGGACGATAGAAATAATAAAGAAATATTATTAAAATTGTATGCCTACAAATTTGACAAATTCCATGAAATATACAACCTGCCAAAACTCACACAAGAAGAAATAGACAATATGAATAGGTCTATATCTATTAAAGAAATTGATAAAATAACAGTAGTCAAATAATCTTCCTAAATAGAAAGCATCAGGCTCAGATGCATTCACTGGTGAATTCTACCAAACATTTAAGGAAGAAATTAAACCTATTCTCTACAATCTATTTCAGAATATAAAATCAGATAAAATACTTTCTAACTCATTCCATGAGGCTAGCATTACCCTAATATCAAAACCAAAGACATTACAAGGAGAGAAAACTACAGGCCAATATCTCTCATGAAAATAGATGCAAAAATTCTCCATCAAATACTAGCAAATTGAATCCAGCAATGTGTAAAAAGAAGTATACACTAAGTGAGATTTATCCCAAGTATGCAACTCTGTTTCAAAATTTGAAAATCAAGGAATGTAATCTATCACATTTACAGGCTAAAGAAGAAAAATCACATGATCCTATCAATAGTGCATCAAAAGCTTTTGCCAAAAATCGAACACCCCCTCATAATAAGAACTCCTAGAAAACTAGAAATACAGAGGACTTTCCTCAACTTGATGAGTAAAATCTATGAAAATTGTTAACACCCTACTAATAATGAGAAACTAGAAGCTTTCCTGTTAAGATCAGGAACAAGGTAAAGATATCTCTTCTCACCATTGCCTATTAACATTCTACTGCAAAATCTAGCTAATACAGTAAGATGAGAAAATGAAATAAAAGGTATACCAACTGAGAAGGAAAAAATAAAACTGTCCTAGTTTGCAGAGGACCTGCTCATCGATACAGAAAATCTGAAAGAATAGACAAAGAGACTCTTGGAACTTATAATTGATTTTAACAAGTCATACAAGGTTAATATGTAAAAGTTCATCACTTTCCTACATATTGGCAATGAACAAGTGAAATTTGAAATAAAAAGCACATTACCATTTATATTAACTCCCTCAGAAGTGAAATATTTAGGTTTAAATCTAATGAAATATGTATGTATAAGATCTATATAAGGAAAACGATAAAACTATGATAAAAGACATCAAAGAACTAAATAATTGGAGAAATAGTATATGTTTGTGGATAAGAAGACATAATATTGTCAAGATGTCAGTTCTCCCCAACTTGATCTATAGATTCTATGCAATCACAATCAAAATCCAAGTAAATTATGTGGATATTGACATACAGATTCAAATTTTACATGAGGCAAAAGACTCAGAATAGCCAACTCAATATTAAAGGAGAACAAAAAAATTGGATAACTGACAACCTGACTTCAAGACTTTCTATAAACCTAGAGTAATCAAGACATTATAGTAATTGTGAAAGAATAGGAAATAGATAAATGGAACAGAATGGAAAGTCCAGAAATATATCCACATAAATAAAGTCAACTAATCTTTGGCAAAGGAGCAAAGGCAATACAACAGAAGAAAGAGAGTCTTTTCAACAAATGGTGCTGGAAAAACTGTACATCCATAAGCCAAAAAAAAAAAAAAAATCTACACACAGACCTTATACACTTTATAAAAGTTAACTCAAAATAAGTTGCAAACCTATATATAAAATGCAAAATTATGAAACCTCTAGAAGAAAACATAGGTGAAAACCTAGATGACCTCAGGTATAACAAAAACTTTTTAGATGTAACACCAAAGGTACAATCCATAAAATAATTTAAAAATTGGACTTTATTAAAATTTAAAACATCTGCTCTGCAAAAGACAATGCCAAGAGAATAAGAAAACGAATTACAGACTGGGAGAAAATGTTTGCAAAGGTCACACCTGATAAAGGACTGTTACTGAAAATATACAAAGAACTCTTAGAATTCAACAATAAGAAAATGAACAACCCAATTTTAAAATGGACAAAAACCTGAACAGACATTTAACCAAAGAAGATATACAAAAGGCAAGTAAGCATATGAAAAGATGCTCCACATCATATGTCTTTAGGGAATTGCAAATGAGGACAAAATGAGATACCACTGTATACTTATTAGAATGACAAAAATCCAAAACACTGACAACAACTAATGCTGATGAGGATGTAGAAGAACGAGCATTCTAATTATTTGCTGATGGGAATGCAAAATGGTACAACCATTCTGGAAATCAGTTTGGCAGTTTCTTACAAAATAAAACATACTCTTAGCATATAATCCAGCAATTACACTTCATGGTATTTACTCAAATAGGTGAAAACTTATGTCCACACAAAAAAACATACACAGAGATGCAAAACCTGGAATCTACCAAGATGTCCTTCAATAAGTAAATGAATAAACTGTGGCACATTCAAATAATGGAATATTATTCAAGTCTAAAAATAATTGAGTTCTCAGGCTATGAAAAGACATGGAGAAAACTTAAATGCATATTACTAAGAGAAGGAAATTAATCTAAAAAGGCTACCCTGTATAATTCCAACCATATGCCATTCTGAAGACAAACTATGAAGACAATAAAAATATCAGTTGTTGCCAGGGGTTAGTGGGAAAGGAGGATAAATAGGCAGAACACAGAGGACTTTTAGGGCAGTGAAACTACTTTGTATGATACTAAAATGTGGCTACATGCCATGATACATTTGTCCAAACCAATAGAATGTGCAGCATCAAGAATCAACCCTAATGTAAACTATGGAATTTAGGTGAAAATGATGTGTCAATATAGGTTTATCAAATCTAACAAATGCATCACTGTGGTGGTGATGTCAATAGTGGGAAGGCTGTGCATTTGTGGGGTCAGGGGGACATAAGAACCCTCTGCACTTTCTGCTCAATTTTGCTGCAAACCTAAAACTGCTCTAAAAAATAATTTTTTTTTTTTTTTTTTAAATGGAGGAAGGGGGTAGCACAATACTTAACACTTGGGATCACAGAGAACAGTAACTTATAATTTGACCAGGAATCTGTGTCAAAAAATGATGAGCTTGGGGTTTCTTTTTTCTTTTTCTTAAATTATACTTTAAGTTTGAGGTACATGTGCACAATGTGCAGGTTTGTTGCATAAGTTTACACTTGCCATGTTGGTTTGTTGCATCCATCAACTTGTGATTTACATTAGGTATTTATTCTAATGCTATCCCTCCCCCAGGCCCCCACCCCTGACAGGCCCCAGTGTGTGATGTTCCCCTCCCTGTGTCCATGTGTTCTCATTGTTCAACTCCCACTTATGAGTGAGAACATGCAGTGGTTTCCTGTCCTTGTGATATTTTGCTGAGAATGAGGGTTTCCAGCTTCATTCACGTCCCTGTAAAGGACATGAGCTCATCCTTTTTTATGGCTGCATACTATTCTATGGTGTATACGTGCAACATTTTCTTTATCCAGTCTATTATTGATGGGCATTTGGGTTGGTTCCAAGTCTTTGCTGTTGTGAATAGTGCCGCAATAAATGTATGTGTGCATATGTCTTTATAGTATCATGATTTATAATCCTTTGGGTATATACCCAATAATGAGATTGCTGGGTCAAATGATACTTTTAGTTCCAGATCCTTGACGTATCGCCACACTGTCTTCCACAATGGTTGAAGTAATTTACACTCCCACAAACAGTGTAAAAGCATTCCTATTTCTCCACATCCTCTCCAGCATCTGTTGTGTCTGACTTTTTAATGATCACCATTCTAACTGGTATGAGATGGTATCTCACTGTGGTTTTGATTTGCATTTCTCTAATGACCAGTGATGATGAGCATTTTTTCATATGTCTGTTGGTTGCATAAATGTCTTCTTCTGAGAAGTGTCTGTTCATATCCCTTGTCTACTTTTTGATAAAGCTGTTTGTTTTTGTCTTGTAAATTTGTTTAAATTCTTTGTAGATTTTGGATATTAGCCCTTTGTCAGATGAGTAGATTGCAAAAATTTTCTCACATTCTGTAGGCTGCCTGTTCACTCTGCTGATAGTTTCTTTGGCTGTGCAGAAGCTCTTTAGTTTAATTAGATCCCATTTGTCTACTCTGGCTTTTGTTACCATTGCTTTTGGTGTTTTAGTCATGAAGTCTTTGCCCATGCCTATGTCCTGAATGGTATTGCCTAGGTTTTCTTCTAGGGTTTTTATGGTTTTAGGTCTAACATTAAAGTCTTTAATCCATCTTGAATTAATTTTTGTATAAGGTGTAAGGAAGGGGTCCACTTTCAGCTTGCTACATATAGCTAGCCAGTTTTCCCAACATCATTTATTAAATAGGGAATCCTTTCCCCCTTTCTTGTTTTTGTCAGGTTTGTCAAAGAACAGATGGTTGTAGATGTTTGGTGTTGTTTCTGAGGCCTCTGTTCTGTTCATTGGTCTATATATCTGTTTTGGTACCAACACCATGCTATTTTGGTTACTGTAGCCTTGTAGTATAGTTTGAAGTCACGTAGCGTGATGCCTCAAACTTTGTTCTTTTTGCTTAGGGTTGTCTTGGCTACTTGGGATTTTTTTTTTTTTTTTTTTTTTTTTGGTTCCATATGAACTTTAGTTTTTTTCCAGAAAGTCAGTGGTAGCTTGATGGGGATAGCATAGAATCTGTAAATTACTTTGGGCAGTATGGAGATTTTCACGATATTGATTCTTCCTATCCATGAGCATGAAATGTTTTTTCATTTGTTTGGGTCCTCTCTTATTTCCTTGAGCAGTGCTTGCTAGTTCTCCTTGAAGAGGTCCTTCACATCCATTGTAAGTTGTATTCCTAGGTATTTTATTCTTTTTGTAGCAATTATGATTGGGAATTCACTCATTATTTGGCTGTTTGTCTGTTATTTGTGTATAGGGATGATTTGGTATCCTGAAACTTTGCTGAAGTTGCCTATCAAGCTTAAGGAGATTTTGAGAGAATGGGGTTTTCTAAATACACAATCATGCAAACAGAGACAATTTGACTTCCTCTTTTCCCACTTGAATACCCTTTATTTCTTTCTCTTGCCTGTTTTCCTGGCCTGAACTTCCAGTACTATGTTGAATAGGAGTGCTGAGAGAGGACATCCTTGTGCCAGTTTTCAAAGGGAATGCTTCCAGTTTTTGCCCATTCAGTATGGTACTGGCTGTGGGTTTGTCATAAATAGTTCTTATTATTTTGAGATACGTTCCATCAATACCTAGTTTATTGAGAGTTTTTAGCACGAAGCGCTGTTGAATTTTGTTGAGGGCCTTTTCTCCATCTATTGAGATAATCATGTGATTTTTGTCATTGGATCTGTTTATGTAATGGGTTATGTTTATTGATTTGCATATGTTGAACTAGCCTTGCAACCCAAGTATGAAGCCAGCTTGATTGTAGTGGGTAAGCTTTTTGATATGCTGCTGGATTCGGTTTCCCGGTATTTTACTGAGGATTTTCGCATCAATGTTCATCAGGGATATTTGTCTAAAATTCTCTTTTTTCATTGTGTCTTTGCCTGGCTTTGATATCAGGATGATGCTGGTCTCATTAAATTAGTTAGGGAGGATTCCCTCTTTTTCTATTGATTGGAATAGTTTCAGAAGGAATGGTATCAGCTCCTCTTTGTACCTCTGGTAGAATTCGGCTGTGAATCCGTCTGGTCCTGGGATTTTTTTGGTTGGTGGGCTATTAATTATTGCCTCAACTTCAGAACCTGTTATTGGTCTATTCAGAGTTTTGACTTCTTCCTGGTTTAGTCTTGGGAGGGTGTATGTGTCCAGGAATTTATCAATTTCTTCTAGATTTTCTAGTTTATTTACATAGAGGTGTTTATAGTATTCTCTGATGGTAGTTTGTATTTCTGTGGGATCAGTGGTGATATCCCCTTTATCATTTTTTACTGAGTCTATTTGATTCTTCTCTCTTATTAGTCTTGCTAGTGGTCTATTTTGTTGATCTTTCCAAAAAACCAGTTCCTGGATTCATTGATTTTTTGAAGGTTTGTGTGTGTGTGTGTGTGTGTGTGTCTCTATCTCCTTCAGTTCTGCGCTGATCTTAGTTATTTCTTGTCTTCTGCTAGCTTTTGAATTTGTTTGCTCTTGCTTCTCTAGTTCTTTTAATTGTGATGTTAAGGTGTTGAATTTAGATCTTTCCTGCTTTCTCTTGTGGGAATTTCGTGCTATAACTTTTCCTCTACACACTGCTTTAAATGTGTCCCAGAGATTCTGGTATGTTGTGTCTTTATACTCATTGGTTTCAACAAACATCTTTATTTCTGCCTTAATTTTGTTATTTGCACAGTAGTCACTTAGGAGCAGGTTATTCAGTTTCCATGTAGTTGTGCGGTTTTGAGTGAGTTTCTTAATCCTGAGTTCTAATTTGATTGTGCTGTGGTCTGAGAGACAATTTGTTGTGATTTCTGTTCTTTTACATTTGCTGAGGAGTGTTTTACTTCCAATTATGTGGTCAATTTTAGAGTAAGTGCAATGTGGTGCTGAGAAGAATGTATGTTCTGTTGATTTGGGGTGGAGAATTCTGTAGATGTCTATTAGATCCACTTGGTCCAGAGCTGAGTTCAAGTCCTGGATATCCTTGTTAATTTTCTGTCTTGTTGATCTGTTTAATATTTACAGTGGGGTGTTATTGTCTCACATTATTATTGTGTGGGAGTCAAAGTCTCTTTGCAGGTCTCTAAGAACTTGCTTTATGAATTTGGGTGCTCCTGTATTGGGTGCATATATATTTTGGATAGTTAGCTCTTCTTGCTGAATTGATCCATGTTACCATTATGTAATGGCCTTCTTTGTCTCTTTTGATCTTTGTTGGTTTAAATTCTGTTTTATCAGAGACTAGGTTTGCAACTGCTGCTTTTTTTTCTTGTTTTCCATTTGCTTGGTAGATCTTCCTCCATCCCTGTATTTTGAGCCTATGTGTGTGTCTTTGCACATGAGATGGGCCTCTTGAATACAGCACACTGATTGGAATGTGCTGAACACAACACACTGATGGGTGTTGACTCTTTATCCAATTTGCCAGTCTGTGTCTTTTAATTGGGGCATTTAGCCCATTTACATTTAAGGTTAATATTGTTATGTGTGAATCTGATCCTATCATTATGATGTTAGCTGGTTATTTTGCCCATTAATTGATGCAGTTTCTTCATAGCATCAATGGTCTTTACAATTTGGCATGATTTTGCAGTGGCCGGTACTGGTCGTTCCTTTCCATGTTTAGTGCTTCCTTCAGGAGCTCTTGTAAGGCAGATCTGGTGGTGACAAAATCTCTCAGCATTTGCTTGTCCATAAAGGATTTTATTTCTCCTTCACTTATCAAACTTAGTTTGGCTGGATATGATATTCTGGGGTTTTTTTTAAGAAAGTTGAATATTGGCCTCCACTCTCTTCTGGCTGATAGGGTTTTTGCTGAGAAATCCGCTGTTAGTCTGATGGGCTTCCCTTTGTGGGTAACCTGATCTTTCTCTTTGGCTGCCCTTAACATTTTTTCCTTCATTTCAACCTCGGTGAATCTGATGATTATGTGTCTTGAGGAATACCTTTGTGGTGTTCTCTGTATTTCCTGAATTTGAATGTTGGCCTGCCTTGCTAGGTTGGGGAAGTTCTCCCTGGATAATATTTTAAAGTGTGTTTTCTAACTTGGTTCAATTCTCCCTGTCACTTTTAGGTACACCAATCAAATGCTGATTTGGTCTTTTCACATAGTCCCATATTTCTTGGATGCTTTGTTCATTTCTTTTTACTCTTTTTTCTCTAATCTTGTCTTCTCGCTTTATTTCATTAATTTGATCTTTAATCACTGATATCCTTTCTTCTGCTTGATCGAATTGGCTATTAAAGCTTGTGTATGCTTCATGAAATTCTCGTGTTGTGCTTTTCAGCTTCATCAGGTCATTTATGTTCTTCTCTACACTGGTTATTCTAGTTAGCCATTCGTCTAACCTTTTTTCAAGGTTTTTAGCTTCTTTGCAATGGGTTAGAACGTGCTCCTTTAGCTTGGAGAAGTTTGTTATTACACACCTTCTGAAGCCTACTTCTGTCAACTAGTCAAACTCACTCTCCATCCAGTTTTGTTCCCTTGCTGATGAGAACCTGTGATCCTTTGGAGGAGAAGGTGCATTCTGGTTTTTGGAATTTTCAGCCTTTCTGCTCTGGTTTCTCCCCATCTTTGTGGTTTTTTCTACCTTTTGTCTTTGATGTTGGTGACCTACGGATGGAGCTTTGGTGTGGATGTCCTTTTTGTTGATGTTGATGCTATTCCTTTCTGTTTGTTAGTTTTTGTTCTAACAGTCAGGCCCCTCAGCTGCAGGTCTGTTGGAATTTGCTGGAGGTCCACTCCAGATAATGTTTGCTTGAGTATCACCAGCAGAGACTGCAGAAAAGTAAGTATTGCTGCCTGATCCTTCCTCTGGAAGCTTCGTCCCAGAGGGGTACCGGCCAGATGCCACCCAGAGCTCTCCTGTATGAGGTGTCTGTCGGCCCCTACTGGGAGGCAACACAGGGGTCAGGGACCCATTTGAGGAGGCAGTCTGTCCATTATCAGAGCTCGAACACCATGCTGGGAGAACCACTGATCTCTTCAGAGCTGTCAGGCAGGGATGTTTAAGTCCAGAAGGTGTGCCCACAGCTGCCCCTTCCCCCAGTTGCTCTGACCCAGGGAGATGAGGGTTTTATCCATAAGTCCCTGACTGGGGCTGCTCCCTTTTGTTCAGTTATGCCCTGCCCACAGAGGTGGAATCTAGAGAGACAGTTGGCCTTGCTGAGCTGCCGTGCGCTCCACCCAGTTTGAGCTTCCCAGCAGCTTTGTTTACACTGTGAGTATGAAGTGGTCTATTCAAGCCTCAGCAATGGTGGACACCCCTCCCCACCCCAAGCTCCAGTGTCCCAGGTGGATCTCAGACTGCTGTACTAGCTGCGAGAATTACAAGCCAATGGATCTTAGCTTGCTGGGCTCCATGGGCGTGGGACCTGCTGAGCCAGGCACTGGAGGGAATTTCCTGGTCTGCCAGTCACAAAAACCATGGGAAAAGTGCAGTATTTGGGCAGGAATGTACTCTTCCTCCCAGTATAGTCTCTCACAGCTTCCCTTGGCTAGAAAAGGGAAATCCCCCGACCCCTTGTGCTTCCTGGGTGAGGGGATGCCCAGCCCTGCTTCAGCTTGCCCTCTGTGGGCTGCACCCACTGTCCAACCAGTCCCAATGAGATGAACCAGGTGCCTCAGTTGGAAATGCAGAAATCACCTGTCTTCTGCATTGATCTCACTGGGAGCTGCAGACCAGAGCTGTTCCTATTTGGCCATCTTGGAAGAGTTCTCGGGGTTTCTGTTTTCAAGATGGCTGATGAGCCTAGGAGCAGAAGATGTCACTTCTCCTCAAAAAGAAGACCATAACTACTGGTGAAGACCATAGCTACTGGACATGGCTTGAACGGAAAACTAAGGGAAGAGAGCCGGAACCTGTTGGAGTCTTGATGGAAAGAAGCTGGGGTGCAGAAAACAAAAGCAACAAGAATCTTGCAGAGACTAACCCCTGAGGAACTTGAAGCCCCGCAGAAAGGGTAGGTCACAGTATGTCTCCACTCCCTTCACCCTTACAACAACCTGTTGACTTCTAAACTGTTAGGGTAACCCCCTGCCCTCATGACCCTGGATAACACTGTTGGCAGCAACTTAAGAACTTCCCAGGGACACAGAACCAGGTGGTCACCTCACACAAGCATGCCTGCACTCCCCTCAGGCTGGAAAGGAGAAGGCAGGCACCATACTAGTAGGCCACTGGCCTGCCCAGGCAATCTCTGCCCCTGAGTCACTGCACCATCAGATCCCTCACAAACCTACCCCACAGCCTTCTCTGACTATGGCAAAATACAGGGGACAGCAGGTCCCCGGGAGGTGCAGGACACCTGGAGATCTTACCCTCAATGTGGGCCACCCGTAAGCAAGAGGGGTATACAGCTCACCAAAGCACCCCTTGGGACAAAAAAAAATGTGGATGCAATGCTAATCATGCCAATCACTGAAAAGGGTAGCACCAGAGGCCAGGAATAGACAAGGAAAACTGTCATCTCCTCATTGCCTCCCCTCACTGTTGCCAATGCAGCAGAGGTTCTCTCTGCTGGCGGCAAGTGCATGTGTACTTGGAGAATGTACATTTTGTGTTTTGGCAATGGCTTCACCCTGTTAAAAGTGAGCCTGCACTGCTTGAGCTTGCAGGAAGAGCAGGGGTCAACTCTACCTTCCTACACAGAAACACAGAGCAGCAGCATCCTAGCAACAAACAGCAGACAAGCCACAGAGTTGCCCACTCAGGACTGGATGAAGAGGCTCTGCCTGGGGCCCATTTTGGTGGTGGTCACAGGAGGGATGTATACATCGCCTGCAGCCATACTGTATCCTGAAACCAAATGTTCAAAGTCTAAATAAGCTAAAGGTCATGAGCCCTGCAACAAAGGTGTGAAAAGGAAACAGATTGTGTTCCTGTGGACTCAGGATAGGAACTGATTCACCCCTCCCTGTACCATCCCCAGAGACCTCAGTGCACTCCAATACACTCTCCTCTCACCACTCCCATTAGGGCCGGCACTTCAACTCATTATTAGCCTTCCTGAATTGGTTCTTACTCTTAAGCACCACCTACTGGACTGGAGGCTAAACTGCACCACCAAAAAAAAAAAAAAAAAACAAAAAAAAACAAAAAAAAACTCTGCCATAACGACTTAGTGCTTACTGGGTAAGATAAGCTTCCTGAGACCTCCACATCCTCAGCCACGCAGGAGACAGCACAGTGGCTCTTATGTCCAATACATCACTACAACAAGCAACATCTGAGAAAGCCACCACATAGAAGCTATCCACAACCAAGGAACCTATACAGAGCCTTGATCCCATGAAAGCACCCAGAAATTAAACCAAACAATCATACACAACATATAACACAGTCATATTCTCAAGGGAAAAAAGAATAAAAAGTTCAAAAGTCCCATTCAAAGATAGTAAATTCAAAAATAAGAAATAACAGCTCCCTCAGATGAGAGGGAATCAGTGCATGAACTTCAGCAATACAAAAAGACAAGTTGTCTTGACAGCTCCAAAGGATTGCATTAGCACTCTATCAATGTGTCCTAACCAAAATGAAAAGTCTGAAATAACAGACAAAGAATTCAAAATGTACATGACAAAGAAACTCAATAAAATCCTAGAGAAAGTTGAAAATAGAAACAAAGAAACCAGAAAGAATGATTCAGGATATGAAAGACAAGATAGTTATATTTTAGAAAAAGCAAATATAACTTTGAAATTGAAAAATATTCACTAAATAATTTCAAAATATAGTTGGAAGCTGAAACAATAGACTAGGTCAGGCAGAAGAAAGAATTTCAGAGTTTGAAGAACAACCTTTCAAATTAACCCAGTCAGATGAAAATAAAGATAAAATAATTTTAAGAAATGAATAAAGATTTTGAGAAATATGGGATTATGTAAAATGACCAAACCTATGATTTACTGGCATTCTTGAAAGAGAAGCAAAAATAAGCAACTTAGAAAACGTATTTGAAGGAATAATTCAGGAAAATTTCCCTATTCTTGCTAGAGAGTTCAACATCCAAATACAAGAAATTCAGAGAACACCTGCAAGACACTATACAAAATGACCATCCCCAAGGCAAAAAGTAATCAGATTATCCAAGATCAATGCTGAAGAAAATATCTTAAAGATAACTAGAGAAAAGGGCCAGATTACCTACAAAGGAAATCTCATTCCACTAACAGTAAACTTTTAAGCAGAAACCTTACAAGCCAGAAGAGATTGGAGGCCTACTTTTAGCCTTCTTAAACAAAAAGAAAGTTAGCCAAGAGCTTTATATCCTGCCAGACTAAGTTTCATAAATGAAGGAGAAATAAAGTCTTTCCCAGGCAAGCAACTGCCAAGGGAATTTATCACCACCAGACCAGTTCTACAAGAAATGCTCAAAGGAGCTCTAAATAAAACCAAAAGCACAATACTTACCAACCATAAAAGCACATATAAGTACAAAGTTTACAGATCCTATAAAGCAATTACGCAATTGAGACTACAAAGCAGTTAGCTAACAACACTATGACTTCATATATCAATATTAACCTTGAATATAATGACCTAAATTCTTTACTTAAAAGACATAGATTGACAAAATGGATGTTTTAAAATGATCCAATTATCTACTGTCTTTAAGAGACCCATTTCATATATAATAATATCTACAAGATCAAAGCAAAGGGATGGAGGAAGACCTATCATGCATATTGAAAACAAAAAAAAGAGCAGGGATTGCTATTATTTTATCAGATAAAACAGACTTTAAACCAAAACCAGTGTAAAAAATTAAAAAAAATTGGCATTATATAATTATAAAAGATTCAATTCAACAAGAAGATTTAACTATCCAAATATAGAAAACATATCTGAGCAAATAATTCAGTAATATCCTGAATATGCACCCAACATCAGAGCACCCAGATTTATAAAACAAATACTACTAGACTTTAAAAAAAAGAGATAATCATACTATAATAGTTGCAGACTTCAACACCCTACTGACAGCACTAAAGAAATCATTAAGGCAGAAAACTAATCAACTGAGGACATGAATTGTACACTTGACCAAATGGACCTAATAGACATCCACAGAACGTTCCACATACCAGTGCAGACTACATATTTCTCAGCTGTGCATGGAATGTTCTCTAAAATAGACCATATGCTTGGTCAGAAAGCAAGTCTCAATAATGTCAAAATGTTGAAATCATATCATGCATCTTCTCAGACCACAGTAGAATAAAATTAGAAATCAACACCAAGAGGAACTCTCAAAACCATACAAGTACATGGAAATTAAACAGTTTGCTCCTGAATAACTTTTGAGTAAACAAAAATAATGGCAGAAATCAAATTTTTAAAAAAATAGAAATAGAGACACAACATACCAAAACCTCTGGAATACAGCAAAAGTAGCTAAGAGGAGATTATGGAACTAGATGCCTACATCTAAAATATAGAAAGATATTAAATGAACAACTTAATATTACATCTAAAGGAACTGGAAAACCAATATTCAAAGAAGCAGAATCAGAAATGATAAAGCTGTCATTAAAACTCATTCCACAGAAATACAAAAGATTCTTAGGGACTACTATGAACATCTCTATGAGCACAAACTAGAAAACATAAAGAAAATGGATGAATTCCTGGAAAGATGCAACACCTGTTATTAAAAAGTCAAAACATAACAGGTGTTGGCTAAGATATGGAGGAAAGGAAACACACACTGTTAGTGGGAATTAGTCTAACCCCTGTGGAAAAGAGTATGGAGATTTCTCAAAGAACTAAAAATAGAACTACCATTTGACCTATGAATCCCACTACTGAGTATCTACACGAAGGAAAAGAAATCATTATGTAAAAAAGACACCTGCATATGTTTATCACAGCACTATTCACAGTAACAAAGTCATGGAATCAACCTAAGCACACATCAGTGGATTACTGGATGAAGAAAATGTGGTATATATACACCACAGAATACTACACCGCTATAAAAAGGAATGAAATCATGTCTTTTGCAGCAACATGGAGGGAACTGGAAGCCCATTAGTGAAATAACTCAGAAACTGACATTCGAATATCACGTGTTCTCACTTATAAGTAGGAGTTAAACAATGGGACACAATTGACTTAAAGATATAAATAACAGACACTGATGATTCCAAAACAGGAGTGTAGGGGAGTGGGTGGGGGTTGAAAAACAATCTATTGGCTACTATATTTACTATTTGGGTGATGGGTTCACTAGAAGCACAAACTCCAGCATTATGCAATATATCCGTGTTATAAACCTGCACACGTACTCCCTGAATCTATAATAAAATTGAAAATAAAATATAGGGAGACACTCACCTCTACAAAAAATAAAAAAATTAGGCAGGCATGGTGGTGCATGCCTGTGGTCCCAGCTACTCAGGAGGCTGTGGTGGGAGGATCACTTGAGCTCAGGAAATTGAGTCTGCAGTGAGCCATGATCATGCCACTGCACTCCAGCCTGGATGACAGAGAGAGACCCTGTCTCAAAAAAACTAAAAATCAAATCAAAAAACAATGAGACTGGATCTGAAATGTTACATTATCTGAAGATAGAGTGAAATTGGAATACTGGAGAACTAACTGATCAATTTTCTTCTTGGAAAAGTTGATATTGCCTTAAAATTCTCAACTCTGATATGCTTATATTAAACAACATTAAATGCATATCAGCCTTGGATTAGATACGTATCTTCAAATCTATAAGCATCCATTTGCCTAACCTGGATGTCAGGACTAGATGAAAACAGGCATGGCATAAGCCAAATGGTTAGAAAAAGCAAGACACAGCTCTTCATGCAAGGACAATAGCCTTGAACAGAAGGAAGCAAACCAGAGCACAATTCTCCAGGCGCTGAGAAACCCTGCTATCTTTAAAGAATAGCCTGCTATCTTTAAAGACTATTACCAGGGAGCCCTCTATCATTGTTTAGATCAGTATTTTTTATGCCAAACTGTCGTAATAGTTGACATTTTGTTATGTACCCAACAGTTGGGTTTGGTAGCTTGGCAGGTATCAGCCCAATGACCACAATCAAGAAGGATTTAGCAAGGGAATGTTAACACTTCTAACAAGTAAGGTGAACACTGGGGCTAGTTCCCAAAGCAGTGTCTCCCCCGCTGGGGCTGGATAAGGCTATACAAACTGTATTAGGGTTCTCTAGAGGGACAGAACTAATAGCATAGATAGATACATAAAGGGAAGTTTATTGAGTAGTATTAACTCACACAATCACAATGTCCTACAATAGGCCATCTGCAAGCTGACAAGCAAGGAAGCCAGTCAAGTACCAAAGCTGAAGAACTTGGAGTCTGATGCTCAACGGCAGGAAGCATCCAGCATGGGAGAAAGATGTAGGCTGGGAGGCTAAGCCAGTTTAGCCTTTTCACATTTTTCTGCTTTATATTCTAGCTGCGTTGGCAGCTGATTAGATGGTGCCCACCCGGATTAAAGGTGGGTCTGCCTTTCCCACCCCACTGACTCAAATGGAAATCTCCTTTGGCAACATCATCGCAGACACACCTAGGATGAATACTTTGCATCCTTCAATCCAATCAAGTTGACACTCAGTGTTAACCATCACATAAGCATAGGCTAATGAGGTGTGATCTGATTGGATCTTGCAATGAGGTGATGCCAGAACTCAATCTGATTGACTCCTAAATCCTGCCCTAGGGTCTCTGTTTCTTAATTCAGACCCTGCTCCCGCATCCCAGAACTTAGGTTCCCCCTTTGGTTGCAGGCATGGTTATTCTGAGCATGCTCAGATTATGTGACCAGAGGGTCCATGGCACATAAAAATAACTTACAATTCTGTTATGTAAGATTGGACCAGATTGGTCTGGTGCAGCTATAATTTAAATATTTACCATGTCCCAAACACTGTT
Organism: Chlorocebus sabaeus; assembly: GCF_047675955.1. NCBI lineage: Eukaryota > Metazoa > Chordata > Mammalia > Primates > Cercopithecidae > Chlorocebus > Chlorocebus sabaeus. The sequence goes on along the minus strand of NC_132906.1, from coordinate 62,107,009 downwards.
TTAAGCACTTTATTTATATTACAGATGAGGAAACAGACAGACATTACTTGACATGTTGAAGACCATGCAGCTAGTAAATGACAGCCAGGATTTGAACTCAAACTTGAATTCAGAGCTCATGCCTTGAAGCCTGGTGCTGTACCGCCTCCTACCATACATAAAGAGGCTCCAGGCAGCTAGGCTGGCTCATGCCTTGTATGGCCTGGGGTTTCATCATGTTGCTTCCCTGGGAGGCAAACCCCTGACAAACAAATCAAGCTGCCTGTTATATTAGAGAAGACAGAAGGCAGCAAGAAGCCTTGAAGTGTTAATATCTTTGTTTATTTTGTCTTGATTAGCTTTTCATGCACCCTCAAATCCTTTTGTGAAGAAATAAACTAAACTTTGGGAACAGCTTACTGGGCAATGTCTTGAGGACTCAGGGGACACTCAGTGATTCAGCATAAAGTTGGCGGTCAAGAAATGCTTGCATAAATGACTGACAGTTAGTGAATCCGTCAATTCAATAGAAGTCTATGTAACTATGGATTTAGTGACCTCCTTATCTTATTTATCATATGCACATATCTTCCCTTGTCACACTTCAGTTGTTTTATTGTTTACTGCATTTGCCACACTTTTCTCCTTCATGGCCTTGCTCATGTTGTTAGCTCGGCCTAGAAAGCCCTTTTTCAAAGCTGCAAGTTTAAATCCTATTTAAGTCCTACTACATTTAGGTCTAACTCAAGCAAAGCTTATCTTTACTAGAGAAAAGTAATTTATCTCACCTCTGATATTGTGCATCATCGTCACTATACACTGCAATTGGTTCTGTATATGCCTTATTGTATAACTGTAAGTTGCTTAAGGGAAGTGTCATTCCTGTTTTATTTTTCCTGTCCTTTGTGTTTTATGCAGTATAGAGTGGCATTCAAAAAAAAAGATAGTACTGAGTTTGATTAGTATTTATAAATGAACCTTGTATTTCATATATTATACTACTTATCAACTTTTGATTTATAATTCATTTTTATTAACAGAATATCTCAATAATTAGCCATCACTTTGGAGTATTTTGAAATGTTTTCTTACATTTTCTCCTGTGATCATAACTGTATGTGTTTTTATGGGAATTAATAGCTGCAGTGAAGAAATCACTATTAAATTTATTGGAAATGAGAAAAATTTTATCTTGATATTCTAGAAAAATTGAGATTATTAGTGGGCAAAATAAGTATATATCAAATTTACATTAAGCATGTTTTTTTTAAAGAAAAATTAAGCATTTAATATAAGAGTTCAAACCCATATTTGTTGTGTTTCTTTTATCAGAAAGAAGACCCAATCAGAGTTGCAATGTAGACCCTGGAAATTTCTGAATTTTGTTACTAGTGTATGGATATCATATGTAAAGGAATTAGAAAAGAAATTATTCTGATTATTCAAAGAAACTCTACAAGAAAATAATGGATATTATATACTTAAATATACATTTTTAAAGTAGATTATATTACCTCACTATTCTATTTTGTAACTATTCTACATATATTTACATTTGAGAAGGCAATTGAATTCTATGCAGCATTTTATTTTCTGTCAACATTGTTGTCACGTTGTGATTATTCTCTATTTTAAAATGGCATTTAAAACAGAAATATATGTGTGTATGTAACATTACAATGGTTATAAATATATAAACCTACATTGTCCTGTGTCAGAACACATTGCATTTAAAGAATATTTCAACCAGTCCAACAGTATCCATTCGTTACTTTTTTTTGAGACAGAGTCTCCTCTGTCACCCAGGCTGGAGTGCAGTGGCGCCATCTCAGGTCACTGCAAGCTCCGCCACGTGGGTTCATGCCATTCTCCTGCCTCAGCCTCCCCAGGAACTGGGACTACAGGCACCCGCCACCAAGCCTGGCTAATTTTTTTGTATTTTTTTTAGTAGAGACGGGGTTTCACCGTGTTAGCCAGGATGGTCTCGATCTCCCGACCTCGTGATCCGCCCAACTCAGCCTCCCAAAGTGCTGAGATTATAAGCATGAGCCACCGTACCTGGCCCATTTGTTACTTTTAACTCTCTTTCAATCCCTTATGTGAGTCAATAGATTTTTTGTAATTATTATACTTTAAGTATTGGGATACATGTGCAGAATGTGCAGGTTTGTTACATAGGTATACATGTGCCATGGTGGTTTGCTGCACTCATCAACCCATCATCTACATTAGGTATTTCTCCTAATGCTATCCTTCCCCAGCCCTCCACCCAATGACAGGCACTGGTGTGTGATGTTCCCCTCCCTGTGTCCATGGGTTTTTATTGTTCAACTCCCACTTATGAGTGAGAACATATGGTCTTTGGTTTTCTGTTCCTGTATTAGTTTGCTGAGAATGATGGTTTCCAGCTTCATCCATGTCCCTGCAAAGGACATGAACTCATGTTTTTTTATGACTGCATAGTATTCCATGGTATATATGTGCAACATTTTCTTAATCCAGTCTATCATTGATGGGCATATGGGTTGGTTCCAAGTCTTTGATATTGTGAATTGCGCTGCAATAAACATATGTGTGCATATGTCTTTATAGTAAAACGGCCTATAATACTTTGAGTATATATACTCAGTAACTGACTTGCTGGGTCAAATGGTATTCTAGATCCTTGAGGAATCACCACACTGTCTTCCATGACGGTTGAACTAATTTACACTCCCACAAACAGTGTAAAAGCATTCCTATTTCTCCACAACCTCTCCAGCATCTGTTGTTTCCTGACTTTTTAATGATCACCATTCTAAATGGTGTGAGATGGTATCTCATTGTGATTTTGATTTGCATTTCTCTAATGACCAGTGATGATGAGCTTTTTTAAATATGTTTGTTGGCCACATAAATGTCTTCTTTCGAGAAGTGTCTGTTCATATCCTTCATTCACTTTTTGATGGGACTGTTTGTTTTTTTTCTTGTAAATTTGTTTAAGTTTCTTGTAGGTTCTGAATATTAGCCCTTTGTCAGATGGATAGATTGAAAAAATTTTCTTCCATTCTGTATGCTGCCTGTTCAGTCTGATGATAGTTTATTTTGCTGTGCAGAAGCTCTTTAGTTTAATTAGATCCCATTTGTCAATTTTGGCTATTGTTGTAATTGCTTTTGGTGTTTTACTCATGAAGTCTTTGCCCGTGCCTATGTCCTTAATGGTATTGCCTAGGTTTCTTCTAGGGTTTTTATGGTTTTAGGTTTTACATTTCAATCTTTAACCCATCTTGAGTCAATGTTTTTATAAGGTGTGAGAAAGGAGTCCAGTTTCAGTTTTCTGCATATGGCCAGTTTTCTCAACACCTTTTATTAAATAAGGAATCCTTTCTCCATTTCTTGTTTTTGTCAGATTTGTCAAAATCAGATGATTGTAGATGTTTGGCGTTATTTATGAGGCCTCTATTCTGTTCCATGGTCCCATATCTCTGTTTTGGTACTAGTACCCTGCTGTTTTGGTTACTGTAGCCTTGTAGTATAGTTTGAAGTCGGGTAGCATGATGCTTCTAGTTTTGTTCTTTTTCCTTGGAGTGTCTTGGCTATGTGGGCTCTTTCTTGGTTGCATGTGAAATTTAAAGTAGTTTTTTCTAATTCTGTGAAGAAAGTCAATGGTAGCATGATGGGAATAGCATTGAGTTTATAAATTACTTTGGTCAGTATAGCCATTTTCAGGATATTGATTCTTCCTATCCATTAGCACGAAATGTTTTTCCATTTGTTTGTGTCCTCTCTTAATTCCCCGAGCAGTGGTTTGTAGTTCTCCTTGAAGAGGTACTTCACATCCCTTGTAAGTTGTATTCCTAGGTATTTTACTGTCTTTGTAGTAATTGTGAATGGGAGTGCAATCATGATTTGGCTCTCTGTTTGTCTATTATTGGTGTATAGAAAACCTTGTGATTTTTGCACTTTGATTTTGTATCCTGAGACTTTGCTGAAGTTGCTTATTGGCTTAAGGAGTTTTTGGGCTGAGACAATGGGGTTTTGGGCTGATACTAAATATACAATGGGGTTTAGGGCTGAGACTAAATATACAATCATGTCATCTGCAAACAGAGAAAATTTGATTTCCTCTCTTCCTATTTGAATACCCTTTACTTCTTTCTTTCTGATTGTCCTGGCCAGAACTTCCAATATCATGTTGAATAGGAGCGGTGAGAGAGGACATCCTTGTCTTGTGCCAGTTTTCAAAGGGAATGCTTCCAGCTTTTGCCCATTCAATATGATATTGGCTGTGGGTTTGTCATAAATAGCTTTTATTATTTTGAGATATGTTCCATCAATACCTAGTTTATTGAGTATTTTTAGCATGAAAGGTTGTTGAATTTTATCAAAGGCCTTTTCTGTATCTCTTTAGATAATCATGTGGTTTTTGTCATTGGTTCTCTTTATGTGATGGATTACATTTATTGATTTGTGTATGTTGTATGTTGTGTATGTAGAACCAGCCTTGCATCCCAGGGCTGAAGCTCACTTGATTGTGATGGATAAGTTTTCTGATGTGCTGCTGGATTCAGTTTGCCAGTATTTCATTGAGGATTTTCGCATCGATGTTCATCAGGGATATAGGCCTGATGTTTTCTCTTTTTGTTGTGTCTCTGCCAGGTTTTGGTATCAGGATGATGCTGGCCTCATAAAGTGAGTTAGGGAGGAGTCCCTCTTTTTCAGTTGTTTGGAATAGTTTCAGAAGGAATGGTACCAGCTCCTCTTTGTACCACTAGTAGAATTTGGCTATGAATCCATCTGATCCTGGACTTTTTTTTTTGATTGGTAGGCTATTAATTACTGCCTCAATTTCAGAACTTGTTATTGGTCTATTCAGGGATTCGACTTCTTCCTGGTTTAGTCTTGGGAGACTGTATGTGTCCAGGAATTTATTAATTTCTTCTAGATTTTCTGGTTTATTTGCATAGAGGTGTTTCAAATATTCTCTGATGGTAGTTTGTGTTTCTGTGGGATCAGTGGTGATATCCCCTTTATAATTTTTTATTGTGTCTATTTGATTCTCCTCTCTTTTCTTCTTTGTGAGTCTGGCTAGTGGTCTTTCTATTTTGTTAATCTTTTCAAAAAATCAGCTCCTGGATTCATTGAAGGGTTTTTGTGTCTCTACCTCCTTCAGTTCTGCTGTGATCTTAGTGATTTCTTGCTTTCTGCTAGTTTTTGCATTTGTTTGCTGTTGCTTCTCTAGTTCTTTTAATTGTGATGTCAGGGTGTTGATTTTAGATCTTTCCCACATTCTCCTGTGGATATTTAGTGCTATAAATTTTCCTCTAAACATGGTTTAGCTATGTCCCAGATATTCTGGTACATTGAGTCTTTGTTCTCATTGGTTTCAAAGAACTTATTTATTCTGTCTTAATTTGTTGTTTACACAGTAGTCATTCAGGAGCAGGTTGTTCAGTTTCCATATAGTTCTGCAGTTTTGAGTCAGTTTCTTAATCCTGAGTTCTGATTTGACTGTGGTCTGAGAGACTGTTTGTTAAGATTTCTGTTCTTTTACACTTGCTGAGCAGTGTTTTACTTCCAATTATGTAGTTGATTTTAGAATAAGTGGTATATGGTACTGAGAAGAATGTATATTTTGTTGATTTGGGCTGGAGAGTTCTGTAGATATCTATTAGGTCCACTTTGTCCAGAGGTGAGTTCAAGTTCTGAATATCCTTGTTAATCTTGTCTCATTGATCTGTCCAATACTGTCAGTGGCATGTTAAAGTCTCCTGCTATTGTTGTGTGAGAGTGTAAGTCTCTTTGTAGGTCTCTAAGAACTTATTTTATAAATCTGTGTCCTCTGGTATTGGATGGATATATATTTAAAATAGTTAGCTATTTTTGTTGCATTGATCCCTTTACCATTATGTAATGCCCTTCTTTGTCTTTTTTGATCGTTGTTGGTTTGAAGTCTGTTTTATCAGAGAGTAGGATTGCAACTGTTTTTTTTTTTTTTTTTTTGCTTTCCATTTGCTTGGTAAATATTCCTCCATCCCTTTTATTTTGAGCCTATGTGTGTCTTTGGAATTGAGTGGGTCTTTCGAATACAGCACACCGATGGGTCTTGACTTTTCATCCAATTTGTCAGTCTGTGTCTTTTAATTGGGGCATTTAGTCCATTTACATTTAGGGTTAATATTGTAATGTTTGAATTTGATTCTGTCATTATGATGCTAGCTTGTTATTTTGCCCGTTAGTTGATGCAGTTTCTTCACTGTCTCAATGCTCTTTACATTTTTGTATGTTTTTGCAGTGGCTGATACCAGTTTTTTCTTTCCATATTTAGTGTTTCCTTCAGGAGCTCTTGCAAGGCAGGCCTGGTGGTGACAAATTCCCTCAGCATTTGCTTGTCTGTAAAAGATTTTATCTTTCTTTCACTTCTGGATATGAAATCATGGATTGAAAATTATTTTCTTTAATAATATTGAATATTGGCCCCACTCTCTTCTGGCTTGTAGGGTTTCTGCTGAGAGATCCACCATTAGTCTGATGGGCTTCCCTTTGTGGGTAACCCAACCTTTCTCTCTGGCTTCCCTTAACAATTTTTTCTTCATTTCAACTTTGGTGAATCTGACTATTATGTGTTTTGGGGTGGCTCTTGTCAAGGATTATCTTTGTGGTGTTCTCTGTATTTCCTGAATTTCAGTGTTGACCTGTTTTGCTAGGTTGGGGAAGTTCTCCTCAATAATATTTTATAGTGTGTTTTCTAACTTGGTTCCATTCTCACCATCACTTTCAGATACAGCAATCTTGGCAGCTTGTTCAATCCCTTTCTCTGTTTTTCTTTTTCTTTTCTTTCTTTCTTTCTTTCTTTTTTCCTTTTTTTCTTTTTTTTTTTTTTTTTTGAGGTGGAGTCTTGCACTGTCACCTGGGCTGGAGTGCAGTGGTGCAATGTCAGCTCACTGCAACCTCCACTTCCTGGGTTCAAGTGATTCTCTTGCTTCAGCCTCCCGAGTAGCTGGGAGTACAGGCATCTGCCACCACACCCAGCTAACTTTTTCTTTTATTTTTATTTTTAGTAGAGATGGGGTTTCACCATGTTGCTGAGACTGGTCTTGAAATCCTGACCTTTTGATTCGCCCACCTCAGCCTCCCAAAGTGCTGGGATTACTGGCATGAGCCACTGAGCCTGGCCTCTTTTTTCTCTAATCTTGTCTTCATGCTTTTTTGCATTAAGTTGATCTTCAATCTCTGATATCTTTTCTTCTGCTTGATTGAATCGGCTATTGATACCTGTGTATGCTTCACAAAGTTCTCATGCTGTGTTTATCAGCTCCATTGGGTCATTTATATTCTTCTCTAAACTGGTTATTCCAGTTAGCTCTTCCTATAACCTTTTATCGAGGTTCTTAGCTTCCTTGCATTGGGATAGAATATGCTCCTTTAGCTCAGAGGAGTTTGTTATTACCCACCTTCTGAAACCTACTTCTGTCAGTTCGTCAAACTCATTCTCTGTCTGGTTTTGTTCCCTTGCTGGTGAGGATTTGTGATCCTTTGGAGGAGAAGAGGCTTCCGGTTTTTCAAATTTTCAGGATTTTTGTGCTGGTCTTTCCTCATCTTCATAGATTTATCTACCTTTGGCCTTTGAAATTGGTGACCTTTGGATGGGGTTTTTTGGATGGGCATACTTTTTGTTGATGTTATTGCTTTCTTTTTGTTAGTTTTCATTCTAACAGTCAGGGCCCTCTGCTGCAGGTCTGCTGGAGTTTGCTGGGGGTCCACTCCAGACCATGTTTGCCTGGGTATCAACAGTGAAGTCTACAGAACAGCAAAGATTGCTGCCTGCTCCTTCCTCTGGAAGCTTCATCCCAGAAGGGCACCTTCCAGATGCCAGCTGGAGCTCTCCTGTATGAGGTATCTGTCAACCCCTGCTGGGAGTTATCTCTCAGTCAGGAGGCACGGGAGTCAGGGACCCACTTGAGGAGGCAATCTGTCTCTTAGCAGAGCTCAAGCTCTGTGCTGGGAGATCTGCTGCTCTCTTCAAAGTTGGTAGGCAGGAATGTTTAAGTCTGCTGAAGCTGCGCCCACAGCCCCCACTTCCCCAAAGTGCTCTGTTCTAGGGAGATGGGAGTTTTATCTATAAGCCCCTGACTGGGACTGCTGCCTTTCTTTCAGAGATGCCCTGTCCAAAGAGAAAGAATCTAGAGAGGTACTCTGGCTATAGTGGCTTTGCCAAGTTGTGGTGGGCTCCACCCAATCCAAACTTCCCAGTGTCTTTGTTTACACTGTGAGGGGAAAACTGCCTACTCAAGCCTCAGTAATGGCAGACACCCCTCCCCCAGCCAAGCTTGAACATCCCAGGTTGACTTCAGACTGCTGTGCTGGCAGCGAGAATTTCAAGCCAGTAGATCTTAGCTTGCTTGGCTCCATAGGGGTGGGATCCGCTGAGCTAGACCCCTTGGCTCCCTGGCTTCAGCCCCATTTCCAGGGGAGTGAATGGTTCTGTCTTAAAACCTCCTGCAGCTAGCTAGATGTCTGCTCAAATGGTCACCCAGTTTTGTGCTTGAAACCCAAGGCCCTGGTGGTATAGGCACCCAAGGGAATCTCCTGGTCTGCAGGTTGGGAAGACCATTGGAAAAGCATAGTATCTGGACTGGATAGCACCATCCCTTCCGGCACAGTCCCTCACGGCTTGCCTGAGTGGAGGAAGTTCCCTGACCCCTTGAGCTTCCTGAGTCAGGTGATGCCCCACTCTGCTTCTGCTCACCCTCCATGGGCTGCACTCACTGTGTAACACACTGTTCTGCGTTGATCTTGCTGGGAGCTGCAGACTGAGGCTGTTCCTATTCAGTCACCTTGCCAGCCACCCTCGAGTCAATAGATTTTTTAAAAAATTCTAATTTCTTTGGTTGTCTGAAATTCCTGAGAACCACTCACTCTCCCTCACCTACAGAGCTCAATTTCTCCTTCTTACCATTCTGATCTCTCAAGTTTTCTCTGTGTTGCCTTTTGCTACAGAACACCTTTAAATTGGTCCTACTCAACACCCCTAACACACAAACACACACGTGCAGCTGCATGTACACACCATACCCACCATGAACAGGTCCTGGACATCCCTGTTCTCCAGCTCTGACTTTCTCTGTAGTGCGAATCGGCCTGCAAAACCTTTTATCCTTTCTCTTTTCTTCCATGGGGTATTGGATTTGGAGGAAGAAGAAAGAGGTCTATGAACACGCATATTATTAATTTTTTCCTATTATTTATCTCAACAGAAAAACAGTAATATTAAATGCCCTTTATTACTGCATGTGTTAAACTCATATCAACAGGGTCTGTCAGTAGTACTCATTTTTTCCTGCTGGGTGTTAGGAATACATGATTTGTTAAAGTGTTGGTGTACTATTTTTTAAAACAAACATTTTTTTAGAAAGGTTCTAGTATTGAGAAATATTGATAAAACAGTACAGAGAATTCCTATATATCCTATACTCAGTTTCCCTTATTATCATCTGACATCAGTATGACACATTATAATTAACAAATCAATATTGATACATTTTTATCAATGCTTATGTTTTACATAAATTTCCTTAGTAAAGGAAACAATGTTTTTCGTTTATGTGTTTGTTCCTTTTTGTTTCAGGATTCCATTCAGGATACTTCATTATATGTAGAGTTGACCCTGGAACAACATAAAGGTTAGGGGTGCCAATCACCTGTGCGGTCGAAAACCTGAGTATAATTTTTACTTCCACAAACCTTAATTACAAATAGCCTACCGTTAACCTGAAGCTCTACTAATAACATGAATAGTTGATTAATACATATTTTGTGTATGTATTAATAAACGTATTCTTAGGGTAAAATAACCTAGAAAAAAAGGAAATGTTATTAATAAAATCATAAGGAAGAGAAAATATACTCACTATTCAATAAGTGGAAGTGGATCATCTTTTTTTTTTTATTGTACTTTAAGTTCTAGGGTACATGTGCACAACATGCAGGTTTGTTACATACGTATATACGTGCCATGTTAGTTTGCGGCACTCATTAACTCATCATTTACATTAGATATTTCTTCTAATGCAATCCCTCCGCCATCCCCCCACCCCATGACACGTCCTGGTGTGTGGTGTTCCCCTTCCTGTGTCCAAGTGTTCCCATCATTCAGTTCCCACCTATGAGTGAGAACATGCAGTATTTGGTTTTCTGTCCTTGCAGTAGTTCGCTCAGAATGATGGTTTCGTTTCATCCATGTCCCTACAAAGGACATGAACTCATCCTTTTTTATGGCTACGTAGTATTCCAAGGTATATATGTGCCACGTTTTTTAATCCATTCTATCATTGATGGACATTTGGGTATGTTCCAAGTCTTTGCTATTGTGAATAGTGCTGCAATAAACATACATGTGCATGTGTCTTTATAGCAGCATGATTTGTAATCCTTTGGGTATATACCCAGTAATGGGATGGCTGGGTCAAATGGTATTTCTAGTTCTAGATCCTTGAGGAATCGCCACACTGTCTTCGATAATGGTTGAACTACTTTACACTCCCACGAACAGTGTGAAAGCATTCCTATTCCATCCTCTCCAGCACCTGTTGTTTCCTGACTTTTTAATGATTGCCATTCTAACTGGTGTGAGATGGTATCTCATTGTGGTTTTGATTTGTATTTCTCTGATGGCTAGAGATGATGAGCATTTTTTCATGTGTCTGTTGGCTGCATAAATGTCTTCTTTTGAGAAGTGTCTGTTCATATCCTTTGCCCACTTTTTGATAGAGTTGTTTGATTTTTTTCTTGTAAATTTGTTTAAGTTCTTTGTAGATTCTGGATATTAGCCCTTTGTCAGATGGGTAGATTGCAAAAATTTTCTCCCATTCTCTAGGTTGCTTGTTCACTCTGATGGTAGTTTCTATTGCTGTGCATAAGCTCTTTAGTTTAATTAGACCCCATTTGCCTATTTTGGCTTTTGTTGCCATTGCTTTGGGTGTTTTAGTCACAAAGTCCTTGCCCATGCCTATGTCCTGAATGGTATTGCCTAGGTTTTCTTCTAGGGTTTTTATGGTTTTAGGTCTAACATTTAAGTCTTTAATCCATCTTGAATTAATTTTTGTATAAGATGTAAAGAAGAGATCCAGTTTCAACTTTCTACATATGGTTAGCCAGTTTTCCCAGCACCATTTATTAAACAGGGAATCGTTTCCCGATTTCTTGTTTTTGTCAGGTTTGCCAAGGATCAAATGGTTGTAGATGTATGGTGTTATTTCTGAGGCCTGTTCTGTTCCATTGGTCTACATCTCTGTTTTGGTAATAGTAACATGTTGTTTTGGTTACTGTAGCCTTATAATATAGTTTGAAGTCAGGTAACATGATGCCTCCAGCTTTGTTCTTTTTGCTTAGGATTGACTTAGCAATGTGGGCTCTTTTTTGGTTCCATATGAACTTTAAAGTAGTTTTTTTCAATTATATGAAGAAAGTCATTGGTAGCTTCATGGGGATGGCATTGAATCTATAAATTACCTTGGGCAGTATGGCCATTTTCACGATATTGGTTCTTCCTATCCATGAGCATGGAATGTTTGTCATTTGTTTGTGTCCTCTTTTATTTCGTTAAGCAATGGTTTATAGTTCTCTTTGATGAGGTCATTCACATCCCTTGTAAGTTGGATTCCCAGGTATTTTATTCTCTTTGTAGAAAATGTGAATAGGAGTTCACTCATGATTTGGCTCTCTGTTTGTTATTGGTGTATAGGAATGCTTGTGATTTTTGCACATTGATTATGTATCCTGAGACTTTGCTGAAGTTGCCTATCAGCTTAAGGAGATTTGGGGCTGAGATAATGGGGTTTTCTAAATATGCAATCATGTCATCTGCAAACAGGGACAATTTGACTTCTTCTTTTCCTGATTGAATACTCTTTATTTCTTTCTCTTGCCTGATTGCCCTGGCCAGAACTTCCTATTATGTTGAATAGGAGTGGTGAGAGAGGGCATCCCTGTCTTGTGCCAGTTTTCAAAGGGAATGCTTCCAGTTTTTGCCGATTCAGGATTATATTGGCTGTGGGTTTTTCATAAATAGCTCTTATTATTTTGAGATACGTTCCATCAATACCTAGTTTATTGAGTTTTTAGCATGAAGCGCTGTTGAATTTTGTCAAAGGCCTTTTCTGCATCTATTGAGATAATGATGTGGTTTTTATCTTTGATTCTGTTTATGTGATGGATCACGTTTATTGATTTGCATATGTTGAAATAGCCTTGCATCCCAGGGATAAAGCCAACTTGATTATGGTGGACAAGCTTTTTTATATGCTGCTGGATTCAGTTTGCCAGTATTTTATTGAGGATTTGCGCATCAATGTTCATCAGGGATATTGGCCTAAAATTCTCTTTTCTTGTTGTGTCTCTGCCAGGCTTTGGTATCAGGATGATACTGGCCTCCTAAAATGAGTTAGGGAGGATTCCCTCTTTTTCTATTGATTGGAATAGTTTCAGAAGGGATGGTACCAGCTCCTCTTTGTACCTCCGGTAGAATTCAGCTGTGAATCCATCTGGTCCTGGAATTTTTTTGGTTAGTAGGCTATTAATTATTGCCTCAATTTCAGAACCTGTTATTGGTTTATTCAGGGATTCAACTTCCTCCTGATTTAGTCTTGGGAGGGTGTATATGTCCGGGAATTTGTCCATTTCTCCTAGATTTTCTAGATTATTTGTATGGAGGTATTTATAGTATCTTCTGACGGCAGTTTCTATTTCTGTAGGATCAGTGGTGATATCCCCTTTATCATTTTTTATTGCGTCTATTTGATTCTTCTCTTTTCTTCTTTATTAGTCTTGCTAGCAGTTTATCAATTTTGTTGACCTTTTCGAAAAACCAGCTCCCGGATTCATTGATTTTTTGAGGGTTTTTGTGTGTGTGTGTGTCTCTATCTCCTTCAGTTCTGCTCTGATCTTAGTTATTTCTTGCCTTCTGCTGGCTTTTGAATTTGTTTGCTCTTACTTCTCTAGTTCTCTTAATTTTGATGTTAGGGTGTAGATTTTTTATCTTTCCTGCTTTCTCTTGTGGGAATTTAGTGCTATAAATTTCCCTCTACACACTGCTTTAAATGTGTCCCAGAGATTCTGGTATATTGTGTCTTTGTTCTCCTTGGTTCCAAATAAAATATTTCTTTCAGCTTTCATTTCATTATTTACCCAGTAGTCATTTAGGAGCAGGTTGTTCAGTTTCCATGTAGTTGTGCAGTTTTGAGTGAGTTTCTTAATCCTGAGTTCTAATTTGATTGCACTGTGGTCTGAGAGACAGTTTGTTGTGATATCTGTTCTTTTACATTTGCTGAGGAATTTTACATTTACTTCTAACTATGTGGTCAAGTTTGGAATAAGTGCAATGTGGTGCAGAGAAGAATGTATATTCTGTTGATTTGGGGTGGAGAGTTCTGTAGATGTCTATTAGGTCTGCTTGTTGCAGGGCTGACTTCAAGTCCTGGGTGTCTTTGTTAACCTTCTGTCTCATTGATCTGTCTATTATTGACAGTGGGGTGTTAAAGTCTCCCATTATTGTTGTGTAGGAGTCTAAGTCCCTTTGTAAGTCTCTAAGGACTTGCTTTATGAATCTGGGGGCTCCTGTACTGGATGCATATATATTTAGGATAGTTAGCTCTTCTTGTTGAATTGATCCATTTACCATTATGTAATGGCCTTCTTTGTCTCTTTTGATCTTTGTTAGTTTAATGTCTGTTTTATCAGAGACTAGGATTGCAACCCCTGGTGGGTTTTTTGTTTTTTGTTTTCTTTCCATTTGCTTGGAAAATCTTCCTCCATCCCCTTATTTTGGGCCTACCTGTGTCTCTGCACATAAGATGGGTCTTGCCATCCCACTGTCCAACCAGTCCCAATGAGATGAACCAGGTACCTCAGTTGGAAATGCAGAAATCACCCATCTTCTGCATCGATCACGCTGGGAGCTGCAGACTGGAACTGTTCCTATGCGGCCATCTTTGGATCATCTTTATCTTTGTCAACTTCACATTGAGTAGGCTGAAGAAGAGGAGATAAAAGAGGGTTTGGTCTTGCGGATTCAGGGGTAGCAAGGCTACAGATGATGCACATATAAGGGCACATGGGCATTTCATACCCGTGTTGCTCAAGGGTCAACTGCCATAGTTATGTCTCTTTAATCTTCTTCTATGGGTTGTGACAGCTCCTCAGACTCCTTTTGGTTTTGATGATTTTGACTCTTTTAAGGAGTATCAATCACGTACTTTGTAGCATCTCCTTCAACTGAGATTTGTCTGATATGTTTCTCATGATTAAACTGGGGCTATGTGTTTTGGGGAGGACGGCCACAGAGGTACTGTGCCATTTTTATCACATTGAGTCAAGGGCACATACTATCAACATTACTTATCACAGTTGATGTTGACCTTGGTCATCTGACTGAGTTATTGCTTGTTAGATTTATCCACTTGAAATTTTCCACTTCCCTTTCCACTCTTCCTAGGTGGACTATAGCACCAGGTTTTCTCTTTTATTATTATTAGTATTATTATTATTTTACTTTAAGTTCTAGGGTACATGTACACAACATGCAGGTTTGTTATATATGTATACATGTGCCATGTTGGTGTGCTGCACCCGTTAACTCGTCATTCACATTAGGTATATCTCCTAATGCTATCCCTCCCCGCCTGCCCCCTGGCAGGCCTCCATGTGTGATGTTCCCCACCCTGTGTCCATGTGTTCTCATTGTAGAACTAAGTTTTCTTAAGTTAAATGGATTATATTGCAGCTTTCAGAGTATAAGATTAGTTGATATTACTGGAAAAAAATCCCTTGCTAAAATATTAAATAACAAAGAATTGGCATAATTTTTCCAATTAAACTTCAGTTTGCCTTTCAAAATTTTAGAGGTGTTTCAGTAATTTGGCTCCATTTTCTAGGGAAAATGGTATAAAAGGACATTCCCTAGTAAGGTCAGGTTGTTTTAATGAAGTTTTTTAATGTAATTCATACACAAACTGTTTGGATAATCAGAAGAAATCAGATTTTATTTGTAGCAAAGCAAAATCATTATATTTTCCATATGCACTCAAAAATAAATTATACATAAAGAAAAGAAGAAATAATCTATCTAATACTTAATGGAAAATGTCCGGTCATAATGGGTACATAATGGAGTGTTTTCTATAGTATAGATCATTTTATCACCATCATAAACAACACTCAAAACAGGCAATATTCAACTAAAATGAAATTAAATTGGAAAGATAGCATATCACTAAACCAAAATTATGAAGATTTGAAAAAAGAACTCTACATCTTTCCTTTTATAAATTCTCTTAACATCTCTTTTGCTACTTTAGTTCTTTTCTCTTTTCATTTAAATTCTATCTTTAATGAGATAGTTCAAATGGTCACATCTTAACAATGGATTTAAAGAGCTGGCACTGTGATTTAGGGGTCCCAAATGTTCAAACTTCTGTCTGGGATAAAATTGAAATAAGGTTTTAAACTCTTATTTTATTTTCTATTTGGTTTTAAGTAACATAACATTAGTAAAACTCTTACACTGGTGTGAAACCACAGTAGGATTAAGAAGCAACTCAGACCAGCAAGTTCCAAGCACTCCACTCTGAAAGGTCAATAAACATTACTGGAATAAATCAGGAATATGGTGGCAGTTAATAAAGGCTTTCTCATTCAACTTCTAAAATAACCAGAGAAATAGAAAGTATATTGAATGGAAATAGATTTTTTTAAAGTCCTTGCAGATATGCTCTTGATCAAGAGAACCGAACTCTCTGAAGTCAGCTGGCATACAGTCATACAAAGTCAGCAGTCTCAGCAGAATTTCTGAAAAGTAATCATGGATGTCAAGCCCATTTTACAAGGAATGAGTTATTTGTGATTACCTAAATTTTAGGAATTATAATGCTTCCTAATAAGGTGTATGATGATGGGAAACAGCAGGTAACAAAATATGTGATAAATTCCTTATTTGCTTTGTTTATTTATAATATTTGTAAATATTAAATAGGATTAATGTACATGATATAAAATAGAAATGCACTATATGGCATATAATGAAAAATCTCCCCTTTTCCCCTGTGCCTCAAAAACCATTCCACTCCTCAAAGACAACCAGTTTTCCTAAACTTCAGGAGATATTCCATTAATTTCTGAAATTATCCACAGAAATATTATTCCACATAAATGGTAAAATTATATGTTGTTCTACACCTTGTAATTTTTTCCCTTAATACATCTTGGAAAACTTTTCATATCACAAATACAGAATTTCATATTTTTTAAATGGTTTATAGGGTATTGCATTGTGTGGTTGAATGATAATTAATATGTTAACTCTCACTGATGGACATTTTAGTTGTTTATAAGCTTTGACATTATAACTGATGTTCCAATTAATCTTCATAATATATCATGTCACATGTATTCTTAAAATACCTATTAAGAGTACCCTATTGTGTATAATTTTCACTAATTGATAACCAGCTTTTCTTTAGGCTTTAAGTAAATATGAAACTTATTTTCATAGAATATCAGTTTGAACAAGTAGGTGAGCAGTTAATTTACTGAGGGTCCCCACAAGCCACAATTTTGCCATGGGTTTTTAGTGTTTTTCCTAAGACAGTTCACATATTTGGAGACATCAATCAAGATACAAGCTCAGAAAAAAAGTGGGAGTTTTTAAAATTGTAAATTTATTTATATAAAGGTTTTTAAATATTATGGAAATTGTCCCACTTACTTATACTTTTAAGAAATGATCAACTTCTTGAAATTAAAACTTTACCAAAAATTCCAAGACTTATTATTGCCATTCACATAGAAATGAAATGGGTAAGATCAATGGCAGCACTTACCACGATGGGATATGAGAAAGATTGCTCGATTTCACCCACGTGGGATTAGAATCACAGAGACCCAGTGTTAGACATCAATGGCCTCTAGTTACCATAGGTTAATCGGCTTCTGTCAATAGTAAGGCAAGAAAATTTCTGGCCAGAGGGTATGAAATACTGCTTGAAAAAAACTAAAACACCTTTCTCATTACCTCTGAGTTATTCTTAAACAGCTGACAGGAGAATAGATAAGTGAAAACCTGAGAAGACATCCCCCAACTAGAGTGATAATTTGCAAGAAAAAAAAAATGTAGCAGTCAAATACAATATCATGCAGATTCAAGTCCTACTGTGGGAGACCTTGAGGAACACTAAAATAGAGGACAAAGGTAACCAGCAATGTATAATCATTATTTTAAGTTGTTTTTTTTGAATGATCTGTGTAATGAACTGAGTTTTACTAAAGTTCCAATTTCAGATATTTTTATTATTTTTAATCAAGGAAATTTCTTAAAGAGATGATTAAATATGATATACATATACATGTTAAGTTGTTAGACTTTATTAAAAATCATCAGTTAAAAATTATTAGAAAAATTCTGCCTTTTTCCAATTAAAAAATGGGTATAGGATCTGAATAGATATGCCCCCAAATAAGATCTACAAATGACCAACAATCACGTGAAAAGATATTCAAAATCATTAGTTATCAGGATGATGCAAATCAAAAGCACGATGAGATACTACTTCACAACCACCAGGATGGTTAGAATTTTAAAAGTACAATAATAGTAAGTGTTGGCAAGGACACAGAGAAATCGGAAACTTCACATGCTACTAGCTGAAATGTAAAATGGTACTGCCACTTTGGAAAGTAGTCCGGTGATTAACTGCTCAAATCATTAAACATGGAGTTACAAAAAGGCCCAGCTATTGCACTTCTAGGCATATCCCCAGAAGAAATGAAATATGGTCACAGAAAAACTAGTACACGAGTGTTTACAGCAGCATCGTTCATAATTGTCAAATGGTAGAAACAACCCAAATGTCCATCAGCTGATGAATGGATGAATAAAATGTGGTATATTCACAAAATGGAATATTATTTGGCCATAAATGGGAACAAAGTACTGATAAATGCTACAACATGAATGAACCTTGAAAACATTATGCTAAACAAAAGAAACCAATCACAAAAGACCACATATTATATAATTCCATTCACATGAAAGTCCAAAACCTAGAAATCTATAGAGACAGAAAGTAGATTAGTAGCTGCTTAGGGCTAGAGTGAGAAGAGTATGAAGTAGGTGGTTGTCTGTGTCTGTGTTGCTATAACAAAGTATCTGAGACTGGATAATTTATAGAGAACATAATTTGATTTCTCATAGTTCTGCAGTCTGGGAAGTTCAAGATCAAAACACCACTAGGTTTATTTTCTGGTGATGGGCCAGTCTCTACTTCCAAGACGATGCCTTGAATATAGCATCCTCTGGAAGGGAGAAACACCATGTTCTAACATAGTAGAAGGTGGAAGGGCAAAAAAGGATGAACTCCCTCCATCAAGCCCTTTTGTAGGAGCACCTAATCCCATTCATGAAGGAGGAGCCTTCATGACCTGATCACCTCTGAATACTATCACATTGACAATACCTGAATTTTGGAGGAGACACATTCAAACCATAGCAGGGGTGATTACTAAAGTGTACAGTTTCTTACTGAGGTGATGAAAATGTTCTACAAATTGACTGTGGGGATAGTGACATCACATATCTGTGACTATACTAAAAACCACTGTGTTGTACACTTAAAGTATATGACCTGTGTAGCTTGAGAATTATATCTTAAAAAACCTGTTTTTTTATGTCATCCCCTCCCCAGGAAAAAAAAATAATTTGCCCTTGTTATATAATTCTGCGTCTGCTCTAGTTTATTTAGATAATCTCTGGTTGCTGGGAGAATTAGCGGTTTTGTAATAAGACAAGGGACGGTTTTACAGAGAAAGAAATAATCACAGTGGTCTTTTTAACCTTCTGTATAATCAAGCACCATTGAACATTTAGCAGCCAACTGTCAGAAGCAGCTTCTGCCAGAATATTCTAAAGCATTTATGAAGAATGAGTTATTCTGATTTCTGAATTGTCAGAGTGAGAAAAACACAGCTGCTTTCAATGGAAAGAAAATTAGATTGAAAAAAGAAGGAGCAAAGAAATATCCCTATTGTTCGTGAAAGTCTCTTTCTTACTAGGTTTTCAAAGTACATGGACTATTAGGAAATGAAACTCTTTACCTGATTTTTCTACATACCTATTTACAACTACTTCTGTATAAAACCATGAACATACAGAAAAATCAGGGAGATATTCTTTTCATCTAATTGAATGTCTATTGTGCACTCAATCTGGAGGAGAGTATAAGATGACTTTTCGAGGGAGTAGAATAGAAGCCTTAGACAATTTCTTGTCACTAGCAGGACACACCAAATGCTTTTCTCTTTTTTTCAGTACAGTGTTTTTAAAACCCAAGCCTCTCGATTTCCATATAATTCAGGCAATGAGCAAACATTGTATGTATATTATTTCATTTAATATCATAGCAGCACCATGAAGCAAATGTGTCAGTGCAGGTCCTTTAAAAATGCATACTAAAGCTGACAAAATACAAAATACTCGAAGACTCAAGGCTAGGAAGGAGATAGGAACCAGAGAGGTAAGCTGAGCCCAGTGGCGTAGTGGATATCAGAGTTTTGTAAATACCTCAGTTTTGGAGGTTTAGGTTTTAAGATAAAATGAAGTGCTAGAGACTGGAGACATGGCCTTGAGCCTATGAAATACAGAAGTTGGAACTAAACCCCTCTGCATAAATTCAGGATCCGGAAAACTACCTCATCAGTAAAATGGGGATTAGAAAAATAAATCAAAAAGCAAAGGAAATGATAAGGTTACATTTTGGTTCCCCCCGAAAACTGGGTAGGAAAAAATCTCCTCTGAGAACTTGGAACTAAAGTCAGTTTGTACACAGATGTGGGGTTCAAATTTCAATTTATATAATTCAAATTCAGTATATTTAAATTCGATTTTTTTTTTTTTTTTTTAAAGACAGAGTCTCACTCTGTCACCTAGGCTGGAGTGCAGTGGTGCAATCTCGGCTCACTGCAACCTCCACCTCCCGGATTCAAGTGACTCTCCTGCCTCAGCCTCCCCAGTAGTTGGAACTACAGGCACCCACCACCAGGCCCTGATAATTTTTGTATTTTTAGTATAGGTGGGGCTTCACCATGTTGACTAGGCTGGTCTTGAACTCCTGACTTCAAATGATCCACCCACCTTGGCCTCCCAAAGTGCTGGGATTACAGGCATGAGCCACCGCACATGGCCTCAAATTTATACAATGTACGTGGTCTGCGAGACCACAGGCTGATAAATAAATTTAAAATTCTACCCCAATTTAAGGGTGCCTATCAAAAAACAAAAAGAACTCTTTAGAGAGACATACCCAGGCCTCAGGGAATTGCCAGATGTAGGGTTCAGAGGAAGATACACTCACAGCTCACAATGAAAAACACAAGCCCAATAAAACTAATTTAATGGAGCTGACAAAAGCCATCAAAATGGAATTAGATGCTCTCAATTAGGACATTAAATATTGAAGTTATTGGGTACAGGAAAGGAGAAAAAGAGAAAGAGGAGAGTTTTTTCTTGCAGGGAGAAGAAAAACTTACACATAGCTAAATAAATTTCTAAGTGATCCATATTTAAAATACGTGAATATAATACATTTGATATGTAAATAGAACTCTGTACCTAACAAATTAAGAATAAACATTATCTAGAATGCATAGAACGTTTACAAAATCAACCATGTGCCAGGGCTTAAAGCAAATGTCAACATCATGTAAAAATAAATATCATGCAAATTATGTTCTCTAATCATAATACATGGATCCAAGAAAAAAATAAAATAGAAATTTTGAAATGCTTTAAACAATGCTGAAAGTGGTACATCTCAAACAGTTTAGGTATTACAATGTTGCTAAGAATATTCTTGTGTGTCTCTTGTAGGTCATGTACAAGTTTCTGTAAAATCTATACCTAAAGATTGGAATTTTTTGGCTACAGGATATGGTCAGATTAAACTTTTAAGATAATGTCAAATTGTTTTCTAAGCTTTTTGTATCAGTTTATGCTTACCAGTTATGAATACAGCATTATATATAATATAGTTATTCCCAAATTTTCTTCATTATAATATTTATTACAAAGTTCTAACTTTTTTATATCATAAAAATCCTGGATTAACTATTCTTATATACCAATTTTTTGATCTTGTCCTTTTTTTATGGTATAATTTCCTGGGACCAAAGTTCTGGTCCCAGGTATGCATGCATATTTGAAACTTCATTATGTATTATCTCATTTGCCCTTCAGAAATATCCATGAGGGTCCATTTTTCCATATACTTGCCAATAAAAAGTAGTATCAACGTTTTCTGGCTTGCCAATCTTATTGTTGAAAAATGATATCTCATTGTTGCGTTCATATTTATTTTTAGCTGGTTTTAATACCTTTTCATATATTTATTATTCTTTTGCATGTTTACTTGGGGATTTACATTAAATTGTGAATAATTTGAATCAGCCTAAGAATATATATGATAATCATGTAGAAAATGCCCAAACCTCTCACCATTCTTCATATTTTACCCCTACATTTATATACATATTTAGCAATAATGACTTAAGGCCATCAATACTATGGCAATACAAATAGTTTTTATTAAGCTTTTATCATGTGGCATACACTTGACTAAGGACTTTACATACCTGGATTATTCATTAATTTATCTACTCATTTAACAGTTGTTTACTCAGACCCAGGGAGTGACTAGTTGTGCAATTTTGAGCAAAACAAAGCATCTGCCTTTAACTCAGTGAGAGGATGACAATAAATAATCATCAAACACATCATTACAAAATAGGAAGTGAAATAAAAAGAAGAGTATGCTAAAATAGAGAATAACATGGGGTTGTGTGTGAATTGAATAATTAAAGAAGGCAAAGGGACCCTAATGCATGAGAAGGAGTCAAAAATCCTGGAAGGGAAAGAGCTTTCTTGCAGAAGGAAGAATATATGCAACGACCTCAGGAAAATGAGAAATTGAAAGATGGGCCCTGTGACTAGCATGAAGTAAGTGAAGGTGAAATGATGTGAAATTAAATTGAAGACGTCAGCAGGAATTAGACCTCTTAGGGCCATGCTGGACAAGATGCAGAGGCCACTTCATTCCTTGTGCCATGAGAAGCTTAACCTAAGAGAGAAGTGCCCAGAGGTGGCCTTGACCTTCTACCAATGATCCAGATCTGAAGATTATTTTAGCATCACATTTCCATTATTTCACAGAAATTGAGTATAAATTAAATTGTAATCTTTAAGAAGTATATAACTATCATATCTCTCATTGATTTAAGATAGCTGAATAATATGATAAATTTGAACTTGCTAAAAAAGCATTTAATATCTCCTATAAAACAATGCCCTACTAAGTGCTGAAGATAAAACTTAGAGTACTCTAAATCAGTGCTCTGTTTATGACATCGCAAGAAAAGATCTACTCCTTAAATCTACTGGCAATGCTCTGCTGTTTCATCCGGTTCATTTCATGTATGAACTGGACTTACTGAAACATTTATAGGAATATCCTTGCTAGGTAAAACATGTATCTGCAATTTGACAGCATTATGTGCATCCTTGTCATTTTGATTACAGTATCATCTTGTTTCTTCTGCTTTTAGATGTTCTTAAGGTCACAGTAAATAAGATCTCCCTAGCAGCTTTTCATTTCTATTTGATCCTCACAAAAACCATGATACTTTGGCTGAGTGAATATTGTCTCCTTTTTATAGATGAAGAGGTACAAGCTAACCTCACTGACCTTCAGATTTCTAACCTAGAAAACAGAGGCAAGGATACTCACCCTGACAACATCTCGTACTTACTCAGACAAAAGAAAATAAAACAATGGATGGGACAATGCCTGAAGAATAGACACATCATTGAAAGATAAGCTAGGATTATTTCATCATAAAATAGGACACTTCTTTATCATAAACATTATAATACAGATGCATAAAAAGCATGCGTATGATCCATATCATATCTCATTTTGTTCTAAGCCCTCATGGTAATGAACTTTGAGATGAAAGAAGACCTAAATCTGTCACAACAGAGTGGCTCAATCTCTTACATTTTAAAACATCTCATTTTAGGTTAATTCCTACCATTTTTGGTAAAGGGTAAGTCAATGTAAAGTTGACATTTCTCATCAGGCTATCTCACCTTAGTCAAAGATTTTTTTAGAAAACAGGTGTGTACAAGAAAACACTTATATGTCCTTATGGGATTGTGGCAGAACCCCTGGTGTTAACCCAGCCCCATGCTCGTCTCTGGCTCCCATTGGCTCTTGGCTGAGGCAAAGTCATTTTACCTGTGTTCATGTTGGTCTCTATCTTCTCTGCATCTGCTTGTGAGGTTTTACAGCTGGTATCATGCTAATTTCTTCTCTCAGTCCAGCCATAGTCCAGCAGTTCACACCCTGTACCTCAGCCCAACCTCATTTCTCTCGGCCCTTTGGATAATCTAAGTCTCAGCCTTGGGCTCCATCTGAACCCTGGTCAAGTCTGCCCTCTCTTCAGCTTCTGGTAGGGGTTCTCAGCTCCCTTCACTACTGCAACCCCATTGCCAACCTGCTGACTCTCAACCTTAGGTATCACTGAGGACATATGAGAAATTCTGAATCTCTTCAGTGTTACCAACAGGTGTGAGGGAAATGAAGGAAAGGGAGAGGAGATACTTTCTTCCCTGCCTCTCTCTCATGCTATCTGGTTTCTACACTTGCTGTAGCCACTTCTTGCAGCAAAAGGTGTTCCACCAGGCTACCTCCAACCAGAGTCCCACACTGGAAATAGGACACAAGTCCATTCTGTCTCTGTTTTTGAACTTACAACTAACCTGTCCCTTTTATTCTACATCTATTCCTCACTTTGGGTTTCAATGAAAAAATGGGAGAAGAGTAATGGTACCTTGTGGCTTCTATCTCTCTCTGTTTCCCTCTCTCGACTCCTGTTCTTTTTCCTGAAACTGCTGTGAGCTTCTTTACATAATATTTTCCTTCTCTTCTACTTCTTTTCATGTGATGAATAATGTAGTAGCATATCTGCTGACTAATAAAGGGAAATATAATCATGCACCATGTGTGGCTGATGACAGACTGCATCTACAACAGTAGTCTCATAAATCATAATACTGTATTTTTTACTCTTAGCTTTTCTCTGTTTAGATATGTTTAGATACACACATACTTACCGTTTTGTTACAGTCGCTTACAGACTCAGTAAAGTCACATGCTGTACAGGTTTGTAACGTAGGAGCAATAGGCTTACACCATATAGCCTAGTTGTGTAGTAGGCCATACCATCTAGGTTTGTGTTTAATTAGACTCTCCCATATTTACACAATAATGAAACCTCTAATGACACATTTCTCAGAATGCATCCCCTTTGTTAAGTCATGCAAGACTGTTTATCCATCTGTATTTTCTCCATTCTCATCGTTGGCATATCTCTTCATACAATGCTACAAGACTCTCAGGAGCCAGTGGCTCAGTTACACATTTTTATATCAACAGCACATAACCCAGTGCTTTGCCAATAATTGACACTCACTAAAAGTTTGTTGAGTGAACAAATGATTGAGTCTCTTTAATTTATAGGTGAAGAAACAGAGGTGAGAGCTTTTGCCCCCATTAAACAATCAACTGGAGACTTAGCTGGGACAAGGTCAAGTACTCTTTCAACAAAATATACTGCTTTTTGCCATTCTTCCTTAAATTGCTGGCAATATAGGGCCTAAAATATGAGACCAAAATGCTAGGAGGGGAGGAGGAAGAAATAATAAATAAAGTAAAAAACTTAGCAGCAAAGAAAAACCAAGTTTTATAAAAAAAAAAATTCAAAGGCAAGTATTTATAGTTAATATATTGCTAATTTTCTCTTTGTCTATACAGCATAAAGCCAGCTCAAATCTGAACTCCTAAAAATCTCTGAATAGAGATCTTATAAAATGCCGTAATTCTGCTGTGATCAACTACTTGTGCTTGTGGGGAGGGATTGTATCAAAAATTCTTACAGACGTTTTCCCCTAAAAATAGATACAGAAAATAATACATGAACGTTTTAATATAGTCTATTCACCTGAAAATGGAATTCTCCCATTTCACTGACTTCAAGTTAATTACTTACGAAAATTAGTAACTGATCTTTTCTCTCCTAAAAGATCCATCCCATTCAGAAATCCTGTTGAAGAAATGGCTAGCTGCTACTCACAGAGTAGTAACAAATAAGATTTTAAATTGCAGCAAACACACTCAAGTACGTCTTGATAAACACACACCCAAGACATTTGGGAAGCTAAGGTTTATGAGTTTGAAACTTTATTTTCTTAATGAATAGCAGTAGCACTATTCTCAGGAAACTTACCACAGAGGGAGGTGAGATTTTATACCTATTTGTTTATGTTTCTGTAGAGGATTTAAGCAATCCTGCTTCTATACAGCAGGTGCCACAGCAGACCAAAGGTTCTAATAGAATATGAGTACAGTGAATTTATAACAAGAATGATGGCTCTTTTGAAGAATGCAATGGTACACAAATAGGAGGAAGTCCATTCAACCCTTTAGCTCCTGCCCTCCCAGTTTACCTTCTTTTCTTCATCCCCACATTGTTAGTTTTCCCCTTTTGAGGGGAGTTGGGGGGGATTTGAGATGATGTGACGTGTTGCCACTTAGGGTTTCTAGGCTCTAATCCCTTAAAACAGTTACGCACATGGGCACTAAGCAGGAAAGTACTCACACAGTGACATCATTATGAAGTATTAAAATTTGCCACCAGAACTGTTTTACTCTGTAGAGAATGAGAGCTGCAGATAGTGATAATTTGTGTGTGTGTGTGTGTGTGTGTGTGTGTGTGTCCTGTCAGGGAGAAAAAACACTTGTAAAATTCTTAGAAACTGAAAATGCATCAGTGAATAGGTCTTTATGTTGGATATTTATGGGGAATTTGGTTTGTTTTCTGATTCTGTTTCAACTTTTAAGGAGCACCGTTAATGTGATTAATTAGCAAGAATTTATTGACGTGAAAAATCTAGACAGCCGAATATATATGATTTTTTTAAATGTATTTTTTCAGGTGAAACTATAAACTGGAGGCCTAATTAAGACCTGCTGTTTCCTGAAATTTTGTGTGCACGGCCCTGGGAAGGAAAGTTGCACGGAGCTTTACTTGAAGGGGTAATCTTGAGAGAAAATCCTGGCATTCTAGTCACTTGCAAACATAGTCCTTACTTAAGAACCACAGTGAATTTATGTCTATGGTAAACATGAAAGCCTGTTATGAACAGGCTTAGGGAAAACTCAAATCAACGTGATCATCATGAGTTTTGGACTTCAGCTGCTCCTAGCCATTATTTCCAAATTTACGCTGAAACACAATGATGGATCATACAATTTTAGGCTTTTGACATTTTCTTACCTCTTCTTTTCTCATCACTTTGTTAAGAATGAAAGTCAGTCTTCCTAACAAGAGAGAGAAAATCTGCTTGCAAGAAATATAATAATTCAAAACTATTCATTGCAAAATAATTTGACTTTTGATGAGGTTGCAAAAGGCCTGAATTGAACAGATTTCTGGACAGCTCCCACTTTATCTGCTTTCATTAGAAAACAACTTTTTCCAATGTTGCTTTTTTATTAAATAGTTCCAAATATAAACTTTAAACTGTAAGAATGAAAGAAATCTATATGTTTCTAAATCTTTCAGATTTTATTAGTTTAGCAACATATTGGTACGGCTTATCCCCAATGTCTCAATCCAGTGGTGATAAAACTTCTGAAGCCAAAATTGCTTCAAAATATGAGTATTTTTTTACTCACTTGAAGTAAGCTTTTTTCTAATGCCTCAGGTGGAAAATAGGAACTACTTATAACTTGAGAACAGAAACCAATCTCCTAGTTGTCATTTAGTTCAACATTTTGAACTAATGTTTTGGCTAACTTACTAAATTGTAAGGTGTGAAAGTCACGAAATTTTTATAAAAATTTTATACTTCTTTAATACTGTGAAAAGAAAACATGCCCAGTTTGCAAACCTCAATCAGTAAGCAAGTTATGTCCTTTAGATAATGTACTACATATCAGGTCATAAGGGATCAACTCACAATGTATAGTCCCGATGCATAAGCCAGACAGCCAGACACTCACAGATAATAGCCAACACAAAAGCCCTTTTTTCCACTTCATGGGTAGGGCCTCATTATGTGCCTTCCTAAATATGAAGGGGAATAGAGGTTCCTACTTCCCTTTATAATGCTGTTCAGTGCATTTGTCCAATAACTCATTGTCTCAGAAATTGTCTTGCTCACTTCCTATAGATATTCTCCTGTCTTCTCAGTGACACATTCATGGAGATAGATAGACATTCACAGTCGCCTCTTCTGGCTTCTCTGGCTCCACCTTGATGCATTCTTGCCTTATTCCAGACCAGGCCAGGCCCTTGCTCTGGATCTCAAAGGCCCAGGCCACATAAGGGCAGAGCAGCCACGTCAGAGCTGCTCCTGGCACCAAGGAAAATTATTTGCCCCGAGAGGCAAACACAGCCCCGGCAGTGTCCAGAGTATCAATCCCTCTCTTCTCTGTTATAAAAGGCCCTATTGTAGAAACACAAATCATTCAGAGATGGCATGTACAATGTCTAATCACTTATTAGCCACTGGGCACCTACTGGGTATGGGCCCCAAACTAGATACTCTCTGAAACCTATTCACGAGAGGAAGACAGGAAGGAATATGACACAGATTTATATTCATCTCCTGTTCTAGCCCATTACACTATGGCCAACACACAGTCTTTGAACAAGTAGACAATTACAGCCATAATAGAGATGAGAATATTTTTATCTGTGAGTAGCAAGGTAGGGGATAGAACACAAGCTTGCTATTCACAGTGACCTAATTTTCAATCCTGCTTCTATACTTAATCAACTGTGTGACCTTGGGGAGCTTACTGAATCCCTCTGGGATTCTCCTGCCTTGTTTGCAAAAGGGAAATAATTTCTACACCGTAGGTGCTATGAAGAACAATTTAGAAGGTAGAAAGACCAAAAGCTATGTGAGGTATACAGAGGACACAAGAGTATTAATTCCCTCACCCATCTTTTGGTTTCTAAATAATTGTCAAGACATTTTATATTTGATATCTTATTATTTGATCCTTAGGCAAATCCTACTTGTATGTACTTTAATATCAGAGACAGAATTTTAGGTCGTTGGATCTCTTTTTGTTTCCCTTTCGGAAATTTGATTGAAAAGATACACTCGTTTTCTCCGATTACCTTTGCTTTGCTCCTTGGCAGGTTTTACAAAATACCCAAAGCCATAAAAAGGGTTAATTTTAGTCCAGCGTACCAGATGTCTTCAGCACCTTGACTTTAGTAATATACTAAGAACAGTAAGTCTTTTTAATGAAAGTGAAAGGTATGCATTGTACTTAAATCTGGAGCTTTTTCCCTGAAGAAACGCTGCCGCTGGGACTGCATCCCGCCATTTTAGACGGGGTGAGAGATGTTTTTGCTCGGGTTTACCTTTCTGCAGTACATTTTCAAGCGACTGCAGTTGGTATCCAAGCAGTTAAAACTACATCAGCACTAATAGCTATGAGCTCATCTTGTATAAAGACATTTTTAGTTAAACACCACAATCTTGGGGGGGAAAAAGTTAGCGTGCTTAACCAGGCCAGCTTGGAATAGCTCACAATATGACGCATACCACAGGAAATAGAGTGGTATGAGGCACCTACAAAATATTTTTCAAACAAGTCATTGACGCTGTAAGCCCCATGCCTCAGCTTTAGGAAGTCACTTATTAAGAATCAACACCAGCCGTGCCAAGCTAAGCTTTTGCTCTTGGTGATTTTCCAATTGAATATTCAGGGCCCTGTCTCAGTCTTGTTTTCAGGGAAGTACATGCTTGGAATGTTAGCAAGCTATTTGCTGGAAAAAATGCCCACAACAGGCCTAATGTTGATCACATTAATGCGTTTGAGTGGGTATAGAGTGCAAATGATTGAAAATGCTTCCAGATCCCTGTTGCAGGGGACAAAGCAGGCTCTGTTCTCTGATCTGATGGTCATTTTTTTTCCAGTGGAGGATGTGGCGCAGGAAGAGGGAAGAGTGCCAATCTCTGTCTAATGGTTCCAAACAGGCCCTGGGCCTAGCTCTTTGGATGCTGATGAGTGGGAAATGAAACACAGATGGGTCAGATGGGTAAGGAGAGGGGGATTACAGGTCAGGCCAAAGAGTTGGAATAAATTAAGTGCTTATGAGGTACAGAATGGCACATTGTTTAAGTGAATGGACAGGGAAAAAACATTCCTGCATTGTTTGGTCCAGTGAGTGAACTCAACATTTCTCTTCCCAGACCAACCTAGGCCACAGAGATTCCCCACCATCAGAATGTATATGAGCAACGAACCAAAATGTGGCCAAATAGTGTCTGAAATATTCTGCCATACCCCGAAGCAGCTAATTTTGTTTTATTACACAGGAGATGTAATTTATTGGGAGAAATGTTTGGGTTCATATGTCAGATCATAGAGAGTCAGATTTGGGGTTCCCTTGGGGATCTCTGAGGAGAAGGTGAGTAACCACAAATTAATACAGCAGGGAAATAAAGTGACAAAAGAAATGTTTCATTGTGCTTGAAATATTGAACAATTTCCCCCTTTTTAGCCTTTTAAACCTTTGCTCACAAATCAAAAAGTAGCTCAACTTAAGAGAACTCAGCAGAAGCCTGTCGTGCCCAGTAATGACAACAAAAAAACGTGAAGTCCAATGTATTCTTGGTTTTAAGTGTCTTCATAACACAGGGAAAGATAGTAAAAATGACTTTTTGAGGATGTTAGAAAATGATCAAAACTATTAGATAACTAAAAAAGGAAAATGCTGGTAATCATAATGGATCTGTCCATTTTGTGTTCTAGGTGTGTTAGACAAATCATGAAATCCCAAAATTCATACAAGCCTGATTATTCAGCATTAGATAATTATAGGACAGGCTAGATGAACTGTGTTTACTTGAAGGCACAAAACGAATAGAATGTTAAGGGCAGAAAGTGTTACATAAAGGAGAGCTAAAGTTGCAGTTGCCAACAAAATTAGAAAGTTCTAAAGCTTGGAATTAATGGTTTATTTATTTATTTTTTTTTAGTATGACAGAAATTATTTTCAGAAGCTTATTTTCATACCAACCATGTTTCCATTTTATGGACTTGACCTTTACTGGAATATCCCACAGGCAAAACTGGAGACAGTGGTTGTCTGTAATCATCAGGGATGCTCATGCTTCAAGTATTAAGAGGGTCTGTTTATCAATTTGTGTCTTACAACTCCAGAGACTACAGGGAGATCATTTCAAATAACCAGTATAGAAAGTCTTGATGCAGCATATCTTTCAAAGCCTGGTAATTTTCACTGTTGTTAATTTTAGTAAATTGGTTCAGTGAGCAATATCAATTATGTGTATATATCATCTTATTTTCTACAGTCTATGACCACTTCAAAACTAATGGCTGTATTATTTGTAATTTAAATATTTTATCTTTTCTCCTGACGTCCTCCCCTTCAAAATCTTTACTATTCTAATGCTCTGAGTCTTGAGAAGGGACTCCAGGAATAAATGACCAATTCTCTCTTTTTTTTTTACTTTAAGTTCTGGGATACTTGTGCAGAACGTGCAGGTTACATAGGTACACATGTGCCATTGTGGTTTGCTCCACCTATCAACCCGTCACCTAGGTTTTAAGCCCCGCATGCATTAGGTATTTGTCCTAATGATCTCCCTCCCTTTGCCCTCCACCCCCTAAGAGACCCCGGTGTGTGATGTTCCCCTCCCATGTGTTTTCATTGTTCAACTCCCACTTATGTGTAAGAACATGCAGTATTTGGTTTTCTTTTCCTGTGTTAGTTTGCTGAGAATGATGGCTTCCAGTTTCATCTATATCCTGCAAAGGACATGAACTCATTCTTTTTTATGGCTGCATAGTATTCGATAGTGTATATGTGCCACATTTTCTTTATCCAGAAATGACCAATTCTTAAAGCAAATTTGAGAAATGACCATGATACAGGCATCAGTATTAAGAGTTTGAGGGCCAGGACTGTAATCCCAGCACTTTGGGAGGCCAAAGCGGGTGGATCACCTGTGGTCAGGGGTTTAAGACCATCCTGGCCAACATGGTGAAACCTCGTCTCTACTAAAAATACAAAAATTAGCCAGGCATGGTGGTGCGCACCTGTAATCCTAGCTACTCAGGAGGCTGAGGCAGGAGAATTGCTTGAACCTGGGAGGCAGAGGTTGCAGTGAGCCAAGATTACACCACACCACTGCACTCCAGCCTAGACAGCAAGAGCGAAACTCTGCCTCAAAAAAAAAAAAAAAAGAAAAAAGAAAAAAAGAAAAAAAAAGGAAGCTTGCAGGAAAAAAAAAAAAAAAAAAAAAGACTATAGAGAAATTTATACCTTAAGCTGACCAAAAACATAAAACTGTTACTCATTGAAAAAATGACATAGACTTATAAGAAACTAATACCTAGTTTGGGGTATTTGCTATTTCTTTTCCAATGAAATGAATGCTGTTTTTTCAGTCTCCTTTTCTCTCTTGACTTAAAATAAAATAAAATAAATGGCAGTGGGAAATGTTCATGGAAGAACCAGAAGAT
Source organism: Chlorocebus sabaeus (assembly GCF_047675955.1). NCBI lineage: Eukaryota > Metazoa > Chordata > Mammalia > Primates > Cercopithecidae > Chlorocebus > Chlorocebus sabaeus. The sequence continues at coordinate 62,075,375 of NC_132906.1, read as the reverse complement.
GGAAGTTTGTATGTTGGGAAGGTGATGTTTAGAAATGGAGATGTCACTATGTTCACCAGGCTGGCCTTAAATTCCCAGGCTTTTGATAATACTTAAATGACTATGTGTTATAAAATTGGAGATAATTCTTTTCAGAAAAAAACATATGTAACAGGATAAGGTTCCCAGGAGACTGCTGTTTTATCTAGAACACATTTTCAGTGGATGTCAGGTGAGTGGGTGATAGGGCGTTGGGGCTACCATAGAGTTCCATTGCGCCTTCTGGAGATAGACCCTGAAGGTGATGAAAAGGGGAGTGAGTAATAGAGATCTCTCATGTGCCTTGAGGATACCTGGGCCACCTGGCAAAAAGTCAAGTATTACTATTGGATGGAAAATGTCCTGAGGCTAGAAACAGCCAGTCAAACATCTAAGTCTAAGGTATAAGTTTAATTCAGGACACAGAAGCTTCCATGATAAATACTCTTAAGTTGGAAAAGCAGGCAGTAAGGGTGAGGCCATTCCTACCATCAACTGGTGCCATCTACCTGCAGCCTTGCCTGACTGTCCACTCACAAAGGGCACATCTTTTGAGGGATATGGCCCTTAGGTTTACCAGGTAGGAGAAAATGCTAGAAAAGCACAGTTCCGTAGAGCAGTGGAATGAATCTAACATCAATACCATTCCTACAGTTTCTCTGTAATTAGCGTGGTATAGTAGACAACAATTAGGAAAAAAAAAAAAAAACTCTTAAAAAGAGCTTTATATTTTATATGCTCCAAACCCCACAAAACTCTAATTTACCCTTGGGATTACCATTTATGAGGTAGAAGTAGAGAAAGAGTTTTTGGAGAGAGAAGGGAAGTATACAACTGGTTTCTTGATATGCCTGGCTTGAAGTGCTGTCGAATTTAGGCCAAGCAGACCATTTGATAGCTAAATATGGTCTCGAGAACAGGACTGAAAATCAATTCTTCTGATCAATTCTGTACACTGGGGTACACAACTTTTGTTCCACATCGTATGTCTTTCATTTAACAAAGACAAGTGTAGAAACATTACGCTTGATCTAGGCAGTCTTATAAAAGTTAGTTGACAGTTTCCAAGCCCTCATTATTTCATTTTGTGTGTGTGTCTTTAAAAACACATAATGCAAACAGAAATATGAAGACTGGTCTCACACTAAAGGCATTTCCTTTACTGCCAATAACTTCAGAAATAAGGAAGGAAGTATTGACTATCTTCAAAGCAGGTTCTTTATGCCATTTTTGAGTTGTAGGGACGGATTTATGCTCCTCCAGCATGCTTTTCCCTTGACTCTTTTATAAATGAAGGCAGGCGTTCACAAGGCAGTTGACTAGGGTAAGATGTGCCCTTTGGCCATGGAGTACAGCAAAGCTATCTATACTGTAAAGGGGTTGTCACACCTGTGCCTTGATCCTTCCTTAGCAGAGGTTTAGGACCCGTCGGCATACACTCCACATAGCAGTGTTCTGTTCAGTCAGAGGCTAGAACAGGAAAACCCTGATACTACCATTTTTATCATGGTTCCTTGGTAATAAGCATAAAGAAAATACAGAACCATTATCCTCAACGTAAAAATTAATGCACAAGACGGAGAGATTAAATTCAAATGAAGGACTTCTGAAACCCTGTCAGCCAGGACAATAATATAACTCATAGACCATTTCACCTCCATAGAGTCACTTTACAGCACTTGGGTGTTTTCTGTATGCTCAATTAAAATCCTACTCTGGTAGGAAAAACCAGATTTCCAAATGGTGATTTTATTGATTCAATAAAATTTAAGAAATTCTGCTTATGGAAAACCTCGTTACCCAAAACTAATAAATAAGAGTTTACCCTGCAGTCTGGTTCCCCTTTATTTGACAGAATTAAAAATCACTCTGGAACAACTTAGTTCATTTTTCACTTGTTAATTGAGCTTAATAGTTTAGTAACTCCCTTTCTGTTCTAAGCTTGTGAACTCTTCATTCTTTCCGGCAGTACTTGCATTCTCTCATTCTTAACTTTACAGAGCACACATTTACAAAGAAGTTTAATAGAAATAAAGAGCACAGGGGAAGGGGGAAGAAATAAGAATATTTTATTTGGGGTGAAGCAATGACCTAAGGCTCAGCCCAGTCTTTGGGGATGGGTGTCAAGTTGCACTACACTGTTAGGAGGATATTTTGTCAAAGCCTCAGGTGTAACGTCCACGTGAGGGACAATTTTATTTTATTTTTTATTTTTATTTTTTTATTTTTTTGAGACGGAGTCTTGCTCTGTCGCCCAGGCTGGAGTGCAGTGGCGCTATCTCGGCTCACTGCAAGCTCCGCCTCCCGGGTTCACGCCATTCTCCTGCCTCAGCCTCCCGAGTAGCTGAAACTACAGGCACCCGCCACCGCGCCCGGCTAATTTTTTGTATTTTTAGTAGAGACGGGGTTTCACCGTGGTCTCGATCTCCTGACCTTGTGATCCGCCCGCCTCGGCCTCCCAAAGTGCTGGGATTACAGGCGTGAGCCACCGCGCCCAGCTTGGGACAATTTTATTAATGAATACATGTCACAGCAGATTTTCACTTATGTTCGGCATTTATAGAAATTGCAAAGAGCCAAAGCTGTGCCTAGAATGGACAAAACCGTTCAATCAATTTCACCTTCTGGAACAAAGATTTATTCTTTGGAAGGCTATTAATGTACAAATATTTGCTTGTTTGTTCTTCCTGCAATGCTTATCATATGTCTTTTTTACGTGGGAATTTATTAAAAGCAACTTTGAATATGATGGGTGTGTTACAATCTTTAGAATAAAGTGCGAAATTCAAAGGACAATACCAAAGTTGGTCAGGATGCTTCTGTCACTCTTCAGTTTTCCATCCAACTCATGATACATACTCCAACCACACGGTAATGAATTCCACATCCATCCTAGATTGTCTGTACCAACCATGCCCACTATACAGAAAACAATCAGTCAACTTTTATACTACATACATCTTAAAGACTTGTAGTTGAGGTATGAGTTAACCTAAGTTGTGGAGCCTTTGAAATATATCATGTGGCCTCACTTTATATCACCCTATGGTGATGACTCCTCCTCCTCTTCCTCCTCTTCCTCCTCCTCCTGCTTCTCTTTCTGCTTTTGCTTCTTCCTTTTTCTATTTATCCATTGAAAAGAGAATTAGGAAAAACAAGAAATTTTCAAGCAAGCAGAAACATTGAAACTAGTGCAATGTATACAGATACAAATATATGATTGTTTTGTCTTCAGATGCAAATTGAGTACAAAAAGAAAACCCAGCCTGGACTTCATGAGGTAGTGCCGAATTGTTTTCCAAAGTGATTGTACCAACTTAGGCATCTATCAGCAATGTGGAAGTGTTCCCATTGTTCTACATTCTTTCCAGTGTAGGTCTCAAGTAATTCATAATTCTAAACATGCAAAATCCTCAAAATATGTGAATGCAGTAACTATTTTCATTTCTAAATTAAATTGTTGAAGTCAAGTCAAAGAGAAAATTGTTGAATTGGTCTGGGCTCAAAATCAGCTCACGTTTCTTCTCTAGCCTCACATTCACAGTTGATCTCATTTAGGCCTGTGATTTGAACCAGCATTCAGTGACTTCCAAATTTATATCATCAGTTCAGACCTCTCTCTGCTTTTTACTTGATTGCTCATTAACTAACTCCTTTCATGAGTTTAATGTACATCTCAAACTTAACCTCCCTGTCTCTCTCTAATGGGACCACTGGACATCCACAAAAAAATCAGTCAACAACTATAAATGGCCAGATTGGTTCATATCTCTTCAAATAAAAACTCCTCATTAAATATATGAAGAATCAAATGCCCCGCCTTAAAAAAAAAAAAAAAACTATTCACTTCTTGTCCCACCTCTTCTGAGAGGTTTTACTCTTCAACAATTTTTATCTGATTATCAAGTGGATCAAGTTTGGGGACTTTTTATTTAGATAATTTTCTCCCAGTTATGAAACTACTTACTAATATTTCAACATCTTGAATTTTCACTTAACTTTATAGTGTCAGACATCTGACTTGTTATTTCAAAGTCTCCTAAGAACACAGCTAGAAAAGCCTGCATATTACATTGTATACAGAAACCGTAATTTTTTTCATTTCTCTATTTTATGGCACATATTATTCCTAGATAGTTTATACTCTTTGAGTCTAATAATGATTTCTTTTTTTGGTGTATTTATGCAGATGGTTATTGCTGGTGCATAGGAAAGTTATTAATTAAATGTATATGTTTATCTTGTGCCAAGTCACATCATTAAACTTTTCTAAGAATTCTAGCTAATTTCTACTAATAATAGTTATTCAGTTGGTTCTTTACTGTTTGCAGGGATGAACAAAAAAAAATACTGTGTAATAGAAATAATGTACAATAATAGAAATAAATTTTCTTCCCAAAATATAATCTTGTTTCACATTCAAGTATTAGTACTTCTGAAAGAATATTAAGTTATAACATTTTTTAGTTATGGAACACTTACTATATAATAGACCCCATCATGATAGCTTAATAAAATTATATATTATTTCATTATTTCCTAGATTTTTTGCTAATTTTTTGAAAAAAAAAATTTTCAATATCCATAAACATCTGATTGGCTATTGGTTTGAGATGATAGTTTATCATGCAAAAGCAAGAATTTTGTATTTCTTTTTTTGAAATGAAGTTTTATTTTAAAACAGTTTTTACATTTATAGAAGAGTTGTAAGGATAGTCCACAGAGTTCCTGTATGTCCTTCCCCTGGTGTCCCCTAATTTGACAACTTAAATAACCATGATTCATTCGTCAAAACTAAGAAATTGACATTGGCACATATTATCAAATAAACTCCAGATTTATTTCAGCTTTCTACAGTTCTTTTGCTAATAATTTCCTTTTTCTACACCAGAATCCCATCCAGGTTACTATATTATACTTAGTCATATATCCCATTAGTTTCTATGATAGTTTCTCAGCCTTTCCTTGTTTTTACTGACTTTAACAACTTTGAAGAGTACTGGTCTGGTATTTTGTAAAATGCTCCTCAATTTGAGATTGTCTATTTTCCTCATGGTTAGATTGGGTTATGGGCTTGGGAGAAGAATGTTACAGAGAAGTGCCCTTCTCATCACATCATGTGAGTGAGTATGATAGCAACCCAAATTGTTAGTGGTGTTAACTTTGATTAAGGTAGTGTGTGCCAGGCTTTCCCACTCCAAAATTACTATTTTTCTCCTTTCCACACTCAATTCATTATGCCAGTTACACTCTCTCCTCCAGGAGGAGAGGGGAATTAAGCTCCACTTCCAGGAGGAGAGAGTGTCTACATATTATATTTAGAATTCTTCTGTAAGGAAGATTTGCCCCATCTCCTCCCTTTATTGATTTACTCATACATTGATTTATTTTAATATGGGCTCAGATATATTTATTTTATACTTTGGTATATGCATATACTTTGGTATATGCTACATTATTTACTTTGTTGCTCAAATTAATCCTGCTTTGGACAGTTGGCCCTCTCAGTTGACTCCTACATCCCTTTGACATGCCCCATTGTTTGTTTTGCTCCATTTGTTTCTTTTAGCACTTCACTTCTTTTTGGCACTGTAAGAAGCTCCAGGCTCACCTGGTCCTTTACCTGCCTCGGTCCTAGAAACAGCCACTTGTACAAGGAGCCTTGGTTTCTTTTTTTGGAGAATAATATGTAGAAACCAAAATTTGGGCACTGGGTGTTGTATTCCTTTATGCATGTTATTACTATTTGTAGTTTGTTTTACTTTTGAAAAATAATTGTGGAAATATACACACACTAAACACAAAACGTGTCATCTTACCCCCCGCATTTTTTTTTTTTTTTTTTTTGAGGTGGAGTTTTGCTTTTGTTGCCCAGGCTGGAGTGCAGTGGCACAATCTCGGTTCACTGCAACCTCCACCTTCCAGGTTCAAGAGATTCTCTCACCTCAGCCTCTCCAGTAGCTGGGATTACAGGTGCCTGCTACCACACCCAGTTAATTTTTGTATTTTTGGTAGAGATGGGGTTTCACCATGTTGGCCAGGCTGGTCTCAAACTCCTGACCTCAAGTGATCCACCCACCTCAGCCTCCCAAAGTGCTGGGATTACAGGTGTGAGTCACCGCGCCAGACCATCTTACCCATTTTTCAGTATGCAGCTTAGTGACATATATTCACATTCTTATACAACTAGCTCTATTATCCATCCCAGAATGGTTTTTATCTTGCAAAATGAAACACTGTACTCATTAACCTATAACTCCCTATTACTTACTCCCTCAACCCCTGGCAACCATCATTCTACTTTGTTTTTGTTTTTGTTTTTGAGATGGAGTCTTGCTCTGTCACCCAGGCTGCAGGCTGGAGTGCGGTGTTGCAGTCTCGGCTCACTGCAACTTCCGCCTCCCAGGTTCATGTGTTTCTTCTGCCTCAGCCTCCCAAGTAGCTGGGACTACAGGTACATGCCACCACGCCCAGCTAATTTTTGTATTTTTTGTAGAGACAGGGTTTCACTGTGTTAGCCAGGATAGTCTCAGTCTCCTGACCTCATGATCCACCCTCCTGGGCCTCCCAAAGTTCTGGGATTACAGGCGTGAGCCACCATGCCCAGCCTCTACAAATTTGAATAGGTACTTCATACAAATGGAATCATATAGTATTTGTCCTTTTCTGACTGGCTTATTTTACTTAGCATAATATCCTCAAGATTTATCTGTGTTGTAACAAGTACCAGAATTCTCTTCCTTTTTGAGGATGAATAATTTTCCATTGTATGTATATGCTTGTCTGTTGGACATTCATCTGCAGATTGTTTTCAGCCCTTGGCTATTATGAATACTGTTACGAACATGAGTATACAAATATTCTCTCAAGTTTCTGCTTTCATTTTTTGGGGTGTATATACCTACTAATAAAATTGCGGGATCATATGGTAAATTCTTTTAACATTGGAGAAACTTTCATACCATTGTCCACAATGGCTCTATCATTTCACATCCACATGAATAGGCCCCAGAGATTCCATTTTCATGATACCCTCACCAACACTTGCGATTTCCTGACATTGTTTTGTTTTTGTTTTTATAGTAGCTATCCTAATGCATGTAAGGCGGTATTTCCTTGTGGTTGTGAGTTGCATTTCCTTAATGATTAGTGATATGGCACATCTTTTCACGTGCTTATTGGCCATTTGTATATCTTCTTTGGAGAAATGTCTATTTAAGCTCTTCACCCATTTTTTTTTCACTGAGTTGTTTGTTTTGTTGCTGTTGAGTTGTACTAGTTCTTTATATAATTCAGGTTAATGCCTTATCAGACATACGATTCACAGATATTTCCTCCCATTCCATGGGTTGTCTTTCTATGTTGCTGATTATGCTCTTTGATGCACAGAAAATCTTAATGTTGGCATCATCCAGTTTATCTATTTTTCTTTGGTTGCCTATGCCTTTGGTACCATATCCAAGAAATCATTGCCAAAGCCAATGTCATAAAGTCTATTTTACTTTTAATGAATATTTTTCTATTTCATGAGAACTAGATAGAAAATAGGAGTTTTTACTGAGAAATAATAGAAAATAAAGGTGGAGTCAAGACAGGTTAGCACTACTATGTAAGAAGCCCTTAATGACAAGATAAAGAATTTTGGAGTTGATTAAATATGCATGGAAAAGTCAATGAAAGTTTTTGAGTAAGTAAGCAACTGACTAAAATCAGTGTTTCAAGAAGAACAAAAAACAATGAGTGAATCCTGCACCTTCAGCTGAGGTATCCAGGTGTTCTCATTGGGACTGACTATGTGGTTGGCACAACCCACGGAGAGCAAGTAGAAACAGAGTAGGCTAACAGCCCACCCAGGAGCTTCACAGGGCAAGGGGAGCTCCCACCCCAGACAAGGGAAGTGGTGAGGGGTTATGCTACCCTGCCTGGGAAACCATGCTTTTTCCATGGATCTGTGCAACCCACAGATCAGGAGATCCCCTCATGAGCCTATGCTACCAGGGCCTTGGGTTCCAAGCACAGAGCCATACAGATGCTTGGTGGCCACTCAGGTTTCAGCCAGCAAGTAGCAGGCTGGAGGCTGCCTAAGACAACCAAATTTCCAAGGGGAGGGGCAGCTGCCATCACTGCAGTTCCAGTCTTCCATTTTCCCTTGCCAGTACTGGGGAGACTGGGTGGTTTGGACTGGGAGGAATTCCCCACTGCACAGCACAGTAGTTGTGGCAGATTGTGGCCAGACTGCTTATTTAGGTGGGACCAGGATCCATTCCTCCTCACCAGGCAGGGCCTCCCTGTGGGAATTTCAGCAACTCCAGCCAGGGGTTTATGAACAGAACTCTGATATCCCTGACAGGAAGCCTCTGGGGTGGGAGGGGTAGCTGCAGTCTCCACGGTTCAGCAGACTTAGTCTTTCCTGCCTGAGTATAGGCAGTCCAGACAAGGGGGATTTCCCCCAGTGTAGCACACTCATTTTGCCAAGAGGCAGCCAGAGTGCTTCATTAAGTGGGTCCATCCTGTGCCTTCTGACCGGGTAAAACCACCTAACAGGGGTCGCCAGATACCGTATACTGTAGAGTTCCGGCTGGCATCAGGTTGGGGCCCCTCTGAGATAGAACTCTCAGAGGAAGGAACAGAAAGCCATCTTTGCCATTCTGCAGCCTCCACTGGTGACACTTCCGGGTGTGGGAGGGACCCAGGTGAATGGGATCTGGAGTGGTGGACCCCCAGCAAACTGCAGTAGCCCTATGGGGAGAGGGGTCTGACTGTTAAAAAAAAAAAAAGCAGCAAACAAACAAAAAGCAACAGCAATATCAACAAAAAAGATCCCACAAAAAACACATCCTAGAGTCAGCAGCCCCAAAGATCAAAGGTAAATAAGCTCACAAAGATGAGGACGAATCAACGCAAAAATGCTGAAAACTCAAAAAGCCAGAGTTCGTCTTCTCCTCCAAATGATTGCAACACCTCTTCAGCAAGGGCACAGAACTGGGCTGAGATCAGATGGATGAATTGACAGAAGTAGGCTTCAGAAGGTGGGTAATAACAAACTTCACTGAGCTAAAGGAGTATGTTCTAACCCAGTGCAAAGAAGCTAAGAACCTTGATAAAACATTACAGGAGATGCTAACCAGAATAACAAGTTTCGAGAGAAATATAAATGACCTGATGAAGCTGAAAAACACAACACGAGAACTTCACAATGAAACTACAAGTATCAATAGCTAAAGAGACCAGGCAGAGGAATCTCAGAGCCTGAAGACTAGCTTGCTGAAATAAGACAGGCAGACTAGATTAGAGAAAAAAGAATAAAAAGGCACAAAAAACCCTCCAAGAACTATGAGATTATGTCAAAAAGATCAAACCTACAACTGATTGGGGTACCTGAAAGAGATGAGGAAAATGGAACCAGATTGGAAAATATACTTCAGGGTATCATCCATAACTTCCCCAACCTAGCAAGGTAGGCCAACATTCAAATTCAGGAAATCCAGAGAACCCCAGTAAGATACTCCAGGAGAAGATCAGCCCCAATACATATAATTGTCAGATTCTTCAAGGTCAAAATGAAGGAAAAAATGTTAAGGGCAGGCAGAGACAAAGGCCAGATCACCTACAGAGGGAAGCCTGTCAGACTAACAGCAGACTTCTCAACAGAAACCCTACAGGCCAGGAGAGATTGGGGGTCAATAATCAACATTCTTAAAGAAAATAATTTCCAACCCAGAATTTCACATCTGGATGAACTAAGCTTCATAAGCAAAGGAGAAATAAAACCCTTTTCAGACAAGCAAATGCCAAGGGAATTCATTACCACCAGGTGTGTCTTGCAAGATTTCCTAAAGGAAGCACTATATATGGAAAGGAAAAACTGTTACCAGACACTACAAAAACACACTGAAGTACACAGACTAATGATACTATGAAGCAACTACATTAACAAGTCTGCAAAATAACTAGCTAGCATCATGATGACAGGATCAAATTTACACATAACAACATCAACCTTAAATGTAAATGGGCTAAACGCCCCAGTTAAAAGGCACAGAATAGCAACTGGATAGAGTCAAGACCCATTGGTGTGCTGTATTCAAGAGACCCATCTCATGAACAAAGACACAAATAGGCTCAAAATAAAGGGATGGAGGAAAATTTACCAAGCAAATCAAAAGCAGAAAAAAGCTGAGTTTGAAATCCTAGTTTCTGACAAAACAGACTTTAAGCCAAAAAAGACCAAAAAAGACAAAGAAGGGCATTACATAATGGTAAAGGTTTCAATTCAACAAGAAAAGTTAACTCTCCTAAATATATATGCACCCGATACAGGAGCATGCAGATTCATAAAACAAGTTCTTAGAGGCCTACAAAGAGAGTTAGACTCCCACACAATAATAGTGGGAGACTCTAACACCCCATGGTCAATATTAGACTGATCATTGAGACAGAAAAATTCACAAAGATATCAGGTCTTGAACTCAGCTCTGGTTCGAGTGGACCTGATAGATAGCTACAAAACTTTCCACCCAAAAGCAACAGAATATACATTCTTCTCAGCACCACATGGCACTTCTGTAAAATCAATCACATAATGTGAAGTAAAACACTCCCCAGCAAATGCAAGGAAACTGAAATTATAACAGTCTCTCAGACCACAGCACAATCAAATTAGAACTCAAGAGTAAGATACTCACTCAAAACCACACATGGAAATTGAACAACCTGCTCCTGAATGATTCCTGGGTAAATAATAAAATTAAGGCAGAAATCAAGAAGTTCTCTGAAACTAATGAGAACAAAGGGACAACATACCAGAATCTCTGGGACACAGCTAAAATAGTGTTAAGAGGAAAATTTATAGCTCTAAATCCCCACATCAAAAAGGAAGAAAGAACCCAAATTGACATTCTAACATCACAATTAAAAGAACTAGAGAAGTAAGAAGAAACAAATTTAAAAGCTAGCAGAAGACAAGAAATAATGAAGATCAGAGTGGAACTGAAGGAGATAGAGACAAAAAAAATTCTTCAAAAAATCAGTGAATCTAGGAGCTTATTTTTTGAAAAAATTAACAAAATAAACCACTAGCTAAATTAATAAAGAAACAGAGAGAAGAATCAAATAGACACAATAAAAAATGATAAAGGTGATATCACCACTGATCTCACAGAAGTACAAACAACCATCAGAAAATACTATAAACACCTCTATGCAAACAAACAAACAAGCAAACAAACAAACAAACCTAGAAAATCTAGAAGAAATAGATAAATTCCTGGAAACATACACCCTCTCAAGACTGAAGCAGAAAGGAGTTGAATCCCTGAACAGACCAATTATGAGTTCTGAAATTGAGGCAATAATAAATAGCTTCCCAACAATAAAAGCCCAAGACCAGATGATTCACAGAGGAATTCTACCAGTGGTACAAAGAGGAACTGGTGCCATTTCTTCTGAAGCTATTCCAAATCATGGAAAAGGAGGGACTTTTCCTTAACTCACTTTATGAGGACAGCATCATTGTCATACCAAAACCTGGCAGAGATACAACAACAACAACAAAAAAAGAAAACTTCACGCCAATATCCCTGGTGAACATTAATGTAAAAATCCTCAATAAAATATTGGCAAACCGAATCCAGCAGCACATCAAAAAGCTTATCTAACCATGATCATCAAGTCAGCTTCATCCCTGGGGTTCAAGGCTGGTTCAACATACGCAAATCAGTAAACATAATTCATCACATAAACAGAACTAAAGAAAAAAAAATCACATGATTATCTCAACAGATGCAGAAAAGGCTTTTGATAAAATTCAACATCCCTTTGTGTTAAAAACTCTCAATAAACTACAGATCAAAGGAACATATCTCAAAATAATAAGAGCCATTTATGGTAGACCACAACCAATATTATACTGAATGGGCAAAAACTAGAAGCAGTCCCCTTGAAAACTGGCACAAGGCAAGGATGCCCTCTCTCACCACTCCTATTCGACATATTATTGGAAGTTCTGGCCAGGGCAATCAGGCAAAGAAAGAAATAAAGTGTATTCAAATAAGAAGAGAGGGAATCAAATTGTCTCAGTTCGTAGATGACACATCCCTATATTTAGAAAACCCCTTCTTCTCAGCCCAAAAGCTTCTTAAGCTGAAAAGCAACCTCATCAAAGTCTCAGGATACAAAATCAGTGTGCAAAAATCACAAGCAGTCCTATACACCAACAACAGGCAATCAGAGAGACAAATCACGAGTGAACTCCCATTCACAATTGCCACAAAGAGAATAAAATACCTAGGAATATAGCTAACAAGGGAAGTAAAGGACCTCTTCAAGGAGAACTACAAACCACTGCTCAAAGAAGTCAGAGACGATGCAAACAAATGGAGAAACATTCCATGCTCATGGACAGGAAGAATCAATATCATGAAAATGGCCATACTGCCCAAAATAATTCATAGATTAAATGCTATTCCCATTAAACTACCATTGTCATTCTTCACAGAATTAGAAGAAAAACTACTTTAAAATTCATATGAACCCAGAAAGAGCCCATATAGCCAAGACAATCCTAAACAAAAAGAACAAAGCTTGAGGCATCACTTTACCCAACTTCAAACTATACTACAAGGCTATAGTAACCAAAACAGCATGGTACTGATACAAAAACAGACACATAGACCAATGGAACAGAATAGAGAACTCAGAAACAAGACCACACATCTACAACAATCTGATCTTTGATAAACCTGACAAAAACAAGCAATGGGGAAAAGATTCTGTACTTAATAAATAGTGCTGGGAGAACTGGCTATCTACCTGCAGAAAATTAAAAGTGGAATGCTTTTTTACACCTTATTCAAAAATTAAGTCAAGATGGATTAAAAAGTTAAATATAAAACCCAAAACTATGAAAACCCTAGATGAAAATCTAGGCAATACCATTCAGGACATAATCATGGGAAAAGATTTTATGATGAAATCGCCAAAAGCAATTACAACGGAAGCTAAAATTGACAAATGGTATCTAATTAAACTAAAGAGCTTCTGCACAGCAAAAGAAACTGTCATTAGAGTGAACAGACAACCTACAGAATGGAAGAAAATTTTTTCAATCTATCCAAAGGTCTAATATCCAGAATCTATTACACAAAGGATTTAAACAAATTTACAGAAAAAATCCAAGCAACCCTATTAATAAGTAGGCAGAGGATATGAACAGGTACTTCTCAAAAGAAGACATTTATCCAACCAACAAACATGTGAAAGAAAGCTCAACATTACTGATCATTAAGAGAAATGCCAATGAAAACCACAATGAGATACCATCTCATGCCTGTCAAAATGGTGATTATTAAAAAGTCAAGAAACAACATGCTGGCGAGGCTGCAGAGAAACAGGAACGCTTTTACACCTTGGTGGGAATGTAAATTACTTCAATGATTGTGGAAGACAATGTGGCAATTCCTCAAAGACCTAAAACCAGAAATACCATTTGACCCAGCAATCCCATTATTGGTTATATACCCAAAGGAATATAAATTATTCTATTATAAAGGTACATGCACATGTATTTCATTGCAGCACTATTCACAATAGCAAAAACAAGACTCTATCAAATGTCCATCAATGGTAGACTGGATAAAGAAAATGTGGTATATGTACACTATGGAATACTATGCAGCCGTAAAAAGGAATGAGGTAATGTCCTTTGCCGGGACATGGATGGAGCTGGAAGCCATTATCCTCAGCAAACTAAAGCCGGCACAGAAAACCAAACAATGCATGTTCTGACTTATAAGTGGGAGCTGAACAATGTGAACAGATGGACATGGGGAAGGGAACAACACGCACAGGGGCCTGTCAGTGGGCTGAGGTGAGGGAGAGCATCAAGAAAAATAGCTACTGCATGTTGGGCTTAATACCTAGATGGTGGGTTGGTAGGTGCAGCAAATCACCATAGCACATGTTTACCTACGTAAAAAACATGCACATCCCACATATGTACCCTGGATCTTAAAATTTTTTAAAACATCAGTGTTCCAAGAAGATAAATCTGGAATTTGTGTGCAGAATTTTTTTCCAGAAAGAAAAGAACAGAGATGAAAATACCAGTTACGGTGAAAGCTACTGCAAAAATACAGGCAGTATATGATAAGAATGCCTATCAAAATATTTAAATATTCTCTATAAGAATACATATTAAGAAAATGCAAAAAAATGAATTTAGAATAAAAATAAACTGAGATGACCATGGGTACAACATAGGTTAAAAATAAACACAGAATGTTTTTCAACACTTCTCTGTGGCATCAGTGAGCCCTCTGAATGAAAGGTTGAACTTAGCCTGGGCAAGCAATTGTATTGAACAGTGTCATCTGAGAGAATTAAGATAAATATTTATTTTAACGCCTTTAAATGAAAAAAATTTATTTTACTCCTTTCTAGAAGTGAATAATATACTCATTCCCTGATAATAGTTGCTCCTTAGCTTTACCTGCATTTGAAAGAGCAGGAGTTTGGGGTTCATTAATTAAATCTATGGCAACTACTTTCATTAAAATCACTATTAAACAATCACTAGTGGTAATTAACACAACTTTTAAAATAATTGGTAAGAGAATAAGCTGACAGCTTAGTAAAGCATGTTGGGGGGTGAACAAACTTTTTGACACCGTATTCCTTTTCTTTGATAAACTCAGTGAGGATGAAAAAGCTTTTCAAATTGGCTGATTTAACAACCTCTGTCCCACTAGAGAAAAATCTTTTCAGTCTGATGATGCTGAAGCAATCTAAATGGAAATATTGGTTCCCACAGATTTGTATAGGCTTTGATGATAAAACCTTCTGCCTGGTATATTTCCTTTTGATCTAGCTGAAAAAGGATGCTGGGAGAGGCTAGGACCAGGCTCCTTCAATGACCAGCTGCTGATACAGCTGTGGCTTGTTAAGACCACAGGACAAGGAACAGTTCCAACATGTGCCCTGTTTTATCACATTCTTCAGTTAACATTATATGACTAAGAAAATTGATATCCACACAGATGCAGAATTATGGCATGTTCTGAAGGCCAAATGAATTGTAAAAATGATGAACCAGCTATGTATTTCAAGAAATTATTAAGATGTAAATGCTTATCAATAAAACCCTTCTTCCAACTTAGAGATTTGAAAACAGAGATCTGCTTTTAGATAGTTGGCTTGTCTATGACTGATGGGGAGAGAGTTTAAATTCTCCAGAGAAACACACTTTCTGGTCTCAAGTATTGAGAGGGATTTGCATCCTGGATCTAACCTCAGAGGCTTAAGGAGCACTACAGAAGGCCTCCAGCTGATATGGGGATCTTAGCTATGACTCTCGCTGCTTTCCATTAAGGAAATGAGAAACAACTCATTTTTACAAGGTGCTAACTAAGCTTGGCTGAGCAGCCCAACTGAAAAATCAAACATGCCCAAACACTTCATGTTTATAAAAACAAACTCCATTAACATGCCTGGCTTCCCTTTTCATAAAACTGAAGATGATTTATTACATATCTTAGAGCAGTCCAATTTTCCTATAAAATGCATGTTCTGTATTATGTTTGGCACATTTTAGACGATCAATGTGTAATTGTTCAATTGAATTACAATGGATTTGTTTTCAATGAAAATGATAATGGAGGATTTTACAGAACCTGTGATGACCCAAAGGCATAAAATAGAGGGCTTATACAAGCTATAAGAACTGGTATGCACTCCAGAAAGGAAGTTAAACTTTTTTTTTTTTTTTAATGCCACAGTGTTCACCCTTCCTAAGTCAGCCTTAAAAGGAAGAAGTCCAAATTCTCTAACAATTTACTCCACCAAGTTGGGTCTCATTACGACAAGTCTCTTTAGTGTAATGCATGCATCTACAATCCCATATTAACCTTATTATTTAAATTATTCTAGTAAACCCAATCCTAAGACTTTTCTAAATTTCTTAAAAATATTTCCTGTATAATCTCTACTATTTTTCATTATTCACTTAGAAAAAAGAGATTCAATAAGAAGGAAAGGATATAAAACAATCATCTCTGTACCAACTCACTAAAATATAACACCCAGAATTGAAACCCTCTGTTTACCCATCCCTGATCTAGTTACTTGCCCTTGATCCTCAGAAGTAACAACTTACGCTGATTTATCCAACTCTTAACTGAAATTTGTGCACCCACCTGTGGCCTAGGAACAAGGAAGAATAAGAGAGTCATAATGAAAATTAGTTTTATTTTTAATTTTTGCAAAGCACAGACTTAGTAAGGTTATGATGATTTCATGTGTTTTTCAGAAGGCACTGGTTATCTTAACCCTATTGTGGAGATATACTTACTACACTTACTGAAATGTTGGCCCAGAAGAAACAGACATTGTAACGGCCTCAAAACCCATGCTTCTCTCATTACACTAGGCAACCTCGTCCACTCTCTTGCACAAGAGGTCTCTAGCATTCTCTATGCACAGTCAAGTGCAGTTTTCTGCCCTTCTCTAATGCCGTGTCTGTGTCTTAAAGAGGAGAGCAAATTCAAAGCTTCATAATAATGACAATCACAACTTCCAGTCACTTCTTTAGAACTCTGGTCTGTTCCAGAGTAGGGTGTACACACCCAAGGCAGGAGCAAATTGAGCTACTAGGTGATGGACAAGTGGCATTTTAATTCCTATTTAAATGTATTTTGATGTAAAACAAAGAAAGAAATTGAATATTAATACAAATAGTAGTAGTATATATACAATTCATGAATAAATATACATATATTGAGGGTGCAGGCTCAAAAGTTTTTCTTGTAATTTTTAACTGATAACAGAGAGTAATCAAATATATTTGGAGAGCACAGATCCAAATAATTCATGTTTACTATCTGTGTTACCTGAGGAAAAATAGTTTTAAGACATGTTGTGTGATTTTAATCACATACAGGTAATATTCCTGTAGTTTTATATACATATACATACCAGATTAAAATAAATTATTTCCTTCTGTTCCCATAGAAAATGATATGGTTCCTAGAAATTTTAGTTTAGTTGAGAATGTATAACTAAATACTCATCATTTATCAGCTGCACACTCTAGTTCTATTTTGAAAGACATTTTTATTTTATAATGCACTTTTAGTTCTAAAAGGATTTTAATTTGTTTTGTTGTTGTGTTTTGTTTGAGTATCAGAGTTTAAAATGTCCAGAAGAGTTTTTCAGTTGAGGATAGTTAAAATTAAAATTGTAAATAGTTACTTATTACTCTAATATTTAATTGAGCATATACTAGGGTGCAGTAATGATACAAAGGTTAATAAATAAACATTTTGTATTTGCTTTTTTTCAAGTGCTAGGCATTGAAGAATAAGTAATGAGCACAAGATCATTGGTGGTTCCTATCTTCAAGGAATTTACTAAGAAATATAAAAGTTGAAATAAATTAGAGAAAGTCTTCTAAACAAAGTACGAACAAAGTCATGTAGACGGTGTCTCTTCCACGTCCACCCTACTTTGCTCCTTCTTTCAGATTTCCTCTTCCACGAGCACTGCTCAAAACAAACAGACAAACAAAAACCAAACAGATCCCTAGACTTGCTCTTCATTTGCCCATATCTCGGGATCGCTCAATATTCTCATTCTCCTGACCTTCACCTCCCATTTCAACTTATTTTACCTGACCAACTTTATTTGGGTGATATTGAGTTTAAGTTGATTGACTAATCCTGGCTCTTCTGAAGTTCCTCCCTGGATCCACAGAAAGTCCTGAAAAAGGGAGGTCAAGAGCAGGACTTAGGAGCCCCAGAGCAGGCTACAGAGGAAGAATTTTTATGAGGTAGGCTTTTGAAGGTGGCATAAATTATTTCACATAGACTAGCTAACTCAGACAGTTGCATTTGGGAAAGCTTGTGAGTCCCTCTGCTATTGGATATTTTCTTTCATTTTAGTGATTCTTAAATTGTTCAAAGTAATTATCATTTTAAATTCATATATTAGGGTCTCTTTGATTGGGAGCCTTTTAGAGGGCCACAGCAACTTGCTTTGGATGTATTAAGCTTGCTGTCTTCCCCCACAGCACAAGGCTTTATACAAAGCAAGCACTTATTCTTCCTAGAAACATTTATTGGATACTGCCTCAACAAGGCATGGTGATAGTGATGTGGAGGACACGAAGATGTATGCACAAAGCAATAACATGCCATTTTGACCAAGAAAATGAGGATTATGTTATCTCCCTCTTACAAACACATGGAAATGTTGTATTTGGTATCTTAAAAATAAATTTTGGACATTGCTTTCAGCTGCACATCTTGCAGCACGGACAAATATATAGTGTCAATATAATACTATTATGTTTCCATTCCCACATCATCAGTCACAGGCTTATCTGTTTTACACAGTCACCATTTCAAAGCATTTGGGAGACTTTATGGTGGGTAATGATTTAGGAAGAGAGGAGAATAGTTGCACGTTGTGTAAAGAGCTGTGAGTGTATTTAGTGGGAATGATGATGATGATCATGATGATAATGATAAGGTCCTCAGCTGTCTGTTGAAGTCCCTTTCTGGGAAACAGCTGGAAACTCATTCTCTAAAGATCGCATCTGGCTTGATTTGCCAGCACTCAAATCCCATTGATCTGGTTCTGTTCTAGTCCTCTGTACTCACAGTTCAAAGAGCAGGGAGGCCTGTAAAGAAATTACTGCCATATTGTTCAATCAGCCACAGTGAGCCGTATATACGATTATAATTAGGAACACATTAAGGGAAGCAGCTCAGTGGAGATAAGCTGCCTGACTGCATACGCTTTTTGATGAGGGCTTAGCGCCAATCCGAAAAGAAAAAGATTAAATGTTTGTTACCAATCCTTTTGAACTTGTGGCAGAACATGTGGTAAAGTATTTTTGATTCAAATTAAAAGCATCCTAGGATAAAAATAACCTTGTTCTCCCAGGCCGTTCCAAGTGAAACCATTTGGAAACTGATTTATTGTATCGCCCTTAACCTCTTTCCACCAGCATGATTAACGTAAGCATTTCTGAATCCCTTATAAGCCTGGACAGGTATTTGTCTTGTTACACATCTGTGGAACAAATGGCAATACAAATTATACACTCAACAGATGTACGTTTTCAAAGGCCAGGCAAATTTAATTTGACTGTGCATGTAAATGAAAAGTTCATTGAGCTCCAAGGTCAGTGATGTGGGTTGCAGGTAAAGAGGACTGTTGCATCAAACATCATCAAAAGGCCAGCGATTCAGAAACCCTCAAAGGGAGCGTCCTAAGCCAAGCAAAAAAAAAAAAAAAAAAAAAAAAAAAACATAAGCTGCTGCTGCACCACCAAGGAGACAAGCATAGAGAAGGCTGCAAAAGAAAGGGACAGCTTGACCACTACCATCTCGAAAGCCTTTATACAGTCATTGGAAAGAAAAAAAAAAAAAGGCAAGATGACCATATCAAATATTTTCAGCTTCCATGACAAGAGGAAGCATGGTTGAGTGGTTTCTTCTGGAAATGCAGACTAGAAAGTTTGTTCCAGATTTAGTCTCTTCCTTCTTCTGTGGCCTTGGGCAAGACTCTTAGCCTCTCTGTGCCTGTTTAACTGTAAAATTGGGATATTAGTGTTTCCCCTTCACAGGCTTCTAAGGTTTAGCATCTTTCAACAGTGATGTTGACCTGTTTAAAATAATACCACATATGATACCTTTCATGAGTCCAGAAAATTTGTAACTACATGACATTATCTGCCAAAGGAATAATTTAGTTTAAGTTGGTTTTAATTATATCATGTGTTCTTAACATTTCTGTGAACAGTGAAATTTATTTAGTGGTCCTAAATGCTAATTTAAGAAAACTTCAATTATAATATTTTCTCACACTGTCTCAGTTTTTCCCTAAGACACACACACATACACATACACACACACACACACACACACACACACACACACTTTCCTCACTTCTTCTTACCATTCTAAATTTTGAGGTGTTTTGTCCTCTCTGTAATTTCTCCCTCAGTAAGGTGGATATTGTCAATAGTAGTAACACTAAGCTTCTGAAAGCAATAAAACTAAATAATTAATACCACAAGGAAACACACAATGTCAATATAGTTGATTAAACCAAGGGATAAGACTCTAATATGGTAAAGTGTCTTGTGAATTTTTAAGAGAGGGAAAACTTGCCTAACATTTTTGTACCCCTTTATCACTGAATTCCCTCAGGTCTAGTGTTCTGGAGAAAACAATCTGGAGAAATAATTTGGGAATAACCTAAGGGTTTTGATACACCTGTGTTCTTTGAGCAAGGTGAGTACAAGCAAGGCCTTTTAAACAACAAGGAAATTATTTCCAAAAGAAAATGCGCTTGATTGAGAATGCATATTTGCCTTTAGAAAGAAGATGAAGGCAAAGGGATAGGCAGAGTATTCTTTTCTTCTCTTGCTCCCACCGGGAAGAATATGCTGCTATTACTTTTTTTGTTTTGTTTGTGTGCTTTGATTCTTTCCTGTAGAAATAACAAGAATAAAAGTATTTGGTGTAATCTAACTTTCTCTCTTGTAAGTCTGTACTAATTACCAGAGGGTCAAACAAATTGAACCTGTAGTTTATGACAGTTTTATAAATAAACATTTTATGTGTAATTGATCCTTAGTGTTCTTTGAAATGCCAATTAGGAAACTCTTGCTGCTTTATAGCCATTAGTCAGGGAGAGATGGACTGATGACTTCACAGTGGTGTGAGAAAAACTCACTGCCTTACTCCTAAATGGCAAAGTTAAAAAGGGGCAAGGTACATCTTTCAGGTAAAAGAGGTGTATATGAAAATGAAAATCCATGAACAACTGCTGCAGCTGATAGCTAGGTAGCCACAGCACCCTTCTTGTAAGTGTCTTTGCACTGATTGCTTTGGGGGCCTGCCTTCCCCATTAAACCTTGGAGGTCAGAGATGACATCTTATTAGTTTCCTTTTTCCTGGAATGTTCTATGATGCTTAAATCAGATTAGGCACCTGTCATGTTTTTACTGAATTAAACTGACAGCAAGTGATTTGGAACAACAGTACTTATAAAAATATACTCACTAACACTTAGATACTGAAGTTGAGTCTTACATTCAAAGTAAAATAGAGAAACACCATATTTACCTAGGTATTTCTGGCCAGAATATACAGCTCATTTGTGGCTGGAAAGGATGATAAAAAGTATAAATATCTTATAATGTGTATTGTTCAAATGCAATGTTTATCTACCTAATTTATTTTTTGAATCAATGTGGGGAACTTTACTAATATCCTGGGTAAATGTCACTATTTGGTTATAATCTGTTGAGGTGGTTTTGTATTCTTGGTTCTTCTGTCGTGAAAGTAATCGTCAGTGCTCTGGGTCATCTGGAATGACCGGGAATAACCCTGCCCTCAATATTCTCATCCAAAACTTTGATAAAGTATTACATTCATGGCCAATGAAAGAATTCAGTGGTGCAAAAATTCAGAATTTCATTTAACTAATCAACAGTCTTGGAATGTGGGTTTTCAGTCTCCAGCTATGTTCTCATCCAGCCTGGCCTTCTTTAATATATACAAGGATATACCAAGATCTTGTCAAATACTTGGCTGACAAAGATATATTTTGATTCTACTGTAATTGTAAATCTACCGTTACTATGGTATCTGTCCCAAAGCCGACACTTACCTATTGCATAATAGAGCTAAAAGAATCATGAAGATTGGCATGGTCGAGATTCTTAAGAACAGAAAGATCAGTGCATGCCAGATAGTGTTCACACTGGACTGCATACCTTCATATACTTGTCTTCACTGACGTTAATACATTCACTGCCATTAAGCTTATATTTATGAAACATATGGCCAGTAACTTAGCTTCCTCAGGCTTCCTTGCCTTTGAGCTGTTGGGATGTGAATCGTATACTTAATATGCTTGTTTTGTAATGCCTTCGTTTTCCTCTGAAATGTCAAGTAAATTCCATAAAACACCTTTAGTTTATGGCTTTTGGATTTTAAGCATAGCCCTTTGAAGTTACAGACAGATCGTGGTGCCAGAGTGAATTAATTGGTACACTTCCCATAAGCTTTAAGAATATTTTTAAAACCAGAAAATTAAGTGAGAGAATCCCAGCATGTATGAAACTTTAATAAAGACAAAATAGTAATTTATATACACGTATACACATATATTTAATCACATATATTATATAAAATATCATAAATGTATGTATTTAAAGGAATTATAAAATGAAATTTATAAAAAGGTACTAAGCAGAGATATTATGTGAACAAGTCAAAATACCATTTCCAACAAGTGGAAACTGTGAAACTAAATTAATTAATTAATTTCTGACACTATCCTGTCAGCTCTTACTATCACAATGTTTTAAAATTACAAAGTGCTTTCCCATTAATTACCTCACATAAAACCCAAACCCATGCCTATGATTAAACATAAGGATGAAGAACAAATACCAAGAATCACTGTCATAGGCAACTTGCATCCAGTTTTGTAAATTTAGCTTAAGAAATTGATAATGCTTTCAGGTTGAATTTTTAAAGTCATTTCCTAAAAGAAAAGGTTAAATTATAAACTTTTATTCAAAATTTCTAACCATTTTATAAGGCCACAACATCTAAATGATGCTAAAAATCAAAGTATGGAAATGGAACACTTAGAGGCAAGAGGCTGGGCCTGAGAATTTCGGTATTCCACCCATGATGCTGTGGGTCCTAACATGCTTTTAAAAAGCCCCAGCTGAGCTGGGAATGGGAGAATCACAGCTTCTAATCTCAGCTTTACTGAGAACTTGCAATGTGACTTTGAGTAAATCACTTGACCTTTCTGAGCTTTTGATTCCCTGTAGGTAATAATCCTGGCCTTATCTCCTCATTGTTTCAAAAATAAAATAAGATGGATGATTTATGTGAAAGCACTTTGCATAGTAAAATGTGCTATATTATTATTCAAACAAGGCATTATCCTCTCAAACCTACTTAGAAGGGGGTTGTAAATGAAATACTGCATATTAATGTGATCTTGGTCTTCAGAGAACTTGGATTCTCTGGGCACCGTTACGGTCTCAGCTATTTTTCAGCACAGCATAAATTATGCGCTCCAAACAAGTCCTCAATACCCTTCAGAAGCCTGAGAGGCGAGTGTGAGGCTGCTTAGTGCCCCCAAAATAGGTACCACTGTAGAGAAAGGAAGAGCGTTTAAGAAAACAGTGAACAGGCTCTGCCTGCCAAGTCCGTGCTTGAGCTGCAGTTTCTCATGTGCACGGGTGTTGAGAATAAAGAAAGCATGTCTGAAAACCCAAGTTTAGGAAGGAATTTCTATACCCTCTGGTTATTTTACCAAGTTACTATAATAGATGCATGCCCATGCATAAGTGTGAATATACACAAATACGACATTATAAAAGGAGATAGCTTTGCCACATTACACGCCCAATTCACAAAATGGCATCAGTTCCTCAAGCCTTATTTGCTATTGTAATTGGGTCCTTTTGCAAGCATGTTTCAGGCATTTTTGATCGTCGAGTCATTTATCCATGCTGCAATATTCAAGGTATCCAGGAAGTGCGTTTTTCCCCCACAATTGTAGGTTGCATCTCAGAAATAATTCTTTTCCTACTTATAAATCTTAGAAATGCCTGAATAGTTTGTTACTATTGTTTTTAAAACCTTAGGGCTTTGGGATGAGGCATAACTTGGAAAAATTTGGTTATAACCTTTCTCAACCCGAGGACCCTGACTCAATCTGGGAATTCGCAGTGGCATTTTACTAGAAGTACCAAGTATGTTCATCACCTGTGAGGTTTCAGAGGCTGTAAGATCTCTAGAGCAAGGGCCCCTGTGTGTCCATATGCACCTTGGCCTTTATTCTCCCACAGTCCCTTAAAGGTAATGGTAATGCACTCTCCTAGGCACACAGTAAAAAAGCCTAATTCCTGGTCACCAAAGCCCATGGGACTGCCATGGCTTCTGGAAGCCCTATCAGAAAAGAATGTTTCTTCCTGCAATGTGGCTTAATGGTTAAGCATTTGAATTAAGCATGATACGGTCAGAGATTTGAACTGATATCCCAGATCAATCAGGTATATGATTAAAGTTTCTTAACTTCTCAGGTCCTCTTTCTTCATCTAACAAATGGACATCATAGTTTCTAACTAAAAGGATGGGGATGAGGATTAAATGAGATGAGTGCACAGAAAATGCCAGGTGCACTCAATCAATGGCAAGTAGTACTTGCAGTAAAACAACAGTCATTGGAAGTACCACTCTCCACTGCTGCAATAGGAAAAAGTACACAGTTATAAAGGAAAGTAAGCCTATTAAAAGACAGAAAAAAATATTCTTTAAACTAGAAGGGAGACATGCTATTCACATCCGTTGGTAAGAGTGTAACTATGCAGACAGCTTTTCTGTCCATAAATCCCAGGCCAGGCCACTAAAATTTGTACAAGGAAATCAGGAAGAGGTAGTCTCCACTCTCTTGGGTGAACTCCTGAACAGTTCTATGGCAAAGCAAGAGAGAAAGAATAAATCTAAAAACGCTTAGTACATTTGAAGTATTCATATATGTAGTTTAAGATGTATGTGATATTACAAAACAATGTACATCCATATATACACCTAGAACTATAAACTCCAGGCTGGAAGAACTGGCCTCCATGCTCTGGTATGGTTGCTCAGGTGCAATAGTGTTTTTAGTTTCTTTTTTCTTTTCTTTCTTTTTTTTTTTTTTGAGACAGACTCTCACTCTGTTACCTAGGCTGGAGTGCAGTGGCATGATCTTGGCTCACAGCAACGTCTGCCTCCCAGGTTCAAGTGATTCTCCTGCCTCAGCCTCCCCAGTAGCTGGGATTACAGGCACACACAACCATGCGTGGCTTTTTTTTTGTTTTTTGTTTTTGTACTTTTAGTAGAGACAGGGTTTCACCATGTTGCCCGGGCTGGTCTTGAACTCCTGACCTCAGGTGATCCACCAACCTTGGACTCTCAAAGTGCTGGGATTACAGGTGTGAGCCACAGTGCCCAGCCTAGTGTCTTTAGTTTCTAGTCTTGTCTTTTAAAGAAGAGATCAGGCTTGTCTGAGTAGTTCCTGTGGGCACAGCTGGGGATAGAAGCAGCCCTGATTTATAGCATTGCCAATTTCCATGGTGTAAACACTCTCACCATGAGACTTCACTGAAAACAAAATTGAGAAGAGATGCACACAATGGCATCTCACGAGCCAGTGCTAAGAGGCTCACCACACCACTACATAAGCAGAACTGGCACCGAAGGTGGATGCTGTTAGATGAAGATGTCAGCACACTGCACATCTCAAGTGACTTCTATGTGCCTGGTCCTATTTCTGTCTTCAGTCTGAATTATTACCATTTCCTTACATGTTTTCCCCCGGATCTTACCTTTTTGTCTCTAAGTCCCTCCTGTTGCTCTGCTATGAAGTATGGGCAATTTGCATCCTTCTGACTCAAGATAACAAAAGAGAGATGTACAAAAATCAGTCATTTACAGAAATATGGGGACCTGGATTTCTAATAAAGCTGTTAGTTTTTAAAAAGCTTATTTTATTCACGATTCACTATATTGTGTGTCCAGAGTAAGTTGCGGATATTCAAGTTCAGGTCTTTACAACTGCACATATGGTCTATTTTCCACACACTTTAATATGGTCTATCAACTTCCTCTCTCCCCACCCTACCCAGTCTGTGTAGCGCTGCCAGATACATCTTTCTGAAATAACACTTGGATCACATTTCTTACTCAGAAATTCTAGTGGTTTCCCAGTCCCTTCAGGAAAAAAGCTCAAATTCTTAGCCCTCAAGGCTTTTCACAGTTAGAATACCAATGGCTTCAGGTGACTTTTCATCCCCTCCTCTCCTGAGCTTTTTACCCAAGCCTAACTGCCATCTGCTCCTGCCTCTGAACTCACATCTTCCTTTATAGAGAGAACATTTTCACTTTGCCTTCAACTGCTGTTTTGGATGGAATGCTTGTTTCCCCCAAATGCATATGTTGAAACCCTACCCTCTAACGTGATGGATAGGTGTTAGGAGATGGGGTCTGTGGGAGGTAAGTGGGATTAGATAAGGTCGTGAGGGTGGAGGCTTCATGAATGAGATTAGCACCCTTATGAGATGAGACATGATTTTAGCATGCTTCCTTTCTCTCTCTTTCTCTTCCTCCCCACAACCCACTGCCATGTGAGGATAATGAGAAGGTAGCCATCAGCAAACCAAGAGGCAAACCCTCACCAGACACTAAATTTTTTTAGCACCTTGATCTTCAACTTCCCAGTCTCCAACTATAAGAAATAAATATTCGTTATTTAGGCCACTCTATGGTGTTTTGTTACTGTAGCCCAAGCTAAGACAATGACTGAACTCATACTTTCTTCAGTCCCGACTTCAAAGTGTACTTTTTCTGTCACTCTATTCTGACAATCCTATGTGATTTTCTTTTTTTCTCTGAATTCACTGAGTTGTCTTATCCATAACTCTTAAATTGCTCATATAATACATGTCTGCTACTGCATCCATTTGTTTACACAATCTGCTCAAGTGGGTTACCAGCATGAAAAGCACCAGGATATCTTTGACTATTCTGCCAGCATTCTCCAATAAATTTTTCTGTTATGATATAAATATTTTATATCCCCACTGTCCAATATGATAGCCATTAGCTACATTGTGGCTATCGAGTACCCGACATATGGCCAGTGCAAATGGGAACTGTGCTGTACTTTTACTTATTTTAATTCAATAAAATTTAAACAGTCACAGGTGACTAGTAGCTACATACTGGACAGCATAGATAGACCCTCCATGACCGTAGCACAGTGTCTTTTACTCTGGAGCTGCTCAACAATTATTTGTTAAAGGAATCAATGAAACTCCCTTATAAATCACATAACCCCAAACTGCCTTATAGCGCATTCCTAGTTTCTAATCATCCTTTCCTACATTCTGTGACCATGTCCTCTTTGACCTTTCTAATCTCCCAAAACTCTTTTGGGTAATCTTGTTTACAATAGCCACGGGATGGGTTTAGATGTTCACAAGTACACAGTCTGCTTCCAGCCCACTAAGACTCTCTAAGGTGAGCTCTGAGCATTTCAAGATTAGAGCTTTTGAGAGAAAACTATTTGTTTAGACAGACTCATCTCCACTCCTCAGGGCCAATATGCCAAAACCTGGGTGTTTTGTTTGTTTATTTGTTTGTGACAGAGTTTCAGTCTTGTTGCCCAAGCTGGAGAGCAATGGCATGATCTTGGCTCGCCGCAACCTCTGCCTCCCAGGTTCAAGTGATTCTCCTGCCTCAGCCTCCCGAGTAGCTGGGATTACAGGCATGTGCCACCCCCACCCCTGGCTAATTTTGTATTTTTAGTAACAATGGGATTTCCCCCTGTTGGTCAGACTGGTCTCAAACTCCTGACCTCAGTTGATCTGCCTGCCTGGGCCTCCCAAAGTGCTGGGATTACAGGTGTGAGCCACCACGCCCAACCACCTACGTGTTATAGTCTACAGACTTTCTAGAAATTGTCCTACCACTTTGGGTCATTTTTGTCGTGCTGTTTAAACACAGAAAAGTCTAAATTTCAGTTTCTCATAGATGAAACATGGTTAATCCTGGTTAAAAAACATAAAATAGTTTAATTTGTAGCAAATAATCTTATGTATTATTGTGCATTCACTTGCACAGATGGCAGAACAGTTCGTTTGCAATTTAAGGAGTCTAAAATAATGTAAACACTCTGTTTCAGTGGCATTGAAGAAAAACTAAAAAATTCTTTTCTCAAACAACTTGGAAAATGCTAAACTTCATTGAGAAATAACTTAGGATATAATTTTAAAGTGAAATGGACCTTAGACATTAGTGGGTCCATCACACTCATTTTACACTTAACAAATATAATTGTGGTCATTTAAAATTGTTTTAATAACACAATTAGTAAATGTTTGACTACAGCAGAGATAAATCGAAATTTATCCTATTTTTGTAGAATTCTCATTAACAGACTCTTAGTTTATAGGACTATTAAAACTGATTTTATTTACAACAAGCAAATTAAATTAGATCACTGAACTTTATAAACATAAAAAGTAAAATGCTGTTTTTACTTTTCACTCTCTAGCAGTCATTTGGAACCAGGTAATGTAATAACATCTGTCTCCTACAAAAAGTTCAATGTCTGTAAGAAAAGGAAACATTTACTTATTTGTCCTGTGTTTTTATTAGACACTGGGCTTTGCAGATGTCACTTTCTATGAATAGTTCACCCCAAAATTTGGCTGTATTCCTTACTAGCTTCTGTTTCTTAGAAGGCATTTAGAATTGCATCACGTTTTGATTTAGCACATGGGCACATTCACACACACACACAAATGAGAATTGAGAGTCAAATGTCATTAAATATTTTATAGTACAACATAAGTCACAGAAGATATATTTTCTGAAGTTTGTGTTAACCAATAAATACTCTGTAGAAAAATTAGAAAACACTCCTAGGCAACTAATCAGTTTATATTTTGCTTTCCATTCCCATACAATCTTTGACTTCCAATTACACTGAATTATGGGACCTGTTACACTACACAATGATTGTATTGTTCTACTGCAAATCCACAATTTCAGCATCAAAAGGAATACAAATGTGCTTTCAAGATAGTGATACTAAAATGGATTCTCTGTCAATTGACAATTTCTCTAGGTCTAAATATAATAGACTGTAAAAAGACATTCTGGATGGTAAGATTAATAATTTAGCACACTTAAATGAATGCAATGTTGTTACCTCTGAATTCTCATAGAACCTAACTAAGCCAAAAGATGCTACCAGAATATTTTGCCAGTTAGAGGTTATGTAGCACTTGATAGTATAGATAAGACTAAAGTGTACAAAATTAAATCTTTTATACAGGAGTATCCTAATGAAGAGGTTATTAATTGTTCTACCTTTAAAATTTCCATATATTCATTCACCTACCTATTGGTTTTCCCTAATAATGTGCTCATAAATCCCCTTCTACACAAAATACAACAGTCCTCTTTAGCTCAGCATGTTGTATTTATCTTAGATTACAATTTGGATGTTGCAATATACCAGGATTTTTTTTTTTTTATTGTTCTGTTTTGTCGTAAGTTCTCAGTTTAGCATTCAGGATAATCAATTTGGTCTGAGACACACAGATACTTCATACTACATCACTATAACCTGTTGGACCGATGACCTAAAGGCAGTTACTGATTTGTGTTTTTACTAGAAACAGTTCCAAACTGCTGAGCCACTCACTTTTTCCAACAGCATGCTCACAATCAATCTAAAATCTTTCTTCACCAGCAAATGCACAGCATGAAACAGGTCCATATTTTAAACAACTTAGCTTACATTATATTCAAGACAACAGACATTAGAGTTAGTTGGTGTATACCAACAGCACTGAGACAGTGCGAAGGCAGTATTTGGTTCTCTTGAGAAACAGTCATAGCTGAAGCTATGACTCAAAACCAGGTCCAGTGAATAATTTACTAATCAATTGCATAGAAGAATAAAAAAATTCTCATGTTTAAAAAAGAAGAAATTTCTAAAAGCACAAAAGATTTTTTGGCTATAATAAAATACTACAAAATATAATAATGAATAAATAATATAAAATACAACAAAATAATATAAAATAATGAAGTCAAATGCCGTCTTTATTATGAGATAAATATATATTATAAATATGTATGTTAATATATAAATGTAGAACATATGTATATATAAATTTATATATAAATATATATAAATACAGAATTATATATATTCTAATGCCTCATTAAATGGTAAGATATGTTAAAATCAGTATAATTTTGCATTTAGAATAGAAAAGAAAATATTAAAAAGATATCAACAATATTATAGTTAAAACAGAAGTACTTGGTACAATAGTAAACATAGCATGATGTAATGCTTTTTGAGAAACATATGTATATAGATCAAACTGTTAATGATTATCTTTAGGTAGTATTTTATTTTTTTCCTTTTTTAAGCTACCTATACTTTTTCTGTGATAAGTAGGAATTAATTTTTGAATTTAAAATGGTTTAAGATCCAGCAATCCCACCACTGGGTGTTTTATATATACATATATATATACACACACACACAAAGGAAATGAAATCATTATGCCAAAGAGATCTCTGCAGTCCCACGTTCATTGCAGCATTATCACAATAGCCAAAATATGGAATCAACTTAAGTGCTCATCAACAGATGAATGGATAAAGAAAATGCGGTGTGTATACACAACAGAATACTACACAGCTTTAAAAAGGAAGGAAACCTGTCATTTGCAACGACATGGATGAGCCTACAGGACATTATATTAAGTGAAATAATCCAGTCACAGAAAGTCAAATATCACATCACATTATCTCATGCATATGTGGAATCTAAAAATGGTGAACTCACAGAAGTAGCAAGTAGAATGGTGTTTACCATGGGCTAGGGTAGCAGAGATTGGGGGAAAAAAAATCATTTAAATTTTTCAAAGAACACCTATTGACTGGAGCTAGTAGCAGTTTACTCTGTAGCAATATCAGCAACAGCAGTAACAATAATGATGAGAACAAACACATCGTGTTTAATGCATGCCAAGCACTGTTCTAAGCGCTTTTTATATATTGATTCATGTAATGCTTACTGAATTCTGAAGTTTTTATTTAACTCTTGTTAGTGGGCACTTCCTGTCTTGCAGAGAAGCCGTCATTTCTTTGACCAATCTCTCTCTTGATTTCTGCTGTTGAAGATCTCTGGACCAGTAGTGAGTTTACTTTAGCCACTGAGTCCCTCCCTTGACATCTTAGGAGAATTTTGGAGATAGACAATACAGACCTGTTACGACAGCCCCATTACTATCAGTGACAACATGTTCTCCTTCCAGCTTTGTGCATCAGCATCACTAGCAGGTTACCCATAATCTCATGGTTACAAGATGGTTGCTATAACCGGACCACGATTGCCTCATTCCAGGTAGAGGAATAACAAAGAGGCCCATTTATTCATTTATTTCAAGGGAAAGAGAATTCAGAATACTTGCACTGGTGGCAGTAAAAGTATCATCCCAATTATCAAGCACTTAGACTGAACATACTAATAATTTGTATCCGGCTGGTAGAAAAAAAATACTCTCTGTCCATACTAATTATTCTTATTTTGTCATAAAAAAATATTGCTCTGGAGTCTCATTCAGCATTCACAATTGATTGAATGGTTCATACACAGTCAATTCACATTGTTAAATTCAATGAAAATATCCTATTTCTGAAAGTGAAGTTTTCAGTCTACTGTGATTCACTTCTCTTGAGTCAGTCCCACTACTGAGTTTTTGTGCCCCCACCAGAGACTGGTATGGATGATGAAACAAGATTTTTTTCTCTGCTGCCTATTTGCTGAATGGCTACTTAGCAAGTCACCTGACTCATTCATGAATTGAGCAGCAACTGTGTGCTAGGCACAGAACTTGAGCTACGCATGTGAAGATGTACAGACATAAATATCACAGGATTCTGCCTCTTATGGTCATGTATGTTTAGTGTACATATGGAGAAATGTTGGGAGGCAAGAAGAAGGATACGGAAACAAGTAATACAATAGGTATAATATACGCCACTAGAACAAAATACAAATTACTAGAGAAATAGAAAGGGGGGAAAAGTCTTTCATCTGGAAAATACATTCCTCTGAGTTCACTAAAAGCACATTATGAACACTACTGTCCACTAGGATTATAATACCTTATCTCCTATGTATAAATCAGTTTAATATAAGCACACATTAGGTATAAAGCACAGTGAGATTTATTACACTTGATCTTAGCCAAAAGGCCAAGAAGCGATGCAATGGGATTTATTTATTTTCTTTAGCAATTCTGTAATGGGGAAAACGGGGCTTTACATCCCCATTAGCACAATCCTATCAGCAGGTATAATGGGAATAGCCGAGATATTAAATCAATGTATTTTCATCCTAGGTGACTCTTACCTTCTAGTTTTTCAATTATTCTTTATACACAAACCAAGCCTGACCACTTCATATTTTAGAGTCCTTTCCTTTGTATGTAGAAGTTATCTCTGCCACCCGTGAAAGCTAAGCTATGAAGCTATTGAAATAGATGTGACCTAAGAAGTGTTTCCACTAGAAAGCTGGTAAGAAGATACAATAGGAAGCCAATTCTTCGAACACGGTAGAATGTAAAGAAAAGTAAAGAGGTGATAGAGCCAGATTATTAAGTGTTTAATCCCTGCTGCTCCCTAACATATTGGGAAATCCAGGAACACTGGAGCTAGTGACTCGCTTTCTCTGGTGTAATTTGGGGGATGGAGAAGCTCTACATTTTTCTCTGTGTGTCATTCAACGTGCCACCAGTATACAATACAGCATCAAGAGAGATGACCCTTGATAGCCTGAAGTAGTACTTCTCTGTGTGGGATTTACTTGGAGCCTGTAAACTCGAATGATGGCAAGACAGAAGTGTTGGGAGAGCTGGCAGAAGTCTGGCCAGAAGCAAGGACAGCATAGCATGGAGATCAGGGACTTCAGGCAATGGCTGAAGCCACGCGTGTCTCAGCATGATCTCTGCAGTCCGTGAGGAGACAGCCACCTATCAGCAGACCCCCATGGGTTGGCACAGACTAACTTCCTCACCACAGAGCCCAAGAACAAACAGTGCACCAAACAAGGACCTGCATTCACAGAAGCTTGACCCTGCTGCATCAGGATTATACGATTGCCCCCTGGCCTCAAACCCCCAGACATATGGCACCATCTCGGGGAAGAAGAGGGAAACGGTTGGGAAATCTGACAGACTGAACATTTACCCTAAAGAGGATGAGTCATCCAAAAGAAATTATCTAAACAGGAAGAGACAGAAATGTAGTTAACTAGCAAGATTAAAGCACCCCAACCCCCAACCCTATGCCCTTAATAAGCAGAGTTAACAAGCTCAGGGGAAAAATTAAATCATTATCAAAAGATTCCCCCAAGTTTCTGAAAAGCCTAGAGAGGGAATTACATGGAGTAGTATTCACAGGGCAAATGTCGTTTATCCTATTACATTTATCCTATTACACCTAGCAGTCAAAAGCTGCTCCCTTTGAAGCAAGGTGGCCCTCATTCAGTTGACAATTTGGACTGATTGTGTTGGAAGAGAAGTGCCCCTCAGTCAGTAGATCTTGATGTCAATAGAGATCACTTTTTAATCAGCTGCTTGCTGCTGCTTGCTTTGCTCTGCAAAGTGGGCGGTCAGGGACAAAGGGCTAGCCACAGTGACTTCCTCCTAGTTCTGTTCCTCCTATGTTACGGCCCTCAGACTCACTGTCCCCAAGTATTATGAGATAGATAACAATAAAAAAGTAAAATCTGTTCACAAACTGGGGGCACGTTTTGGCAGAGTGGAAAAAAATCTGAGTTGGGAGACAGTAGACAGAGCAGCTGGTAACAATTTTGTCACTGACTTTCCAAGTTTCCACACAATGTGTATTATTTAGGGGGAAAATGTCAAATAAGTTTGGAATGCTGAGTTAAGTAAAGTTAAGCAGATGTCTTATCTGAAGGGCTACCTCTAATAAAGCTAATATGTATAAGTATGCAGTTTCCCAAACTTATTCCAGTGGTTTGCTGCAGCTGGCCCATACCAACTCAAGGTTGTGGCATCTCTTTCCAACTCTGAATTCAGTGATGTCACTGTGGTAGTTTGAAATTGGCCATGGTGGGAGTAGCTATGCCATAGAAATTGACAGTTACTGACAGGTTTTCTTTACCGCCATACCATTGTCTTAGAAAATACTTGTTAATAAAACATGTCACAGGACTAGTACATGAGTATTCTACTGCTGTTTTAACAAATTACCACAAATTGAGTAACTTACAGCAACACAAATGTATTATGTTATAATTCTTAGGTAGAAATCTGACACAGATCTCACTGGGCCGCAGTCAAGGTGTCTGCATTTCTTTCCAAAGGTTCTAGGAGATAGTTCATTTCCTTAACTTTTCCAACTTTTAGAGCCATTTGCATTCCTTGACTCAGGGTCCCCTTTCTTTACCTTTAGAGACAACAACAACAACAGACTGGTCCCTTCTCACAGGGCAGCACCTCTTCTACACCCTTTTCTACTTTTAAAGACCCTGTGATTATAATGGGCTTACCCAAATAATCCAGGATAAACTCTCTATTTTCAGGTCAGTTGATTAGCAACCATAATTCCACCTGCAATCATAACTACCCTTTGAAATGTCAAGTAATATACTCACAGGATCCAGGGATTAGGATGTGGACAATTTTGAAGGGGCCATTATTCTGTCTGATACAACTAGTGTTCCAAGGAATACACTTTGGAAAGACTCACAAAAGCCTTGTGATGGAAAGTGCATTGGGCTACCCACTTTCTAAGTTTTCTTGAGTAAATTATTTGTCTTTTTAGAGCTACAGTAAATTGCTCTATGCAATGAGGCTAATGTTTTCTTGATCTGCTTGGCAAAGTTGTTTGATAGACATGACAATGTCTTAAAAAGTGATGAGACTCCCTACATGTGTAATATATCATTATTCTTAATAATAGTTAATATAATACACGTTTTTGTTTAAGTTCAAAATAATTCCCATAGTTTGTAACTCAATTATCTTCTACCAGTATCTTCCCAAAAAGATAGGTTAGCTCTGGCCAGTGCCAAGAGGAGAGTGTGTGAAAATTGAGACCAAAGGCACATGCGCAGACTTTGATCATTTTAGATTTTTACTTGAGCCTGAATCTAGAATAAGACTTCTCAGAATCTTTAAAATTAGTGAAACACCTGAAAAAAATGCAGGATCCTGTAGGTCTTTCAGGACTAGATCTGGGCAAATTCCCTTTTATGTGCCCATTCTTTGCTTTCTCCCTCACTTCAACTTTGTCTATAAAATTCTGTAAGCCACAATACAGATAATCAGGCCAATATGGGGTAAAGAATGGGAAAATTTTAAAATAAATATTACCTTTTAGATACAAGGTGAAATCCAGATCCTTCCCATGGTGAGTCATAGAACTCAACGTTCTCAAGTCCTAAGTATTGGTGGCTGAGTTGATGACTCTGCATTTTAAATAAATTATTGCATTACTGATTGAAATGCAACCTTTACTTTTTCCTGTTTAAATATTTGGTGCTTTGTCTTCTGTTACCTGTATATCCTGAGGTTACATAATTTAAAATTTGAATTCAGGTTGCTAATTCACCATCTGTGGGCCCTTTTATGTACTCAAACATTTATATCGTTTTAGGGGTCTTATTACACAATTGTTCCTGTACCATCATCAGCTTTGAGATGCAGCTGATAAAGAGTATTAAGGAAGGAATTTTAAATGAACTATAGATTTTGCATAGAAAATAAATTATAATAAACTATGTGTTCAATGTGACTGTGCAGAATTTTTTGACCTGTTTCACTCCACCTCATTTTGGGCCAAGGCAAGTAGCTGCAAGTTGTTAGTTATCAGCCTTTGATAAACCTGACACTACCCAGCTTGGTTATATAATCCACCACCCTCTGGTCCTGGAAATGGCTGTGCCTTTGGAATCTGTGTCACATTATGCTGGCATCAACAAAACCAGCCAGGCAAGATGGTGACCTGGGCAGAGCTAAGATTACAAGAACAGGATCACTTTCTGTTTTGTGTTGACTCCATTGTTAGGATTGTGAGTGTCAGATTTTTAGTCTTTGGTGTTGGGGCTTTTCTGATAACCTTGTCAGGGCCCAAACTAACCTGTCCTTTCTGGGCTGTACTCCAAGGAGCTAGGAGGGGATTAGTAGCAGTAGTATCTTGGCAAAAGGAGTCTTGAACCAGCCTTGACCAACCAGCGGGGCTTCTGTAGGCTAGTTCTGCCTGTGCACCATGTTGATGTGAGTTTTCATTAGCTTTGCCTTCTTGAGAATGACAGAAGCTTTCAGATTAGAAATGTATGAAATGTACGTGCACAAGGAGAATAAATAAGCCTTGAAACCTAGAACTATGTCCATAGGAAATGAGAAAAGGAAAGGCTAAAAACAAAAATGTATTAAGTGTGGAGAGGGAGAAATAATTATGAAATCTAGTTGGGGCCTTTCTATTTCAAAGAGTATTTGAAAGCAGATATTTACATAAGTATATATACATATATATACACACACATACATGCATGCAAATATATGTATGCATGTGTATACACACACACACACACATTTTACATTTGGTTTAGGCCCTGAGCTCATTCAACAAAAACTGGTATGCCCAAAAGAATAATAGAGCATAATTAGCCTAATAATACTGCTCAACAAAAATCAGCTGTGTAGGTTGCCAAAGGAATAGCATCATTTTATGGAAAGAGTTCAGATTATAAAGGAAATGTAAGAATAATCCCAGAGTGACAAGGCACGGTGGCTCATGCCTGCAGTCCCAGCACTTCGGGAGGCTGAGGCAGGCAGATCCCTTGAGTTTAGGAATTCGAGACCAGCCTGGCCAATGTGGCGAAACCTTGTCTCAACTAAAAATACAAAAATTAGCTGGGCATGGTGGTGCACGCCTGTAGTCCCAGATACTTGGGAGGCTGAGGCACGAGAATCACTTGAGCCCAGGAGGCGGAGGTTTCAGTGAGCTGAGATCGCAACACTGCGCTCCAGCCTGGGTGACAGAGTGAGACCCTGTCTCAAAAACTACAATAATATTATTAACAATAAAATAACCCCAGGGCAGTCCTAGGGAACACAGGAAATAGATATCTAACAAGGTGTGGGCTGGTCATGAGGTATCAAGGGCTAAGTCTGCTCAAGGTAATTCAATTCAATTAAAATATACCTGTCACATCCTCCACTAAAGTATTGTTCTAGATTCTGCAGAAGACACCAAGGCTGGTGATGCAGGGGGCTTGCTGTTATGAAATCTATGATCTTGGTAGCTGGATGGAGGAGAGAGTTGGTAGGAGGAAATATATTAGGTAGAATATATTTCTAGGCAGCTAGAATTAGAATCAAAGTTTCAATGTAGTCAAAAAGCACACCTCTCTGAAAATACAACTCAAAATATCTCAACCTCTCTGAAACCTAGGGAGAACTCCAGGTTTCCTTCTTACTATGTCTTCTTTATCTCATCTTTTTGGAAACCGTTTCCTCCCCTTAAGATCACCTTCACTACTGAGCACTCCTTGTTGTTAATACCATCTCACTCTAATCGCTCATGCATTCCAGCTCAGCTGCCTATTAAGAATGGTTATACGTAGTTGTATGTTTCCATGGTGTGTGTAATTTTACATATTTCTGCAGTGACTGTACATTTTTGAGAAGATGTTTGTGCTTTTCTACCTTTTGCATAAGATGCTAAGTTCCTTTAAGGATAAAAACTCTATCCTCTTCCTTAGAAGGCCCCACAATTTCTCATAAAGCCTTTGACACTGTAGGTATGCATAAATCTGCGATTCTTATGTTAATCCACATTTATTACAGAAGCAGAAATTTGAGTTCTTTTTCATCCTCTGGATCTTAATTTTTTTGTTCTCAATAATGGACAAGGGCTCTGTGAGAGAATCTCTGAGAATCTTTCCTCGTGGATGGTAGTCTGACACAGTAACCTGGTTGGAGATAGAGAGTCTTTGAGGAAACTGAGCCAATCAAGTCAGATCCTCTTGATATAGTTTGGATGTATGTCCCTGCTCAAATCTCATATTGAAATGTAATCCCCAGTGTTGAAGATGGGACCTGGTGGGGGGTGACTGGATCGTGGGGGCAGATTTCTCATGAATGGTTTAGTACCATCCCCTTGTTGCTGTCCTTGTGATAGTGAGTTCTCATGAGATCCAGTTGTTTAAAGGTGTCTAGCCCCTCCCCTCTCACTCTCTTTCTCCTGGTCTGGCCCCATGAGGTGCCTGCTCCCTCTGTCTTCCGCCATGACTGTAAGTTTCCTGAGGCCTCCCTAGAAGCTGAGCAGATGCCGGCACCATGCTGCAGCCTCAGAACCATGACCCAATTAAACCTCTTTTCTTTATAAATGATACTGTCTCACGTATTTCTTCACAGTAATGTGAGAATAGACTAATACAGTCTTCAAAAGCTCAGTGACCCTGGAAAGAAACATGTCCAGGGGGTCAAAGAAGCCGCTAGTCCCAGAATAGATTAGGTGTATGTAATGCTAATATGAGTTTAGTGAGGATAAGTACAAAACATATAATCAGTCAGCACTCAGCAAAATTTAGTCTTTCACTATCTCTCTTGTGTCAGTAAAGTATTCATCTCACATAGAATGAAAAGGGTCTATGCAAATTGAAATACAGTCACCAAGGAGTCATGGAGTAAACAATCTGAGTGCTATCCACAACACTTGAATGAAGCTGATTCAGAGAAAAGCTATGCCTTCTGGTGCACTTTCAAGGCAAGATCAGAATTCCACGACAATCCTCTCATCAAGAAATCAAATCTGGTTGTCTCCCCTTGCATCTTAGTGGCCTTGTGGCAGGGCTGACCAATAAAGCAGAAGTGATTTCCAAGGTCAGCTCACAAAAGGCCATGCAGCTGCCATCTTTTTTGCTGGAATTCACATTCATAAGGTCAGCTACCCAGAGGCTACCACGCTGAGAGTAAGCTCGAGCCACATGCACAGCCCATGTGTCAGAGCTCTGGTTGATACAACTATCTGAGCCCAGCCTTTAGGTCATGTCAGCCTGGGTACCAGACATATAAGTGAAGAAGCCTCCAGATGAATGTAGCCTCTCATGGTCTGATTTATGCCCCGTATTTCAAATCTTCCAGAGCTGAAGCTTCCGACAGGTGAAGCAGAAACAAGCTATCTCTGCTGTACTCTGTCTGAATTCCTAATCCACAAAATACATAAGCAAAATAAAATGTTGCTTGATGCCTCCATTCTCCTTCTGCTTTTGTGGAAGATTGAGAAGACAGATTATGACTATTTTATTTCATTATCTACCAAATTACCCCATTTTTGTGATTCAATGACAAATATTAAATTCCATCTATCATCAGAATAATGAACACCTAGTGTATGGTTTCTGATAGGTAGTCTGTGAATTTTGCTAAACTACACACACACAAAATTGTGTCCAGTGGGCAAGATTATACTCCTTGTTTCTTCATCAGAACAGGAAGATGTAGAGAGGTCCTATGCTGTGTAAACTAAAAAAAATACTAGCCTCCTCACTCACAGCTGACATCACCTGAAGTAGAATGAGGCAAACACCAACTCTGACCTGTCGATCATCTCAAGAGATGAGATATCACAGTCCCTCTCCATGAACACATGATTAATAGAAAGAAATAGTGAAGTGTTTATTAACAAAATAGCAAGAATGTTAGCAACACTGTTATATTAGCATAGGATAATGCCAGCGAAGTCAAAAAAAATTTTTTTACCTGAAGACATAGGCTAGAGATTCTTAGAATAGCCACACTTTTCAAATATTGAAAGAATAGTGTTTACAGTAAGAATGCGGAAAGGGTTAAAAGCAGGAAAAAAGCATGGCAAGGCTAATAAAATAAGGACAACTTACTAAAGATAGTACTGATTCAACCATTCTGTGAATGCATCCAAAGTACATTATATTTATTACAAGGTATGCACTATTTCATTGAATAAATATTAATTGAGCTCCAATTTATGTAGCATATTTCAAACTTAAACTGAAACACAAAACACTATTCAGGCTACAAGCCAAAATGCAATATGTTTTAGTATAATTAAAGGTAATTTTTATGACTGAAGTTTAATAATATTTTCAACAAATAGCATTGACTTCATTATTTTTCTGTTTTATTAACTATATTTCTAACACCCAAATTTCAGACACATGGGATTCCTAGTTTTTTATTTGGCATGATCAGACCAATCAGATTATTTCAATAATCCACCTAAGATTATCTGACATTAATCTATTTGAAATAATTGGGTGGATGGTCACAATTTGTCAAACTTTATTTCTTTCAGAGCCCATGTCTGATTGTTTTCATAGACCTGGCTTTTCCTCAGACCCAACTCTAGGATTACAACAAAATTTCCTTGTTGGACAAAGTAATTTTAAATCTGATATATATATATATCTTGTCTAATCATTTTCACTTTATTATAGCAAAGTCTTGTTAGAGACCCAAAAATATGAATTGTGATTTCAAGCCTACAAAATACATTTATAATACAACAAATACATGCTATAAAAATTGCAGCATATATTTTCTTCCCAAATTTGCTAAAATCATAGGGTTAACACTAGTTTTCCTTTTTTTGTAGAACACATTCCTGGGGAAAGAGATACTCTTTAGGTAGATATGAAATTTAAGCAATTTGAACCAAATTTACTTCCCATGTATTTAAATTCACAAAAAGCTGTATGAAAAAGAGTAGGTGAATACTACCCCTGTCCATTTTGATTTGATTGACTTGATTTTGGAATGTTACATCATTATTCCCATTTAAGAACTTTTGATTACATGGAAAGAAATTTGAAATGGAATTAAGGACAAATTTCCATTCCTAGGTCTCCCACTGATCATCACTATGATAATAAAAATATAATTATTACTTTAATAATGTTAAATATTGTTAATATTATAATAATTATTTCATTTTATTTTACTACAATGTATGTCTTTATTAAGTATCATGTGTAAGTAATATTTGTCTACATGGTATCTAGGATAAGACACAATGAGCTTGAGCTTCAGTTTTTTTTTATCTGCTTCAAGGTCTTAGACTGAATCAACTGGGTGCTCTCAGATCCCTTCTGGCACTACCAATCTTTGATTCTAAACCACAACTCCATCTGTCCCTGATATCCATTTGATGGAATAAAATTCAGTAATCTAAACCGAAATAAGAGAACACTGATGAATTTTGAATAATAATAGTCCCCATGTATTAAAAGCCCACTGTGCTCCTTGCAATATTATATCTAATCATAATCACAACTTTGCAAAGCAGTTGTGATTACATTTATTTATTTATTTTTAATTTTTTTATTATGATACTTTAAGTTCTAGGGTACATGTGCACAATGTGCAGGTTTGTTACCTAGGTATACATGTTCCATGTTGGTTTGCTGCACCCATCAACTCATCATTTACATTAGGTATTTCTCCTAATGCTATCCCTCCCCCAGGCCCCCACCCCCTGACAGGCCCTGGTGTGTGATGTTCACCACCCTGTGTCCAAGTGTTCTCATTGTTCAATTCCCACCTATGAGTGAGAACATGTGGTGTTTGGTTTCCTGTCCTTGTGATAGTTTGCTGAGAATGATGGTTTCCAGCTTCATCCGTGTCCCTGCAAAGGACATGAACTCATGCTTTTTAATGGCTGCATAGTATTCCATGGTATATATGTGCCACATTTTCTTAATCCACTCTACTATTGATGGACATTTGGGTTGGTTCCAAGTCTTTGCTATTGTGAATAGTGCCACGATAAACATATGTGTGCATATGTCTTTATAGTAGTGTGACTTATAATACTTTGGGTATATACCCAGTAATGGGATTGCTGGGTCAAATGGTAATTCTAGTTCTAGATCCTTGAGGAATCACCACACTGTCTTCCACAATGGTTGAACCAATTTACACTCCCACTAACAGTGTAAAAGCATTCCAATTTCTCCACATCCTCTCTAGCATCTGCTGTTTTCTGACTTTTTAATGATTGCCATTCTAGCAGGCATGAGATGGTATCTCATTGTAGTTTTGATTTGCATTTCTCTGATGACCAGTGATAATGAGCATTTTTTAGTGTCTGTTGGCAGCATAGATGTCTTCTTTTGAGAAGTTTCTGTTCATATAATTTGCCCACTTTTTGATGGGGTTGTTTTTTTCTTATAAAATTTGTTTGAGTTCTTTGTAGATTCTGGATGTTAGCCCTTTGTCAGATGGGTAGATTGCAAAATTTTTCTCCCATTCTGTAAGGTGCCTGTTCACTCTGATGGTAGTTTCTTTTGCCATGCAGAAGCTGTTTAGTTTAATTAGATCCTATTTGTCTAAGATGGCTTTTGTTGCCATTGCTTTTGTGTTTTAGTCGTGAAGTGCTTGCCCATGCCTATGTCCTGAATGGTATTGCATAGGTTTTCTTCTAGGGTTTTTATGGTTTTAGGTCTAACATTTAAGTCTTTAATCCATCTTGAATTAATTTTTGTGTAAGGTGTAAGGAAGGGATCCAGTTTCAGCTTTCTACATATGGCTAGCCAGTTTTCCCAGAACCATTTATTAAATAGGCAATCCTTTCCCCATTTCTTGTTTTGGTCAATTTTGTCAAAGACCAGATGGTTGTAGATGTGTGGTGTTATTTCTGAGGCCTCTGTTCTGTTGCATTGGTCTATATCTCTGTTTTGGTACCAGTACCACGCTGTTTTGGTTACTGTAGACTTGTAGTATAGTTTGAAGTCAAGTAGCATGATGCCTCAAGCTTTGTTCTTTTTGCATAGGATTGTCTTGGCTATGTGGGCTCTTTTTCGGTTCCATATGAACTTTAAAGCAGTTTTTTTCCAATTCTGTGAAGAAAGTCATTGGTAGCTTGATGGGGATGGCATTGAATCTATGAATTACTTTGGGCAGTATGGCCATTTTCATATTGATTCTTCTTATCCATGAGCATGGAATATTCTTCCATTTGTTTGTGTCCCCTTTTATTTCGTTGAGCAGTGGTTTGTAGTTCTCCTTGAAGAGGTCCTTCCCATCCCTTGTAAGTTGGATTCCTAGGTATTTTATTCTCTTTGTAGCAATTGTGAATGTGAGTTCACTCATGATTTGGGTATTTGTCTGTTAATGATATATAGGAATGCTTGTGATTTTGCACATTGATTATGTATCCTGAGACTTTGCTGAAGTTGCTTATCAACTTAAGGAGATTTTGGGCTGACATGATGGAGTTTTCTCAATATGCTATCATGTCATCTGCAAACAGGGACAATTTGACTTCCTCTTTACCTATTTGAATACCCTTTATTTCTTTCTCTTGCCTGACTGCCCTGGCCAGAACTTCCAACATCATGTTGAATAGGAGTGGTGAGAGAGGGCATTCTTGTCTTGTGCTGATTTTCAAATGGGATGCTTCCAGTTTTTGCCCATTTAGTATGATATTGGCTATGGGTTTGTCACAAACATCTCTTATTATTTTGAGATATATTCCATCAATACCTAGTTTATTGAGAGTTTTTAGCATGAAGGGCTGTTTAATTTTGTCAAAGGCCTTTTCTGCATCTATTGAGATAATCATGTGGTTTTTGTCATTGGTTTTGTTTATATGCTGGATTACGTTTATTGATTTGCATATGTTTAACCAGTCTTGCATCCCTGGGATGAAGCCAATTTGATCATGGTGGATAAATTTTTGATGTGCTGCTGGATTCAGTTAGCCAGTATCTTATTGAGGATTTTCACATCAATGTTCATCAGGGATATTGGTCTAAAATTCTCTTTTTTTGTTGTGTCTCTGCCAAGTTTTGGTATCAGGATGATGTCAGCC
The DNA here is from genome assembly GCF_047675955.1 of Chlorocebus sabaeus. Taxonomy (NCBI): domain Eukaryota; kingdom Metazoa; phylum Chordata; class Mammalia; order Primates; family Cercopithecidae; genus Chlorocebus; species Chlorocebus sabaeus. The sequence goes on along the minus strand of NC_132906.1, from coordinate 62,031,855 downwards.
TCATAAAATAGGTTAGGGAGGATTCCTTCTTTTTCTATTGATTGAATAGTTTCAGAAGGAATGGTACCAGTTCCTCTTTGTACCTCTGGTAGAATTCAGCTGTGAGTCCGTCTGGTCCTGGACTTTTTTTGGTTGGTGGGCTATTAATTATTGCCTCAATTTCAGAGCCTGTTATTGGTCTATTCAGAGATTCAAACTCTTCTTGGTTTAGTCTTGGGAGAGTGTATGTGTCCAGGAATTTATCCATTTCTTCTAGATTTTCTACTTTATTTGCATAGAGGTGTTATAGTATTCACTGATGTAGTTTGTATTTCTGTGGGATTGGTGGTGATATCCCGTTTATCATTTTTTATTGCGTCTATTTGATTCTTCTCTCTTTTCTTCTTTATTAGACTTGCTAGCTGTCTATCAGTTTTGTTGATCTTTTCAAAAAACCAGGTCATGAATCCATTGATGTTTTCAAGGGTTTTTGTGTCTCTATCTCCTTCAGTTCTGCTCTGATCTTAGTTATTTCTTGCCTTCTGCTAGCTTTTGAATGTGTTTGCTCTTGCTTCTCTAGTTCTTTTAATTGTGATGTTAGGGTGTCAATTTTAGATCTTTCCAGCTTTCTCTTGTGGGCATTTAGTGCTATAAATTTCCCTGTACACACTGCTTTAAATGTGTCCCAGAAATTCTTGTAGGTTGTGTCTTTTTTCTCTTTGGTTTCAAAGAACATTTTTATTTCTGCCTTGATTTCGTTATTTACCCAGTCGTCATTCAGGAGCAGGTTGTTCAGTTTCTAGGTAGTTGGGCAGTTTTGAGTGAGTTTCTTAGTCCTGAGTTCTAATTTGATTGCACTGTGGTCTGAGAGACAATTTGTTGTGATTTCTGTTCTTTTACATTTGCTGAGGAGTGCTTTACTTCCAATTATGTGGTCAATTTTAGAATAACTGCGATGTGGTGCTGAGAAAAATGTATATTCTATTGATTTGGGGTGGTGAGTTCTGTAGATGTCTATTAGGCCTGCTTGGTCCAGAGCTGAGTTCATGTCCTGGATATCCTTGCTAACCTTCTGTCTTGTTTATCTGTCTAATATTGACATTGGGGTGTTAAAGTGTCCCATTATTATTGTTTGGGAGTCTACATCTCTCTGTAGGCCTCTAAGGACTTGCTTTATGAATCTGGGTGCTCCTGTACTGGGTGCATCTATATTTAGGATAGTTAGCTCTTCTTGTTGAATTAATTCCTTTACCATTATGTAATGGCCTTCTTTGTCTCTTTTGATTTTTGTTGGTTTAAAGTCTGTTTTACCAGAGACTAGGATTGCAACCCCTGCTTTTTTTTGCTTTCCATTTGCTTGGTAGATCTTCCTCCATTACCTTTATTTTGAGCCTATGTGCGTCTTTGCATGTGAGATGGGTCTCCTGAATACAGCACACTGAGGGATCTGACTCTTTCTCCAATTTGTCAGTCTGTGTCTTTTAATTGGGGCATTTAGCCCATTTACATTTAAGGTTAATATTGTTATGTGTGAATTGGATCCTGTCATTACGATGTTCGCTGGTTATTTTGCCGATTAATTGATGCAGTTTCTTCATAGCATCGATAGTCTTTATAATTTGCATGTTTTTGCAGTGGCTGGTACCAGTTGTTCCTTTCCATGTTTAGTGCTTCCTTCAGGAACTCTTGTAAGGCAGATCTAGTGGTGACAAAATCTCTTAGTATTTGCTTGTCCATAAAGGATTTTATTTCTCCTTAACTTATGAAGCTTAGTTTGACTGGATATGAAATTCGAGTTGAAAATTCTTTTCTTTAAGAAAGTTGAATATTGGCCCCCACTCTCTTCTGACTTGTAGAGTTTCTGCCAAGAGATCCGCTGTTAGTCTGATGGGCTTCCCTTTGTGGGTAACCCAAACTTTCTCTTTGGCTGCCCTTAACATTTTTTCCTTCATTTCAACCTTGGTGAATCTGACAATGATGTGTCTTGGTGTTGCTCTTCTCGAGGAGTATCTTTGTGGAGTTCTCTGTATTTCCTGAATTTGAATGTTGGCCTGCCTTGCTAGGTTGGGGAAGTTCTCCTAGATAATATCCTGAAGAGTGTTTTCCAACTTGGTTCCATTCTCCCCATCACTTTCAGGTACACCAATGAAACGTAGATTTAGTCTTTTCACATAGTCCCATATTTCTTGGAGGCTTTGTTCGTTTCTGTTTACTCTTTTTTCTCTAACATTGTCTTCTCACTTTATTTCATTAATTTGATCCTCAATCACTGATACCCTTTCTTCCACTTGATCGAATCAGCTACTGAAGCTTGTGCATGAATCACAAAGTTCTCACGCCATGATTTTCAGTTCCATCAGGTCATTTAAGGTCTTCTCTACTCTGTTTATTCTAGTTAGCCATTTGTCTAATCTTTTTTCAAGGTTTTTAGCTTCCTTGCGATGGGTTTGAACATCCTCCTTTAGCTGGGAGAAGTTTATTACTGACCTTCTGAAGCCTACTTCTGTCACCTCATCAAAGTCATTCTCCAACCAGCTTTGTTTCATTGCTGCCGAGGAGTTGTGATCCTTTGGAGGAGAAGGGGCATTCTGATTTTTAGAATTTTCAGCTTTTCTGCTCTGGTTTCTCCCCATGTTTGTGGTTTTACCTACCTTTGGCCTTTGATGTTGGTGACCTACAGATGGGGTTTTTGTGGAGATGACCTTTTTGTTGATGTTGATGCTATTCCTTTCTGTTAGTTTTCCTTCTAACAGTCAGGCCTCTCAGTTACAGGTCTGTTGGAGTTTGCTGGAGGTCCACTCCAGACCCTGTTCGCCAGGGTATCACCAATGGAGGCTTCAGAACAGCAAATATTGTAGAACAGAAAATATTGCTGCCTGATCCTTTCTCTGGAAGCTTTGTTCCAGAGGAGAAGCCACCTATATGAGGTGTCTGTAAGCCCCTGCTGGGAAGTGTCTCCAAGTTAGGGTACATGGGGGTCAGGGACCCACTTGAGGAGGCAGTCTGTTTGTTCTCAGAGCTCAAATACCATGCTGGGAGAACCACTGCTCTCTTCAGAGCTGTCAGGATGTTTAAGTCTGCAGAAGTTGTCTGCTGCTTTTTGTTCAGCTATGCCCTGCCCACAGAGGTGGAGTCTAGAGGCAGTAGGCCTTGTTGAGCTACGGTGGACTCCACCCAGTTTGAGCTTCCTGGCCCCTTTGTTTACCTACTCAAGCCTCAGCAATGGCAGATGCCCCTCCCTGAGCCAGGCTGCAGCCTCACAGATAGCTCTCAGACTGCTGTGCTAGCAGTGAGCAAGGGTCCACGGGCGTGAGACTCACTGAGATAGGCACAGGAAAGAATCACTTTGTCTGCCAGTTGCTAAGACCTTGGGAAAAGCACAGTATTTGGGTGGGGAGTGCCCATTTTTCGAGGTAGTCTGTCACAGCTTCCCTTGGTTAGGGAAGGGAAATCTCCCAACCCCTTGTGCTTCCCTGGTGAGGCTACGTCTCACACTGATTCAGCTCGCCCTCTGTGGCGTGCACTATCCACTGCACTGCACTCTGTGGACCCACCGTCCAACCAGTCCCAATGAGATGAACCAGATACCTCAGTTGGAAATGTAGAAATCACCCATCTTCTGCATCGATCATGCTGGGAGCTGTGGACCGGAGCTGTTCCTATTCTGCCATCCTGGAATGCCCTCCCTGATACATACATTTAACAGTGAAAAATGGTGGATACTTTATACCAGTTTTTTTCCATCAGAAAAAAGAGCACACAGAGGGATAAATTACAGTCAGATAATAAATAGGCCTGAAACCTTAGGCCCACTGTAAGATATGGCACAGATGCCTTCCCAAATCTTAGAAAAACTAACTCATAAATCCTGATTAGCAATAAAGAAGACAGCTGAAGGAGTATAGCTACATCTGTGCAAATCTGTCACTGTTCCTAGAACAAGTATTCAAAACACAGTGAGCAGTGTCATGAAAATCAGAACACATCACCAAGAAGAACCATTCTTCACTTCTCCTTCCCATTCTGTTCTGCAGTTGGCAAAATCAGAGCTACACAGTGAAATATCTTCAGGAATTTACCTGGAAAGTAGCAGGTGAGCCACCATATTCCATAGAAATGCTGAAGACAGCAGCAATGAATGGACAGCTATTCTTTCTTTCTAATTTTAAGCATATTGCCAAAGTGCCTAGGTATCATCTCCTCTGGAAAACTTAACGCCTAGAAATTTAGCTGAAAGTCTAACACTATAAATGTTAAGACCTGACACTATAAATCCTCCCTAGTGGGTCAAGTCTGTTCTCTTGGCAGTCCTATGCAGTATATGTTTTTTAAAGTTTCAGTGAATATTTGAGTACTTTCTGTGCTGGCCATATTCAAAGTACTCTGTTCCATTAATGAAACACATTTGCCCTGATGAATCATCAGTAATATGCAATTAATCTTGTCTTCTAATGAACCAACATCCCACAAACTAATTGATGAGCAAACATTTAAATAGTACTAGATGAGGGTAACAGAATGCAATGTAAAATATTTCAAGAATAGTGTTAAGCAGCAAGTTGAGTTATGAAATATGTTTCTTCTATTTAAATGTCATTTTATTAAATACTTTCTTACCTATATTTTTCTGGACTTTTATTTTCAGTTCAAAGTTTGATATTAACCTATATGGTTAAAAGCAAGCTGTCAATTTGGCTTGTTCTTAAATTCATGTAATCCTAAAACTAATGTCTACTACCAATAAGGCATATATTTTCAATTATGCTCTCAAAATTATAATTTTTAAAATCAGTACTTTTATAACCATTTTCCTATAATTACTTGAATGAACATTGATCTAGAAAGCTAGTTCAGCTCGACCAGGCGCGGTGGCTCACGCCTGTAATCCCAGCACTTTGGGAGGCCAAGGCGGGTAGATCACGAGGTCAGGAGATTGAGACCATCCTGGCTAACATGGTGAAACTCCATCTCTACTAAAAAAATACAGAAAAAAAAAAAAAAAAAAAATTAGCCGGCATGGTGGCAGGTACCTGTACTCCCAGCTACTTGGGATACTGAGGCAGGAGAATGGCGTGAACCCAGGAGGCAGAGCTTGCAGTGAGCCGAGTTCATGCCACTGCATTCCTGCCTGGGCTACAGAGCAAGACTCGGTCTCAAATAAATAAATAAATAAAATAGAAAGCTAGTTCCTAGTTCAGCTCTTGGTGTGTGCACCTGGCAATGAAAATGAAATGTGGACTCATTCACATAGTCAGAATTATTTCATAAGGCTACCTTCTCTGGTTTTAGAAATACTATGTTTCACATATTTAAATTATCCTTCTCTCAAAAGGATAAAACCCTGATTGAAATAACTTCCTCCCTTTTTCAGTCAGCTACAAAAGAGAAAGAAATGAATTAAGTACTAGGATTAAATTAATGCTGATGCAGCAGCTCATAACCACTTCTCAAATTTAGTAGTGGTGGTCGGGAAAAGAGAAGAGAATGTACAAAGAGAAGAATCAGCTGAAGATACATAATAGGACAACTGGACCGTGAGTTAATTGCCTGAGGGTCACCTAGGAACCTTGATTAAAAACATTAACATCTTGATGTAACAAATCTAAAGCACTTCTTCATGCCTCTTCCCCCAGGCTCCCACAGGCTTTTGGGGGCCTTCTGGTTGCCTTGGTCACAGAAGGTTTTCTTCCTTTAATCAAACTCCCCTCCCCCAACTCCACAGCCTTCTGCTTTGAAAAAAAAGCAGCCTTTGCTCAGTAGACCAGTTCCAGCACTTATGACTCTTTTCTCTTGGCTCCAACAGCACAGAGCCCATGGTTCGATGGCAGCTAATTTCAGTGTCGCACAAAGATTTCCAGGAGACCTACCTGAAATGTGGGCAGAAAACAAAGACCACTGGCTGAGAACGTTTTAAGAGAATCTGGTTAGGAAACTGTGGCTACATATTGTAAAATATCTGATTAGTATTTGTCTCCCATTTTCAAATGTCTTGAAGGTTTTTTTAGTTCTCATATCAAAAATAGGAGGAAGGGAGTCTAGTGACATGAACACATCAGGACTTTGCTTTCCTTAGTTTCCCTTCAGGGTCCAGGCCTTCTTGACAATTTCAGATCTCATTTTCTTTCTACTACTCTTTTCTGTCTTTTCTCTTTTCTCTTTCTTTCTTTCTCTTTCTTTCTTTCTCTTTCTCTCTCTCTCTCTCTCTTCTTTCTTCTGTCCTCCTCCACTAAATTGAACATTTCTAAATAATTGGGGCTAAGTCTCTTATTTTTTATAACCACTCTAGGGAGCCTGCTTTTCTGTGATTGCAAAACTCCAGTAAAGCATTACAGTGTAACAGTTATTCATGGTGTCCTTCCATCCTTTAGCTCAATACCCTGTCCGCACCAGACCCAAGCCTGAAATTCACTCTCAGAGCTTTACTTTATTAACTCAGTAATTCTTTACTAGGATGAGGTTGACATATAACCACATCATCCCGGCAGGTTTTTGTGTTTTCAAAACACGGAAAATTCCTTCCCCTAGGGGTTGTATCAGAATGGTTTGAGAGAGCATAGAGATATCTGTTGGTTGAAAAGATTGACCAAAACTTTCTTTCCCCATCTCCTTCCTTGCTCCTCACTACGCACTTTTACTACAAAGACAGTAAGACTATGTTGAGAAAAACTGCTTAAACTAAGACACTAATTATCAAGAGGTTAACTGATCAAGTCGTTTATCTCTCACAATTCATAGATTCTGTCTTCCCTTCTTGTTTAACCTCAAGTAGGCTTCAAAATAGAATAGTCACCTTCCAAAATACAAATCTGATGAATACTCTACAATTATTCTCCTTTATCCTCAGAATGAAGCTCAAACTTCATACCTTTTAGGTGCATCTACTGCTGTAACACTACATGTTACCTATCCTATAAATTCACCCCAACCTCAGGTACTCTGCACTTTCACCCTTTGGTGCTTCAAACACAATACCTTCCACCTCGAACATCCTGCCTTGAGTTAAATTTCATGATGAACATTCTCTCGTTCTTCCTCTCCCCCTTCCTCTCACCCTTTGTGAAGCAGCTCAAGAGCATTTTTCTCCAGGGACAGTATTTGAACCCTCCAAGACTGAGTTAAATGTCCATGTGAGGTAATCACCCTTTGCAAAATTCCCTTATAGAACTTCTGATCACACCGCATTTTTAAAGAGGAGACTGACTCCATGTTTTTGGCGTTTGATGCTGAAAGCCCTCTTTCCTCACTTCCTGGTGCCAAGTATCTGGATAAGCTGATAAAGAAACCTGGTGCTCCCTTCTTTGATGCCAGTGGGAGATTCAAGCCACACAAGTCCACTATTCCAGCCTCATTTTGGAATCACAACAAAAATCTAGTGTGAGCCTCCTTTCCTTGCCCTTAAGCCATTTTAGACCTGCTTGAAAGTCTTGCATTTCTCACCTCAGAGATCTCAATTTTGCAAGTAATTAACCATTTCATATCCTTTCTATTAGTATGTGGCATCAGAAATCTCAATATTCACACTAAACTTTAAGTGGAAGTTCTATCAGCCATTGAAGGTAACCATAACAGTAATTGTAACTGATACAGAAGCGAGGCAGGGAAGTGCTGGGTAGAAAAATGTGGGTCCCTTGCTTGGGCTCCACCCCCATGGACCTAGGTGAGGACAGGCTCTCTCGCCTTCCTGCCCGAATGTTGCAGTTTCCAAGACCACCCTGGCCTGCCATGCCCCAATCCTGGGCCTATAAAAACCCAAGACCCTAGCAGGCAGACACACAGGCAGCCAGAGGTTGGGAGGAGCACATCAGCGGAAGACACAAGGGGCTGGATGGCAAGGGGATGTAGAGGGAGCATGCTGGTGGAAGAGCACACCGACAGACACCGGCAAGCCAGCAGGCTATTGACCTATAGGATGAGGCAGAGTTTGGCCAGGGCAATTGAAGGAGAGCCGGGTATTAAGCAGCCCAACTCCATCTGGCTCCCCCATCAACGGAGAGCTACTTCCACTCAACAAAACTTCACACTCATTCTCCAAGCCCACATGTGATCCAATTCTTCCGGTACACCAAGGCAGGAATCCGGAATACAGAAGCCTTCTGTCCTTGGGATAAGGTAGAGGGTCTAATTGAGCTGGTTAACACAAGCTGCCTATAGACGGCAAACTAAGAGAGCACCCTGTAACACATGCCCACTGAGGCTTCAGAAGCTGTAAACATTCACCCCTCGACACTGCCGTGGGGTCAGAGCCCCACAGCCTGCCTGTCTGTATGCTCCCCTAGAGGTTTGAGCAGCAGGGCACCGAAGAAGCCAGCCACCCTCCAAGCACACGCCCTGCGAAGAAGACAAGGGACCCTTACCCGTTTCATAACCACTGTTTTTCTTGCCTACAACCTCCCCTAAATCATGAGTCCTTTGAGGATAAGGGCTGTGTGTTGCTTAAATATCCCCAGTACCTGGTAAAGTGGTATTGTGTCTGGCACAATAGTGAATGCTCAGTAAATGTTCACTTGCTGAATGAAGTACATATCTTTTGCTGAGTGCCTGCGTTCATTAAATAAAATGTAAATAAATTAAACTTTTATGGTTTGAAAGAAACTTGGGTATTATCAAATATGACCCAAACTAATGAGTCATGCAAACGAATGTGGCATATATATTAGCATTTGTATTAGCACTCTCACTGCTATAGAGAAATACCTGAGACTGGATAATTTATGAAGAAACGAGGTTAAATTGGCTCACAGTTTCACAGGCTGTACAAGAAGCATGATGACTTCTGCTCAGCTTCTGGGAAGGCCTCGGGAAACTTACAATCACGACAGAAGGCAAAGAGGAAGCCAGCATGTTTTACGTGGCTGGAGAAGGAATGAGAGAGAGAGGGGGAACATGCTACACACTCAACCAGATCTCACGAGAACTCACTCATTATGCAGTACCAAGGGGGTATGGTGCCAAACCATGGGAAATTGCCCCCGTAATCCAACCATTTCTCACCAGACCTCACCTCCAACACTGGGAATTACAACTGAATATGAGATTTGGGAAGGGACACAAATTCAAACCATATCAGCCTTGTTACCTACTATGGCAAAACAAATGTACAGAAGGTTTTCTTTCTATTATTGTTACTACTTTATAGTAAGAAGTCACAAAAAAGTCTTACTAAAATACAAAGTTGTCCTTTGTGGACTAGGTTGAGAGGTAATGAGATTATTACCTTGGGTGGTTTTTAAAAAGGCACCACTTGGAGGTGTCTATTCCAGTCTCAACAGCTCAAATATAGTATGTTAGGATTACTACTGATTTGGATAGCTTAAAGAACCTGGAAGTAATCATGAACACAGAGCCAGGTAGTAAGTTTTATGTACATTTATTACATATTTCACAATTATTTCAAAATACTTTCAGATGGGATGCTTATATTTCAAAGCAGCCAGTTTCAACGTTAAATCTCTACCAGTAGCTGAGTTTAATAATTGCCCATAATGTACTTGGATCATCATCTGCATCAATAACAAGAATAATAGGTAAAACCCTAGTGGACTAGCTATACAATATAAAGCAATGAGGCAATTGCCTCCAATCCATCACCAATTCACACAGACACACCCGCTGCCAACCCCCAACCTTGCTACAAGCCTGTTTGTAAGTTCCCTGGGCTTAACTCTGGTGCAATAATGCGTTATTTCATAACGTAACTTTCTGTGTTCTTTTCCATCTTCCTCCAACTCCTATGGACTGCTTTCTGCTCACTGTTGCAGCCCCAGCCTCTAGTGTGGGGCTGATCACCAGGGCTCCATTATGATCTCCCTAGGCTTTGGACATTTTAGCCTCAGTGGGCCTTTTCCTCCATAAAAATATTTTAAAATATACCTTGTGGCTGTTAGTATAAAGAGGAATAGTTTAATATTACATGTTAAAAGATGTTCTTGCACCTAAAACTTCATTTTCTTCTTGTGTTCATAAAAGCAATTAGAGCATTTTTCTGGACTCCTAAGAGTACTGTTGACCTTAGTGCTTAATGGATAAGTTGACCCTGATGGGCACATCAAAGGTGGTCAGTTACTGCTTAATGAATGGATGACAGATGACAGAGGGAAGGAGAATGCAACCAGCCAGTTAGTACTAAAATAAATAAAAATTCGCACCCATATAATCAGTCTAATCCTCACGTACACACTACCATTATCACTTAAAGCCATTGGATGTGAGGAGGATGTGAGGAAGTAGGTCTGCTGCTGCATTTCAAGGGGGTCCTGTTCTTTAAAGTGCCATCCTCAGTATTTTCATCCAAGTCTCCCTCTTCTGCCTGGAACCAGCAGGAGCCACATGCCCCAAGCCTTGGTCAAGACCCAGGAGTCTTGGTCATGATCCTGTTTCTGTTCCTTTCCTTTGAGGTGCTCTCCAAACGTCTAATCCCAAAAATCCACCTCTCCTAAAACTGAGGTTGACCAGATGCCCTGAGTTGTACCTATGCAGTATTCTTGAAGTTCTATGGCTGGGGCATTGTTGTAAGCAAGTGGATCATTTTCTTCATCCAGTATGGTAATTGAACTACCAGAAGAATACTACTGACATGCTGATTTGGACAGACTTTTATTCCCAACAAACAAAGGACACGTCATGCTTTGGACCAACCCTGGGGCTTGAGTAGTGTGTGTTGTGGGTTCTCTGCATGTGGGTCTAGAGCACCTTCGGTTGGCAGGGTGAGGTGGGCATCTTTTAATAGGTAGATCCTTCTTCATCCCCACACTGGCACTCAGGACAGTCACCCCACCCTTTTCCAGCTATGCACCATGTAGCAGGTGTCCCTGCAGGGTGGCTGTGCCTATCTCTTCCTAGGACATTCACTGCTCCCCAGTGCCAATGGGCCCTTCCCATCCATATGGTGACAAGGTGCTCTTTGGGTTAACCTGAAGCCATGTTGGGTAAGGAATACACTTTGCTTTCAAGAATTGCTTTTCTCTCTCCACCTATTCCCCCTTTCTCTCCACTTATGGCCCTTGGTGGCAGCCATATGTGAAAGGCATGTTGTTGATCAACATTGAAAGGTTTCACAATCTAGGAATGCAGGGATTATGGCCTAAAGAGTGCAAGAGGAGACATGGATGGAAGATGTATTTGTGCTATGTTTATGCTACAGAAATCCACACAATAAATTCAAGGTGACTGGAATTTATTCCATGGGCTATTGTTCACATTTTCTGTGTACTCTGAACAAGGTTTGTATTTGTCGCTATCAATGAAGCCTCATACCTACCTTTGAGAGAATCTCTGGAAGCCAGGATTTGTGGACAGTGGGGTGAATAATACAGGTCATGAGTAATGATGCAACCAACATCAAGTAAATGGTACTGAGAAGTTTCAAAGACAAAAAGGTCAACACCCTTTTAGCACAAATAGGGTCCAGAGAGTCATGGCCATGGCATTGTGAACAACGGTACTATTGCTACCTTATTCTCAGTATAAGGTAATGAATGTAACTTATTACATTTAACAATTAAGAACATGCACCAGGTACGGTGGCTTATGCCTGTAATCCCAGCACTTTGGGAGGCTGAGGTGGACAGATCATAACACCAGGAGATCGAGACCATCCTGGCTAACACGGTGAAACCTCGTCTCTACTAAAAATAAAAAAGATTAGCTGGCGTAGTGGCAGGCGCCTGTAGTCCCAGCTACTCAGGAGCCTGAGGCAGGAGAATGCTGTGAACCCAGGAGGTGGAGCTTACAGTGAGCCAAGATAGTGCCACTGCGCTCCAGCCTGGGCAACTGAGCGAGACTCTGTCTCAAAAAACAAAAACAAAAACAAAAACAATTAAGAACATGATGAGGTGGTGCCTGACCACTGCAAAGAATCCTCACAGGCTCTGATTGGACAATAAACAAATGCTTAAATACATCTTCTCTTATTATTCCAAGTCTTCATTTATAAGGCACTATGCGGGACCTCATGAATATTGTAATAATTTTTAACAGTGTTTACGTAGACACAGGTGCTGCAAAAAATAAATATTTGCCTCAGGCTTTGCACACCTAAGGGGTGGCCCTGATTAAGAAAAAAACAGTTGGAAGGATCCTTCTTCCTTTCAAGGTGATGAATTCCTGCAAGGAAGCCTATGGTATGCTTTTTACCTTGATTTTATACAAATGTTAAGGAAAAGGTCTAAGGAACAAGGGGTAACACGTAATTAGCACATCAGAGCTGATAGTCACACACACACACACACACACACACAAACACGCATTGATAGTGACAGTTTGTGTCAAGACTTCAGGCCTTAGCAGTTTATCATTTTCATGGCAATTGCCAGAAGTAGCCCAAAATAATAGCAACTCTTTGAAGAGCTGTAGTGAAATTCAAGCCCTATTGAGAAGGTCTGAAAATTGTGCTCTCACAGCAAACAGAAACAAAATACTTTCTTTTTCCAGGTGTCACTTGAAGAAATTTAGTCATCACCATAGTTGCTACATTTTCAAAGAATCTTTTGAGGGGTGGGTCTTTTCATTATTTAACAATTAGCAGAAGCAGGCAGACACTTACTTAAATGGGAGGTAGAGAATTTGGGAATGAATAAGTAATCACCGTCTTCTTCATAAATGCCTAAATAAGGGCCTGATAAAATATCAGCATTCTTGACACTTCCCATCCCCTTATTTCATCCACAGTTTAAAAAGCATTGCATCAACCAAGACAAAATCAGGAAAACAGCTGTTTAAAAATGAGGTTCTCTCCTGATGAGAAGAGTCAGAAAAAAAGAAAACATATGTTGATGTTTTTGAAATTCCATTTGATGATTTTATGGTAAGGCAAACAATGCAATGAGGAGTAGTAAGAAGGAAACAAGCTCTAGCTAATTAGCCAATTCCAGAAGCACTCTGCAAACGTCTTCAGAACAGTGAAACTCTGCTATAATATTTTGCAAGTATTCGGCTAGATGGCAGGGTACATGCTACCTCATATTTCTCATCCTAAAACCTAGTTGCGTATTCTACATAAAATGTATATTTATTTAATCCTTAAGATTTCACTAGATTAAACTACCCTTACTATATAGAGAAAGGGGGATAGGCAGGGTGGCTAAGTCTTTTTTTCCATCACTTATGAATAAGCAGGTTTGATAAGATAAAAAATCAGCAAAGAATAATATTTGAACTGCAAAGAGCATATCAGACTAAATTAATATTATTTAAACAACAGAAGGGGCGTGAGGAAATTAGAAGCTGGATTTGTTTCTAATACTGAGTTTAAATAGTGAATCAAAGATCTATATAGAGGCAAGTAGTTATTAATGGGTTTCTGCCGGAATAAAGAGAAGGTGAAATAAGGGCAAAGATGGAGAGGGTAATATAAGGATTTAGGTCTGAAGTAAACTATTTTTTTATGAAGATATGAGAGTGTGAAAAATCATAAGATCTGCAAACCTAATTCACAGTAAAAATATATATGAGTAGAAAATAATTTAGAAATTATCCAGTCAAACCTTCTATGGAAGGCAGAATAATGCTCTCCCCACCAAAGACGTCCATGTCCTAATCCCTGAACCTGTAAAAATGTTACTTTACATGGCAAAAGAGACTTTACTTTGTAGGTGGGATTAATTTAAGAATCTTGAGATGGAAAGATCATCCTAGATTATTGGGGTGGTCCCAGTATAACCAAATGGGTTCTTCTAAGAGGTAGGCAGAAGTGTCAGAGTAGGAACAAGGTCTGGAGATGCTATGCTGCTGGCTTTGAAGAAAGTGGAAGGGACCACAAGCCGAAGAATGCAGGTGGCCTCTGGAAGAAACTAGAGAAGGCAAAGAAACAGATCCTCCCCTAGAGCCTCCCAGAAAGAATACAGTCCTGCCAAAACCTTGCTTTATCCCAATAAGACATGTGTTGAACTTCTGATCCTCAGAACTGTAAGACAATAAATGTGTGCTATTGCAAGCCACTAAGTCCAGGGCAATCTGTGATAGCAGCAATAGGAAATGAATACGCTGTCGTTCTTACAGTCTAGAGAGTAAAATAAGTTCCATAAGATAACAGAGCTGGTAAATGGCAAAACAGAGAGTTCAACCTACAGACCTCTTTCTGCTGGATTTTGTGTCAATAGAGAAATAGACATATGATTTGCTTAGGCATCCAAACTGGTAAAGTTGTATTGGGATAGACTGAGCTTGAGGTCAAATTGGGTGTCCTAGTCCTACTCCCCTGAGTTGGTCCCAACACAGCAGCTAAATAACTCTAGGTACATCCCCTCTGTGTGTCCTCTCTGCAGAACAGAGCTTCCCCAGTGAGGCTTGGAGGAGAGGGGAATGCCTACAGTCTGTAAGCAGGAGCTCCCAGGAGGGTAAATGGTCACAGGCCACACCTGAAGGGTGACCTTGAAAATATTAAACTCACCCAAATGGGAAACACAGGTCATATCACCCGGGGGAAGAGATGAGACAGAAGTATGTTCTTCCCCAGTGCTTGAATGAAACGGCAGGGATGTTGGAAACATTCTTCTTTTATTAGCTGCAAGAACTTGCCAAGACCAAGGGCTCTCTACGCGTCTGACTTGAATCCCTTCTGGGCTTTCAGTCCTCACCTGCCTCTGTCACAACTCAACTGGAGCTCAGAGAGCCTAAATGAAGTTAAAGAATCTCATAATGAAGGTAGATTTATTTATCTTTACCTTAATTTGTAGAAAGGATGTTTGTAGTAAAATAAATAAATATATATATATATATATATATATTTATAGGTAACACTATTTTAAAATTGTCATGGTCTAAATGGTTGTGTCCCCCTCCACCAAAATCCTAATCCTCAATGTGATGCTATTAGGAGGTGGGGTCTTTAGGAGCTGAGTAGGTCATGAATGTGGAGCACTCATAAATGAGATTAGTGCCCTTATCAAAGAGGCCCCAGAGAGACCCCTTATCCCTTCTAACATGTGAAGGCACAGCTGGAAGGCACCATCCATGAATAAGAAAGCAGCTCTCACCACACATAGAATCTGCCAGTGCACTGATTTTTGGACTTCTCAGCTTGCAGAACTGTGAGAGATAAATTTCCATTATTTGTAAGCCACCCAGTCTTTGGTATTTTGTTAGAGCAGACCAGACAGAGTAAGACAAAAAAAAACTTACGGAGGACTTAGGGTGACGTAAAGAAAGTAAATAGTGTACCAACACAAGAATGGTACCTCCTGAAATCTGAATGCATTTTTTACTCTGCAGAAAATGTCTCTCCACTGAACTATTAGATGCTCCTTCCCAAGGCAGTAATATGATCTTTATATTACCAGCACTTAGCATGGTGTCTGGCGGAGGGTAGACTTGCTGATATTTGTTGAGGAGGAGAATAATTTAACAGGGTTTATGGGTTTGTTGAGCTGTATTTATTTAATGCCTTACTGAAACACTAAAAATTAAATATTAGTATGAACACCTCTATTTTACGAATTAAAAAAACTGAGGGCACAGATAGATTTGGGACCATGCTGAAGTCGACATGGTTAGGATTCAAACCCAGGTATTTGGGTCCTAAAGCCTTAGCTATTGACTGCTGGGTACTAGCACTTTGTCTTTTAGGCCGCCAGGATATCTAGCTACAGATAGATTCAGAAGAGCCCAAGGACTGAGTAGCTATTCACAACTAGGGAGCGAATTGCAAAAAGGAGTTAAGAAATTCGCTATTCACCCTGTCTCATCTCCTTTCAAAGAAAAATTGTTACAATAACACAATTTTATAAATGAAAAATAAATTCCCTCCACTATCATGTGGTTTAAAATTACAGGACTTTTTTTCAACCATATAATTTAATAAACATGAGGTTTACAATGTCAGTCTTCCCCGCTGCCTGTTGCAGATACGTTAGACCTGTAAACCTTGAAAGGATTTCCCCATGAAGGGAAATTCTAGGTATATGCGACTCTGAGTCATCTGAGCAAGAAACCAGAAATTTATGTTGAATGACAAGATCAGTGTTGGAGGAATGAGCCATGTGCCAAAACTGCATCAGGCCGTGCTACAATAATAGGTGTTTTTCCTCCATGACTCTTATTTAGGAGCCTGTCTAATTTTTCACTGTTTCTTTTTCTTATGAAAAACACTGCCCTTCTTCTGGGCTGTGGGAAGGTTATTCTAATGTGAAACTCATCGATTCATCCCACTGAGAGACAGCTGTGACTCAGCATCACATCGGGTGGTGCCATCTGCCTGGGTAGGCGGCACCGTCACCAACAGGCCTGTGAAAGTCACCCTGTCATTTGCTATGATGATGCCACTAAAAACATTATTTTTCCCATCAAATTATCTCCATTTGTGAGTCTTGGACACAATTTTTTCTGATTCTGGAATTAAGATGATTTCTGCTTTTCTTAAATGATTAGTTTGCTTATTCTTTATGTATTGTCAGAAGGACAATTTGCTTTTTAAAAGAAAATAAAGCCTTAAATCACAAGAATAAGGGTAGGAAGTTGGAAATTCGCTTAACTAGTCAGTGGGGAGAAAAAATAATTTGGAGGACTATCTTATCTCCGACATCAATCTAGCTCTGTCACATAGAACTCTACACATCAGAAAAGTGAGATGCTGTGAACATAATATAGAACCCCCCACCAAAATAACTTAGCCACATTGCACAGAGTGAGATAGCTAACAGAAGTACAACTATGACTTCAGGGATTTATTTTTAAAATTTTCTTAAAAAATCAAAGAAGTATGGTGGATCTATGGAGTTAAAATATTCTAGTCTGATTTAGTTCGCACTCCATGAAGGCAGCACTCAATAGCAACACACTCACATCAACCTAGGAAGAGTAAACGGAAATCTAAATTATTAACTTTTCCTTAAAAAAGACATACTACTGCATACAATTTTAATAGAGTGGTATACTGGTATAGCAGCAAGATTCACACTTTACAGTAATTTACAAATGTATAGGAAGAGATATGTACAAGAATATTCATAGCAGCATTGTGTGCAAAAAGAAAAAAGTCCTGAAAGTAACGCAAATGCCCAGGAAGCTGAATAACTGTATTGTGGTTATTCCAACAAATGGAATACCATACAGGAGTAAAAATGGATGAGTTACAGCTACACACATCAACATGAATGAATTTCAGAATTATAAAGATGAGTGAAAAAACTCACCAAAGAATACATACAATAGATACCATTTGTATAAAGGCCAAAAATAACAAAAAATGTTAACCTATGGGCATAAATATATCTGTCATGAGATGATAACCAAAAAGCTAATAAAACAGTGTTTGCTCCTGAGCAACACAGAAAGAGATGCAAGCAGAGGCGAAGAGACATGTGTAATAGAAGACATCAACTGCATTGGTAATATATTATTTCTCAAACTGAGTACTCATGTTGCTATTCTCGTAACTTCCACATATGTGCATGTATTCTATCTCAGAAATGTTCCATAATATAAAAATTGGTTGAACTAACTCTCGTGCTTTGGCAGTAACTAGTTGTTCACCAGTCATTTCCTTTGTCTTTCTGTGCATGTTACTGGCCTCCATTTCCCAGCCTTGCTTGCAGTTAGGTGCCGCCCTGTGGTGAGTTCTGTACCAAGGACCATGGGCAGAAGAGGTACATGTTCTGTCCGGTGTGGCCTAGGAAGCTGGCCCTGCGCCTGGCATACTGTCTTCTTCCTGTATCTGCTAATCACATGCAGAAAGTCCAGTGCAGGACTCTGTGGAATGAGAGGGTGGCAGAGGCACTGGATAGTGGCAGAACTGCCATCCTCATTTTCACCCAACTGTGTTAAAAGCAAAAAACAAAAGTCAGCGTGATAAGCCACTGAGGTTTGGGGGTTACAGTAGCAGCCAGCTTCCCCTGCCAATACACTTACTATAAAGAGATAATCATTCAGCCTCCGGCTTCCAAATGAAATGAAAACTTCAGAATATAAACTGAAATCTATTCCAGAGAAATGAGCTCAATCTCTCTTCAGTGATTAAAAACACCAAGCAAGATTCGAAACTATCTAAGGAAACTGAGGCCAGAAGTTTCCTCCCTTAGAAAACAAACAAATATTATTTGGAATAAAATCAATCCCACTTTACGAAGAAAATAAGATAATTCACAGATCTTAATTCAAGCCAGTTTCTCACTTCCAGTTCCAAGCAAGAAGAGAACCATAATGTACATACTTGTAACCAAGAGGCCAAGCATCCAAAAGAAATGAATAATGGGGTCATGATGGACATTCCACAGAAAGATTCCAGGGAGAGGATAAGTAACTACCTCCTGCACCCACAAACCGTAGCTGCAGAATATGATATAGAAGAGAATAATCGGCAGAGCTACATTTTGTCAGTCCTTACTTTATGACAAGCATTATTATCATTGGCCGACAATCACAGTTAATTCTTCATAAATATGATAGTGCTATTATTAGTATTTTACAGATGAGGAAATTGAGGCACAGAGAATGAAGATCAAGGCTGTCCCAACACATTATCTTAGACTGCGTTAAAGAGCTAACATGTTATTCTTCCAAAATATGGGATAGTTATTTCTTTTTAAATATAGGTGTTGCAAAGAGGTCAAGGCCTTCTTGAATTTTCTTTTTTAAAAATAAGTGGGCCCATCTGTAAATTACTGACACCATCAACTGAGAGTAGAAGCAGTAATAAAGCCCATCTCTAACCTCTAATGGGAACCCAAGAGAGAGGATTCAGAAGAAAAGGGGGTTAGAAACAGCTTCTCATCCTCCACCTTTCCTCTTGCTACTGCTTTTAAAAATCATCAATCTTACTTGGAACATGTTTCAGAATCCTTTATTTTAAGACAAGAAAAGCCATTAACAAACATGTCCTGAGTTCCTACTGGGTGTATAATGTTCCGTTACACACAAACAAGGCCTGACTTATAAAACTGGGTCCCCCCTTCCAAGTTTCTGCAACGCAGAATAAATACATAAACATGTCAACTACTCCACTGGATAAAACAAACACAAAAATCAATATCCTGTTTTCCTGAACCACAGAACTACTAATTGCCTTTAAGTGGGCAATATATTTCCTTGAAGTAAGATGAGCTAATTACTTTCCTTCTCTTTTCAGAAACCTATGATAATAAAAGAATGGGAAAGTGTTTCTCCTTGAATTAAGATTGATTTAGGTAGAGTATGAAATGTATAACCTGGAGGTAAAATAAACAAAGAAGTGAGGAAAACAAACAATGATTAACAAAGATCAAAAATATTAAAAAGTAGGAAAAGATCTAGCCACATTGGAAATAAGTTGAAAATTATCAGAAAAAGTATCTATGGATCTCTGAGAATCTTTCCTTCCCCAGTAATTAAGCTAACACTAGGTGACATTTTGATTTTTTGCCAGACACTGCTATAAACATTATCCATGTATTAACTAATTTAAACAGCCAAGCTAGGCAAGTACTATTTATGTCGCCTGTGTTTTAGAATGGGGACCTGTGTTTTAGAACGAGGACCTGTGTGTTAGAATGACCTGGTGCCAGGTCATACAGCTTTTAAGAGACACAATCAATATTTAAAACTGAATCTCCCCCTGCCCAAGCTGAAATACTGAACATCTCTAAGGAAGTATCCTCTTGTCTCTTTCAGTTCCTTTGCATAAGTCTTCACATCTTCTAGTGGTCTTAATGAATAATGAAGGTGAGAAGCACAGGTAAAACTTTAGAGGTAAATCTGAATATGCAGCTTTTGAAGATGCTGTCTAGGGAGAATCCCCCCAAGTATATCTGAGGAGAATTATAGCAATAGAGAAGTGAGCGGCATGGAAATCCTACCAGATGGCATAATATTGTTCAGACAGCGTTGACTGGTTTCTTTTGTATCATATGGAGAGACAACATGTGAGTAAGAAGGGGAGGATGCTGGTGTGAGTGTGGAGATGATAAAGGGAACAGGAATGAGAAAAGAAAAAAGATATGATTATTTTGCAGTTTCTAGAAGTTTATGTGCCATATTGCAAATAGGAAATGATTATATGAATTCAATATAATTCTGACAAAATAATAACATTACAAAGGACTAAAGGTATTAACCATTCCAACATGTGATTGGTGGAGTTAAGAAATGTAAAACTAGAGTAGGTTAGGCCAGTTGTCTGAGTTATCCAGCTAGTTAATGCCAGAGCCAACAAGAGAAATCCGATTCCCTAACTTAGTTTCTTGTTGCTTTTTTTTTAATAACCCTGTGCTACAATATCTAATAAACAATGTCAAGTCTTGATCATTAGCATCTACACTTAATTTAATATGAGCAATAGGCAGCAGAAGCTTCTATAGGCTTCTAGATTGTTTTTCCTCAATCTGTGTGAAGTTGCTAATTATCTGTTGTTAATGAAAACAACCCTGTAGGCAGCTGAAGAAATGGATTGGAAATAGTAATTTGAAGTCCAGTAAAGAAACACAGGTGTTGCTTTGTTCAATTAAGGCCTAACAAGAAACTTAGTGGGATAAAAGGGTGGGAGGTGGAACAGGAAAAGGGAAAAACGACATCATCCTCTGCTGGAACTGTAGGAGAAAGGAGAAAAGCAAGAAAAGAGCTTACTAAGCACTTCCTAATAATGAATTTGTAAAGCTGAAGATTTGCAGGACTAACTTTTGTCCATAAAACAATTCATATTTCAACAAACTAATTTATGAAAGATTTTCTTTTAAAAACAGTAGAAAGTTATAGTGGTCAAAATTGAAGCAAAGACTAGATTTTGAAGCAGGCAATAAATTACAAATTGAGGGGTGTTTTTGTTTTTGTGGAGGGCATGGCAGGGGAATAGATTCTATTTAATTTGTTAAAGGTGGATATTTGTACACTGAAAACAGTGTATTGTAGTACCTTAAGGTGTAGGCACTTTACCTGTTTTACTGCACTCTGGATGAAAAAAACGTCTTTTTGGTTTGTTTTTAACAATAATAGTGTACTTCTCAGAAGTCTTTTAAACAATAGTCAATGATCCAGAGTTGAGATACATCATGTACTGTTGACTTCTCACTTGAACACTAATTCTTTTATTCATTAGGAATTCCATGTAACACAGAAAAAATGGCAACATTTATTTTGATTGTCTATTTTGCATACCCCAAGGCAAGGAATTCTCAGGTTCTAAGGAACACCAAAAAGACATACAGAAAAGCATTACTTAAAACTTTTTCCGGAAGCTCTTGGCCCCCTTTCCCATCTCCATCACCTTTAAATCCAGGTATATTTGTAGTAGGAATTTGTTCTGTGAAACCCTGCAGCAGTATTTCCCTTCATTTCCATGACAACATCTCCCTATCAACTTCTGAAGGAACTTGCCTGTATTGTAAACAAATCTCTTTTGGCAATTGGCCTGTTTTCTCTATCTCATCTTCCATCTGCTCAAAGGCTTTGCTTCAAAAAGAAATAGGTTGCAGGTGTGTACTTTTTCTTTCTCTATCTCCCTCCCGCTTTGTTTCTGAAAGAGGTCGATCTCAGAGATTAAAATTCCCTCAACTAGAGAAATTAACAGTCTTGTGGAGCGAGGCTGAGTACCTGTGTGTACCTGGGAACCAATATTTGCAGCATATCAATACATAGCATGTTTGGTTCCATTTTAACACAAGCCTCCTCAGAAATAAGCAGACCAACATATTTCATGAAGTGAATTCTAACTACAGGAAAAAAGAAGAAACGATTCGTGTCAGGCAAAAATAAATCCAAAATAAGTTTTATTTCCGAATCTTTCATTAAGTCAAAAGTACCTAAGTTATTATAGAAATATTATATACTGTATTAACATTATATATAATAGAAATAGCTTAGTATTAATAACAGAAACAAAATCTTACCCTAACCAAGGTGTGAAAAAATGTTTTTGTTTACTTGTTGGGGGAAAAAAAAAGTCTCTTACACGTGTAACTTGAGTTTCATGACCTCACACCAGAGTACAACTTTAATCTTCAGGGCTTGAAATGTAGTCAGTGATTTGTCTAATCTAATAAATTTGACATTTTTATAAGTTCTTTTACCTACACTGTTCTTTATTTAATTCACTATCACGGCTATTGAATCAAGTGACTACTAGAACAAACCTAATTGTCTGGCATTATTTAAGACAGTTAAAACAAAAACAAAAACAAAGTCAAGCAGGAGGAAAAAAAAGATAAATTTTCCTTATTAAACATAAAGTTTGAAGAGAGATAACTGGAAAGAAAGTACTTGCCTAGAATTATAGAGAGATTTGGGGGCATATGAACCACATTCTCAGGTTTCTATTGGAAATGTTATATTTGCTTGTTTTGTCCTTAATTTTCCTTAAGAGTCATGAAGAGGGACCACTTCACTAATAATATCTGAAGAAAGGTCTTTTTTTTTAAATTTATTGTTAATTGACAAGTGAAAATTGTATAGATGCATGGCACACAATGTAATGTTCATTTATATATAGGGCAATAATTAAGTAAAGCAAATTAACATATTCATCACCTCACATCATTATTTTGGGGGATGACTGTTGATATCTCCAGAAAACCCCAGATTTGTGAAGCCTGAGGTATCTTCTCTTAGATGAACAATAGAGAATAACAACAAAAACAATAACACTTTATATCGAATCTCCAGTATGTTTATTTTTCTGTTGGTACTCTTATATTATCTAAATCTAAAGTACAGTACTAATAACAACAGACTTCTTTTAATTTTAAAGCATCTTCATGTCTTTGTCATTTTATAATACGTCTTTTATCTGTATAATTACAAAAATAATTTTATCAAAAGAAAATCCCAAATTCAGCATAGTCATAAAAACAAACAACAAGAAGAATCCTTACATCTTTCTTGTTGAAAGTACCCAGTTATTGCCTAATTATTTGTCATGACAAAAATCATTAGTTATTCAAGACACAATGCCTGTAACAATTTATATACAGTAAGATTTTAGAGATGTCACCTTATTGTGAAAAAACTCAGATTATCTAGGGTTTACTTACAGCTTAGCTGATATTGATTGCTATCTCTTTAGGCAAAGTTCTTAGACTCTCTAAGTCCATTTCATGTGTAAGTGTCCCCAACACAAAATGGAAACAGTATTTATCTCTCAGCACATAATTGCACATAACAAATGTTATTCCATTCTCCTTTTACTGAGTAGGGGAAGAGGATCATTATGGTCAGAAGCATAGTTGGGAGGTATAGAATTAGTTAGGCTTTTAAAAAGTAAGGTTTCCAGTATTATTTTTTAAAAACAAAGTATAAGTGTGGTAACAATCTTCACAGATATTATACTCTACCCTGCATTACAAATATTACTCCAGCAGACGTCAGTTGACATAATATGCATTATCACTCCACTGTTAACCACCACTTCCTCAAGAGTTCCCCACAGCAGTTTGCTAAGGGGACATAAAATGCCACTACTATAAACCTGCACTGACTTTGTGCTCCAAATAAGGTAGAGAAGTGAGTCCAAATTCCAAACAGAATCTAAGTTTCTATGTGTTTAAGGTAGACCCATTTGAAAACAGATTCGACCTCTCAAGGCAATAGGATTTGGGGATGCTATTGAATTATGAGGTAAAGTGAATCAGGGCCACATTTATGTATCAAATTCATTGGAAAATCATTTTCAAAGCTGTTCTAGCAATTCCAAAGAAGGAATCTGCCCAAGTCCTGGAGAGAATGGCTAATGATCTGGCTGGATCTTGGTAACCAGGTGGGAGATGACTTAGTTTTGGAAATCTCCACTTCCCTTAACAGCTATCTTTTTCTCCTCTTAGGTATACCACTGACCTGTCAGTTCTTCCCAACTGCCTACCCTGCCTCCTTCATTTTGTTTCACTTGAATTTCTACTAATGTCAGCTATATTTGTAGTTGATTAGGGTATTTGGGAAAAATGTCTTATATACTGCTTCTCCCTGGAAGTTTAAAGCCAGTCTGGAAATTCTATTAAATGTCTGGATGTATGCACTTTGTGTACCTTTTCACTTGCACATATATTCATTCAGAAAGTATTTATTGAGTGCTTACAATGTGCCAGTAAGTAATGCTGGGAATCTGGTGGGAACAAGGACAAAATCATTGTCCTCATGCAGTTCCACAGGCAGTGGAGGATATAGGCATTAATCAAATAATCACACAAACATATGTTAAATTATAATACAGGAACTTTTAATGGAAGAATTTGACATCTAGCATTTGGAAGCAATTTTGAAGGAAGACCTCCCAGAGGAAGCTGAGGCTCAAGCTAAAATTTGAAGACAGTAGTTAAGCAGATAAACAGTCACACATACATTGTATTTATCGTCTGTTCCTGCTGACTGGGATTTAAGTACCACAAAAGCAGATCCTGCTGTCTCCTTTGTCACATTATCCTTAGGGCCTGAAACTGTGTCTGGCATCAAGTTCAAAACTCCATGAATGTTTATTAAGTGAATGAACTGAAATGAATTTAACTAAAGAGAAAGGGTCAGAGCAATTCAGACGGGCTTGTACAAAGACTCTTTAGCTGAAGGAATCGTGAAAAATAAAAGAGATTGAAAAAGGTCAAACAACTCAGGGAACTGACTGTAGGGTTGGGGACCTGCGGTATTAGAGAAGTATTTTCAGTCCCTCGGTGCTGAGGCAATGGGATCTATTTGACATCTTTTCCCCTTTCTTTATTTGCTTTCTTTTACTTATCATTCAAGATTCCAGGGCTTCTATAGACTGTAATGCTTTAATGAAGTCATTTGTAGATAAACCCACCACCCTTCCTTCTCACTGTAGTTGGATCGGTTGTGATCAGTTATTGTTCTCACATCAAAGTGTAAGGTGATCGAATATTTCCATAGGGCAGCACAGGGGCTAATGTGTAAAGATAATCTTTCACCCTCCTCTTCCTCTCCTCCTCCCCTTCCTCTCTTCCTCTTCCCCTTCCTCTCTTCCTCTTCCCCTTCCTCTCTCATCCTCCTCTTCTTCCTTTCCTCTTCCTCCTTCTCTGTCTCCTACTCTCTTCTTCTCTCCCTTTCTCCTTCTCTTTCTCCACATCTCTCTTTTTCCTTCTCTCTGCCTCCTTTAATGACTTTGAAAAAAATCATCACTTTAATGACTTAAAAAAAAAAATCATTGCCACACATGTTGTAATGTAAGAAGAATCATGAGAGCAGGAAATATACCAGCCTTGAGGTGAGCCAGTCAACACTCATTGAGCATTCCCTGCATGACCAGATCCCTCCTTGACCCCAGCTTTCGGGAAGGACACTATTTATTCTAAGCAGCCAACTGTGTGAGTGGAAAAGTTGAAACAATATTCTCCAAATAAGTTACCATCAAGATCAGGAATTCATGTCACACAAATGAATTCAATGTGGCGTTGTATAAGACTACACAGTACATTAAGTTAAATTGTGTAGGCTTCCAAAAGAAAACAGATTTTTTTTTTTTAAATTTTGAAAGAGAAGGAGGATATGGATTATCAGTGAGGAATGGATAGGTAGAATTCCTTTAGAGAAATATTTTTCTGTGCATAATGCAAATGTCTTCAAAGCTTAGAACCCTTTGGGGAAAACTAATCATGTCAGAAGCAGAATTTTGATATGGTCAGCATGGCTCAGTGGAAAATATAGCAAACAAGAACAGCTACCAAATCTTTTCCCTTACTCCTTTGCAAGGTCTTTCCCCTGGCACACCAAAAAGAAAGTGAACGCTTTTGTCCAAAGGACAGGCAATGGCTCAACAATAAAAGACTCCGTGAAGAACCACATCGCAGCAAATTTCTTCAAAAGTGAAAATTTCTTAACTTACAAATTATTAATTTTGATATGAACCTTGCCGTTATCTTTCCTCTGTTATGTGATAGAATTCAATAGTATGATAAGTAATTGTTTCTTTGAGCATGCGTACCATAAAATTCTTAAACATCTTCCATAAGACTAAAAAGTAGATAATATTCTATTTGTTAGGCATTCCCTACTTGGAGGCACAAAAATAAATTTACACTGGTTGTAAGTTTGTGCTGAGAATGTTTTCACCTCTTTTTGGATCAACACCTGCTAGTCTGGTCTTGTGTCTGTTTCTCTCAGATAGTATTTCACTGCTTAGAGGCCTTTGAAAGGCAACAGATAACAAACACTCTTTGGTCCCTTGCATTTCAATAGAATAACCTGAAACTTCTTATCATGAAGGCCCAGACTGACCATGATATTCAAGGGAGAGGCGGAGGCTCCCAGGTCCTAGTTCCTTGAATAATTTGATTTCTTTTAACAAAGAATGGGTTAAATTAAACTCAAATTCATGCCAAAAATGATTTTTTACAGCATCGCCAATGGTCTGCCCAGGTCCTCCCATTTTCCTCATTTTGAAGCCTAGCATTCTGTTTACATCACATCTTATGCCCACGCATGCGTGACACATACAGAAGAGGCCAGACATCACGGCATCAAGGGCCCTGTTTCAGTCGGAGACAACGGTGAAGTTCTATAAACCCACATTTGCAGATCTCTTGATGAAGAGGCTTTTAAATAGTACCTAAACAGGTTGACTAGTCCAATCAACGACTAAATCAGGCATTAAGGAGCACCCATCTATGGTCAGAAAGAACAAGAAATGAGTTCTCTGTGTACATTCAGGTTGTGTTATTAGACATTCACAAAGCCTTTTTAGGGAAGAAAACCGCTAGTCCAGCTAAAAGAGCTATGGTTTTCAAATGTTAACAAACAAGTGTGTGTGTGTGTGTGTGTGTGTGTGTGTGTGTGTGTGAATTAAAGGATCCCTAAGAACATATTTGTTTAACATATCATGGTTCACAAGAACGAGTGCTTGTAAAACTATCTGCCTTTAGGAACTGTGATTTGCAATGCACACGACAATCGTTCGTAATATATAGCCTAGGAACTTACACATTCTAGGCACTCATTCTTTGTTGAATGAATGAATGAATGAATGAACATTGTTACCCATCCTATTCAAGCTAGGAACTCAGTAACACATTCTGATACTGGCTAGTCTGAATAAGGAGACAGATGCTAACCTGTAATCCTCTCCTTGGTGAGTATACAAGTAATCTGTCATGGTCTATTATATTTCTGGGACTGTCAGCTAATGCCTCTCTGAGTGGCCTGTGGCAAGTAAATTACCATCTCTTTAATTCTACTTCCATTTTGTAGCCAGAAATGAAAATACAAACTGGCCATCTTTCTCAGAACCAGTATGAAGTTAAAGAAGAAATTGCTAGACATAGTAATATAAGCCAATAAAATGGGATCATATAGGTAAATCTACAGAGACAGAGAAGAGACAGGTAATTTCCAGGGGGGTGGTAGAAAGTAGATTGGAGAGTGACTGTTTAATGGGTACTGGATTTCTTCTGGGGAGATGAAAATGTTTTGAAATGATAGACATGTGGTTGCATAACATTGTGATGAACTTAATGCCGCTGAATTGTACACTTTAAAATGGTTGATTTCACATCATATGAATTTCAACTCAATAAACCTCTGTATGATAATACTTACAATTCTAAAGCATATCATTGCCAAGCCTGTGAGAAGAGTGGCATGGTGAATGTTGTCTATCTAAATGTTTGAAAAGGACAAGGATTACTCTACAGTAGTTTTTCAATAAACTTATGGTGGGTTTACAAATAACTAGAGTAGATGTCAATGATGAATGTGGTAAAGTCCTGGAAAATTTACACTGATTTGAGTCTGGACCTGAAATCAGGGCAAAATTTGTGATTTAGTAATGCAGAATATTTTCTGTCAAGCAAGAAATTATTTATCTCCTTTATCATTTTAAAAGGAAAGTAATTATCCGTGACATGAAAAACATTAATGAAGAACATTAATTTTGGATTATGGTCTATTTGCATATTTTCTTTGAAAGCAAGATTTTTAAAGCAAACTGTCATCACAAGTACATTTGAATTTCACAAATTACACTCTTTGATAAATCAGCTTTATTATACACAGCATCTGCTGTGTACTCTATTGCCAGACTCTAAGGGGTAAAATAAAATGACAAAACAGGTTTTCATTGTCATCATTTTATGACTTACAGAGTTGACCTTATCAAATAGGTGATATCAAATGATTATACTATGAATTAAGCAACATAACTCTGCACTTATATAACTCTTGGCAAAATACGTTGGTATATATTATCCTTATAGTCACCCTGGGAAGCAGACAAAGTAGATTACTGATTTCTGTAATGTAGGATTAGAAAGCTTTTGTGACACACTACAAGTTGTACAGCCAGGACTTGAATCCAGGTCTCAGATAACTGGGCTGGTACTCCTTTCATGGCAACTAGGAGTTCGAAGATCTGAGTTTATAATATGGTTCTGCCGTAAACTTTCTAGGTAGCATTAAACAAGTTTCTCAACCTCTTGAATTTTGATTTCCTCCCCTTTTAAATACAGTGGTTGGGGCACATCTCAAATGTGCTCTTTTTGGAGTCTGCATCCTTTGTTAGCAAATGCAAAAGTTACACATTTATCAGCTAACTACTCTTCCCTATCATTCTGTAAGCCAGGGGAACCTTTTACCTCAATATAGCTCCATTCTTAGATGCAGTAACCCACACTTTTTGACTGCTCATCGTGTAAAAGTTATGTTTACAAAGACATCAATTAAAGTAGCCTGAAAAAGGATTTCCTCAAATTCTTCAGCTTATAGCATACGAGTTTCTAAAATCACACTAGTCCTATCGATAGACAGCATTCGTTCTTGTTTGCTGTATCCTCCACCATATGTAGAACTTTTGTCTTCGAAAAGTGCTTTTCCAGCTCTTGTCTCACTTGACATCACTAGAGTAAAATACAGACCTTAACAGGTACCAGGCAAAGACTCAGTCTAAGCCACACTATCTCTCTAAACTAACACGCCCTACACCCAGTCTTATTGTTAGCCTACAAGGGTGCGACAGAGATAAGGCAGGGTGGGAACCTGACCCAGTGACAGCCAATCAGAAGGGCTTTTGTCTGTGGCTCAGACCAGGAGTGATTGATCAGCCACCAATCCCAGAGGCTTTCAATGGGAGAACAAAAAGTCCACTATTTGCCCCAAAGGCTGTACTTGTTCCCTTGTGCAAAAAAAAAAAAAAAAAGTTTAACTGTCAAGAGCAACTTCAGAATTCCCGCAAAACAAAGTTCAAGAGAGGAGAATAAAAACAAAACCGAGCTAAGTATACTGCTTCTACACTGTGATCATGCAATCCGGGATAATTTATTCCCAAAAGAAGATCCCAATAACCTCATTTATCTTAAATGTCAACAAAATCCTTGTAAAAAATACATTATTCAGAGAATGACCTCAGCATGTTAATTGCAGATGGAGTCTCATTGTGTGTCACTTCTTTTACGGCCTCCTAGGTTCTTACTAGACATGTGTTTGCGCAGAAGTTTTTGTTTTTTTTCACCTGCACGCCTCAAAATGTCTTTAAAAATATACAATTAAGCAAGTTTTTCTTTTCCCTGACTTTTTTAAAAATTGTATTGCCATGGAATACGGTGGTATTATACATTGTAGAATCCAGAAAAACTCCCATAATCTGTACCAAGAAACATGACATATTCAGAAAACCACAACTTTCTGCACAGTGAATTGGTAAGTAATCCAGTGAATGGAAGGTGGTGATGTCTTTTTCCATCCAGGAAAAGCCTCAAACCACCTCAGGATATTAGTCAGGGTTCTCCAGAGGGACAGAACCAATAGGATATATGTATACATAACAGGGAGTTTAGTAGGGAGAATTGGCTCACATGATTACAAGCTGAAGTCCCACAGGCCATCTGCATACTGGGGAAAGAGAGAAGCCAGTAGTGGAACAGTCCAAGTCTGAAAGCCTCAAAACCAGGGAAGCTGACAGTGCAGCCTTCAATCCACAGCTGATAGGCCCGAGAGCCCCTACAAGACTGATAGTGCAAAAGTTCAAAGGCTGAAGAACCTGGAATCTGATTTCCAAGGGCAGGAGGAGAAGCAAAGTGTCCAGCAAAGGAAGAGAGAGAACAAGAAAACTCAGCGAGCAAACTTATCCCACTTCTACCTGCTTTGTTCTAGCCACTGAGGACTATACTCTGATTTTTTTTTTTTATCTTGCCCAAATTTCTATCTAAAGGGGTCTGGGGAGTCATGCCCTACAAACCATAAATTCTCATCAGATAGGTTTTATTTAACTCTATATATCGTGACTTACTTTCCAATCTGACTCTGGCATAACATTATGTGACAAAGAAGAAAGTTAAAATGTTTTACACCAAAACATGTTTCTTTGCCATATTTTGAAATGGCCCCCAGTTTGTCGGGGAAAACTCGCATCTGTAAAGATTCTCTATTAACAAAGCTAGATATTTTTCTTTCAGGCCCTCCCAATCCTGAGATTAATTAAGAATCTAGCACGTTTTAAAGGTCTGAATAGAAAACACTTGCCATTTATTGTCTCTAATGGCAGCCACTATAAGACTTCAAAAGAACCTTGGTCTCCACAGTCTTTTATCTTGACCTGCATTTCCTTTCTATCATGCCAGGTAGGCAAACTCAACCGACAACCAGGAAATATTTAAATTTACCTATAGCCTGTAAGCACTCCCCCTCATATCCCCCACCGCTTTGAGTTGTCCCACCTTTCTGCACCAAACCAATGTATTTCTTAAATGTATTTGATTGATGTCTCATGCCTCCTTAAAATGTATAAAACCAAGCTGGACACATGTTCTTAGGGCCTCCTGTGGGCTGTGTCATGGGCCATGGTCACTCATATTTGGCTCAGAATAAATCTCTTCAAATATTCTACAGTTTGACTATTTTCATTGACACTGCACTGGCAACCAATTGGATGGTGTCCACCCACACTGAGAGCAGGCCTTCCTCTCCTAGTCCACCAACTCAAATGTCAATCTCCTCTAGCAACACCTTTAGAGATGCACCCAGGAACAATGTTTCATCAACCATCTAGGTATCCCTCAGTGCAGTCAAGTTGAAATCTAATATTAACAATTACTAGTCCACCCACCCTTGTCAACTTGGCACCCATAGACATCTCCTTAAATCATTCTTAATCTCCAAATAAAGCCAATAACAAGGTTATAATCCTACCTAACAAAATACAACTATCCTTCATACAACCAAAAACTTGATAGTCCTTAAATACTGTTACATAAAATTAACAATATCTAAATGCTGATATGTAGTCAATAAACCTTATGTTATATGATAAATGAGAAATGAAATAAAGCAAAGTTATTTGCTTAATACAGGTGTATATGTGCACAAATGTATTCTTTTTTTTGAGATGGAGTCTCACTCTATTGCCCAGGTTGGAGTGCAGTGGCATGATCTCAGCTCACTACAACCTCTGCCTCATGGGTTCAAGCGATTCTCCTGCCTCAGCCTCCCGAGTAGCTGGGACTACAGGTGCCCACTACCACATCTGGTTAATTTTTTTTCTGTATTTTTAGTAGAGATAGGCTTTCACCATATTGGCCAGGCTGGTCTCAAACTCCTGACCTTGTGATCTGCCTGCCTCAGCCTCCTAAAGTGCTGGGATTACAGGCATGAGCCACCGTGCCCAGCCACACCAATGTATTCTTATCAAAATAAGGAGGAAATACTCATGATAATTACAGTCCTCATGTCTGTAACTGCTCACATGGGCATAGCTGATATTGATAATGACTTCCTTCTACTACCCATTCTGTATTCCCTTTGTCTTCAGCAAGCACCTCAGCTGGTTGTGGTTTTGTGCCTGGTAGAGTGACTCAAACCTTCATTCCTAAAGGATCTGGGCAATTTGTAGTTCTGCCTGGATTGTGTTGCCATAGTTTCCTATTGACCTTAATTACAGGGCAGGGTGATACCAAGAGATGTCCTAAGGGATCACCTGTATTCCAAACATACTCTTCCTTATCTCCACTGTGAAGTAATAGTTTGATTTCATCTTGATAGTCTGGGTCAATCACCCCAGTCAGCACTGTAAATCCCTTCTTAGCCTGTTGACTTAGAGGTATGAGGAGCTCAAAGTGGTCAGTAACAATCATTTTCTTTTTTTACTCTGGTGGTGGGCGGGGGGGGGGGGGGGGGGTGTTGGTATTTATTACTTTTCATTTTAATTTGTTTAATTGCAAATTTATATAATTTAATTTAATAATGGCTGTGTTTAACAACTGGCTCACAGATTTTCTGTTAACAATTAGCTCTCACATTCAGTTTTTTAATGGCTTACAATTGCCATTTTGGATAAGGTTCAAAATTACTCTTTGACTTAGAAGGCCTTCCAGCATTGTTTCATGTTATAACACTATTCTCAAGTCCCCAAGATTTTCTTTTATTTATTTTTTATTATGCTTTAAATTCTAGGGTACATGTGCACAACGTGCAGGTTTGATACATTGGTATACATGTGCCATGTTGGTTTATTGAACCCATCAACCCATCATTTACATTAGATACTTCTCCTAATGCTATCCATCCCCCAGTCCCTCACTTCCTAGTGTGTGATGTTCCCCACCCTATGTCCAAGTGTTCTCATTGTTCAATCCTCACCTATGAGTGAGAACATGTGGTGTTTGGTTTTCTGTCTTTGTGACAGTTTGCTGAGAATGATGGTTTCCAGCTTCGTCCATGTCCCTGCAAAGGACATGAACTCATCCTTTCTTATGGCTGCATAGTATTCCATGGTGTATACGTAAATTAGTTCAACCATTGTGGAAGACAGTGTGGCAATTCCTCAAGGATCCAGAACTAGAAATACCATTTGACCCAGCAATCCCATTACTGGGTATATATCCAAAGGATTCTTGTACATGTATGTTTATTGCAGCACTATTCACAATAGCAAAGACTTGGAACCAACCCAAATGTCCATCAATGATAGACTGGATTAAGAAAATGTGGCACATATACACCATGGTCAGTGACAATCTTAATTTCCAGTGCAATGGAATCATTGTGTCTCCTGGTGGCAGCATTCCTCTCTCTGGAACTAGGACCTCTAGGGCAGCAGAACATAATGTTGCAGAAACAGGAAGTAAAAATTTTGCTACTGGATGATGGTGAGTAGTACCACTTCCACTTCTACCCCTTGGTTCCTGGACCAGTGAATCCTGGCTATGGGAGAAATAGCGCCATTATTGGACACAGATTCAGAGCACATATAGTCTTTTGGAGGACTTTGCCCTGGCCCTGCAAAGTATTGTCACCTAGTTGGTATTGTAATTGTGACTTCAAAAGGCGTTTTCACTATTCTTTCAAGTCAGTTGCTTCAGGATGATGGCGAACATGGTAAGATCAGTGAATGCCATGAGCATGAGCCCATTGCCACATATTTTTGGCTGTGAAGTGAGTTCCTTGGTCAGAAACAATGCCATGTGAATACCATGGTGGTAGATAAAGCATTTTCTGAGTCCACAGATGGTAGTCTGGGCAGAAGCATTATGTGCAGAAAAGGCAAATTCATATCCATATTAAGTGTCTATTCCAGTAAGGATAAACCACTGTCCCTTCCATGATGAAAATGGTCCAGTGTAATCAACGTGCCACCACATAGCTGGCTGATCACCCTGAGGAGTGGTGCTATATTGAAGGCTCAGTGTTGGTCTCTGCTGTGGGCAGATTGGGCACCCAGTGGTGGCTACAGCATGGTCAGCCTTGGTGAGTGGAAGTCCATGTTGCTGAGCCCGTGAGTAACCTCCATCCCTGCCACCATCACCACTTTGTTCATGAGCCCATTGAGCAATGACAGGGGTGGCTTGGGAAAGAGGCTGAGTGGTGTCCATGGAAAGGGTCATCCTATCCATTTGATTATTAAAATCCCCCTCTACCAAGGTCACCATTTGGTAAGCATTCACATGGGACACAAATATCTTCACAATTTTTGACCTCAGAGAGGTTCATCCATAATGAGGGTGGGTTTTCCTCCCAGTCCTCTGACTCACATGTCAATCTCCTCTGGCAACACCCTCACAAACATACCCAAAAACAGGACTTCATCAGTCATCTTGACACCCTTCAATCTAGTCAATTTGACACCCAATATTAACCATCATACCACCTTTGTCTAGAAGTTAAAAAAGAGTAACATTAAACAAGGGAAGCAAGGAAACAATACAAAGAAATATATAAAAAGACAAACGGTACTTTACAACATGCTCACATTACATTCAGGGTCTGATTACTTTCTCTAAATGTTCGCCTATTGACTAGTAAATTATTTAATTTTATCATTGGATACAAAATGGTATAGAAAATACTGGGAAGGTAATCAGGGAGTACAAGTTCTTTTTAAAACTGTATTTACACATTGATTTTTTTATTTATATATAATAGTTGTACAAGAGGTATAAGTTCTAACGGAAGCAGGAAGACCTGATGTTACTATTGTATATCCTCAGCTCAGCCATTTTTAGTTTATTCAATACTTCATCTTTCAATGATTACTTAAATGTAGCACATTTCCAAATGCTATGCTGCGTGCTGGCTCCAGAAGTTTGCCCTGTCCGAGACACCTTTCCAAGAAGACGGTATAGGCAGTTTCTTACATATAGATGTCAGTGATTGGTATTCTGTAACCCTGATACCATGATTATATCTATTTGGATCAGAAATCAGCAACTGACCCAAACACAGCCATCTATTGGCCTTCTGGCAGTTTACAAAATAGTGTATATAAAATGCCCAAAATGCTTCTCTATACTGGATAATAATTAATTGAACCACTGCAAGAACCTCTCAGAGGGTTTAGATGTCAAATGTACAGAGAAGAGAGCAGAAAGTAGAGTGGAGTAGAAGGCAAAAGAGAGATATAACTACATGCACAAGCCATGAAGCAATAGAAGCCATGCCTAGGTATCTACTGTTAGGAGAGTGAAGAGAGTGGGGAATTTATAGCAAAAGGAGTAGGAGTCTTGGTGAAGAAGAATAACAAATACCTTTCAGCAAGAGAAAAAATTCATTAATTCAATCAATCAATAAATGTTTCTTAGGCATCTTCTATATGTGAAGATACAAATGTGAAAAGAACAAAAATTGCATTCTCATGAAGTCTACTAAAAAAGCCATGCGTTAATAAAATAATCATATGAACCATAGTAAATGTTTAGAAGCAAAAAACACAGAGTTACAAGATAAAATAAGTAGGGAGGCGTTGACTTAGTGTGGAGGCACTGCAGGTGAGCTCCATGAAGACTACCTGGGGTGGTGACACTGGAAAGAAGATCCAAAAAATCTAACAGGGCAAAAGTAATTTGGGAAGAACCATGATATCATGAAGACACTGGAAGAGTAAGGGGCAGAGGAGAGCAAGGTTAATCTAGAAAGTTAGGTAGGGGCCAGATCATATCAGACCTTGTAGGCCATTTTATCATTTAAGTTTTAATCCCACGAGCAGTGGGAAGCCATCAAAAGATTCCAATAGGGAATTCACAAACTGAGATGTGCATTTAAACTGACAACTCTGACTGTCATGTGGGAATTAATCAAAGGGGCTTAAGTGGAAAGACCAGTTCAGAAACTTCCGCAGGAGTCCAGAGGAGAACAGTGACTTGGAACCAGGGGACTGGACAGTATCCTAAACATGGTAGGCTACAGGGTGGGAAAAACATCTAATTTATCTTGGCAACCATAATGTATGACACAATTCTGGTACCTAGTGAACTCAGAAAATGGTTGTTGAATAAATTGAGGTACATTCTTTTTTTTTTTTTTTTGAGACGGAGTCTCGCTCTGTCGCCCAGGCTGGAGTGCAGTGGCGCGATCTCAGCTTGGCTCGCCGGAAGCTCCGCCTCCAGAGATCAAGCAATTCTCTGCCTCAGCCTCCCAAGTAGCTGGGACTACAGGCGCCCACCACCACACCCAGCTAATTTTTTCTTTATTTTTTTAGTAAAGATGGAGTTTCGCCATGTTAGCCAGAATGGTCTGAATCTCCTGACCTCGTGATCCACCCGCCTTGGCCTTAAATTGAGATACATTCTAAGGAGTCAGTGGTCAGGAATAGTATAGTAAGTTTCCTCTTCCGCAATGAATTCACCTTAAAGGGGAAATGTCTAATGGTGATATTTCAGGTACTGTGTTTCTCTCTCAAAGGAGATATTTGAGGGCATGGAAAACCTTAGCCCACTGATATGACCCAATTAAAGGTATCTCTATCCAAGAGCCAAAAAACAACAGTGGATAAAAACACAAGTTCTAGAATCAAAGTTCCCAAATTCATCTACTAGTTCTACTGGTTTCTTGATGTGTTATAATAGGCATACTATGTAGACCCTCAGCCTCTCTTTCTTTTCTTTTCTTTCCCTTCCTTCCTTCCTTCTTTTTGAGACAGGGTCTCATTCTGTTGCCCAGGCTCCAGGCTGGAGTGCAGTGGTATGAACACAGCTCACTGCATCTTTGACCTCCTGAGCTAAAGCAATCCTCCTGCCTCCATCTCTCAAGTAGCTGGGACTAAAGACACACATCACCACACCTAGCTAATTTTTTATTTTTTTATAGAGACAGTCATGATATGTTGCCTAGGTTGGTCTTGAACTCCTGGCCTTAAGCAATCCTCCTGCCTTGGAATACCAAAGTTCTGGGATTACAGGAATGAACCATTATGCCTGACCCATTTCTTCATCTGTATGATGGTGATATTATTATGCCCACCTGAAAGAGTTACTTTGAGGATTAAATGAGATTATATATTTTAATCATTTATCACAAGGCTTGACACATAGGAAGCTCTCAACAAACACTGTTATTATTCTCACTTAGACAATGAGCTTCTTAAGTAAAAGCCATCTTTATTAGAGCACAGGGTCTGTGATATTGTAGGTACTCAATAAACTTGCACTATTGACTTTGCAACTCTCATCCATCATCCTGAATTTTAAGATTTTATTTCACATGTTTGTTTCAGAGCCATCTTTCTTTACCCAGGTCTCCTAATAATCTTTTGTATCCTGAAAGAGAACATTCTTCTCAGTCTGTAATTATCAGTGTTTCTGTCATCTTCCTTTTTTCCTGTTCCAAACAAAATTATTCAGTCTGCTTACCTTTCCCCTGACAAATCCTGCCGTTTCAAAGTTAATTGCTTCTACTTCCATTACACACCTGCTTTGCTTTATTTTGTCTATTAATTATGCTTTCTTGTAAGTAGATTGTATCTATTCCACTTGTCCCCTTTCCCTTCTTATTAATGAACTCCCTAGCACTGGCATCGGTTGAGAATTATCCTTCAACCCAAGCTTCTTAAACCAGTCTCCAAATTATTTGCTGCTTGGATCATTGCTTTTGGCATCCCGCTTGCTAATTCACCTTTGTTAGGAATCTCTTGTCTCTGAAAATATCCCTTTCTTACAGAGTATAGGAGGGAATTATTCCTTCAAACATTTTTTTTAACTACTCTTTCTTTTGAGTTGGTTTTATTTTCTCCTCCCTTTGAATGTCTAGCAGCATGTGTCTTTCAGCTAGAACTGCACGATGTCTATACCTCTGGCAGGTAAAAGGAGGAAAAAGACACACCTCCAAGTACTCTTCCAAAAGGAATCAAATAGAAGTCCCCCAAGCTCCATCCCTCTGGGTAGGCTGAGCACAGGCTGGTTTCCTTCAGGAAGAAAAATTCTGACTTTTCTAATTGCGATGCTCCACTGGCATTCCTCATCTTCCATATCTGAATACTGTATGGGTTGATTATTTTTCTCCTTAAGTGTATTTTTTTTTTCCCTGAGACGGAGTCTTGCTCTGTCGCCCAGGCTGGAGTGCAGTGGCACGATCTCGGCTCACTGAAACCTCTGCTTCCTGGGTTCAAGCAATTCTCCTGCCTCTACCTCCCGAGTAGCTGGGATTATAGGCACCTGCCACCACGCCGGGTTATTTTTTGCATTTTTAGTAGAGATGGGGTTTCACCACATTGGCCAGGCTGGTCTCAAACTCCTGACCTCATGATCCACCCACCTCTGCCTCCCAAAGTGCTGGGATTACAGGCATGAGCCACCATGCCCGGCCTAAGTGTCTTGTAACACTGATTCCATCTACTTATTCTGGACCTTGTTTCATGGCTCACTGCAAACTATTCACTTTTCTACCTACCCCCCACCATCCTTGATTTCTTTACTCAATTCTTTAACAAGATCCTTGAGATGATTTTGTTTGAAGGGTATTTTTATGTGGGGCCTCCTTTTGGTTTTGTTTTGAACCCTTACTTATTACTTATTACTGTAGAGAGTAGTGAAGGGACTTAAAGTGGAAAGACCAGTCCAGAAACTTCCACAGGAGTCCAGTGAATAGTGACTCCAGGGCTCCATGCTTTGTTTGGCTGCATTTCTCCCTTCACTACTAAGTGATTGGCTCATAACTGATCGTGTTCAAATTTGTCTCCTTATTCACAATGGATTCAGTAGACAGTGAGGGCTACTGGTTTAAAAACCAAAGGATTTTAACATGGAGAGAACCCTAGATGCTATCTGACAAAATCTGTTCTCCAACACTGATGTCTTTCTGCCCATACACAGACACTTCTCTTGATAGGAAGCTCACTGTTCTGCAAGAAAACACTTCCCACTCTTAGACATTCCAATATTCTAACACAAGTTTCCTAATGATTAGATTAAATCTAGCTCATTGCAATTTTCACATCTGTATACAACTTTTTCCCTTTGAAGTGCTATGCAGGAATATTGAATCAATATTCCCTGACATTCAGTATTTTGAGATATTTTACAATAGATATCCTAAATCTTTGAATATCACTCTTTCCCAGAACAAGTATCCAACATTCTTTCAACTATTGATCAACTGTCTTGGCTTCCACCTTCCTTACATTCTCCAGTAGAGTAACAGCATGCTCATGTCCCTTCTGATCCACATAACCTGGAACCAAATGCAATGTTCCCCCAGGGTCTGACCAGACCAGAGCGTAGTGTAAGAAGATGATTATTTAGTTATATTTCTTAGCCTAAGATTGCATTAGCTTTTAGAATCCTTTCTTTATAGTGACTCATGTTTTATTCATAATTTTATATGAGTTATTTCTGAATCAGGTGTCCTTTACCCTAGAAATATATGGCTAATTTTTGGAACCTATTTAGGTTCACATTTAAGTATGTAAGGCTTCACATTTAGACTTATTAAAATGCATTTTATAAGGCTTGGGTCATCTTTTCAATTTTTAGTTCTTTTTACATTACAGCTGTAACATTCAGCTTACTTATTCTGCCTCAATTTTCTTTAGCTGTAAGTTTGGTAAGCACTTATCCTCCTTTATCATAATGCAAATTATTAGCAAAAATGTTGAGTCAGGGCCAAGAATACAAACCAAAGAATTCCATTGAGGTTGATATCAATTAAACAACCAGCACTCTTTAGGTCCACCACTTTCCGGAAGCTCTAATTCTCTGGAACACAGAGTATTACCCACATTTCTTCAGGTCATATACACAGCTAACACTCAAATCATAGTTATGATAACAGCTAACATGTATGACACATCATGAGTCTATGTGCTAGACATCTTTCTAAGAGGTTTACATGCATTAGCTCATTTTGTCTTTGTAATAACTCTATGAAATAGGCCATGTTATTATTTTCATTTTTTATATTAAAAAACTAGGACACAGAGCAATTAAAATGTTGGATCAGACAGTGATGGCATGGGGATTTCAACTCAGCTCTCAAAGACTCCAGAACCAGAACTCCTAACCCCTCCTTGAAATTTTGTCAAGTATTGTGCTGAAAAGTGAATTTTTTTAATGACTCTCCCTATTAACTAACCTAGTGCTTTCTAAAATTAAAAAAAAAAAAATGCAACTGGTTTAATGTGGATTCTTAGTGAAAGTGAATGTGACTCTTAGTATTTACAACTTCATTCTAAGTCCTCATATACCACACCTTCTGTTATCCATAGATAGTATTTTGCCAGGAGTAGAAGCCACACTCATACTTCTATAGCCTCAGGATTCACATTTTACCACCTTCAAATGCTCCACATGATATGTGCAGTCCAATTACCTTTGTGATTTATTGGCAATGATTCAGGGACAATATATTTACAAGTTCCTTGGCTGGTCTCAGAACTAATAGTACATTTTAACTATTTAACCCACTACTCTTCGAATTAGTTCACCTTTCTTGGGCCTCAGTTCTCCCTTAACCTTGACAGCTGTGACCCTCAGCTGAAGAACATCCCCAAAAATAATTAAAAAAATAAGTTTTTGAGAAAAAACAGAGGGTGACTATTTTAAATCTCTCACTTTCATCTGAAAACATTACAGCATCTTCTCCCCATGGTGAGCCTTTCTCTATCAACCTGGGAATTATAGTGAAGAATGCCTGTATTACAAGGTATCCACCTCCCTGCATGAAATACAGCTCAAGGGAAGATTTTATGAAGGCATATAGCATCCTAGGGCCTTTCAAGGACAGAATATAGTTCTCCCCAAATACCTTCTTGCATCATCCCTGTAGGAGAAAACAATGCCTTGTGTAGCACAGGTACCCTGACACAGTTCACACCAAACGAGTTAGAAGTGGCCAAGACTGATGGACAGAGATACAGAGCCCCAGGGACTCAGGGAGGCTGAGGGTTCACAGTCACAGGCTGATAAAAGAACAGGAGCTAAAGAAAGAATGAAATATGAGAAGATAAGGACCAAAGAAAAGGGAAGAAGAAATGGGGAGAAAAAATTCTTTTGGGCCAGAGTAATTAGCATGGGTCATGAGTATCTTTTAACAGTCAGCTAGTTTACCTTTCCAGCTTCAACTACCAACATTTTCCTTCCATGACCCCAGTGTACAACAACACACAAATGTTGCTGCTAGCCTAGGATCGTGAACAGCACATCTTGACATCATGAGTCCTTGCCTTTGTTCACAAGTACAGAAGATTAAGTAAGTAGAGTGTTTAGTGTTATATCTAGAATATCGTACTTGTGTGGCCTTATTATTAAGGCCGTGGTTCAGTGGCACTGAACAGAAGGAAAAACTCAACTGAGTTTTACATACAGATAGGCTTCAAGGCCTTGCAGAAAATGGCTTGGATTGTGAAAATCCAAAAATGACCAAAAATGACCTTGGAATGACTTTGAGCAGTGCTATGGTACATAGAAAAGGCTGAATCAGGCTGCCTGGCTAAAGCTCCTCAACATTTATTTCATGTTTAGTATGTATAACCCAAAAATATGCCTCTTTGAGCCATTGGCTATAAATATGTATTCTTTTTTAAACCCACACATCTTATTCAGAATGTAATACTCATTGTAGATGTAAGGACTCCTTCCACCGCCACCTCCCCCACCATGCATTTCCACAGAAACTTTTCCAAGAAAATTCATTTAAAAAGTATTCTGTTTTTTAAAGCAAAGTCTTTTGAAAAAGGAACTGGTTTTGGGGAATCTAGTCATACGAGTTGTATTTTGGGCTTGACCTCTTGAATGTCAATCCATGAGAGAATGTGTAGCTCAGAGTTTAGAGAAAAGAATTGAGGGTCGGGCGCGGTGGCTCACGCCTGTAATCCCAGCACTTTGGGAGGCCTAGGCAGGCAGATCATCTGAGGTCAGGAGTTTGAGACCAGCCTGGCCAATATGGAGCAACCCCATCTCTACTAAAAATACAAACAAAAATTAGCCGGGTGTGGTGATGAGTGCCTGTAATCCCAGCTACTGAGGAGACTGGGGCAGGAGAGTCACTTGAACCTGGGAGGCAGAGGTTGCAGTGAGCCAAGATTGTGCCACTGCACTCCAGCCTTGGCAACAAGAGCTAAACTCTGACTCAAAAAAAAAAAAAAAAAAAAAAAAAAGAATTGAGAAGAATGTTGTCCACATACTGCTACTAAACCATTGGAAGTCATTTTTGTCTCCAGATACTTCAGGAAAAGTTGAATCCAAAAGAAATGAAGAAGAGGAATGTTGAATGTTTCTCCTGGCTATTTCTCTCATGACTCTCAGCATCCTGGCCTGATGGGGGCAAAATCACGTGGTAATCTTTTTGAGATGGAGAACATGGGAATAGCCCTTTCTCAGACTGTGTTTGCAATCTATAAATTCCAGCCAAGTCAGATTTCATTCTCTCTCCAAAATTGTTGCCAGGCACTAACACCAATAGAATTGTGCGGCATAGGCTTTTTAAAGAAATCGATGACAAACCTCTTTTATTAGCCAAACAAGTTCAACTACCAGAAATATTTTGTGTGAAACATATATAAAGACCTGAAATGGTCTTGTATGGTGTTTACAGGTCAGCCTTTTATATGCACCAAGGTGGAATATGATTAATGAAACATAAGTTTTCACAATACACGGCATTTTTTCTCATGCTTCCTGCATGGATTGTGAATGCTAAAGACCAGCCATGGGGAACCTGCAGCCAAAACAGAATTCAGGGCCATTCTCTCTGACAACATCGTGGAGTTACTCAGGGAACAGCAAGATGAAGCTTTCAGCCTTTTTCAGTGTCTAGGAGAAAATATTTAGAAGTAGATTATGCTTGGGGAAAGTTTTGTTAGTTTCAAAATCAGGGAAGAGTCGTGGTACAATTAGGACTGAAGGAAAGAAATCTCATTGAAAGTCCTAAAGGGTGAAGCTGAATTTTCAAATCCGCTAATCAGAATGGGAAACTGCTTTAAAAACATAGGGTTTGTGAGGAATTCTACAAGATTATCTCCCTTTCCTTTATTCATCAAGTCCCTACTAACTAGAGATGCCTGGAAAAGTTGGCTAAGCTAATAAAAATGACTGACTATACTAGGTAGGTTTCCATATGTGGAAATTCCAGATCGTGTGCAATATTGAATCAATATTAGCAGACAAGTAGACAAGTCCATAGATCTTTAGAAAGAAGCCCCTCCAAGTCGAAATAGAAGGAAAAACAGGGTCAGAGTGATGGATGTCATGTCTTGACAAGGGATAGAGGAGTCATGCCTTCTTGTTCCCCTCCATGTGCTAAGGAACTTGAATTCCAAAATTTAAAGTTTCCCTGAGGTTCTCATCAAGAAAAACTAGTAAGCATCTCAAACCAAAAATGTTTAAAGCTAACTTCATCAATTTCCCTACCAATCTCGTTCCTCTTCCTGTGCCCTCTGACTCAGTAAAGCGATCCATTCCGTTTATACAAGCTAGAAACCTGTTTCTTCCTTACTCATCTTACCAAGTCCTATTCCTTCTACTTCCCAAACATCTCTTCAAACTATCCATACCTTTCCTTTCCATTGACACTATCCTAGTTTAAATAAAAATCTTCTGGTCTCCCTGCCTCTTGTGATGTCCTTTCCCTGCTTCACTCTGAATTCATAGTTCTTTCCTTGTCATAATGCGACTGTCTGAAAAGAATTCCTTACTGCTTGTCAACACAGGTCTGGGAACTCCAGAAACTAGAAGCAGATCTTGACGCTGTAATATGCTAAATTAGACTGTAATTCCAATCAAAATAACAACCTGACCAGGTCTTTGGTGTAAACGTTAAGGCATTGGCTGGAAAAATGAGGCATCCTTGCAGTTACAATAAGACTGGCTGTCTGTAAAGGTTCAGAGGACTTATTTAAATGCTTCCTATTTTACAATTTCCTTTAATACCTTCTCATTATTGCTAATTATTCTTACATTGGATCTCAGTGTTGTCCAAAGGGTAAAATGTGGCATCTGAATAAGAGAGAG
Organism: Chlorocebus sabaeus; assembly: GCF_047675955.1. NCBI lineage: Eukaryota > Metazoa > Chordata > Mammalia > Primates > Cercopithecidae > Chlorocebus > Chlorocebus sabaeus. The sequence continues at coordinate 61,988,344 of NC_132906.1, read as the reverse complement.
AGAGAGTTATTGCCAGACAGAAGGACAGGGATTTCCTAATTTATATTTTTAAAAATGTACAGAAAATGTATGTCATACATTTTGAAGATGTTGGCCCCAAGAGTGCAGAACATAATCTTTGGTTAGAGGGCAATCACCACTGATGCAGGCAAAATCACCATGGTGTCTGCATGCTGTGTGCTGGCCTAGACAGCTGGCTATAGTCCAAACCGGTTGCTTGGTAGCTGATTCAAACTGAGATCAAACAAAGGATCACACCACGTGACATCAAAAGGGCAGAAGATCCATGTTTTATGTAGAGGGGGGCCTTAAAAGATTTTGAGAACAGTAAACTGGATCGAAACGTTCAACCCACTTTTTTTTTTTTTTTTTTTTTGAGACGGAGTCTTGCTCTGTCACCCAGGCTGGAGTTCAATGGCACACTCAGCTCACTGCAACAACCCACTTTTTTACCCGTCCCTCAGGAAAGCCCAAAAGTTGACCACCTCCTTTATCATAAGGAATAGAATGGGGAGGGAAGCAACCCAATCTTTAAAATGCATTCAATAACTGGGCTTAGTAGACTGCAAGTGTTGATTATAGAGGATCCAAATAAAATGGAGAAAACCAAAAGTAGGAAGCAAAGCGGGTATAATTGCAATAATAGGTGGAGCTCCTAATTTGGAAATCCGATGTTAGAGAATGATCTGACCTGCAGAATAGACCTGTGGCTATTTAATATTGGGTATGCAGGCATTAAGATGATGGGTTTTTGTGATAGGTTGAACCTATACCTGAACCCTGACTCAAGCACTCCCTAGAGAATCATGGCCTCTGTAGGCACCAGACACACTCAGTTCCCAGGTACACAGCAGCTTGTATAAAAGAAATACTGGGTACCTGTGGAGAACCTCCTTCTTTTACCACCATCTGTTATAATGTGAACTTCATGCCTGCCCTTAATCCAGGTGAAAAGAAAATCCTGTGAGTTGTGATTTCTTTTAGATATTGCCTCTGAAGTAACACTAAGACCTGCATCCCAGAATAAAATTTGTCATGGGTCCACTCATCAGACTGTCTTTTGTTAACTTTCTGATCTCCCATGCCCTTGCAGTGGGTATAGTGAAACTCAAACACATCCTGTGACCCTTCCCCCAATTTCGCCATGTATAAATGAAATGGATCTTCTCAATGACTATCGGAATATCCACAATGGCTCTTAGCTTTTGAAGTAATGGCTGAGTGGACTTCATTGGTTTAACTCCTCTCTATCCAAAGAGTATATAAATCAATACCACTTCCTGAGGAAATAGATGAGATTGGTGCAATTAAACAGTCTCTAAATGAACAGGCATAATGATGCCTGTTGGCTCATCACTGAATTGCTTCATTTGGCTTGGCTTAAAAGTGATATAGGAAGGCACTAGGTGAAAGAAGAATGCTGTAGAAGGAAAGTCTTTTTCAGGGTTACCCTGGAACACTGTGGAGTATAGAATAATCTTAATTTTTCTCCTCCCTTTTCCTAGAAGAACAGGTTCAACATGAGCGCCTTGATTTCCTGGGATATGACTACTGATTTGGTTCCATGGTCAAGAACTTGAAAAGAGATGCATTTGAGTTTGTGATATGAAATTTTGAGAAAAGGTTATGTGAATGAACTCTGAGAATGGGCCCACACCCGCTGCAGAGGAATGTCTGTTAAGGCTAGAAGGTCCAGGTGTTAACAGCTGACCTCCTTTGTCTTTACAGTGGGTATAGTGAGACTTAAACACATTTTGTGGTCATTGTCCCACAAGATATAGATTGGACAGTCACTTGATGGATATCCATCATCCTCCTTTCCCAGGCAGCCCAGTACTCTCTCAATGAATTCACAAGGAGGGAGGCCATGGTGGGCCTGCTGCAGATAGATCCCATCACAAAGGTGGATTAGGCTATTTCTACAGGAACGTGCTCAATTTGATACTAGTAAAATGATTGAGAGCTCACGCTATAGTTCAAGGAAACCAGCCAGAAATCACCCAGTGACAGGTCCATTTTCCTGAACCTCTAAATTGCAATAATTTGTCCTTGTTAAAAATAAAGACTTATTATGATGTTTTTTCCTTCCTTGTCATAATTCTGTCAGCACCATTAACCATATATTTATTAAATTTCCCATGGAGTCATGTGACACAGTTCAGACCAATGAGAACAGAAGTCTGTTGGGATTTGGGGGAAAAGTTTTTGCTCTCCTGATCCCATCCTCTTCCTCCCTCCCTCAACCTTCTTGCTGGCTGGAACACAGACATGATGCCTAGTGTTTCAGCAGATACGCTGTAACCATGAGACCACAATCATGAGGATGAAGGCATAACTGCTAAGGCTGGTGGCCCATAAACATGGAAATATTCCTGATGTCATCACGAAAGCCATCTGTCATTGGACCCCTATTGAATGAGTCACATAAACCTTCCTACCATTCAAGCCACGGTTGCTCACAGCTAACTGCATTCTTAGCTTTTTTACTGTTTAAAGGAATTTCCTAATTGTCATAGACAAAAGTTAAATGGTACCTATTAAGAGACAATTTTTGTCAATTTGGGGTTTTTTTGGGGGAGGTTTATTGTCTACTCTGGACCAAAGATGAATAGCTGCTGCTTTTTTTCTCTCTCTCTGAAGCAAAATACATGGGTAGGGGAACCATTGGTCAAGGTGGGAATTTTACCTCTATCTTATAGTGACTCACTCTCAATATTCTTGTCTCAGGTCTTTGACTTGTGCTGCTATTTTGAGGTTGTAGTCATCCAGAGAGAGTCTCCCACCAAAGAAAAATTAATGACTTCACTGAATTGGAAGCTGAGACAAAACACTTGGTCAAGGTGTTCATGTCCATAGGAAAACAGACAAAAACTACCCAGAAGACTGTCTGATGGACTTAACTGCACTTCCAGGCCTAGTGATGAAGACAAATGGAAGACCACTGGCACCCAGGCAGGCAGGATCATTGAGGGTTCAGGCCCATGAAGAACTGAGAGAAGGTAATTACACCAATAAAGAGCTTTGACCCACTGAAGTCCTGGTAAGAGGCAGAGGAATCAACGAGGAAAGGGAAAAGTCACAAATACAGTTCTGATCAGCTCCAGAAATGAGAACTGAACCCTCTAATTGTACTTTCTTGTTTTCTATGTTAATGTTATTAGAAGACTTTTTTGGTATTTTATTCTTTGTCTTTACTCCCATCCTATTGTATATAATGTTATCAGTAGCCAAATGTAACTGTTATTCTGCATGTTGAAAAATAACAATATCATCTCAGGATATACCTAGAGGGGAATGTAATATGACCTTTGCTCCTATGAGCATCTGATGATGTCAAGGAGATAAAACTAACATAATGAAAAAGAACAAAAACAATAAAAATGTACAAGAGTTCAGTGTGCATGCTGGTGAAATAACTGCTTCCAAGAGAGATTACTGAGCATCAGAAAACTCTAGAAAGGGGCTATCGCAATCACCTGAGCCTGATGAAGGGATTATATTGGTATGGACAGAATGAAGCTGAAAAGTATGCCATGCTGGGGAAAGAAGGGATACTGCAAGAAGCTATATGCAGGAACAGGTGAGTGAGGAGAAAGCGTCAGTGATTACGCATAGAAACAAATTTTTGTTGTTGCTTTTTGTTTTATTTCTTCTAAAAAATAACAGGAGGGATACAGGTGCAGAACATGCAGGTTTGTTAGACGGGTGTTCGTGTGCCATGGTGGTTTGCTGCACCTATTGACCCATCCTCTAATTTCCCTTCACTCACCCCCCACCCCCCAACAGGCCCTGGTATGTGCTGTTCCCCTCTCTGTATCCATGTACTCTCAATATTCAATTTCCACTTATGAGTAAGAACATGTGATGTTTGGTTTTCTGTTCCTGTGTTAGTTTGCTGAGGATGATGGCTTCCAGTTTCACCCATGTCCCTGCAAAGGACATGATCTCATTCCTTTTAATGGCTGCATAGCATTCCATGGGGTATGTGTACCACATTTTCTTTATCCAGTCTATCATTGATGGGCATTTGGGTTGGTTCCAAGTCTTTGCTATTGTAAATAGTGTTTCAATAAACATATGTGTGCATGTGTCTTTCTAGTAGAATGATTTATATTCCTTTGGGTACATATCCAGTAATGGGATTACTGGGTCACATGGTATTTCTGGTTCTAGATCCTTAAGGAATCACCACACTGTCTTCTACAATGGTTGAACTAATTTACATTCCCACCAAAAGTATAAAAGCAGAACCAAACTTTTATTTGGCAATTTTCCATCTGGAGACAGACTAAACACTAAGAAAAGACCCAGAATGCTCCCTATCTTCTCTTTGTGCAGAAAGTATGTTTGCAAGTCATCGTGTTGTCTGATACATGAAAACTTAAAAAATATTTTTTAAATGCAATCATTTTTGCATTTTAATAACACATAATCCATTTTTAAGTCCTAGATTTCTAAGGAAAATGTCTATCATTCTCAGCTGCTAATACTTTTTCATGAAGAGGAGGTTTTATTCAAACCTGATAAAAATGCAATAGAACAAACAATAATGTTCTGCTTTCCATTGCATTTCTTTTCATCCAGACTTCTTCTTAAAGCACTTTGAAATTAGTAGTTATATCTCTAAATAGCTGTAATATAATATAACTGTACCATCATTTCTTTTTTTAACTAATGAGAATAAATCACAGAGCAGGGTAACTATTGACTCAAGTAAATGAGGTCCCGGGATTCAGGCTAAGAACTGCCACATCACTCCACAAACCAAGACATGAAAAGGGAAAAAAACAAAAGATATAGGTCTTGCAGGTAAAAAGAGGCAGGTTCTCTTTTCACTCTTAGAACATACAAGATCTACTTAAAATTCAGTATTTTCTTTATCTGTGATATAGGCATAGAAACTTTGAATAACTGTGGGATCTCTGTGCATCATTTAAATACCTTGAGAGCAGAAAAGGAATCTTTACTATTTTTCAATTTTTTTTTTTCTGACAAGCACTTCTACCAATAAGACAAATTTTGGCAAGATTTACTTTCCCAAATAAAAAGGAAATGAGCTGCATTTGCCTGAGCTAAAAATGCAAATTGTCTCTTTCGCCCTTACTTCTATCTATAATTTTAAACCAGCTCCTACCCTTTAATTTTCAGGAGTATTGATAGGGAATGTAAAACCCCAGCTCCTCTATGGAAAGGCTTCATTCACAACTAGAATTCCAGAGTATTTTAATTCAAGTTTGTTTACAGTGCTTTCTTGAATTTTCAGAACAGAGTTTTATAGTTGACAGCAGGCAGCAAGGGGATAAACTTTAAGCTATAGCAGCATTTTCTCCCAGCAAATACAGTGTTAAATTTTGAGTAAATGAGGTCTTTTTAAAATAAAGAACTCTGCAAAAGTGACTACTTAGTTAAGGGCATTCAAATCCCTTGATGCCTTGGCTAATTCACCTGCCTCTTTTTTGACCTAAAATAAGCCATCTAATCCAAAACACGAGATTTTTTCCTGGCCAAAGAAGCCACAATTTGTCACTCAAGTCATTTAGTGCCACATATTGCCATTAGTCATCCAAATGTAGTGCAAAGTCACGGTTATGACATTTAGGGTTTCTGGGTAGCCAATTTTAATGAGGAATAAATAATTTCTCCTGTTCAACTAATACCTTTTGGTGTAGAAAGGTAATCCAAATGTCACTGCTCCCTCTCTTTATTGAAAAAAAGAATAATGAGCAACATCTGCTTTGAATTCCTGGCAAAAAAGGATTGAGGTCTCTTCTAATCACAGAATGATCTGTTTAAGAGCTGGAAGAATATTCAGAGGCATGTGTACCTCCAACAGGCACACTGTCACTAGAAAAAAAAAAAAAACACAGGAAGCTCTAGGAATAAAATCCGGGCCATCATAACTGCATACATGTGTACACACTTTTAGTCAAAAAGGTAGAAATGTATCTAGTGTAGGAAACAGCACATGATAAATTTGTTTATTGCCTCTCTTTAATAGATAGTGGCAATAAGAGGAACTTTTATGCAGGTTTTGTTCTTTCCAGCTTTAGCTTTGTTCACAGAGCTGGTGGGAACCCCTGCAGGACACTCCTAAATGGATACATTTACAATCTGGCCCCTGTAAAGTGCTCCAAGCCACATCTCATCCAAGTTACCTTGGTGCTCTTTTCACCACCTGTGATGCCAGGGGGCACAGGGTCAGAGCCAGAGTCACCCCCAACTCACACATGCACCAGCTCGCTTCCAGAGGATTCAACGGTTTCCCATTTATCTGAAAGCTGAAGCTTTCTTTAGATTTCCTGCCTTCCTGTTTTGCTGAGATGTCTGGATATTTATCCATTTTTCTCCTTTCGGAAGCATCTGCCCAGAATCCTCCAGATTCAGAAACAGAAAAATCAACTCAGTTAGAAAATGAAGTAATATAACATGATCCCCTTGGGGCCCTCAACATCTGCTTTTTTCTGTTGTGTTTTTTATTTGGTCATTGCTCTGCAAAAATGTGCAATGGACCAGTGTTTCAAGTAAACCAATAAAGGTAGGGCCTTGTTTTAAATGCCAAGTAACCTACCGTAATATCCAGCCCTCTTTAGGAAAAATATGTAATAAAGGTGTGTTGCAAGCTTTTTTCTCTCCTCTTTACTTTGGGTTCCATTATTCATTGAGAATCTGAAGTAGTCAGGCTTATCTAGGTTAGGCTGCAATAAGGAAACAAAAATTAACCCTAAATCTCACTGGCTAAAACAGTAAGTTTACTTATTCTTTGTTTATTTTTCTATTTTTAACATCGTACTTGTGGTTCAGATAGCCACCCTAGCTGGCTCCCCAGAATACCCCAGAATTCCTCCTTACTCTTCTACTGTAGAGAAGTCCTCATAATACTTCCATTGCTGGGGAGATATACGGACAGTCTTCACTGCCACCAGATCCATACCAAATCTTGTCTTAGGAAGTGATGGCTAAACAAAGAGCTTTCTTTATAAAGCCATCAACTGAAAAAAAATTAAAAAACTAATTTATCTTTCATAAAAACTAAACTTCATAAATAATTGGGGAAGGAATGGCAGAAGGATTCACTGATTGCCTCATTGAGAGTACTTTCTATTCTCCGATTATCTGTGAATTTATCATAGAATCTTGTATTTGTATAAGACCAGTGTGACACACTGACCACTCATTTGTGTTACGTTTCAATTGAGATCCTGCTGGTTTTTATTTTATTTTTTTCTGACAGGGTATTTTTCTCATATTGTTATAATCATATATATAAAATATATAATTATATATATTCAGTAAGTATAGTACTGTATCAAATATACAGACACACACACATATGTATATCTACACATACACACCTGTGAATATGCTATTCTGAAATTAACCAGTAAAAGAAAACACTGACCCTGTCTATGTATTACATTTTTCTTTGGTGTCTTCTGGGTATTATTTTGCTTTTTTCTGATAGGATGTTTTCCTCTTATTGGTGTATTCATACGTGTGCGTGTGTCTGTGTGATATAACTGTAGATAAAATATATTTATTGGAATGTTCCTTTATATATAATTACATAAATAATTATGTGTTATAATTATATAAAGGAATTATATATGTTTTATAGTACATATAATTATAATTTTTAACATGAGGAAAATGAAGCATTTATCTAGCTTCCCAGAGTTTCTCTTAAGTTTTATTTTATTTCTATGTATTTCTTTTGTGCATGTGTATATTTAAATTGTTTCTTTCTTAATTAACAAATAGAAGTTGTATATATTTATGGTTTACAACATTTTGAAATATGTATACATTATAGAATGGCTAAATAGCACCCTACACTATCAATACTGACATCTTTACACCTAAGTACAGCCCACCCTGAAAGAAGTAGACCCCAACATAAGTATGAGTGTAATTTTGACCCCTAAATCCACTTGTCTAGAAAGTTTCCAGAAGGAGATAGGCTATCCCATCACAAAATACTAATCAGGATTACACTGAGTGCATGGAGGAAGCTTGAGTAAATGCAGGACGGAGCACTCTTCAGTTTAATGGACTGAGGCCAGCATGAAAGTTTGGTACAAGCCAGTGTAGATGGACTTTATTCTTTAACAATTGTAACTTATCCATACTTTTGAGTTGACCTTACCATTGTTGGCATGGGTTTCCAACAGGTCTTAAGACAAGAATTTTACAATTGCCTGGCTTCAGTGAATGTTAACAGGAGAAAACAGGTGAGCTGGCAGGTGACTGGAATTCCGAGCCAGAGGTACCAGAAGTGTACATTGTACAGAGAACCCATCCTGTTAGCAGACTCAGCCGCCAAACTTTAAAATGATTATCACCACATGAAACAACACTGAAAACTCTATACATAGCCCATAGAGATTAGCAGTATAACATCTATATTTAGGTGACCCAGATGGTCAAAGTTGTCCAATATTCTGAGGACATCATCTTAATTTTTATTTCTCAACTCTTCATACATACAAAAACATCTAATATACAACTCAACATGGCTGACCTTTACACCCTTCTCCCTCACTTTCATGCTTCTTTATAAATTAGTCAAGATAAAGGACAAGACACCCTGTCCGTTTGATACGGATTGGTAATATACTTATAGAAATGTATTGTTAGACTCCTAAGGGTAGAGATTTCAAAGACATAACTTTCACCAACAACACATGGGAATAGAGCCTTATCTCCACAGAGCCAGTGCTAGCAAGGACCTGGTCCACTCACAGAGAAGGCCTGAATACACCTTTTTGTCCTTTCCAGTGTTTCTTCCATGCTGTCTACAGAATAGCAAGATTTATTTAATCCTTCTATTCTATCATTTGGAAACCAGCATGTTGACCAGATGGTCTTCCCAACCTGGGAAAGTTCTGGGTCAGGCAGAATAGGCTAGCTCTGCTCACCAGGGAAAAGATACTCTATATTTCTTTAATTATATTCCCCCTGAGTCTATGGGGTATACTTTATGTTGACCTTTTCTTGTATTGATATGAAATTCAGATTTGGTTTTGCACTGGAAATATATTTGAAAGTCATTTGAACCAACCTCATGCAATCTTTCATAAGGTATATGTAGCTCATGAGAGTTTTTTATTAAAGTTGTGGCAAAGGTCACAGCAAATAGCAGAATGTTAACTTGCCTTGCTTTGTTAGCCATTCGTGTGTGTATGTGTGTGCGTGTGTGTGCGCGTGCACGCATGTGTGCATGTGTGAAGTTGATTAATAGAGAGCAGGGTACATAATCCTCCAGCCAAATATCATACAAATATTATTATATTTACAATTTTCATGACCTGTGCTTGACTTCATCTATACAAGCCATCTCCACTCTATTTATCTCATATATCTTCCACATCCACAGATTGCCCAATTATCTGATTTCCAAGCTGGTTTACAAGGTCATGTTCCAGTTTTGAAATTTACAACCAGACCCATATTTCCACAGCCCATCAACTACCAACAAATGATTAGGTGGAATGCATAAGTTTAAAGGGAGACTACTCATGCTGCTATTGATCTCACAGAAAAGGAGGAGTCCCACTATGGCTAGGAGTCCCACTCTACGTGTATGAGGTTTCCAAATAATAAAAAGAGAATCAGAAAGGTTCTGAGTTGGAGATGGATGCAGGAGAAATACTGGGAAATACTCTTGGAAGCCACACTTACAAGGGAGTGAGGGAAGCAGGACTGGACAACAAGAAAAGTTAAATGGTGATGTAGTCGCAATAAATAACTCAGCTGAGGCTACAGCTCCAGAACTAGGATGGCCTTGTAGAGTTGTCAGGAATCAAGTCAAGGTGGCAGGAACTTGGTTTCCCTGCATTGATCAGTCATTGAGCTCTGGCTCACAGGGAGGGGTGTAATTTGGGTGAGGCAGCTCACTTGAGCCAGGGAAATTCCCCGTGTGACACCCAGTTATGAGCTCTCAGCAGCCCACACTCTGGTGGCTGAGAGAGTATAAGGGCCTCAGTCTGAAGGAGGCCTCTGTGCAGTGCACCAAAACTTCCACTACAGTCTCCAGTTCCTTGTACTTCTCAGATCCACTGGCTTTATAGAGTATGCTTACTCCATTTAGGGGATGCTCCTCCAAGATTCTGGTTGGTGCCTTGTCTTAGGGAAACCTAAGGAGGGAAGATTAGTGAAAAAACGTATGGCCCCTACTACTACAACTAGTTTTGAGACTACCAGTGATACACATTTTCTGGCTGCTCTACTGTACTTATTGTAAATTTTTCTCATCACCAGCTTGTATCTCTGCTGGCCAAGATGACTTACCTTTTTGGGTCGCCAAGATTCACATCCCAGGAGTGTCTCAGCCTCTGGTCACTATGCCCTTTTAAAGTCATATATGCTTCATTTGTTTGTATGCTAATAAAATCAAGCAGGGAAGAGCCAAGAAACATCTGAGAGGAACACCAGGAACCCGAATTTCTTCTCTTCCTACTTTGTATAACAGTTTCTCCTGGTAACCAGGGCCAACTTTCCCTATCCAGTCACATGACTGTGTTTCTTGACACTGGTCTATGAATGTGGACCATGAAGTAATTTGGTAGCAGCCATTGCTTAAATTTTTCTTGAGACTCTGACTGTGTCCATGATGGTAACAGTTTATCTCTGATAACCAAAATTTCTGGAGCCAAAGAGTTGACATTTGAAGGGACAAAAAGTACACATTCCCCAAGTGTGAGTTTGGGAAAGATGGTAAAATGGTCAATCCTACTTCCATTCCTTAGCTCCCTAAAATGTTGTATTCTATCTGGAAACTCGGAACTATATAGTAGTTACTGATTTAAAGTGCATGATGATAATGCTACCCCATTATCACAGATTATCATCTCTAAGTTAACAGGTCATTTGTGCATTCAAAAGGCCATACTGTAACTATACCAGGTCAGCAGCTTTGGTTTGTGCAATATGTGATAGGGTTAGTGCATCCCATGGTTGTGTTCTCACTTTGCTGTAAAATTGGTCCTTTAAACTAATGCAACATTTTCCAGTATACTATGCTAATAGATCAAACACTTTATACACTTTTATATAGTGGTGATGGCCAAGCTACTGTGAATAGAAAAAGCAAATCCATACCTGGCATACGTGTCAATCCAGGCAAAATAAATTTCTATCTCTTCCAAAGTGGCAATAGTTCAACTTGCCACCAGTTGATTAGTGTGCTGAAGCAATGGTGCCATATTGGGGTCTCAGTGTTGGTCTCTGCTGATGGCAGTTTGGACATACAGCATCAGCAATATGTAGCTGTAACAGTCTTGGTGTATAAGAACCCATGCTGACTGTTGGGCCCATGCATAGCATCCTGTCCTGCCACTACGGCTACTCTGTTCATGATCCCGTAGTCCTAGCAACTTCAAAGGCTAATGCCGGAGGCTGGCTCATATCGATTGCACAGGCCAGTCTGTCTTCTTGGTGTTTGGTGCCCCTTCTGTGAGAATAATCTCTGGTGGGTGTAAATATGTAACACAAAGTCCTTCACAGGTTGTGCCCTCTCCTATAGATCCATATACATGTTTCCCAGACCTCCTCATTGATTATGTCATTTTTCTCCTTTCAGGCACCTTAACAATCAGCTACACCATTCACTGCTTTTCAAGATTTGGAATAATATAACCATAGACCACTTCTATTTGTATACAAAGTAGATGGAACAGATGTACCATCAAAATCTCAGACAAATTGCAGAATTTCTTCCTCCTGAGTGGGAAACAGTACAACCTGTAATTGGTAGGTTTTTAAGGGCAGCCGTCATCCCCGTCATTCCGCACAGAATGTGATACTGTTTTTGATGTATGATCTTGGCTGATGGGAAGAGGGCAGTTTCAGAAGGCCATTTGGCCTTCCCCACTATGATCCCTTCCCCAAAGGACTATGAGGAGAGTTCTTCTAACACAAGGTATGTCCCATATCAATAAACTCTCCCTAGATTCAAGGACTGGGAGCAAATGACCTCTGGGTTTCTCTATGGACCCAATAGACCCATGCTGTACCAAACCTTGGCAACTATTCCCTTTATTACCTGCCCCCCAATACATACCTCCCCTCTTTTGGGGCAGAGGGAAGAGGATGCTTTGTGTCCTCAAGTATCAGAATCAACTCAGAACCTGTATCCAACAGTCCTAAAAACATCTGAGTTGAATATTCCTCTTTCTCCTGTGTATGGTTATTCAAGTAAATAACCATAAGTCTTTTTGGGGAAAGACTGAGGTAAAATCACTACATATAATTAATTGCCCTGTTGTTCCAGCCTCTCCTTCAGTCGATGGTTCTGAGTGTGAAAATTGGCTCAAATCAGAAATTAAGAAATCTTGACTATATTAAGGGCAATTGTCCTCAGCCATTTGAACACACATACTTTTTTTTTTTATTACAAGAATTAAGTAATACCCTTGCTGGTTGCCCATCTATATTGCCTCTAAAAAAACAGTGTTCTTTTAATCAATTCCATAACTCTCTGCCCCTAGGTGCCACTTTGACCTTGATGCTCATTTTTAAAATTGTACTCACCTTGCTGCTGACAGTTAAACACAGCCACCTGGCTCTTATTATACTAATATCCTTTTATCTGCATTGCTCTCAGAGAGCCCAGTTCTGTAACCACATTTCCTACCATCAGCTTTGGCTTACAGATGACAGCCACCACTGAGCTTTTCAAAAATATTAGAGTTTCTCCTTTCAGTGTTTCCTGGCCCCTCCCATAAAACAAGTGAGCTGGTAGGTTTTCTGTCCTTATATAGTATATTCAGTCTGGCATGTCCCTCTCTCCACCATTGTCTGCCATGGCAGTTCTGGAATTTCTGCTTGACTTGGTGTGTGACTGCTTTTTCAAGGCTTTCAAGAGCCAACCTAGTAGTGTGTTAGCACCATCTCTCAGAGACTCTGCTAGGTTGTTTAATCTGTATGATAGGCGAGTGGTCCCATATTGACATACCCTCTTTTACTCGTCTTTATATTCTCTACTCACCCCCTTCATCTAGGTCCCTCATGACCCGGGACACATGGATCTTGATTGTACGTGTTAGCATAGATCTCTTTTTTTCCTTTTGCAGTCTCAAGTTTTCACCAGTTCAAGGTGAGTGAGCAAGGGTGAATAATTGTGTGGAAATTGCATGTTGTCTTTAAGGTCAGAAGCTTCTGTGTTTTCTTCAAGCAACACGAGAAGTATTAGTCTTTAACAGCCATCTGGCTTAACAGGTAGGAGTGTGTCAGTTCTTCAAGCCCAGAAGGCTCAGAGGAATCTCGGGATTCAAAGTTTTTTGAATGCATCAACACAGATTTCACCATCCTAAGAATCAGGATTTTCTTCCTACCCAACCAGGGCACTGATCTTGGCATAGCAGATATGGCCCAGGGGAAAATTCAGTATCTGTAGAGTTACAGTACTCCTCTAATTAAGCTCTGGGCCTAATCCTTACCTTTGTTTTGACCTTGAGCTACAAAAGAAGACAGCCTGTTTCTAAGCTGCCAAGGAGCTTCTCTGGCTTTTAGGTTTCACCTTAAATGTATGATCAATCATCCTCAGCCTTTCATTTTCTTTTGTCAATGCATCAATGGAAACCAATGAGAGCCATATGATTCCATAATCTTTATAATTTCTTCTTTCTTACAAACCTCTAAGTGCCTAAAATACAACATTCTCCAGTGCATTTCCTTCCTCTGGTATCCCGTTTCAGTTCACAGTTAGGTTTTTTTATTTTTTTATTTTTTAACACTGCTACAGCATGTCACTGTGTATCAGTGCTTCAAAGACTACCGGTGCTGTAGTCTTCATTGCCAGCTAGCCAACTGTTGATTAATCCAGCTCCAAAATCTTACTTTAAGTTTGTTTCTAAGACCATTCAAGATTTTAAATCCCTGGGAAATAGACAGAGACTTCATGCAGAGAGTTTCTTAGGAGAGCCCTTGAAAACAAACCTATAAAAAGTGAGAGAAGCAGGTTTGGGCAGAGGGAGAAGTTCAGCTGAGATGCAGTTTCAAAAGAGGCCTCTACCAATACAATTCGTATCTCTGAAGCTGAGCATTTCAAAAACAATCCTCCTTAGTTGCAAACTTCATTATCCCATTTTCAATACTGGACAAGCAATTGGCAAGAAGACCAGCAAGGAAATAGAAGATTTGAACAACACTATACAACAACTAGACCTAACAGACATATTTAGAACTTTTTCTCAAGTACACATATAACATTCTTCATGGTAAGTACACATGTAACATTCTTCATGGTAGACCATAGGATAGGTTATAAAACAAACCTCAGTAAATTTAAAAAGGAAGCAACATTGTATCCCAATGGATGCAGAAAACACTAGCAATAAAATTCAACACCCCTTCATGTTAAAAAACTCTCAAAAATCTAGGTATTGACAGAACATACCTCAAAATAATAAGAGCCATCTATGACAAACCCAAAGCCAACATTATACTGAATGGGCAAAAGCTGGAAGCATTCCTCTTGAAAACTGGCACAAGAAAAAGATGTCCTCTCTCACCAATCCTATTCAATATAGTACTGGAAGTCCTAGCTAGAGGAATCAGACAAGAGAATGAAATTAAGGGCATCCAAATACGAAGAGAGAAAGTCAAACTATCCCTGTTCACAGACAACATGATTCTATATCTAGAAAATCCCATAGTCTTGGTCCAAAAGCTCCTTCAGCTGATAAACAACCTCAGCAAAGTTTTAGGATACAAAATCAATGTACCAAAATCACTGGCATTCCTATACACAAACAACAACCAAGCCAAGAGCCAGATCAGAAAGGCAATCCCATTCACGATTGCCACAAAAAGAATAAAATACCTAGGAATACAGCTAACCAGGGAGGTGAAAGAGTTCTACTACTAAAATTACAACAAAACACTGCCCAAAGAAATCAGAGATGGCACAAACAAATAGAAAAACATTCCAAGATCATAAATACAAAAAATCAATATTATCAAAATGGCCATACACTGCCCAAAACAATTTACAGATTCAATGCTATTCCTATTAAACTACCAACGACATTCTTCACAGAACTAGAAAAAAACTATTTTAAAATTCATATTCAGAAAAAGCCCAAATAGCCAAGGCAATATCAAGCATAAAGAACAAAGCTGGAGGCATCACATTACCCAATTTCATACTATACTACAGGGTTGCAATGAGAAAACCACAATGAGATACCATCTAACAACAGTCAGAATGGCTATTACTAAGAAGCCAAAAAATAACAGATGCAGGTGATGTAGAGGAGAAAAGGGAACACACTTATACACTGTTGGTGGGAGTGTAAATTAGTTCAACCATTGTAGAAAGCAGTATGGTATTTCCCAAAAAGCTAAAAGCAGAGCTACCATTCGACCCAGCAACTCCATTACTGGGTGTATATCCAGAGAAATATAAATTATTTTACCATAAAGATACATGCATGCAAATGTTCATTGCAGCACTATTCACAATAGCAAAGGCATGGAATCAACCCAAATGTTCATCAGTGACAGATCAGATAAAGAAAATGTAGTACATATATACCATGGAATACTATGCAGTCATAAAAAAGAATGAGATCGGCTGGGCACGGTAGCTCACACCTGTAATCCCCGCACTTTGGGAGGCTAAGGTGGGTGGATCACGAGGTCAGGAGATCGAGACCAACCTGGCCAACACGGTGAAACCCCATCTCTACTAAAAATACAAAAAAAAATTAGCCAGGTTGGTGGTGGGCGCCTGTAGTCCCAGCTACTTGAGAGGCTGAGACACGAGAATGGCATGAACCTGGGAGGTAGAGCTTGCAGTGAGCTGAGATCGCACCACTGCACTCCAGCCTGGGCAACAGAATGAGACTCCATCTCAAAAAAAAAAAAAAAAAAAAAAGGAACATGGATGGAGCTGGATAGCAGTCTTTTGCAGGAACATGGATGGAGCTGGATAACAAACTAACACAGGAACATAAAACAAAATATCGCGTGTTCTCACTTACAAGTGGGAGCTAAATGATGAGAACTTATGAACACAAAGAAGGAAACAACAGACACTTGGGTCTACTTGAGGGTGGAGAGTGGGAGGAAGGGGAAGAGTACAAAAAGATAGCTATTGGGTACTGGGCTTAATACCTGGGTGATGAAATAATTTGTACAACAAACCTTGGTGTTTACCTATATAACAAACCATAGGTAAACCTGAGTTTACCTATGTAACAAACCTTCACATGTACCCCTAAACCTAAAATAAAAGTTTAAAAATAAATAAATTTTAAAAGACAGACATAATACAAAGTATAGTCTCTAATCACAATGGAATAAAATTAGAAATCAATAACAAATTTTGGAAATAAATATTTGGAAATTAACAAATGTGTCAAAGAAAAAAGCAATAATTAGAAAAAATTTTAAAAATGAGTTAAAATGAAGACACAATATATTAAAAACTTATTAAAACTTATGGGATATAGCTAAACCAGGGTTTCAGGGAAAATTTATACCTATAGATACCTATGTTTAAAAAAACACAAAATAGATCTCAAATAATAATATAATCTTCCATTTAAAACACTGGAAAAACAAGAGCAAACTAAAGACAGAAAGAAGAAAATCATAAATATTATAGTGAAAATTAATGAAATACAGAATACAAATACAACAGAAAAAAATCAACAAAATCAAAAGCTGGTTCTTTAAAAAAATACAACAAAATTGACAATTATTTAGTTAAATTGATCAAGGAAAAAGGAGAACATTCAAATTACTAGAATCAGAAATAATAAAGGACAATTTTACTGATCATACAGAAATAAAAGGGATTGTAAAGGAATACTATGAACAGTTGTATAACATTAAGTTGGGAAAATTAGATAAAGTAGAAAAATTTCTAAAAAGATAGAAAGTACCAAAACTGACTCAAGAAGAAACAGACAATGTGAATAGATCTAATAACATGTAGAGAAATTAAATTAGTAATCAAAAAACTACCCACAAAGAGAAGACCAGGGACAAATGACTTTACTGATGAATTCTATCAAATATTTAAAGAAGAATTAATAACGAATCTTCACAAACTTTTCCAAAAGTAATAAAATGGGAGGGAACACTCTTCATCTTATTCTATGAAGCCAGTATTACGCTGATACCAAAACTAGACAAAAGCATTACAAGAAAACTACAGATCAATACATCCTATGAATAAGGATACAAAAGCCCTGCATAAAATGCCAACAAGTCAAATACAGCAACAACAAAAAAAAATTTACACACCATGACAAAGTAGAATTTATACCAGAAATACAAGGTTAGTTTAACATCTGAAAATCAACTAATATATCATATCAATAGAATGAAAAACAAAAACCATGTGAGCATCTCAATACATGCAGAAAAGCATTTGACAAAACCCAGCACCTTTTCATGATGAAAACACTTCACCAACTAAGAGCAGAATGGAGCTTCCTCAATCTGATAAAGGAAATCAATGAAAAAAACTCAGAGCTAACACCACAGTTAATGGTGAATAACTGGATGTTTTACCCAAAGATCAGGAACAAATAAGTATGTTCACTCTTGTCAATTTTATTCAGCATTGTTCTAGAGGTTTTAGCCAAGGCAATTTATAAGAAAAGAAAAGGAAAAGGAAAGGAGTATCCAAATTGAAAAGAATGAAGTCAAACTCTATCTGCAGATGACATGATGCTGTCATTAAAAATTCTAAGAAATTTACTTTAAAAAAATAATTAGAAGTAATGAGTTCAGCAAATTTGTAGGTTACAAGATCAATATACAAAAATCAATTGTATTTCTATACAACTGCAATTAATAATCTAAGAATAAAATTTAAAAAATCAAAAAAAATAAAATACTTAGAAAAATATTTAACAAAAAAATGCAAAATTTATATTTTAAGGACTTCAAAATATTGTTAATTTTTAAATGATTTAAATAAATTAAAAATAACCCATGTTCATGAATCAGAAGATTTAATATTATGGAGATGGCAATGTTCCTCAAGTTCATCTATAGGTTCAATGCAATCTCTATCAGAATCACAGCTGGCTTTTTCTGTAGAAATTGGCAAGCTGACTTTAAAATTATATGGAATTGCAAGGTACCCAAAAAAGCTTTTTTAAAAAAGTCTTGAAACAGAAGGATAAAGTTGGAGGACTAAAACTTCTCAGTGTCAAAACTTACTACAAATCAACAGTAATCAAGACAGTGTGGCACTGTCATAAGGACAAACATACAGAGAAATGGAATAGAATCAAGAATCCAGAATTAAATCCATCTGCCTATGGTGCACTGATTTTTGTCAAGAGTTCCAAGCCTTTTAAAGGGAAAAGAATTATCTTTTCAACAAAGGATACTGGAATAACAAGACAGCCACATGCCAAAGAATGAAATCGAATCTCTACCTTACACTATAAGTAGAAATTAACTCAATGTAGGTCAAACACCTAAATATATGAGTGAAAACAATAAAACTCTTAGAATAAAATATAGAGGTAAATTTTTGTGATCTTGTAGTTGGTAATAAATTCTTAGTTATGACGCCAAAAGCATAAGCAGAAAAAGAAAAAATAGTCCAAAACAATAGACTTCATCAAAATTAAAGCTTTTCTGCTTCAAAGGATATGATCAAGAAAGTAAAAAGACAATCCAAATAAGAGAAAAAAATTGAAATCATATATCTGATAGGAGACTTATATCTAAAATATATAAAGAACTCATATAATTCTATAATAAAAATAATAAAAGCCTAATTTTAAAAATGGGCAAAAGATCTGAATAAACATTTCTCCAAAGAAGTCATAAATGTATAAAAGTATGCTTGATGTTATTAGTCATCAGAGAAATCAAAACCAAAACCACAACATGATGCCATTTCACACCCACCCGGATATCTATACTCAAAAAGTTAGATAAGAGCAAGTGTTGACAAGGATGTGGAAAAATCAGAATCCTTACAGACTGCTGGTGAGAATGGAAAATAGTGCAGCTACTGTGTAAAACAGGCTGGCAGCTCCTCAGAAGGTTAAGCATAGAGTTACCATGTGACCCAAAATTTCACTCTTAGATATCTACCAGGAAAGATGAAAACATACATTCACACAAAAACCCATACATGAATATTTATACCAGCATTACTCATAATAGCCAAAAGGTAGAAATAACCCAAATGTCTATCAACTGATGAATAAACAAACAAAACATTATACATCCATCCATACAATGAAATATTATTTGGCCATAAAAAGGAAGTACTGTAGTCGGGCGCAGTGGCTCATGCCTGTAATCCTAGCACTTTGGGAGGCCGAGGTGGGTGGATCACAAAGTCAGGAGTTCAAGACCTGACCAGCATGGTGAAACCCTGTCTCTACTAAAAATACAAAACATTAGCCTGGCATGGTGGAGCAGGCCTGTAATGCCAGCTACTTGGGAGACTGAGGCAGGAGAATTGCTTGAACCCAGGAGGCGGAGGTTGCAGTGAGCTGAGATCGTGCCACTGCACTCCAGCCTGGGTGACAGAGTGAGACTCTGTCTCAGAAAACAAAAACAAAAACAAAAACAAACAAAAAAAAGGAAGTGCTGTCACGTGCTTTGACACGAATGAACCTTGAAAACATTATGCTAAGGGAAAGAAGCAAATTACATAAGACAAAGACTACATATTATATAATTCCATTTACATGGAATATCCTGAACAAGCAAATTCATAAAGACAGAAGGCACTTCAGTGTTTGTCTGGAGATAGGAGGGATGGGGGGTAGTAGCTAAAAAATACGGGACTTCTTTATGAGGTGATAAAAATGTTCTAAATTTGGCTGTGATGATGGTGACATATATCTGTGAATATACTAAAAACCTTTGAATTGTGCACTTTAAATGGGTGATTATATGATATGAGAACTATAAGTTAATAAAGATGTTATTTTAAAATTTTCTTTACAAAAGTAGGATGTGCACCCCAATGGCACTGTAAACAATTTTCTCCCATAGCTATTCCATTTTCATATTACTTTCTTTCTAACTCCTATTTCTACTCCTCACTTCCATTTATCTTGTGCTTAGGTTTCATTTCCCCAGACCTACATTTCTGGTTCAATACCCTGCTTTTGAAACCTTCCTGTGAACCCTTTTAATGAGCTACCAGAGTTTTTCAACCTAAACTGTATGATGTTTACTGGCATTTAAGGTTTTACTTTCTTTACTTCTTCAGGTTAGGTACAGACTCTGTCAATCCTCAATACTAAGAAACTTCATCCAGAGAACAACTAGGGGAAGAACCCAGAGAATAATATGAGCTAAACATGCAGTCATTCCTGCTTATTCACATTAAACTACCATCCTTAAAATACACATTTGCATCTCACATATTTTAGCCACCAAAAATTCCCAGGAAATTTCTCAGTTTCTTACACTAACAGGTGTGGATCTAATATCTTCCACCTTCAGATGTGTCTCAACTCAACTGTCTCTGAATATACAGAAAAGGCTCCTGCTTTAGAATGGTAGTGAGGGAAACTGAAAGTGGCATTTCAGTTGAATGAGAAGAAGCCAATCATGCAAAGACTGGGGAAAAGACCATCCCAGAGAGAGGAAAATCATGAATGACTGCCTAAATGCATGAACTAGAGATCCAAGGGGCATAGGAATCCAGAGAAAAGGGCAATCCCTTAAGACTAGGAAATGGAAACTTTGAAAGGCTTTTGCAAGTAGGTAAAATTGGAGCAGCACATTGGAAGAAAGGACCAGACTCAAACTCATGAAAGGAAAGGAAGGCATTCCAGGCAAGGAAGTGGAAACGAATGAATCTGGACTATATTACGTGAAACAGGTCAGGCAAAGCCCTTGCTAGAGGATTGTTTCCTAAATGTGACTGGCTCTGAGCTTGGTTTTAGCTCTTTGGAATTCCAACAGGACATCCTAAAATGGCAAAGAGTCCCGTGTGTGCCCAGATTGGGTCACCGTTTCTGTGTGGCCTGCACTCATGCCTTATTACCAGCAAGAAATACTTATTATTTTAGTTTTGCAGAGACAAAGAATACTACTTTCCACTGTGCCCACTGGGTTCTAAAGAAACCAGTTCTCCCCACATTGGCATTAGTATAGTGAAGTACAGGATCTCTGAAAGAAGAAAGGGGCAAAATAAACTTAAGGTATCTTTTAAGTCTTCCTGAGGATAAAAGAAAGAACCATGCTCATTATTTCCAGGGTAAAGTTAATAAAGTCCTAATCATCAGTAAGAAAACTTTCCTCCTTTCAGAATTGTGTCCTCTGCTGCCTTTTTAGTCTCAGAAAAACTTTATTTTTCTAGAAACAGAGGGCAGAACAGAAACTTCCACCATCTCCAGTCTTTCACCTGATAGTCTGCACTGAAAAAGTTACTTGCTTTAGTCAGACAAAGAACTATCTTTCTTTTGCTGTTAACCATGGTTATTTAGGACTATATGTAAACTCAACATTGTTTTTAAACACACGATATTTGGAAAAGAAGATATAAAGAAGAATTAATCATGCAGAGAGGCAGAAAGTGATTTTTACTTAAAATTCATAATATCCATGTCACTTTCCCTGGGGGAGTTTATTTCAACTGCTACTTAGTAATTTTTCAAGACAGAAAATGACAAAGTCTGTCTGAGGGAGAAAAGGAGAACAAACTCCATTAATATCAACCCTCAGCCCCCACATATACCCCCACATATACCCCCACATCAGGGCCCCCAGGCCCCCACACTTGTGGCTGCCTTTCCCTTACAAGTGTATTTTTGCCTGAAAGCTAAGAGGTGACAAGAGCATTTGTGGCTGAAAGACACTCTTACAGTTCACAGTAAGCATTCTTTGCATTCTTTACATTTTTAAATACAGCAGCCTCAAGGGGAAGACCAAAGAAAGAGCTGCCCGCTTATTATATGAGGTGAGTAACAGTGGACAATGATAAAAAGAAAGAGGACTTCCATGTCGTTTTTCTAAACTTCCCTTCTCTGTGGGGAGGTCAATTCCGGTTTGATAACCTGTGCATAGACCACGTGCAGTGGGTGGGAGTTATCTCAGAGACAGAAGAAAGGTGGATCAAAAGCATCTGCTATTTAAAATGCTCCCAAACCAATACGCAAGCTTTGGAGAAATGGCTGCATGTTTTTAAGACTCTACCAGTTAATAGAGCCTTTAAAGAACTCAGGGAGACTGTAAGACCCTCTGAAGTCAGACCCTATCAAGTCACGGTCAAGACACCTTCAGGCATCTTTAAAACATTGCACAATTACCCACAGAGAAAAACCTAAAGAGATCACTAAGAGCAAAATAAAAGATCAAGAGAGTGGGCCTGAAGTCCACTCTGTCTAGCCTTTAAGAAGTGAAAAATGATAGAAATATTTTGGCCCCAGAAAGCCCCAAACCTAAGCCTTTCAAATAAAATCTTAGTAGCAGATTTTGTGATGACAGAGAACTGTTGTAGGTGAGACAAGAGTGCCCTGAATCCCATGGGCGGGGAGGAGGCGGGAAGTACACAAATGCATGGCCTTGAGGGTAGACTGAGAGGGCTCTGTCCACACTGGGGAATGTGCACTCAGCACATCCCTCACTTGCTTTTATTTGAAGCATAGAGGTAAGAGGCAATGTCATGGCAGGCTTGTTCGTAAGCTCCCAAATATCATAGCCTGGCACAGCCAACTAATTCCCCCCAAATTGATTCATCCCCCATCACACCCAAACCCCAATCACACTGAGCCATCAGCCCAGGTGAGTGGGCTACCACCTGGGAGCCAAAGGCACATTGTATGATGCCTTTTTAGACTCTATGCACACTGCTGGCCCAGGCCTTGGAGGACGGACTAAGGAGCAGACAGAAAAGCAGATCTGTTTCTCAGATCAGGAGAGGGGAGTTCCTAGACGCTGAAGGATGAGATGAAGGAAGGAAAAGAGAATGCATTAGTTTACTTAAGTCAAGATTGACAGACCACTGGTAAGATATGGCGGTCAAGAGCTCAGACCGAAAACGGACTCCTCTGGATTTGAATCTGTGCTGTGCAGTCTCTAAGATCGGTGACCTGAAACCCATATGCAGCTTTCTGCATCACAGCCCCTCACCTGCAAAATAGGGTCTGACTTCAGAGGGTCTCATAGTCTCCCTGAGTTCTTTAAAGGCTCTATTAACTGGTAGAGTCTTAAAAATACGCAGCCATTTCTCCACCTCTACCTCAAAGTTGTTTTTTCTTAATTTTTTTATTTTCATAGATTTAGGAGGTACAAGTTCAGATTTTTTTTTGAGGTGGAGTCTAACCCTGTTACCTAGACTGGAGTGCAGTGGTGTGATCGCCGCCCACCGCAGCCTCCGCCTCCTAGGTTCAAACGATTCTCCTGCCTCACCTTCCTGAGTATCTGGGACTAGAGGCGCGCACCACGTCAAGCTAATTTTTGTATTTTTAATAGAGACAGGGTTTCGCCATGTTGTCCAGACTGGTCTCGAACTCCTGACCTCAGGTGACCAACCCGTCTCAGCCCCCCAACGTGCTGGGATTACAGGTGTGAGCCACCACGCTCAGCCAAGTGCAGACTTATTAGATGCATACATTCCATAGTGGTGAAGTCTGGTTGTTCAGTGAATCCATCACCCAAATAATGAACATCGTACTCAACAGGTAAATTTTTCGAGCCCTAGCCCCTCTCACCTCTTGGAGTGTCATGTATCTATTATTCTGCTCTGTATACCCATGTGTACTCATTGTTTAGCTCCCACTTGTGAGAAGCAGTATTTGACTTTCTGTTTCTGAATTATTTCACTTATGATACTGGCCTCCAGTTCCATCCATGTTGCTGCAAAAGACATGACTTCATTCTTTTCATGGCTGAGTAGTATTCCATGGTACATATATATCACATTTTCTTTATTATTATTATTATACCTTAAGTTCTAGGGTACATGTGCACAACGTGCAGGCTTGTTACCTATGCATACATGTGACATGTTGGTATGCTGCACCCATTAACTAATCATTTACATTACGTATATCTCCTAATGCTATCCTTCCCCCCTTCCCCCACCCCACAACAGGCCCCGGTGTGTGATGTTCCCCTTCTTGTGTCCAAGTATTCTCATTGTTTAATTCCCACCTATGAGTGAGAACATGCAGTGTTTGGTTCTCTGTTCTTGTGATAGTTTGCTGAGAATGATGGTTCCCAGCTGCATCCATGTCCCTACAAAGGACATGAACTCATCCTTTTTTATGGCTGCATAGTATTCCGTGGTGTATATGTGCCACATTTTCTTAATCCAGTCTATCATTGATGGACATCTGGGTTGGTTCCAAGTCTTTACTATTGTGAATAATGCCTCAATAAACATACGTGTGTGTGTGTGTCTTTATAGCAGCATGATTTATAATTTTTTGGGTATATACCCAGTAATGGGATGGCTGGGTCATATGGTATTTCTAGTTCTAGATCCTTGAGGAATCGCCACACTGTCTTCCACAATGGTTGAACTAGTTTACAGTCCCACCAACAGTATAAAAATGTTCCTATTTCTTCACATCCTCTCCAGCACCAGTGGTTTCCTGACTTTTTAATGATTGCCATTCTAACTGGTATGAGATTGTATCTCTCTGTGGTTTTGATTTGCATTTTTCTGATGGCTAGTGATGATGAGCATTTTTTCATGTGACTGTTGGCTGCATAAATGTCTTCTGTTGAGAAGTGTCTGTTCATATCCTTTGCCCACTTTTTGATGGGGTTGTTTTTTCCTTGTAAATCTGAGTTATTTGTAGGTTCTGGATATTAGCCCTTTGTCAGATGAGTAGATCACAAAAATTTTCTCCCATTCTGTAGGTTGTCTTTTCACTCTGGTGGTAATTTCTTTTGCTGTGCAGAAGCTCTTTAGTTTAATTAGATCCTGTTTGTCAATTTTGGCTTCTGTTGCCATTGCTTTTGGTGTTTTAGACATGAAGTCCTTGCCCATGCCTATGTCCTGAATGGTATTATAGCCTAGGTTTTCTTCTAGGGTTTTTATGGTTTTAGGTCTAACATTTAAGTCTCTAATCCATCTTGAATTAATTTTTGTATAAGGTGTAAGGAAGGGATCCATTTTCAGCTTTCTACTTATGGCTAGCCAGTTTTCCCAGCACCATTTATTAAATAGGGAATCCTTTCCCCATTTCTTGTTTTTGTCAGATTTGTCAAAGATCAGATGGTTGTAGATGTGTGGTATTATTTCTGAGGGTTCTGTTCCATTCTGTTCCATTGGTCTATATCTCTGTTTTGGTACCAGTACCATGCTGTTTTGGTTACTGTAGCCTTGTAGTATAGTTTGAAGTCAGGTAGCATGATGCCTCCAGCTTTGTTCTTTTGACTTAGGATTGCCTTGGCAACGCGGGCTCTTTTTTGGTTTCGTATGAACTTTAAAGTAGTTTTTTCCAATTCTGCAAAGAAAGTCATTGGTAGCTTCATGGGGATGGCATTGGGTCTATAAATTACCTTGGGCAGTATGGCCATTTTCATGATATTGATTCTTCCTGTCCATGAGCATGGAATATTCTTCCATTTGTTTGTGTCCTCTTTTATTTCGTTGAGCAGTGGTCTGTAGTTCTCCTTGAAGAAGTCCTTCACATCCCTTGTAAGTTGGATTCCTAGGTATTTTATTCTCTTTGAAGCAATTGTGAATGGGAGTTCACTCATGATTTGGCTCTCTGTTTGTCTGTTATTGGTGTATAAGAATGCTAGTGACTTTTGCACCTTGATTTTGTATTCTGAGACTTTGCTGAAGTTGCTTATCAACTTAAGGAGATTTTGGGCTGAGATGATGGGGATTTCTAAATATGCAATCATGTCATCTGCAAACAGGGACAATTTGACTTCCTCTTTTCCTAACTGAATATGCTTTATTTCTTTCTCCTGCCTGATTGCCCTGGCCAGAACTTCAAACACTATGTTGAATAGGAGTGGTGAGAGAGGGCATCCCTGTCTCGTGCCAGTTTTCAAGGGGAATGCTTCCAGTTTTTGCCCATTCAGTATGATATTGGCTGTGGGTTTGTCATAAATAGCTCTTATTATTTTGAGATATATTTCATCAATACTGAATTTATTGAGAGTTTTTATCATGAAGGGCTATTGAATTTTGTCAAAGGCCTTTTCCGCATCTATTGAGGTAATCATGTGGTTTTTGTCTTTGATTCTGTTTATATGCTGGATTACGTTTATTGATTTGCATATGTTGAACCAGTCTTGCATCCCAGGGATGAAGCCCACTTGATCATGGTGGATAAGCTTTTTGATGTGCTGCTGAATTCGGTTTGCCAGTATTTTATTGAGGATTTTTGCATCAATGTTCATCAGGGATATTGGTCTAAAATTCTATTTTTTTGTTGTGTCTCTGCCAGGCTTCAGTATCAGGATGATATTGGCCTCATAAAATGAGTTAGAGAGGATTCCCTCTTTTTCTATTGATTGGAATAATTTCAAAAGGAATGGTAACAGCTCCTCCTTGTACCTGTGGTAGAATTCGGCTCTGAATTCGTCTGGTCCTGGATTGTTTTTGGTTGGTAGGCTATTAATTATTGCCTCAATTTCAGAGCCTGTTATTGGTCTATTCAGGGATTCAACTTCTTCCTGGTTTAGTCTTGGGAGAGTGTATGTGTCCAGGAATTTATCCATTTCTTCTAGGTTTTCTAGTTTATTTGCGTAGCGGTGTTTATAGTATTCTCTGATGGTAGTTTGTATTTCTGATACCACATTTTCTTTATCCAGTCCTCCACTGATGGACACTTAGGTTCATTTCATACCTTTGCTATTGTTATGGGATCTGTGGGGTGTTGCTTTTCTGGCTGGTAATCTCTGTGGCCAGTGGTGCCTTTGCCCAACATTTGCTCAGGCCTGCTTAGCTTGTTCCACCCACTTGACCTGGCAGGCTGTACTCAACTCACACTACTGGCCTGGGTCCCACGCCTGCCAAAGGCAAGCCAGTCATGGAGCAGTGAGGGGTGTGTGAATGAGAGAGCAGAGGTTTGGCCACTGTGCACAGTCTGCTGGCTGGTACAGTGGGACAGGCAGCTCCAGGTGCCAGCAGAGGTGCCGGCTCTCTGTGAGCCTGCAGTTGGACCAGGCACACTGCAAACAGCTTCCCCAGCTGGCACGGGAGAATGCAGTGGCACCTGGAAGCTCAGAGATGCCAGGAAATGCAGGGCCCCAAAGAGGGAGTCACAGCCCCAATTCAGGAAGTTCCCAGGTCTGGACTCCCTGAAGCGCCGCAGCTCTTCTCTCCATCTCTTCTCCTGCAATGTGGTGAGCAAGGGGCATGTTTGAGCCCTGTCTGTGTTACAACTCTTCTAGTCTTGCCTTTCGGCAGGCCCCAAGTTCTTGTCCTGTGACCAGGAAGAATGAGGCACACACAGACAAGTAGAGGGTGAGCAACATGAAGAGGAGCTTTATTGAGCAGTAGAACAGCTCAGAAATCCACCGTGGGTAGCTTCTTTCTGCAGCCAGAGTATCCTGACAAATGTTCAGCCCTCAGCAGAGACGGGGAAGTCCTGGGGTGGGTGGCTCCTTTCTGCTGACAAGTCATCCCATCATCTCTGCAGCTCTTAGCAGAAAGGAGGCCCTGGAGAGGGTTGCTCCTCTCTGCAGGCAGGTCATCCCTGGAGTGGGAAGCTCCTCTCTGCTTCTGGTTGTCCCAACATTCTCCAGCTGTCAGCAGAAAGGATAGCTCCTCTCTGCAGTTGGTCGACCTGTCGTCCACCTTGCTCTGGCTGAGCCTGGGGCTCTTATGGGCCTCAGTGGGGGAAAGTGCATCCTGATTGGTCCATGGGCAGCCATGGACAGTCCCAGTGAAAAACACTATGAGTTCTTCCTCCATTCCACAGGACTGGCAGCCTGGCCCCCAGGCTTCAGGCCTTCCCTGAGCCTGAAGAAGAGACTTTGCTGGGGACCTTCCCTCTTCCACCCAGGAGCCTGTCTGCCTCCTGCAGTTGTCCATGGTTCCCAGGCTGCTTGAACCAAGGGGAACCTGTAGGCCAGCGCCGAACTGTCCTCAGCACCTGCTCAGCTTCCCCTCCTGTGCTCCTTGACACCCAAAGCCCAGAGGGTGCTGATGTAGCAGGGGGCTGGCATGTCAGCACTGCCCCAAGTGTGTGCACGTGCAGCCAGGCTGTGAAAGAGCCCAAGTTCGGCCCCACCCTACTCTGAGATTGGAGCAGGCACCATGAGCAGGGAAAGGCCAGGCAGCAGGAGCAGACACCCCCAGCCTGTGGAGATGGGGGAGGGCAGGTGGGCCTTCTGGGCCCCTGAGTTTACAGACTGCAGAGACCCAGGAGGGTGAGGCTCTGGAGTAGGAGGCCCAACCTACCTCCCCACTGCAGCCAGGGTCTTGGCAGCAGCCACTCTAGATAGGCCACTGCTGCCATCACTGTTGTGAACAATGCTGCAATAAACATGCAAGTACAGCTAGGTGTCTTTTTGATGTAATGCCTTCTTTCCATTTGGGTATATACCCAGTAGTGGGATTGCTAGCTTGAATGGTAATTGTATTTTTAGTTTTTTGAAAGTTGTTTTGATAACTAAATGAGACGTTGTATCTGAAGAGCACAGCACAGAGCACAACACTTAGAAGATGTTCAGTCATTGTTATTAGTACAATAATCTCATTATGTGGAGAGGATTATTTCTTAAAAATTTCCCAGTCCTTCCTGCTCTAAATCCTCCCTCCTGGTGGCCATTCTGGTTTTGCATAGTTTTAATGTGTAAGCTTAGAGACTCCTCCAGGAGGCAGAAGGCCAGAGACTCTTCTTACTTGGCAGAGGTCTCCTTTCTGTGCCCTCTTCCTCCAAACATCCTCTCAAAGCTTTTGACTGGAAATTCCCAGTTCAAAATTGAAGAGTAAAAGAAGATATTGCACCCATTTCAGACTCATGAAGATGAATTGTTAATCCCCTTTTGGAGGAAATAAGGCAAAGTATGCTTAGTGATTCCTTAGAGAACAAAGACTGTGCTAGTGAGAAGTAGATTTTCTCCTGGTGGACTGGCAAAATAAAATGGGGGAGTGGGCCGGGCATGGTGGCTCACACCTATAATCCCAGCACATTGGTAGGTCAAGGCAGGTGGATCACTAGGTTAAGAGATAGAGACCATCCTGGCCAATAAGGTGAAACCCTGTCTCTACTAAAAATACAAAAATTAGCCAGGCATCGTGGTACATGCCTGTAGTCCCAGTTGCTCGGGAGGCTGAGGCAGGAGAATCGCTTGAACCCAGGAAGCAGAGGTTGCAGTGAACCGGGATCGCATCTATGCATTCCAGCCTGGGTGACAGAGTGAGACTCCACCTCAAAAAAAAAAAAAAAAAAAGAAAAAAAAAAAGAAAAAAGAAAATGAGGAAATGGGCAATGAGATAAGGAATACGGGGCTCCCAGACTGTAGAGAAACATTTCAGTTACAGATCTGCATCAGTGCCCATCCATTGAGTGACACCTTCCAGAACTTTGACACTCGATGTGACCCCCACCCCACAGACTACCTACCTGCCTGCCTAGCCCCCTGGACTCTATATGTGGGGGCTCTTCAAATGCTAACCTTGCAGAAAACACTGAGAACTCTGGGCATTAAACTGCCAAGGGCTACAGTCAGGTCTTAATTCCTGACACTGGGTTCAACGAAGTTCCAAAACTAAAGTCTCACAAAATCCCACTGACCTGGGATTAAACCCTAAAGTGGGAACATTTGAGTATTGTTTTCTCACAGAGAGAAATTTTAGAAGTACAATAGGAAAGAAAATGAAAACACGGATGGCCATAAAACCTGAAGAAGTGCCTACAACATCTATGTACTTCACATATTTAATCTTCGTAAAACACTAAAGGCAATATTGCTTTCTACATTTTACAGACAAGAAACTGAGGTTCAGTGATTCAAAGCCAGGCTTCAAACCCAGGCCCCAAAAGCCTATTCTATCCAGCACTTTTCACCACACCCACTTGCCTCTCGATTATATTTCTGCAAACTGGGCATTCTTATTGTTTCTAGCATTTTTATGACCTTGTTCCCACTTATAAAATAGGGAGATTAGAATAAATCACCTCAAAGTCACTTCTCAGCTCTGTAATTTATTAAAAGAAAGGACCTTCCTACAAGGCAGAGGCCTGAGGATAACAGGATTCTTTTAAAGTTTGGAAACACCCTGTTCCCTCACTTGGGGAGGAAGACAAAGAAGGAATCCATGGGGGAGCTGGTCATGGGCTGAGAAACCAGGCAAGTGTGAATTCTAATCCTGGTGCTGACATTGACTTCCTCTTAATCCTCAGAGTCACTTTGTTTCTGAGTTTCCATCTATGCAACAAGGTTAATAGGACTCATCAATCTCCCAGGAGGGTGTTCATGTCTGCTCAGCATTTGTAAGGAGCTAAAGCCTCACTTCTGAGAGCTTGTGCAGTGTTACACGGGGGTACCCCTAGGAAACAAAAATCATGAATGCTCTAATTCAGGTTACTGAAAACTGCATTAAAAAATAATAGTAGTATGTGTTTCCAAAAATCTGCTCAATTATCTCGAATATAAATTCATTTTGAAAATCAATAGTTCATTATTTGTTCAGATAATAAGAAGAAAAAATATGTAGGTAAAGTCCAACCTATCAGAAGGCACATAGTAATAGAGGTTCTAGAATAAAATCAAATATTTTGGAATTCCACAACCTCAGAAATATAATGTAGTCTCTTTTTTTTTTCTGTTTTTTTTTTTTTTTATTTTTTTATTGTACTTTTAAGTTCTACAGTACATGTGCCACGTGCAGGTTTGTTACATATGTATCCATGTGCCATGTTGGTGTGCTGCACCCATTAACTCGTCATTTACATTAGTATATCTCCTAATGCTATCCATCCCCCCTCTTTTTTTGTTTAAATGTAATCTTTACCAACAGAATGGTAGATTGAATTTGAACACAGGCTGTTCTCATTCAAATGGTCAGAATTTTTTACCCACATAAATGACCAAAATTTTTTACCCTGAAGAAACATTCTGGAATAGAATCATCCAGAACTTGCAGAGTTGCTTAAATGTTGAACGCATGGAAATAGCCAAACACACCAGGAGATCTCCAGTTCTTACACTTTGTGAGGTTATGCAATCTGCTAGGTAAGCTTCATGTTTACATGCCTTTTTGTACATGATTCGTATATATGTATTTGGAAATACACGTATCACGTACATATATGTTTAAATACACACACATATATTGTGTATATATGTGTGTATATGTGTGTGTGTATATACATTATATATATACAGTATATATATACACACACATATATATAAAAAATGTGCTCCCGGATCGTACAGCTTTAAGCATAAAATCTTTTTTTCTGGCCTACTGTGATGAGGGTGCCTTGGAGAGGAAGGGAGCGGAGTGTGTCAGCAAGCTGTGTCTCTGCATCTGTATTTCCTCCATCCTCTGCATAATGGGAAGAGAAATTTTCTGACCTTGCTCTCATACCTTATTATCATCAGAGACTAATCACTTCTATACTCCCCTTGAAAAGCAGTGAGACTTGCTTTTATTTTGTGTAGGTCTTCCATACGATTTTTTCTTTCATGCCTAACAATTTCCGACTGCCTTTCTCAGCCTGTGATAGAGCAGGGACTTCTTTTTCCCACTCAACTCCATTATGACATCACACTAGCTATACAAACCACAGAGTAAAGCAAACAAAAGAATTTTTCATTTTCTTTTTCATTCAATAAGGCTGCATTTTCTGTCATACTGCAACCTTTTGACCCATGTCCTAGTGGTGTTGGTCACCCAAGGGCAGAAGTTCAGCCATAGGTGATGTCTGTGTGTGTTTATGTTGAGGAGAATGTGTTTGCATTCACTTCCTGTTGGCTGTGCTTGCACAGTGCAGTTGCTGTCCCATAGCCCTGAGATCCTGCCCGCTGAGTGAGCTACATCTCCTGAAAGGTTAAAGACAGGTTGTTTACCCTTTCTCCTTCCCCCCAGTCACCAAACCCTTTTGTCAC
The DNA here is from genome assembly GCF_047675955.1 of Chlorocebus sabaeus. NCBI lineage: Eukaryota > Metazoa > Chordata > Mammalia > Primates > Cercopithecidae > Chlorocebus > Chlorocebus sabaeus. The sequence continues at coordinate 61,956,364 of NC_132906.1, read as the reverse complement.
TGCTGCAGCTGAGCTCACGTTAGTTCAGTTTTACCTGGAGAAGGCTGAGGGAGTATGTGCTGTAATACCGTCTACCCCATTCGATTGCAATCATTTCCCAGACTATGTTTCCCAACACCTGTTAGTCTATGACTCCTACATGTTGCATTAAAAATGTACCTGTGTTTGCTGTTTTAAAATGTTCAAAGCTAATGGAAAACCATATATTAAATAATTGAAGCACCATGGAGAAGTAGATTATATGGGGAAAGTTCTGATTTAAATAAGAAAATCACACACAAAGGATCATGCTATTTTTCTCTTTACTATGTCTACTACCCCACCTCACCTGCTTGCTTTAGCATCCTACCAACTCTGTTTCCAGGAGATGAACATTCTAACTGCCACTAGCATTTGTGCTAAGTAGCTGACTTGCTATGGGAAGTGTTGCTGCATGCAAGCATTTATTTATTCACGCATGCATGCATTCTTCTGACCCACCCATCTACCCATTTAACTATTCATCTCTTCCCCTTCCAGACAGGCCTGAGCTCTAAAAAGTAGACAAATGTGAATTACTATAAGTAGTCTGGTGTGGCTGCAGCATAGGGTAGGACAAGGGATGGGTGAAAACTGAACTGTAAAAGGGCATAGAGTTCATCAGCTACTGTAATAAAGAACGGTTAGACACACTCATGAGTTTATCTCCTATCCCTGTAGGCCTTGTCTGTAATCCCCCTGCTACATGAGCAGGCATTGTGTACATAGCATAGCAGTGGCTTCCAGGAGCTTTGCTCTCTCCCATTCAACTGCTCCCTGATATTTAATTTGGTACCTCTCCAGAAACACTGATTTACCCTCCCTGCTGGTTCTCTTTCCCCTCTACGTCTGTATGACACTCTGAGACCTAGCAATGGGCATGTAATTAACTACTTGACCTCTGCTCAGCTATGGGGACAGATGATATGCAATGCTTCCTTCCTTCTTTTCCATTTTTTTGCCAGGATTCCAAGTTATGTTGTGTGTCCCTCTGCTGCTCAGTCTCTTGTTTCATCTTTCCCCATATGGTGTGACAGATCACTACAACAGACCATTATGGATGGGCCCCCATGTGGGAAGATGCCCTACTGAGGCAGATTAATGATTATCCTGGAGTAGTGCCACATTCTGTTTTTCGGGGGCCAAATCCGGATGCTACTGAGGAAGTTATTTTTTTTTTTAAACCCATAAGCACTTAATTGTGCAATGTTATACTTCCCAGTGCCAGCTGGTCATCAAATTATAAGATGAAACAAGAAGATTTATAATCCTTGAAATTTCAGCTGAGCCTATGTTGTCACAGAGGCACTCCTTACCATATGGCCCTTCCTTTTGCAATGTTCCAAGAAACCCACCAGGGCATTGAGTCCCAAGTGTTAATTTCATTTTGTCTGTTTACTTCCTGTTATAATAAGATAAAATACAATGAAATACTTCCATTCCATTCATTACTTTTTCTTTGAATCTATGTCCTCTTCAAATATAAGTACTTCTCTCCATAAAATACATGATTCTTCTTCCCAAAATGTTTCAGCATTTCTTACTGTAAATTTGTCTTATACAGCTATTCCTTGTTTTTCACCTGAACTATCATGTTTCCCTTGCCTATGATTACCTTCATTGTCTTCATTCTAGTTTACAATAAGCATTTCCATCATTTTTATGGTAACAATGTTTTGCCCAACCTCAATTCAAGGATCTTTGCCAAAATAAAAATATATAGGACATAGTTGTCTCTGTATCGTTTTGCCGCAATGTCAGTAGAAAAATAAATTTATTTACATACTTCTCCTCCAAGCCTCTTCTGTACCTGTGTACATAACTTAGGAGCTAAAACATCTCATTCAAACATGTAAATAATAGATCTCAGGTATTTGGAGGATGTTATTTAAAAAAAAAAAAAACCCTCAATCAGTGGACTTTTAGATGAAAGCAGTCATCATGGATATCTGAAAGAAGATATTGAAAAGGAAGATAGTGGTCTGCCTGGAGAAGAGCAAAATAGCTTCAACTGCATTTCATGGTGAGTGCCGCCCAAAGATATAGCTGTGCAGAGCTGCAGGAACTCCTACTAAACCAAGAGATTTGAAGGTGGAGAACAAAAATGGGAAATTTAAGGTCAAGTCATGGACAATTAACTGAATAATTTATAAGACTGAAAGTGGAAAGTAAAAACACTTTTTAATGTGATTTAAATGAGTTGAATTATTTGAAAACTAAATTTAGCATAGAAGGAACTATATTCAATCTTGAAAAGATATAAAGAAAGGAAAAAAGCTTACTTCTTCAAAAGCCAAAGAGAAATTCCAGCCAGAATAGATATGTAGAAGTAGAATTAACTGTACCCCATTTACCATACCCCAGTGGGCAGGTCCTAGAGGAAAAGAGGATATACATCAGGGGTATATGTCTCCATTAAAAGTGCACACGAAAAAGCCAGACTGACTGGATTCAAATCCTGGCTCTGCCATTTACTAGCTGGGTAATCTAGCCAAGTTGTCTAACCTCTTCATGTTTCAGTTTCCTCATCTGTAAGAGAATAATAATAATGTACCTCAAAATTGATTATGAGGACTAAAGGGGAAAATACATATATTTTATATATATATATATTTATATATATACACACATATATAAATACATGTATATATACACATATACATGTATATATACATGTATGTCTACATATATGTAGATATATATTTACACATGTATATATGTAAATATAGATGTAGACATATACACACACACATATATACACACACATATACATACATACACACATGTATATTTTCTAAAACAGTTGCTGACTCATGGGAAGCACTACATAGGAATTTGTTGTTATTGTTTTTGGTATAGGACAAAACCAAGAAGCAAGAAGGAACTTATATTATTTGGACCTTTGTGAAGTCAACAAATATAGGGATAGCACTAGAATTCTGAACAACTTTGACGGCATCTGGGGGATGAACAAAGGAAAGGGAGAAAGGAAGAAGAGTGATGCCTTAAAAATAATTTCTGCATAGCTTTACCTTTTTTCAGGGTTGAGTCCAACCAGACTAACTCAATAATCTTTGTCCACATTCTTAGTCCCTCAATTCCTTGTAATCAGAGCTATAAATGCATCTCACTGCATATACTCAAGGACATCCTTCTGCCACCCTTCTGGAAATCACCTAGGGTATTTGCTGTTTATAATCAACTACTTTTAAACCAGATGAAGTCCCAGCTCTCTACCCTCTACCGAATTCATCCCCAATCACATTAAGAGGCCCAGAAGATTTTAAAAAGTAGAGATGGGTAGAAAAAATGAACAATGTGAAGGGAAGAGCTCAAGCAAAAGTAGAAAAAAAGGAGACATGAGGGTAAATTCTGGTAACATATGGACTAGAACACAAATACATGTAAGAAAAGTGAGAGAGATGGGATTGGACAGTTATGAGAAATGCCCTGGTGAAAACATTGTACTTAGCATGGGTGACAATACAGTAGGGTATGGTAACCCACGGAAGAGAATATTCGTTAGTGTTTGTAGTGTAGAAGCAAAATGTTTAGGAGTCAGAAGATCTGTTCTCTAGTTAGATAACCTTGCTCATGTCACTTCTCTAACCCTCAGTTTTCTTAATGTTTCCATTTTCAAAATATGTATGGAATTTTTGCTATGTGCCAAGCATCATGAGAGGTACACTATGGGACTCAAAATTAAATAACAGCATCTGTACAATTAAGAAGTCAGACCAAGAGACCTGTTCTGTACATCCCAACTCTAACATGCCATAGCAGTTTCACAATCCAGTTAATGAAGGACAGCCAAAAATATTCACCAATTAGTGCTTATAATCTGTAGATTATTGAACCCTGAAGAATTTTGTTAAGATTAACTATCAATGGCCTGGCAATCATTTCACTCTTTCCAGGTGAATAAACAGGTAAAGAAAATTTGATAAAGAGTGATTGATTCCCTATACTGCCGAGAAATTAATTGCATATGAGAATGAGAAAAAAATGGAAGTACAATATAACAATAATCAGGACAGACATTATCTTGTCTAATTTTAATCAACTCTTGATTTATATAGAGATTTGACTAGCTGATTAATTCTTTCTCAGTTTGTGTGTTTTTAAGTGATTTGTGATTTTTTTTAAATGTCTCTTTTTAAGGATCCCTGGCAAGCTGACATACATATGGTGAACATATGGCCTTCTCCTAATTGATTTAATTCAAAAGAGGACCCAGGGGAAAACTCTGAGCACTATCTGTTTGAGAGCTTTGGAGAATGTTTATTTCAGAGTGAAGGGTATAAGTGTGATACCATCAGAGCAGTGCAATTGAAACAGGCCAGGCATTACCCACACATGGTGGGAAGTATCATTGGTATTATTCATTAGGACAATTTTAACTCAAAATCTGTGAATTGGCAGAACAATTACAAAATTCTGATGCTTATTTCAGGAAGTTTTTTGAAAAATTTCTTGCACTGAATTTCTCCAACTTGTAAAAGTGTCACTTTCCAGGTGACATTGCCCTGCCTAATTCACCAGCACACCCATTTAGAGATCAATTTGCCTACATTCCAGAATGACCTTATGTTTGCCTAATGCATCCTCCACCTGACAGAGATAATTCTGTAGTTAAACTACTGCGGAAGACATGTGCAATTGACTGCATTCCTTCCCTCCAGACTGCTATAAATAAAGCCATGTGTCTATTGTCTGTTTGTTAAATGGTTCCTAAACGATAGCAATCCAGCTGCAACAAAAACAAAATGAAGTTGAGTTCACTGTTTTTATCCTCTCTGGTTTGGCTCTCACATAAAGTCAAAATATTTGTCATTAGCTTTTGATGACCTTATTGATTTGAAGCTTATTTAAATTCTTAATATTGGGTCATGGGACTAAATTATAAAAATATGACATCTGGCCATGGCCCTCTCAGTGTTTTTGTGTCAGTAATGCCCTAAACCCAAAGCTCATTTTGCTGTGTAACAAAAATAAAGGTCCTTCTGAGCCAAACATGGGAAATGTATATTTATTTATACATATTTCATATTCAGTTACTATAGTGTCCCTCTATATATGTGTAGATACGTGTATCTTTTTTAAAATTTTATTATTTGGAGACTGGGTTCTCACTGTGTTGCTCAGGCTGGTCTCAAACTCCTGAGCTCAAGTGATTCGCCCACCTCGACCTCCCGAAGTGCTGGAATTACAAGCGTGAGTCACTGCACCCAGCCTGTGTCTTTAATATCTTGTCTCTTTAGTCCTTAGCCTGACACATAATGTTTCTGAAAAAAATTTGTTGAATGAATAACTGAGAATTCCCATGGTTTACATAAATAGCCATGCACTGGATAATCTTATATAGTGGTGGTAGTAAGAGTACTAGTAGTAGTAATACTAACAATAATATAGCTACTAGTTATTGAACTTTTACCAAGTCCAGGCGCTAATGTAGATGTGCTTTGTTTTGAGACAGGGTCTCATTCTGTCACCCAGATTGTAGTGCAGTGGTGCAATGTCAGCTTACTGCAGACTCTGCCTCCTGGGCTCAACCCATCCTCCCACTTCAGCCTCCTGAGTAGTTAGGACTACAGGTGTGCTTCACCACATCCGGTGAATTTTTAAAATTTTCTTTTTGTAGAGACAAGGTCTCAGTATATTTTCCTGACTGATCTCAAACTCCTGGACTCAAGCAATCTGCCTGTCTCAGCCTCCCAAAGTGTTGAGATTACAGGTGTAAGCCTCTGCTCCCAGCCTGTAAATGTGCTTTGAAATAAGTACTTTGTCTCATTTGATCCTAATAATAGTCCTGTGAGGGAGACCTTGTTTTTCCCAGATTATAGATCAGGGAACTGAGGTAAGGTGGTTGAACAACGGGCTAAGGACAAATAGGTAATAATACAGAGTCCAAATAATCTGCTTATAATCACTAAACTATTTTAACTGAGTTCAGAGAGCACATTGTCATTTCAATGGAATTTTTTTGGAAAGCTCAACACTATTTGTTTGAGCAGCATGATTTCTCTTACAGACTCCCTCCTCTTCTTACCTCCCTTCTCTTCTTGGAGTTAATTCTATCATATTAAATTGCTCTATGAAATTATTAATGATCCTCTATTCAGGGATTCTAAAATAAAAGGAATGGGGATGGAAGGCTTTGATTCTGGAAATGCACTGCAGTCAAAAACAGACATAGGAGCCAGAAAGTATTCCTAAATTGCCCTTGTTCATTTCCATGTGCCTGAGCAGTCCTCAGAAAAATGATTGCTGCTCCTAAATCCCAACCTTTTGGTCATCCTCAAATCCCTTCCAATGGAGTATCATTGCTTCAGTTCCACAAAATATTTAAGAATTTTCCATAAGAAATTCATCCTACAGAAGCAGCCTTTATGATCTGGCTCTGTAGATTTCATCCCAGAAAACTCTACTGTATTTTGATGTCTCGCGGAGGGTGCCACAAAAACAGCACTCCAGCTAGTGCTCAGGAATCAAAACTCCCCTTCCTGAAGTTCATATGGCCATAGCACCAAGAAAAAAAGGATATATTTGTATATATGTCTGTCTTCTATATCATAACAGTATATTTTATTCTACCCAGTGGGATCCAAAGAGGCAAAATCAATCCAGATATTATTTTAGAGCTAAATATTTGCTTATGTATCTATTTTATACAAAGAGGTTATGAACACTTCTAATGTCATTTCTTAATCAACTGGAACTTGAGTCTTTAGTTCTTACAATCAATTGCAGAATTTTAAACAAACTGTACACTTAAAATTTTTGCAATTTCATGGTTAAAATGACTCTTCAATAGGAGGACTGTAGACTCATAGTTAGAGGTATCTTCTGGATACCTATATGGGTGCCACCTTTGAGAATTAGAGGCAGAATTGGAGTACATCATTTTTTAAAAGTCTTCTCACAAAATTCTTTCTAAAGCCATCCAAGTTTTCTTCCATGAACATCTCTTTAGCTGTGTAGTCAAGGTAATCATTCACTGCAGAATTCTGTGAACAGCATAGTTTCAAATATTCTTTTTCACAGGCACACTCAGCACAGTCAGGCTACTCAAACTGTGTCCTGATTTGAGGTTTGGAAACAAGACATATGTAACAATTGAGCAGCACTTACTGAACATGTTGTCATCTCAATCATGGCATCACACAGTATTTTGAAGGAAGCAGGACAAGACTGATCAGTCTACAAGGGAGTTCTCACCATAGAAGCAAGTGATCCTGCTTAAAATACTTCCTTCACTAAGGAAAGACAATTCAGGTAAATATTTGCATGGTGAACAATTTACATTCTTCCTTTCCTATAAATGTCTCAACCTTTCATCAAAGATCCACTTGTCACCTGCACAAATTGCAGGTGTTGAAGCCAGATCTGTGACCCTGAAGAGCATCTTTGCCATTTCCGAATGACCTATGCATCCAAAAATGTGCCCTATGTCTATAAACAGTTGAGCTTCTGAAATTTTCTCTAAGGAACACAAAGCATATGCCATGCAGCTGGCTCACATATCACCCGTAGTGTCAGACAATTGCTCTCTGAAGTGCTCTGGTTTTCTGATCAGGAGACACCTGTCATGCTAGTCACACAGTGGGGAAATCATGGAGCTGGGATGCCAGTGATTGGGGTCTGGGTCTCACTTGGCCACCAGAATGTGTGGGTGTGGGTGTAGGCCAGTTCCATTGTTTCTCAGCCTCTACTTCCTCACTTGAAAGGTGAGCGTTTGATTACATGAGCTTTAAAGTCCTTATCCAATTCAAAACACCTGGGATTATATAATTTTACAATCAAACAGGATAATGGTAACTGACTTCAATCTACTCTGAGAGCATTTTTGTGGAATTCTATTAGTAGATACCTGAGGGAGTGTATCTTTTAAGAAAAATTTTTGTAACTTTTTACTTGGAAAATTGAGCATACATCCACCCTCCAACAAATGAATGATACATTATGAACATCTTAAACTGCTGTATACTTTTTAAAATATACAAGCCATTGGCCAGTGCCAGGGGCTTAACATTCAATTTTGCAAATTTGGTTGAGCAGATAATAACGGATATAAGTGAACAGAAAGAGTTCAGTGGAACTTATTTTATAGTGAGAAAAAAACTAGGGAAAGTTAGAAAATGACGATTTTGCCTGCTCGGAACTGTTCATCTGAATAAGTGGGATTCATTACCCAACTAGGGCAAGTGGCAAGATATAGAGCTGCCCAGGAACCTCAAAGAAAATTTCCTAGAGCCTTTCAGAACCATCTTATGTCAAAGTGATTTACCACCTCAGCCATAAAGCGATCCCTCCAGGGTCAAGCTAACCCCTGCCTGAGAAGCAGCTTAGTTTAAAAGCTACCACCCAATGATAGAGTGCCCCTTCCTGACGCACTGGATACCACAATATTCCTAAATCATAAGAAAAATAACCATATAGGAAGTAATGTTTTCATGACAGTTTATACTTAACAAAGCAGTTTCACCTTCCCAATTCAAACTTTATTTTCAAATAAAACACAGAAGACATTTCACACAGAGCAGTTGTTTTGTTGTGTGTTGCTTTATTTTTATAATTTTCTCAGCACAAGAAATATTCAAGCCACACAACAGACTGTAAAATCCAATTTTATTCAAAATCACAGGGCTTGACATGCTGAAAGCTTTGGAAACATTTTCCAATTTCAGTAACGCTGAGAAGCTATACAACCTGCACCTGCAAATCCAAAGCATGAAATGGAAACAGGCAGCCATCCATCTGCATTCCATACAGAGCTATAAAACTGTCCTGGGACATGCTGAGGAGGAGCCTAAAGATGTTTCAAAGGAGAGAGTAGGAAGTTCTTTCTGACATGAGAAAAATATAGATGGCAGAGAGTTGAGGAATAGCCAGGTTTAACCCCTCAAAAGCAGATACTATTTTGTGAGTGGAAGCTTTTAAATAAACCATGGCTCCAGTGACATTTGCTTTCCTCAGGACTCATGGTCCTTCACCAGGGCTCTTTAGTCCAGTTCAATAGACACCTCCTGATTGCTCAGTCTCTCTACTCGGAGTGGATTCAGAATAAGGAGCCAATCCACCCCTATCCTAGTACTTTTCCTCCTAGCCCTTCTGAGTTTCCTCCTTGTCAATTACCAACCTCAAAGAGCCTCCACAGTCTGTCCTCTCTCTCTGTCAACATATCTCAGTTGCCTTGGGACTATCCTAAAGTAGCTTGTTGTTCTGGCATAATTATTAATAGTAATGCATTTCACTCTCAACAGTGCCCCACCTTGGAGGATAAATTTATATGGTCATCTTCTCTGTATCTTGCCTTCTTCCCTTCCTTCTTCTGTAGTATCTATTTCTGCAGCATCAAAATAATACCTCAATATGAATGTCTACCAAATTAATCCTCTATCCCTGCTCTTTCTCCAAAGCTCCAGACATACAGTTCTGTTTCAGTGCTCCATATGTCTATTTCAGAGGTTTTCTAGAACCAGACTCAAACAGTTAAGTCATCTGTCCTTCGTTCTCGGGATTATTTTTATTAAAGACAACGAATAAAGCTTAATATCCTAAAGTCATTTTGTCAGTAGAATCATATATCATTTCCCATAAGTTCTTCCATGCCAAGAACCCATAAACGTGTTTCAAACCCACATTTTACCTTCCCCACCGCCAGAAGCACCTTAATCTCTCTCCCAGACTCTTACAAAATGCCAGAGACCTACCTAGTAATAAATCAACTATGGCTCACAAAATGCTTGCTCACAGCTATTCACAAATTAAAAGTGATTCCAAAGAATGACTAAATTGATTTAAACCCCTTAGTCTAATTTTCAAGACCTTGCATATTACAACTTCAACTCAACTTGCTGATTTGAAAAAGATCTAATGTCCATGGCTTTATAACCCTATATACACTTATTTCTCTTCAGTAATCAACCTCATATTCTAGGCTTCACGTGAACTTATCTACCTATAATACATGTATTTTGAGAATAGCCTATAATTATTTACCTTCATGGCATCTTCTGTGCCAGTTCTTCAGGTTAAAATATCATCTCCAAGTCTGCTACTGAAGTCTACCCATTCTTCAAGAACCTAGTCAAATTGCACTTCCTCAAATAGCCTTTTGTCTCCACTCTTCCCCCCAAGAAAGTACTGATGTTCTGTCATCTCCATCTTCACCATTACCATTATTCAGTATTTTCAGAATTCTATATTATGACTTCAGTACACTATATTATGACCTATCTATATTATTATTAACCATATATTATTATGAAGGCTCCGCTTCCTTTTAATCACAGTCACCTCCAAATGCATTTACCATATTGCTGCCAGACTGGTCTTTCCAAGCATGAACATCATCATAGCATTTCCTAGATTAAAAGCTTTTAATGATTCTTTCACATAGCCTACACAAGTCCTTCTCCTTCCTGTCCACCTGGCTAGTTCCACCCAAACACAGCTCTGATGAAAACTCCCCCATTACGCTGTTTTTGATTATATAATTTTCTTTGCTCTCTTACATCCAAACAAAATTAACTACTTTCTTCTCTAGGTACTAACAAATTGTACTTGAATTATTTCAGTTATCACAATATTATTTCTTGCTTAGATTTTGTTTTTTCTACTAGATTATGGATGTTCTAAGGATGCTGTGGTTAAGAGCATGGACTCTGGAGGCAGAACGTAGGTTCAGAATGTAGATCCTATCTCTGCTACCCTCTAGCAGAGTGTTCTTTTCTATCAATTAGCTATGACTACAATAATGATGCACAACAAGCAACCGTAAAGTCTCAGTGGCATGGAACAATCAACAGTTTCTTGCTCATTAGTTTATGGAAACTGGTAGTTCTGCTGATTTGGGTCAAGTTTGCTGATTTGGGTCAAGTTTGCTGGTTTGGGCTGGGCTTGCTTATGCATTTTTGGTCAGTGTTGGGCTGGGTCTTGTCAGTGAGAGATGGCCTTAGCTGGGATAAGTCATCTCTACTACCTAGTTTTCTCATCCTCCAACAGGCTTGTTTGCTTCTCATGGGAGAAGCAAAGTTACCAGCGCATTGTAGAGTTATACATGGCCTCTTGAGACTTAGCCTGGGAACTAATGTGCCTCAAATTGCTGGGTTCTTGGTCTGGCTGACTTCAAGAATGAAGCCACAGACCCTCGCGATGAGTTTACAGTTCTTAAACATGGTGTGTCTGGAGTCTGTTCCTTCAGATGTTCAGATGTGTCCACAGTTTCTTTCTTTTGGTGGGTTCGTGGTTTGGCTGACTTCAGAAGGAAGCTGCAGACCTTCCCTGTGACTGTTACAGCTCTTAAATGCTGCGCATCTGGAGTTGTTCATTCTTCTCTTCCCAGTGGGTTTGTGGTCTCGCTGGCTTCAGGAGTGAAGCTGCAGACCTTTGTGGCCAGTGTTAGAGCTCATAAAGGCAGTGTGAACCCAACGAGTGAGCAGCACCAAGATTTATTGTAAAGAGTGAAAAAGCAAACCTTCCACAGTGTGGAAAGGGACCTGAGCAGGTTACCGCTGGCTAGCTCTGGCAGCCTGCTTTCATTCCCTTATCTGGCCCCACCCACATCCTGCTAATTGGTCCATTTTACAGAGAACTGATTGGTCTGTTTTACAGAGCTGATTAGTCCATTTTGACAGAGTGCTGATTGGTGCATTTATAATCCCTGAGCTAGACACAGAGTGCTGATTGGTGTGTTTACAATCCTTTAGCTAGACACAGAGTGCTAGACAGAAAAGTTCTCCAAGTCCCTACTAGGTTAGCTAGATACTGATTGGTGTACTTACAAACCTTGAGCTAGACACAGAGTGCTGATTGGTGTATTTACAATCCCTTAGCTAGACATAAAGGTTCTCCAAGTCCCCACTAGCCTCAGGAGTCCAGCTGGCTTCACCTAGTGGATCCCGCACTGGGGCTGCAGGTGGAGCTGCCCACCAGTCTCGCGCCGTGCGCCGGCACTACTCAGCCCTTGGGCGGTTGGTGGGACTGGGTGCCACGGTGCAGGGGGCAGTACTCATGCGGGAGGTTCTGGCTGCACAGGAGCCCACAGTGGCGGCAGAGACGGGGCGGGGGTGGGGAAGCTCGGGCACGGGCATAGTGGGCTGCAGGTCCCGAGCCCTGCCCCACAGGGAGGCAGCTGAGGCCCAGTGAGAATTCAAGCACAGCGCCAACGGCCGGCACTGCTGGGGAACTTGGCGCACCCTCTGCAACTGCTGGCCTGGGTGCTAAGCCCCTCACTGCCCTGGGCCTGTGGCGCTGTCCGGCTGCTCCCAGTGTAGGACCCGTTGAGCCCATGCCCACCCAGAACTCGCACTGGCCCACAAGTGCCATGCACAGCCCCGGTTCCTGCCCATGCCTCTCCCTCCATATCTCCTGGCAACCAGAGGGAACCGGCTCCGGCCTTTGCCAGCCCAGAGAGGGGCTCCCACAGTGCCATGGCAGGCTGAGGGGCTCCTCAAGTGCCACCAGAGTGGACACTGAGGCCAAGGAGGCGCTGAGAGTGAGGGCTGCTAGCATGTTGTCATCTCTCACTAACATAATGTTATATGTGCCACAATCTATTAGCCAAAGCAAATACAGCCCAAATCCAAAAGGTGGGAAAATAGACTGCAACCCTTGATAAGAGTAACTGCAAAGACACATTGCAAAGAACATGGATAAAGAGAGACCATTAATTTGGGCCACTTTTGCAACCAATCTACCACATCTTGGGCAGCTACAACTTTATTTTTTTCCTTCAGATTTATTATGGTATAACCAACAAATAAAAATTGTAAATATTTTAGGTGTACAACTTGATGTTTTAACATATGTATACATTGTAAAAAAAACCACTCAACAAAGCTGATTAACATATCTTTCCCCTCACGGTTATCTTTTTGTGTGTGTATGATGACAATACTTACGATCTACCCTTTAGAAAACTTTACGTATGCAGTACCATATTGTTAACTACAGTCACTGTGCTATATATTAGATCTCCAGAACTTATTCATCTTGTGTAACTGAAACTTTATACCCAGGACTAACACATGCTAAGATAGCTGTTGCAGGGAGCAATGGGCAGAAGAAGAAAGACCAGGAGTGGTTGTCGCCAAGGAGGTAAAATAGGACTTAGTAACACTTGCTCCTCTTGCGGAAATATTAATTTGAGCAACTATCCGCAAAACCACCTTCACAAGAGCTAAGGAAACCAGATGAGTGATTAGAACACCTGGGTATAGCACAGAAATTTTAAGACATGTAGGAGAAGCTAGGAAGGACAATTTCACATTACCTAAGTCACTCCTTTCCCAAACCCAGGAAACCCAGTGTGGAAAGAGATACTTTCCACATGGAGGAAGGAGAGGAAAGTGAGGACCAAACTTTGCCTTGGTCTCCAACACCAAGCCCACTGCAGGAAAATCCAGTGCCAGGCAGGTCCCCATTGTGCCAGACTTCAGGCCAGTACTAGTGGACTAAGCCTGTGGGCCCACCCCAGGTCCAGGCTGGCTTCAGTGGCCCCACGCTCTGGACCACCCCCAGCACTCGAGTGGCCACAGTGGCCCAAACTTCATGCCTGAGCCAGCATCAGACTCACCTCTGCAGTCTTAATCATCAGACTGACACCATGGACCCAGCCTGTAGTCCAGATCCCGCAGCCTGCTCAGGTTTCAGGCTAGCCCAGAACCAGGTTTACCCACACAACCCTAGGTCCTAGACCCTCCCCTGCACCAAGTCAGTATGCCTGGTCTCAGATACCAGATTGGCACCTGCAAACACAGACTTCAGGTCTGCCCAGTGCCTGGGTAGACACTGCAGCTCCACTCTGTAGGTTAGCACCTGTGGCCCCATGCTCCAACAGACTCACAGTGACCTCAAGCAGAACCTAGGTTTCAGGCTCATCCAGGACTAGACCAGCCCTCACAGACTCAGGCTCCAGGCAAGCCTGTAGGAACCAAGGCAGCCCTTATGGGCCTAGCCTCCAGGGCAGCACCCACACATCCAGCCTCCAGGCCAACTCCAGAAGACACAGACTCCCAGCCAGTTCCCATGACTCTAAGAGAGCACTCATGATCCCAGACATCATGCTGGCCACCAGAGACCCAGGCTCTACACCTGCCCCAGCATCAGGCTGGTCCTCATGGCCCCAGGATTTATTAACCAAGGGTCAAGTCCTTCTCCAGGGGCCTCAGAGTTCAGACTTACTCCAGTAGACCCCGGTGCCAGGCCAACTCCCACAGACCAAGGATCCAGCAACATCTCTCCAGACTCAGGCTCCAGGCCAGTCCTCCTGGACCCAAGATTTGGGCCTGCCCTAACAGGCTCAGTTTCCAGACCTGCCCCAGCACTAGGCCAGCCTTTATGGAATCAAGCTCCAGGCACATCCCAGTGGACCCAGGTATTGACTCATCCCAGAACCTGGCCAACATCTGTAGACTCAGACTTAAGGCCTATCCCAGTGCCAGGTCAGTCTTATGGACTCAGGTTTCAGCCAGCCCCCTCAGATACATGGTACAGGCTCACTCACCTATTGACTGAATCTTTCAATCAATCAATCAATCAATCAATCAATCAGTAGGTCTACTCTAGTGGATCCAGGCTCCAGGACCAAATCTGGAGCCTGGCCAGTCCTCCTGCTGACCCAGGCACCAGACCAGCCCGCCTGAGGACTCCAGCAGCAATCCTACTTGCAGACCACATAAGACAGCCTGCCTAAAATCTCTGGTTTGGCTGTTCGATGAAGTTTTTCTAAACAAACCCATTCTGCAAAGACTGGAATAAGCCCTTACTTCTTCACATTTGCAGACATTACTTTAAGGCAACAAGAAACATGAGAAATCAAGAGGACACAGCACCACCAACAGAACAGAATAATCTCCCAATAGCTGATATTGGAATGGAAATATATGAAATGCCTGACAAGGAATTCAAAATACATGTTTTAAGAAACTTAGTACACTTTAGAAAAATATAGAAAAACAATTCAGTGAAATCAAATAAACAAATGACCAAAATGATAAATTAAACACAGGGATTAAATTATATTTTTAAAAAATCAAACAAAAATTCTGGAGCTAAAATAATAAAATGAATAAAAATTTAAAAATGTAATAGCATCAATGCAAGAATAAAGCAGAATTAAGAATCTGAATTCAAAGACAGATTATTCAAAAATATAAAATCAGAGGAGAGAAGGCCGGGCGCGGTGGCTCAAGCCTGTAATCCCAGCACTTTGGGAGGCCGAGACGGGTGGATCACGAGGTCAGGAGATCGAGACCATCCTGGCTAACATAGTGAAACCCCGTCTCTACTAAAAAATACAAAAAAAAAATAGCCGGGCGAGGTGGCGGGCGCCTATAGTCCCAGCTACTCGGGAGGCTGAGGCAGGAGAATGGCGAAAACCCGGGAGGCGGAGCTTGCAGTGAGCTGAGATCCGGCCACTGCACTCCAGCCTGGGTGACAGAGCGAGACTCCGTCTCCAAAAAAAAAATAAAATAAAATAAAATAAAATCAGAGGAGAGAAAAGAAAAGAAATAAAATTTATAGGATTTATAAGACAGCAACTATTCCAGTTATAGGAGTTCATTTCAAACAAAAGAAAGACAAGGGGGTAGAAAGTTTATTTAAAGAAATAATGGAAGAAAACTTTCAAAATTTGAAGAAAGATTTAAAATATTCAGGTACAGAAAGGTCAAAAGTCTCCAATCAGACTCAATCCAAACAAAACTACACCAGGACATTAAAATAAAACTGTTAAAAATCAAACAAAAAGAGGATTCTGAAGTCAGCAAGAGAAGATAGGCAAACACATATAAGGTTAGCAATGGATTTCTTAGCAGCAACTTCAAAGGCTAGAAGGGAGTGGGATGTTATATTCAAAAGGCTAAAGGGAAAAAAACTGGCAAGCAAGAATTACAGTACTCAAAAAAGCTGTCCTTCAGAAATGGAGCGATAAAGAGCAGCTGTGCTGTGCTAGTGGTCTGCTCCAGCCCTAGTTATCTCAGACTCTTCAAAGCTCAAAGGCAAGAATGGCTAAGGCAGCCAAACAGCAGAGATAGAAGGCCACCCCTCCCTCTGGGAGCTCCACCTCAGGGAGGTTTGGAACAGCTGCTGACCAGAAAACACTAGCAGAGGTGGCTGGAGACCCTGTTTTAGAGGTCCCACCAGTGAGGAAGAAGGGTATCAGAGACCTGCTTAAAAAAGAAGTCTGGCCACATTTTCATAGAGTAGCTGTACTGTGCTGGGGATCTGCTCCAGCTCCTGGTCGTCTTGGACTCTCCAAAGCCCAAAGACATGAACAACTAAAGTGACAAAACAGCAAAGATAGCAGACTACCTCTCCCACTGGGAGCTCCATTCTAGGGTGATTTGAAACCACTGTCAACTGGAAAACACAAGAGGGGGTGACTGGAGACGCTTGTTGGAAGATTCTGCCCAGTGAAGAGTAACAGGAACCAAGGTCTGCATGAATAAGCAGTCTGATTACTTCTCCATAAAGCTTCCGGGCTGTGCTGAGGGACTGTTCCAGTCCCTAGTTGTCTCAGATTCCCTAGAGCCCTAAAGCAACAATGGCTAAGGCTGTGAAACAGCAAAGATGGTGGTCTGCCTCTCCCTCTGTCTCAGGGAGGTGTAACACTGCTACCAGTGGCTGGCTGGAGTTCCAAGCCAGCGGGCCTTATCCTGTGAGGTACAGTGCAAGTAAGACCTGCAGCCCATCACTACTTAGTCCCTGGATTCAATCCATTTCCTAAGGGTACATACAGGGGTCTAACCCCCCAATTTGGTGGAGTTGCAGCTGCTTTTTCTGGGAAGCCTGGGTATCTAAGGCTACGGGGGCTCTGCATGTGCCTGACCAGCTGTTCTGCCAAGACTCCACATAGCTCTGTGTGTCAGGCTGAAGGCCCTGGCAGAGTGGGTTCACAAAGGGATCACCTGACCCAAGGGTTGTAAAGATCTATGGGATAAGTGTGGATTCCTGGGGTTGCTCACTCACTCCCCACTTCCCTGGGTGGGAGAGGTTTCCCTGGTTCTGTGTCACTCCCAGGTGGGCAGTCATCCTGCCTTACTTTTCTCCATTCTTTATAGGTCAAGTTGTTCACTTGATTCGTTCCAATGTGTATACCTCCAACATGATCCTACATATAGAAAATTCTAAAGACTTTACCCAAAACTGTTAGAATAAAGAAATTCAGTAATGTTGCAAGATAAAAAATCATAAAGTCAGTAGCATTTCTATGCACTAACAAAGAACTAACCAAGGATAAATTTTTTAAAAATCTCATTTATAATGACTAAAATTATAGAAAAAATAAAAACATTTAGGAATAAACGTAACCAAGAAGGTAAAATACCTATGCACTTAAAACTATAAGATATTGATAAAAGAAATAGAAGACACAAAATAATGAAAAAAAAAATCCCATGTTCATGGATTGAAAGAATATTGTTAAAATGTTCATACTACTCAAAGTAATCTACATATTCAATGCAATCCCTATTAAAAAATCCAATCACATTTTTTTTTTTTTACAAAAATAGAAAAAACAATCTTAAAATTAGCATGTAACCAAAAAAGACTGAATAGCCAAAGAAATCTTGAACTAAACAAAAACAAAACTGGAAGCATTACACTATCTGACTTCAAAATATACCACAAAGCTATTGTAATTAAAACAGCATGGTATTAGGAAAAAAAAAAAAAAAAAAAACATAGACCAATGGAGCAACATAGAGAGCTCAGAAATAAATTTATGCATTTATAGTCAATTGATTTTTGACAAGGGTGCCAAGATCATACAATGAAGAAAAGCCAGTTCCTTCAATAAATTATGTTGAGGTAACTGAATATCCACATGCAGATGAATGAAATTAAACCTTTATTTTATGTCATATACAAAAATCAACTCAAAGTATATTAAAACCTTAAAGACCAGAAACTAGAAGGAAACAAAGGGGAAAACTTCATGACATTGGTCTTGGCAATGATTTCTAGATATGCACTCAAAAGCACTAGCAACAAAAGCAAAAATAGACAAATGGGATTACTTCAAACTAAAATGCTTCTGCACAGCCAAGGAAACAGTTAAAGGAGTGAAGAGATAACCTAAGGACTGGAAGAACATATTTGTAAATTATACATCTTATAAGGAGTTAATATCCAAAATATATAGGCAGCTCAAACAACTCAATAGAAAGAAAACAATCCAATTAAAAATGTACCAAGGATCTAAATAGACATTTCTTAAAAGAAGGCATACAAATAGCCAACAGGTATAAGGAAAAATGCTCAAAATCTGTAACTATCAGAGAAATGCAAATTAAAACCACAATGAAGTCACACCCGCTAAAATGGCTATTATCTAAAAGATGAAAGATAGCAAATGCTGGTGAGGATGCAGAGAAAAGCGAACCCTTGCACTGTATTGGTGGGAATGTAAATTAGCACAGACATTATGGAAAACAGTATGGAGGTTCCTCAAAATATTAAAAATAGAACTACTATATGATCCAGCAATCCCACTACTGGGTATATATCCAAAGAAAATGAAATCAGTTAAGTCAAAGGATTATCTGCACTCTCAAGTTCATTGTGGCATTTTTCACAATAGTCAACTTAAGTGCCCATCAATGGATAAACTGAAAAGGAAAATGTGGCATATATACCTAATGAACTACTATTCAGCTTTAAAAGGGAAATCCTGTCATTTGAGACAACATGGATGAAACTGGAGGACACTGGGATAAATGAAATAAGGCAGTGACAGAATGACAAAAGCTGTATGGTCTCACTTGCCCATGAAATCTAAAAGAAGCAGAAGGAGAGAATACAATGGGGGTTGCCAGAGCCTGGAGATATGAGAGTGGTTGACTGAAATCATGGTCAAAGGAAACAAAATTTCAGTTAGGTAGGAGTAACAAATTCAAGAGATCCATTGTACAACATGATGATTATAGTTATTAACAGTGTATTGTATACTTGAAAATCACTAAGACAGTAGAATTTAAGTGTTTTTTCCACACAAAAAAATAGGTAGAGGAAATCACAGATGTGTTCATTAGCAGGATTTATCCATTTCACAAATGCATACATATTTCAAAACATTATGTCGTACATAATAAATACATACAATTTTTTGTCACTTAAAAAATTAGTTTTAAAAGATAGACCTTATATTCTCCAAATCCAAAATGTGCCTGCAAAGCTAGAGCAACCTAGTCCTTTTTTCCTTCAAGCTCTTTTTATAGGGGTGACATAACACAACTGCCTACCCCATATGTACTACATTCCCTCAGCTGCTACCTCACGGTGAGCATTGAAACTGCCACTTGGTTTCCTTCAGGAGCCAGCAACTTTGAAACATTTTTTAAATATTCTATCTCTGAATTGTAAAAATATTAGAACAAACTTGACTTCTTTGTTCTGCTAAAACTAGTTTATTCATCTATTAAAACTTTGTTTTATTAAAACTAGTCTCTGCCATCATCTCAAAAATGAAAATAAAAATACCAATATTGATCAGCTATGCTATGGATTAAATGAGAGAATACATGTAATCCCAGAACAGCGTATATCATATATGCTGATTACCTCCTTTCCAAAATGAGTGATTTAGGGGTCAGGGAGATTCTGTTTATGAGTGAAGTTATAAAAAAATAGAATTCAAGTCGATTAATGCTAAGGTGGAGTGAATTATTTTGTACATCACAGTCTGAGTGAACCTGGACTTATGATAGGCATCAGATTGTTTCTCCTCATAATAAATACCTTTTTGGGTGGTTTGGAACATTTTCAACTCTAAAATGTCGATTTTCCCAAAATGACCCACAGTTTGTTCCTGCCCTAGGCAGACTGAAGCCCATCATTTGCAAAAATTGAGACATCACTTTCAAGCCTCAATGTAGTTAAGGCCTTCAGATTAGCCTCTACTTTGTCCCCAGGAGCACCTAGTTTGTCCCCATGTATCAGCTTTGTTTCCTCTTTTGCTCACAGACACTTCTAATTTCCTTATCTGAGTCCTTCTGTTTGCAAGGTAAATTCCAAGGCAGGTTACTTTTATTATAAGCTCTCCAATTCCATCATATCCTCCAAAAAATATATAAACAAGGCAAGGGTAACGAAACAAAAAACATGTGGAAATCACTGTAGTCCAGAAAGTGCACAGGGTGCAGCTAAAAAGAAAATGTTATTGTGGAAGTTCTTGGATGTTTCTTGAAATGGCTTAAAATTTGGTCCACTCACAAATATCTTGGTTGGATTTTAGATGCTCTTGTTTTACCACCATAGTTTTCCCTATCACCCCTTTCCTCCCCAGTTAACTACCAGGAAAAAATTTCAAACAAAAATTAAAGTTCAACTTACAGGAACTCTAAATGATACTTAAATTCATGTAAATTTTTATTAAGAACATTGTACATTATACAGAACTTAATATATGGGTCCTAAAATAAACAACTCAATCTTGAGATTATAATAATAGATATATAGGACAGAAACTGTGAATCATCAGTCTAATAGAATTATGTGGCAATAGCATCAAAGTAAGATTTGCCAGGGCATGGGCATAACCTTTACAATATAGATGAACATAGATATGTCTTAAAATAGTAATCATCCTGTTCCTAAAACTGTATACATCAGACATTTTCCCATTATGGGATTAATTTATCAAAATTCATCCTTGGTTCTTTTTTGTCTCCAAGGCTAGGTCTACACAAATGCATTCACTCAGCAAGTCCATGTTTTCATAAAGCCTGTAGGTGTGTGTGTGTGTGTGTGTGTGTGTGTGTGTCTTAGGTTAGGGGAAGACAGGGAAAGAATTTTGTTGTAAAATAAATAAGTCAACACCCACATATAACTATATAAACTAGAATGAGTTCTATGGAAATATAAATGAGTATAAAAAGAAAAAGTGTGATATGGTGAGGGAAGAGGTTGGTATTAATAATGGCAGCAGTTTACATTTATTGGCTGCTTAGTATGTGATGGGCACTTTTTTGAAGTGTATGTGTGTGTACATCCATCTAATCCTTACACCACCCTATTAATTAAATACTATTCATCTTACCACCATTAAACAGACTGGGAGTCTGAGGCACAGAAAACTTTAAGTCACTTACTCAAGGTTTGCCTTGCTAGTAGGTGGCACGACTGAGAGTTGCTCCCAAGCTGTCTGATTCCAGTGCCTGGCCAGCATCCTGCCTATCAGAAATGAATGTGATCCCCAGAAAAACTGACATCAAATGTAAATATCTTCATGGCTCCCAGGAAAGATGTTTCCATCACTATCATTTTGTTAAAAACATAAATTTCCAGTTAAGGCTGGTACGGTCTTCTCTTCCCCTGGAGCGTAAAAGGTGAATGAAAGTAGAACTGGAAAATTCACCGCCCTCAAGAAGCATATTCTCACCTCCCCAAAAGAAGCTGTGATAATTTAAAACACATTCACATCTTTTTAACATCTAATTATTTTAGAGTAACAATGTGAATAAATTAAAAGAGCTTTTATGATGAGTGATAGGCAAACATACATCTGAGTTACTGAAAAGAATAAAGTAATGGTATACTTCAATGTGATAATCACTAATTGCCTATTGTACTGATGATGACAGGAAAATAATGCACCACTCTTTGAATGGCAGACCACTAACTTCACTTGCAACTGCATTAGTGTCTTTTTTCATTTAGCTTTCATTTAGCTTGCTTTCTTCTGCTATTATGGAGTAATCTCTTTTTCCTGTTCTGAAAAGGGTTACTTTCCTTATGGATGAAAAACATTGATTTTGAGCTATTGCTTACCTAGCTACTAAAAATGCTTTTACAGGCTTGGAAATGGACACAGAGATATGGAAAAATACTTGCTCAAAATATTACATGAGACAGTCTATACTTTAAGCTATTCTGATAAATGTAGAAACAACACGGGATTGAAAGGCCTACAATTAAATGAATAGTCAATAAATGATATTAAAATAGGTATTTAAAACTATAATCAATAATATATATGAAATAACCCACTTAATTTTACAAGTTATTGCACAATTGAAACAATGCTTTCATTCTTAAATATTTTACACAAAACCATCACTTTCATTCCTAAGCCAAAGGCTTTAAAGTAATCTTATATATTCAAATGACAGTCTCACAAATTGACTTGTTCTTTAAAAATAATATAGCAGCATGAAAAATGTATAAGCATTCATGCATATACATTTTTTTAATTGTGCATATGTCTTCCACTAGAGTAAATGTGTATATCAAGTTGGAGGCCTCTGGTGAATATTCTTATGTACACAAACAAGAATTTAGGTTGTTAGGAGAATTAGAAACCTAAGGATCCAAGAACATCGTAAGCCAAAAAAGTTATTCTGGCTTGTCAAAAAGCCCTGACTCTGATACATGCTGATAGCAACCTTTCTATCCTATGAATACAGTAAATAGATATGTGGATTCAGACCCACAGGCACGCACCGATAGCCCAGACCAACGTGGATATAGGCAGCCCTTTATGTCTGCTCTGACTTTGGCTTTTGCAGCTGCTGTTTTCTCAGTGTTGTCTCCGGGGCAGTTTCCTGTTGCCATAGCTGATGGCCTGCCCACGCCTGCCTGGGCTTTTCAAGTGTCAACACTCCCAGGCCGGCTGCAGTGGTCAAATGCTTGTTAATGAGATATAGCAGCTGGGTAGGGGTGAACCACTGAGACGGATAAAGGAATGCCGCTGGTGCAGGAAGCGATGCCTTTTGAATCTTTTCAGCAGGGTGAAAGCTTTCAAATCAAAGAGGGTATGTTGTATTC
Source organism: Chlorocebus sabaeus (assembly GCF_047675955.1). NCBI lineage: Eukaryota > Metazoa > Chordata > Mammalia > Primates > Cercopithecidae > Chlorocebus > Chlorocebus sabaeus. The sequence goes on along the minus strand of NC_132906.1, from coordinate 61,933,573 downwards.
ATTAATAAACCCAAGTTCCCATGCAGTCACATTAAAGCCAGCAGTTTAACTTTGCATCAGACAGGTGAATTTCCCCCAGATTTTACCCTGAAAGACAATGAACAAGAAAACAAGGCTATAGCTTGGGACAAAGCAGCACTTCCTCATCTGTGGGGCTGACCGGACTGCTAAACCAAGCAAGCGTTGTCGCATTCTTTTTCAATTTATCCTTTTGTCCATGTATTTGTGTGTGTGTGCGCACACGCTCGTGTGCATGTTTCAAAGCTCATAGCAACCACTCCTGCTTCCTTCTCTTGGGTCTTTTAGGCTGAGCATTTTCCCCCCTTTCTTTTAAAACCTATCAAGAACAGAATTAACAACTTAACAACTACTGGTGAGGAAAAAATACATAGGCGTGGATGTGAGCACATACGGCCCCCGTCTCAGATGGAATAAAGCTGCACATTCCCATTCCCTACCCCCATCCCAACCTGTAGCTGAGTTGGTTTCTCCAGGGGGCTATAGAGGTTGGCAGCATCGTGAGACAGCTCCAACAGCTGGGAGAAGCCAGAAGAAAGAAAGAAAGAAGACGACATTGAAAGCATCTAACTGGCAGGGAGCCCCGAATACAGTGTTGAGGAAAGCATTATTATTTTTAAGTGCATTTGCTAGACAGTTGGACTCAGACCCACAGGGAATGAAAATAGGCCAATACATAACATCAGAGATGGATTATCTATTTTAGGGTTTTTTGAGAGAATTAAGAAAGAATGGCATAATTTTAGGAGCAGAGACAGGTACCTTGGACCAACTGAGATCTAGAGATATGCTTGCGTCTCACTGTCTCCAAGTATTCAACAATCTTATGAGTTAGCTAATGATTCACCAAGCCTATCTAATCACTACAAATCAAAGGCAGAATCTACATAGTATACTGATGACACTTTTAACTGCAAAGAAGACTAGGGATCTAAGGAAATTTAGAGTGGGAGACAAGCATTCTTTAAAGCACTTCAGTTTTTAAAATAGTCATGCATTGATTTCTTTTAGGCACCAAGTCTTACAAGAAGGCCTTTAACTTATACGGAAAGAAAAATGGAGATGTCATTTATTGGGTACTTAGAGTGTGTCAGGCACTGAGCTTGACACTTTAATTAAAAAGGAATATATATAAAAACATGTATATATAAACTGCAAGGTAATGTTGTAGAGTAAGTCTATGAAGCCTTTCTCACTAACTAGGACCCTCAATTGTGGAGAGTTGATATCAACTACCCAAGGCCATAAATGATAGTTACATTTTAAAGAGAAGAACTTTTTCTTCTTTTTTACTCTGCCTGCACTTTGTATTTTGCCATATTGCTTCTTGGATTGCGCCAAATCATCCTGACCTATTAGTAAACTCTGATAAAAAATGAACAAATTATTACTAATTCAGAATATTCAGTGCTGTATATAAGTGGGTATATATATAATATATATGGGGCTGGGGTTAAGAAAGATATATTATTACTAAATATCCAGAAATACTCAAGAAAAGTGCCATAGTTGATTTCCATGAAGTCTGAATTTCCATTAGATTTAATGGAGGTCACTATGGGGTATGTTATATTCATATCCCATAATTTAAATAGCACCCCAGGAATATGTATTTTTATAGAACCCCAGGATGAGATTACAATGGATGAGAAATAAGAAAGAGAGAGTAGGATCTGGAAAAGGTCCTTGGTTGGAATCTATAGACAGTGTCTTCTCTCTCCTTGCTCTGTACCTAGCCATTTCACTTCTCTATGCAAGTTTGGGAAGAGCCTGCTGCATCACAGTAGAGATCTATAGGGGTTCTGTCCAGAAAAATTCTGCCAAAATATGACAACTCATATCTACTTAAAGAGCATTGGCAAACGGTTGGTCTTTGAAAACTTCATCTCTTTACGCCTTCACTCCAAGTTCTGAACATCTCCAAGGAGCTGCTGAGTCTTGTCTTTCCAGCAGGGAGGAGGTGACAGCAGCAGTCTGACTCATCCGGAACCACTCTCCCTTCCCTGGCACCCAGAAATGTGTCTGTCTCCTTAATAGTATCTAGTCCAACAGTATAATATGGTAAAACTGGGCATCTATCAGGAGCCTATAGCACTTCCTCCCACTGAGGGTCAAACACAGACACACATCTCTGAGTCTTCTAAGCAGCTCAGACCTGCACTCTTGCCTGTGTTCCTCTGCCTTTGAATTCACTGGACTTAGTAGTTACTCAGTAGTTACCAAAACAGTGCAAAATCATCGCAGTTTCTATGTAAAACAAAACAGAAACCTCATTCCCCAGAGCACACGTGCACTTAATGTAAGTTTGGCATTTGATAGAATTCTGCATTTTGTTCTTTTCTGCCTCTCCTACATGGGCTCTCATAGCTTCTGCCTTTTTTTTTTTTTTTTCTGGAAAGGTTTTGACTTAAAACTGAAAATATTCTAAGTGACAAGTAAGTAGCCCCTTCTCAAATAGAACCTGCAATAACATGCCTGGATTACATTAAGGAATGCTGGAGGGGATCCCAAAAACCAGTGTTTGAACAGTCAACCTGACAGAATCCTAGGACACCATTGAAAGAGCTCCTGTTACCTAACTGACTTAGTGCTGATCAGTGTAATCCGCATGATAATGCATTGTCTGACTCCAGGAACCTGCTGCAATAGCCAGCGGGAGGAGGAGGAACAGAGAGCCCACTGGGAGTGTCCAAACCTCTGCCACAGTAATGAGACATGAACTACGTTTCCTTCTGGCTCTGCTTTTGAGCAATGTGGACCAAGAAGTTTCAAAGAGTGAGATAACTTAGATTTATTAAGGAAAGTAAGTTGAACATGGAGACAAAAACAGAGAAAACCACAGAAAGAGATCAATAGCTAATGCCCAAATCCCAGGAAGCAGAGTAGTGAGAGTGAATTTCTTGGCAGGAAAACCAGATTGGTCTAGAAAGAAGTTTTGGGAAAATGTTTGAACCAGTCTCAACAGAATGAAAATGTTTCTAAATGAGCCCTTTGACTGGTTTTCTCTTGGGCAATGTGAAGACCAAATGAAGGAAGGATGAAGGTGGGATGTTTAAGTCTTTTAAAGATAACTTAAACTTTCCGGTGGCTAGTTAGCCCATTTCTGAGAGTTTATCTCAAGATTCTTCAAAGCATAAGAATGCAAAAGTAGACTTGCACTGGGTCTGTCACCTCCCAAATCTGGGTTGAATGAGGAGGTCACACAATTCCTGTCTCAGCACCAAAAACTTGGTACCATCAACTGTGACTTTTTGTCAAATCTCCTTCCAACTCAGAAAAAAAAAAAAAATCCCCAATATTTATGATCAACAGTTTTTAAAAATAACACTTCTGTTGTGGATTATTCTTTGAAATTGTTTAATCACAAAGAAAGGTATATATATTTACACTCTGACTCTACTTCATTTCAGGTGATACTGTCCATGAAAAGGAGAGTTGACATAGAATGCCACTCTTGTTTACATCCTATGTCTTATCGTGCAGATAAGACTCAGAAAAGATAGAGGATACTAGAAGGTAGGAGAAGGTAGGAGAGGTAGAGACAGAAGTGAACAATTAGAAGGTATAGTTTATAGCCTCTACATAATTTTGAGTTTTTATGTTAATCGGACAGCAAGGTAGAAAATAATCTTTAGTGGCATGAATAGCAAGATGGTCCTGTTGACTATCAGCATAAGCTATAGTTAGATTACTGTTTCTAATCTCTTGTTCAAAGCTCTACATCAAAGGACTATTATCAGCTGTTCAAGTGGACAGCAAAGCCTTGCAATGCCTTAGAGCACTCAAGAGTGAGAAAAATTCGAAAGCATTCATTCTTGGGGTAAAGGTAGGCTTTTTATGCATTGAAGAGAAGAGAAAATGGCTGTTATTCTAGTCATGGTACGATAGCACTGGCAAGATAATAGGAACAGAATAAGTCTCTGGTAAATTAAGGTGCTTAATGAGAAGTTAAGAGTACCAGAGCGTTTGTATGAAACTGGAGCTTAATTCTAAATTGGACAGAAGTTAGAGATTGTATCACAGCAAAACTGTAAATTTGTTCCACTAATTTTCTTAGTGATTCATTCATTCAACAAGTACTTATTGAGAAACTATTATATACCAAGCTCTGTTAGTGTTGGCAAAACTGCAAACTGCAAAGAGCAAAATAGACGATAATCCTGCCATCATAAAGGTTATATCTTAGAGATTATTATCATTTTGCTGTATAATAAATACAACCACATATCTTAGAGATGATTATCGATTTGCTCTATAATAAATACAACAGTGTTGAGACTGAAAAGATTGGCCATTTTTCTCTAACAAGGTATATGTAAGGTAAAATGCTGAGGTCTTATGATTAATCTTTGGAGAAAAGAGACATCTTATGTGATATAGTGCAGAGCTTAATTTGATGGGTTTTGTGGGGGATGTGTGTGTGTGTGTGTGTGTGTGTGTTTTGGTGGACAAGGGAGGCATTTCAAAATGTGGAATTCAGAAGATATCAGAGAGAAGGAATTATTTTGGGGAGAGGTGATAGATCTTAGAGGCACTCTATAATTCTTTCATCCAAAATCACAGCATTGTCTAAATATATATATGTGTGTGTGTGTCTCTGTGTGTGTGTGTGTGTGTGTGTATTTATTTATTTTCTGGAACCCCCTGGGACATTTCCTTTAGGGCCACATGGTTGCAGTTCACCCCACTCAAGGCAAAGGAGAACTGTACCAAGAAGATGCACTGAGTACAAGAAAGTAATAATGAGGACCAAATCCACAGATAGATGAGGGGCTATTACCAAGGAAAGGATACATCTGGAATTTAATCGTTTAGTCAGCACTATTCCTGCTAAATATTGTTTGGTGCATGGAAATAGAGAAAGTATTACCTAATGATGATACAACCTGGATTTGAAAAGTAGAAAGGTAGTCTCTTTTAAAAATGTAAGGTGTGACTTGTTACATTTTATAGAAGTTCAGAGCAACAATAAAATAATCATTGGGACAAATCCTTATCTTTAAAGATAAGGATTAAAGGATTAAATGCAGTATAGTGTATTTTCAAGTGGAAGGACAATAGGGAAGTTCTCTGTAGAAAAGGCCCATCTGTTTGAAGCACTTTCTTTTATTTCTTCACCTTTGCCTTGTATTAGGCTCTTTCCTCTGCATTCCCCTAAAAGTTATGTGATATTTTGTTTTTCAGCCCACTCTTGTTGGGTTCTAATATCTTTTGCCTAGTAATACAGATTGTAGCTGATTTGATTATACATAACATTTGCTTTTGCAGGTCAATGTCTGTGGATCTGTTATGCCCTCATCCATCCACACAGCACACTCAAAAAACCAAAACCAAACAAACCAACAACAAATACCTAACTGCAGACTAGTCCCAAAGGAGGAAATCAACCCTTTGATTTTAATCTTCGATAAATCCCAGTACAAACAATGTTCAGTTGTTCACACTCAATTTTAATTTTAGCCACATTATTTCAATATCAAAATATATTTTAAAAAATCAAAATGTATAAATTATTACCAAGGTTATAGTATGAAAAAGCCATACCTCATTTTTCTAAAATTCTTTAACAGGCATTTATAGGATAGATACATCTATTCCAAACTATTTTTTAGCCATCTGTTTTGATTCAGTGAGTCTTGCAGTTGGCATGTGCTAAAACTTTAGTTCCAAATGTAATGCCATTTTTTTTTTCTTTTTCAAATTGGGTCACTGTAATAAAAGGAAATGATGTTTTCTTCACACAATAGAAGTAGCCCAACTAAATAGTGCACATAAAAATTCTCTTAGGAAATTACATGAAATAAGCTTGTTTTTGAGGAATGGCCAAAGGTCAATATTAAAAGCAGCTTGTCTTCTATCATATATGGTAGTTTAGGAGGTTTATAAAAGCCTAGTGAATACAGAAGCAGCATTTTAAGTAATCTTCAGAATAAGGAAACACAAAGGCTGGATCCAGTTGACTGAAATGGGGCTGATGCAATCCACTGTCTCCTCGGTGGACTGAGCCACAAGTAATATAAACCATGAAGATAATTGGTGTGATTAGATTAGTCATGCCAAAGTGGAGTTTAGCAGTCACCTATAGACAGCCTGCTAAAGTCCATATTGTTTCAGTTCTCTCCCAATCTAACAGGCTGTTGGAAGGCATTATTAAATGCAGGTGTCCCTCATCTAGGAAAACAGGTTAACAAAATTCCAAATTCTCAGAAGAGTTCCTATGAAATAATTCATACTGGAGTTAGAATTTTCCCTGCAAGTTCCTCTTAAAGTATAAACTGCTTTATGCAAGTAAGCATTGTTTGATTTGCAAAAACTTAAATTGTACTAAACATTTCTATGACACATTCATTGTGTAAAACAGATGGTACATGAATCAAAATCTCAACTTTTATTGAATGTTAAGCTCAGAGGAACTGATTTATTCTAGATTACTCTAAGTTCAAAAGCCCATTTTACACAAAATAATGGAGAGCAAAGGATAACCAATCTGACCACAGCAGTCACAAATCTTAAAGATTGAACCCAACCATCGTCACATTGCAAACTTTTAAAATATAGAATGTCCAAGCCCCTACACCATTTTTAATCTATATAATGTTGACTGTAGTGTATGAATCCTTCAACAGTCACGATTCAAGTTTGACCTTTCACTTTCTTATCTAGAGAAAATTTCATTTTCAAGTACCCAAGAATATTTAAACTATTTAAAGTATTTCAAGAGAACTTTTGGCACATGTCACCCAAGCTCAATAGCTAACAGTTGCTGCCACCTATAGGCCCAATCTCAAGAGAAAGGGCTGGGACATGAACAGAGGTTTTCATGTTTCCAAGGCAGAGTTCAACAAAGCAAGTTTTTTCCTTGTTAAAAATAAAGTCGGTATCCATAAACCGTTGATGCAACTCTCTGAAAAAATGAAATTAACTGTGACAAATTTCACTTGTTTCATCAATGGCATGCTATTTAAACCACCTTATAAAGGGCAAGAACTTTAAAGCATCAGCCTTTCTACTCACAAAGCAACCAAAGGAAACAAAATGAAGCAAGTTAACCTAGTCTTCAGTCACATCTAATTGTGATTTTCATGGCTACATAATTGATGTGAAAATGAGTGACAAGGAGATACTGTCTTTTGCACCTACTAGCATGTATCACATGTGACAGTCAGGATTCCTTTAGATTCTCTCCCATCTGGAGATTTTGTGAACTCTTCCTTGTGTCAAATAAAGTAAAAAGAAGAAGAAAAGTGAATCCATATAAAAACTCAGAATTAGATCTCATCCTCAGGATTTCTTTTTTCAGTAAAATGGAGATAAAAATGACTACCTTAAAATTTCATTTAAAAAATTATATGTATGTATGTGTATATATATTCATTGAATATTTATATATATACATATATATACACTCAATGAAAAGCATATAGCAAGTTATAAAAATGTTCATCCTGTTACACTCACTAATTCTGTAGTATTCTACAAGTCATTTCATAATTGGACTTTTGTTTTTTCATTTGTAAAATGAAGAGCTTAGACTAAGGAATTTCTAGATTCCTCCTACACTGAATATTCTAGCATAAGGCATTTGAATTTGGCATTCTCTCTACCCACGCCAGTTGGACCCATTTCTGTATTTGGGCTAACCTTATGCTACATGAATGGTTGGAGATCAAGTCCCTCCAGCCATGTGTTCCCTCTATATTTCAGGACACTAAATAATAAGAGAAAAAAGTTATAACTTTTCTTCATGTGGCTGATGTCCATTTCACTATTCTTAAATACAACTATCCACCTTCTTATAAACTAAATATGCCTCCCCTCCCCAGAATTCATGTTGAAGTCCTAACCCCTATTGCCTTAGAATGGTACTGCCTTAGAGACAGGGTCTTCAAAGAGGTGATTAAGTCAAAATGAGGTCGTTGGGGGTGTGCCCTAATTCAATTCCTATAAGAAGAAGAAATCTGGACACAGAGAGAGACACAAGGAGTGTGCTCACAAAGAGGAAAGACCACATGAGGATACAGCAAAAAGGCACCAGAAAAAGACAGTATCTACAAGTCAAGAAGAGAGTCTTCAGAAGAATGTAACCCTGCTGACACCTTGATCTTGGATTTCAAACCTTCAGAACTGTGAGAAAATGGATTTCTGTTGTTTAAGCCACCCAGCCTATGGTATTTGGTCACAGCAACCATAGCAAATTCATACACCCCCTGAACTAACTCTGAGACTTTTTGAACAGTTTGGCCCTTGAACAACACTGGTTTGAACTGCAGGGATCGAGTTCAGTAAAAGTTACATGGACTGTCCTGACTCTCCTGTTTCCACTTTCACCTTCTCCACCTCTTCCTCCTCTGCCACCCCTGAGAAAGCATAATCAACCTCTCCTCTTCCTCCCTTTCCTCAGTCTACTCAACATGAAAACAATGAGGATGAAGACTTTTAGGATAATCCACTTCCACTTAATGAATACTAAATACATTTTATCTTCCTTCTGATATTCTTAATAATAGTTTTTTCTTTTCTCTAGCTACTTTATTGTAAGAATACGGCATATAATACTTAGAGTGTACAAAATATGTGCTAGCTGACTGTTTATGTTATTGGTAAGGCTTCCAGTCAACAGTAGACTATTGGTAGTTAGGTTTGGGGAGAGTTAAAGGTTATACGCAGATTTTCAATTGTAGGGAGGTCAGTACCCCTAACTTCTGCATTGTTCAAGAGTCAATGGTATTTATGCTCTCAGACTCCTTATATTTATAATAGAGATAATACTTTCTTTGAAAGTTATAAGATTAAAAACAATGATTTATATACATAGCCTACTGTGCATCTAACACAATGCAGTGGCTCAAACATTAATCCTTTTTCTTACTTAGTCTTGCCTCTGCTGTTAAGTGAATAATCTTAGGAATGTAATTTCACCTATTTTTTCCCTTCCAGTAGCCACCTAGTCTCTGTGTACATTGAATACGACAGAATATTTTTATAAATATTTATATGGAATATATTTTGTGAAACTATATCCATTAAATGCAGTTAGTTATATTTAACAAAATGTATGTTGAAAATAAATAATGCACATGAAATCAAAACCATCTTAATCAATCTGGACTATACAGATGCCATTTCTGGGTGAATTCTTAGACTTGCTGTGCAAAGCATCGTGGATTTTACCATTAAAACACTTCAAAATCTAAATGTTCGTTCAAATCTTATCTTAGGGATACATATCTGCTGAGCTTCCAAAAAGTTAACAGATGATCAAGATCTATTAATACATGTTTTTCTCTTCCTACCTTCTAGCAAAGGCCCAAACAAGAAAGCCAGAGGTGCTTCTCTTACACTCCTCGTCTTCTCTCCTCCCCACACTCCACCTTCCATTACATCCCATTCTCGGCTTTGTTATGTCAGTATAGGGTTAATTAGTATCTTCCTAATACACGTTTTAAAAATTTATTTCTAAATATTTTGCAAACTAGTATAGCTTAGCACTAATACAAACAAACTATGTAACCATACTTGTAAAATGATACTAATTCAAGGAAGGGAAACTTTCAAAAAGAACATTTTACTTTTCTTTTTCTATAGGCCCAATCCCCTAATCTTTTTATTTCTGTCTTCTCACTTTCCTCCACTCCAAAACCCAAAGCAGAATCTTTTCAGAAGCCCATGAAAAAAAGAAAAAGAATGAAAACAAATATAAGCTAAATGTTTTTGCAAACCTTGGAAAATGAGCTGTTCTAGTTCAGTTCAAGTTTTTTGGCAAAGATCCAGGACTAAATAAGAACAAGATCACATACCCACAGTGAAAAGTGAAAATGTATATAGTGTAAAACTAAGTGGAGGACTAAACAGTTACACATCTAATTGAAGAAAAAGCTACCTTTGGTAATCAGGTAAAACCTGGAATTTTTCTCATATGTGACAGCGTTTTGTGACTATCATAACCTCACCATGTAAGAGAATAAGTAACATAGCAAATTTTCAAAATGAGAAATGCTTGAATAGATAATAAAACCTGAGGAACCTTATCTTTATCATAAGTGGCAAATACACAAAAAGAGAAAAATAATTTGAAACAAAAAAGGACAGTCATAAATTTATCTATCTAGTTCTTGAGATGCAAGTAATGCCAAGTATGATCAGTTATTTAAGAAACGGAACAATAAAGAGAAAATAAAGAAAGAAGTAGACATCTATTAAAACTTCAGTTAATATCTTTGGTGGACACTTAATTACTGACTCAATTCCACTCACAACACCTCTTGAAATACCTCGCAATGATTAATCTAGTGTAGCCATGTGACTTAATTCTGAACAGTGCTATGTAAGCATCAGTCACTGTGTAGGACTTTCAGGAAAGTATTTTAAAATATGTAGATATCTTTAGATATAAAAAGATATAGATTAGGGTTGGGAGCGGCGGCTCACGCCTATAATCCCAGCACTTTGAAAGGCCAAGGCAGGCGGATCCCCAGGTCAGGAGATTGAGACCATCCTGGCCAACATGGTGAAACCCCATCTCTACTAAAATACAAAAAAATTAGCTGGGCATGGTGGCCCACGCCTGTAGTCCCAGCTACTCGGGAAGTTGAGGCAGGGGAATTGCTTGAACCCAGGAGGTGAAAGTTGCACTGAGCCGAGATTGTGCCACTGCACTCCAGCCTGGCGACAGAGTGAAACTCCGTCTTAAAAAAAAAAAAAAAGAAAAGAAAAGATATAGATTAAATTCAGTCTTTGACTTTTATCTCTTCTTGTATGGAACCTGATGTGATGTCTAAAAGCTCAGTAACTCTCTTGTGACCATGCAGGGGTAAGCATGAGGAAAGAGGCCCACATGCTAAAGATGACAGACCTTCAAAATGGACAGACTGTCTTTACTAGAACAACTCCAATCTGCCTATCCCCAGATTCTTGCTGCAAGAGATAAATATACTCTTTTGTTTTTGAAGCTACTGTAAGTGGATTTTCTACTACTCGTGGCCAAACACACTTACAATTGATACAATATCCTCAAAGAGATTCATAAGATAGTTCATCCTTAAAACAAGAACAGTTTGCTATGAAAAAGGAACAACTAGAGAATTTGAAACATAAGATTGGCAAATAAAAAAAATACATAGGGAAGACTAAAAGAGTAAAATCATTTTCTGTCATTATGAAACAAACAGCAGAAGCATAAAATATGAAATGAAAGTTTGGATAAATGGCAGATAAACTGAGGGGCACAAAATTTGGTCCAATAATATCTTTAGAGAGAAAAGAACACATGGAAGAATAGAACCAAAAAATTTGAGAGAGCTTTTTTCCACCTCTCAACTGAAGTAAAGCATACACATGAAACTGAAAGGAAATACTAAATGTCAAACAAAATGAGTGGAAAAAATGTCTATAGTATGGCACATTATAAGGAAGTTTCAGAATGTAAGAATACTGAACAGATCTAACAAGCTTCCAAGAAGAAAATACAAGAATTTTTATCTACAAAGAAATTTTCATCAGACTTTTCATCATCAATGGAAGATGCTATTAGGAAAACGTATTAACAATGTATTTAAAGTTCTATAGGCAAATGAGTTTCAATGTAAAGTTGTGCATTCAACCAAACTATCATTTGAGGGTATAATAAATGATATAATAAGGAATCTGACTCCATTCTTCATATTTCAACACTGGACGTTTTCAATCTCCACTCCTCTCTCTTCCCCTCTTGCCCCATATGTCAGCAAACTGATAGGAAGGACCCTACACTTCCTTCCTCGGCACTATCAGGAATTTCAAATTCTCACCCTGGCTTTACCTGCTAACCACAATAAAGTCATAGTCATTTGTTCCTTCATTCAAGTCATTTCTGATTGGCTTTGGTACCTGCCCTGCTATCCTCAGAAAGCCCCATTATGTATTTTTACACCAACTTGGGGAATGTATGATGTCATCAGTCTCAACACTTAAACCAATTTTGGGTGGAGAATTGATCCTGCCCACTGCAAAGCAACCTCAAGACAGAGGCTAAATAATTTTCTAACATACAAGGCCACAGAAACCTAACTTTCTGTGCAATCTTTCTGAAAAAATAAAAATCTTTTGAAGATATTCTCCAGAAATGCACAAAATGTTCCCAAGATGATATCCACTAAAAAAAGAAATGTGATTCAAGACATAGAGGACTTAATCCAGGAGCATGATGAAAATAAATCCTGAGATTTCTATGGCAGGTCCAGAAATGAGTCAGACCAAATTAGAATAGACAGTTAGAACTCTGAGAAGTCAAAATTTCTAGGACTTCCTGACAAATAGCATTATTAAGAAGTTTAAACTTCTTAATGATTTATAAACTTTTTAAATATATAAAAAAGGGTTTATATAAAAATATTTCCTATATCAACAAAAATAAACAGAGAATTGAAAATTTCAGGGGGAAAGCTCAAAAAAAATTAAAATTCAAACAAGTAAATTAAAAAGAGAAATGATTTTGAGCATAAATTTTTTAAAAATCCATCTTTGATATTTGTTTACTGATAATAGAGTTAGTATTTACTTATCTGTGATTCAAATTATACTAGCTGGTTCTTCAGAAAAAATATACACATAATTACTGTATTATAAATCTTTTTAATTACTTTTTAATTTTAGAATCAACCTACAGACAAAGCACAGAAGACTTACCTACAGTGTCACATTAGAATGCAATTGTTAAAAATCTCAACAATGAAAAATAACATCTTAGCAAGCAGATGCCTGAAATAAAGATGGAGAGGAAAAGAGGAGAGATGTAAAAAGGTGTTAACTGATTATTCTGAGAGTGGGAAATCAAAAGATACAGTGAACATTTGAAAAAACAAGAATGAGATTTAAGTACATTATTTAAAGTCAAGATAAAAAAATAGAAGAACTAAAAAACATAAACAATGAAACCTGGGATTCAAAGGGGAGAAGAGATGAGGGAAAGGAAATAACACAATAAATGTCTTACTTCTTAGAGCAGAGCATTATCAAAACTGTTTACAATCATAGGTCAAGAAATAAGGCCATACTATTTGGAGTTCTAGTAGTCATCCCTAGAAAGACTAAAAACAATAAGAGTTCGTTTTTAACTCTACCAGTTTGGTTACCTCTAGTAAGTGGGACTGCAAAGAAAAAAAATCATTGAAAGTAGAAACTTTATTTAATTTTATTTTCTTCTATAACATTTGCAATTTTTTTACCATGCTCTATTATACATTGACATATATTTAATTCCAGATCATTCATTTACTAAGTATGTGACTTATGTGACATGTTTCAAATTGCCTAATTTCTCTGTATCCCAATCATCTCACTTGTAAAACGCAAATAAAAATTATACACACTTCCTGGATTGTTCTGAGAATTAAACGAAGCACAATCCTCCAAGAACTCTGACCAGCTGAACTTTCACCTTCTCATTTATGAAATAGTGTCCCTCGTGAATTAGCCGGAAGTAAAGCAGTAAAGCAGTATTGGAAGGAGAGTTACCAAGAACTGAGAAGTCATGTTGAACTCATGGTGAGTTTAAAAAAAATGTATATTTTCCTTTTTTTTTTTTTTTTTAAATGAACCAATGCTAGCACCTCCTCTCCATCCATCCTTTATAGAAGCTCTTTCTGGACCCAATATCAGGATTTTACATGTAGACTCATTAGGAGCCATCTGCAAAGATTTAGCCATCATTCAGGGTAATCAGGGTCAACGCCTTTGTGTAGGTTTTCTATATCCATAAGAGAATATGGATTTTCAAAACTGGAAAAGCGTCTGGAAGTGGATTCAACAAGGGCCTTCTTTCCCTGCAGTTGGAAATCAAGAGCACTGATTTTAAGTAAAGGGGTGCTTGAGTTATCCAAAATAAATCTTTGAGCTTTTTGTACTTTTGAGCTCATTATGAACTTCTCTAAAAAATCTACAGTAGATGCTAACAACTACAGTGACCATCTTTAAATGCTGTCTGCCCCTGGGCTGTGAATGTCACCTTCTGTTAGAGGCTTGCAATGTTTTTATTTTATTATTACTATTACTTTTACAACAAGGAGAGTTTCTAAGGTTAAATGACCTAACTGACAGCAAACTCATCAGAAACCCACCTTCCTTATCTGTAAGATCCTCTTGTCAGCAGTTAGTAAAAGCACAATATGGAAGAAAGCCCGTTTGCCCAAACCAGGATTAATAATAATGATACAAAGAGATGCTTTACTTTGTTCACTTTTAAGAGGAATTTCAGGTGAGGACCTTCTTAAACACAAAATGCAAAATTCAGCCTATTAACTATTGACTATGTATGTTATAAAGAAAAACTATTTGTTATTTTACAATGTCTTTTATAATAGACAAACATCTAAAACTGACAGCATGAGTGGCAGCCGTAGAAAGGCATATACATGTCTTCTTCTAGGATCTTTAGCTTTAGCAAACTGAAACATAAAGCCAAATGATGATATTTTGGATAGTGCTTTATTGATAATACAGTTTTGCAAATATATTTTTTTCAAAAGATTTTATTTTTATTCAAAGATAAATTATTCAAATGAGAAATTATCTTATAGCCTCGTAAATTTAAGATTCTAAGAGCAAGGCACTTACTATTAGCAACCCACCAAATCATGTTTATTTGAAATAATTCTTCCACATAATATATTCAAGTAGAAAGGATTCATTGAATACTGTCTTTATTCTGATCCTTGTAGCATTTTGTTGTGTGAGACAAAAAATAATTTAGAAGTTTGCGATAAATATATATGTAGAAGTTTACAAATAAATAATAGAAAATGAAAATAGCTGGAGATATGTCTGCAATTACTTCTTTGCATTGGTGATGAGCCTGCTCACCTATGGTTGTTCTAATGAACACCTTGTCCCCTTCGTAATGATAGTCTCACTTATTATTTACTCTTCTATACCTTTAATAGGATGATTTCGTCTTTCAAATCAGGCACTTTGTCTCTTCATCTTATGTAAACAGGACCTAGTAAAAATATGTGGTACATAGCACTCAATAAACAGCTGTGTATAACTGAGCTTCCTCCAACCATAAGCCTCTGGAGTCAGGCAATTGGGCTTCAGATTCTGCCTCTTGGGCAAGGTATTTAAGCTCTTCAAGCCTCAGTTGCCTCATCTGTAAGTCAGAAACCATCTTTACCATAGTGTATGGTGATAGCGAAAGGAAATAGAAGAAAAATTCCTAGCATATTTTAAGTAGTCAATAATCATTAGTTACTATCAAACATCTTAATGAACTGGTTTATCTTGGCCTCTACCAACATTCCATTCTTGAAATGTTGAATACTTAGAAGGTATTGAACAATTGTTTAATGAATAAGTCAATAGACTAAAGCAATGTGGTATAATGAAATTAACATGAATAGAATTTGAAATCAGATAACCTGAGTTTGAGTCCTAGCTCCAAAAATTTAGGAAATCATTCAACTGTTTGAATTCTGTTTCCATACCTATAAAATTAAAATAATATTATTCCACAGAGACTTAAACTGGAAAATCTTTGTAAAATGAAATATATGAAGCAATTATCATTTTATTATTATTGTTACCTAATATTGAGACAACCCATAAGAAGTAATCAATCAAATTTGGATAACAGGTATAAAGACATAAAGAAACATGGTCTACTTCAGGTTTGCATTGTTTAACTGGGTGTGTTACCATCCCACAAGGAAATCCAGAAAGAGTAAGAGAAAAAGAGGACAAAAAACATTAGCAATGTAGACAGAAGAGTTTTGTCTGTATTGTTCATTCAAATAAACTTGTTTATCTAAATACATTTAAGTCAATGCAGGAAACAGTCTGTCATAACTAGTTTTTACTAACATAAATGCTTTACTCTATCAAAGCAATGTCACTATTTTCTGAAAGGAGACTGCCTCCTGATATCATAGGAAATAAATTGTAGATCCGGAGCTAGAGACAGAAACAAAGGTTTCTGATTTTTCAGCTCTAGAAAAATCTCTTCATTGTCTGTATATGTTTATCATTTTTGTCTGCTAAATTACATTGATGATTAACCTAAAATAATATCTCAGTTAAAAATGTATGTAAGTGTAATACAAAATAATGCTAGCATATGAAAATAATATTCACCATTTTATAGCCCTAGCTAAACAATACAAATATTAGATTGCTGCCAAAGAAAATCATTTTAAAGTTTATCATTAGTTTTGAGTACAAAACTGACAACATTTTATAAAGTAAATTTTGTATTTATTTGAAGTACTGGATATGATTATACATTACCTTGGAAATTTCTCAGTGTCCATAAGTTTGTTGAGCACCTATGCTGCTTAAGCATATTATTGAACACCAGTAAAAGTGTGATAGGTGGATGTCTAAATGAAATATAGCCAGCCACTGTGAGGCAGCCTGAATTAGACTCCAAAGTGGCTCACACATCCTTATTTCAAGAATTTTACATGAAAAACAATTCAAAGTGAAACTGATTTTTAATCTTGATAAATAATACTAAAACCCATTTTAAGAAATATCAGAGAAAAAGCATTATGTATATTTTAGTATCTAATTTATATCCTAGAATTTATCTACAAAACTTAGTGTTCCTTAATGGGTTTATAAAGTGATGTACACAGAAATACACTATGTAACGAGGAGTTTTAGCTGAGACTGTACTTATCTCCCGAAATTGCTAAATAGGCTCTCATTTTAAAGGACAAGCACATTGTTTCTCTAGAAGTAGAGCCTCAGATTCTTTCTTTCTTGCTGAAATTGCAAGATCTTACAAGAGCTAGGTTATGAATGAAAACATTTTCTTGTGGCTGGAAGTGTATCTCTGCACATGAGGATTCTTTTAGTAAAATGCCTTCTTTCCTGGACCTGGGGGTGTGCAAATAGAAAAGACATCAATTAGGATAGACTCCTTGTGGAACAGGTGAGTCAGCCCCAATCAGTTTAAAGCAAGGAGGAGAAGCTGAAACCTATCAAGGTGAAGCCAGCCAAAAGCTCAGCAGAGAGGTGCCCACAAGAAAGACAGTAAGGGGCCTGTATCTGAGGACTCTGAGAGCACCCATATCTACCATCTAGTCTTGAGATCTGTGCACAGATTCCTTTCTGTGGCTCTCTAAGTCTTCAGTAAAGTTACAAGAATGTAAACTCTGCATGGGAAATTCAGGGACAACCTTGGGCAACTCTTGGAGAGAAAAAGTTTAAGAGAGCGACAGCAACCTGCGAGCAGCTAGACTTAAGGTGGCCCAACGTGATTTTCAAAAGAATAGGGCAGTCGAAAGCTGTCCATGAGCACAAGGGATAATCAGAATGGATTCGGGGGAACATGAAAGCATTTCCTCAACATTCCCAGGAAACTTTGATGAGGGAAACAATAAAAGATGAGACTTTGGGTAGTCAAGCAAGATAAGGTGCTCCTACCTTTACATCTGGGATAGCGTAAGTGGCCTTATTTTGCTTCAGTCATCTGAAGCATAACCAGTCTCCTCTATTTACCCCACATGCCATACAAATACGCTATGGGCTTCAGGCCCATCACTCTATTCCAAGGGTTGAGGGGACCAAAATATTGGTCAACAGTTGGGGAGTGCTGAGCTGACAGTATCCAATACAGTGGCCACCAGCCTTGCATGGCTATTGAGCATTTGCAATGTAGCAAGCCCAAACTGAAAAGTGCTGTATGTACAACCCACATTCTAGATTTAGAAGACTCAGTATAAATATGTATATATAATCTGTAATATATAATTAATAAGTTGTAATAGATTACATATAAAAAGGATAACATTTTAGATAGTCTGGATTAAACAAAATATATTAAAACTAATTTCAGGCTGGGCACGGTGGCTCACGCCTGTAATCTTAACACTTTGGAAGGACGAGGTGGATGAATCACCTGAGGTTAGGGGTTCAGAACCAGCCTGGTCAACATGGTGAAACCCCATCTCAACTAAAAATTCAAAATTATCTGGGCGTAGTGGCGCATGCCTGTAATCCCAGCTACTTGGGAGGCTGAGGCAGGAGAATCGCTTGAACCTGGGAGGCAGAGGTTGCAGTTAGCCGAAGCTGTGCCACTGCACTCCAGCCTGGGCAACAAGACTGAAACTCTGTGTCAAAAACAACAACAATAACAAAACAAAACAAAACAAAAAACAATGTATCAGAGTCTGTCAACAGCAGAATTGATCAAGCAGAGGAATTGGTGAGCTTGAAAGCAAACTATTTGAAAATATGTGGTCAGAGGAAATGAAAGAAAGAAGAATAAAAAAGAATGGAGCATATCGACAAGGTCTAGAAAATAGCCTCAAAAGGGCAAATTTAAGAGTTATTGGCCTTAAAGAGGAGGTAGACAGACAGACTGGGGTAAAAATTTTATTTGAATGAATAACAACAGAGAACTTTCCAAATTGAGAGAAAGATATCAATATTAAAGTACAAGATGGTTGTAGAGTACTACGTAGGTTTAACACAAATAATACTATCTCAAGACACTGAATAATCAAACTCCCAAAGATCAAGGATAAAGGATCCTAAAAGCAGCAAGAGAAAAAGTACAAATAGCATACAATGGAATGCCAATGTCTAGCAGCAGACTTCTCAGTGGAAAACTCCCAGGCCAAGAGAGAGTGGCAAGACATATCTAAAGTGCTAAAGGAAGAAAAAACACTTTTATCTTAGAATAGTACATCCAGCAACAATATCTTTCAAACATGAAGAAGAATTAGCCTTTCCTAGACAAGCAAAAGCGGAGGGATTTCATCAATACCAGAACTGTCTTACAAGAAATGCTAAAGGGAGTTCTTCAATCTGAAAGAAAACAACATTAACAAATAATAAGAAATCATGTGAAGTTACAAAACTCACTGGTAATAGTGAATACACAGACAAACATAGAATATTATAAGACTGAAATTGTGGTGTGTAAACTACTCATATCTTGAGTAGAAAGACTAAAAGATGAACCTATCACAAATCATAACTATGACAACTTAAGACCTAGACAATATAACAAGATAAAAATAGAAGCAGCAGAATAAAAGATGAACCTATCACAAATCATAACTATGACAACTTAAGACCTAGACAATATAACAAGATAAAAATAGAAGCAGCAGAAAGTTGAAAAAGTGAGGGTGATGAGATTAAAGTATACAGTTTTTGTTAGTTTTATCTTTGCTTGTTTTTGCAATCAGTGTTAAGTTGTCATCAGTTTAAAATAATGGGTTATAAGATGTTATTTGTAAGCCTCATGGTAACCTCAAATCCAAAAACCTACAACAAATACATAAAAAATAAAAAGCAATAAATTAAGATATACCACCTGGAAAAATTGCCTTCAGTGAAAGGAAGAGGGGAGGGGAGGGGAGGGGAGGGGAGGGAAGGGAAGGGAAGGGAAGGGAAGGGAAGGGAAGGGAAGGGAAGGGAAGGGAAGGGAAGGGAAGGGAAGGGAAGGGAAGGGAAGGGCCACAAAATAAAAAACATCAATATCAAATATCAAAACGGCAGGAGTAAGTCCTTACTTATCAATAACATTGAATGTAAATGAACTAAACTCTCTAATCAAAAGAGTGACTGAAGGGATTTAAAAAAACAAGACCCAGTGATCTGTGACCTACAAGAAACACACTTCACCTATGAAGACACACATAGACTGAAAATAAAGGCATGGAAAAAGATATCCCATGCAAATGAAAACCAAAAAAGAGCAGGAGTAGCTATACTTATATAGGATAAAATAGATTTCAAGACATAAACTATAAAAAGACACAAAGATGGTCATTATATAGTAATAAAGGGGTCAATTTAGCAATAGGATACAATTATAAATATATATATATACACATAAATATTAAAGAAAATAAATAATAAAGGTCAGAGTAGAAATGTATGAAATTGAAATGAAATAAACAATGAAAAGATCAACAAAAATATTTATAATTGTTATATATATATACACACATATATATGCACACAAACACACACACACACACATCCCCAACACTGTAGCACCTAGATATATAAAGCAATATTATTGCAGCTATAAAGAGAGATAGGCCCCCAATAAAATAGCTGGAGATTTCAACACCCGACTTTCAGCATTGGATAGAATTTCCAGACATAAAATAAAATTAAAAAAAATCAGACTTAATATGTACAATAGACCAAATGGATCTAATAGATATTTACAGAACATTTCATCCAATGGTTGCAGAATACACATTTTTCTCCTTAGCACATGAATTATTCTTGAAGATGGACCATATGTTAGGCCACAAAACATGTCTTAAAACATTTTTAAAAATTAAAATCATATCACATATCTTCTCTGACTACAACAGAATGAAACAAGAAATCAATATCAAGAACACTGAAAACAATACAAACACATGAAAATTAAATAATATGCTCCTGAACAACCAGTGAGTCAATAAACAAATTAAAATTTTAAATTTTAAATTTCTTGGAAAAAAATAAAAATGGAAAATGGAAACACAACATACCAAAACCTATAGGATACAGTGAAAGCAGTACTAGAGAAAAGCGATAAGTGCCTACAACAAAAAAAGAAGAAAAACTTCAAATAACTAATCTAAAAATGCATCTTAAAGAACTAGAAAATAGAACAAAACCCAAATTAGTAGAAATAAATAATAAAAATCAAAGCAGAAATACATGAAAATGAAATGAAATAAACACAAAAGATCAACAAAAATGAAAAGCTGATTTTTCAAAAAGATAAACAAAATTGACAACCCTTTAGACAGAAACAGAGAGCCTACCCAAATATGTAAAATCAGAGATGAAAAAGGAGACATTACAACTGATACTGCAGAAATTCAAAAGATCATTAGGGACTACTATGAGTAACTATATGCCAATAGATTAGAATACCTAGAAGAAATTGATAAATTCCTAGACACATACAAACTACGAAGATTGAACCATGAAGAAATCCAACTCCTAAACAGACCAATAACAAGTAATGAGATTGAAGCCATAATAAATAATCTCCCAGCAAAGAAAACCCTGGAACCCAGTGACTTCACTGCTGAAGTTTACCAAATAAAGAATCAACATCAATACTACTCAAACTATTTCAAAAAAAGAGGAGGAGGGAACACTTTCAAACTTATTTTATGAGGTCATATTACCGATACCAAAACTAGACAAAGACACATCCAAAAAAAAAAAAAAAATCCCAAAACCAAAACAAAACTGCAAGCTAATATTCCCCATGAACATTATTGCAAAAGTTCTCAACAAAATACTAGCAAACCAAATCCAATAACTCAGTCAAGTGGGATTTATCACAGGGATGGAAGGATGGTTCAACATAAGTAAAATCAATCAATGTGATACATTGTATCAACAGAATGGACAAAAATCGTAATTATTTCAACTGATGCTGAAAGGCATTTGATAAAATTTAACATCCCTTCATGATTAAAAAAAAAGAACCCTCAAAAACTGGTTACAGAAGAAGCATACCTCAATACAAGAAAAGCCGTATAGGACAGACCTATAGGTAGTATCATACTGAATTAGGACAAACTGAAAGCTTTTCCTTTAAGATCTGGAACGTGATAAGGAGGCCCACTTTCACCACTGTTATTCAACACAGTACTAGAGGTCCTCGCTACAGCAGTCAGACAAGAGAACAAAATAAAAGCCAACCAAATTGGAAATGAAGAAGTCAAATTACCTTTGTGCTGCAGATGGCATAATCTTCTATTTGGAAAATCCTAAAGACTCCACCAAAAACCTATTATGATAAATATACAAATTTAGTAAAGTTGCAGAGAAAAAAAATCAACATACAAAAATCAGTAGTATTTCTATATGCCAGCAATGAACAAGCTGAAAGAAATCAAAAAAGTATTCCCATTTATAACAGCTACAAATAAAATACCTCAGAATAAACTTAACCAAAGAAGTGAGAGATCTCTACAATGAAAACTATAAAACATTCATGTAATAAATTGAAGAGGACACCAAAAAAATGGAAAGATACTTCTTGTTCATGGATTAGAAGAATCAGTATTGTTAAAATGTCCATAGTACCCAAAGCAATCTACAGATTCAATGCAACCCAAAATACCAATGGCATTCTTCACAAAAATAGAAAAAAAAAATCCTAAAATGTATATGAAACCAAAAAAGACCCAGAATAGCCAAAGCCATCCTGAGGAAAAAGGAGAAAACTGGAGGAATCACATTACTTAACTTCAAATTTATTACAGAGCTATTGTAACCAAAACAGCATGGTACTGGCATAAAAAACAGACATACAGACCAATGGAACAGAGTGGAGAACCCAGAAACAAATTGATAAATCTACAGTGAACTCATTTTCAACAAAGGTTACAAGAATATACATTGGGGAAAGGGCAGTCTCTTCAATAAATGGTGCTGAGAGAATTGGATAGCCATATGAATGAAACTATACCTCTGTCTCTCACCGTATACAAAAATAAAATCAAAATGGATTAAAGGCTTAAATCTAAGACCTTAATTTATGAAATGACTACAAGAAAACATTGGAGAAACTCTCCAGGACATTGGTCTGGGCAAAGATTTCTTGAGTAATACCCCAAAAGAACAGGCAACCAAAATAAAAATGGACAAATAGGATCACATCAAGTTAAAAAGCTTCTGCACAGAAAAAGAAACAATCAATAAAGTAAAGAGATGACCCACAGTATGGGAGCAAATATTGGCAAACTATCCATATGACAAGGGATTAATAACTAGAGTTTATAAGGAACTCAAACAACTTAACAGGAAAAAATCTAACAATCTGACTTTAAAATGGGCAAAAGATCTGAATAGGCATTTCTCTATGTCAAAACAGGCATATGAAAAAGTGCTCAATATCATTGATCATCAGATAAATGCATATCAAAACTACAGTGAGATATTGTCTCACCCCAGTTAAAATGGCTTTTATCTCAAAGACAGGTAATAACAAATGCTGGTGAGGACATGGAAGAAAGGAAACCCTTGTTCATATACTTTTGGTGGAAATGTAAATTAGTACAGCCACTCTGGAGAACAGTATGGAGGTTCCTCAGAAAACTAAAAATAGACCTACCATATGACCCAGCAATCCCACTGCTAGATATATATCCAGAAGAAGTCAGTGTATCAAAGAGATATCTGCATGCCCATATTTATTGCAGCACTATTCACAATAACCAAGATTTGGTAGCAACCTAAGCATCCAGCAAAAGACAAATGGGTAAAGAAAATATGGTACATATACACGATGAAGTACTATTCAGCCATAAAAAGAATGAGATACTATCATTTGCTACAATATGGGTGAAACTGGAAGACCTTATGTTAAGTGAAATAAGGCAGGCACAGAAAGACAAATTTCACATATTCAAGGGGGGTCCCGGAGCAAGATGGCTGAATAGGAACAGCTCCAGTCTCCAGCTCCCAAGCGCGAGTGACACAGAAGATGGGTGACTTCTGCATTTTCAACTGAGGTACTGGTTCATCTCACTGGGGAGTGCCGGATAATCAGTGCTGGTCATCTGGTGCAGCCTGACCAGCGAAAGCTAAAGCAGGGCAAGCCATCGCCTCACCTGAGAAGCGCAAGGGGGAAGGGAATCCCTTTTCCTAGCCAAGGAAAACTGAGACACACAACACCTGGAAAATCGGGGAACTCCCACCCTAATCCTGCACTTTACCAAGGGTCTTAGCAAACCGCATACCAGGAGATTATATCCCACACCTGGCCGGGAGGGTCCCACGCCCATGGAGCCTCCCTCATTGCTAGCACAGCAGTCTGAGATCTAACTGCAAGGTGGCAGCAAGGCTGTGGGAGTGGTGCCCACCATTGCTGAGGCTTAAGTAGGTAAACAAAGTTGCTGGGAAGCTCGAACTGGTTGGAGCCCACCGCAGCTCAAGGAGGCCTGCCTGTCACTGTAGACTCCACCTCTGGGGACAGGGTATAGCTAAACAAAAAGCAGCAGAAACCTCTGCAGATGTTAATGACCCTGTCTGACAGCTTTGAAGGGAGCAGTGGATCTCTCAGTGCAGAGGTTGAGATCTGAGAACGGACAGACTGCCTGCTCAAGTGGGTCCCTGACCACTGAGATGCCTAACTGGAAGAAATCCCCCACTAGGTGCAGACGGACACCTCACACCTCACACGGCAGGGTACACCCCTGAGATGAAGCTTCCAGAGCAAGAATCAGACAGCAGCACACGTTGTTCAGCAATATTCTATCTTCTGCAGCCTCTGCTGCTGATACCCAGGCAAACAGGGTCTGAAGTGAACCTCAAGCAATCTCCAACAGACCTACAGCTGAGGGTGCTGACTGTTAGAAGGAAAACTAACAAACAGAAAGGACACCCACACCAAAACCCCATCAGTACATTACCAGTATCAAAGACCAAATGCAGATAAAACCACAAAGATGGGGAAAAAGCAGGGCAGAAAAGCTGGAAATACAAAAAATCAGAGTGCATCTCCCCCTCCAAAGGAACGCAGCTCATTGCCAGCAATGGATCAAAGCTGAACAGAGAATGACTTTGACGAGTTGAGAGAAGAAGGCTTCAGTCGATCAAACTTCTCAGAGCTAAAGGAGGAACTACGTAACCAGCGCAAAGAAACTAAAAATCTTGAAAAAAGAATGGAAGAATGGATAACTAGAATAATCGATGCAGAGAAGGCCATAAACGAACTGACAGAGATAAAAACCATGACCTGAGAAATATGTGACAAATGCACAAGCTTCAGTAACAGACTCGATCAACTGGAAGAAAGAGTATCAATGATTGAAGATCAAATGAATGAAATAAAGAGAGAAGAAAAGTCTAGAGAAAAAAAGGGAAAAAGAAATGAACAAAGCCTACAAGAAATATGGGATTATGTGAAAAGACCAAATCTACGTCTGATTGGGGCGCCTGAAAGTGAGGGGGAAAATGGAACCAAGTTGGAAAACACTCTTCAGGATATCATCCAGGAGAACTTCCCCAACCTAGAAAGGCAGGCCAACATTCAAATTCAGGAAATACAAAGAATGCCACAAAGATACTCCTCAAGAAGAGAAACTCAAAACACACATAATTGTCAGATTCACCAAAGTTGAAATGAAGGAAAAACTGTTAAGGGCAGCAAGAGAGAAAGGTCGGGTTACCCACAAAGGGAAGCCCATTGGACTAACAGCAGATCTCTCGGCAGAAACTCTACAAGCCAGAAGACAGTGGGCTCCAATAATCAACATTCTTAAAGAAAAGAATTTTCAACCCAGAATTTCATATCCAGCCAAACTAAGTCATCAGTGAGGGAGAAATAAAATCCTTTACAGACAAGCAAATGCTTTGAGATTTTGTCACCACCAGCCCTGCCCTACAAGAGACCCTGAAGGAAGCACTAAACGTGGAAAGGAAGAACCAGTACCAGCCATTGCAAAAACATGCCAAAATGTAAAGACCGTCAATGCTAGGGAGAAACCACATCAATTAATGAGCAAAATAACCAGCTAATATCACAATGACAGGATCGAGTTCACACATAACAATATTAACCTTAAATGTAAATGGACTAAATGGACCAATCAAAAGACACAGACTGACAAATTGGATAAAGAGTCAAGACCCATCAGTTTGCTGTGTTCAGGAGACCCATCTCACATGCAGAGACACACATAGGCTCAAAATAAAGGGATGAAGGAAGATCTACCAAGGAAATGCAGAACAAAAACAGCAGAGGTTGCAATCCTAGTCTCTGATAACATAGACTTTAAACCATCAAAGATCAAATGAGACAAAGAAGGCCATTATATAATGGTAAAGGGATCAATTCAACAGGAAGAGCTAACTATCCTAAATATATATGCACCCAACACAAGAGCACCCAGATTCATAAAGCAAGTCCTTAGAGACTTATAAAGAGGCTTAGACTCCCATACAATAATAATGGGAGACTTAAACACCACACTGTCAACATTAGACAGATCAATGAGACAGAAAGTTAACAAGGATATCCAAGAATTGAACTCAACTCTGCACCAAGAGGACCTAATAGACATCTACAGAACTCTCCACCCCAAATCAACAGAATATACATTCTCAGCACCACATTGCACTTATTCTAAAATTGACCACATAGTTGGAAGTAAAGCACTCCTCAGCATATGTAAAAGAACAGAAATTATAACAAACTGTCTCTCAGACCACAGTGCAATCAAACTAGAACTCAGGACTAAGAAACTCAATCAAAACCGCTCAACTACATGGAAACTGAACAACCTGCTCCTGAATGACTACTGGGTACATAACGAAATGAAGGCAGAAATAAAGATGTTCTTTGAAACCAATGAGAACAAAGATACAACATACCAGAATCTCTGGGACACATTTAAAGCAGTGTGTAGAGGGAAATTTATAGCACTAAATGCCCACAAGAGAAAGCAGGAAAGATCTAAAATTGACACCCTAACATCAAAATTAAAAGAACTAGAGAAGCAAGAGCAAACACATTCAAAAGCTAGCAGAAGGCAAGAAATAACTAAGATCAGAGCAGAACTGAAGGAGATAGAGACACAAAAAACCCTCAAAGCAGTGACTCCAGGAGCTGGTTTTTTGAAAAGAACAACAAAATTGATAGACCACTAGCAAGACTAATAATGAAGAAAAGAGAGAAGAATCAAATAGACACAATAAAAAATGATAAAGGGGATATCACCACCCACCCCAGAGAAATATAAACTACCATCAGAGAATACTATAAACACCTCTACGCAAATAAACTAGAAAACCTAGAAGAAATGGATAATTTCCTGGACACTTACACTCTCCCAAGACTAAAACAGGAAGAAGTTGAATCCCTGCATAGACCAATGGCAGACTCTGAAATTGAGGCAATAATTAATAGCCTACCAACCAAAAAAAGTCCAGGACCAGATGGATTCACAGCTGAATTCTACCGGAGTTACAAGGAGGAGCTGGTGCCATTCCTTCTGAAACTATTCCAATCAATAGAAAAAGAGGGAATCCTCCCTAACTCATTTTATGAGGCCAACATCATCCTGATACCAAAGCTTGGCAGAGACACAACAAAAAAAAAAGAGTATTTTAGACCAGTATCCCTGATGAACATCGATGCAAAAATCCTCAAGAAAATACTGGCAAACCGATTCCAGCAGCACATCAAAAAGTGTATCCACCATGATCAAGTGGGCTTCATCCCTGGGATGCAAGGCTGGTTCAACATATGCAAATCAATAAACATAATCCAGCATATAAACAGAATCAAAGACAAAAACCACATGATTATCTCAATAGATGCGGAAAAGGCCTTTGACAAAATTCAACAGCCTTCATGCTAAAAAGCTCTCAATAAATTCCATATTGATGCAACATATCTCAAAATAATAAGAGCTATTTATGACAAACCCACAGCCAATATCATACTGAATGGGCAAAAACTGGAAGCATTCCCTTTGAAAACTGGCACAAGACAGGGATGCCCTCTCCCACCACTCCTATTCAACATAGTGTTGGAAGTTCTGACCAGGGCAATCAGGCAAGAGAAGGAAACAAAGGGTATTCAGTTAGGAAAAGAAGAAGTCAAATTGTCCCTCTTTGCAGATGACATGATTGTATATTTGGAAAACTCCATCATCTCAGTCCAAAATCTCCTTAAGCTAATAAGCAACTTCAGCAACGTCTCAGGATACAAAATTAATGTGCAAAAATCACAAGCATTCTTATACACCAGTAACAGACAAACAGAGAGCCAAATCATGAATGAACTTCCATTCACAATTGCTTCAAAGAGAATAAAATACCTAGGAATCCAACTTACAAGGGATGTAAAGGACCTCTTCAAGGAGAACTACAAACCACTGCTCAGTGAAATAAAAGAGGACACAAATAAATGGAAGAACATATCATGCTCATGGAGATAGGAAGAATCAATATCGTGAAAATGGCCATACTGCCCAAGGTAATTTATAGATTCAATGCCATTCCCACCAAGCTACCAATGACTTTCTTCACAGAATTGGAAAAAACGTTTTAAAGTTCATACGGAACCAAAAAAGAGCCCACATTGCCAAAACAATCCTAAGTCAAAAGAACAAAGCTGGAAGCATCACGCTACCTGACTTCAGACTATACTACAAGGCTACAGTAACCAAAACAGCATGGTACTGGTACCAAAACAGAGATATAGACCAATGGAACAGAACAGAGCCCTCAGAAATAATACCACACATCTACAGCCATCTGATCTTTGACAAACCTCAGAAAAACAAGAAATGGGGAAAGAATTCCCTATTTAATAAATGGTGCTGGGAAAATTGGCTAGCCATAAGCTGAAAGCTGAAACTGGATCCTTTCCTTACTCCTTACACAAAAATTAATTCAAGATGGATTAGAGACTTAAATGTTACACCTAAAACCATAAAAACCCTAGAAGAAAGCCTAGGCAATACCATTCAAGACATAGGCATGGACAAGGACTTCATGTCTAAAACACCAAAAACAATGGCAACAAAAGCCAAAATTGACAAACAGGATCTAATTAAACTAAAGAGCTTCTGCACAGCAAAAGAAACTACCATCAGAGTGAACAGGCATCCTACAGAATCAGAGAAAATTTTTGTGATCTACTCATCTGACAAAGGGCTAATATCCAGGACCTACAAAGAACTCAAACAAATTTATGAGAAAAAAACAAACAACCCCATCAAAAAGTGGGCAAAGGATATGAACAGACAGTTCTCAAAACAAGACATGCATACAGCAAACAGGCACACGAAAAAATGCTCCTCATCACTGGCCATCAGAGAAATGCAAATCAAAACCACAATGAGATACCATCTCACACCAGTTAGAATGACAATCATTAAAAAGTCAGGAAACAACAGGTGCTGGAGAGGATGTGGAGAAGTAGGAACACTTTTACACTGTTGGTCGGATTGTATACTGGTTGAACCATTGTGGAAAACAGTATGGCGATTCCTCAAGGATCTAGAACTAGAAATACCATATGACCCAGCCATCCCATTACTGGGTATATACCCAAAGGATTATAAATCATGCTGCTATAAAGACACATGCACACGTATGTTTATTGTGGCACTATTCACAATAGCAAAGACTTGGAATCAACCCAAATGTCCATCAGTGACAGACTGGATTAAGAAAATGTGGCACATATACACCATGGAATACTATGCAGCCATAAAAAAGGATGAGTTTGTGTCCTTTGTAGGGACATGGATGCAGCTGGAAACCATCATTCTCAGCAAACTATCTCAAGAACCGAAAACCAAACACTGCATGTTCTCACTCATAGGTGGGAATTGAACAATGAGATCACTTGGACTCTGGAAGGGGAACATCACACACTGGGGCCTATTATGGGGAGTGGGGAGGGGGGAGGGATGGCGTTGGGAGTTATACCTGATGTAAATGATGAGTTGATGGATGCTGACAAGTTGATGGGTGCAGCACACCAACATGGCACAAGTATACATATGTAACAAACCTGCACATTGTGCACATGTACCCTAGAACTTAAAGTATAAAAAAAAAAAAAATTCACATATTCTCACTCATTTGTGGAAGCTAAAAATTAAAACAACTGAACTCATGGAGAGAGTGACTAGAACAATGGTTACCAGAGGCTAAGAAGGGTAGTGGGTGGAGTATGCAGATGGTTAACAGATACAAAAGTAGAGTTAGATAGAAAGAATAAGATCTAGCGTTTGATAGCACAACAGGGTGATTACAGTCGGCAATAATTTATTGTACATTTAAAAATAACTAAAAGAATAATTGGAATGTTTATAAAAAGGAAATGATAAGTGCTGAAGGTGAAGGATAACCCATTTACTGTGATGTGATGACTATACCTTGCATGCCTGTATCAAAATATCTCATGTACCCCGTAAGTATATATACCTACTATGTATCCATAACAATAAATTTTTTTTTAATTTCAGCTGTTCCCTTTTACTTTTTTAATGTGAATAAAATAAAATGTCAAATTACATATATGTCTCCTATTGTATATTTTATTAGACTACACTGCTCTGAATTAAAGTATTATTCTCTATTAAAATGCAAATTCTTCTGAGTATAGCAGTCCACTTTCCTCTTCAAGGCCAATCTATCAACCTGTGACATGTTTCCCATTTTGCTCCCTATGTCACTCCCTCATCTTTTCTTTGGCTCTTTCCCTTCAGGTTACTCCAATCTTAAAAACAAAGCTTTCCACGGACCCTGTTACCTTCTGACTTTTGTCTCCACCTACTTTGTCATTCAATTCATTGTTTGTATGTCTTCCTCTCATTCGGCCACTGAAATTTAACCTGTCACTGATCCACTGCAAATGGCTCTCTCTGGTCTTGTCTCTTCCCCTTCCTGAAACTCTCATTCTTGTCTGGTTTCTTCTCTTCTCTCGTCTTATATTCTCCAATCTCTTCAGTCCATCATAGCCTGAAATATTGAATTTTTTTTTTTTTCAAGACAGAGTCTCACTCTGTTGCCCAGGTTAGAGTTCAGTGGCACCATCTCCACTCACTGTAAGCCCCGCCTCCCAGGTCCACACCATTCTCCTGCCTCAGCCTCCCGAGCAGCTGGGACTACAGGCACCTGCCACCATGCCCGGCTATATTTTGTATCTTTAGTAGAGATGGGGTTTCACCATGTTAGCCAGGATGGTCTCGATCTCCTGATCTCATGATCCACCCGCCTTGGCCTCCCTAAGTGCTGGGATTACAGGTGTGAGCCACCATGTCCGGCCTACATT
Source organism: Chlorocebus sabaeus (assembly GCF_047675955.1). NCBI lineage: Eukaryota > Metazoa > Chordata > Mammalia > Primates > Cercopithecidae > Chlorocebus > Chlorocebus sabaeus. The sequence continues at coordinate 61,902,801 of NC_132906.1, read as the reverse complement.
GAAATATTTTGACCATCTCTCGTGTCTCCTATCCCCAGATGGTGCCAAAGTCTTGAGCTACAGGACTAGCTCCCCTCCCTGCTTTGGCCTCTGTCAGCCCCTCTCTTGCCTACTCATTCTCCTCTCCTGTCCTCGGCTTACACTTGGTATGTGATATGGTTTGGCTCTGTGTTCCCACCCAAATCTCATTCTGTAGCTCCCATAATTTCCACGTGTTGTCGGGGGAACCTAGTGGGAGATGATTGAATCATGGAGGTTAATCTTTCCCATGCTATTCTTGTGATAGTGAATACCATGAGATCTGATGGTTGTAAAAATGGAACTTGCCCTGCACAAGCTCTCTTTGCCTGCTGTCATCTACATAAGATGTCACTTGCTCCTCCTTGCCTTCTGCCATGATTGTGAGGCCTCCCAAGCCATGTGGAATTGTAAGTCCAATAAACCACTTTCTTTCGTAAATTGCCCAGTCTCAGGTATGTCTTTATCAGCAGTGTGAAAACGGACTAATACAGTAAACAAGTACCAGTTGAGTGGGGCACTGCTGAAAAGGTACCCGAAAATGTGGAAGCGACTTTGGAACTAGGTAACAGGCAGAGGTTGGAACAGTTTTGAGGGCTCAGAAGAAGATAGGAAAATGTGGAAAAGTTTGGAACTTCTAAGAGGCTTGTTGAATGGCTTTGATAAAAATGCTGATAGTAATATGAACAATAACATCCTGGCTGAGGTGGTCTCAGATGGAGATGAGGAATTTGTTGGGAACAGGAGCAAAGGTGATCCTTGTTATGTTTTAGCAAAGAGACTAGTGGCATTTTGCTCCTGCCCTAGAGATTTGTGGAACTTTGAACTTGAGAGAGACGATTTATGGTATCTAGCAGAAGAAATTTCTAAGCAGCAAAGCATTCAAGAGGTGACTTGGGTGCTGTTAAAGGTACTCAGTTTTATAAGAGAAGCAGAGCATAAAAGTTCAGAAAATTTGCAGCCTGACACTGCAATAGAAAAGAAAATCCCATTTTCGGAGGAGAAATCCAAGCCAGCTACAAAAATTTGCATAACTTATGAGCAGCCAAATGTTAATCCCCAAGACAATGGGCAGCATGTCTCCAGGGCATGTCAGAGGTCTTCACAGAAGCCCCTCCCATCACAGGCCCAGAGGTCCAAGAGGAAAAAGTGGTTTCATGAGCTGGACCCAGGGTCCCCATGCTGTGTGCAGCCTAGGGACTTGGTGCCCTGTGTCCCAGCTGCTCCAGCTGTGACTGAAAGGGGCAATGTAGAACATGGGTGGTGGCTTCAGAGGGTGCAAGCCTCAAGCCCTGGCAGCTTCCACGTGTGTTGAGCCCTGTGAGTGCACAGAAGTCAAGAATTGAGGTTTGGGGACCTCTGCCAAGATTTCAGAAGATGTATGAAAATGCCTGGACGCCCAGGCAGAAGTTGCTGCCAGGGCAAGGTCCTCATGGAGAACCTCTGCTAGGGCAGCACAGAAGGAAAATGTGGGGTCGGAACCTCCACACAGAGTCCCTACTGGGGCACCGCCCAGTGGAACTGTGAGAAGAAGGCCACCATCCTCCAGACCCCAAAATGTTAGAGTCAACGACAGCTTGCACCTTGCACCAGGAAAAGCTACAGACACTCAATGCCTTCATAGCCTCCCAGGACACATCTCTCCCTTCATAAGAACTACAATTAAATAATTATTTGTGTAATTTTTTGTTTGATATGTGCCTACCCTAATTGATTTTATCTTTCATGAGGGCAGGAAATGTGTTTGATTTGTTTCCCAGCAGTCTCTGACTAATAATTCCTTTATAAGACTTCAGTAAATGCATATAAAGTCTAAGAATATGCTTAGCTCACTAAGAAAAGCCAGGCTGCATTTTGGATACAGATTGTGGCAGTTTAGAGTAGAAAATAAGGGAAGTGGGTGAAGGGAGAAAGTGATTTACCTTCCACAGTTCCACACTATTAGTTGCTATGTATATCCCTCAGTTTGAAGATGACAATAACTATTTAGATTAAGACTTGTCTTCAAAATAATTTCTGTGAAAATGTTCAGTTATTTAGCATGGACAGTTATTTACTCCCTAAGTAAGGCATTCTAGTTCACAATTTAAATAAGATAGTAATGAGTCACTTCAAAAATGTGTTTAAAAACTAAATGTTCTTTGATGTGGCCAAATTTGGCTAGGAAGTTCAAAATAAAACCCCTAATTAGTTAAAGAAAACTCAATAGTTAAGGGAAAATATTAACAAATTCGTCAGGAATCAATGCAGTTTTAAAACCTTTTATTTCACCTTACTTCCTGAGAATCAGATGGGATTTTTAATAGCCCTGGTCTTTCATGAAGATAATGAAAAGTCATAACAATTAACATCCATATAGTTTCAGAATTCTAAATCTAATTTCTAGCAAGAGTCAACTAATTATTCTTTAACCAAATAATATTGAACTGCAATTAATGTCTCCTCTTTGGTTATGAGAAACAGAACATCTGACCCAAGGGTCTCTGAGGGTAACTGGGAGATCAGGCCTCAATAATGGAGCCACCCTTTAATGCTATTTTTATTGCACATATATTTGCCTACATTCAAGCTTGGTTCATGACATTCAGCATCCTTACATCTTTACTAGTTATCCCTACTCAGTCTTTCTTAGCTAAAAGTGAACCTTCCTAAATCTTACAGTTTCTTCCTTATGCTATTCTTATGCTATTTTATAGCCATTTATTTTCAGTTGTTGGTGTTCATGCATCATCTTATGTACAGTTCTGGAAACAAAATTTTCCTTCAACCATTCTTGAAGGAAAGCTTTACATCTTATTCATCTTTGCATTTTCCTTAATGCTTTGTAATAACTTGTATAGTGTCTCATAATATTTGTTGGAAAATAAAAGGGATTTGCATTTAATATAATGTGCTTACTATAAGATCAGTCTCATTATTTAGCTATGATCTACGCTGTTTGCATTCAAAGTTGATGCCGCTGATCTGTGTGTTTTATATAACCTGTGCCATGGTGATGGACTCCCAGTTTCTCAGCAGTTTCAGGATTAATGAAATGCATCTACAGAACCCTGGCCAGGCTCAGCAGTGTGAAGAGATTGCAGCCAAAAGGCATAGACCACACTTAACCTTTTCCTTATCAGTTCCGGTTCAAAGGACCTAACTGAAGGAGATCTAATAACAGGATGGTGGCCTCTAGAATGGAAGGCCACTAGTTCAGAGAGGGAGATTTTGTTTCACAACATTTTACAACATTCAAAATTATTTTACTTAATTTTTTTAAAGGAGGATGAATATTAGGAGAAAATATATCAGTTAAAATCTTTATGGGGGAAGGTACCAAAGCATCTGTTTTTGGTGGTCAGTGTGAATATAGCTTTTCCAAAAATGTACGTTAGGTTAGATTGTCCATGGCCCAACAAAATTTAAAAATTAGATTTTATCAGAATAGACATTCATAAACAAGAAAGTGCTTTCAAGAGAAGCCTAATTCAAGGAAGATACATTCTATTCAAGCAGAAAAAAATATTTTTTTTTCCAATTTAACTGCTAATGAATCTGACTCTATTATTATCACTATTTTTAAAGTGTCGAGCGACCTCTGCAAATAGTCTTGCTGGTGGTTCTGAATGAATCACTTGCTAGTAATGCTATTTAACACCTCCCATTGAAGAAGGGTCCACAAGACCATACGACTTGCTTAAAACCAGCCATAGTATGTATCTTCGTATTGCAAGAAACCTCGCAGAATGTGCCTGCTCTGCTGAGAAAAGTCTATGTTTTGTAAATAACCTCCCTTAAGTCTGATCTGAAAGTGCTCTCTTCCTGATTTCATCAATAAGGTTACTATGTGACTTTAAAAAATTCCACTGCTCTAGGAAAACTTGTGTTTCCTTTTATGCCCAGATTTAGCAGGTTTTTCAAAGCCCTTCTTATTAAGAAAAGTTGTGGCTGGAAAAATGGATAAGTAGTTACAACTATTCCAGGAAGCTATAAATATTCTGGTTTAAGGCATTTAAGAAATTATCCTCTCCTTTATTGTCTCCCAGGGCCTACCTACAACCGGGTGCTGCCCTCCCAAAGTGAAGTGGATGGTCCTAAATGATCATAGGTGGGTTTTAAAAAATAAACACAAAATTAGTTTCACACCTACTTAGACAGCTTAGAATTTTAATGTGTAAAGTATGCCAGGACTCTGCAGTGAAATAAAGCTTTGCATTCAAACTGATGTCAGCCAATCAGAACATAGTAGAGAGTGCTGCCCATTTCATAATTAGGGAGCATTACTCCAAGTTCTAGATTTTACTTATTAATGAATAAAGCATTTCTTGACCCACTTTTGCCATTTATTCATAAGGACCTTGTTTTCAAAAAGTGTTAAAATAGCATGAAGGCCCTGATTTATGCCCACCAAATCCAGGAAATTCAAAGTTAATCCTCGGAACTATTTGTGTCTCGTTTTGCAGCAAACATTCTATATAAAACTAGGCTCTGTTAGAACAACACAGAAGAAAGAGTCCAGGGCAGATTTTCCTGCAAGTTTGACTTTTTCTGCTTCAATACTTTATGTTGTATGCTAACATATTTTTTATTTTATTTATCTTTCTACCATAGCTTTACCTCATTCGTGTTATTGCCTATCCTGGATATACCCTTATATACCCATAGTCCTTCATTAGATACACAAGAATTGGTCACATTGAGTGACCCAGAGTTCCATGGGGATGAAAACTTTCAAACTGCAGGAGATGATAACAGTTAAAAGTACTCCTCTTCTCTTCCCCAAACTCCTCTCTCTGGATGCCAGATGTGGAAGAAAGTTCTTAGTGAAAATAAAACAATATCAGAAACAATCGGAATATTATTCAAGAAACCAAAATTCCTGTTTCCCTCCCTGGAAATGCTCTCTGGCATTCTCTGTCAAACCTCTATTCATCCTCCAAATACCACTTATATTCCACCTTTTTAGGCAAATTATCCCTGCCTTTGGCTTCCAGTGTCTCCAAGTCTGACAAGAGTGGGGAAGATTCAGGTGTCTGAGTTCTCCTCCAGTTCTGAGATGCTGTCATTTTGTAACTTACCACGTACACAGTGATTTTCCAGCTCTGAACTGGATAAATATTCTTCTATCCCATTCATTTGGTGCTTAACATTTGCTGACTTGTACTAGTTCAATTGCCAACCTTGTCATATGCTGTGAGACCTTAAGCAAGTTACTTAATCTCTAAGCCTCAGTTTCCTCATCTATAAAATGTAGGTCATAATGGTACGTGGCATTCATTATATTTGTTTCAAGAATTACAGGAGAGAACACATGTAAATAGCTTACCACAGTGGCTGGCAATCAGTAAATGCTCAATAAATATCAGAGCCACTTCTAGCTATTTTTTCTTGTATAAGTTCTTTGTCATCTCAAATGTGGTCACAAGCTACTTGAGGTTGAGAATGCATATGTTTGCTTGTATCCCCCATCTTGCTTATTACAATGTCCTAAACATAATAGGAATTCAACAATGTTTTGTTGATCTCTTGATTGTTACAGTCTTCGGTTATAACTGGATTTCAGTTATTAACCATCCAGTACCTAGTTTTTCTATGAAGATACGACTTCTGCCCATTAAACTCTTAAAATTGTATGATAAATAACCCATGACTGTCTTACTCCATTTAGTGTTGTTATAAAGGAATACCTGAGGTTGGATAATTTATAAAGAAAAAAGATTTATTTAGCTCACGGTTCTGCTGACTGGAAGATTCAAGAGTGGGCATCTCTGTGGCCTGCAGGTTGCTTCTACTCATGGCAAAGGTGAAGGGGAGCTGGCATGTGCAGAGATCACATGGTGAGAGAGGAAGCAAGGCAGAGGGAGGCGGGGTGCCAGACTCTTTGTAACAAATAGCTCTCATGGGAACTAACAGAACAAGAACTCATTTACACCCTATACCCCCAGCCCCTGACCTATTCATGAAGGATCTGCCCCCATGACCCAAACACTTGCCATTAGGCTGCACCTCCAACATCCAGTATCAAATTTCAATGAAGTTTTGGGGGACAAACATCCAAACCATAGCAATGATAATATTCTAAATTGTTCACAATTCTACAGCTATGTAAATAATTTTAGAAGAGTAGCTTAAAAGCAAGAGCATACTAAAAACGGGCCCTGTCCTGCTCAAGTTGCACCCAAAACAGGCTGAGCTAAACTGAAGCTCAAGTTTACCTCCTTGGAAGCCCTTGTGTTCCTCCACTAAAATGGACATTTCAGCAGATATGAGTGTATTTGTGTGTTCATTTTTCATTTTTGAGAGGGAAGTAGGAAGGGATGGAAAGAGAATGAGAAAAGAAAGACACTTAAAGGAAAAAAGAAGAAAAAGGAGAGAAAGAAAGCAAAAAGTGAAAACAGAGAAAAAAGATGGAAGTGAGGGTGATCTGAAAGGGAGAGGGTAAGGGAAAAGGTCTTAAGAGGAAGAAATGGGGAGATATAGAGAGAAAAGGCTGATAAAGAGAAAAAGGCTATGGTTCTAAAGCTGTAAAGAAAAGCCCATCTCCAATTCTAAATGTGCAGCCTGCCCATCTGACCTCACAAACATTAAGGGGAGGCAAGGGAATAACTTAAAAGAGGGTTTCACTCTGAAACTGATATTTGGCCAGGGATATCTTTATATTATTATTATTTAATGGAGATTGCTATCATGGAACAAAAGATGATGGGTTCTCACGTCAAAGGAGCTGAATTAAATCATTATTTCTAGTCTGACTTTTTTGTAGGGGCCTTTTTACAATTCTGAGGAGCACGTTTGTGAAACAGACATATGTTTTTTAAAGATTATTTTCTTACCAGGTGCTTTTTTTCTCCCTTCACACGCCAAAAATTTCTGAAATTCCAAATGCTTTGAAAGAAAAAGACTGCTGCAATGACTTTCCTAGCTGGCTGGATAAGCTTCCAGAAGAACTAGCATTATTTCACAAGGAACTCTCAATAATCTACACCAACATCTTCTGGGTTGCTGAATAGTTTGCTTTTTGGCTGACTAAAGAATATAGTCCTCTTAACCAAACCATGGCCCCACTGGAAAAACCAATCAGACACCAGGTTTAAAACCCAAAAGTAACATGAATGGCCTTCTGTGAATTTGAGGTAAAAGGTGGTGTTGTTAAGAATTACCTTACCTTCCAGGCAGATCTGGGTATGTAGAAATTGATTAACACACTGGAGTCCAATTCCACCTACATTTTGGGAAAACATTCTACTTTGCATCTGCATGGGTAGCTTATCTCTGAGTTCACGGATTTTCAGTGAAGATTAAATCTGTTTTGTAAGGGAGACATTAGCAAAGATACCTATAAGATGTAATTTTCAAAGTAAGAACTACTAGGAGTGGGGATTTTGGATTTTCACTGCAAATGTAATCAGCAAGCCTAGTGACGGCTGCTTCTCTGACAGGCGCTCAGATTTACTTGAATGCCTTAGCTCCCACAAGGGAAGAAATCATTTCCTGTGAATTCCAATTCCTGCAGGTTACTGAAATGTAGCCATTTCCTAGTCTTGTTAAGCACCTTCCCTGACTATCTCTGCAAGGGCTACATTCCTCTGCTGTGTAGCTGTGGACATCCCTGGCTCGTTTCCATGGAAGCACATAGCAGGAGACTCTTGTGCCTGGGTACCGGGCCAAGAACTTCTCACTCTTAGAAAACATATTGGCCTCTAGAATTTCAGCGCTATTTGGAAACAGATACTTCAGTCTCTAAGGAGTTCTCTTGTGAAGTGTGCAGCTATGTTATGATTTAAGTCATGCCCTATCACAAGATGGAAAAACAGAAACCTACAAGGGTTAGAAAGGTGGAATTTGTGTAAACCTTCCCATATGTGTTTTCATTGCATGACTGTGGAACACTTTGACATTCTGAAACCAGGACTATTTGAGACACTATGGTGTCCTGGAGTCAGATGGCTTCAGTTTAATCACAACTCTACCACTTCTAGCTATGTGAACTTGGGTAAGTTTCTTGTATTCTCTGCATCTCAGTTTGCTCATTTGTATGATGGAAATTTAAAAAAAAATCCTACTCAAGGTTGTTACAAGAATTAAATAATATAATGTATATAAGAGGCCTAGCATAGAGGAAGCAGTCAATAAATAATTGTCTCATCTGATGCAAGGTCAAGGTGGTTAACAGACTTAGTAACAAAAGACAGTTGTTATGGGAACTAAAATTTATGTTTCCTAACTTGTTCAGTGGCCTGTTAAACTAAATCATCTCCCTACCAAGTGGTTCTTTTTCTCTAAAGATTTTTTTAAAAGTTAATTCTCTTGTCCTGTTACAGTCAGTTGGCTAAAGAATGTAATATTTTCCCAGGACAGGAGTATTCTGATGCACACATGTTAACTTGGGAAAGTTCGTGTTTATTAAAAAAACAAACCAAAAAGTTTTTGTCTGTCATCATTCTGCCCTTGCTTGCTCCTTGAATTTTTAAATCTAGCCCTAACAGGCCCATGGCTGTCTAGTTCCCTCACAAAATTTTGTCCTGATTCTCTTCCAGCCCTACTCCTCCTTCTGAGTTCAGCTCAACATTTTAATAGCACATCCCTGATTAATCCCACCCTTATTTCCTCCAAAATGAATAAAATTTGTCCTGTAAGAAACAATTTTACATATTTAATTATATCCTACTTATCATTCTCATTTGTTTGTATATTAATTTTATGTCTAGCTAAATAATAAGTTCTTTGAGTGCAAAGACCATTTCCTATGTTTCCCCCATAATTCCCAACCTAGCATTCAGCACAGAATCAGGTTCAATGAATACTTCTGTTTACTAAATTGATAATTGAAATAGTTTTATCACAATCACCATTTACCTTTACATCAACCACCCATACAGAGGGCCCACAAATCAAGCTACAATATGGCAATATTTTGTTTGGTGCTTGATTCTCTCAGCTCTGCCTTTGACCTGCAGTTACTATCTATTACTATCCTAGCATCACCAACAATGGGACTCAGGTGTGTTTCCCATTCCCCAGACCTGGCTTGGTGCTTCCTCCAGTTTGGTCCTCATGGGAAAGATATGTTGCAGCCAGACATATAACATGTGACTTTTATTGTAAGAAATAGAGTCAAAGCAGAACATGTGATTAAGGCCCCATGTAGATGCCTTGGAGCTCAACTTCAAATAATGTGTTGCATCTGTAGAATTAAGAGCAGCAGCATGAGGTGGCCAACTTAAAATACACATGGACTATGTGGTGGTGTGGATGTTGGGGTGCATTCATTCAAGGGAAGTGAGCTATCATGCAGTCTATGCCATAAAGAGCATGAGTCAAAAGAAAACCATAAAATTATTCGAAGAGAATGGTATTTAACATGTTGTACAAATGCTTCCAGTTTTGTTTCTAAGTAAACAGATATATTTCTCTTTTTTTTAGAAATTAGAATCAAAATACATGTAATGCATTTATGAATTTATACATCTATTTCAATTAATGATTTTTTTTTTCCTTTTTGTGGAGAATGGGGTCTCGCTATATTGTCCAGACAAGTCTTGAACTCCTGGGCTCAAGCTATCCTCCCGCATCTGCTTCCCTAAAAGCTGGGATTACAGGCATGAGCTACTGCACCCAGCCCAATTAATGATTTATCATGATTGTTTTTGTTATTCTATATTTTTCTACATGATTGTTCTTAATTGCTAGACAGTATTTCATTGTGTCAATAAATTTTCATAAATTTTTTACTTTATGCTATTATTAGCTATCTTGAGATGGCAATTTATAGCTAAAACCTTTATGTATCAATTATTATATCCTTAGAAGAAATGTTCTGTAGTGGAATTTCTGCTACCATCAACCCTTGCTCTCTTAACTCTATATATTTCCTCCACTCACTGGTCCATTTCTGATCTTCTTTGTGCTGAGTATCTCCCATTTAACTCTTCAGATTCACTTCCTGTGCTGCTTCAGCATCTCAGAGGTGGATCTGCATGAACTTCATTAACAAACTCCCTGGCTCTCTTGCTTTTGTTTAGGTTTAGCCACCACGGCATGATGCAAAGATTGGAGGATGGAGAGAGGACAGTGAAGTTGGGGTGCTGACTCTACTCCCCTGGAGCTTTGCCACGGGCTGGTTGATTCCTCTACTAAGCATCACAGGTCCTGCCAGGAAGTTCTGTCTAGCAACTCCTCTCCCTTCTGTTTCCAGGTTCCAGCCATGGCTCCCTCCCATCACTCATCTGGTCTCGCATAGCAACAGAGCCCAGTGTTAGGTGGCACCATGGTAGTGCACTATCCTTTGTGGGTTCTCTACTCTCTGTTCAAACCTTTGTATGTAGTCCATTTATTAAAATTCCAAATTCCCTAATTTGAGTGTGCCATCAGTTCATGGCCATGCCACTGATGGAGCCAGCCGCTTTACAGCAAATCCCTTCATGTTGAGATTTCATTACTTACTGTCACATTCTCTCTTCTTTTTCTATCTTGAAAAACTTCCATCATGCTTCTGTCCTATCATAATCACAAAACAGCAATGCACCCCACATTGCTAAATCGGAAGTGCAGACTTCAGTCCTCACCTTTCTTGAGCTATCAGCAGTATTTGGCCTTTCCTTCCTGAAACACCTTTTGGTCACTTCACTGCCAGAACATCATCTGTAGCTCTCTACTGTGTTTTGCTGGTTCTTCTTAACCTTCCTAACCTCTGACATGGAAGTGGTAGGTGCCCCAGTCTTCAGACCTCTTGTCTTCTCTATTTATACTTATTCTTGGTGATTTCCTTTATTTCCATGGATTTAACTATCATCTCTATACCAGCTACTTCCAAATGTATACATGCAGTTAGTACCTCTTCCCTAAACTCCAGACTCATATACCCAACTGCTTAGTCAACATCTCAACCAGAATTATCTCTATTTTCATAAATGTAGAACTAACACTTGAATTGTTTTTACCTGTAAATGTATAAATGGAAATTTCATTTGTTTTGTATCTTAGGTCAAAAACCCAGGAGCCATCTCTCTTTCTCCCTTATCACATGTCCAATCTCTCAGGAGATCCTGTTGACTGACATCAAGATGGACAGAAATCCAACAGCTTCTCATCAACTCTCTACTGTCATTTCTCACCTAGATAAAAGAAAGACTTCTTAACTGGTCTCCTGATTTTTACATTTGCTTGTCTGCTCCTCCAACAGACTCTTCTTAGACCAACCAGATTATGTTCAAAACCCCAGTGGATTCTCATCTCATTCAGAATAATGCTAAGGTCTTTCCAATGACCTGCAAGGTCCCCAAAAACCTTGCCTCTTGTTATCTCTCTATTCTTATCTCACACCACTCTCCTCCTCACAGATTGTCCTTGCCAGCCCTTAAACACACCAAGCACACCTTTGCATTTACTGTTACCTCTTCCTGGAACATTTATAGAATGTTCTTCCACACAGTATTCAGAGATTACTTTCTAAATTGCTTTAAGTCTCTGCTTAAATATCATGCTACCAGAGAGGCTTGTCTTGAAAAGCACAAAACTAACTGCACCTGCCATTCCCTTATCTGTTCCTGTTTTTATAGCAGTGATCACTGCTTGATATATTTTATGTACATTTTTTAATGCCCTTAAAGCCTTTTTCTTGTCCCTAGAATTAAGCTCACTCAGAGAAAGAGTGTGTTTGTTCCCTACTGTATCCTCAGTACTTAAAACTGTGCCTAGCACCATCGCAGGCACCTGGGAAACACATTTAATGAATAAACAAATGAATGAAAGGTTGTGCATTGTGTATATTTTTCCTTTTAAATGTTCATTATGGAATTGTAAAAACATATACAAATTACAGAAAATTATTTAATGCATTTTCACTTCAAAAGTTATTAATATATGATCAATCTTGTTTTATTCTTCCTACCCTATTTCTCTCTACTCATGTCTTACTAGATAGTTTTAAAGCAAACTCCTGATGTCATGTCATTTCATCTGTAAATTATATGTATATTTTTAATTGTTCTCTAAAAATTTATGCAGTTTATATTCACTATGAGCAGTGTTTAAGACGTCCATTTCCTTACCTCCTTGTACCAGTAGGTATGATCATATAAAAATAATATTTGCCAAGTTTATTGGTAAAATTTATCTCATTTTTGAATTAAAAAAAAAAATGAGAAAAAAAGAAATTTCTTGAAGTGTGAGATAATATCCTCTTCTTTACTTCTATGACCTTTCACAATTCCAAGAAATGAATAAAAATTAAATTATATTAATTGTATAATGGCAAGATTAGAGTTTTTTCTTAGTCATCTCGGCACATATTACTAGAAGGAACAAAAGAAAAAACTAATTAAAAAAACAATCCCTTCTTTGATTGTACCTGGGTGAGAAGAGGGCCTGGTGTGAACAGAGAAATGGCTAAGAAAAAATAAGTCATATGTTCCTAGCCAGGATCTTTTTCAACTGGTCACCTCAATAGATAACCTTTTATTAAAAAAGAAAAAAAAAAAAAAAAAAAAAAAAAAACAACTTTCCAGAGACTTTGCTCAATCTTTGAAGCCATCCTCCAATGCTGGAGGAAGAAAGCCAGTCCAAGGTGCCCCTGGGCCTCTCTTCTGCTGTGGGACTGGAGACAGATTGCATCCTGGCAGGGCCAAGTTGGTCTGTGTTGGGAGGCTCAGGTTGGCGGTTCTGGCAGTTACACAGAACAGCTCTGTAGCTCTCTCTGGAGAAAGCCTTCTGTTCTCCTAAGTGTTAGCATATTAAGCCTCCAGCCACATGGAATAGGATGGGGAGGGGTTTGGAAAAGAAAATGTGAAGACAAATGGGGATATTTAAAAGCAGAAAAGAAAATTAGTGCTCAGAACAGCATTCTTTAACTTGGTCTAGCTATAAATTTCATCTCTTGTTGATTTCCTGACTTGGAAAGAACCCATTAATGAAAGAAAAAAAAAAAAAAAAAACACAGGCTGGAAGCTCAACTGTGACTTTTTAAAATGGTAAACCTTGTACCATTCATATCTGTGAGATGTGAAAGGAAGATGTGAAAACCTTATTTTGTCATTTTACCAAGAGACTTGAGTAACCTATTCAAAAGACACAAAAATAAATTTAAAATCTGGGTGGAGGCTGCAGAAGCATTTCCCTTGCCTGTTTCTCCCACTTGCTTTACCAGTGGAGCCTGAAGCTTCTCAGTTCATTGTCATGTTTACCTCCATCGTTTCTCTGCCAGGAATCTGATAGTTGAGTTTTTGGTTAGTTTGGGAGTAGGGTAGATCCTTGTTGTAACTTGCTGAGACTCATCCAACTTGATTTCTGGGAGAGAAACTGATTCTTTTTCCTTGCTGAGGGGTATAACAGGCCAACAATGTCTACACTCCATGTAGACAGACACTCACTAGACCATGGATTGACCCCCTTATCAACATACACATTAATTGGAGGTGAAAAATGGAAGTAGAGGTCTGCAAGGAATAAGTTCTTCCTAGGCTGGTTCTTTCTGCAGATTCCTGGGAGGGCTTCTGGTGTTTCCAAGTTGCTGCTTATCTGAGGCTCTTGCCTTCCACAGTTCTGAAGGGCAGACCCAAGCAGAGCGGGCTTTCCCTAACTGTTCCAGAGACCCTCAGAAACTTCTAGCTGTAGCTCACATTCAAAGTCCTTAGACCAGTCTTCAAGGTACCTGTGCAGAGTCTCTTAGGGACATAAATCTGAATAGCATCATAATTGATGGTCTCCTAGCCCTTCTTTCAGCACCCTAGACTTAGGCAGGAGGGACACTGCTCTACTAACTCTTCCTTGGCTGAAGATGAGTAGCCATAAGCCCCAAAAGAGTTATTTCCATGGCTTCTCATTGATAAAAGCAAGGGGAAGAATGAGCCCAGGATAACCCTCATGTGTCAACTGGAGCTCCATGTTCTGTGTAAATATCCTCTTTCTGGCATGTTTGTCCCTGAATGAGTGCCAATTTGTACTCTCTCACTCCTTTCAACCTCACTATCTTCAATGCAACATCTTCCCACTCCTGAAGACTCATGTTTGATTTTGTTGCTAATACTAGTTTACTATTATTAACCTTTTTATTTCATCTGCAGTGGCAAAATATAATTGTCATAACTTAAGGACATGACTCATACAAATATACAACGAACATGTTCAAATGTGTTCAACTCATGTATTAATGAGGGAATCAGTAGATATAAAGTTATTTCAAACAAAACATTTTGAGAAACTATTTACAGGCAATTTAAAAAATGATAATATTAGAGTAAGATTATTTTCAGTTTAAACACAAAACTACTTAGTGTCCTACCAGGTAATAAACTATTGCTTATCTTTTTTACCACACAGAAATTATTCACATCTCTATTGAACAAAAACTACTAGTAAAGACATAACTCCTCAGTGTATTTGCACTAATCAACAGTAAATGGCAAAGTCAAATAGTGGTACATCAGCCTACAAAATCAAATAATTTAAGGGTGTGCCTAAAATATACACTAAAAGATAATGCATCTATCCTCTGGACCTTATTTACAGGTTTTAGATAATTTTTCTTTATAGTAAGAATGCAAGTCCTAATACTATGCTGTTATTCCAATCTAGTTTATAAGTTTCTGACAATATTTAAGAAGTCTCATTAGAATGCATTTGTCATTAGTTGAGGTATCAGTGCATCATATGTACTTATTAACAGAAAAGAAGAAGGAAAAATGTTTATCTGAAAGCATTTGCTAAAAGGCTCATCCATCATGCCAGGCACTAGGACTCATTAGCCAGAGCCCTCAGGGAAGATCATTAAGACAGAAAAGCTGAGTAATCAGGAACCATGGCTGATATGATCATGGCAAGCTAGAGATTGGGAAACTGATTTAAAAACTGAGATCAAGGAGCATGAAGAGTGGAAAGCCAGAAAGCAAAGCTTGAGGCTACAGCAAGTCAGATGTCAATAGCCAAGATCTTAATGAGCTACAGGCCTCCTAGGTCAGGACAGATGAGGTAGGCAGATGGACAAGGTCAGAGCATTCAGATAGCCCACATCAGGGGCACGCTTCCCAGAAAGCTTTGGCCTCAGATTACACTTGACACTCCCCATCTACCCACACTAGAAAGGTTGCTTAACCCTGGGGCAGAGGGCTCCATCCCAGGGTCAACTATTGCCCAGCTCTGTGGACTCTTCCACTGCTTCCATTGTTTAAAAACTAGAGATATCTTTTGACAGTAAAAAAAAAAAAAAAAAAAAGAAAAAAAAAGTATCTATATAAGAATAATATTTTCATATTCTGAGGGTCCTAATCCAATTGCCTGTTGTTCTCTCAAATTAAATTCTCTGTAAAAAAGGAAGCTGAAATGGGGCTAAATGCCTTCAGATATTGATTTCTGATTTCCCAATCATTCCTAAGTTGTTGTTATATCTTTGCCATTTAATGGCAAGATGTGTATTGGTGACATATCTGCATGATATCAGGGAAATTGTAATTCCTGTTGTTGCATGAACAAGAATCCTAAATCTCTTTTGCCTGTAGTAAGTGAAGGTGAAATGAAAATTAATCAGTAAAATTAATCAGGGTAGGAAGTTACTATGAGGAGCAGAGATCTTTTGGACTGACTGCCCAGAACATAATCATTTTTCTGAGTATTGTATCTCTTTCTCCACACATAAGGGTTGACCCTGGCTGTCATGTTTATACCATATACACATATTACTTTGACAAAGCTGGTTGAACCTGGGAGGTACCTGAAGCAAGTTAGGTCAATCGATGGTTCTATCTTGAGAACTTCAAACTGGGATTCAGGTATGCAAACTCTGACACCATTGGAGAGTCATATATTATAACTTTATTGTCTAATATGGTTATCACTAGACTCGTGGAATTTTGAAGTATAAAATAATTAAAAATTAAAAATTTTGAACCTAAGTCACCCCAGCCATATTTCCAGTGCACAGTAGACATATGTGGCTAGTGACCTACCATATTGAACAGAGCAAATGTGGAATAGAGCAAATTTTTCCCTCACTATAGAAATTTTTTGGATAACACCAACCTATCACATGATGGGAGAAGTAGAGAAAGCCTGTAAGCAGGTACAGGGAAAGAAAGCAGATGTGCAGACAGAAGTAAAAACAAAAGACAAAGAAATGGTAGGATGTTGGCTGCCTCTACTTTCTAGGCCCTTGTTCTAGCATTTAGGAAGACTCAGTTTTTTCTTGCCTTTAAACTCCATGATACATGCATGTATGTCCATTCAGTAAATCCACCTTTTTCACCTAAGCTAATTTGTTTAGAATTTTTTACTTGCAACTTAAAGGGGCAAGGTATGAAAAACAGCAACAGGTTAAGATGATTTGAATCATTTTAGAACTCCCTAATCTTTCTCAAACACACTGCGGCACTGAAATACTCTGATAATTTTGCTATTTCCCCCTTTCTTTTCTTCTACAACACGTATATTTTCTGTGGTAAAAATTCCAGAAAGCTACTGACCAGAAGTTATTAATTTTTAACTTTAAATCTCTGAATAATATAGTCTAGCTCATTTATACAACCTGTGGATACAGGCAGAGTGTGTTCAAGTGGGGCCTTAGGTAAATAATTCATTAGAGGATGGCTTCTTTAGTTTCTCTGTCCAAAAAGGTACCATCAAAATGCCTCACATGCAGTCAAGTTGCATCAGAAACCTCAAGTTTATAACATACAAAATATTTCAGGAAAAGAGCGCAGAGAAACAAATTTATATGACTTAGGAGCTGCCTCAGAAATACTTAAATATTTCACTTAGTGTTTTTTGTCAAAACTTTTTTGGAGAGAAAGTAGTGTATCTGCTGACGTAACTTTCAGACTCATAGGCTTGCAAAGCAACAGTGATCTTGACCTTGGGTAGGCAAAATACCTTTGATCTTCACCAGCCACTGTAGCTGCCCGAGATTATCTCAAATGTTAAACAGAGGAGAAAACATGCCTGAAGCTATACTGACTCCACTACTTGCCATGTGCAATGATCCATTACAGGGAAGGGGTTGCTGTGAAAAGTGATTAAAGTCTATGGGTGGCAGGAAAAGGAATGTATATCAGAAAAAGAAATGGTCTGCCACATGAAATTCTGCCTACTGTCTAAGCGGGCTGGATGACCTTCATTGTATGGAGATGGGTTTCTGTTTGTAAGTTTAGGAGTAGGATCCAGAAATATAAAGGGGAGAAGAAATGGAATTAGAAGGTCTGGGTAATGAGGATAATTTGAGCAGAAAATAAAAAGAGTAAATATCAAGGCTGGATTCTGTAAAAGGAATAGTCCAGAGAAAGAAAACTAACAAGCAAGGAAATCCAGTATAGAAATGGCCCAGAAAATACTTTAAGGAAGAGAAATGTCTCATACAGGCTTAAAAATTGTTTCATGTGGGATGCTCAGTGTCAATCTTCACTTTAACTTCTCCTCTATAAAACTGTAATAACACCTGCCCTCCCAAATAGCAAAGATCTCTCGTGTTGGAAGTGATAAACAAGCATGACACATTTATGGGAGGTAGGCCAAAGATGTATCTCTTAGTGTGAGGGTATTCTATGTCATTCTTTTCATAATCAATACTTAACTTTTATTAATAAGATGGTGGCCTCAAGTAAACTTTATGAAGTTATTTAAATTTGAAAGAAAGTGACATTTCGGCCATCTTAAGTTGAAACTTCAGATTATTGCACAAACAAGATTAGTTGTTAACTCAGATTGAATAGGAAACAATGAGAAAGGAGCAAATGTAAAAAAATGTAACAATTACAATAATTATTACTTCAATTCACTATTTATTATATTCTTTGTATTGTACTGATCTACCTATCTAATCCCATCTAACTTTAAGAGCAAACAAATTCTTACAATAAACCTCCATTTTATAGATGATGTCATTGAAACTAGGCAATTTAAGTAACTTGTTTAAGGTTAAACTCTAAGTAATAGAAGCAAAATTTATATCCAGATATTCTAATCATGGCTGTAGCAAAAAATAGATGACACTTACAAGTTGGAACTTAGAGAATTTAAATCTATGAGGAAGGTGCAAGGAAGCCACAAAGTACTTCCATGGCTAATTCCTATAGAAATGTTACTATCCTGATACAAAGTTGCAGAGGAGGTAGCGGTTATCAGTGAATTGTGTGATGAAGACCATCTTTCGGAAGCTATGACCTTCAGTCTGGGACATGGTCAGCCCATGGTGACCACAGAGAGGAAGCTGGGGGCTTAGAACATGGAATACATACACCCTTCCCTCTTTCCACTGGTTCCCCACCACCCCATTGACAAAACTCAAGGGCAAGCCAATTCTTTTTATGAGCTTATTCTTTGGGGCTGTTGAATTTCACATCTGGGTCAATGGATTTAAAAAATTGAGAATTCAGGAGCCCAGAAACTAGGAGGCCCATGGAAATCTTGGGAGGCTTAGACTTCCCCAGGCTATCGAATCAGGGGTTTAAGACTATTCTTTCTAGATACCAAGAGTCAGAGTCTAAATTTAATGTCTGGTTTGCACACAGGCAAAGAGTTTACTTACGTTTCAAGTTACATCCCTTGTTTACTGAACTTGCTGTTGTTTGAAATGTATTAATATGTATCCCAAATAAGCAAACGCTAAGGGAATTCACCACCAGTAGACCAGACCTACAGGAAATGCTCAAAGGTGTTCTAAATATGGAAATGAAAAGATAACACTTACCATCATAAAAGTACACATAAGTAGAAAACTCAGATTCTTTTGTTTTGTTTTCTCATAATTTATCATTCTGATTTGCAGCCTTACTTGTTTCAATAATTGAGATCTCATTTTAATGTGATTAACATTTTTGTTCCATTTATGGAACAGTGCTGGTCCCTAATTTTTGAGAACAGCCATAACCCTTGATTGGCCTTATATAAATAAATTCTATCTTAATGTCCTTGAAATCAGAGTATCATCCAGGAGAACATGCTGTCAATCAGAGTAGAAAAAAGTAGGAAAGTGGGCCAGGCATGGTGGCTCACACCTATAATGCCAGCAATTTGGGAGGCCAAGGCAGGTGGATCACCTGAGGTCAGGAGTTCGAGACCAGCCTGACCAAGATGGTGAAACCCTGTCTCTACTAAAAACACAAAAATTAGCTGGACATGGTGCCGGATGCCTGTAATCCCAGCTACTGGGGAGGCTAAGGCAGGAGAATTGCTTGAACCTGGGAGGTGGAGGTTGCGGTGAGCTGAGATTGCACTATTGTACTCCATCCTGGGTGACAGAGTGAGACTTCATCTCAAAAAAAAAAAAAAAAAAAAAAAAAAAAAGGGTGAGAAAGCTCACAGATTCTATAAAACAATTACACAATTCAGACTCTGAGGCAACTAGCTAACGACACAATGACAGGAAAAACACCCTCAAATATCAATATTAACCTTGAATATAAATTGTCTAAACGCCCTACTTAAAAGATATGAACTGGCAAATCCTATTTAAAAAAATAGGATTTTTTTAAAAAAGAAAATCTGCCTACAAGAGACCCATCTAATGGCTAAAGACACCTAATTCAAAGTAAAGGAATTGAAAAAGACATATCACACAAATTGAAAACAAAAGTGAGCAGAAGTGGCCATTCTTATACGAGATAAAACAAACTTTAAGCCAATAACAGTAAAAAAAAAAAATGAAGGCCAGTATACAATGATAAAGGGTTCAGTACAATAAGATTTAACTATCCTAAATATATGCACACCCAAAATCCAGATTCATAAAACAAATACTACTAGATCTAAGAAAAGATACTGAAAGCAATACAATAATAGTGGGGGACTTCTGTACCCCAATGACAGTAACAGACAGACCATCAAGGCAGAAAGTCAACAAAGAAATTCTGGACTTAAACTGTACTATAGACCAAATGGATCTAATAGACATTTATAGAACATTGTACCTAACAACTGCAGAGTATATATATATTTTTTAATCTGCACATAGAACATTCCCTAAAATTGACCACATGCTTGGCTGTAAAGCAAATCTCAATAAATTCAAAAAAATCAAAATCATATTATCTTCTCAGACAAAAGTGGAATAAAATTAAACATTAATACCAAGAGAAGCTCTAAAAACTACACAAGTACAAGGAAACTAAACAAATTGTTCCTGAATAACTTTTGGGTAAACAACAAAATCAAGTTAGGAAAAAAAAAAAATTAGAAATGAATGAAACTAGAGACACACTTAGCAAAATGTCTGAGATACAGCAAAAGCAGTGCTAAGAGGAAAGGTCACAGTATTAAATGACTACATCAAAAAGACAGATCGAAAATTAAA
This sequence comes from Chlorocebus sabaeus, assembly GCF_047675955.1. Taxonomy (NCBI): domain Eukaryota; kingdom Metazoa; phylum Chordata; class Mammalia; order Primates; family Cercopithecidae; genus Chlorocebus; species Chlorocebus sabaeus. The sequence continues at coordinate 61,882,529 of NC_132906.1, read as the reverse complement.
AACCTATTGTCATGCCTCTAGGAACAAGATAAACAAGAACGAACCAAACCCAAAGCTAGCATAAGACAAGAAATAAAAATCAGCTCAGAGCTAAATGAGATTGAGACCAAAAAAATGATATGAAGGAGCAACAAAATGAAAAGCTGTTTATTTGAAAGGATTAAAAATAAAAAAGAAATTTATAGACCACTAGCTAGTTTAACCAAGAAGAAGAGAGAAAAGGCTAGGGCCAACATGGCTGACTAGAAGCAGCTAGTGTGCACCGTTCCCACAGAGAGAATGAAAACTGGCACATAAACACTAGATCTTCAACTGCAAACATCCAGGTGGACATATTGGGATTCATCAAGAAAAGAACTTGACCCACAGAGAATGGAGAGGAGTGAGACAGGTTGACTGCCCACCTGGGAGCAGCACAAAGTCAGGGCAGGCTTCTCCTCAACACTGGAAAAGTGTTGAGTAAGTGAGAGTCCCCAGGGACCCATACTTCTTCCGTGGACCTTTGCAACCCTGGGCTCAGTAGATTCCCTTGTGAGCCTACCCCACTGGTACCTTCCGACTGTCTCACAGAGCTATATAAAGTCTGGGCAGGGCCACCACTAAGCCACATGCAGAGTCATGGGAGCCTTGGACCCCTAGGCATCCCAGCATTAGTGGCTGCAGCTCCAGCAGCAACAGCAGAGGTCAGGCTCCCTCACACACTCCCAAGAAAAAGACCAAATCCATGAGCAGCAATGAACTGCAGGCCTCACCCCTACTGCACCTTACAGAATAAAGCTCACTAACCTGGGACTCCAACCATCCCCAACTAGGATTCTCAGGCCAGTAGCAACCATGCACGCCCCTGAGATGGAGCTCCAACAGGAAAAGGCAAACTTCCATTTTTTTGCTGTCATTCAGCCCTCATTGCTGTTGCCTTCAGGTTCTGAAGGGTGCATGGTGACTACAGACAGATGTGGATTCCCAGAGCAACACAACCATCCCCCAGAAAAGTGGCCAGGCTGTTTCTTAAGTGTTTCTTCTCACTGGGTGGGACCTCCCAACCCAAGACTCCAGCTACCCCTGACTGGGCTTTCCAACTGGTAATAGCCCTGCACTTCCCTAGGACCAAGTTCTCACAGGGAAAGGCAAGCCACCATTTTGGCTGTCTCACAATCTTTGTCATTGTTGCCTTCAGTCTTTGGAGGGTGCATGATGACTAAGGGCAGGTGTGGATTCCCAGCACAATGCAGCCGTCCCACAGAAAAGGTGGCCAGACCACTTTCTACACAGGTCCTCAATCCACTTCCCCTTACTGGGTGGGGCCTCCTGACCTGGCATTCCAGCAAAACTATCCTACCCCCACTTGAACACATCAGTTGAAGATGGCTATGCAGTTCTCCAACGAGGCAATCCCAGATACAATCCAGAAGCCCTCACCATTGGATCTGCAGTGGTACCACCCTAACTGCCTTCAAGCTGGGGAAGGAAAAAGGGCCTAGCCACTACACTGGCACCTCCAGCACACTGCAGCCACCACATGGAAAGGAATCCAGTACCTCTTCCCTGTGAGTACCCCCATCTACCCTTCACCAGGCAGGGCCCCCAGCTCATGACCACAGATCTGCCACCCCACCCATGATTAAGCACACCCACTGACAGTGTCTCTGAGTTTTCCTGGGGAGGAGTTCCCAGAGCCAACCAACAGCTCCTCTGCCACTATCACAGCAGCGATTGTGTCCCTGCTACCACTGGGCTGGGGAAGATACAAAGAGCCTATGGACTTCACATGCACTCCCAGCATGCCATAGTCACCACATGAGAGGAGCTAAGTCTCTCCTCTGCATGAGCCCTTAACACTTTGCTCCTTAACAAGCAAAACCCCAGCTCAGGCCACCATTCAGGAGTCATTGCTATTGAACATTGCCAGTAGCAATGGCTCCACATTTCTCTGAGGTGGAGCTCCCAGAGGCAATGGAAAACCCTTCTTCCACTGCTGCTGCAGCAGTACTTTCCTTGCTGCCTTGGGACTGAGAAGGAGCAAAGACCCTGAGTGTTTTAACCATACCGCCAACAAGCTGCAGGTGCCCTAAGGAGAAGAGGCCAGTCTCTCCCTTGTGACCCACATGCCCCATCATTTATTAACAAGAACCCCTGACCCACCTTGGGTCTACCGTGCAGCCTCACTATATCAGGCTGATTGCACTGATTGATAGTGGCTCCACATCTCTCTGGTATGGAGCCCTAAGAGACAAATGAAAGGCTATCTGACACCAATCACTGCTAAGGTTCCTTCCCCTGCTGCCTCGAGGTTGGAGAGAGAACATAAAACCTGAGCTCACCCCAGAGCTGTGGTCAGGAGTGCAGCCCAGGAATGCCAAGCTGACATCTGCAGCCAGCACTCGAGTGGGAGAAGAGCCCACACTTTCAGAGCACTAAGAGGGAGCACAGCTGCAATCATGAGGAAATGCAGAGGAGCCATGTTACTGAGCAACAGTCTACCTACTGGCCATTTCACTTAAGTGCCACCTACTTGATCACAGATGAAAACTTCAACACCAAAAATACTTTGTTATACCCCAGTATGAAACCAAGGACAAGAATTCAGCTACAAAGACCCTGCACAAAGCCTCAGCCCTCCTGAAAAGAAGTCTACTGACTGTACTCAAATTACCCTGCAGTTAAAGAACACCAACTCACATGATGACAACCAGTGCAAAAACTCTGGCAACTCAAAAAGTCACAATGGCTTATTTTCTCCAAATGACCATGCTAGTTCCCTGGCAAGCATTCTTAACTGGGCTAAAATGGCTGAAATAACAGAAATAAAATTCAGAAGACAGATAGGAATAAAGATAATTGAGATACAGAAGAAAGTTGACACCTAACCTAAGGATTACAATAAAACAATACAAGAGCTGATAGATAAAATATCCATTATAAAAAAGAGAAAGAAACTGATTTGATAGAGCTGAAAAACCCACTACAAGAATTTCATAGTGCAATTACAAGTATTAACAGCAGAATAGATAAAGCTGAGGAAGGAATCTTAGGGCTTGAACACTGGCTTTCTGAAATAACTCAGTCAGACAAAAATAAAGAAAAAAAGATAAACAAAAACCTCTGAGAAATGTGGGATTATGTAAAGAGAAAAAAACTATGACTCATTGGTGTCCCTGAGAGAGAGAGAGAAAGCAAGCAATTTAGAAAACATATTTCAGGATATCATCCATGAAAACTTCACCAACCTTGCTACGGAGGTCAACATTCAAATTCAGAAAATGCAGAGAAGCCCTGCAGATACTACACAAGACAACCATCCCCAAGACACATAATCTTCAGATTTGCCAAAATCAAAATAAAAGAAAAAATGTTAAAGGCAACTAGACAGAAAGGACAGGTCATCTAAAAAGGGAACCTCATCAGGCTAACAGCAGACCTTTCAGAAGAAACCATACAAGCCATAAGAAATTGGGGCCTATATTTAACATTCTTGAAGACAATAATTTTCAACCCCAAATTTCACATCCAGCTAAACTAAGCTTCATAAGTGAAAGAGAAACAAGATCTTTTTCAGACAAGCAAAAGCTGAGGGAATTCATTATCACCTGACTTGCCTTACAAGAAGTCCTGAAAGGAGCACTAAATATGGAAAGACTTTTACCAGCCACTACAAAAACACAAAGCCAGCACGATGGTTCATGCCTGTAATCTCAGCACTTTGGGAGGCCGAGGCAGGCGGATCATCTGAGGTTGGGAATACGAGACCAGCCTGATCAACATGAAGAAACCTCATCTCTATTAAAAAGCAAAAAATTAGCTGAGTGTGGTGGCAGGTGCCTGTAATCGCAGCTACTCAGGAAGCTGAGGCAGGAGAATTGCTTGAACCCAGGAGGTGAGCAGAGATCACACCATTTCCCTCCAGCCTGGTCAGCAAGAGCAAAACTCCATCTCAAAAAAAAAAAAAAAACCCACAAACACACTTAAGTATAAACCAACCACACAGACAAGTCTGCATAATAACCAGCTAATGACACAATGACAGGATCAAATCCACACATATCATTACTAACCTTGAATGTAAATGGGCTACATGCCCCATTTAAAAGGCACAGAGTGGCAAGCTGGATAAAGAACCAAGACCTAATGGTACGTTGTCTTTGAGAGACCCAACTCACATGTAATGACACCTATAGGCTCAAAATAAAGGGATGGGGGAAATCTACCAAGCAAATGAATAACAGAAAAAACCAGAGATTGCTATCCTAATTTCCAGCAAATATCAAAAAAGACTTTAAACCAGCAAATATCAAAAAAGACAAAGAAGGGCATTACATATTGGTAAAGGGATCAATTCAACAAGAAGATCTAACTATCCAAAATATATATACAGCCAACACAGGAGCACCCAGATAAATAAAGCAAGTTCTTAGAGACTTTTAAAGAAACTCAGATTCCCACACATTAATAGTGGGACACTTCAATATCCCACTGACAGTATTAGAAAGATCATCTAAGCAGAAAATTAACAAAGATATGCAGGACCTGAACTCAACACTTGACCAAATAGACCTAATAAACATCCACAGAACTCTCCATCTAAAAACAACAGAGTATACATTCTTCCCATTACCACATTGCACATACTCAAATATTGACCAGACAATTGAACATAAAACAATATTCAGCAAATTCAAAAAAAAACAACAACAAAACCCAAAATCATACCAACCACACTCTTGGGTCACAATGTAATAAAATTACAAATCAACACTAAGAAAATCACTCAAAACCATGCAATTGCATGAAATTAAACAATCTGTTCCTGAATGACTTTTAGGTAAATAATGAAATTAAGGCAGAAATCAAGATCATTGAAACTAACGAGAACAAAGACACAACATACAACAATCTCTGAGACACAGCTAAGGACATGTTAAGAGCGAAGTTTATAGCACTAAATGCCCACATCAAAAAGTTAGATCTCAAATTAAAAACCTAGTATCACAATGAGAGGAACTAAGAAGCAAGAGCAAACCAACCACAAAATCAGCAAAAACAAGAAATATCCAAAATCAGAGCTGAACTGAAGGAAATTGAGACACAAAAAAATACAAAAGATCACTGAATCCAGGAGTTGTTTCTTTGAAAAAAAAATTCAAAGATAGGCTAATGAAGAAAAAAAGAGAAAATCTAAATACACACAATTAGAAATGGCAAAGGAGACATTACCATTGACCCCAGAGAAATTGGGGAAAAAAAAAAACAACACTCAGAAACTAAGATGGCCGGGCACGGTGGCTCAAGCCTGTAATCCCAGCACCTTGGGAGGCCGAGACGGGCGGATCACGAGGTCAGGAAATCGAGACCATCCTGGCTAACCCGGTGAAACCCCTTCTCTACTAAAAAATACAAAAAACTAGACTGGGCGAGGTGGCGGGCGTCTGTAGTCCCAGCTACTCTGGAGGCTGAGGCAGGAGAATGGTGTAAATCCGGGAGGCAGAGCTTGCAATGAGCTGAGATCCGGCCACTGCACTCCAGCCTGGGCGACAGAGCGAGACTCAGTCTCAAAAATCAATCAATCAATCAATCAATCAATCAATAAAATAAAGTAAAATAAAGAAACTAAGATGAACACTTTTATGTGCACAAACTAGAAAACCTACAATAAACTGATAAATTTCTGGACACATACAATATCTCAATACCGAACCAGGCAGAAATTGAATCCCTGAGCAGACCAATGAGTTGCAAAATTGAATCAGTAATAAAATAAGCCTACCAACCACAAAAAGCCCAGGACCAGACTCACAGCCAAATTCTATCAGCTGTACAGAGAAGAGCTGTTTTTGATCCTACTGGAACTATTCCAAGAAACTGGGAAGGAGGGACTGCTTCCCACCTTGTTCAATGAGGCCAGTGTCATCCTGATACCAAAACCTGGCAAAGACACAACAACAATAAAAGAGAACTTCAGGCCAATATTCCTGATGAACACAGATGCAAAAATTTCAACAAAATACTAGCAAACCAAATCCTGCAGTACATCAAAAAGTTATTCCACCTTGATCCAGTAGGCTTCATTCATGGGATGCAAGGTTGGTTCAACATACAAAAATCAATCAATGTGACTCATCACATAAACAGAACTAAAGACAAAAACCACATGATCACCTCAATAGATGTAAAAGGCTTTTGATAAAATTAACATCATTTCATGTTAAAAACCCTCAGTAAACTACTCATTGAAGAAACATACTTCAAAATAATAAGAGCCATCTATGATAAACCCACAGCCAACATCATACTGAATGGTGAAAGTTGGAAGCATTGTCCTTTAAAGCCACCACAAAACAATGATACCCTCTCTCACCACTTCTATTCATCATAGTACTGGAAGTTCTAGCCAAAGCAATCAGGCAAGAAAGTGAAATAAAAGGCATCCAAATAGGAAGACAGGAAGTCAAGCTATCCCTGTTTGCAGATGACATGATTCTATACCTAGAAAACTCCAGAGTCTCTGCCCAAAAGCTCCTTGATCTGATAAACACCTTCAGCAAAGTTTCTGGATACAAAATCAATGTACAAAAATCACTAGCATTTCTATACATGAACAACATCCAAGCTGAGAGCCAAATCAGGAACACAATCCCATTCACAATTGCCACAAAAGAATAAAATGCCTAGGAATACAGCTAACCAGGGAGGTGAAAGATCTCTACAACAAGAATTATAAAACACTACTCAAAGATATCAGAAATGACAAAAACAAATGGAAGAACATTTCATCCTCATGAATGGGAAGAATCAATATCATTAAAATGGCCATAGTCCCAAAGCAATTTACTGATTCAATGCTATTTTTATCAAACTACCAAAGACATTCTTTACAGAATTAGAAAAATAGCAATTTTAAATTCACATGAACCAAAAAAGAGCCCAAATAAAGCAATCCTAAGAAAAAAGAACAAGGCGGGAAGCATCATGTTACTCAACTTCAAACTATTCTATAAGGCTACAGAAACCCAAACAGCATGGTATTAGTCAAACAAACAGACACATAAACCAATAGAACAGAATAGAGAGCTCAGAAACAAAGCCACACACCTAAAACCATCTGATCTTTGACAAAGGCAACAAAAACAAGCAATAGGGAAAGAATTCCTTATTCAATAAATGGTACTGAGATAACTGGCTATCCCTAAGATTGAAACTGGACCCTTTCCTTACACCATATACAGAAATCAAATCAAGATGGATTAAAGGCCTAAATATAAAATCCAAAACTATTTTGAAAACCCTAGAAAAAAACCTATAAAATATCATTCTGGATATAAAGCTTGGAAAAGATTTCATGATGAAGATGCCAAAAGCAATTGTAACCAAAACAAAAATTGACAAATGGGGCCTAATTAAACTATAAAGCTTCTGAACAGCAAAACAAACTACTAACAGAGAAAACAAACAACCTACAGAATGGGAGAAAATATTTGCAAACCATGCATCCAACAAAAGTTTAATACCAGAATCTACAGAAAACTTAAATTTACAAGCAAAAAACAAATAACTCCATTAAAAAGTGTGCAAAAGACATGAACACTTTTCAAAAGAAAACACACATGCAGCCAAGAAACATGGAAAAAAATGCTCAACATCACTAATCATTACAGAAGTGCAAATCAAAACCACAATGAGATGTCATCTCCCACCAGTCAGAATGGTTGTTATGAAAAAAGTCAAACAATAACAAATGCTGGCAAAGTGGCAGAGAAAAGGGAACACTTACATACTGCTGATGGGTGTGTAAATTAGTTCAGCCATTGTGGAAAGCAGTGTGTTGATTTCTCAAAGAACTTAAAACAGAATTACCAGTCAACCCAGCAATTCCATTACTGGGTATATTCCCAAAGGAATATAATGTATTCTATCATAAAGGCACATGCATGAATATGTTTATTGCAGCACTATTCACATTAGAAAAGACATGGAATCAATCTAAATACCCACCAATGGTAGACTGGATAAAGAAAATGTGGTACATTTACATCATGGAATATCATAAAACCGTAAAACAATGGGACCATGTCCTTTGCAGCAACATGTATGGAACTGGAGACTGTTATCCTAAGCAAACAAATGCAGGAACTAAAACCAAATACTATTATGTTCTAACTTACAAGTGGGAGCTAAACAATGACACCACATGGACACAAATAAGGGAACTGCAGACACTGGGGCTTACATGAGGGTGGAGGTTAGGAGGAGGGAGAGGATAAAAGAAATACCTATTAGGTACTATGCTTATTACCTAGCTAACTAATGTGTACACCAAACTCCCACAACAGGCAATTTACCTATATAAAAAACCTGAACATGTAAAAAGAATAGCTTACCAATCTTACTGAAACTATTGCAAACAATCAAGGAGGAGGGATTTCTCTATAACTCATTCTACAAAATCAGTATCAGCTTGATACCAAAATCAGCCAAGGACACAACCAAAAAGAAAACTCACAGGCCATTATTTCTGAAGAACATAGATGCAAAAATACTAGCAAACAAAATAGTAGCAAACTGAATCCAAAATCACATCAAAAAGATAGTTTATGACACTCGAGTGGGTTTTATGTCAGGGATACAAGGGTGGTTCAACATTCTAAAATCAATAAATGTGATTCACACACAAAGATAATTTTTGAAAACCATATGATCATCTCAATAGATGCAGAAAAGTCATTTGATAAAATCAAACATCCCTTTATGATTAAAAAAAATCCTTAACAAACTAGGCATTGAAAGAACATATCTCAAAATAATAGGAGCCACCTATGACAGATACATAGTCAACATCGTAATGAACAGGGAAAAGTTGAAAGCATAACCCCTAAGAACTGGAAAAAGACAAATGTGTCCACTTTCACCATAGTACTGGATGTCCTAGCCAGAGTAATCAGGCAAGAGAAAGAAATGAAAGCCATCCAAATTGGAAAAGAGAAATCAAATTATTCTTGTTCACTGATAACATGGTCTTATGCCTGGGAAACCCAACAGACTCCTCCACAAACTCCTGGACTTGATAATGACTTCAATAAAGTTTCAGGATATAAAACCGATGAAAAAAAATGTATGGTATTTCTGTACACCAATAGAATTCAAACTGAGAACCAAATCAAGAACACAATCCCATGTACAATAGCCACACACACACAAAAAAACTAGAAGTGCATTTAAGCAAGAAAGTAAAAGATCTCTACAAAGAGAATCACGAAACACTGATTTTTAAAAAATCATAGATGACACAAATGGGAAAGCATCCCATGATCAAGTGTTAGAAGAATCAATACTATTAAAATGGCCATACTGCCCAAAGCAATCTACAGATTCAATGACATTCCTATCACACTACAAACATTTTTCACAGAATTAAAATAATCCTGAAGTTCACATGGAAACAAAAAATAGCCTGAATAGCCAAAGCAATCCTAAGCAAAAAGTACAAAGCTGGAGGCATCACATTACCTGACTTCAAATTATACTACAAGGCCATAGTAACTAAAACAGCACGGTACTGGTACAAAAATAGACACATAGGCCAGTGGAACAAAATAGATAACACAAAAATAAAGCCAAAAAAACCTACAACCAACTGATTTTTGACAAGGTTGACAAAAATTTTAAATGGGGAAAGGACACTCTATTCAATAAATGTTTCTGGGGAAAATTGGCTAGCCACATGCAGAAGAATGAAACTAGACTCTTATTTCTCACCATATACAAAAATTAACTCAAGATGGATTAAAGACTTGAATGTAAGACCCAAAACTATAAATGTCCTAGAAGAAAATGTAGGAAAAACTCTTCTGGACACTGGCCTAAGCAAAGAATTTATGACTAAGACTCCAAAAGCAAATCTGACAAAAACAAAAATAGACAAATAGGAATTAAAATTAAAAATTTCTGCACAGCAGAATAAATAATCAAAATCATAAACAGACAACATACAGCACTACCCATTATAACAAAGACATGGAATCAACCTAAATGCCCATCAACATTAGGCAGGATATGGTAAACCTAGGTTCCCATGAGAGAAAATATTTGCAATTTATGCATCCAAAAAAGACATAATATGCAGAATCTACATGGAATTCAAGCAACTCAACAAGATAAAAACCAAACAAACTCATTAAAAATTGGGCAGAGGCCAGCGCAGTGGCTCACGCCTGTAATCTCAGCACTTTGGGAGGCCGAGGCCAGCGGATCATGAGGTCAGGAGTTCAAGACTAACCTGGCCAACATAGTGAAATCCCATCTCTACTAAAAATACAAAAATTAGCTGGGTGTGGTGGCATGCGCCTGTGGTCCCAGCCACTCAGGAGGCTGAGGCGGGAGAATCGCTCGAACCCAGGAGGTGGAGGTTGCAGTGAGTCGAGACCATACTATTGCATTCCATCCTGAGTGACAGTGAGACTTCATCTCAAAGAATGTATAATAAAATAAAATAAATAAACTGGGCAAAGACAATTTTCAAAAGAAGACATACAAGTGGCCAATAAACATCTGAGAAAATGCTTAACATTACTCATCATGATAGAATTGCAAATTAAAACCACGAGATATCATCTTACACCAGTCAGAATGACTATAATTAAAAAGTCAAAAAACAACAGATGTTGATGTGGATGCATAAAAACTAAGGGTATGCTTATACACTGTTGGTGGGAATGTAAATACAACCTCTATGGAAAATAATATGGATATTTCTCAAATAACTGAGAATAGAACTGCCATTTGATCCAGCAAAAACGTATGTCACACTGTAGCAGAATTGAGTGTACATATCTTGGATGGGATAAAGTCTTATCTCAACAATTGGTGCTTCATCCTCCAAGAGTCTCCCCAGCTTTTCCCAACAGATTTAGAAATGTGAGATATTCAAGCTATACCTTGGGCTCTCTTACAGGCTCTCCTACTTTTCCTTGCTTGTGTTTGAGCCCTTTCTCTTCCCAAGTCTCTCCTGAGGATTTTCTCTTCACCTCTTCAGTAAGGGATCATGGCAAGGACTCTCTAGACAAAATACGGCCCCCTCTCCCAGCCAGCAAAGGGACAAAAGGGAACTTGAGTTTAAGTCTCTTCTGCTTGCTCTAGGCCAGAAGTTCCTAATGCTAAACCATGAAAGAGTGGTGGTCCATGAAGTTCCCAGTCCTTAGAAAAATAAGAAAAATTAAGATAATGTGTCTTTTTTTTCAGAAAGTGAGATATATTGAATTTTAATTCTAATCAAAAATTATTAAAGAACAATGTGAAACAGTTATTTTTGTTTATTTTCTTAACATCCTTACTTAGAAAAATGAAATACTTTGAAACTCCATACCCCAATTTTCAAAAATTTACTAGATGATAAAGTTCCAAAATCTAGAAATCACTTTTCTAGATATGAAATTCTAGTTTTCCAACCCCTCAGGGCATCTACTGGCCATCTCCTATATTCATGACTATGGTATTTTGGCAGATGTGCTATCAAAAATAAAAAGCAAAGTTATGTCTTATATGGCAGCAGGCAAGAGAGCGTGTGCAGGGGAAATCCCTTACATAAAACCATCAGATCTCGTGAGACTTATTCACTACCACGAGAACGGCATGGGGAAAACCCACCCCCATGATTCAATTACCACCCACTGGGTCCTTCCATGACACATGGGGATTATTACAATTCAAGGTGAGATTTGGGTGGGGATACGGAGCCAAACCATATCACCCATACTGCATCTCTTTTCACATTCAGATAATATAAAGACAGCTATCAATTATAAACACAAAGAAAGGAGACCGCATGTATAATATTTAAAAGCAGTGTCCAATCCCATGTCCTCTGACACTGGCCCGGGTAGTGAAGGAATGCAAGAAACCTGGGGAGACAGGAACAATCTCAGGACCAAAATCAGGGAGTCAGAGGAAAGGAGATTTGATAGGAAGAGGAGTAGCCTCAGAAGCCACAATGTGGCCATTTTATTGTTATACAAAGCAGACTATACCATCTAACATCGAAAGGAGAATAACGTAAATGGAATTAAATGTAATAAAACACATGTTCTTCAGCTTTATTTAATCATTGATTTCATCATGTCTAGTTCCTGCCAGATAGCTCTCAGGGAATGCACAAGGAACTGTTTTCAGTCCCCAAGAAACTTAAAATATGTTTTTAAAAGAAACAAAAATCAATAGTGTAAGAGAATGTACTACTTCAACAATGTAATAAAGACAAAAGTAAATTAAATCCAAAAAAGAAAAATAGTAATGCATGTTGGAATTGTTAATTTTAGGAGGTAGATAGTAATTATAAAGATAACACATGTGGAGAACCGGCAAACAAGCCAGCATCTCTAGATGGGAGAATCAGGATGGGGGCAGGAGGATGGCATCTAAATTTGTTAGAAGAACAAGTTTAGAAACTTGATAGAAGAACCTGGATGTAAGGCAAAAAATCAAAGCATTTCCTCCTCTTTTATTAGTTGCTTTTAGAATATTCTCCTACTACTAGTTCCAATCTCTCTCTTCCTAATCCTACTGAACTTACTCCTCCCTAAAAAATAAAAAAAATAAAAATAAACTACCAGACTGTGAACAATCATTCCAGTCTTATGGACTGAATCTTGTCGTTACAAAGATGTGCTCGCTGCAGTAAGCAAATGCATTCTGGAGGGGCTGCAGGGCAGGCAAGGAATTGGGATCCCAGCAGTTCTTCAGCCAAATGAACATTACAGGATTTGTATTTGTCTTACAATTCCTGGATTTCCACTATCTTTAATCTGCTGAACCATCATTGGGATTTTTAAGAGGGAATTTAGGTCATGTGAAGAAATTATCATTATGAAATTCATTTTCACTAGATATTTTAGAAGATTATGTCCATTGCAACACATCTTTAATAAATTACAAGCCTACTAGTACTTAACTCATAACTTATCTCCAGTTTTACTTATGAATTTTGATTAGACTTTCTGGGCATTTCAAAGCCCATATAATCAAAGGGGATAACAAATTATGAACATCAAGTCTTATTTACTGCTTTCCTGTCACTTCTATAATTTTTGGTTTCACAGTCTTCAATGCCTAGGATAATTGTTCAATAATTTCCCCTTTCTTTCTGGTACACTTAGAGTTCATTCTGAGTGCACGCTATCCCCTCCCCCCTTAAGTAATAACAAGAATGTTCATATCTTGTTTTAACAAGTGGATGATCTGCCCCAGCTTCAGAATCAGAACTTCACACTATTAAAAGGAAAGCTTTATGTTTAATTTTTTTGTCCTGTGAGAAAAGCAGGATCTGTCGAGCCTCTACTTAAGTTTTTTTCTTTTGTCCTTATGAGTCCTCTCATGAGCTAATTTCTTTCATAGACTATATAAGCCCTTAAAGAGCAGCACTGTTCCCTGACAAACACACTGGCATGCAGTTAATCATTAATTTTGCATGGTCCACATCTGCTGTCTTCTGGACTCTATACTGTTTGAGAGATTTCCTCCCATTCCTGTAAATGTAATTGTATGAGGGCTGGTGTTGGATCTTTATCTAACCTATTATCAGCAGTCCAGACAGAGTCTTAGAACCTCCCTTTAACAAGTCCAAGTTACAGAGTTCACAAGGCTTAAACCTACATGAATACAGTAGTAATTTTTTAATGGCAAAACAACAGCTGCAGGGGCAGATTCGATGACACGCCCTGGCTGAGTATGTGCAGATACTAAAAACAGGTGCACCTCATGACTGTTGTGCTGTGTGCCTTTTTAACAAATGACATGCATTTCTTCACCAGATCAAGGTTTATATAAAGTATGTTTTACAGGAGCATCAAGGAATTCAGAAACACAGTCAGCTGAAATACTAAGGCTTTTAAAACACAATAATGGTAGAAAAAATTGAGAGAGAGTTATGTTAATACTGGTGAGCATACTACCCTATGAAAATCCAAGAATCCAGCCATTTGCATAATAAAAATGACTTCTACATGGCAAGCAAATTAAATTATAATATCTGTTTTTTTTCTTTCTTGGACTTGATCTGGGGTTCCAGCTTCATACCACTTGGGGAAAAGTTGAAATTAGGCTTTGTGTGGGTGGAGGAGAGGCAGAATTGAATGTGATCCTGTTCAAATAATCTCTTCCAACCTTGCTCTAGGGTGGAACTCGAAGACTGGAAAGAGTGAGCCTCCAAGCCTCTGGCGTAGAGGCAACACCTTCTGTGGCCATGCTGCCAGGAAGGCTCCAAAGGGAGTGCCCAATAAATGTCAGTGTTGTGTAGCTGTTTCAACTTTAAAGTAACTTGCACAAGTTCACTTGAAAATTAACACTGCAGTCATACAGAAGGGGGAAAGGAGTGTGTGTTGTTTCCAGACATAATTGAGATTGAACTCTAACCAATTCAGAAACAAGCATTACTTTCCGCTGCTCTAGAGAAGCCAGCTTCCCTCTGCCAGAAGGGAAGTATTGCAATCGTCATGAACACAAAGCGTTCTGTATGCAGCTTGCAGAGAGAAGCAGTCCTGTCATTCAGGCTGGCCATTCATCTTTGTGTGTCCTTACGGCAGAGGTAGTGTGAAAAGGAGTTTACTCCCCCTAAAACATGACTGGTGCTTCTGGGGTCTGCAGAGCCTCCCACACCAGCTGTGTTTGAGGCATTCCTGACATGGGAAAGAGCCCAAAGATCACTTTCAACCTGCTACATAATCATCAATAATGCTGGCCCCTTCCCAAGAGCTCTGAGCATTTACCTGCCTCATACAGAGTCCTACTTTTCCCCAAGATTCATAGCAAGGCCAATAGGGGCCCACTGAGGAAATCAGAAACCTCAAGAGACACTATTCAGACCCACCAGAACTCCTGACATGTGAAAGCTCTCCTTGGAGGCCTGCCACCGCCAGAAGAAACAGCCTAGATTTGGAGAATGAGAATACTCAAGTTATGTAAACGTTGAATAAAAATAACAATTCTGATGCTAATTTTTTATTATAGAAGTTTCACATTTCATCTCTTGCAACTAAGCTCCTGGGATGGGAGGGAGACTGTATTGCTGACTCATTGGCTTCTGCACCTCTTGGGTTTCTATCTTTAGTGGAGAGCCAGGTCTTTGACACGGAGTTAAGTAAGATATAACAAAAGAGTGGAGCAGTTACAGAAATAAGTTTGTTAGGCATAATGGTAACATTTTGAAACTATGACATTCTTAATGACATCGTTTTTGTTAAGTAAAATTTTGGAGTTTCAAGCAATGGATTGAAGGAATTTGGTTATTTCAATAATAAAAGAACCTTCCTTCCAACTATGTTAGCAAGAGGAACAACTGAAGGTTTACTAGTAAATCAATTGTCAAAAACATAATCAGTGCAAACTCAGATGTTCTAAATGTCTTTAGCTAAAATGTGTAAATAGCTCATAAAACATAAATACAGATAGAGGCAGGTAACAGCAGAATCATGTTCATTTGTCAGAAGAGCAGCAGTGAGAAGTTGGGTTGGGACTGACACATGAAGCATGAAGTCCTCCTTGGTTTACCTGAGGGAAAGAAGTTGTCACAAGCAAGTCAACTGTCACCAGACTGAGAGTAAGAGAGTCCAAGCAGCATAGTAACAAAGAACACGGACTTTTCCATCAGACCAATTTGCAATTCAAACCTGGCTTTGCCACTGGGATCCCTGAGCATATATTGTCTAAACTCTAAATCTTGTTTAATTTAGAACCATCTGTGGTCATGTTGTGCTGACTAAACAAAACAGTGGATACCTAAAAGATATGTGCAAAAGTCTCAAAACCAGAAAGACAAATCAAGATGAGAATATATGCTCAGAAACAGGTAAACAACTAAGAACCAAGAAGTTAAGGCAGTAGAGTGACAAACAACAAGATGTAATTTTCCAAAAGCCAGAAAAGTATCCAAACAGCTAGAGACCAAGAAGTGGACCTAGTGATCAAGATTTACAACAATTCAAAATCTTGGAGATGAAGTGAAGAAACACAATTAGATCCAAGGCTAAAATTTCACAGTAAGCAAACCTTGCCTCATCTGCACCCCAGCAGGGCAGAAAGTGATTTGAAGTGAGAATGGAATTTAGTCCATGTAGCTTCTGTAACCAGTGGGACAAAAGGGAACACGGCCATATAGATAAAGGGCAAATAACTGGAAAAGAACATTTTGGAACACACTGGCCATTAAAACAGCATGGGTGAAAAATAAAACATCCACAGGAAATAGAAATTAAGGTTGCAAAGAAGACAATGTTGTAATTGTATCACATTCATGCATGGAATGGTCTCACAGATGTGTGTCCTCTGAAGGAGAAACTACCTAGACATTCACTTGCTGAGAAGAGTTCTAGAAGAGGAACTATAGACACTTTTAACATAGTAAACATTTTCAAAATTTGTACTTTTTCAGTATATTCTGCCATATTTTAAACATGTATATCAGTTGTCACTCACTCCATAAGTTGATGTCATCCAATCTTATGGCTTTATATTAATTTCTATTGCTGTTATAACAAATTACTACAAACTTACTGGCTTATATCAACATAAATTTGTTATCTTACAGTTCTGAGGGTCAGAAGACTTACTGGGCTAAAATCCAGGTGTTAGCAGGCTAGGTTCCTAGTGGATGCTCTAGGAGAGAAGCTGTTTTCTTGCCTTTTGTATCTTCTAGAGGCTGCCTGCATTCCTTGGCTCATAGTTCCTTCCTCCATGCTCACTGCCAGCAGTGTAGCATCTTCAAGTCTCTCTCTTTCCTGCCTGGCCCCGTCCCCACACTGACCCTTCTGCCTTCCTCTTGTAAGAACCTTTGTGACCACATTGGGCCCACTGGGTTAATTCAGGATAATAATCCCATCACACAATCTTTAACTTAATCACATTGGCAAAGTCCCTTTTGCCATATAAGAAAATATAATCACAGATTTGGGGAAACAGGAAATGGATATCTTTGGATGCTATTATTCTGCCTATCAAAATCTTAAGTAACATATATTTTGACATCTCTCAAATTTATATCTCAAGCATAGACCTCACCCTTGAACTTCAGCCTTAGTTTTCCAATAGCTTATTTCACAACTCTACCTAGATTTCTAACTAGTGTCTCAAACTCAGACTGCCCAAAGTTAAATTACTGAATTACACTCAACACCCTAAATGCGGCAAAACCTGTCATTCTTGCAGCTTTCTGCTTCTTAATCCATGGCAAGTATTGTCATGTGCCACATAATGACATTTTGGTGAACAACAGAAATTTACATTGGTGGTCCAATCAGATTATAATACTGTATTTTATTGGACCTCTTCATTATGTAGATATACAAATACTTAACCATTGTGTTACAATTGCTAACAGTATGCAGTCCAGTCACAAGCTATGTAGGTTTGTAGCTTAGGAGCAATAGGTGTGTGACCTAGGTGTATAGTAAGCTATATAATACCTAGGTTTGTGTAAGTATACTCTATGATGTTCCTGTAATGATGAAGTTGCCTAATGTTGCATTTTTTAGAATGTATCCCTGTCATTAAGCAATCCGTGATTGTATACTATCTCTGTTGCCCAGGTCAAAAATCTCTTTTTCTCACATTCTACAAGCAATGACCATGATCATTACCTCTACATGTCCATACAAAGACTTATACACAAATGTTCACAGAAGTTTTACTTGTATTAATAAGAGCTCCAAACTAGAAACAACTCAGATGTCCATCAATGGGTGAATGGATAAACAAAGTATGACATATCAGTATAATGGAATACTACTCATCAATAAAAATAACTTCATATACATAACAGCATGGATAAATCTAAAAATAATTATGTTGAGGGAAAGAAGACAGACATAAAAGAGAATATACTGTGTCGATTTATATAAAACTTTAGAAAGTTCACATGAATTCATAGTGACAGTAAGCACATGAGTAGTTGCCTAGAAACAGGGTTGAGGTGTTAGATACAGGCCAGAAAAAGAGATTACAAAGGGGCACATGGAAATTTTCAGGAGTGGTGAATATGTTCACTATCTTAATTATGATGCTGGTTTCACAGGTGCATACATATGTCAAAACTTAATTATATCTTCTTTAGATATGCACAATTTATTGTGTGTCAGTTATAGCTTAATAAATTTATTAAAATATATTCTTGTCATTAAGAAAATGTGCATTGTTTTTGAAAATATAAGGTTGTCTTCTAACACATGGAAGGTATTTATTAAAGTGATTTCAAATTGTAATAACTACTAACATTTTGCCAAGAATGAAGCACCATTAAAACTGCTGAAATTGTCATGATTTCAATTGTTATTTTGCTGTTCATTTCTTCTTCAGAAAATACACTTTAGTTTCAAAGAATAGAGGATATATCAAAATAAGATTTTTATAGTAGGAAACTATTCTTTTAAAATTACACTTTTTATGTAATTTTCAAAAAATTGTACACTGCATTTTCTTGAAAAATTACAGAAAAGACAATCTGCAAAAAGAAATGGCAAACCTCTTCTTACAAAACACCTAGAAATTCTGGCTAAAATACCATCTGCATCCTTTAAAAAGAAAGACAAGCTTGTAAGGAACTAAGGATGGACTCTTACACACCTGAAGACAGATCTAAAAAACAAAATGGAATCATTCATATTGAAACTGCAAATGTCCCAGTGGGTTTTTATTTGTTGGGTTCAGTTATCAGGAATCTGAGTTCTGGCTGGGCGCATTGGCTCACGTCTGTAATGCCAGCACTTTGGGAGGCCATGGCAGGCGGATCACCTGAGGTCAGAAGTTTGAGACCAGCCTGGCCAACATGATGAAACCCTGTCTCTACTAAAAACACAAAAAAAGTAGCCAGGCCTAGTAGCAGGTGCCTGCAATCCCTGCTACTTGGGAGGCCGAGGCAGGAGAATCGCTTGAACCCAGGAGGCAGAGGTTGCAGTAAGCCGAGACCACGCCACAGCACTCCACCCTGAGCAATAAGGGCGAAACTCCTTCTCAAAAAGAGAAAGAAAGAAAGAAAAAAGAAAGAAAAGAAAAGAGAAAAGAAAAGGAATCTGAGTTCTAAAGCCAACTTTTTGGACAGAAAATGTGACCTGGGCCTATAAGGACCAGAAACTTGTAAGAACTCCATGTAATGTCAGGACACTCAAGGGATTACAATCCCAGTTAGAAAATAACAATACAGCCAATCATACAATAAGACAACAAGAAACCATGTCTATCTCAGTCTAGATTCAAGAGTAAAAACAATCTCCTCTGAGAATTTCTTTTTTTTTTTTTTTTTTTTTTTTTTTTAATTTATTTATTATTATTAAACTTCAAGTTGTAGGGTACATGTGCACAACGTGCAGGTTTGCTACATATGTATACTTGTGCCATGTTGGTGTGCTGCACCCATCAACTCGTCATTTACATCAGGTATAACTCCCAATGCAATCCCTCCCCCCTCCCCCCTCCCCATGATAGGCCCCGGTGTGTGATGTTCCCCTTCTCGAGTCCAAGTGATCTCATTGTTCAGTTCCCACCTACGAGTGAGAACATGCGGTGTTTGGTTTTGTGTTCTTGTGATAGTTTGCTAAGAATGATGGTTTCCAGCTGCATCCATGTCCCTACAAAGGACAGAGAATTTCTTATCATGGGGCAACAACTTCCATGGCTTTGGGATTTGAAATGATCATATTCTTGTGGTCTGGGAAGCCCAGAATGAGAAATTAACATTGAAAATTACCACAAAAGCAAACTCAGAACTCCTTGAGAAGGACAATCCTTCAGGCAGGGATTCTCACAGACAAAGGCCTGCTTATGATGAATTTACAATCTTGAATTACAGATTGAACAATCCATATGAAGAGATAGCAGACGTAGCAGCAGTATTAACGGCTTCACCCTAAGAGAACACAAATGATAGGACTCTCCGAAATAAACAGTGAAACCTGAAATGACTCTGTTGATGTGATTAAAGGTATAATCGAAGGACTCAAAACTTTAAAAAGAACAATATACTACTAAGAAAAATAAGACAACCCAGCAAAGTTTAAAAAGAACCAAGTGGAACTTCAAAACTTGTTTTAAATATACTTACTGAAACATAAAACCAAATGAATGGGTAAGTGTAGATGTGATACAGCTGATGAGAAAATTACTGAGCTGAAAGATACAGCTGAAGACATTACTCTGCAGCACAGAGAGTAAAGCTGATGGAAAATATGAAAGATAAAGACACAAGGGGTAGAATGAGAAAATCCAACATATGTCCAGTGGTATTTTTAAAACAAAAATAGAGATAATGTCCAAAAGGAAATACTTAAAGAGATAGGAAATAGAATTTTCCAGAATTTATGAAAGACATGAATTATCAGATTCTAGAATCATATTTAATCCTAAACAGAATAAAAAAGAATAAATCTACCCCAGACATACTGCAGTGAAACTGCTCAAGACCAGAGGCAAACAGATTTAAAAGCAACAAGAAAGAAAAAACAGATGATTACACAGATGTAACAATCAGAATTCAGAAGATAAGGACATAAGTATAATACTCTCCTAATACTAATGTAAAATAAATCATAATAATAAAATACAATGATACTGCACATAACTGAAATATTTGAAAAATGAAATACTCCAGTAGAATAGACATTTCAGGCACCTGAAACATCCCATTCTACAATAATTTATATTTTAGCTAGATTATAAGTGAAAATTTTTATAAAATATGTTATACCATTCCTGAGTTAGTATTCAAAGCATATTAAATATGATGTAATTTTTTTCTTGAACTCTCAAGTAGTGTGCCATAATCAAATCTATAAAAATATGTGTAAGGGAGATTTGGGTTCAAGATAACCAACTGAGTATGTTAATCATTTTCTCAAAATTCCAGTGCAATATCAGTAAAGATTTGTAAAGAAACTATCCACAGAGTAAAACAGACAACTTACAGCACTGGAGAAAATATTTGCAAAGTATGCATCTGGCAAAGGTCTAATATCCCAAATCTATCAGAAACAAACAAATTAATAAGCAGAAAAAAACACTATTAAAAAGTGGGCAAAGGACATAAACAGACGTTTCAAAAGAAGACATACATGTGGCCAAAAAGCATATGAAAAAATACTCAACATCACTGATCATTAGATAAATGCAAATCCAAACTATAATGAGATATCATCTTACACCACTCAGAATGGCTATTATAAAAGGTCAAAAAATAACAGATGCTGGTAAGGTTGTGGAGAAAAGGAAACACTTATACACTGTTGGTGAGAATGTAAATTGGTTCAGCCATTGTGGAAACACAGTTTGACAATTTCTCAAAGAACTTAAAATAGAACTACCATTAGACCCAGCAATCCCATTATTGGGTATATAACCAAAGGAATATAAATCATCCTACCATAAAGGCACATGCATATTCACAATACCATGCATATTCACAATACCATAAAGGCACATGCAGTATTCACAATAGCAATGACATGGAATCAACCTAAATGCCCATCAACCATTGACTGGATAAAGAATACGTGGTAGAAATGCACCATGGAATACTATGCAGCCATAAAAAGAACAAGATCATGACCTTTACAGCAACATTGATCGAGCTGGAGACGATTATCCTAAGCAAATTAACACACAGACAGAAAACCAAATACTACATGTTATCACTTATGTATGGGAGCTAAGTGTTGAGTATACATGGACACAAAGAAGGGAACAACAGACACCAGGGATGATTTGAGGGTGGGAGGAGGGTGAGGATGGAAAAACTACCTGTGAGGTACTATGCTTATTACCTGGGTGATAAAATAATCTGTATACCAAATTCCTATGACACAAAATTTATCTATATAACATACCTACACATGTGCCCTGAACTTAAGATACAAGTTAAAAAAAAATGTGGTACATATATATTATGGAATACTATGCAGCCATAAAAAGAATAAGATCATATTCTTTGCAGCAACATGGATGAAGCTGGAGGCCATTATCCTAAGTAAATTAACACAGAAACAGAAAACAAAATACCACATGTTCTCCCTTAGAAGTAGGAGTACACGTGGACACAAAGAAGGGAACAACAGAAACCAGAAACTACCTAAGTGTGGAGGGTAGGAGAAGGGTAAAAATTTAAAAACTACCTGTAGAGTACTATGCTCATTACTTAGATGATGAAATAATCTATACACGAAACACATGTGACACGTGATTTTCTCATGTAACAAACCTGCACATATATACCATGAACCTAAAATAAAGGCTGGAAAAAAATTGTTAGATTATTAGTGCCAACATCTACTTAATACATCTTTATGAAAAACCTCTCAATGCTATAATGAAGAAATCACAGATATTTAAAATAGAGACTTCAGTTCATATCCTCACTCTGAAACTTTGTGAGTGTGTGACTTAGGACAAGTAACTTAAGCCTTCCAAGTCTCAAATTCTATATTCGAACACTGAAAGCGGTAATCTATCTCAATTATACTGTCAGAAGATATTAAGGTATATGGACTGACTGATTTCACTGACATGAGATGATCCCAGACAGATGAACTCTTGTAGAGTTTTTTTCTTATACGTTACTGTCTATATTGAACTTCTTTATGTTTGGGGAACGCCTCACTTCATGAGTTTGGGCTGTGATCCAAGACCAGCTCCCTTTATAGGAGCACGATATGTTGGATACTTATTTCTCCAGCCTCCGTTGCACCTAGAGTGAGGCATGTAACCTTGAATCTGTCAATCAAAGTGTCAGACTTAGATTCTAGACATGGGATATAAAAGAGCAAAAGTCTAGGCAGTTTACATTTTCTCTCCCTGGCAGTGCCTACAGAAGCAAAGACTACAAGCTCAAATTCCTGATGCAGATGTAGCTGCATTGCAAACAGTCACTTCTGGTGCTCAGAAAGAGTGAGAGCAGTTTACTCACGAATGGTTTGGCAGCTTGGTTTTGAATCTTGTGCTTGGAAACTTTGCCTTGAGCCCTGTTCTCCAGCCCTTCCAATGACTCTAATCTAGCAAATATACTTAATAGACACCTCATTGCTTGCAACTAAGAACCTGACTGATATGCTGCATGGTTTTATTTTCTAATATTATCTTTTCTAGCAATCCTTGCTTCTGCCTAACCTCAAATCTTCACCAGTAAAAACCAAAGATGTCTAGAAGAAACCAGAGAAATGTTTTAAAATAATATGGTTCTATGTGACCAGAGTTTGCCATTTAATCACAGAGATTAAGATAAAAGTGAATCATGCAGAATGAGAGAATCATAGAAAGATTAGAATCAGGGAAATGATGCAAAAGAATAGGATGGTTCCAGAAATTGAAGAAAAGCTGACCCTACCAAAGTTCAAGAAAGGAATACTAAAGTGAGCCTCTAGAAGAGTTTCTACCATATATCATAGTATGACTTGATGAGGTTTTTGGGAAATAAAAATAACATTCATTATAAGCCAGCACAAATTCACCAATAAACCATGATAAATTGAGCTTTTTTTATCTAAATAAATTAAGCTGGTAATTATGGGAATCCAATAGATATAGTGTACATGGGTTTCAACAAGACATTGGACAGGGTTTTTGATATGCTGTGAACAAGATAAAGAAATATGGCTTGTATAATGTTGCAGGTAGACAATCTGCAATCAGTCTTAAGATTATTTCATAATGGATTAACTGGTGGACTCATAGCAACTAAAGAGAAGTTTCACAAGGCTTTATTCCATTGCTTGTCCTATTCAAGTGTTTATCTGATGCAGGTAAATGCACTGAAAGTCTGCTTATAAAATTTATGGATGATACACATTATGGATCAAAGACATTATAACATTATTGCTTACAAAGCATTCAGTCCCCATGGCATCCAACTATTGACTGGATTAAGCAAATAACATACCTCAGTTGGCTATACTGACAAGAGTTCCGAGCCTATAGTTTTATTTATAATAGTCTTTTCAGTGCCTCATTACTGTATGTAAGCTAATATATTTGTGCTCATGTCATCATCATTCAATGGCTTAATATACACGAAATGCTTAGAACAGGGCTTGGCTCATAGTGTTTAATAAACATTGACTAGTACTATTATTGTTATGGTTATTAAACCTAGCTTAAAAAGACCTATCTTTGTGCTCATAATACAGATTACTGAAAAATACCATAATAAATGTAGTAGTTACAATAGGCACAGATCTCTAACCACAGAATCATTCAGTCTGAATGGGAGGTGGTATTACTGAAGGAATCATAACAGGACTGAAGAAACCATGAAAGCAGCTCCAGTAACAAAAGCTGCAAGGAGACACACATGTAATATATAGGCTCTCACCTATGCTTCCCTGTCCATTGTATTTTAAAAATATCTGTTGATTGAACAAATGAGTACATGTTAATTGGGAAATTCAGAGGGCATAGACAATGAGAAAGAACACTAAGAAAGAAAAAAGAGCCATGGGGTGTCTGCGTGTATGAAGCAGACTCTAGTGAGGTTGTCTTAACAAGAGTGAATGGCAAGTATTGGAAAGTAGAGGAAATAGGTGGGATAGAGAAAATAAATGGGTCCAACTAATGTGTGATCATGAATACCAAGCTAATAATGAATTTGGACTTGAATCTGTGATATGGCCTGATTCAGTGTCCTCACCCAAATCTCATCTTGAATTGTAATCCCATGTCGAAGGAGGGAAGTGATTGGATAATGGGGGCGGTTTCCCCCACGCTGTTCTTGTAATAGTGAGTTCTCACGAGATCTGATAGTTTTATAAGGGGTGCTTCCCACTTCACTCCCTCTCTGTTCCCTCTGCCTCCTTGTGAAGAAGGTGCCTGCTTCCCCTTCACCTTTCACTGTGATTGTAAGTTTCCTGAGGCCTTCTCAGTCATGTGGAACTGTGAGTCAATTAAACCTCTCTCCTTTATAAATTACCCAGTCTGGGGTGTTTCTGTATAGCAGTGTGAAAATAGACTGATACTTTGGTTCTTAAAGAGCAGAGATAGCATAACTAGAGTTGTGTTTTAGGAAGATTTTAGCAGACAACTTGATAAAGGAGTCACTAGAAGACAAAAGGTCATGAGCATGCCACACAAATGACATAATTCTAAAGTGTGATAAGGACATTGATATGTTGAGATAAAGCACAGACATAAAAGTCTTTATTACATCAAGCTTTAAAAAATTGTATCTCATTTTTAATTGACAAATATTAATTGTATATATTTATGGAGTGCATGGATACATTATCATTAAATCAGACTAATTTCACATATCCATCACCTCTGCATATTTATCGTTACTTTGTGGTGAGTCAATTTAAAAATCTACTCTTTTAGCTACTTCAAAATATAAAATACTTTATTATTAACTATGATCACTATGCTGTGCACTAGATCACTGAAACATATTCCTCCTCTCTGAAATGTTGTACCCTTACCCCCGGTAACCTCCATTCTACTCTTTATTTCTATAAATTTGACTTTTTTAGATTCTACATTTAGGTGATATCATGCAGATCTATCTTTAGGTGGGATAATGAGATTTGTCTTTCTGTGCCTGACTTATTTTGCTTACTGTAATGTCCTCTGGATTTATTCATATTGTCTCAAATTACAGAATATCTCTCCTTTTTTAAGGTTAAATAGTATTCCACTGTATATATCTACACCATGTTTTCTTTACGTATTATCTGCTGATAGACTCTTAGCTTTATTCTACAAATTGGCTATTGTGAATAGTGTTGCAGTGAACATGGCAACGCAGGTATCTCCCTAACAATCTGATTTCAATTCCTTTGGATATATACCCAGAAGGATTGCTGAATCATATGGTAATTCTATTTTCAGACTTTTTAAGAAACCTCCATACTACTTTTCATAATGGATATACACATTTATGTTTCCACCAACAGCAGGCAACTCCACATCCTTGACAACACCTGTTATCAATTTTTTTTTTTGTTGTTAATAGCTATTTTAACAAGAATAATGTGATCTTATTATGGTTTTAATTTTCATTTCCCTGGTGATTAGTAATGTTGAGCATTTTTTCATACATCTGCTGGTCATTTGTATCTTTCAAGAAATGTTTAACCAGGTTCTTTGCCTTTTTTTTTTTTTTTTTTTTTTTTGAGACGGAGTTTTTGCTCTTGTTGCCCAGGCTGGAGTACAGTCATGCGATCTCAGCTCGCTGCCACCTCCGCCTCCCGGGTTCAAGTGATTCTCCTGCCTCAGCCTCCTGAGTAGCTTGGATTACAGGCATGTGCCTTCATGCCTGGCTAATTTTGTATTTTTAGTAGAGATGGGGTTTCTCCATGTTGGTCAGTCTGGTCTCGAACTCCCGACCTCAAGTGATCCACATGCCTCGGCCTCCCAAAATGCTACGATTACAGGCATGAGCCACTGCGCACGGCTCTTTGCCCATTTTTAATAGGGCTATTTGTTTTCTTGTTGAGTAGTTCAAGTTCCTTGTATTTTGGGATATTAATTCCATATCAGATATATGATTTGCATATATTTTCTCCCAGTCTATATGGTCTCTTACTCTGTTGTTGCCTTTGATGTGCAAACTTTTAGTTTGATGCAATCCCATTTTTTTAAATTCAGATTGTATAAATCTTTCACCTTTTTCTTCAAACTTTAAATGGGTAATTATTCAATTTCCATTATTTAGTCAACTTAATTTACTTTCAAATTAAAGTTTCATGCTAGCGTGCAGTCGCAGTTCCAAAAGCTCAGAATAGGATCTGTTCTGATTTGTTGGGATAACTAATATCTCTTAAATAAAATACATATTTGAATGAAATAGAATCTCATACTTTCTGTGGGTGGTGGGGAACATCAGTGCTGAAGGAACTGTAGAGGTTATCTATTCCAACTTCAGTGTGGGGCTAATGGTTTATCACGACTAGGTAAATTCAGAAACCATTAGTAAAAAGAATTTATTTCCAGTGTGTTTATTAACTAGAAAGCTTATTTTTAATAAAGACATGTTAATTATTTTTGGTATCCTGGTTAATTTTTATCTTCCTCATCCTCTCATTATTCTTTTAATTCCATTATGTAGTAGAAACTTTTTATACAAAAGTTTTCTCAGTTAATATATTAAACTTTTATATCCAATAATTTTCAGATTTAAGTCCATTCCTCATGTTATAGAACATTACAATTAGAGCCAGATTTTGTCCTGATACAACCCCTATGATAATATTCATTCTAAATTGTTTGCCTATCCCTTTGACTATGATCAAAAGTGTAAACTTCTTGTATCGGGAACCATGAAAATCTTTTCCAGATATTTGAGAAATTAAACCACTGAATAAGTAGTCAGATATGAGCAAAAAAAAAAAAAAAAAATCTCGTGTGTTAGAGAATCTGGAGGTAACATTTGTTAAGCACTGAAAGTCTTTTTGTTTACACATGTATTTGTGCAATCTTGCAATCTAAACTCTCAAATAAAAAAAGGTTTTTTTATGTGTTTGTGTATAATTAACATCCAGCAAAGCGATAGCCAATGATGTGTTGATATATCACAGATTAACATCCCATATATTACCTGTGTCATTTATGAACAGTTTCCAATTTTAAATATTTTACAACCTTGCCAATAAGAAATACTTTCAAATTTTCCACTCCATGTAGGTGCTTCTGAAGCACATGAACTGTGCATATTTTTCCCAGAACTAAAACTCACATGATCTATTGAATTTCCTTTTTTCTAGGATACCATTATCTCCTGCTACTCCAAACTCAGGGGTCTCAATTTTCTCTCCTATCTCCTTCACATCTTCTTGCTGGCACATCCCAGGGTTCACCTTTTGAACTTCCCTTCTATTTTCTATGTACTCTTACTTTGTTGATGATCCATCTAAATCATAGCTTGAAATTCTATCTTTACATGGGCGAGTCTGGAATGTTACCTCTAGCATAGGTCCTGTGTCTTGAGTCAGAAATTCAGTGCCATCTGAGTGTCTGCTAGGTATCTCAAACTCACCATGTCGAAAGCTCAATTTCTAATATTCCTCCTTAAACATTACTCTTGCCCCAATTTTTCTCATCTCATTGATAGTACATATATTCTTTCAATGTTTCCACCAATGGTCAGAGAAATTTTTCAGTAAAAGTCTAGAGATTATGGCTTCTGATGCACATTATTTGTGGGGATTTTTGAACAATTTTTAAAAATGTTAAAACCATTCTTAGCTTCTGGGTCATGCAAAAACAGATCATAAGCCAGATTTGGCCCATGGGCCATTGTTGGCCAATTCGAGGCTTAGACCAAAACCCTAGATAATGAGTGCTCTACTTTCAAAATATATCCAAAATCCTGCCACTTCTCAACACTTCCTCTCCCAACAACTGATCCGAACCACCATCAGCTCTCATCAGGGTGGTTGCAAAAGCTTTCTAACTGGTCTTCCTGCTTCCCTCTGCCTGGAACATTCTTCCCTCAGATGTCCGAAGGGTTTACTTCCCCTCCTTCTTCAAGGATTTACTCAGATGACAGGTTTTCAGTGACCAACATGACAAAAATGGAAACATTCCCTCAATTTTTTACCCACTTTCTCAGCTTTTCCTTCTACATAGTACTATATAATCCACATTCATACCGTATATTGTACTCATTAATTTTGCTCATTGCCAACAATGAAGTTCCAAGTGGGCAGAGAATTTTGTCTCTTTTATTCACTGTTATATACTCATTGCCTAGCATATTGTAAGCATTCAATAAATGCATGTTGAATCATTTAGTTAATCTAGTGAGGATAGTAATTTCAACATAGTTCAATGACATCAATTGTTCATGAATATTGGATCAGGAAAAGCAAGAAAAGATCAAGTCCTTTAAATACCACTGGCGTCGTTGAAATCCAGGTAGAATAATGTCCTGGTTTAAGAACACATACTTAGCAATCACAGGAGTACAAATCCCACCTCTACCACTTTCTGGCCATGTGATAGAGGGAAGGTTACTTAATCTCCCTGCATCTAAGATTTGTTTAGTCTATGAAATGTGTGTGAAAGATCTTGGATTATTAATGCAGTTGAATACAATATGCATATTAAATGCTTAGTGTAATGCCTGCCACATAATTAGCTTCAGTGATTTGTAACCATCATCATCACTATTATAACCACAAGGATTAGATTAATAAGAAAATGGATAGATTAATCCTGTAGGCTTCTTTGTCCTTGTTCATGTACCTGAACCACTCAGCCCAAATGTGTCTGTTGAAAGTACTGGACTTCTTTTAATTTACATGTTAAAAATAGACAAGCAAGTAGTGAAATTGTTCTATATCTTGATTGTGGCAGTTGTTTCATGATTGTATGCTTCTGTCGCAAAGCTGTACAATGAAAGGAGTGAATTTCACTGTAAGTTAAGCCTTATTTCAAAAAAATAAAGCATTATTGCAGATGTGTGGAACTAATCATACTCATCAGAAATAATTACTTGCTTCCCCCCGCCCCCGCCCGCCGCCGACGATGAGAACCAAAAACCACAAGGAAAAATTTAATTACATCAGAGATAGAAAATTTCCCCCCCTCAGGGCATAGGAAACACAAAATGGCTATGCTTGCCTGATTTCAGGCAAAAAACAGTTATTTCACAACAAAACAAAAGTATGTGCTGGCATCGCAAAACCCTGGACTGATTCTCTTCTTTCTCTCTTATGGTGTGAAAGGAAAGGTGGCGATTACACACTTCTATTTATCCAACTATATGAGACAAACTTATTATAATACATGTATAATTTTATAGTTCCTAATGCTTCAGAAGCAAGTGTAAATTAACGTAAAATTATTTTTAAATGTAACATTACTCAGAAATGTGTTTTTATGCTTATATGCTGAAGTATTATAACATATCCAAATTTTTACTATTCGTTGATAAATTAATGAGCAACCCAAGTTAAGAGAAAACATCTCGACTCTAATGATATTGCCAGGTCTACTGAAATTTATACAAATATGTGTCAATGAGTAGAACAGAAAAAAACATTTTTTAAAATAAATGTTTATAATGTAAATGAAACAGTTTTCTCAAACATGAAAGCTATAGTTTCCAATGTGGCAACATACAATATGGTCAACAGGGAGAAGGAAAATCCAAACATTTATTTTTAAAAGATATTTTATTTCAAGATAAACTTCCATTTACATTTCATTTTTTATTAATTTTCCCTAAATTTTTGGCAAGGCTGACTGGCTGCCATATAAAGAAGAGCAAATAAAAAGCAACAACATTTTTTACTTAAAATAACCCAACTTTTGTAGGAAAGTTCCACTAGCATATAGCTTGAAAGAAAAGAAAATCAACAATTGGAATTTTCTAATCCCTGTTTAAGGACTCAAGCCAAGATTACTCAGATATTTAGCTAGACATCTTAAATAAATATAGCAGAAACAAGGCCCATTTGAATCGAATTTGAACAGCTGTCTGTGGTGTCTAGACCATAAATGATACTGTATTTCAAAAACAAAATGCTAAATGATTACGTATTTCCAGAGCCTAATCTAGAAACACAAAGTAAACTCATTCCTTTGTAAGCTGTGGGAGTTTCCTAGGTATTTCTAAACACCTGTTCCAAAGAAACATTTTCTACGTTTAAATGGTGAAAAGATTTGAATCAAGGAACAAGGTCACTATGACATAGGTCTGAATTCCTAAACTAATATATGTGAGACAGCAATTGGCAAAGGTAGAATTTTTTTTTTTTTCTAGAGAAAGTTGTCCAAATGCAATTTAATAAAAGGCAGATGGCAAACTGGAAGAGGGGATGGTTAGAATAATGGAATATATGCAGTTTAATTTTTTGTCATGAAAAGTATTTATAAATGAAAGATCAAGTATAATTTTCTAATTTCAAACCACAGAGATTAACACAAGGCTGAGTGGTTTATAAATAGTCCTCCTTGTAACACAAATCTCCATCTTGGTTCCGATGAGCTCTTACTGCAAGTGTCATACGGGGCTTCCAGGCAAGCTGGAATCTGCTATGGTATGGAGTTAGTTTAAAATGGTTGCAAAGCAGACATAACAAATAGAAATGTAGAAGTACTTCCTCAGACATCTCAGGGGTCCTCAGAGCTTCTGTGGGATCTTACTTTATGCAGCATGGCACAGTCACTTCACAGTTCAATATTGTGCACATTTCTTGTTTCCACAAATTACAAGGGACATGTTGAATTAGCACAATGTTCAAAGCAAATCAATACAGATAATTAAAGGGCTGGGAAACAAGGCCTATGGGCAAAGGTGAAAGGAACTAGCACTCCCTTCTTTAGCTCCTTCAGACAGGGCTTTTGCATCATGTTTCTTTTCCATCTCCTGATCCATGAGTATAAAATACCAGGTGAAGGGAGTCCTTGGTAAAGGCCTGTTAGTTGACCTGGGGGGAAAACAGCTAAAAGAATGACAATGGTCTTCAGATACGTGAAGCATTACTACTTTTTTAAATGGTAACCGGCTGCATCTGTTTCCACCCAGTTTGGTACAAAGATAGAAGGCAAAAACTAAGCAGGAAAGGTTAGCATTCATTTATAGTGGGGCCAGCTTGTCCAAGCTTGCCCAGGGCTTTCTGGGTTTTAGCAATGAAGATCCCATCCTGGGAAACTCCTGCACCAACCTGGACAGTGGGTCATCTGATGTTGCAAATGTTTAAAGGAGGAGAGACACTAAGTGTCATTTCATGGGCTTTCCAATCATATGATTCTGTATCATTACTATCACACGTATTAATTACCAGGGATGATAATAACAGTGATAACAATAGTAGTGATTTTATTTTCTACCTGTCAAAGTGATTTTGTCCTAATGTTAGTTCACTGTAATCCCTTTAAATGCATGTTTTGACCCTGAACAGAAGAGCTAAGCCACATCATTAAAGTCATAAGAAAATAAGTGTGAACTACAAAAACTGAGTATTTGTAGATGCATAGCAAGCCAGTCAGTGCTCTGTCATGCTTGAGATTGGTCAGGCCAAATAAAACATGGCCTCATGGTTAACAGCAGAGCATGGAATCATGCAGGTCTGGGTATGAGTATTACAAAATGGCCTTGGATCAATTACAGAACTCTCTAAGCATCTGTTTTCTCATGTGCAAAGTGGAGATAATAATGTCATTACCTACACATAATAACAAGTTTATAAGATATTCTTTAATGACCCTTACTGCAAAGTGATAGCGTAATGGAAAGCAGGTTTATGAAATAAGAACATATTTGGGTTCAGGAATTGAGGTCTGTGGTTATAACATGTACCTTTAATAGACCTTATGTGTCAGAAACTTTCTCAGAACTTTTCATGCATTACACATTGAATATAAGAAGCCTATAAGGATTATTATTTTCACCCTTATTTTATATATAACTCAGGTATAGAAAACTTGAGTATTTTGCCCATGATCACATAGGTAAAAAGCAGCGGAGTCCATAGTGTGTAACCCCAGGGCCAATACTTGTAAACACAACAGTATATTAATATTATATCTGGATTACCCTCAGGATGACCATGAACCTTTGTGTAAATTGAATATTCTTTTAAAAACAATACATAAATGCAACTTCTCTCAGTAAAACATTTAATAGGTCTTAGTGGCAGTGAAATTGAGGTTACATTCTCTGACAAGTACCTAAAGCACTGTATTTTACTGATTACAAGAGTGAAATGTTCAGACCTTCAGACATAATTTGAAGGGATATTTTCCAGTGGTTTTTTTTTTTAAGATATGTATAGTTATATTCTCCAATCCATTGTTTTTCTAATCCAAAACTCATTTTTATTAGTACCATGTGCTGTCTATTATGTGATAACTATTATTGATAAATTAACTGCTAATATAGCCGCTGCTGATTATTCTGGGTCCAGTTAGCTCAATACTTCATGCAGCAAGCTACTTCAAATGATAGGTTGGCTTTAGGAGTTAAAAACATTTTTCTGATAGAAACTTATTTGACTTCCAAGTAATAGAGACGTTTATATTGGACATAACTTTCCTCATAGTCATAAACTCTGGAATATAAATATAAATATAAAAACATTATTTGAAGGCACTAGAGAATAATCAAAAACAAACAAAACTGGTGAGAGGGGACTGAAAACAAAACAGGGAACCGCACAAGGTAAAATTTACATTTATATGGCTTTTCACTTAAGTCCTCTACTGCTTGTTTGGCATGGACAGGTTAGAACTCAAGTAGAAAGCCATAATCTTATTAGCGAGAGAAGCTCAAAGACAGAGGTTGCCAGAGGAAGTTCAAAGATTGAGGTGGAAATCTTAGAAAGGAAGGAGCAACAAAAAGGAAATATTGAAATCTACATGTATTCATGGTGAATTCTATTAAACATCTGAAGAAGAAGCAATAGTAATATTACATAAACTCCTTCAGAAAATATAGGAGAAAACATTTCACAACCTGCTTAGGCCAGTCTATAGCCCAATATGAAAACTTGTTAAGTATATTACAAGAAAAAAATTATAGACCAATATCCTTCAAGAATATAGATATACACATCTTAAAAAAAAAATCCACTGGCAAATAAAATCCAAGAATATTTAAAACAGATAATACACCTTGGCCAAGTGAAGACCATTATAGTAACACGAGGTTAGCTCAACATTCAATACACAATCATTGTTTTTTATAGTATCAAAAGACCAGCAAAAGAAAATATGATCTGCAATATATACAGAGAAAGTATTCGATAAAATTGAAAATCCATTCTTGGTAAAAAGCTCTCAGCAAAACTAATAATAAACAGAAACCTACTCAACATGACAAAGGGATTTTACAGAAAACCTAAAGCTAAAATAATAGTGAAATATTTAATGTTTAAGATTGGAAAAAAAAAGGAAAGAAAGGATATCTACTCTCACCACTTATTTTCAACATTTTATTGGTGGTCCTAGTCAATGTAATAAGGCAAAAAAAAGAAAAAGAAAAACTGTCTCTATTTATTAACTGTAATTGCCTACATAGAAAATTCTAAAATATCTACAAAATGTCTACCATAATTAAATTTATCAAGGTCATAGGATATAAGGACAATTATAAAACCATTGTATTTCTCTATTTTTAAAGTAAACAATTAAAAAACATAATTTTTAAAGCTACTCTGTCTATATCAGAATAGTATCGGAATACTCATATGTATATATTATTTATATATATTATTTCAAATACAATATTCTTTAAAATACTATGCTTAGGAATAAATTTAATAAAAACTGTGTAAGACCTCTACACTGAAAAACAACATTGCTGAAAGAAAGCAGAGAAGACCTAAATAAATGGAGAGATAAACCATGTTCATAGATTGGAAAACTCAATACTAGGTATCAACTTTCCCCAAATCAATCTCTGCACTTCAAGCTGCTCATATCAAAATTCTGGCAGCCATTGTTAAACAGAAATGTATAAGCTAACTCAAAATTTAAATAGGAGTACAAAGAACCTAGAATAGCAAAAACGTTTTTCGAAAAGAACGAAGATGAAAGACTCCTACCACATGATTTCAAGGCTTACTATAAAGCTGCAATAATAAATATATGGTGGTTTAACACGAAGACAGATTTAAAAGTTCAACAAAACAGAATAGAGAGTTCAGAAATAGACTCACAGTTATAAGGTCAATTGATTTTCTACAAAACGTCAAGGTAATTCATTGGGAAAATATAATCTTTTCAACTGGCATACAGCTGAGAAAAAAAAAAAGGAATGTTGATCATCACCTCACAACACACGAGCCAAGATAATTTAGATGGATAATAAGTCTAAAGACAAATACAAAACTTAAAACATCTAAAAAAAATCTGAGTTTTTGTGACCTTGACATAGGCTGACTTTTTTTAGATAGAATAAAAGGAAGCAAAAACCATTAATGAAAATATCTGTAAACTCCATCAAAATTTAAAAATACTTCCCAAAAGTCACCATGAAGAATATGATAGCCAAACATAAACTGAGAGAAAATATTCACAAAACATGTATCTGGACAAAAGATATAATAAAAATTGGCAAAGGACTTAAGCAGACTCTTCACAAAGGAAGATATACAACTGACCAATGAGCACATGAAAAAGTGCTCAATATAATTTGTGATCAGGAAAATGCGTATTAAATTAGCTGGTTTTTTTTTTTTTTTTTTTTTTTTTTTTTTTTTTTTTTTTTTTTTTTGAGACAGAGTAGCACTCTGTCCCCCAGGCTGGAGTGCAGTGGGGCGATCTCTGCTCACTGCAAGCTCTGCCTCCTGGGTTCGCACCATTCTCCTGCCTCAGCCTCCCGAGTAGCTGGGACTACAGGTGCCCGCCACCACCCCCAGCTAATTTTTTTGTTTTTTTAGTAGAGATAGGGTTTCACTGTGTTAGCCAGGATGGTCTCGATCTCCTGACCCTGTGATCCACCCTCCTCGGCCTCCCAAAGTGCTGGGATTACAGGCGTGAGCCACCACGCACACCCGGCTGCTAGTAAATATTACATTGAGAAATTGGCTACTATTACACACCCACTGAAATAGCTAAAATTCAAATATTGACAACATCAAATATTAATGAGAATGTGAAGCATAAGAATTCTCATAGACTGGTGGGCAGTGTTAAATGAAACAATCAGTTTAGAAAAGTGTTTGTTAGTTTCCCATACGATTAAACACAAATCTACCTAGGACCTGCATCTCACTTTTAGATACTTACCCAAGAGAATGAAAGCTCATGTCCACAAAATAAACTAGTACATGAATGTTCATAACAGCTTTATTTATAAAAGCCCAAAACTGGGAACAACACAGATGTCTATCAACAGGAAAACAAACAATCTGTGATATAGTCACACAAAAAAATACTACTCTGTAAGAAAAAGAGGTGAGCTTTTAATACACAACAACATGGATAAATCTCATACCCAATACCCTGAATGAAAGAAACCAGACATGGTAGACCCGGCCTTATCCTCGGGAAATATGGTTCAAGACCTGAAACCTCAGATACCACCAAACCTGATAGAACTCTAGGAATGGTATGTAATTTAAAACGTAGAAATTATTTCTGAACTTTTTCATTTAGTATTTTCAGACAGCAGTTGACAGGATAGCTGCAGAAAGCAAAACCGCAGATAAGGGGGGATTATTGAACATACCGTATGATTCTCTATATAAAGTTCTCCTGTAAGTAAAACTATTTGTGATGGGAAATAGAAAAGTGAGGAAATTAACTGGGAAGTGTCACCAAGAAACTCTTGGTGTGATGGAAAAGTCTGTAACTTGATAGGTTATGGGAGACACATGTATTTATGTATTTGTCAAACATATCAAAGTAGATACTTAATATTTGTACATTTAACTGTATGCACATTTTATGTCAAAAAATGTAAACAATGAAAGGGTTGGTTTTGGGGTTTTTTCCCTCCAGATTTTACCTTTTTGTAACTTTTTCATTTGTTCTGGTTCTTAACTTAGAATAACTAAAACAAAACTACTCCTCCCTTTACAAATATGTGGTCCAGTACGGTAGTTAGTCTTAAACTGTGGTCTAGTATAGTGAAGGCAGATGAGTTCCAGTTTGAGAGTTAATTTTTGTTAGTTGACAGTAGCTACCCAGGGTAGTATTTATAGAAAGAATTTGTGACTTTGTCCAATTTCTCTGTTATAGACTGAATGTTTATATCCCCCTAAAATCTATATGTTGAAGCCTTAATTCCCAATGTAATGGTATTTGGAGGTGGAGTCTTGGGGAGGTAATTAGATTTAGATGAGCTCATGAAGGTGAAGCCCCAGTGATGGAATTAGTACTCTTAGAGGAAGAGGGAGACACTCTTTCTCTCTTCACCATGTGACAACACAGGAGAATAGACTGTCGGTAAACCAAAAATAAAATTTACTATCACCTTAACCTCATACTTCTCAGCCTCCAGAACTGTGAGAAATAGACACCTGCTGTTAAAGCCACCCAATCTGTGATACTTTGTTATAGCAGCATGAGCTGACTAAGACACCCTCTGAGGGATTGGAGATCAACTGCTGTCAGTGGATGAACATTATTTGTCAGGCAAACAGGAGAAGTGATGAAGGAGCTCCAACCCATTCAACATCTTCAACCCTTATCAATAGCAAATTTGAGAGGCTGCCTTTTATATACTTTTGCAACATAAATATCATGAGGTCAACATAAGGGAACATCACACACTGAGTTTTCTTCATATCATGTCATAATAAATGGCAGAGCAAACTGAAGATAAAGTCATCTGATGACAAGTGTTCCTGTCTAACTTTTTACCTAACTACATGTCACAGACCTGAAATGACTGATTATTTTATTCATTTTCATGTATAATACAATATAAACATATACAATGTGTATAATCTATACATGTATTATTATAAACAATGATAAAATGAACATGAACCAACTACCACTAAGCTTAAGAAATCAAGCAATACCAAACTGGTGAACCCCTGGTGTCTTTCCCTATTATGTTCCCCTCATCACTTCTATGATTTGTGGATTTTTTTCCGAACATTATGTTTTGAAATTAATTCATGTTGACATTGGTAGTTATGGTTCACTAATGTTCACTACCATAAATTATTCCATTCTATCGCACTTTATCCATTCTCAAAGTAGTAATTTTTGTTGTTTCCAGTTCATCACTACTACAATTGATGCTTCTATAAACAGTGAACATAGTCGAGGGTTTTTTAGTGTGTATTATAGTAGCTCAGTTCCCATGCCAAAAATTGATACTCAATTTTACAAGACAATACAACTTGTTTCCCAAAATGGTTATACCAATTTACACTTCCATCCATTGCATATAAGAGAATTCTTAAAAAATACTTAATAGTCTCCAATGTGTTTTGTTTTTGTTTATACTGAGACAGGGTCTCACACTGTCACCCAGGCTGGAGTACATTGGCACCATCTCAGCTCACTGCAACCTCTGCCTCCCAGGTTCAAGTGATTCTCCCACCTCAGTCTCTCAAGTAGCTGGGATTATAAGCATGCAACACCAAGCCTTGCTAATTTTTGTATTTTTTGGTAGAGACAGGGTGTTACCACATTGGCCAGGATGGTCTTGAACTCCTGACCTCAGGTTATCTGCCCACCTCAGCCTTCCAAAGTGCTGGGATTACAGACATGAGCCACTGCGCCCAGCCTTCAGTGTTTTAATGTGTGGCAATCTAGTGGATGGAAAATCCTACTTGACCTTGGTCTTAATTTTGTCTTTCATATTACCAGTGAGGCTAGGTATATATTCATATATTTCTTGGCCTTTTGTTTCTTCTTGTAAGAAAAGTTTATCTGTTTTTGCCCACATTTTCTACTAAATTGTTTGTTTTCCTCTTATTAACTTATAGGTGGTTATTTTTGACAGGCTCAAATCCTTTGTTGGTTTTATACATTTTTCCCCGAATTGTGATGTCTTGTTGCTTTCTAATGATGTCCTTTGATGAGCAGATGTTTCTAATTTAAGCAAAGGCTAAGTATTAATCTTTTCCTTGATGATTTTGCCTTTCGGTGTCTTTCTTAAGAAAAATTTCCCTTCATGAGGTCATGAAATTTCTCTCCTATATTTGCTTTAAAATTTTTTTAGTGTTTTTACATTAATATATTTTAAATATCTGGAATAAAGTTTTTAGTATAGTATGAAATAGAAATTTTACTTTTTTTCCCATATGGGTAACCAATAATCCAAGCACAGCTTATTGAAGAGTTCACCTTTCCTCCTTTGCTCTACAGTTCTTTGCTCGTTATATAACAGATTTCTAGAACCGAATGGGTCACTTTCTAATATTTCAATGTCTTGCATGGACCTGTGTATCCTTTCCTGTACTATTGTTACATTATTAAATTGCTACAGTTTTATAATAACTTTTGATATCTTTAAATTAAACCCCCTCACCTTGCTCTTCATGTGAGTCTTGGGCCTTTTGCTCTTTCATGGCCATTTTCGAATAATTTATCAAGTTTTGTGAAAAATTCTGTTATTAAATTTGGTTTGATTCTACGTATCAATTTGTATAGATCTAATTTTTTTGTAAGTTATACTCTCTGTATCTTGCCAGAGCACAGAAATGCCATTTATCTTTCTATATTAGTGTTATGGTAAGCTTGACAGATTTTGCTATTTGTTTTTTAATATATTGGTTAAGCTATAGCAACACAGAGACTCAAAGTTAGAATGGCTTTTCACGAGATGGAATACAGTTTCTCTCTCATGTCATAATTCAAGTTAGGAAGATCTCTTCTGTGAGATCATCTAAGCAGGACTGTCTCTCAGAGCAAACACAGTGGCTGCCCTGGGACCTGTGGTGGGTTCAACCATGTTGTCACATGTGTATTGGCTATTTGGATATACTGTTTCCTGTACTCATTCAAACGTCTTGCTGATTTTCCACTGGATTATCTAATTTGATTAGTATAAATCCTTTATATGTTCTGGATATGAGTAATTGGTCAGGTATATACGCTACAAAAAATCTTATCTGATTCTGGAGTTCTGCTGTTTAACTCTCCTAATAGTGGTTTTTGATAAACAGATTTTAAAAATTTGAATACTGTCTAATTTAACAATCTTTTTCTCTGTGGTTAGTACACTTTTTCTTCTGCTTGCATAGTAATTCCTGACTCAAGATTATGAAGATATCCTCCCTCCCATATTAGCTTCTAGAAGTTGTATGTTGTATATGTCACATTAAGATTTGCAATCCATTCAGGACTGATATTTGTATATGCTATGAGGTGGGTATAAGGTTTTGGTAGGGGTTATATGAATATCCATAAACCCAGCATCACTTATTAAGAAGTTCATCCTTCCCTAATTCTCTACAAAAGTCACTCTTTTAACCAAGTTGTCTACCTGAGTTATGTTTCTGAACTTTATACACATACAAATGTCCCATTCATTTATATGTGTATAATTATACTAATGCCACAATCTTAATTATTAGTGTTTTAATAAAGTACATCTTCCTACTTTATTCTTCCTCAGCTAGTCTTCATTATTTCTGGTTTTATTTAGTTCTCAATAAATTTGAAAGAGTTTAATTTCTTCAAATTAATACTAATTTAGAATTATATAACGTCCCAGGTAACTTTATAAAATACCACTCTTTAGCTCTGAGGATGCTTTCTGCCTAAAATCTGTATTATATAATACAATCATACTCATACTAGTCTTTTTGCATATATTATCCTTTTAATTATATATTTTCACTTTCAAACTTTCTATGTTCTTACATTTAAAGTGTGTCCTCTTTAAGCTACAGATTTTTCAATTTTACAACCTTTGTCTTTTTGTTATTTTGTCCATTTACATTTGACATAATCGCTATTGTATTTGGTATTTCGTCTAAACACAATAGGTTTTTATTTGATCTGTACTTATGGGTTTTTTTTTCTATTCTTTCTGTTTTTTGGTTCGTTTTTTAAAAATTCAACTATTTATTGAAATAATCATATATTCACATGCAGTTGAAATAATTTTAAGAATATGGAGAAATCCTTGTATTCTTTGCTCCATTTTTTTAAAAGATAACATATTGCTAAACTATAGTATAATGTTGCAATCAAAATATTGACATTGATATAATCTGTTGATCTTATTCAGATGTCTCCAGTTTACTTGTGCTCATTTGCATCTGTATATTAAATTCTATATAATTTTATATAATTTTATCACCTGTGTAGGCCCATATATTTAGTATTAACATCTGGAAATTAGGTAAATTTATTGTAGAATTAAGTTTTTTGCTCATTTTTTTGCAGAAAAAGAACAGCAAGAAGCAATTGAACACAATGATGAAGTTCAAAATGAAATAGGTAATATTTTTCTTAATATACTTTGGATAAATTTTCTGAGATGTGTCTAATGGCCCGGTAATCATTGAAGCTGTGGTCAAATATATCCACTGTCATACTGTCAAAGGGGAAATGACTCTAACTTGGTTGGGAACATTTATGTAGATTCAGTGTTTTTTGGTGAAGTGATTGTACAAAGTTTTTGATGAAAGTACATTGACCTTACAAGGTTTGGGTTTGCTTTCAAAGACTAAAAATTGTCTGAATTGCATATTCATCATCACAATAAAAATATGGAACTGTTCCAATGCCACAAAAGTTCATTGCTCCCACCCCCATTCTTAATCCCTGGCAACTATTAATCGACTCTTTATTTCCAAAATTTTGTCATTTTTAAAGTGAAAAGCCTATCCTTCTTCTACTTCTTGGTTTTTTGTCCTAAAAATTAATGGTACATATTTGTGGGACTTTGTTCCTATGTTTTCTATTCTGTTCCACTGAGCTGTATGTCTACCCTTCTACCAATATGGCACTGTCTTGACTACTATAGTCATATAATAAGACTTAACATTGGATAGAGTAATTTCCCCCAACTTTTTATTGTTTATAAAGATTGCTTTAGCTATTCTAGGGTCTGTTCACATAAATTTTATGTAACCTTGTCTATGTCTACGCAAAACTTTTGATGGGGCATTGGCAGGAACCACGCTAAACTGATAGATATGAGAAGAACTGATATACTTATTATGTTAACTCTTCTAATCAATGGACAAGATAGGACTTTTTGTTTATTTAGATCTTCTTTCAGCTTCTTCATCAGAATTTTATAACTTCCAGCATATATACATTCCTTGTTTCATTAAGTGAATACCTAAGCATTTCATTTAGAGTGATTATAAATGGTATTATATTTATTTTTAGTTTCTGCCTGTTCATTGACAGTGTATAGGAACAAAATGGATTTTTGTTATATTGACACCTTACTGAATTCACTTATTAGTTCTAGGAATATTTATAAATTTATTGGCATTTCCTATAAATAAAATTATAAATAAAAAGTTTCACTTTTTCTTTCCAATCCTTATGCCTTTTCTTTTTCTTGACTAGTTCCAGCCCTATTTTGAATAAGAGTGGGGAGAACAGACATACTTGCCTTGTTTCTAGCCAAGAGGGAAAGCATTCGATCTTTCATCGTTAAGAATAATATTAGTTGTAAATTTGTTTGTTTTTGTAAAGGCTATTTTTCAAGTTGGAGTAATTTCCCCTCTATTCTCGACTTGTAAAAAGTTTTTATCTTGACTGAGCATTGGATTTTGCCAATGATTTTTCTGCATCAATTTTTATATGATTTTTCTTGTTTAGCTTGCTTATTTGGTGGGTTAAACTGATTTATTTCCAAATATTGAACCAGTCTTGCGTACCTGGAATAAACCTCACTTGGTCACAAAGTAAAATTATTTTTATACATTGGTGGGTTTCATTTGATAACATTTGGTTAAGTATGTTTGCATCTAAATTGATGGGAGACATAAATTAGTACTTTTATGATGGAAGAACCTTATAATTCCTTAGTTGCATTCACCTTCTTGCGGCTTTCATGCTCTTTCATCTTGTATTTTAGTTCTATATATGTCTCATAAGATAGTATTTTTATTATTTGAAACATCAAATATTTACTTAGGTTTATCTACATGTTTAAACTTTTCACTTCTCTTTATGCCTTTTCTGTATCTCTCATCATTCTTCTTCCCCTTGAAGAATACCATTTATTATTTTCTTTAGCACAAATACTATGGTGAAAAAAATCCGTCAAGTTTTCTTTCTCTGAAAATGTCTTCATTCTACCTTTATTGTTAAAAGATATTTTCACTAAATATGGAATTCTAGATGGTGTATTTTCTTTCAGCACTAAGAATCTATTATTCCATTGTGTCCTAGCTTCCCCTAGTTTTTATTAAGAAGTCTTGGCTGGGCGCGGTGGTTCACGCCTGTAATCCCAGCACTTTGGGAGGCCGAAGCGGGTGGATCATGAGGTCAGGAGATCCAGACCATCCTGGCTGACATGGTGAAACTCTGTCTCTACTAAAAATATAAAAATTAGCCGGGTGTGGTGGCGGGCACCTGTAGTCCCAGCTACTCGGGAGGCTGAGGCAGGAGAACGGTGTGAACCCGGTGAGCTTGCAGTGAGCCTAGATTGTGCCACCGCACTCCAGCCCAGGCGACACAGCGAGACTCTGTGTCAAAAAAAAAAAAAAAAGAAGTCTTAGGAACATTGACAGTATTATTGTTACTCCTTTGCTCTCAATGAGTTGGTACATTTATCTAGTCAGTCATAATCAAAAAAGAAAATCTGTCATCACTTCAATCATATTAAGTTCAGCTGCTTTCCCTACAGGTCCAGTTCATGTCTCTCTCATTTTCTTTCATTGCCATTAATTTCCAAACTTTAAGTTCCTGACTTTGATATTTACTCCTAAGGCAGTTTGAGTTTTCTATTTTACCTACCACCCTTATTTCAGTTAATTTATGCTTACTATGTTTTATTTTCCCTTTTTTGTAACCCACAGAGGGGAAGCTACTCTTCCTTCTTTGTGATCTGGGCAATACATGTCTTGCTGTTATTGTTGCTTATTCGGGACATACATATTTCTCAGTGTGAAGACTTTTTAGAATATGTATTCCATTCATATTGCTGGAAGTAGGAGTCACACAGATTTCAGGTAACTGTTAACTTCTTTAAATGAAACAAATTTGAACTTGGTTTCTTGTCAGTGTTGCTTCAGAAAAGCAATGGAGTGAAGAAAGCCCTTCCGTTGTTCACCAGCTCAGACTTAGAAGTCACACCAAGAAAGGAAATCACCTTCAACTCTTCAAAAGGATACCATAGAGCCCTAAAATAAAGTAGGAAAGAAAAAAAAGAGCATCCCCCAAACAATTTTTATGTGAAGATACTGCTACAATACTTCCGGGCCAGATTGTTTTTAGTGCTGCCATCCCAGATTCTTCACAGTGAGGTAACATACATACAGATTACTCATTTCAACTTAATTTGTGACACTGCTGACTGATACAATTCTTTCTAATTTCTAACCAGTACTTTCCTATTAGTACGAACTCCACAATGTTGATTAGAAGTTCATGGCACACAGCTCCTTTAGGTACAACTCCATGACATTACTAATGACACCTTTAATATCACTGTCTTTTTTTCTATGCTAATTATTTTTGTTTCTTTCATAGAATCAGTAGTTCATTAGCTACATACGGCTTATCAAAAGGTATTTAAGTCATTGCTAAAGACCATAATAAGTCTGATGAAGAGCTTTTGTAACTGCTTATTAAGTACATGAAATCAAATACAAAGTTTATCTTTCTTGTGTGTCTTTTGCAACAAGAGAGAAAGGAGAATATACAAACATCTGCCACAGTTAAAGCAAACCCCAAAGAACTCTAGAGATTAATTATA
The DNA here is from genome assembly GCF_047675955.1 of Chlorocebus sabaeus. Lineage (NCBI taxonomy): Eukaryota > Metazoa > Chordata > Mammalia > Primates > Cercopithecidae > Chlorocebus > Chlorocebus sabaeus. The sequence goes on along the minus strand of NC_132906.1, from coordinate 61,838,281 downwards.
TTGGACACCAACTTGAAAAAATATCAGTATGATGTTTAGAAACGTGAAATCCAGAGTTGCTACCCAGCTTCTTTCAGAAAACGTTTTGCCAACTTAAGTATGAATACACATGGTAATAATCAATGCCTATGGCTTTTCTAGGTTATTATTAAATACTCATTCTAAAACGTATGCATTTATCTTTAATGGCATATTTCTTAATTTAAAACTTAAATACGTTATTGTTTTAAAATTATATTTGTTAGGATACAGACTGACATACTTCAAATAAAGAGGAATACTAGCAGAATGTGAAGAGAGTAAAGAAAAAGAAGAAAGTAAAAAATAGGAAAAGTAAAAATGCTAATAAAGGAGAGACAATGGAAAATGAACAAAAAGTGGGGGCAAAGAAGTAGTCTGAGAGTAAGAGATGGTTTGAGGTTGAGAAGCAATAGATATAGTAAAATTGCATTGGGTGGTTAAGTTATTAACCTATTTGTAAATTACTAACAAATCTATTGCTAGAAACTATACCTTCCATCTGATCTCCAGGTTGATGTTTGTGGTTATTTTCTGCAGTCACTCATGGGATGAGTGAGAGACACTTCAAAATCAACAGGTTAAAATCACACCATCTATCCAAACACACCCTTCTTCCCTAAATGTATACATCTAAATCTGCCACTCCCAGTATTTTTAAACCAAAGTTAGTAGTACTGTACCTCCTAGTCATCTACCTAGGCAGTTGTGGTAAACCCTATTTTTTTTTTTTTTTTTTTTACTTCCTGAACATAAATAGAAAATATTGCCAAGTGATTTTTTTGATACTACCCCAAAAGCACAGGGAACAAAAACAAAAATAAACAAATGAAATTACACCAAACTAAAAAGTTTCTGCACTGCTAAGAAAGATTTAACAGAGTAAAAAGACAAGCCACAAATTAGGAAATATTTGCAAACCACTTATCTGATAAGGAGTTAATATCCAAAATATATAAGAATCTCAAACAATCCAATAGCAAGAAAACGATCCTATTAAAAAAAACGCAAAGTACCCAGACAGACATTTTTTAATAGAAGACATAAAAATGGCTAAAATAGGTATGTGAAACAAAATGTTCAACATCGCTAATCATCAGGAAAATGAAAATTAAAACTAGAATTAGATATCGCCTCACATCCGTTAGAATGCCTGTTATCAAAAACATGAAACAAAACAAGTGTTGGCAAAGACATGGAGAAAAAAAAAAAAAAAAAAAAACCAGACTACACTGTTGTGAGAATGGAAACTAGTAAAATCATGGAAAACCATATGAAAGTTTCTCCAAAAAACCAAAAATAGAATTTCCATCTGATCTAGCCACCCCACTTCTGGATACATACTAAAAGGAAATAAATTCAGTATGTTAGAGAAATATCTGCACTCGCATGTTCTCTGCAGCATTATTCACAAGAGCCAAGATATAGCATCAACATAAGTGTCTATCAATGGATGAATGGATAAAGAAAATGTAATAGATACACACAATGGAATACTACTCAGTCTTTAAAAAGAAGGTAATTCTGTCATTTGACACAACATAATGAACCTGGAGGATATGATGTTAAGTAAAATAAGCCAGGCACAGGAAGACAAATACCACATGATGTCACTTATATGTAGAATCTGAAAAAGTTGAATTCATAGAAGCTGAGAGTAGAATGGTGATTACAAAGGTCTGGGGTGGTTGCAGGGAAGGGTGATATTGGTCAAAGAATACAAAATTTCAGTTACATAGAAAGAATAAGCTCAAGAGATCTATTGTACAATATGGCGACTATAGTTAACAACAACATATAATATCCTGGACAACTGCAAAGGGATTAGCTTTTTGAGACGGAGTCTCACTCTGTCGCCCAGGCTGGAGTGCAATGGCGCGATCTCGGCTCACTGCGAGCTCTACCTCCCAGGTTCAAGTGATTCTCCTGCCTCAGCCTCCCGAGTAGCTGAAATTACAGGTGTGCACCATCATGACTGGTTGAATTTTTGTAACTTTAGAAGAGAGGGGATTTCACCATGTTGGCCAGACTGGTCTCAAACTCCTGACCTCATGATCTGCCCACCTTGGCCTTCCAAAGTGCTAGGATTACAGCTGTGAGCCACTGCACCTGGCCAAAGGGAGTACATTTTAAGTGTTCTTGACACACACACACAAAAAAAGTATGTGAGGTAATGCATATATTAATTAGTTTGATTTCATCATTCCACAATGTATACATGTATTGAAACATCATGTTGTACAAGTCGTATAAACATATACAATTTGTATTTGCCAAACTAAGAAAAAATTAAAATATTGCCCAGATTTTTCAGTTAGGTGTAGCCATGTAGCTGACTCTATCAATAGTAGAATGTGGATACAAAATACGTTTGTCCCTCCCAGTTCTTAATTCTTTATATTCTACCTCCCTTTGTCTGACAGCCACATGCACAGAATCCAGTGAAGACAGCAAGGCACTGAGATATGGCAAAGGCACTAAAAGGAAAGAGCCCTGGTCCCTGAATGACTATTTAGAATAGAACTATTCCCCATGACAGACTATTATTAGACTGACATATAAGGAAGAAAAACTTTATTGTATTGGGACATTGAGGTTTGGGAGATTATCATAAATGTTTGCCTTTCCTAATTAATTAGTATCTTGAAGTGAGAAACTATGATAATAAATACCAAAAATACATGGCACTGGCTTAGCAGTTGGAAATCAAGCAGTAAAGATACAGCTGTCATAGGTTTTAGCTGCCATAGGTTCTGAAAAGATGGCAAATCATGTTATGCAACACGAAAATATTTAATAAAACTGTTGCCCATGACAATTTAGAAGACAGACTACTTGCCAACAAAATCTCAAGATCTAGGAGAAGTAGCCAGAAAGAATCAGAATGCCTGTTATGGGCTTGCTTAGGCAAGGTATTACAGGAAAGCAATGAGCTCAAAAAAGAATTGGCTTGCTTATTAGTAGAAATGGAAGAGAGTACAGAAGTTTAGAAAAAGTTACTGTTACTAGACTTTTAATAATAAGAGATAAATTGAGAAAGAAAGCAAAAAATTTCAAGTAAATCTTCTCAGTTAAACAAAACATCTCAACCTTGGCAAAAACTGATTAAGTGTCCTAACCTATCCATGCTAATTATTGCATATAGACACAGGTAGCCTCTGTTATATTGAAAGGAAAACATGGAAATGAGAATATAATTTTAAAATGAAAAAAGTGAATCTGAGAACTAGTTTAGCAAAGAAACTTGAATGTGGTTATTGGCACATGGAACTGTCTGGAAACAATAAAATCAGGAGGCTACTATGTTTTTTTGTTTTTTGTTTTTTGTTTTTGAAAAGTTGTTCTGACAAAGAAATGAATACCCTGGTCTAAAAATACATGTGAATGTTCAGTGAGCCTTAAAACATCCCTCAAGCAAGAATGGACTATGAAGTAATGCTTTCTTCAAGAAAGGCAAACTCCCCAACATCTACTTCAAATGTGGTCAAGGAATATACAAATAGGCAACATCCTAGAGTGCAGAACCAGGGATCATAGACCAGAAGCTGCTCCCAGAGAAGAGAACCAGGACTAATCAAGGAGCTTCTTCTGCCTTCAAGGAAAGGGCTTTTCACAATATCTGTCTAGTGGATTTCAGAATTGCTACACACCAGTGACTACATGTTTTCCCACTGTCTCTTTCTAAATGAGTGTTTATCTGTGCTTATTCAGTCTCTATCACACAATGGTATGCGGGTGTAGGGGAGGTAGAAAATTTGTTATTACAGACCGTAAGTCACCAAACTAGGAAGGGACACATATCTCATGGTAAATCATCTGAAGATTCTGCACTTTGAGCAGAATGAGTGACTGGATGGGACTTTAAGCTGTCTCCATCGGAAAAAAGATAAATGTCTAAGTGAGAGAGGAATAGTGATAAATATACTTGGTCATTGGAAAGACAGTCTGTGCTTATGTCTCCAGAAACCATTTTCTTCTCCTCCTGGACACCCAGAGAGACCAACTTTTCTAGGCTTCTTTGCAATTAGGCATGGCCATATGAATCTGTTCTGAACAATGGAATTTCAGCAGAAGTGAGATGAACCATTTCCATGCCTGGATTCTAAAAAACATTTCACAATCCCCTAGGCTTTCTTTCTTTGTTAACCATCTGATTCTGACCCAGAGGCAGAATCTGAAGCCCTGTGGGATTGCAGAGCCACTAAATAGAAGAAGTTTGGTGCCCTGAATGATTGTATACAGCAAGGACACCCCTATCCACTATACCAAATTGGACTGTTCCTTGAGAAAAAATAAACCTTTATTGGGTTAAGCACATTAAGATTATGAGTTACTGTTACAGCAGTAAATCTATTCTAATAGATCTCTCAAACTGAACACTGAAAGTAATTCTCAGTTTTCCACTCTCTCTCATTGAGGTGGTTTGGATTTACGTCTCCACCCAAATCTCATGTCGAATTACAATCTCCAATGTTGCAGGTGGGGCCTGGTTGGAGCTGAGTGGATCAGGGGGCAGACTTCTCCTTTGCTGTCCTTATGATAGTAAGTTCTGACAAGATCTGGATGTTTGTAAGTGTGTGGCACCTCTTCCAACTCTCTTTTCCTCCTACTCCAGTCATGTAAGACATACCTGCTTTCCCTTCACCTTTCACCGTGATTGAAAGTTTGCTGAGGCCTCCCCAGCCATACTGCCTGTACAGCCCATGGAACTGTGTATCAATTAAACCTCTTTTCTTTCTAAATTACCTAGCCTTGGGTATTTCTTTACAGCAGTGTGAGAACGAACTAATACACTCATTTCTTACATATGATCATTTTTATATGTCTGTTTGGGCATCTAAATATTTTTCAATTTTTTCTTTTTCTCACTATCTCTGTTACTACTGCCTTAATTTAGGTCCTCATAAGCTTGCACCAGAATTATTGACATAGTCTCTGCAAATGAAAATAGACATACAATGTACCAAAACATATGGGATGCAGCAAAAGTAATTTTAAGAAGTTTATAACAATCAATGCCTACATTTAAAAAAGTATTTCAAATAAACAACCTAGCATTACGCCTCAAATAACTAGAAAGAATAAACTAAGCCTAGAGATAGAAGAAAGAAAATAATAAAGATCAGAGCAGAAATAAATAGACACTAGAAAAAGATTGAAGGTATCAATAAAACTAAAGTCGTTTTTTTTTTGAAAAGATAAACAAAATTGACAAAACTTTAGCCAGACTAACAATAAAAAAGAAAAAACTCAAACAAAAGTAGGAATAAAAAAGAGATATTAAACTGATACCACAGAAATATAAAAGATCATAAGAGACTATTATGAACAATTATATACCAACAAATTGGATAACCGAGGAGAAATGTAAAAAAGTACAGAAACATATAACCTACCATAACTGAATCATAAATAGAAAATTTGAACAGTTCAATAAACAAGTAAGGAGATTGGTTTGGTAATAAAGTCTGTCATCAAAGAAAAGCTCAGAACCTCATGGCTTCACTGCTGAATTCTACTAAACATTTTTAAAAGAATTAATGCCAATATTTCTCAAACTCTTCCAAAAAAAATTGAAGAAGAGGGAAAACTTTCTAATTCATTTATAAAGCCAGCATTACCCTGATACCAAAACCAGGTAAAGACACACAAGCAAAGAAAACTGCAGGTCAATATCCCTGATGAAAATAGATATAAAATTCACAACAAAATACTAGCAAATCAAATTCAACAACATATTACAAGGATATTCACCATGGTCAAGTGGGGTTTATCCTTGAAATGCAAGGATGGTTCCACATATGCAAATTAATAAATGTGATACACCATATAAACAAAATGAAAAACAAAAACCACATAAACCTCTCAATAGATGCATAAGAATCATTTAACAAAATTCAACATCCTTTCATGATAAAAAAGAGAAAGCCCTCTTAACAAATTAGCTATGGAAGGAATGTGCCTCAATACAATAAAAGCCACATATGACAAGTCTGTAGCTAGCATTGTACTCAGCGTGGAAATTTGAAAACTTTTCCTCTAAGATTGGGAACAAGGCAAGGATGCCTGCTACGTCATTTCTATTAAACATAGTACTGTAAGTCTTCACCAGAGCAATTAGGCAAAAGAAAGAATTAGAAGGCATCCAAATTAGAAAGGAAGAGTTAAATGTCTCTGTTTACAGACAACATGATGATCTTATACAGATGTTCCTTGACTTAGAATAGGGTTATGTCCCAAGAAAATATCCTAAGTTGAAAATCCGTGGCTGAGAGCTGTGTTTCACTGCTTCCACCTAGCATCACAAGAGAAGTACAGTTTCTACTAAATGTGTGTAGCTTTCATACCATCATAAAGTTGAAAAACTAAGTGAAACCATCATATGTCAGGGACTGTCTGTATATACAAAACCCTGACAACTCCACAAAAAAAAAAAAAAAAAAAAGGAAAAGAAAAAAAACACTTTTACGATTGATTAACAAATTCAATTACATTGCAGGACATCAAATCAACGTACAAAAGTCAGCAGCATTCTGTACACTAACAATGAACTATCCAAAAAATAAATTTTAAAAAAATCCCATTAACAATGGCATTAAAAAATACTTCGGAGTAAATTTAACCAAGGAGTTGAAAAATCTGTATACTGAAAACTAGAAAATATTAATGAAAAATTTGAAGAAAACACAAAATAATGCAAAGATATCCCTTGCTCATGGTTTGGGAGATTCAAATGTTCCAAATCTCCCATCTTAAATGTAATCTACGGATTCAGTGCAATTCTCATCAAACTTTCAATGCCATTTTTACAGAAATGAAAACAAAGTTTCTAAAATTTGTATGGAGCCACAAAAGACTTCAAATTGCCAAAATATGGAAGCAACCTAAGTGTCTATCAATAAATGAATGCCTAAAGGAAATGTGACATATATAACAAAGAAATACTGTGTTTAAAAAAAAAATGTCATTTCAGAAAACATGAATGAACCTGGAGGACATTATGTTAAGTGAAATAAGCCAGGTACAAAAAGACAAATACTGTATGATTTCACCCATGTGTAAAACCTGGAAGTCAACATCATGGGAGAGTAGAATGGTGGTTACCACAGTAGAATGGTGGTTACCACAGGCCCAGGATACGTGCAGGTTGGGAGCTAATAGGGAAAAGGGGAGATGTTGGTCAAAAGATACAAAGTTTCAGTTATACAGGAGGTAGATAATTATATAACATATGCTGTGTGTAACACAGAGGGGTGACCATAATTAATAATGTATTGTGTATTTCAAAATAGCTGATAGATAGATTTTAAATGTTCTCACCACAAAAAGTAATGATAATAAGTAGGGGATGTCATGGATATGCTAATTAGCTTGGCCTAATCATTCCATAATGTATACATATATTGAAACATCACATTGTACCCCATAAATGTATACAATTATTATTGGTCATTAAAAAAATAAACAAGCTGGGAGCAGTGGTTCACACCTGTAATCCCAGCACTTTAAGAAGCCAAGATGGAAGGATCACTTGAGGCCAGGATCTCAAGACCAGCCTGGGTAGTAGAGTAAGACTCCGTTACTCAAAAAGGTAGCCAGGCATGGTGCTACGCACCTTAGACCCAGCTACTCAGGAGGCTGAGGTGAGAGGGTCACTTAAGCCCAGGAGTTTGAGGCTTCAGTGAGCCACAATCTTAACACTGCAACTCCAGTCTGGGTGACAAAGTGAGATCTCAACTCTAAAAAAAGAAAAAAGAACTAAAAGCACTCTTTAGAGCATCAGAATTGAAAAACAATTATTGGTATAGTCTTCTAATTAATTGTCCTATATTCCAGTTCTGGACTATACCCATAATTTCATCTTAGACACTGCTTCCAAAAAATATTCTAAAATTAAAATCACACTACATATCCCTCAATGTCTTCTAAATAACTTCAGAGGAATTCCAAACTCCTTAGCAGAGACTATAAGGATGTTTGTGATATTATCACTGTCTGCCTCTCCATCCTCATTTCCCTTCATGCTACCACATGCTCTCAGAACTTCTTCCATACACAGGTATTTTATAGGTTTTCCAAATATGCAGGTCCTTAAGTAACCACCTATAGCATGTTTGCCTATTTTGGGTGTGATTAGAAAACAGATTCCTGCTCTCAAAAAAGTGCTGTGGAACTGTCATGCTTTATCCACTGGTACCTTATTTCTCATTTCTCTCTCCCTACCTTTCATTCATTATGCCAACTTCTTTTCTTTATGCTGAACCTTGGGTTCCTTTTCCATTCACGTCTTAATTTCACACTTATATCTAGAATAGTGACGAATCCTATTTCTCCTAACTGTAGTCTGACTCTACTTGACCTTATCCCTCGATTTTGTATTCCTACTAATGTCTTTCAGCATCCCTCATACCAATGTCTCCTCTCTCTGGTCTTTTGAAAGACCATCAGACGTCTAACATTTCCCCAAGTCTGTCCACAGTGGAAGCCTTGTCCATGTTCCCCACCTTGCTGGGGTTGAGAACAAGACTTGTGCATTTGCTTCTTTAAACTCCCATTCCAGTGTCCATACTCTTCACTCCATTTGGAGTGTCCTCTAGGTAAAATAGAAAGAAATGTCTTTTTACCTAGAAATGTCTACTCATCTTTAAATCCCAGTTCAAATGTTACCTCCTCTGCAAGATTCTTCTTGATCCTCAAAGCAGAGTTCTATCTTCTTCATACTCTCATAGCATCTTTTAAATACTCCTATTTATTACTAATGTTATTATATTTTTAACATTTTGTTTGCTGTTTATCTCCTTCTAGACAGTAAGATCTTTAAGGACAGAAAAATTTTCTTCTTCATTCTTGTATCTGTGGTTCCTAGCACAATGCAGCCATGTTTCTTAAATAACTCAACTCATAAAATCACTCTCATAAAAAATACAGTTGAGGAAGAACAAAAACAGTGGGATACAGGTTGGCAGCATTACGTGTTCAAAAATAGGTTAAGCTGGGTCAAAAGACCTGACTCTGCCACTAACTCCAGGAGCAATGAGAAAGCATTTTAAACTGCCTAGATCATGGAATCACTAGATCAACTTTAGGTACTTACCCGACTCCAAATTCCAGTATCATATTGTGGGGGAAGGGGAAGACATGCAACAATTTTTTATCGACAACACCAGACTCTGCAGAGAATTCCGCTGGAGTTTGGTGACCAGTTTATTTTCTCACACATTGGCAGCAGCAATTCTGTTGATTAGAATAACTTATCAGATACCATCTCCCTCCAGTAAAATACAAACATGTTCGTTGCTTTTTCTAAACCCTATATTTTTATGAACATGCCTTCTTTATTTTGTTTGTCTGATCACTGTCCAGCTTCCAAATTAGCAAGAGCTTCTGCAAAGGATTATCTGCATTTCACTGGTAGTTACTTCTGAATATGTAAACAGAAGTGCATTGGTTTTAGAAATAATTATTTCTAAGTCAGAAGTTAGCTGCTTCATGAGAAATATCTGATTCATAGAAGAAAATTGCCAATGATATTTGGCTTGGTTTAGTCTGACTTGGATAAGGGTTCCAAATCTGTCATAAATGATATTTGCCCAACCTCATACTCAAAGTGAGGAACATATGCATGTTATCAAGTCATTATCTCATTACTGCCATCAGTTCTACATGTGTGCTGGACAACATGTCTGTCTACCCTAAGTGTGAGAACAAAACCTTAATGCCAAATAGTTATCAGGCTGCTGAGAAAATGGCAAAAGCTAGACTGTGGTAAGATTAAGATTCAACTGTCTATGCAACAAAATTGAGAAAGCTTGGTCAATAAGTTTGATTTTACATCCCTTTAACATATTTAAAAGTTTTAGTATGCACACATAAATACATCAGTTTTTCAGCAAAGCCTGACATCTCTACAAACTTAATAGAAAACATGTTTTATAAAGTTCATGGTGACCATAGATGGTAGTTAGAAATGTGTCTTGAAGTTCCCATTATCTCTGGGAAAGAAATTTCATCTTGCTCCCTTTTTATTTGAGAAAGACATTTTTTAATCAAAAAAATATCAGAAATATGAAGAATGGGGATTTTTAACAGGAGCTTTCTTTCTTCCTACAAGGTCTTAATTACTGGGGATCCTAGATCCCTTTTCCTCCTATATCAGTGGGAGTTTCACAAATGACACTAACCAGATTGTGGGAATAAAGACAAAAGTGTGAGTTTTCCATGGATTTTTCTCCATTAAGCCAGCACCACATAAGACTAGAAATTTCTGTTCCTTTGGTTACATGCTTTCAAATATATACTATCTGTCACATTAAATATAAGTGCTGGCCGAGTGCAGTGGCTCACACCTGTTATCCCAGCACTTTGGGAGGTCGAGGAGGGCAGATCACTTGAGGTCAGGAGTTTGAGACCAGCCCTGTCAACATGGCAAAATCTCACCTCTTCTAAAAATAAAAAAATTAGCCAGGCATGGTGGTGGGCACCTGTAATCCCAGCTACTCAGGAGGCAGAGACACAAGAATTGCTCGAACCTGGGAGGTGGAGGTTGCAGTGAACCAAGATCGTTCCATTGCACTCCAGCCTGGATGATAGAGTGAGACTCTATCTCAAAAATAAATAAATAAAATGCTATATTTCTCTGGATTCAAGAAAACCCAAATACCCAGTAAAATTCAGGAATCAGTTATGGAAATATACAGTGTCTGAGTGCCTAGGAACATTCCACAATAAATGTAATAATTGATTTCTATATTGTGGTGACCTTAAATTTAGTAAAAGAGCAAAACTAATGAATACATACATAAATTTTGGTATCTTTAAAAACTATTGCCAGGCTGGGCGCTGGTGGCTCACGCCTGTAATCCCTGCACTTTGGGAGGCCGAGGCGGGCGGATCACGAGGTCAGGAGATCGAGACCATCCTGGCTAACACGGTGAAACCCCGTCTCTACTAAAATACAAAAAAATTAGCCGGGCACGGTGGCGGGCGCCTGTAGTCCCAGCTACTCGGGAGGCTGAGGCAGGAGAATGGCACGAACCCGGGAGCGGAGCTTGCAGTGAGCCGAGATGGTGCCACTGCACTCCAGCCTGGGCGACAGAGTGAAGACTCCGCCTCAAAAAAAAAAAAAAAAAAAAAACTATTGCCATCTCTGTTCCCTGACTGACTCTACAAATTTCTGAAAATTTTTTCAAGACAACATAATGGTGCATTCAAGGAGGGGAAATATCTTTAGCATGAATAAAATTCTAACATCTAATGGACAGCCCTAATCTCTCAAGCCTCAAATTCTTGAAATCTTTAATGGTGATTGCAAACTCTTTGCTGTTCCTGCCATAGAGTTACAGTAAAATTCCCTTTTCTTTGCTTGAATATGGACTGGCTTTGGTACATTGACTGACCAACAAATTGTATTAGTTTCATCTGAGAGGGAAAAAGAGATTACAAAATGAAACAGACCTTCGAATCTTTGAATTTCTTTGAGGAGAAAGCAGGCGAATAACTACTTAGCTGGAAAAAGGGACTATTACTCATGGAAAGGGGAGGGAGACCAAGGGCAGAGGCAAGAATCCATGAGGAAGAGTGAATAGTCACAGAGAGTCACCCCCAGGGAACAGGTCTGGGCCCTAATTAAGAAGCAGGTCACACATGTCCGGTCAGATTTCATAATTGCTCCTTACCTGTGACTACCTATGTGACTTCTGTTCCCCTCTTTTTGAACCAGAGGGACTACCTGGTTTTCCTAGGCCCGGTCTACCATTTTATGTTGGGTGTTGAGGGCAGGGGGAGGAAATATGACTGTAGTTCACAGGTCTTCGGGTTGACACGAATTGTACTCAGGGAACTGCACCTGAGGAACTCATGCACATCTGGACCTGATTTGGCTACTCAGATCCTAGGCTTCAAGCCAATGCTGAAAAAGAATGAGTTCCATGGGCTTTGGGATATATGAATGTATTGTGTGTTTGGTAGGAATGTAAATAATTTGTGGCCAAAAGCAGACTCTAATGGATTAAAGTTGTCCACAGAATCTTTGCTGCTTCTCCCATTGAATCTTGACTGGCCTTAATGACATACTTGGCCCAGAGAATATAGTAGAAGTGGCATGCTGGGACTTCTGAGGCAAGTAGGAAAAGCTTTGCAGATTCTGCCAGGGCTTATTGGAATACCAGTCTCTGACAGCCCTAGGCCACCATCTTAAAGCCACCTAGCTGTGTGAAGCATAATTCATCTGCAGGGGCCCTGAAGATATGTTGGTCAGCTGGGGCTGCTATAACAGAATTCTATGAAGTAGGAGGTTTAAGTGACAGAAATGTATTTCTCAAAGTTCTGGAGGCTGGGAAGTACAAGGCCAAAGTGCCACCATATCCAGTGCTTGGTGAAGGCCTGCTTCCTGGTTTGCAGGTGGCATCTCTGGCAGAGAGTAGAGAGAGCAACCCATGTATCCTCCTCTTTTTATAGTGCACAAATCCTATTTGTGAGGGCCAAACCCTCCCGACCTCCCAAAGACCCCAACCCCTAGTACTATCACAGTGGGGGTTAGGATTGCAACACACAAATTTGGCAGGGGAGGGAACAAACATTCAGTCCATAGCAGTGAGACACCACGTGGAGAGAGACAGTAAAAGGCCAAGGAGCACTGATGTGCCAAATATATGGATAAAGAAACCATCTCAGAAGTGGATGCCACAGCGTGAACTGCCCTGGAATAATCCCTGTGGGGCCATTCCCAAACTCATGATCTACATTATGGAGAGGGAAATGAAAGAAATAGTGACTTTAAGCCACTAAGCTTCGACAGTTTGTTATACACAAGTAGATAACCAGAACATTTTCCATGCTTGTTTTCCCACCGTATTCCCTCCCAAATTGAAATCTTTCCCTTTTAGAATCTTTCCCATGAGTTCAAGTTTTTAGGCCACAGTAAGATATAAAGAAGCATACTTCTAGAATTGCCCTAATTGTAGAACTCATTTTATAAAGAGTATTTCTCCTTTCACAATAGATAATAGTTTACAGGAAACCATTATGTATGTAGTAAAAACATTTTACTACAAACATGAGGGTTTCTTATTATTTTATTCTTTCAAATTATGCTGCCAAAACTGAACTTGTAATTCTACAGAGGGCTCTATTTTTTAACCACAGTATATATTGCATGTTACTCATTCACTGGCAAATGCCACTTTGTTCCTATCCTGTTTAGTAAAAAATAGATAAAATTTCAATAGACTATCTTACAGTGTTGACTAAGGTAATTTTCCACATAGCTTAAAAATTACAAATTTTCTTCACCATCTGACTATTGCAACTGAAATTTAGTATCCATGTTGTGAGGAAGCCCAAGCCACATGGAGAGAGGCCTTGTGTAGATTTTTCAACCTACTGTTAGGTAGTAGGACTGAGAATTAAATATGGAATTGGAAAGATACATCCAGTTGGATTTCAAAGTCTCTTTGGACCACTCATTGCTGTATTCTTCCCATTTCCCTCCTCCCATTACCCTTTTTGAAGGAGAATGTCAATAGCAGTTGTCTGTGCTTGCCCTCCCATGGCATATGGATTATGTAAGGCAGGTCATTTATCTCTTTAGTTCACAGATCTTTAGACCAGGAAAAAATAGGCCTCAGAGACCTGATAATCTACACCCATAGAGCATATTACAGATATGGATTTCATTTTAATAGTGAGATTCTGAACCTCAAAACTAAGTCTGATGCTGAAACAAAAATGGGATTTTAGAAGCCCTGGAAGAGGGCAAGTGTGTCTTATTATATTGCAATAGCCAGAGGGTTAATGGTAGACATTTTGTTTTCCCAAAATGACCAAAGCAATATTTTCAGTCCCATATGCTCTTCCAGAAATTGCCACTCCCCCATCAAAAGGTGAGATTTCTTTTGTTGTCCTTGCAATTGGGCCACCTTTTGTGGGATTTCCTGAAAGAATAAAATATGGCAGAATTGATGCCTGTATAACTTTTGAGGTTAGGCCATAAAAGGCAATATGGCTTCCATCTCTCTTTTTTTCTATCTCTCTTCTCTTCTCAAGATGCTCACCCTTGGAACCCAGTCACTATGCTGTAAGAAAACCCAGGCCTCATGGGGGCCCACATGTATATGTTTGGTAATGGTCTCAGTCGTGGTCTCAGCCAACAGCCAGCACTAACCATCAGACATTTGGATGAGCAAGTTTCAGATGATTCCAGCATCCAGACTTCAAGCTGCCGCAGTTGAGGCCAAGTTGGAGAAAAACAAACTATCTCCAACAAGTCCTGCTCAAAATGCAGGTTAACGAACAAAATCAACGTCATTTTTTAAGCCATTCACAGTTTTGAAAAATAACTGACTTTGGAACTCATCACGAAAATTATTTTTCTTTCTCCCACACCAGGAACACAAATATCTCTGTCACAACCTATGTTTATAGGAACTATTGCATACTTAGAAGAAGAAAAATTAGGCTTTTCTGTGAGGGTCCCCTACCCTAGAAATTCGTGAGGCTCATCTACCCCACAGAATCTCCCAACCCTCGCCACAATTGAAAAGAATAATTCTATTTTTGAAAACAGTATGCTCCTTGAGTATAATTAAATGTAACATGGTTTTGATGAGGTCGGGACTGAGGCTCAGAAAGCCACAGTACAAGGTCAGTCTCACGCCGCACACTGCAGTACTACAGTGCTTGTGTTCAAATGATCCTTCTTTTACTTAATAATGGCCCCCAAAGCACAAGAGTAATGATGCTGGCAAATCGGATATGCCGAAGATAAGCTGGAAAGTGCTTCCTTTAAGTGAAAAGGTGAAAGTTCTCAATTTCATAAGGAAAGAAAGAGATTGGATGCCAAGGTTGCTAAGATCTACAGTAAAATAAGATATTTTGATAGAGATGGAGACCACATTCACATAATTTAATTACCATATATTGTTAAAATTGTCCTATTTTATCATTAGTTATTGTTAGTATTGTACTGTTCCTAATTTATAAATTAAACCTTGTCATAAGTATGTGCATATAGGGAAAAAAAACCATAGTATACATAAGGTTCAGTACTATCTGTGGTTTCAGACATCCCCTGGGGACTTTGGAACATATCCCCTGCAGATAAGAGGGACTACTGTACAGATAAAAGTTATAGGGGAGAGTGCAACAGGATAAAGAAGGTTGGGGTGGTACAAAGAGCAACTTGCAATTTAAAACAGGGTGGCCAAGGCTGGCCTCTCTGACAGGATAGCATTACAATAAGACTTGAGGGAAACAAGGCATTTCACCATGCCTGGAATGTTCTGGTCACATGTGAGTAGAGTTCAGTGAGTGAAGGGTGAGCTATAAGAGGTGAGATCAGATTTGCAAAGACCTTTAGGTCTTCATAAAGACTTTGTCTTTGATTAGGAGTGAAATCAGGATCCCCTGTAGAATTTTCAGCCAAGGAGTGACAAGATCCGACAGCCAGAATCACTGACTGCAATGTCAACAAACAGACTGAAGGGAGCAATGGTAGAGGCAGGGAGACCAATCCAAGGCAATCACAGTGATCCACGTAAGAGATGGTAGTGGTTTGTCAATGGTAGTAGCAGTGGGTAAGTGAAAAGCAATGTATCTGAGTATGTTTGGAAAAATGTAAGAAGAAAAAAGTGCTTCTTTACTGATCCAAGAGAGAGATGAGTAGTGAGTGAGAGTTTTAAGATAGTGGCAAAAGCAATATAGATAGCCCAAGGAGAACCAGTGCCACCATATAAGTGGTCTCAATGGAGCATGAAATGTGCAGTAGCACAGTAAAGCAAGCACCAGTGCAGCAGAGACCTGGAGCTGGTTGTCCCAGAACTCCACGGGGAGCATTAGCAGAGAAACTGGGCCCACACAGCTGTTGAAAATTCTTATCGTAAACACTGTTTGCTAAAATTAATTACATAATTTGGAAGGTCTGGCATGATGCTGTCTGTCCTGAATTCTATATTAACTATTGATTCAGGTTCCCCAATGGCAAAACCTCAAAATTTCATAAGTTAAGTTTTGTAGCTTGTATGTTTTAACTTCACTTTAGCCAAAAGCATAAAAGCATAGAAAATGAAACATCAAAGACCAGGATAAACTGCAAAACAGAAATTGAAAACTTCAGAATACACATCAGCTCTGGTAAGCATGTTCTTGTCACAGTCCAGCTTTTAGCTTCCATCTTTCGGGTTTCTTTAACCTTTAAAATATGCAGTAGCAGTATTGACTTAAAGTTGTAATATATTGAGATCTCCCCTTAGATGTGTGACAGGTATTTACATTTGGGGAAATATTTTCATTTAATATCCACCTTATTAGTCAAATGAGGTTGTAATTTCCATGAAGCTATATGGACTTGTACATTAATACAAAGGTCTCTTGAGACAGTGTATTCCCATGACACAGTTTTTCCACTGGTTTGTTCTCTACCCAACCAGAGAGGTAGTCAGAAACTTGTTTCCCTAAACATCTATGATTAAATAAAGAAGAAAAAATGGGGAGCTAGAAAAGGAGGGTAGACACCATATTTGTCTTACTGAGTCCTTTTCCCTTCCACAAGAAAAAAGAGCCAACTGACATTTGTCTCCTAAATCTCCAGAAACTGTCAGACTAAAATTGTTAATGTTCCAAAAAACTTGTTTTGATCAATGAAAACATTTCAAGAATACCTTTAAATTTTTGATAAATTCCACTTAAATGGATTATACTTAGAGGAGGAAAAAAAATGGCTAAGTGGGTTTATTTCCATCTTCAGAATTAACATTCTCCAAACAGAAAATGTGTTTTCCATTTTCCTCTCTCCATAGTCATGCAGCCATGCTTCTATATTAGTATTTCTTTTCATAATATGTCTGGAATTCTTTCACCACTCTTAGGTATCTTTCTTGATACCACTGCTTCCCTCTTTACCCTGAAATCACAGTGGTAGTCCTAGATCTGACTTTTTGTACCTATTCTTTCCCCCTCTTTCTGCCTGCCAAATTAATCTTCCTAACACATTTTTGGTAGGTCACTACCCTGCTCTGAAACCTTCCGTAATTCCCAAGTGCCTACAAAACTAAGCATAAAAGCTTTACATAGCTGCCCCCTAGTGGCCATCAACTGACTCACTGTTCTGGACTCCAGTTCCTACCAGCTGCTGAGAATGTTTTCCATTCAAGGTGGAATGGCTTTTTATGTTCTAAAGGGAGGCAAAGGTGGGAAATTAAGAAGGCAGAAGCCTTTACTTTCACAGCTATGGCAAAGAACACAAAAGGGAAATAATCTCGTGCTTCCAAGGGGGCATTTGTCTTACCAAGAGCTCTTGTAGAAAGAGCTCCACATGTTAAGAACACTCTTTTGCGTTATTTCCACCTTTGATAACTACACCAACAGTGGAATTTTCTGTACAAAGCACAAAAAAAGACACAACACCTGATTTACAACCTAGTTGGTCCCCTGACCTTATTTCCTAAAGGCGCAATGTCGTAAATCAAGACTCCACTCTTGGACTAGAACGTAATATAAAAATAGCAAAATTGATCAGAAAATACACTTTTAAAAACACAAAATTTGCCTTTACAAATATTAAGAATGTAAAACAAATATTTAATGTCACTTCTTCAATGTTCCTTTGGGGTATATTTTTCTTTCTGTGGTCTGGACAAGCTAATGTGTCTTAAGTTGTAAGTGCAAAAGGGTTTTAACGTGAACTATTTTGGTCTCAGTCTCAGCTGAGGTCTTAAAACAAGGGAACGCCAGTTACTCTGACATTCAAAACTATAATCCCATATCACTTAGGCAGAATTAGCAAAGGAAGTGGGTCAAAACCAGGTTGCAACATTGACCCCTCAAACCTATTACAAGGTGTAAAAAGGTTAAATTTGAAGAGCCAAAAGGAATTGGAAATGAGAGAGAAGATTTCTTTGAAGACTGCTGTAGCTGTGTGAAGTCTCCACCCACCCACACTTTGAGAGTGGAGTGGGAGCATCAGGTTGTCTCCTAACTTAAAGCCTAATTAAAAGGGGTTTATGGAGATCACTTAGAGAGCTTGAAATGTGTCCCCTGAAGTTTGAGAAACAGAGTGGACTGGTGTATCTGACTCATACCTGAGTAATCTAAAACACAAGGGTCTGGTTGGGGCAGAGAACAAACTGTAGTTTGAAAAATAATCTTATTCCTTTGGACAGAGTCTCAGATGTGCATTTCTCATACACTAAATGTGAGTCATGAGCAAGCAAGAGGAAGAGGAGCTATCTTAGATCCTGTGCAACAGAGTCTCTGGGAGGAGCAAAGAAACATCAAAGGAAAGATGCTGGAGGGACCGCTAGCATTCTTGGGAAATGACAACTGAATCCCAATGATCATGAAAGAGGATGGGTATGTCCACATTGAAGAAACTGCGTGTGTAAGACCCAATGCAATGGCAGGGGACAGACAGAATGTCTCCCAAGAACCCAAGCACCCCTGAGATGCCACCATGGTCAAAGTAAACCTTTATCATGTCTGAGATGTTTAAGAACACTTCCTTCTGCCCTTCTACCTCTCCTTCCTCCCTTCAATTAACTATAGAGAAACCAATCTCGGGACAAAGGGAGAGGAGCAGAGGCACTAGGCATGGAAATACACAAAGTAGCCGTGCCCCTTAATCCCACTGCATTTGACTAGACATATTTCTGAACTTAGACATTTGGTGATTAAAAGCTACTAGTAGGATTTGTATTTTTTGGGGGAAAAAAAAAGTCATGAGTCCACATTTTATTTGAAAACAGAAAAGAAAATAGCATTCCAACTGTATTAACGTTCATGAATAGTAAAATACCGGTGGTAGGATACTTTTCATGTAATGTAATTACATTTTTGTGTTTCAAAAATTCCTTATTTTTCCATTTGAGTAAGATCTACGTAATTCAAGAGTAAATACTTTATAGTCACTTCTTAAGTTATTATTCCAGATTTTTTATAATACAAGTATTTATCTACCATAAAATTAAGGAAAAAATGCTAGTCAACTAAAGGAGTTATTTTAATATAGGTCAATTACGAATAACTCATGCAATGAATCCAAGATTCAGAACTTTATAAAGTTACTGTTCATTATTTTCCAAGTAAATTTTTTTCCTGAGTGTGTCTGAACATGCAAGAACAAAGTCTACTTGATTTATCTGTACTTTAAGAAAATTTTCCTTGAGTCTGGAAATGTAAACCTCAGAGATTAGATCATTGCTACTTTTAACTCTCAGTTAACTGTAAAATGGATCTTGTCTTAATAGCCTTTTAATATGACTTAATGTGAGTTATGGCAGATTCAACATCTTTGTATCCCAACTATAAGATATCTCAATCACTGTTAGGTCCAGAAGGCTCCCACAGGCCAGTCATACTCAGAGGGCCACAGGGGATTGGTGATCACTCCGTCTGCCCCTTAAGTTGGTATAATATTTAGCAAGCATCTACTAAATGAGGGGATAGGAAGATATATTGAGATGGGAGGATGGGTGTTAAAAATAATTGTTTGTAGCAGCTTGGTTTTCACTTACTATCTGTTATTCATCTTACCAAGTGAAGAGATAAAATCGGTTTCATTTCATATGTATTTTGAAAGATAAATATGCTTTTTCAAATATTAGTACTACTACATCTAGAATTTATGTAGCAAATTTTTATCTACTAGGCTATAACATCTGCAAGGGAGAGGGAAAAACACTCTTCTTTCTTACCCATCCAAAGATAGATGAAGTGTTGGTTATGCTAGGCTTGAATACCACAGTGAATAAGCAATCTAACTAAAATACAATTCAAACCCAAAAGTAGGAGATAAAGACAGATAGGTCAAATGTGACCTAGATATAAAGGTATTGACTTCTACTTTTAGTCATCTATTCATGGTAAAGTAGCAGGGACTGGATTAACCCATCTACCTTAATTGCAAGCAGATAAAATACATAAAACACCACATTTCAGACTTTGGACAGCAGGTAGTGTAAGACATGATCCTTGAGAGAAGGCAAACAAGGTGAGCTCTACAGGTAACTGTAGCTGACTCCCGTCTCAAGCCTAGAGAGTGTTTTCAGTGCGGTAGAGGTAGAGGGAGCCCAGGGACAGCCTCATAGTCTCCCTAAGTAGAAGACACAGAGCTAAAAAATAGGAAGCTATGGCGGCTAGAATTAGCAGGACAGAGCACCATAGAGGAGAGACATGCGCAGAAAGCAAGCAGGCTCAGGAACCCGCAGTGTTGCCTTGCTGCTTTGAGTACTGAAAGGCATGTAGGAAACTATCAAGGCTAGAGAAAGAACTACCAGAAAGGAGCAGGAGGAACCATGCCTGGAGCTCACAAAGAGCTAGGAAGAGTTCTTGTTCCCACCAAGCGAGAGAAGAAAGACCTCAGAATACACGGAGCATTGAGGAGTGTCCTCCGAAAGGTTACTACCCTAGTAGTGGTGCTAAATCGGGCATGGACTATAGACTACAGGCTACTCAGGACCTGCCTAAGAATGCTTAAAAGCATGCCTCAAAAGGATCAAACTGATGCTAACCAACTTAATTACATCCCAGAGCAAAGCCCAAAAAGATTTAAGGAAATACAAAAAAAATCCAGCAGCCAGCAATGCAAAATTCACACTGTTTGGCATTCGATAAAAAATTATCAGGCACAGCAATATAAGCTACAGCTAGAAAAATATAAATTAATATAAAGAATCATAAACATCATGTGAGGTGCTTTGTCCTTGGTTTCTTGAAAGGGAGATTTTGGGGTTTAGGGGTAGAAAATGAAGGATTTTCATGAAAGATGCAAGAAAGTAGAACCTCTGTCACAAGATTTAGGAAGAAATCTTGAAATGAGGTAATAATGTTCTGCTCAAGAACTGCTGCTCTTGAACAAAGAAGAGATCAGTCTCAAATATATGATCCATAGAACTTGCGTGATTGTTTGCATATGGCAAGTCATGAAGAAAAAAGTTAAAAAGCTCCATTGTTTTTGAATTAATGTAACTTAGAAAAGAATGTTATCATAAACCAACAAAGGAAAGGTAGATGACGATAAGATCAGTGGATATGTTGAGTGTCAGGTCGTTGTGGAGCGTGTCCCGTGGAAGATGGGCCATATGAGACTAGAAAAGGATGGAAAGAATTAAGTAAATGGTGGCAGCCACTGTGCTGCAGGCTCTTACTTGCTTTCTGAGAATCAGGAGCCTCCAGGCATGTGCTTTGTTGCTATCCTATGCATTGTTAAATCGCCCAAGTGAAAACTAAAGAGGAAACCCTATTCAATTGCACAACTCCATGGAAAAACTAGACTTGCTTCTGAATGATCTATAATTTTAAAAGGAATTTCATGTAAAATTGGACTTCTAGGAGAGCCTAGAGACTTCTAACTTCCATCTTTCATCACGGCCTCTGGACCCTGGCACTGATCCTCACTTCTCTAATTTGGGGTCTGGTTTTTATCCCGTGCTGACCTGATGCCTTTGTGCAGCTTTGGCCACATTGAGTGGGTCCTTTCTAGACGAGCTCTAGGCAAGCTCCGTCCTGCCTGGGCCTTATAGCTCACTTCCTTCTCAATCTGTGTCATTGCAATTATTTCCAGTAAGTTGATTACCCTCCCAGGTGTCTACCTCATGTTCTAACCCAGTGCCCAAGAGCTCAGCTAGGGGAATACCAAACCAGTGAACTGACCTGTACTTTCTTCTGTTTTACCAGCTATGTTAAACTTATATTCAGCTTCACCTGATGGGTAAGTCCTAAAGACTTGTTGGCAATCATCTTCCCCTAAATGTCAAACATAGTTTGCTTTTGTCACGTGTGCTCAATTTAGTCTGTGTTGTAGAATAAAAAGAGCTATAATCCCCAAAGCTTAATTTCCCCATCAAAATATTTCCTATGGAAAATTCTTGTATTATCTTTTAGTGGTTATCAGCCTGGGATCAGAGAACTGTAGATGATATATGATTAGTATCCATAGAAATCCTATGTTTTATGTTTTATGCATATATAAAATATTATTCTGAATAGAGACTATGGGTCTCAACAAACTGTTAAAAAAATCATCGTGGCACCAGAAAAAGGCTAAGAAATCCTATGAAATCAATGGTCTCATTGCAAAACTCTATTCTTGAACTCATTGATATATTTGAAATGTTGAGTACCTAGGAAGGCATAAGGTAGTTTGTGGGAAAAATGGAGAAGATCAAGATGTGCAAGGCATGGTCCTGGGTAGTTCAAGTGTACTTTGGAATCACAAGTCTCATATTTTTATGTGTGCCCCTCATAAAAGCTAGACAAAGTCACTCTCCACCACATGTTCCTGTTCTATGTTCATCAGAGCACTAATAATATTTGACATTATCTCATCTGTTTCCACTTTACTTATTGTCTGTCTCTCCTACCAGAATATCTACCTGTCTTATTGACTGCTAAATGTCCAGACCCAAAACAGTGCCTGGCTCATAATAAGAAGTCAATAAATATGCAACAGATGTATATGTGAATAAATGAACAAATGAAAAGTGAGAGTCGCCCTAGACCGGTGACTAAACTAGACACCGGTTATGGAATGTTTATGCAGCACCATGCCAAAAAACTAAAAAACAAAAACAAAAAAAAATCTTCCTGGCCGGGCGCGGTGGCTCAAGCCTGTAATCCCAGCACTTTGGGAGGCCGAGACGGGCGGATCACGAGGTCAAGAGATCGAGACCATCCTGGTTAACACGGTGAAACCCCGTCTCTACTAAAAAATACAAAAAACTAGCCGGGCGAGGTGGCGGGCGCCTGTAGTCCCAGCTACTCGGGAGGCTGAGGCCGGAGAATGGCGTGAACCCGGGAGGCGGAGCTTGCAGTGAGCTGAGATCCGGCCACTGCACTCCAGCCTGGGCAACAGAGCTACACTCCGCCTCAAAAAAAAAAAAAAAAAAAAAAAAAAAAAAAAATCTTCCTGCTCATTATTTTTCAGATAGCCATTTGTTCCTCTCCCTAAAAGCCCACACTGAGAAAAGTCACCTGCCTTTTCTTCCTTGCCCCCTCTTTCATGGAGTCCTCACCCATATGCAGTGTTCTCTGTGTTCTTCCTCCTTTGTCCTCTCAGAGCCAGTTCACAGCCTGCCTTCACCCACTCTGCTCTCCACGAGTGACCTTTCTTGCCAGACAGCCACTTAAAAAGTCGTTCTTTTCTCAAGCAGCAGCAGCCCCCAGAATTTCTGTTAGGTAAAATTCTCCACCTTGCTACACAAACACAAAACGCTAAATTAATAGTGCGATCTCGACAAGTGCATACGAGTTCAAAGGAGAGAAACATCGGCGGGCCCTGGAATTGTCAAGAAAAACTTCATGGCAGGCGTGTGACTTGAGCTGGTGCTTGAAGGATTAGGTTGCAAGAAGTTTGCACCGTGCCCTGTCCCAGGAGAGGCCCTTGTGCAGTACACATCAGCATTTATAGCACTCACTGGCTGACATGCAAACTGTTCAAAAAGGGAATTGGAGCTACTATTTAAACAGGCCCAGAAGGATCCTCAGTACTGTGGGTCTATTCACGCTTTAGTTCAAATAAAACTGAACTCTAAATTCTCCAAGTAAACTTCATCACCTCTCAAACACTTATCCCTTCAGCAAACCGTGGCATATTCCCTGATTTATGAAATCTTTAGAAGGTGCTAAAGGGCCTGGAGGAGGATATTCAATTGCAAATTCCTCAGTGCTTCCCTGCCCTGGGATTCTACAGTGACAGGAATACTAATATTTAGCTTTTGACTAGGACTTTCCATGTAAGGTACCCAAAACTCTTCACACATATTATCTCCTTATAATTCTTACTGGAATTCTGCATTTTAAAAATGCTTCAGGCAGGCCTCCTGTCTCTCTAACATTTCCTCAGGTTCTAGTCCCAAAGCACCCACCTATCTGCCTCCATGATACCTGAACCATTACGGTCCTCCTTCCTTAAAGTGGTATATTTCCAACAGGTCATTTTTAAAATACTGATGCATTTTCTGGGATGGGTCAGACATCACAAACTGATGGAGTACTTTGTCAGATAAAGGCTGGTCTCTTAAAAAGTAGAGAGAAATGTACTTAAAAAAA
The DNA here is from genome assembly GCF_047675955.1 of Chlorocebus sabaeus. Taxonomy (NCBI): domain Eukaryota; kingdom Metazoa; phylum Chordata; class Mammalia; order Primates; family Cercopithecidae; genus Chlorocebus; species Chlorocebus sabaeus. The sequence continues at coordinate 61,814,224 of NC_132906.1, read as the reverse complement.
ATGAAAACAAAGGGAATAAATTTAGATTGTGGGGAGTAGAAAAAAAAGATGAAACTTCCAGATCATTAAAAAAAGCAGTATATGGGACTGCTGGGCAACACAGTCACTAAATGAAGTCAATGGAAACTCTAGGATGAATAATCTGAAAGAAAGTGGTACTCCCCAAACTCAAGCTGAGCTTATTGGACTCCATATAAGGAGGATTAGTGGGTTAGTAGAGCTGCCCTGACTGCTGAGAGCAGTTGTTCACGAAGTAATGGAGCTGGAAGTTGCACCAGAATTTGTTATTCTTAGTGATGATTTTAGGAAATGCACAAGATTTTTTTTGCTGTAAAACAAGACTGAGTGAAAGTCAATTCTGATGCTGCTATCATCTCATCAAAGCTCTGCTATAAATACAGTAAAGAGTACAGCAGATCTATCCATTCTGAAATTGTTCCCAATAATAATTCTCTTAACATGCTCTCTCCACTCTTTCCAGTCTGTTCTTCCTTCCTGCTGAAAATGGGTTGGCATCTCTGCTTTCAGCTCTCAACTTAGACCTACTTCTACTCTTTTTGGGCTCTCAGTTTGGTTGCTCCTGCCACCTCCATGCCCAGCATGCTTCCTCTTAGCTCCCTTCCTCTGTCTATCCTCCTCAAGAGTAGCAGCAGGTCCCCCGATGCTAATTCGCCATGCCCCTGCCTCCCTCTAAAAGCAACTGAACTGATGGTGCTAAAATTCATCATCTTCCAAGTCTGTATGCTTTAAAATTAATTTATAATTCCTAAAATCTCTCTCTTAGTAAGTATATTTCTCCCTTGTAATCTGTATCTCTCTCGATTTAGCAAGGTGAGATAGACAGATTCTGTTGATAGACAGAGAGATGTGTTATTTAGAATGATTATTTCCTTAGCAAATTACTATCATTTGTAGTTGTTTCCACTCTAAATAAAAGAAATATTCTAAATTTCATCTTTTCTTTTCCACAATGTGTACCCTCTTAGTATCTTCTTTTGGGGAACATAATATTAATCTTAGTTTTTCTCTCCAGACTTTTTAGTTCTGTGTATCTAAAATTTTCATAAAAAGATAAGCAAACACTACAGGTTCCCTCCAGAACAGAATATTCTCAATCAAAAGTCACTTGGCCTTAAACAGGGAACCCAGAACAATGAAACATGTGTTTGGCTACCTTTCAAAAGAAATACTGCTTCCCTGTTCCTCTCACTGCCAGTCCCTCAAGGCAAGCATTGATCCCCAGAGATCTGTGAAGTTTCCACATCTCAATTACTTACTTCAGAGCTTAAGGAAAAATCTTTCCAAATTACCCAGTACTAACTAATCAGTTTAGGTAACATACTATCATTTCTTTGTTAGTGTCATTCTGTGGGATTGGCATTACTGCTCTCTTTCCATCACTTCCTTTTTTTTTTTTTTTTTTTTTTTTGAGACGGAGTCTTGATGTCTCCCAGGCTGGAGTACAGTGGCGCAATCTCGGCTCACTGCAACTTACACCTCTTGGGTTCAAGAGATTCTCCTGCCTCAGCCTCCCGAGTAGCTGAGATTATGGGCATACGTCACCACACCTGACTAATTTAGTAGAGACAGGGTTCTACCATTTTGGGCAGGCTGGTCTCGAACTCCTGACCTCCAGTGATCCACCCGCCTCGACCTCCCAAAGTGCTGGGATTACAGGCATGAGCCACCGGGCCCAGCCTCTTCCCAGCACTTTCATACTTTGTTTGCCTTGGATGCAAATATTAATAAAATAATATGGTAACTCCTGTGAAATAAAATCAATGGCTCTTTTTCTCTTTTTTCACCAATACTTCTCCTTGTCATCCTAAGTTACATTTTTTTGCTAAAACTAGAGATTCCTTCCTTAGAAGACCATCAAATTAATCATACTATGCTGCATTGTGGAAGGAACATTCAACTACGACTCAAAACACCTTGGTTCTATGCCAGAACCAACCTATCATTACATAATTCTCCCAGTTCCACTAGGTTTCAACTTCTTCATTTGTAAAATTAGCAAGGCAAGCTGAAAGTTACCACTCTCTTTGCAAACTTTGTTATTCATTTATTCAGTATTTATTGAGAACCTACTATATGCCAGGCACTGTGCTAGGCGCCAGATATATAAAATGCCATGGCCTCCAGGAGCCCACATGAGACTGACAAGTAAACAAGTATCCACAGAAGAAGGGGAGTTTGAGAAACATACAGAGAGGGAATCCTACCTTCTCCCGGAGATGGGAGTGTGGGTGGTGCAAAAGAGGTGACAGCTGAATGAGGCCCTGTGGGTTAAATAGTAGTCCAGGAAAGAAAAAAGGCAGGATAAGGGGTTCTGGGTGGGGAAAATTCTAAACATAGAGGAGAGAATGCGTAACAAGATTATATGCTAGAAGTTCTTTGGCCTTTCCAAAGCACAGACATATGAAAAGGAATGACACATTTGAGAACTGAGAGACGTGTGGATTAGCTGGAACTCAGTGCATGGTAAGGCATGGCCACAGATGAGCCAGAGAGAGAAGCTGGGGCCACGGGGCCACGGAGTCACACTGTGTAGGAGTCCTATGTGTATCAGGATTTAGGCTTCATCCCAGGCAATGGGAAGCAGCATATGTTTTATGTTTTAGGTTTTGTTGTTTTTTGTTTGTTTGTTTGTTTTTTTAAAGAGACAGAGTCTCATGCTATTGCCCAGGCTAAGTGCAGTGGCTTTGATCATGGCTCACTGCAGCTTCAACCTCCCGGGCTTAAGCAATCCTCCCACTTTAGCTTCTCAATTAGCTGAAACTACAGATGTGTACCACCATGCCAGGCTTTTGTGTGTGTGTGTGTTGGGGGATGGGGGGTGGTGTTAAAGACAGGGATCTTGCTATGTTGCCCGGGCTGGTTTTGAACTCCTGTGCTCACTCAAGTCTCCTACCTTGGCCTCACAAAGTGTTGGGATTACAGGTGTGAGCTCAACCAGGCACTGGTTTTAAAGCAGGGGATCATGTTGGCAGTAGGGTGGGGATGGGCTGGTGGGAGCAAGCCTTGCAGTGGCGAGAGCAGGTGGAATGCTCCTGCAAGAGTCTAAGCAAGACAGAAGAAGGGCTCAAAACAAGGGGGTGGCTGGGGGATATGGAGAAGGGAACATATATGAGAGGTACTTCTGAAATATCATTGACTGGCTTTGCTGACCACTAAATATGGACGGAGAGTGGGAAGAAGAAACTGGGAAGCTATTTAGGTGATGATCCCACTCACCAGAATGGCACAACCAGGAGGAGGAGCACTTACGAGATTAAATGTTCAATTCAGGACGTAAAGTGTAGAAAGTGTCTATGGAACATGCAAATTGAAATATCTGTAAGGTAGTTACACAATCAGATCCAGAGTTTGCTAAGTAGGTAAAGAGTTGCAGGTTAATACGGACATCAGTCATAGCACACAGAGGGTAGTTGAAGCCATGAAGCTATGAAAGTGGGTATTTTCCAAAGAAAATCTATAGAGTAAGAAGGAAAGTGGGTCAAGAATGAAAACAAATAGAACAATAAGATTGGCTCTTAAACTGTTTTAGGTAACAGACCATTTTAGAAACTGATTATAGCTATGGACTATCTATATCCCCAGAAAAATGTTCACACAAATTTTAGCATGGAATTTTAAGGGAGTCACTGACTCCATGGTTCAAGGATGGCAAGTCAAGGACAGGGAGCAAGAGAACATAAATAATTTCTATTTTTCATTTTGCTGTTATAAATCATATTTCCAAGGATACTAATTGCCAATAAATGAGACACTCAGAGTTTTGTTTTTTTTTTTTCTCCCCCCTGCCACTAAAGAGTCTCTGCAGTGTGATTCTTCACATGAAGAGAGAGTTTCAGATTCCATGCTATGGAAGGTTTGCCTCTATCTGACCATGTCTGTCTGAGGCACAGGATCATCTGATCAGCCACCTATTTCAAGTAATGGCAAAACCAAAATTCTAGCAGGAAAGTGGCATTGTACCCTGGAGGTAACTGTAATGTCCCAGACAGCCCATCTGCCCCACGTCTGAAGAATCTGAGACCTGAGCTCTGTCTGACATCCAATTATCAAGGAATAATTCTACTTGTGCCCCTCTTCTTTTCTCTTGGCTCACTTCATTTTCCATCCCAGTCCTTTTCTCCTTATAGAACTTGACCTTGACCGTCTGGTTCAAGAAAGACATCTGACATCTCCCTACTTCTAAGTCCAGCACTGTTTTCTTGTTTTTCTCATTCAGCTCCCTGAGCTCCAGGGTCACAAGTTCAGGATCTCTCTAAAGTACACTATGTCTGCGGGAAGCAACAGTGCCACCACCCCCAATGGAACTCAGAAGCAGATAGATTACTGAAAAGAGCTCAGACAGAAACTGATTTTTCTTATCTAAATTATGGGCCACGTGAAAGTTTTAAGTGTACTTTCAATTATAAGGAAGCTGTACTTTTCTAAGCGTAAATAGGGGTGGGAGAGGTTTGTGTCCCCTTTGATCTTATCATCCTACCTCAATCCTAAACTTTCCCACCTCGAAGGGACAGACAGAATGAAACTTTGCCTTGCCATTTTCTTTCCAGATTCTATCGCCTTTTATCATTTTATCATGTGGCCAACTAAGGCTGAAAACTACTGCAGCTTCCTCCATACTTGCCCATACACCCGTGCAGTAAATGACACCAGTGTTAAATGTATCATTTGGTATTTAAGGAGATGAATCCCTACTTTCAGATCACACATTCATTGGTACATTATCCTGAATCTCCCTACAGAGCTCTATATTCTTTTTCTCAATCCACTAAACTCCGAACTACAGATACCTCTTCCTAAGGGTTCTAGGAAATAGTGTTGTGATACGCCACTAAACAAGGATGCTTTGTTTAGGAATTTTTTAATGGTCAAATTGGGAAACAGTTACTTCCGTTTGTAACTCCACGTCCTTTTTTCAGATTACAAGAGCAAGCAGTCTGTAGTCCTGTAAGTTTTCTGAGGATAAGGAATACCATGACCATTCATGAAATAAATCAACAAAAAAGCATTCAAGAGCTCCTAATGCTAAGTCCAGCACTGTGCAGGGGATGTAAGAAAAGCACAGTTAAGGAGAAAAGAAATGAAGCCAACACATCCCTCTAAGTCTCAGTCTTTTTATCTATAAAATGGAGACGTTATCTACTACTGTGTTATGGAGTCCTATGCAGTGCTCTTGAAAGAATTGAAAGATACTGTTGGCAAAGCCCTAGCCCAGGTTTGATCTCCCTGTCATATAAGTTCTTTGAACTTTTTCTTTATACCACCTACCATAATAGTAATTATATTGCTATTTGTGTGATTATTAACTGTCTCCCCCGTAACACTACAGTCCTAAGAAGAAATAAGGTCCATCTTACACTATACTCCATAATGTTCCACATGTGGCCCAACCTCAATAAATGTTTGTTGAATAAATGAGTGGATGAACAAAGGCCAATAAGTTTTAGCTCTACTTCAGACTAAACTAAGAGTAGTGTGTATTATTTTATTTGAGTCTATCCAAAACTATACTGAAAAATATGAGATGGATTTTACTATTATTTCACACATGGGATGACAGAAGTTCAAAAGGAAGCTCACCAATAAAATGCAAAGCCGAAATCCACATTTTCTGACTTCCAGTTCCCAAACTCTCTTTAAAACTGGAGCAAATTGCCTCATTTGACTATTTTCTGTACTCAATGAGTTCTCCTTAATTACATAAATGTTATAATAAAAACATCTGTAACAAATTAGAAAAAAGAGAAATATGGGAAAAATACTCTAAGGAATCACTTTTTTACCCTGCCCCCTTCTAGCCAAAACATAAACTAGCATTTCTATTCCTTTCTCCCAACAATATACTAACAAGCATTTTTCCTAGTTGTTTCATTGTTGTGTTATTTATTTTATTAACATTCCACCAGGTTCTGTCACTTGGGGTGCTTTGTGCCTTTGGTCAGAGCCTTGTTGCATATTCCCAAGTGAAACAGCATGGCGTCTTTAATGTCCCACCCATGCCACACTGCCTCTTGATAATTCCACACTCCTAAGGCACCAGGGGCCTCAGAAAATTTACAATGTCCAGTCCTCAGGAACCCAGGTAGCCTAGAAGCTCCAAGCCTTTCTTAATTTTTGAATTTCTTTAAATCCATCTGTTTAACATTTGTCTCTGAAAACTATAATCTGGATGTTAGCAGGTTCATCAGATATGCATGTCTTAAGTAAATAATATGTGATCTATCCAAAGAAAACAAACAAACAAAAAGCTTAGTTAATAGATTCTTACTTTCCAAAGGCAATTGAGACTCCGTTTTGAAATTCAATTGCAAATTCTGTGGAGATGTTGAGAATGATGTTGAGCATGACATGGCATGAGTTTGTTTCTATGACCATTTATAGCAACAATTTTCCAGCAGTGCCAGGGCTCATGAACACGTAGCTCATTTTTACCTGATGAACGAACACTAAATGTAGAAGACTACGTGCTCACAAACAGGGTGTTCCCCGTAAGTCCTGCTCTCCCAAACGAAGCAGGGCGTTCCCGACAAGTCCTGCTCTTTTTCCAATTCCTTGTCCTCAACAACCGGGCCGTAAATATGTTCCTCTCTAGGATCATTCCTCTCTAAAGCTTCAGATGCCTCACCTCCTGTGGCAGTATCGCCATGCTCCGAGTCAGTTTCAAGTAACTCTAATGCCTGAGTAATGGAACTACACAAAGTCCACAAAGTCAGAGGCATTGTTTGCCCTCGCTGATGAGCTCCGCGCGGGGCTTTAACCACTTGTAACCATTCCTTTCTATTTAACTGCACTTTGGTTTGATATTGAAACCAATAACAATGTTGTTCAACATGGGCAAACAATCGCTTCAAAGTCTTCGGTTCCTTAACTAACTTCTACTCCTATAGACATCAACAGTTCCTGGAGTAACCACAAATATTCGGAGGCCAGAGAGGTGGAATTCCCCATAATTTTCCTGTGGGTCTCCCTTTCTTTATTTACCTGCCCGGGGTGTTCCCCCTCCGGTTCCTTGCTCTCCTGGAGCCACGGACCCTCCTCGCTGCGCCAGATGTTGGGGTCCGCGCGTTTCCTAAACAAAGGAATGAACACACAAGACAACACAAGACAAGACAAACATGGCGGCCGCCTCGAATGCCGCGCTCTGCTTTATTTTATACAGTCGTTTGTGGAATGTTGCCAAGTCACAAGACACATTGTTGTTTTTCTGACCTTTCCCTGACTTTCTGGATTTTCAAGATGTTTACATATAAACAGGCCCCTAATGCCCTGCTTCCTTTGCAAGAGCAGGACTTATTGGGAACGCCCTGCTTCCTTTGCAAGAGCAGGACTTGTCGGGAACGCCCTGTTTGTGAGCACGTAGTCCTCTACACTAAGAATTGTAAAATGTATATACAAAATGTTTATACATTCCACACATGAGATTCCATACATATATAACTCTATAGCAGTTATGGAATACTATACAGCAATAAAAACAAACAATTGGCATATGCTGTAATTCATATGAAGCTAAAATACAATGCACTATGTCCAAAAAGCAGACACAAAAGACTACACGCTGTGTGGTTCCATTTATATAAAATGTCCACAAAAGGCAAATTTCTGGAGATACAAGCAGATCAGCAGTTGCCTAGGATGGGAAGTGGCAGTGGGTCCTTTCCTTAAACAGATAAGGAGAAATTTTTTCAGGTGATGGAAATGTGCTAAAACAGGATAGTGGTGGTACTTGAACAATTCTGTAAATGTCCTAAAAGTCACTGGATTGTACACTTACAATAAGTGAAAATTTTGAATGTAAATTATACCTCAACCAAGTTGTTTTTAAAATGATGTCTGTGGGTCGGGTGCGGTGGCCCACGCCTGTAATCTCAGCACTGTGGGAGGCTAAGGTGGGAGGACAGCTTATGTCCAGGAGTTGAAGACCAGTCTGGGCAACATAGGCATACCCTGATCTTTACCAAAAAAAAAAAAAAAAATTAAAAATTAGCTGGGTGTGGTAGTATGCATCTATAGTCCCAGTTTTTTGGGAGGCTGAGGTAAGAGGATTGCTTGAGCCCAGGAGGTGGAGGCTGCAGTGAACCGTGATGGCTCCATGGCACTCCCGCCTAGCGTAGCGACAAAGCAAGATCCTGTCTCAAAAATAAATAAATGACGTCTCTGAGAGCCAGTCAGCACCTCAGGATTTACAAATGGAGCCTTGATACTTGAATGCACTGTTTCATGATGCAGTGTTTCGACTTTATATTCACAAAAGCCTTCTGTACCGAGTTATGGATAGATTGGTTCTTTTCAAGGAGTCCTATTAATCTGCTGGACTGCGTCTGTTGTGATTTTAAGAAGATTTAGTTTAACAACTATCTTGCATTAACTCTGGAAATCGTTATAGTAATTCCCTGTGGTCAGGACGGAATACGTGACTGTGTGAGGTTGAAACCCTCAGCAGATATTCAATGAGGATCACTTCATTACGTTACTATCCTTTGGATAGTTGGAGTGGTTTGGCTCAACATAAATAATTTTTTTGTCTTTAATATTTGCTTAAGCAGAACCATCATCATTATGCCATTAAGTTGAATTTTAGGATTTAGGCTTGTTTCGTTGGCTTTTGGCGCATTTATTTTTGGCTTTCTTAGGAATTAACCGCAAACCATTAGTGAAAACAATAAAGCGGCCAGGAGAACTGTACGGAAAGCCTGGGCAAAAATTGTTGAGGAGGTCCTTAGCAAAGTCTCCCAGATTTTTGCCTGAGTTACCCAAATACATTGACAACTATCTCTATTTTAAAGTCATCAAAAAGGAAAAATATCTGGAACAATTTCTGCAGAAACCCCTCGGACTTTCCTCATTTTCCCCCACTTCCCCCTAAGCCTATGCCACAACACATACCACTAGACACACATGACAAATTACCAAGACCACACCATTTATTAAAAGTAAAGCAAGATTAAGTTTGGTTGTCCATAAAGAGGAAAGATCTGGAAGCACCTTTTAAACTGATCTCCCACTATCACCAAGATTCTGATGAGTGCAGCAGGGAGAGATGTTAGAATATACTTGGCATGGGAAGGCTGTCTTTGGAAGAGTCTGACCCAACCTCAAGTGGGAGGGGGCATGTGTGTGAATTAGAGATGAGGGTGAGCGCATGTCCTTTGAAAAATCTACCCAGATAGTTTGCCTGTAGGAGTTAGATGTTTCCTCTTTAGGACTTTCATACCTCTTTGAATCTGATTCTATTTTAATCACAATATATTGTTGTCCTTCTTCCTCATTACATTAAAATCCTCAAAGATAAAACTAATTGCATCTCATACATTGTTCTATCCACAGTTCTGGGCATAGTGCCTCCTCCTCTCCATACGCCCTGCTCAACTTTTAAGTTCAGTGGTACATGTGTGCAGGATGTGCAGGTTTGTTAGGTAGGTAAACATGTGCCATGGTGGTCTGCTGCACATATCATCCCATCACCTAGGTATTAAGCCCAGGATCTATAAGCTGTTTTGCCTGATGCCCTCCCTTCCCCCACCTCCCACCCTCCCACAGACCCCAGTGTGTGTTATTGCCAACCAGGTGTCCCTGTGTTCTCATCATTCAGCTCCCACTTATGAGTGAGAACATGCAGTGTTCGGTCTTCTGTTGCTGCATTCATTTGTTGAGGATAATGGCTTCCAACTCCACCCATATCCCCGCAAAGGATATGATCTCATTCCTTTTTATGGCGCACTGCCTTTCACACAGTGTGTTCGATACCCATCCCTAGGAGGAATGTATTTACTGTGGAAAGACTATTATAGAAGTTTTACAAATAAAAGTAATTATGTAGTGAAATGAATTTATTGGAACGACTACATTGGTTAACGCATTTTACCTAGGGAAAGAATGTACTCATTTGAAGATTTTCCATCAGGTTTTATACTCAATATCCATGTAGTTATTTTTGTAAGCCAGTTGCTTATGTGAATGTACAACATACTACATACCTTTAGCACCAAAGAGTCATGTCATGCTATCACTAGGAGGTTCTCTAACTAATATCATGTCAGAGAAACTTTCAAGCGTGCTTTAAAAATGCTTATGTAAAATGTTTCCCTGGCCATGATATCATGTCAAGTCTAAATATAGAACTTACTGTCTGTAGAGTTTTTAGTCTTTGGTACTGTTCCTTTTAGCTATAGCTGTGCAACTTGTTTTGTGAACCAGTCAACCTGTTATGATGATGTCAGTATAGAAGTTATATAATGGTTTTCCTTCAAAGATTAAAGATACATGACCAATATTATAAAATATATAGATCTGACAGAATGCTTTATAATTAGATGAAATGTGCTTTCAGAAAAATTCTCATAAAACGTACCAAATAATGTGACAAACCAAGCCCATGAAATCATTTCTTACTCTGTGTAACTCTTTTAGCTCACTATCATGTTTTTTTTTCAGATATGCAAAATTCTAACAATCAAAGGTTTATTAGTAAGACAGGAAAAGGAAGGGAGACAGAACCAAATCGGTTAATACCTTATAAAGCTACTTTCTATTACATTTAAAGTATATTAGGAAAAGAACATGTATTGATTAAATAAGTTATCACTAGTTATTCTATTACTGCTAAACAGGAAAGTTAGACCTAAAGTAAGCAGACATAGATCTGCCGATGAGTACATAGCAGGGGAAGTGGCTGCGTGCCACAGTCTGCCATCTGGTGACACCTCATTGAAAGAGAGATAAGGAACAAGAAAAATTATTGTGAACTTTCTTTATCCCAGATAGTTAGGATGTTTACTTCCACTCACCTTAATGGCTACATGTCACTAGTTCCCAACATCTGACCTGGAGTAAACAGACTTTTTATGATTTATTTCACTACATTTCAGTTTCTCATGAAGACTCCGTTGAGTATGAATTCTAAAAAGATTGGTCCTTAGGCAACAGGAAAGCTCAATGCCTAGTTAGAAAGATAACACAGCTGTTTGTTCAAACACTTTTCTAAGTGATCCGCAGTGGCAGCAGGAATGAAAATGATGTCTCTAGAAAGTAACAACTTGGCTAAAGTTAAACTAGCTTCATTAAAGAGCATAAGAGAGAAAGACTCAAAAGAATGCTTGAAAAACTATCCTAAAGAAGCTCAACAACCAACTTTACTTATTTAAGTGTCTAAGAAGCAGACATCTGGGTGTCTCTTTAAATCTCCTAAAATAAACTGATGATTGTAGGTTAAAGACAATCTGAAGTGTTAAATGATTTTGTTTTTAAACCCCTATTTTAAGGTATATGTAATTTATTGCTTGTTTGCATTAAGTGTAATTTTTTTTTTGTTTTTTTTGACAGGGTCCTGCTTTATCACCAAGCTGTAGTGCAGTGGCACAATCATAGCTAACTGCAGTCTTGAACTTCTGGTCTCAAGTAATCTTCCCGCCACACTGCCTCAGCCTACCAAGTAGCAGGCACATGCCACCATGCCTGGCAATTTTTTTTTTTTTTTTTTTAGAGACAGTGTTTTTTTCTGTTTCCCAGACTGGTCTCAAAAGATCCTCCTGCCTCAGCCTCCCAAAGTATTGGGATTATAGTGTCAGCTACTACACCCAGTCCCTAAATGCAATTTCAAAGAACTATCTGATGTCAAAAATGTGTGAGAAATTTTTTAACAAGCCTTTTATTTCCCTTAAGGCTAATAGCTGTTTTTGCCTGGTAAATATGGATCTAAATGTATTCTAACCTCAGAATAAATTCAATTAACTTATATTACAGAATCCATGGGCAAATGATTTTCCCATTGTTGCAGCAGATATATTCTCTAAAAAAGCAAGAGTACTGTAAATTGCTAGGCTTCTCTCTGGCCAAGGTGCTACTACTTTAAAATAACCTTCTCTAGGTCTGTCCTAAAAATCAGCGTTGCTGCATGAGAAAAGAGAATGGAGTCCAAGTAAGCAGATCTGGAGTGAAACCCAGATTTTCATCACCTTCTCATGGTATGACCTGGTAAAACAGTTTAACTTTTCTTAGATTTGACTCCCTCCTCTGTAAGGCTTTGTAGGCCATTGTAAAGATTAAATGAAATAGCATATTGAGAGTATCTGGCACATATTAGACCTTTAATGAATACTAGTTTGCTTCCTTCTTCCTGTAACAAACATTGAAAATAATACATTCTAATATATCTAATAGGTTTTTATTGGCACAAGATTTTACTGACACTCGAGAAGACAGTGGACTCAGACAAAGTGCTTATCTTTGAAAAGCTTATACCTTTTTCTTTTTTTTTTTTTTTTTGAGGCGGAGTCTCACTCTGCAGCCCAGGCTGGAGTGCAGTGGCGCGATCTCGGCTCACTGCAAGCTCCACCTCCCGGGTTCACGCCATTCTCCTGCCTCAGCCTCCCGAGTAGTTGGGACTTACAGGCACCCGCCACCGCGCCCAGCTAATTTTTTGTATTTTTAGTAGAGACGGGGTTTCACCGTGTTAGCCAGGATGGTCTCAATCTCCTGACCTCGTGATCCGCCCGCCTCGGCCTCCCAAAGTGCAGGGATTACAGGCATGAGCCACCACGCCCAGCCGCTTATACCTTTTTCTATGTATTGAAAGAGTTCCATGAGATAAGATAGGATTTTCCTCTCATTTCTTTGTTCCATCCCCTCCACAGCCTGGGTGTGAAAAAAAATTCACAATAACTCATAGAAATTGCATTTTAAAGGGCTGGGCGTGGTGGCTCACACCTATAATCCCAGCACTTTGGGAGGCTGACGAGGGTGGTCACCTGAGGTTAGGAGATCAAGACCAGCCTGGCCAACACAGTGAAACACCATCTCTACTAAAAATACAAAAATTTAGCCAGGTGCAGTGGCTCACATCTGTAATCCCAGCACTCTGGGAGGCCAAGGCAGGCAGATCACGAGGTCAAGAGATCAAGACCATCCCGGCCAACATGCTACAACACCGTGTCTACTAAAAATACAAAAAAAAAAAAAAAGAAAGAAAGAAAAAGAAATTGCATTTTAAAAGAATGTCAATATGTCAATTTAAGCTTTTGATTTATAATCATTCACTCTGTAGAATAAGAAACAGCAGGACTTAGGAGTCTGGCGAGGGTCAGTCACATGTAGAACTGGAAGGACTCTCTCTACATTGACATGAAAACCAGCAACAGTCTGGCACCCTCCAAGAGTACGGGCTTTGAAAGAATTGAACTGTGACACCTTAGTATGCATGCTGGGATTTCCGTGATGGATCTCAGGCACTGCTAACAGTAAAGATACCTCCAGTCATTTCAACAGCAGAGGACATCAGCAAAAGGAAAACAGACAGGGAGAGAGAGAGAAAATATGGCAGATTCCACTCATCAGCCGGAACTAGTAGGCTGGTTGCCTTCCCTTCGGGGGCTTCAGGAATATTTTAGTTATTCATATACCATAAACTTTACCTTTCAACTGTATAATTCAGTAGCTTTTAGTATGGTTACAGAGTTGTACAACTGTGACCACTCTAATTTGGAAACATTTTCATTACCCTGAAAAGAAATCCTAAACCCGTTAACCCCATTCTCCACTACCCGCCTGGTAACCACTCATCTACTTTCAGTCTTGACACTCTTATCAAAGTGCTTCATTTTTTAAAGAAATCTGTACGAAATAATCTTTGGTTTTCTTCTTTCCTCTTCTTTCTCATGTATTTTTCATTTTTGTTACCATTTTAAATCTCTACTTTGCCCTGAATTTCTCCTTGCCTGTCCTTCTTAGCTGACACTCTGGCTCCCACACTTTCTAACCTGTCTTGCGTCAATGTGTCTTAATTCTTTTGACTCCAAGGCTCAGAGGCAATGGCCATTTTATCCTCAAAACATGAGTGAGAAAAACTAGTGTATGCTTAAGTCTGGGATTGCTAGGGCAAGTGTAGGTAGACTGAGAGTGTCTCTCAAGTTCCTTTGAGGAAGTCATCAGGATAGTGTTATGCCCACTTCCACCCCAGACTCCAGCTGGTACTGTTCTAATTCTCAGCGTTTACACAATGCCTGGCATATAGCATGCCCCAGTAAATCATTGTTGAGTGAATGGAATAAACATATTCCTCTGTGATGTCTACTGGTCTGCCCCTTCCATAGAACCATCTGGCTCGAGCATTATTTATTTTCCTTCAAACATTGTCTATTAAATGCCATCCTGGTGCTTAAAAGACTATAATAAAATATAAAGGAAGATATATATGTCAACTTGGAGTGTTTTTCCTAGATTGCTGAATCCAACAAACTCAAAGCCCCTAGAAAATAATAGCCTATACCTTTTTCTCCATAGAACATGAAAATATAAATACATTCATTTACAATGTACATTAGTTTTTCGTTAGTGTGTTTTCTAGATGACTCCTCAGCCAGTGCTATTCAGGACATGCAGAGGATTTTCCGGTCTTTGTGATATTCTTTAACGTGTAGATGCGAGGGGAAGGAAAAGAGGTATGAGGCAGTGAGCTACAAGTCTCCACACAAATCTTTCTTTCAGTTCAAGTAAGAAAAGGGAGATAAAAAGCCAAACGCAGGCATACTGTACCCAGCAGGAGCCAAGAGCTACCTTTAAGATTGGCAGTTCCAAAAGGCATCAACAGGAATCCTTTTGGTAATTACCAGTTCGGAAATGTCATCCCATTGATTGTGACAGACATAAACCAGCTGTGCTTTGTTGAGGGAGAACAGAGGCCCAGCCTGAGCAGAAACAAACAGCGGGCCAGCTGCAGCCTGCACTCCGACTTCCTCCCCACAGAACTCTCCCACTTAATACTTGCCAAACTCTGAAGCAATTAATCACACAGCAGAAGTAGATCTGAAACGTCTGAAATTGCCTGTTGAAGATTAACTGAATCTATCATATTTCCAGCTTCACTGGGAGGGAGGGAAGAGTGTCTTTTCATTGCAGAAAGATTCTCGGTCAAATGAATTGCTAAGATCTCAGGCTGGTCCTTCAAATTCTGACTGGAATTTAAAGAATCTGCTGGCCAGAAATCTTTATTCTTAAGTGCAAGACAGGGAAAGGACATAGACATTTGCGTTTATGAATTCCTGGAGTAGAATTGAAGACACAGCTTCAAGCCCTACTCCAGGAATTCATAATTCACGTGTCCCTACAGCCTAAATAGCTATTTGAAGAGCAATTTTTAATTTATTCTGCCTATTGTTTTTATGGGGAATTGCAGTCTATGTCAGGGGTCACGGGTGCACCCGCCACATGTGCTGCCCGCCTCACCTTCAGGGGAATGTGGGCCTCTCAGCTGAAGCTGTAGTGCAGCGCTCAGCATCCAGAACAGCTACTGCCTGGAAGTCACACTGTCTTGGGCTCAGGAACAATCAGCTGCTGCCATGTAGCTGCCTGGTGCAACTCACCCCCATACACCTGAGGCAAAGGCTTTGGTGACTCCAGATCTGGCATATGGGCAAAGGGTGAGGGGTGGGCATCTGCCCTCAGGGCATCACTGATCTTCCAACCCTAAATGGTGTGTCTTGGGCTAACCCAGGGCATGTTTATATCTTTATATCCTTATCTAGTCACTGTCATTAGATACCCAGACTAGGCCTCCAGGGAAGCCCGTGAGATTGCCATTTCTTACAGGAAAATGATCCCGTCTTCTTTATACCCAACCAGAGTGTCTAGTTTAACTCTCTGCCTGTTCATTCCTTTAAAAGTGTCATCATCGCGGGATCTGGAGGCAAGTTTACTTCTTCCTGTTTTAAACTATTCGTTTATATAACATTGATTCCTGCCAAAAATGCAATTGTTTTTATTTTTAAAAGCTTTGTTTACATAAGTATCTTCTTAGTGACATAACTTCTAAACAACATCTGTGGCATGTATTAACTATCTTTTAAATAGAATGAAAGGCCTGTAGGTTCTTACATGGGATGAAAGCCCCAAATATGCTAGAAAGTAAAAAAGCAACCACAGAATGTTTTGTATGAGTTTGTTTTCTGACCATAGTCATATATATAATATATAATATCATATATATTATATATGTAATATACATATTATATATATAATAATTTAGAAGACTGCACACTGAATTTTGACAGCAGCTATCTTTAGGAGGAAAGAATATTGGGAATTTTTGATTGCTACATTTTGTATTTCTGTCATGTGTAATATTTTTATGTCAGATCTTGGTAGTTGGGAAAAAAAAACTAATTACCAATCAATGCCAATTATTAGTTGTGATTTGAAAACAGAGAAAGCCTTAGCTCCATTGGGCCTTCCACTCAAAATGTGGTCCCTAGAACACCCAGAGCAGCATGACCTGGGTTCTTCTGAGAGATGCAGAATCTTAAGCCCCATCCTGTGTCTATATTCATGTTCACATTAAGGTGGGAAAAGCACTGACTACCCATGTTAACTATTGCCTTCTTCTCCTGGCATATGTAATTCCTTGTTATAATAATAAAAAAAAATAAGGCTGAGTGAAGTGGCTTACACCTGTAATCTGTGCAGTTTAGGAGGCCAAGGCAGGAGGATTGCTTGAGTCCAGGAGTTTAAAACCAGCCTGGGCAACATAGTGAGACCCCATCTCTATTAGTCCACTTTTGCACTACTGTAAAAGAATACCTGAGACTGGGTAATTTATAAAGAAAAGAGGTTTGATTGGCTCACAGTTCTACAGGCTATACAAGCACGGCACCAACATCTGCTCAGCTCCTGGTGAAGTCTCAGGAAACTTACCGTCATAGCAGAAGGCAAAGCAAGAGCAAGCACATCACATGGCAACAGCAAAAGCAAGTGAGAGAGAGGGGAGGCCCCAGACTCTTGAACAATCAGCTCTCATGTGAACTAACTGAGCAAGAACTTACTTATC
Organism: Chlorocebus sabaeus; assembly: GCF_047675955.1. Lineage (NCBI taxonomy): Eukaryota > Metazoa > Chordata > Mammalia > Primates > Cercopithecidae > Chlorocebus > Chlorocebus sabaeus. Next base: position 61,797,390 of record NC_132906.1, on the reverse strand, counting down.
ACCAAGAAGATGGAGCCAAACCATTCATGACAGATCTGACCTCAGGATCCAATCACCTCCCACCAGGCCCCACTCCAACACAGGGAATCACATTTCAGTATGAGATTTGGAGGGGACAAACATCCAAACCATACCACCGTCTCTTAAAAAAAGAAAAGAAAAAAAAAAGAGGTGGGTTTTTTGTTGTTGTTGTTTTTAAATTAGCTAAGAATGATGGCACATGCCTATACCTGTGGTCCCTGCTACGCAGGAGGCTGAGGTGAGAGGATCGCCTGGGCCCAGGAGGTTAAGGCTGCCGTGAGCCAGGAGTGTGTCACTGCACTCCAACCTGGACAACAAAGTTCTTGTCTCAAAATCTAAAATTTAGCAAAATTATCTGCGGTTACTTTATTTTAGAACTTGAACTAAGGCATAAAAAGATTTTCGTAAGAGTATATTTTTAGTCATCTGATAGCAATGAACTAAGCTCCCACTGAGTACCTGTCTTCACTGGAGAAAGTCAAGATGGAGTCCATGCCTCCAGGTGCACACAGTCAAGTAAAAGAGAGAGACAAATAAGCAGTTGAATGGGAAAATATGTAAAACTGGTACAAATACAGGCAAAAAGTGTTAAGGAGCCACAACTAATCAAATTCTGTTATTTGTATTATTTGGTGAAATAAAGAGTGTTCAGTAATGTCTTTGCATACCTTACTGATTTTTTTTTTTTTTTTTTATCACTCAGAAGTAGAGGAAGGATATTGGAGCAACAAACTCTAGACCTAATTATGTCTACTAGGGAAAGACAAGTTGGAGCTATAAAAACAAAAAGGAAGTGGGGGGTGGGAAAGTAGCAATACTGTCTTGAGCTTATGATATTAAAAACAAAACAGTAAACACAGAAGAGCAATGAGTACATCCAGATGTTAGACAAGCCCCACTGATCTGAGAGTCTAAAATGAATACAGTTCAATTGGAGTGGGACATTTTGGAAATGAATCATTTGGACGGAAATGAATGATTTGGACTATACATCTGCCCAGAGTCCACACTGGAAAAGAACAGAAAGGGAGAAACTTTTGTTTAAAAAAAAAAAAAAAAAAAGTAAAATAAAAATGTGTGTGCCTGTATACCTAAAAGGGAGGTCTCTGGTGATCTAAAGTTTTAAAGGTCATTTACAAATAATGAAACAATGGGCATTTGATCAAGGAGATTTATGACACTCCCCTTTAGAATACTTACATTTAACTTTTGGCCTATGTGAAAATGGAAATAATATTTGCAATTTTGTTCTAAACCCAATTCAAAGAAGCTTAGACTGGTGAGCTGAAAATGTAAAACTCTTTGGGAGAAATCTGTGTGCTCCCTTGGGAATTGGAGACTTGCATACCGACAATAAGAGAAAATGACACACTATGCTAGTCATTTTCTGAAGAAGGAAAATAAAAGGCTAGATAAAAAAAGGTGCTTTGAAGTATCATTACATGCATGACTTTGGTGGACAGCCCTGGAAGCTACAGAAAAAGAGGATGCACTGACCATTTCAGAATCAGGGGCCAGTAGCGCCTACAATCCTAGACTCTGCCCACACATCTGGAACATTTCAATAAAAGACTTGGAGATAAGATTGACAGCTTCATGTCAGACACAATTAGAGGAATGAGGGTTTCAGTCCCTGATATGTAAGATGAAAGTAAAGTCAGACAAAAGCAGAAATAATAGCAACTCTTGAGATAAAAGTGAATAGCAGAGAGATATTTGTGAAATAAGTAAGAGTCACCAAAATCATTCTCCTTTCAACTCAGCAATGTTTTAACAACCCTTGCTGACATTCCAGCACTTGAGTCTGAAGATGTATCTTAGCAGAATCTTCCACGCAGTGTTCTAGTCATATCCTATTAATACTTGTCATTTCTAATAAGTATTATCATAGCTTGTTAACTGATCTTTACAATACAGTGTACCTAAATTAAAATATATGAAGATTGCATTTTAAATATGGCTCTAACACATAGCTTTTTTCCCCACACAAAAAAATAAGAACTTCTGATTCAACAGATAAAAAGATGCCACATCATTAGAATTATTTAATGATGGTCTCTTTCACTTGAATTTAACTTTCAACTTAAAGCCTTCAATGTTTTAAATCAGTGCTATCTGACTAAAACAATAGAATGGAATGCATTTGTTCATATTTTACCTCTTTCAAGTAAATAAAATTTGAGGTGACTTACAGCAGAAAAGGTACATGGTAAAATCCAGTAGATATTCATTAAAATATTAAAACTTAAAGAAAAATTAGAGCCCAGGACAAAGATATGACCACTCTATGCTTTATCATTTGCAAGATTGTTGCAAATGAGTTGCAAGCATTGCTCCACTCTTCCTGGTAAAAATATCATTGTTTTCATTATTGTGAAAAAACTTTGAACCTCTACCTATGAAATGATGTATAAAAAAGTACACGTTGTTTGTGTCTTTCTTTTGTTAATATCATGCAGATGGCAGAGTCAACATTAATCTTTGTCCTCCTCGACATCCTACAGCTGTTTATACCATTCCAAGTGTGTTCTGTGGACCAGCAGCATTGGCATCACCTGGGAGCTTGCTAGAAATCCAGACTCCCATGCACCATTCCAGACCTGCCGAATCAGAAGCTGCATTTTATCAAGATCCTCATGTGCTCTCCTGCATCTCAAAGATTGAGAAGTACAAATCTGTAACACCAATCTTCCAGCAAAATTATCATCTCAGAGCAGAAGCTAGCTTATTCCCTTCTTTTTTCCGTGACAACAAGCACAGTAGAGAAAATATTACACAGTTTGAAAAAAAGCTTAAGTAAAATTATCTTAAGAGAATGAACAGTTATAAAACAAAAAATTAGACAAAGCAGGTCAAAATTCAGGACCAAAATCAGTTCGTTAGATTTCAAAATTAGACTATGAGTTATACATTTTAATAATGTCATTGTAAATATTATTGACTAATTTATTACTTATGTGTGATAGATACTAATAAGCACTTTTTATCATCTTCCTAGCAACTTTATGAGGTAGTATTACACCATTTTATTAGTGAGGAAATTGAGATTTGAGATTAAGCAAATTCTCCAAGTCAACTGTTTGAAAGTGGAGGAACTACAATCTAAATACAGGCTATCTGATTACAAAAACCATATTTTTAGCTTCAGAGCTCTGAGTTTCTAAATGGTATAAAACTTCAAGACCACATGAACTTGGAAACCTTGCAATAGGTCAGGTGATTGAATCTTCTTAAAGTTTGAATCAAACAATTGAATCTGATCAAAGTTGATAGCTGAGTAGGTCACATTTTTAAACAACTATAGCTTGCTTATGTGTTTGTGACTGTAAAATCACAGGTCTGATTCTACAAATTTAAAAAGTATATTCTAGTATCAATGGAGATGAGAAATAGGGAAATAAATTGAGTAAGAAGTGGCAAGAATGTATATATATACATATGTGTTATATGTATCATCCACATTTCAAAATATTTAATACATAGTCATCCTTGTGGATGTTTCTAAGTATAAGCTTTCTGTTTCCCTTGACAATAGTTGTCAAGTGTAATTAATCCTCTCTACAGCTAGAGAAACTGAGGTTCCAATCAGTAAATGTGAATCAGGGGCCTCTTCAGGTGGTGTGTGGACTCATTGTTAAGATATTCGTGTTTGTCATCACTCTCTACATTTGGTTTCTCCTGTTGGTGGAAAAATGTAAAGAAGACAGCAGGTGTGTGTATCTAACTACAAGAGTATGGACCATGTGTATAATGAATGCTATCACATGCAGGTGGAAAGATACATGAAAGGTGGGGTCAATGATCCATGAGGGAGAAGAAGGTACATTCCTCCATAAGGGCGGGGACTTTGTTTTGTTATTCATGATATCCCCAGTGCAATGCCTGGTACTTAAAAGGCATTTGATTCCTTTGATTGGGTGAATAACCATTGGGGGTTTCACTACTACTCAAAATTTATCCATTGAAACTTTGTAATCAGACATATTTGCATTTGAGTATCAGTCTTACTAATTCTATGATTTTTAAGTAAGTTGTTTAACTTTCAACACCTCAAATTCCTCATATATAAAATGGACATAATGATGCTAATCACGTTAAGGTTAAGAGGATCAAGTGAAACACTGTGTAAATTGCTTAGCGTGGCTCATGGCACTTTGCATGCCCAATAAATGTAGCTGGAGATACCAGGTCTCCAGTGGGGAGACCTCAGTTTTTACCATGGGATCCTAGCCTAGCTTGATTTTTCAGATGTATAGACCAGAAAGAACCGTGAACTGACAGCCCTTCAGTGGTAGAGCCATGACCACGAGCAGGCCCTCGACTGTGTCTAGCCCTCCTTATTCGCAATTCACAGAAGAAAGTCTTTCTTTAAAATCAGATGGACTGGGCGCAGTGGCTCACACCTGTAATCCCAGAGGCCGAGACGGGCAGATCACTTGAGCTCAAGACCAGCCTGACTGACATGGCGAAATCTCATCTCTACTAAAAATACAAAAACTAACCAAGCATGGTGGCAGGTGCCTGTAGCCCCAGCTACTCAGGAGGCTGAGGCAAGAGAATTGCTTGAACCTGGGAAACGGAGGCTGCAGTGAGCCAACATTGCACCACCCCAGCCTGGGCAACAGAGTGAGACTCTGTCTCAAAAAACAAAATCAGATGTAGAGTTCTTCTCTGGATGTCTTTCACCATCAGAAAGCATCTCTTCAAGCCTCTTCCACACTCCCAATAGCTGAGTAGATTCCCGCCTAAACAACAAAGACCACCCTGCAGAGTAGTTGTGACCACAAAAGTCAAAGTTGCCCTCTTCGTTTGTGAAGAGGAAATATTTCACTTCTCCTGCTTAGTTAGGCCACTCATCCTTGGGTACTATGGAAATAATTCAGATCAAGTACCCCCGTATTTAGATTTGCTTGATATTTAGAGGTTTTGAGTTCTTTATATTCCTTTACCCAGGCCCTAAGGGGATATATCTGATAGAGAAATTACCTGAGAACTTGGACCTACTGTTGCATACTTTTATGGATGATGAAAACAAGAGGAGGTAGATCCAATGAGTGACAAAAGAAGAATTAAGCCCTTAAGATGGCATAATTTCTGAAGTTATTTTGAGTGCGACCATTATGATGTTGGCAAGAGGCAGTATAGTGCAGTGGTTAGTTAGAAAGCTACGATCTGTGAGACAAATTTGCCTTATGGCCTGTTTTTACATGACCTGCAAACTGAAACTAAAGTTTACATTTGTTAAGGGTTATACAAGAAGAAGGAGGAGAAGCAGCAGCAGCAGAGATCATATGTGGTCTATAAGTAAAATATTAAATATCTGGCCCTTTACAAAAATAGTTTGCCAAGCCCTGGTTAGACTTCACAGCTACACTGACTGAGATCAAGTCACATTAGGACATCTTATGGCAAAAACTCTACAATTCAGCTTCTTCATCTTCTAAATGAGAAAATAGCATTTACCTGTTTCTGGCACAAAACAAACCCCCAATTAAATATTTTCTTCCATTATTTATGTTGAGGAAAACAAAGCAAGATAAGTGAAATTAGCTCAACTGTGGTTTTCTTTTTCTTCTTCTAATTCTGATTTATCATTATATTTCCAGCACTTGGCACATAGTAGATGTACAGCAAGTAGTTAATGAGTATTTTAAGAGTTAATGGGTATTAGAGTCTTTGATTTTTAAATGTATTTTAATTTTAATTTTTCAGTAAATTTATGTTCCAAATTAAAAATAAACGTGTTGGCCAGACAAATAAATGAAAGTTTTTAAAAATAAAATTTTTTACATGTAACTGATCTTCCAAAAAGTAAATTACAGGAAAAAAAAAAAAAAAGAAATCCAGGAAGTAAACTATAGATTAAAAGAGAGTTAATAAGAGTGAATAAGATTAACACAATGTATAAATCTTAATTTTGTTTTAAACATTTTTTAAAGTTATTTATAAAATAATTGGAAATGTGAACACAGAATAGATATTTGATGATATATCAAGGAATTATTATTAATTTTTACATGATGTATTATGTATGGTTATTATGTTAAAAACAGAATCCTGATCATTCAGAGATAAACATTGAAATATGTGTAACAGAAAATGTATAACATCTGGAATTTGCTTTAAAATGTGAATCATTACATAGTCTATGCATTTAACAAAATATCACATGTATCCCATAAATATGTACAAATATTATCAATTAAAAATTATAATTGAATCAATTATTAAATGGGGGAGAAAAGGCAAATTTCCCATGCAAAAGAATTGCAAATATCTTATGTAGATATCCTCTCAAGAAACATACCTTAAGTGTGGACTTAACTTCACATACCTTAAGTCACTTAAGTCACCTTAAGTGACTTCCTTAGAGGGTGGGGTAGCTTTATTGTAGAAAAACCTAACAAACATTACTTCAGCCAGGTGATCAAGGCCAATGTCAGCAGTCATAAATCATCTTGATACTGCGATGTGACATGATGTGATGAAAACGACACTTCACCTCTGTGAATAACCCATAACCTCAATCTTATGTCATGAGAAAAAAAAATCAAATTCTAATAGAACATTCTAAAAATATCTGACTGGAATGCCTCAAAACTGTCAAGGTCTTCAAAAGCAAGAAAAACTGTCACAGCCAAGGACAACTAAATACAACATGGTATTCCAGGTAGGACCCTGAAATAGAAAAGGGGCTTTAGGCAACAAATAAGGAAATCTAAATAAACAATGGACTTTAGTTGATAATAATGTATTGATATTGGTTTATTATTTGTTACCAATGCATCATAACATAAGATAGTAATAATAGGGGAAATTGGGTGTGATAGATATAAGAACCCTCTGTACTATCGTCTCAATTTTTCTGCAAATCTAAAACTATTCTTAAAAAAAAATTCTAAAATATGGGATGGGGGTTGGGGGATGGGGAATTGATGCCTCAATAGATGAAACAAGATTTGTCCTAGAACTAATAATTCTAAAAGTTGGGATATGGGTACAGACAGATTCATTATGCTGTTCATTACATAGTCTAGTAAACATATTTGTTAGATTTTGCTGTCTACTAAATATGTTTGAAGTTTTCCACTGAAAATATTAAGAAAAAAGTAACTTTCAATCAGAAAAGAAGGTTAAGAAATAGTGTCCTGAAATGTGGTATACATATATATACCATGCAATACTACTCAGCCATTAAAACAAAACAAACAAACAAACAAAAAACCGAAATATCTTTTGCATCAACTTGGATGGAGCTGGAGGCCATTATTCTAAGTAACTCAGGAACAGACAACTAAGTCCTGTGGTTCTCACTTATAAGTGGGAGCTAAGTTATGGGTATACAAAGGCATACAGAGTAGTTTCATGGACATTGGAGACTCAGAAGCAGGGAGGGTCAGGGGGGATGAGGGATGAAAAAAAAATACCTATTTGTTACAATGTACACTATTCAGTGATGGGTACATTAAAATCCCAGACTTTACTAATTGTACAATTTATCCATGTAAACATAAAACCACTTGTCCCCCTAAAGCTGATGGAATAGAAAAATTAAAATGGAAAAAAGAAAGTGTCCCAAACTACATTTTTCCTGACAGTTATACATAAACACCTTACTGATGTACACTAAGTTTCAATTATTAAGAAACCATTAGAAATAAGAAGATTGATTTTGACACGCTAATTCAACATAAAGCATCATTTGTTAACTAAACAGTTGTCTCATGTGATATTTATAACTACTGCACACGGGAGACAGCTGTGATCGCTATTGAAATAGACTTGTGTTATATATAAATTTGTAGATGATATCTATCTCTTTCTACATTTATAGAAGTCATGCAAATTAAATTATTCCATATTAATACTCCTAAGTTCATCTACATTCAACCTCCAATAGTACTGTTTCACATTACTTTATGAACTTCATCCATTAGGCGTGGGATCAAGGCTGTGCTAATGAGCTGGTGAGTGACTATAATTCAGTAATCACTACAGAATCCCCAAATCATATATTTCACATAATCTGTTATATGATGGATGTATATGCAACTGTTTTATTAAAGTTGAGTAAATATGAGAATGGTACTTGATATGTTAAAAGTCTTTAAAAACAATCATTAAACAAGAAAAAAACAATTTTTCTCTCAGATAATTCATCTTCTAAGATACTTTGCTCTCAAATAACTAGTCAAACAATGTAATTAAATGCACTAAAATAATAATTAGTGTAAGAGTAACTTACAAAAAGGATAGAAGTAACCCATTTTGTTAATAGGGAAACTCTAATAGGCAATGAGAGGTGAAATTCAAACTCACAGAACTGTTGAGTGACAAAGCCAGATATATAAACACAAGCTTGAGTGAAGTTAAAGCTCATGGTTTTGCGCTATAACAGTTGCCTCTCTTGTGAAATATTCTATACAAAAATCCAAACTGAAAAGGCTAAATTGCTCCATTACCCTAGCATCGGCCCCGTCTCTTCTGCAAGCCAGGTCAGCAAGCGTTCTTACCATTAGGCCATCAAAGTTAGTAGACATGTATGTAGCCTGCATTTTGTTCTTGTTTTCCCTCAATTTCCTTGTGCAACTCATTTTTCTGTATATTTCTTAACATATTATAATCATTTTTATCGCTATATTATTTGATCCCCAACAGCTATTTTCACCTGTTCAACTACAACCATTGGTAAGTTGTGAGTGTTTATGGAGTTAGTGAGTTCCCTTGTTGCAATGCAAGGGATTTTTGCTATTATTTATTAAATATGTTAGACTGATGATGTGCAAAATAAACATTTGCAATCAAGGTTGAATTTACTTAAGAAATTGCCTATAATAAGAATTATATAGGAATTGCAAAATCTGTACTTTCTAATGCTAAGTAGAGTCTGCATAATAGAATAGCCTGCTCTAAGATTCCCTCAGTCATTCCAAACCTCACCTCTTTCATTCACACATTCAGTCATGTAGATGAGACATAACCCCAGGAAAGTTGTTAAAGAAAACATTGGTTGTGAATAACATCTTCAGCAAACTATGTACTTTGTCTACACCACTTTTCTGAAGGGGTAATGTTTCACAAGCGCTCAACGAAGGGTTTGTTGAAAAAATGAATGAGATAATCCCTCTAAATCCTAGAAGCTTTCTGAACTAAGGTTACCATATACAGATTTTACCCAGGTAACACTTTAACAAGCTGGGTCACCAAGAAAGCTCTTCCTTTCGCCCTGAAATCATTAGTTGGTGCTTCTACATGTAAAAGCCAGTATTTTGTCAGGGGCTTCAACAACATGTAGAGTTCTCAGGAACATTGAATTCTAAAGCTGTGGTTAATCCTCAGCAATTTTTTTTGAAACTGTGTGTTTTAGCTTCCCCTACAAAAGACCTAACAGAGATTTCCTACAGAACAAACATCAGCAGAGAGGATCATTGTAATGCCCTTTACAAAAACAACTGTTAGGACTATTTAGCCAGAGCTAGCAATGTTGGAACTTGTCCCCACTTGCTGAGAAACTCAGGGGTTGTTCTACTGAGCTACCCTTACCCACACAGTAGACAAGCCTCCCAGCCTGGCTCATGATGGGACTTGTCGTAATTCAACTGGAACCACTGGTAAATATCCACCTGTCTATTACTCATTAATAGAGAGAGACAGGATGTCAGCTGTTTCCGTGACTTGGAGAAACATAGGCTTTTACCACCTTCTGGCTTACTCTCAAAGTAATATTAGAAACAATAAGGCAGACAAGAATAAAAAAGAGCAGGAAGATGCGATGTCAAAAATAAAAATAAATCATCATTGGCTGAAGGATACAAAGATTATAGCCTTTAACTTGCTTCGCAGGTTTTCATAATTCAAGTTTGGCAGTTCAGTCATCTTAGAAGATAGGGAAAAATAGACTCCAAACTGATTTACATATTAGAAAAATTTATTCTGCTAATGCTGATAGATATTATAACATTTGTTGTTTATTAACCCCCATCACCGATATTTAGCTTATATAACTTGTGCTGACCTGTTTGAACAGTAAATAACTTACACGTCACAATAAGCTTAATTATGATAAAATAAGGCAGACAAAATTGAGCCCCTGCTTGCTGACACAGCCTTCTAGTCCTCCATGTCCAGAGTTCTATTCCTTTAATGTCTTTATTGTACAGATAATTATGGATCAATACTAGGAGTCAAGCACTTGGTTTGCGACAAAACAAACATGCTGCTTCCCATTCAGGGGTTAGTCTATTCACCAACAAATAAATGTATAATTTCACATAAGCATAAGTGCTACAAAAAAAATAATAAGTGGTGCAATAGATGCAAGCAGGTGGCGGAGGTGGGGACATAGGGACAGGAAATCTATTTTGAGCAGAGCTGTCAGGAAAACGTCTCTGTGTAGCTAACATTTAAGCCAAGACCTGAAAATTGATGTCAGTGGTGAGAAGAAAGTGGTGATATTGGTGGGCTGGGAGTTCCTAGATTAAGAAAGCTTGACAGTACAAGAAATGAGAAGGAGGCCAGTGTGCCTGAAGTGTGGCAGGGAGGGGAGCAGAGATTAATTTGCAGTAATGTGTGTGCCCAAACATAGAGGAGTTAAGATTTATCTGATTGACAACTGGGATCCACTGAAGAGTTTTAGCAGAACAGTAATATGATCACCTTTTTTAGAAGATTATTCTGGTTTCCAACTCCTGACCTCGTGTTCCGCCCACCTTGCCCTCCTAAAGTGCTGAGATTACAGGTACGGAGAAACGCTGTCTCTACTAAAAACACAAAAATTAGCTGGGCGTGGTGGTGTGCACCTTAACCCCAGCTACTCAGGAGGTTGAGGCAGGAGAATCACTTGAACCCAGGAGGCAGAGGTTGCAGTGAGCCAAGATTGCACCACTGCACTCCAGCCTGGGTGACAGAGTGAGACTCCATCTCAAAAACAAAAAACAAAACAAAACAAAAACGAAAATATATATATATATTCTGCAGGTGCTATGGAGAATAGAGGGGAAGAAGGAATGGATGATGGCGGAGAGGCACTGCAGTGGCCCAGGGATGAGATGATACCTTGGAATATGGTAGTGGTAGACAGAGGAGTTAAATGTGTAGAGTTGAGATGCATTTGGAAGATAGAAGTTGCTGGCGGATGAGCTTTGAGGAACAAGAGAAAGGAACACATTAAGTTTACCTTCTTAGGTTTTTGGCTTTTGCAACAGGACCAAACTCAGCTTCTGAACTGGGGAAGGATGAGACTTTGTCATTTTATAATGACCATATTTCTCAATGCCAAGATGCATTTTTTCTGCAATTTGGTGTTTCTGAAATTGATATGTCTTACAATCAATGTCAAAGGAAAACTCTAGAGAAGCTGTGACAACATTGTCTTCCCTTATAAATATGTGAAATTGGCTCAGGGTGGGAGACATCTATCCATTCATCAGATAGTCACCTAGGTTATTTGCACTGATTGCACAACACATGGTGTATCTTAATTTGCTTTACTTAACATGTTTGCATAGAGATTACACTACAAAACAGCCTTGAAACAATAAGACATTGTATATGCAGAAGAACAATAAATATATTAAATAAAGCCAGAGAACACAAATTTACCATAAATGAAGCACATATGAGCCCCTGAAAAACTGTTTTACCATAAAGCAATCAGCTAGTGTTTTTCAGGCTCTGAAAATTAAAGATAGCCACAAGAAGATAAACTGGGGCTCATGGTGGGGCGGGAGGGAGGAGTGAGGCTGAAAGAGCTGTCATTAAGATATGTACAAATATGTTACTTAGGCTGGGCACTGTGGCTCATACTGGTAATCCCAATACTTTCAGAGGCTGAGGCAGGAGGGATCACTTGAGCCCAGGAGTTCCGGGCTAGCCTGGGTAACACATTGAGACCCTGTCTTTACAAATAAATGTATAAAAATTGTTGGGTATGGTGGCATGTGCCTGTAGTCCCAACTACTCAGGAGACTGAGATGAGGGGATCACTGGAGCCGAGTTTGAGGATAGAATGAGCTATGACACTGCATTCCAGCCTAGGTGACAGAGCAAGACACTGTCTCAAAACAAATTTATATATATAAATATACATAAACACACACATATGCGCACATATATATATATATATACTTGTCATATACCAGGTAATATATGAAAGGCAATACAAATTGTTCAGTCCTGAGTATTTCATAATAGGATTTTCAATGATAGGAAAGATTAACTTGAGCCATTCAGATGCTAATTATCTACCTGACTAAAACATTCAGGTGACTTTTGAAGAAGCTGTTGGAATGCCAGTGAAATGAGGTTTGATTAATTTTGATAAGAGGATATACCAAACACTTCAATTGCACTTTAATTTTTCCTACCTTTTTTTTTTTAAGAAAAAAAAAAAAACAAAAGAGCATTTTGGCTGTGTTGAGGGGAGGAGAGTGTGCCCCCAGCCCCTCTAAAGAGGCATGTGGTATCTGACATCTAGGCTTTGCACAGTAGGCAATCCAGTGTGACAAGGAGACACAGAACCAGCTCTTTGTATTCCAGCGGGTTGAACGCAGCCTGATCTCTGAGTGCATGACCAGAGCTAGAAAGGCGTAGCTAACCAGGTCCAAAAACTTCAGATGGAGCAAGCAACCCCTGTCCCTGAGAAGTGGCATCTTTCATCAGGTATGACACTTATATAAGAATCAGCTTGACAAACCATGCTGACCTGTGCCAGGAGCCAGGCATGGAAATAAATGAAGACCAAGCAAATGAGAACAGATAAAGGCAATTTATTCAGAGCTATAGCAAGGGAGTTAGCCGCCATCATCTGTCTGTAAACAGAAATTCAAAGGAGTAGAAGAGAAACCTTCAAAAGAGAAGGCTTCAGGTGTGCCCCGACTGGAGGCTATTGGCATGGGAAAGCTTTAGGTGGGCTGTCTAGAAGCAAAGCACCCTATGTGATTGGTTAGGGGTGTATATTAAGTTTTCTTGGGTTGGTCTAAAGTTGAATGCAGAGACAAAAATGAAATAGGTTACTCATCAAGTCCTGGGCATCTGTAGCTGATTGTTGCAGGGGTTATTGTTTAGGTTTCTAGGCTGGTTGCTACACATACTGGTCTGACTTCCTACAAGTCTGACTTAGAGATAGGCTGGTGTTCTGGGCTGGTGGCTGTAAATGATTGAGTTCTAGGCTGGTTGCTGCAGATTGTAGGTTAGAGCTCAATTTCATATATATTCTGACCATTCTCAGTTTGTATGTGTCAGTGTCTCATAGGGCCACAGAGACCTTACTCCAGTGAGGACCAGCAAAGTCTCAGGCAGAGGAAGGTTCTACTTGCTAGCAACACCACCTGGCAAGAAAAGCTGGTATTTGTAGCAGCCCAGTTCCCTCAGGAGGATCATGTATAGCACTGCTGTCACTTCAGGAGAAGACATTTGCTGTAGAACTTACCCCGATAAGTACTGAGGATTTATTTCAAAAGTACGGAAGAAACCTAGAAATGGACTTCAATTAATTTTTGATCTGAGCTGAATTAGGAGCAGGTGAGGAAGAGAATACGTTTCAGCAAAACAACGAAAATTTTTGATAGAACCCAATTCCTGTGAAATACCATCTTTGCCATCAATTTTACTTTACTCATCGTCTGTGATAAGCCTATGAGTATAATTAAGCAAAAGCTTCTCATCATTAAAAAAAAAAAAATAGCTAACAGGACTAGGTTAAATGGTGAACTACCAATGGTAGCCACACATGCAGTGTTCTTAGACATATCTTCTAGTTCTTAAGGCAACATGGAATTATACATGTGCTTCATTATGAGAAAAATAATTACAAAAACCCCAGTTGAGCAAATAAAAATGGCATCAATGTTACAACAATAATGAAAAGTACCAACAAGCAGCAAATATATATACATACATACACACACACACACACATATATATATAAAACACAGATGGGATTGAGGATTTCCTTGAGGAAGAATCTATTCCTCCTTAACATTGCATTTTACATTGCATTAACATTGCATTGAAGACAACAACAATGAAAAGTATTTTATTAACATCTTTCTCTAACAATTATTTGAAGGTTCCCAACAATTAGTCTAGGTTGACCTCACACATGTCAATATTGCATTCATTTTTAGCCTGTTCTGAGAAAGGTACTGTGTGTTTTATTTTTCCTTAAAAATTAGAATCTCATCTATCACAACCATTACATTATCTCATAAAACTTTTTCTAATAAATTTTAGAACAACCTCACACAATAGGTATTATTATTCTCATTTCACTAGTACAAAAACTGAGGCTTAAATAGGCTCTGAGATAAATCAAAGTGAACCAGCTAATAAGTGTGAAAGCCACTTTTCTTTCCATCTTAAATAGTCTTTGTTTCACACAGACTTCTGCTTTTGAGACTTAGCCACATAAATACATATGGATCTGGTTCAGTCCACTGAAGGGTTATACTTCATTTCCTTTTTCTTGGCTACTTAAGTTGCTTCTAATTTTACTCTTAAAAACGGCACTGTAGTGAACATCTCTATATATGTTGGCTTGTACGCCAAAATAAAAATATTTGTTTAAGCTCTGGGTGTATATCTAGAAGTGAAATTTCTGGATTATTGAAAATACCAACTTTACTAGAGATTGCAAAATTACTCTGCAAAGTGCTTGTACCAATTTATACTTCTCAGTTATTCTTTTGGGTTTCTTCACTCTATATTACTCCACAATAAGTCAAACTGATACATATGAAATGACATTTTATTGTGATGTTTTAATGTACATCCTTTCATGTATTTAATGATCATGCAGATTTCCTTTTCCATGAGCCGCCTGTTATATACTGTTAAGGACTGAAGTGTGTGCCCTCAAAATTTTTATGGTGGAATTCTAAACCCCAGTACCTTAGGATGTAACTCTATTTAGAGAGATAGGGTCTGTAAAGAGGTAGTTAAGATTGAATGAGGTAAGAAGAATAGGACCTAATCCAGTATGGCTGGTATCCTCATAAGAAGAGGAAGGGACACCAAGGGAGGCATGCACATAGAGAAAAAAGTATGTGGGGAACACAGTCACAAGATAGAGAGCCACTTTCAAACAGTGTTGCTTCCTTTTCAAAACTCAGTGCTGCCAGTTGCGGTGGCTCATGCCTGTAATCCCAGCACTTTGGGAGGCTGAGGTAGGTGGATCACTTGAGGTCAGGAGTTCAAGACCAGCCTGGCCAACATGGTGAAACCCTGTCTCTACTAAAAATACAAAAATTAGCCAGGCATGTTGGCACATGCCTGTAGTCCCAGCTACTCAGGGGGCTGAGGCAGGAAAATGACTTGAACCTGGGAGACGGAGGTTGCAGCGAGCAGAGATTATGCCACTGTATTTCAGCCTGGGCAACAGAGCAAGATTCCATCTCAAAAAATAATAATAATAATAAAAAAATAAGATACTGTTAAATGTTGCAAAGAATAAGATCAAGGGAATCTCATCTACTACTGGTGGGAGAGTTACCTGGGAGAGTCTCATTTACAAATAAAGCTGGAGGCATCATGCTACCTGACTTCAAGCTATACAACAAGGCTACAGTAACCAAAACAGCATGGTACTGGTACCAAAACAGATAGCTAGACCAATGGAACAGAACAGAGGATTCAGAAATAACACCACACACCTACAACCATTTGATCTGATCTTTGATAAAGCTGACCAAAACAAGCAGTGGGGAAAGGATTCCTTGTTTAATAAACAGTGTTGGGAAAACTGGCTAGCCATATGCAGAAAACAAACTGGACCCCTTTCATCACAGCTTTTACAAAAATTAACTCAAAATTGATTAAAGACTTAAACGTAAGACCTAAAATCATAAAAACTCTAAAAGAAAACCTAGGCAGTACCACTCAAGACATAAGCGTGGGCAAAGACTTCATTTCTAAAACACCAAAAGCAATGGCAACAAAAGCCAAAATTGACAAGTGGGATCTAATTAAACTAAAGAGCTTCTGCACAGCAAAATAAACTATCATCAGAGTGAACAAGTAACCTACAGAATGGAAGAAATTTTCTGCAGTCTATCCACTTGACAATGGGCTAATATCCAGAATCCACAAAGAACTTAAACAAATTTACAAGAAAAAGCAAACAACCCCATCAAAAAAGTGGGCAAAGGATATGAACAGACTCTTCTCAAAAGAAGACATTTATGCAGCCTTTAATTTAAAAGTTTGATCCTGTATTAAAATGGGAAACCCTACAAGAAGAGTAACAAAGGATCTAAAAACAAAGTATCAAGCTGGATTGCTCTTGGTGCAATTTATACTAATCTCCTCTCTTACCATATTTGTAGCATGCTCACATATTCACATTTTTCTCACTTTGGCTCCTCACTTTGAAAACCATAGCCACACTGGACTGTGATTATATATGTGTTGGTACCTAACGTCTTACTTGTCCAAGGTAATTTGTATTTTAACAGTAGTCCTCTGTAAGTATATTTTGTTGGTAAAATTTTCAAGCCAATAGTAGAAAATATTTTTGCAGATGTATCTTCCCATCGTGATCATCACTCTTTCTCAATGTCTTGAATTTCACTTCTTTGGGTTGGCATATGGTTTTGGAGATGCACATGGAAGTTGGTCAAAAATTCCAACTACAGGAAACTTCAATATGTACCAATTTTTTTCTCTAGGAAATTACTGTGACCTTTTATTTAACGTAAGTGGAGCTCATTCAAAAAATAATGATTTATACAATTTATCTGCTATTCCTTTTAGCAATCATGCAGAATTATTCATTTTGCTCCTAGAACTGGAATACCAAAAAATCTTATCTCCAAGTCACAGAATATGATGTTTTAGAATTTACAATATGGATGTTTTTATCTCCTTACATGACCAAACAGAAAGTTGTAAGCTGTGTTCATAAAAATGGAACTTCAGATGTGAAAATGGACCATACTAACTTCCCATTTTGTTGTTTCCTCAAGTTCTGCCATTTATTTAACATTTACTTAAGACTCAACGAGACATATTTAACAGAAAGGCTTTCCACCAAAGAGGCACAATTTAGGACACATTTGCTTACTTTGTTTCCAGGTCCTGATGCAAGTGGCAATGAAAACTGAGCTATCTATTCTCACACTCAGTCTGTAGTAATCAGTATTTGAAGCAAAAGGAAAAAACAAATCACCCTACTTAATCTTTAGCCTTGGCTTGTCCCTACTGAATGGATCTGTAGCTAACAATATTAAGAGTTTAAAAAAAAACTGGGAAGAATAAAACAAAAAACCAGGAAAGGGACCAGAGAAATAAGAAAATAAAATGGACATTCTAGAGAGGTTTGCACCTGCTTAAAGGAGAAAAAATGATGTCAGACCCTCTTTGCCTTCTCTCCTTTAGAACAGGGTTAAATAATTTGTGTTTCTCCATATATTCTCCACTCTTGATCTCTCAATACTTTCAGTTAGAGTTTTGGTTCATCAAATCCTTTCCTCAGATTCTATTTAAATGACATTAACATTTGCTCACTGGGAATAGGACTGATATTATCAACTTACTTAACAAGGGCTATGAAATTTGAGACAGACTGTGGGAAAATGTTGGCTCAATGGGTAGTACTCTATTTCTGGTTCTCTTTTCTGGGCCAGAATGTCAGAGAGATAAGTTTCTGAATTCACACGAGTTACTTTCCCTGCCCTGGCTGCACATTGCATGGCAGATGGCCGAGTGTGGACTAATGTTCTTTAGTAACTTAAGTGTGGGATGGAACCAAAGCCAAGTTATTATCTTCACTTTTTTTCTTAATCAGAGAAGCAGCCTTGAAACTCATGACCCCATTCTTAAACAGTGAAATGTCTTTTAAAATACTGGTTCATTTTAAGTAGAAAACCAGCAAGACACTATATTCTATATATTTATCTCTCAGCTACAAAGAAAATCCTAACAGTGAAGGCTTTTGATAAATTAGTAGTTATGTTTCAGACAATATTTTTGTTTCATCTAAAACTACTTTTTATTATTATATACTATATAATACATGCCAAATAGTATATAAAACATTATTTTATTTATGTTTTATATAGAACATATATAAAGAAATGTTATCAATAGATTAAAGAACCCAAGGTACCTCTCCCTGATAACCTCTTATTTCCCTCTAGGGACAATCACTGTGATAAATTCATTAATCACTTCTTTTCATAATTTTGCTTTATATGTATGTCTTTAATGTATGTGCATCACTGAACAATTACTGTTTTTTGTTGAGCTCTGCATAAATAAAATCATAGAATGTGTGCTTACATGGCTTGCTTCTTTCACTCAACAGATTTTAAGATTGACCCATGTTGACACTTGCAGCTTTCATTCATTTATGTATACTATACACATAATATACACTCTATGCTATACCATATTCCATGCTATGAACATATAGTATAAATACACCAATATTTATTTGTACATTTTATAGTTGGTGAACACGAATTTTTCTGGTTCTTGACTACTCAGAATCATGCTGCTATGAACATTTTTGTACATGTCTTATAATGCACTTGTACAGGAAATTTTCCAGGAGTTATATCAAGAAGGGAAGAGCTGGTCATATCCTAAGCACAAATTGTACCCTTACTGGTAAGACTAAACTGTTTTGCAAAGAGCCTCTACCAGGTAACACTCCTACCAGCAGTGGATGAGATTCTCATTGATCTATATTCTTTCCAACATTTAACAGTAACTTTTTGTTAGTTTGTTAGTTTGTTTGTTTGTTTTTGAGACATAGTCTTGCTCTGCCGGCCAGGCTAGAGTGCAGTGGTATGATCTTGGCTTACTGCAACCCATCTGCCTCCTGGATCCAGGTTCAAGAAATTCTCCTGCCTCAGCCTCCCAAGTAGCTGGGATTACAGGTACATGCCACCATGATCAGCTAATGTTCGTATTTTCAATACAGACAGGGTTTCACCATGTTGGCCAGGCTGATCTTGAACTCCTGACCTTGTGATCCGCCCATCTCAGCCTCCCAAAGTGCTGGGATTACAGGCGGGAGGCACTGCGCCAGGTCCAACCGTATCTAACTTTTCATATTTGCCAGTCTGATGAGAGTTAAATAGCATTTCATTAGAGTTGTATATTTCATTTTAGGGATTACTAATGAAATTAAACATTTTTAATATGCTTAAGCCAGTCATATATTGTTTTCTATGAAAATCCATTTATATCTTGTACCTATTTTACTATTGAGTAAATTTGTGTTTCAATTCTTGATTTATAGGAACTATTTATATATTTATAGTCTCAATTATTTATTAGTTATATATGTTTGTAATATTTTCTCCTGGGTTTGGATCATGTTTTTGTTCTGCTTGTAGGGTCAAAAGCTGTTAATTTTAATTGGTAATTCATCAACTATTGCACTTATAGTTTGAATTTTTGATTTTCTGGCTGCTTCTTTAATAAAGTCTTTCTTTCCCAAAGGCTATAAAGTTATGCTTCAGTACTGTCTTCTAAAATTTTTACAGTTTTGCCTTTCACATTAAAGGTTTAATCCGCTGGAATTAATTCACCCTGATTCCCTTAATGTCAATAATTTACATAATCAGAGTACAGTTATCAAAACCGGGGAATTAATATTGATACAATACTGTTTACTGAAAAAATTAACATTTCATTAGTTTTCCCACTCAGATCCATTTTATGTTTGAGGATCCAATCCAAAATCCTACATTTCATTGACCTGTTGAGGGTTCCTCAAGTCTTCTCTGACCTTAATACTTTTGATGAGTACTGATCAGTTATTTTGTAGAGTGTATCTCAGTTTTGAACTTTCTCATGTTCCTGATGATTAAAATAAGATAGGCATTTTTGTCAAAAATGCCATAGATGTGATGGCATCTCTCACTTCTTCATCTCAAGGGGTTCATAATCTCAACATCTTAACATGATTACTTCATTAAGGTGGTACTTTCCAAGTATCTCCACTGTAATATTACTATTTTCCCCTTTGTAATTGATAAATATCTTGGCAGAGATACTTTGAGACTATGCTAATGTCCTACTCCTCTTCAAACTTTTACCCACTGATGTTAGCATCTACTGTTAGATCTTGCTTGCTACAATTACTGAACTCTTTGTCTAATGGGTGTTTATCACTGTCATTTTTCTGATTTATCAGTTTCAATTATTCCATAAGCAAAGACCATCCCTTATTCCCATTTATGTCTATATAGACTCATGAATATCTATTTTAATCTGTGGACTAAAATCCAACACTATTATGAGTATTCTGTTCTTCAGATTTGTCTAGTTTGGGCCATAGGGAACTTCAATTTGATTTTGTGTCCTTTTGGCGTGGCCCATACTTTTTTACCTTTTTTTCCTCAACCACTTCTTTTTTTTTCTGCTACCACAAAATGGTCCAGGCTCATCTTGTATATTCGCTGGCCCAATCATGCATTCAACTAGAGAATCCCTAGTTCTTCTTACTGGAGAGTAATAGTATTTGGAAACAAAGATTTGAGTGCTAGGTTTACTTTTCTGTGGTGCCATTGCCCCTATGCTTTCTGAACATGTGCAGATAAGAAACATATGCCTGTGTACTAACTCACACATATATCTCTATTTCTATATCTGTGCATATATATTAAATAATTTGAGTTCATGATACCATCAGTCAGCACAATATTCATTGCAACCTTCCCCTTTTCCTTATTTTTATATTTCTATTTCTGACTATGGGAAACCCGACTCTCATTATCTATCAGGTATTCTTTTATTCCTTCAATGCTATTATACATATAAAATAGTTACTGAATTACTAATCCATACTCTTATAGATTTACTAACTAGAGCATGGTGTTTGTGTACAGGATTGTTTTGGGTTTTGCTTTTGTTTTTTGGTCTAACCTTATGATATCCAATTAAAATACGCTTTTTCCAGAGTTACTCAGATCAGGCCTTACCTTCCCCATCCCCTTCAGTAAAATGTTATTTATTTGTAATGCCGTTAGGTTCATTTTTTTTGGCTATTTATACTCCATTTTGACATCTGTATATCCTGGTTAACTTAATTTGTTTAGTACATGAAACATTACTATGGTTATTAGAGTCAGAGCTATAAAAAAGTTGGATTCATTGAAGAGTATACCTCTTCCTAAACCATACTATCCTACTCCCATTCCTCCCTTCTCTCCACCCTCTTTCCATTTACCTCTGTAAGTAACCAATCTCCTTGTTTACAGATTTATCCTATATTTTGCATGAACTAGTACATACACACTTTCTTATATCTCCTTCTTTCTTATATGATTGTTGTCGTACTTTATATACTCTTTAGTAGTTTGCTTTCACACTTAATATATCCTGAAAATCACTAGTCACTTCCCAGAAATAACCCACCTTCAATTTTATAGCTATATAGTTTTCTGTTGGGTAAATATACCATAATTTATGGTACTATTCCACTATGTATAGATGCTTATATTCCCAATAGTCTGCAATGGCAATATCTCAATGAATAGTCTTGTGCATATGAATGTTCATATTGTTGGAGGTTTAGAGTCAGGACAGATGCTTAGAAATGAAATATCTGGGCCAAAAAGTAAGAGAATATGTAGTTTTGTTAGGTCTTGCCATAGATCCCTTTAGAAAAGAAGTACCATTTTGCATTCCCACTAATAATGTATGAGAATGCCCATTTCTGCACAACCTCACAAACAAAACGTTATTGCTTTTAAATTTTTACCACTCTAAAAATGAGAAATGTTATCTCTGTGCTATTTTAGTTTGTAATTCTCTAATTATGATTTAATTTGAATGGCTTTAGATGTTTAAGGACCACTTTTGTATCATTTTTAATGTAAATTGTTTGTTCATGTTTTTTTCTAGTTTTTCTGTCAGGTTTTTGATCTTGTGTCTCTCAACTTTTAAGAGTTCTTTGTCTCTACTATGTGTGGTGAATTTTCTTCCGGTTCATCAGTTGCCTTTTGGTGGTGCTTTTGATATGGGGCTGCTTTTCTATGAAAATTTTTTTATTTTTATATAGTCAGATTTTCAATCTTTTTTTGTCTCTGGATTTTGAATCATAGTTATAAAGATTCTCTCTGTATCAAGGTTAATGAGAGTTCAAGGTTAATAAGAGTTCATTCGTAGTTTATTCCAATACTTGAATGGTTTTGTATTTTTTACACTTTAGATCCTAATCTAGAATTTGCAGTTTATTCTTATGTATGGTGCAAGATATACATTTAAATTTATTGTTTTCCAAGTGGTGATCTAGTTGTTCTAGCATATTTGTTAAAAACCTGCCTTTCTCCCAGTGATTTGAGTTGCCACCCCAGTATCCTTTATGTCCACTTATCGCCTATACAACGATGAGCTTTTTTCCATTTTCTTTTTCATCTCCCAATTTTTTGATGCATTATTTCTATTTTGTTACAGTATATGGCATTTGTAAATTCATTTTTCATCCTTATTCCTACTTACATTTAGTCTTAGATGCACATTTATATATTTTCGAGTGTTCGCCATCAGTCCTTTTGCTGAACTTTTTCCAGTCAGCACTTGGTGGGATTTAATCCTCTAGTAGATTCCTCAAGAAGAGATGATGAGTACAGAATTTCCTAATTCCTCACATTTGAGAATTGTTTTTCTATAGGCTTCATATTTGACAGATACCTTAGTTGGATGAAAAATCCTTGGCTTTCACTTTTTTTCATAGATTTTTTTTCAAAGTGCTTTATTGTCTTACTTTGTCTGTGAGCTTTCAAAAGTCTAATGCAGTGGGACACGGTGGCTAATGCCTGTAATCCCAGCACTTTGGGAGGCTGAGGCGGGCAAATCACCTGAGGTCAGGAGTTCAAGACCAGCCTGGCCAAAATGGTGAAACCCCATCTCAACTAAAACTACAAAAATTAGCTGGGCGTGATGGCAGGCACCTGTAATCCCAGTTACTAGGGAGGCTGAGGCAGGAGGATGCTTGAACCTGGGACAGGGAGACTGCAGAGAGCCGAGATCATGCCATTGCACTCCATCCTGGGTGACAAGAGTGAAACTCTGTCTTTAAAAAAAAAAAAAAAAAAAAAGGTCTAATGCCAGTCTAATTCTTTTGCCTTTGAAAGTTATTTGGCCATCTACCTGGAAGCCTTGAGAATTTAATTGTAACTTATGAAATATAATAATGTATTGATAAATTATTTGGGACTTTATATGTGAATAATCACACAATCTAAAATAAATTATATTTTTTCTAGCTTCCTTTCCTATCCTCTTCTTTCCTTCCATCTCTATCTTACTGAACAAGCCAGGACCACTTTCTTGATTACAGGCCAGTCAAGTCCTCCTCCCTATGAATAATTCTTGGTGCCTCCTGACTCTATGCTATGCTCTTGGTTCTACCCTCTGAGTCATCCTTCCTTTTTCATAAAAAATAGCCCGAGGCTGCAGCAAAGTAGTTTTCCAACTTGTTCCAGTTGGCATCAAGTTAGAAATCCAGGCTTCTTTTCATTTTGGGCAGGCTCTGCCCCCTTCAGTTCAAGCTAGTATAAACAGGTATTTAGTTTACCAATATAAAATGCTAAGACAGACGGCAATAAATTGAAAGTGTACTAAGCACTTACATAAAGAGGTAATTAAGAAAATAAGCAGTTTGGGGCTCTGATGCCAGGCAGACTTGGGTCAAACTCACAATCTGCCACTTACTAGCTCTACAAACATGGGCTCATGTAAGTTCTCTTTATTTCCATGTTATCATCCTAAAATGTGGATGAAGGACATAAATAAACAAACATTTAAAATACTTTCAGGACCTGCTACATAGTGAAAACTAAATCCAGCTCGGTTATTGCCAAATGGTTGTTATTCCTTCCCAAGTAGCATGTGCATTCACCATGGATAAATGAACATGAAAAGATCAGTGGCAGGAACTGAGCAAAGAAAAAAGAACTACAAGCTATTTAACCATTTTGACCAACATTTTTAAAAGAATAAGTAACAAGTGATGGTAGATGCTTTCTTGCAAATTGTATCTTGATTCTTTTTTCTTTCTTTTTGGTCAGGGGTAAAAGCAGCACCTCTGAATGAAAAAGGCATTGAACAGAAGTCAGGAGCCTTGGCTTTTCATGTTGCCTCCTCTGCCCGGTAGCCACTTGATGTAACTCACAACCATCCAAGGCTTAGTTTCTGTATCTACAGAATAGGAATTCTAGCCCTATCCTGTTCTCTGCCCACGATGATTGTCACTCTGAAATGGACAATGAGGCTGTCAAAAAAAGAAAAGAACCAGCACTGAGTACCCGCTGTGTGTCCGGTACTTGAAATACATGGTCTCACCTACACCTCTCAAAAACCCTAAGAGGGAAGTATTATTTTTGAGCAACTTACACAGAAAGAAATTGAGACTCAGAAAGTTTAAGTAATTTGTTCTGGATTACTTGCTAAATGGTAGAGCTGGGTACGAATCTAAATTGAGATAGTGAAGCTCAGTTATCAGAACTAAAAGGTTACTTCTACCTAATCAGCAGGAAAGACGTGCTGCTGACTCAAGAAATGCCAACTTAGAGGGATCCCCTACTGAAAATCAGAAATGGACTTAGACTTCAGGAAAGGTTAAACCTGCTGGTAGGACTGAAACTGGCTTCAAGGGAGAAAGGACAGAAAAAAGATCAGGCCCATAGCATCCATCAAGTTCCCCTCACATTACTTCATGAAAGCTCCCACTTGCTATCACCACATTCCAGCTACCTATTATGCTCTTTTCTACCTGCAGCCTCTCTCCTGGGTCAGTGAGACTTGGGCATCTGGGTACACTTGCACATGGATTTTCTTCAGGTAGCCAGCTGCTAGTTTTCACTTAAAGTTCACTGTGAAGATAGGACCCAAGCTCTTAGTTTTAGCTAGTTCCTCCAGAATTCAATCTGCACACTTATGGGCTCAAGTTTCAGTAGCCCTTTCATTGATACAGAACCCAAATTCATAACCTTATTATTTTTTATGTAGAATATTGCTGTCGCTGAAAAAAAAAATGTCTAAGGTGTACCATCACGTCTCCCTGGCAGATGAGAACTTCCACATTGACTTCTCCCTGAGATTTGGACCTAAACTTGTTCCTTTATCCATGAATTTATGAGAAACAACTGTGTCTCACACAATTCCATCCCAGTTTTCGCTCTCTTCCCTCCACACCCTCATTGCCAATAATATATCACCTTGCTCCATCCCTAGCGTTTGCCGGGAGTTGCCATCTTGTTTCATGGCTAGAACTGTTTATGATACACAAGTGATGTCTTTATCCTGATTAACTGTTCCCAAATATGAACTCTGGAAAGCTGCTTTACTTCACAATACACTTATCAGAATAAGTTTTTTCTTATGGTCCTACAAACCATTAAAAAGCACTGGACTTTGGTTTATGGAAATTATTGATAATCCACTCCAGTTATCAAAATAACAAAATAAAGATCACTGATCTGTCAGTATACCTATGTCCAAATACAGTGAAAATAATGCATCAGCTAAAGTGGACAAAGGAGATGATTAACAGTGTGCTGAGAGAACATCAAGCTGACATCAAGTGTGTCAATCACACACACCCTCTGTGTAATAGGAAGAGTCATGATTAGTACAGAGGATTACATTTATTTCTCTCCTATAATCTGAACTTAATCAAAATATTTGCTGGTCATGTTTATGTCTGTTTATCACAAAATAAGTTAAAGAAAGCATTATTTATCTTTATTTTAACACTTAATACAAAATGCAAATAGTCCTAAAATATCTACCAAAGCTTAAAGATCAAACTGATCATAGCAATTTCCATATTAGCTCAGAATATGTCAAAGCAAAGAGCTACACAATAAATGCCTAGTTGTATTCTAAGAAGTGAGAGGGCAAGAAAAACTCTAAATAGGTTCACTTTGAAGACTGCGTAAAAAGCAGATGTCATCGATACAAATTATCCCTGAATTTTGTTTAACACAGGGCAAAAAAAATTTTTTAATGTTTTCATCTTAATTATATTTTTTCAGAGAGGATACTGACACATTGTTGCCTCTCAGAAAATTAGTGAATGTAGGAATACAAACTCTAATAAAAAAAAACTTTTTGGCTTCTTTCAGCTCCTAACACATACTCTAGAGTTCACTTTACGGTTATCAGGAGAAATCTAAGGAAAATAAAGCTCAACAGAACTGCAGAGCATCAACTGGCTTAACCTTGTCAAGTAGGGATGAAGCCGGAAGTGACATGTGACACTGACTGACAGAAATCAAAACCGATGAGGAAAATACACTGAAGAAAAGATGGCAAAAAGTTAATGAGGTGTGTCCTCCACCATGGCCAAGATCACAGAAAACTGATAGACGCATTCTGTGTTTCAGCAAACTAGTAAGTTCTGGCAGCCTTTTTTAACCTTCCCACAATCCTGTTTACATAATCGTGTTACTGGCAATGAGAATCACATGGACAGACATTTCTAACTGGACAAATCACATTCCTGATATCCCAATACTAAGGTTATTACAGTATGTAACATCATAAAGTGGAGGGGAAAAAGGATTTGTAGACTACAGTGCATTTTTTTCTCGCTCTGTCGCCCAGGCTGGAGTGCAGTGGCGCGATCTCGGCTGACTGCAAGCTCCGCCTCAGCCTCCCGAGTAACTGGGACTACAGGCACCCACCGCCACACCCGGCTAATTTTTTTTTTTTTTTTTTTTTTTTTTTTGGTATTTTTAGTAGAGACGGGGTTTCACGGTGTTTGCCAGGAGGGTCTCGATCTCCTGACCTCATGATCCGCCCCCCTGGGCCTCCCCCAAGGTATTTTTTTCTTTTTAAGAGACAGGGTCTTGCTGTGTTGCCCAGGCTGCTGGAGTGCACAGGCAAGATCATAGCTCACTGCAACCTTGAATACCTAGGCTTATGCAGTTCTCATGCCTCAGCTTCCTTGATAGCTAAGACTACAGACACATGCCAACACACTCAGCTATATATATTTTTTTGATAGAGATGGAGTCTCACTATGTCACCTAGGCTAGTCCCAAACTCCTGGCTTCAAGCTATCCTCCCACCTCAGTCTCCCAAAGCACTGGGATTACAGGCATGAGCCACAGCACCTAGCCCAATTATTGTTAGCCCTTTTGGGTTTTAAGCTACAGTCATTTTTTAAATTGTGGTAAAATAAGCATAACATAAAATTTACCGTCTTAACCATTTTTAAGTATACAGTTTAGTAGTGTTAACTACATTCCATTGTTGTACAATCAATCTCCAGAACTCTTATCTTGCAAACCTGAAAGCTGTACCCATTAAACAACTCCCCATTTCCCCACTCCCCAAGCCCCTAGGAACCACCGTTCTATCTTCTGTCTCTGAGTGTGACTACACTAGGCTCCTCATTTAAGTAGAATTATACAGTAATTGTCTTTTTACAACTGCCTTATTTTACTTAGCAAAATGTCCTCAAGTTTCATCCATGTGGTAGCGTGTGTCAGAATTTTCTTCCCATTTAAGGCTGAATAATATTCTGTTACATGTATATACCGCATTTTGTTTATCCACTTATTTATTAATCAATGGACATTGGGGTTGCTTCTACTTTTTGGCTATTGTGAATAACGCTGCTATGGACTAGCGTTTGTTTTAATCCCATGCTTAACTGTGTCTCACACCCACATTCATTAAAACAAACCTGCAACCTCAAGTGGCTCACATTCCGCTGAATGGGAAGATTGAGTAACATGGAATGATTAACCACAAAAATGTGGTACACATTTCTACTAAAATATTAAATTATATTTTAAAAGAAGATTCCCCATACATTATACATCATGCCTAGAAACTTTTTGTTTTCTGCTTTTTTGTTGTTGATATTTATTTAATGATATACAACTTCAGTCATATCATTCAAACATTTTGTTAAAGCAACTAACACTCAATACCTGTTGGTTGGTCTTGTCAGAATATCAGCCTGTGATACTGAGGAAAGATAACTAACAGTTTCTCTGAAAGAAAAGAAACTTATTACAACAGTTAGCGTTATATCCTGAAGTTCATTGAGAATAATAGGTAGATTTAAAATTATCATTTTAAATAGAAAGATACACAAGAAAAGAGAAATACATGATTGAAAAGTTCTAGACAGGTAAAGACTAAATGTAAGAGTATCAGAACATGGGTAAGCATTTTTTTAAAGGCAAATTGTTGCAAAAACAAGTGTGGCAGGTCCTCAAATAATATTGTTTTATTCAATGTCATTTTGTTATCAAGTTAATGAGAGGAAAAAAATTGCCTAGAGTAAAACTGGTTTCATTATATCTTGTTTTACTTGAAGTTTGCAGTTTCTAAGAACATATTGATGATGTTGAGTGAGGACTTACTGTATTCACACTACATTAACTCCTGAGCAGGATTGTTGGAATAAATTGTATTACTGTTTCCTGTGCGAGAACCATGAAAATATTTGTCAGAAGCGGTCAGTGAGGGAACTGC
The DNA here is from genome assembly GCF_047675955.1 of Chlorocebus sabaeus. NCBI lineage: Eukaryota > Metazoa > Chordata > Mammalia > Primates > Cercopithecidae > Chlorocebus > Chlorocebus sabaeus. The sequence goes on along the minus strand of NC_132906.1, from coordinate 61,768,920 downwards.
TACAAAATTGAGGATAGCAGCCCCTGACTGCTACATTCAAGTTAGCTTTAAAATTACTCCAATTTTAATCAATCTCATTGTACGTTTGTGGGACATGAAATGAACGTAAAACAAATAAAAGGACTGTTAAAATAACTACTATTAAGATACGAATCAAATGATTAAATTTGAGGTTAAGAAACTATTTTCTCACTGAAGTAGAAACACAGTATTTGTATATTGAGAAGCAAAAATCTGACTGTCATCTTCATTTATTCAAGGGTATGTAGACTTCGCAATTTTCAGTTCAGTTTAAGTGTCTCATCAATGGTGACAAATGAACTGTGCAAATCTGAAATCTCAAAAGCCCCCTAAAGGGAAGGGAAACTCATATTTAATAATAACTTTCTTTTACTAGGAAACATACTAGTTGCCTTTAAATTTTTTCTTATTTAAACCTTATAACAATTCTTTAAGAAAGGCAAGTTTAGCTCCATTTTACAGGTGAAAAAAATGGAGATCTGATAAATTATTTAATTGGCCCACGGTCATAGAGCTAGGAAATTATAAAGCCCCAATAAGTACTTAGCTCTGTTTGAATCTCTAACCCCTCAGCCTCCTGAACAGTGAACTTAAATTTCAGAAACTCCTCCCCCTATATTACTGCACTAGATGACTTCATTTCAAATGTCTTATTTTTAGCCACACCTTTTTCCAAACACTTCACAAAGTCTTAAACCAACAGAACCATAAGAATCTAATAAATAATTGTGTGCTAAATAAAAGATGTGAGATTAAACTGCATGTATAATATTTTCTGAGCAGCTTCATGATTCTAAGTTACTATTTGAGAATGCTGTTTGAGGTTTTCTTTTGCATCTATGTACCACTTGTCATATAACAAAATCACAAAACAATGTATGAAAGGATGTATCATCTCATTTTGTTATTATCTTCCATATTTAATGACTAAGAATTTATTAAATGAATAAGTGAATGAATATACCCATATGAATAAATTTTATAAACAAAGTGGTAAAATGGCATACCATCTTCTTTGGAAGGTTCACAGCAACTCCTCCAGGAAACAGAAGACATTCTATGATTCACAAAATCTTTAAAGCACAGAAAATCTGAAAAACGGCCAAGCAAAATCAGACCCGCTATATTCTTTATTGAAAGTTCAGTAACTTAGCAGGTTCCTGTCCATTGAAAGTAAGCATGTCTTCCTCTTGTCTAAATCTTAATGATGGTGAATCCGTTGCTTGAACACACAATGATAGATCAGGCTACATAGATGGCCTCCACATTACTTAGTTGTCCCCAGTTTATTTCCCCAATTAATCTGCAGTACTCCTCATGCTACTAACACCTGTACTTCTTAAGTTCTCAACGTGAGTCCCTGAAAATTGCTTGTGAGCCCTCCTAACACTAGGTAGAGAGTAACTGTCTTCAAATGAGGGTTGAAGGCTGGGGTATTAGAATGTCCTGTGAGAAATTTCAAAGCTATATAACTTTGCCCTGCCCCTGTTGTTTCACCCCTTTCATGTTTTGATATGTACTATGGGACACCTGCCAAAATCATGGGGAAGACATATGACGTATTAACTTAGAAAAAGTATATCCCAGCTTGGGAAAAGGGGGATATGTCAAATCTGGGGCAAGGGGCCAATGTGAACAGTTTGACAAAGCTCCAAAGTTACTCTGATACATATAACTTCTTGAGACCTACATCAGTGGGCCCCTGGCCAGTAAAATATGAAAAAAATTCCTGAAAGAAAAATATTCAAAATTACATAGCTCAGAATTTAAGGCAGTTCCTTCAATGTAAGAAATATAACTGGATAAACAACTGACTTGTTTGCCATGAATGAAAGAGAACTTTCTCAGTTACATCACACCCATAGGATCCACTTCGCCCACTCGCTCTGTCCTGTGTAATTAGCATCTCACTAGTTAGAAGCCAAGCTCCCTTCCTTCCTGCCCCATGATCTTCACCATGCGCAAAGGACAGGAATTGTTATGTCCATTTCAGGGACAAGGAAACTCATGCTCTAGGTGGGTAAATGTGTTGCCCAAGGCAACACGATCAGGAAATGGCAGAATCCAAAGTAAAACCAGGCACTTTTGTGTGGAACACAGAACTGTTAAGTGCTGAGACATTTTGTAACAATTTATGATTTCCCTGTTAAATATAAAAATAAATAAATCAAGGATTTGTAGTTTGTATATCTTAGAGGTTTTTAATTTCATTGTTCTCATAATTGAATTGTGTTCTAAAACGTATTGATCCACAAGAATTTGGGGGAAAAAAAAGGAATGAATCCTTCACGACGGTGTTATTGAACAGAACTGGGGCCCACATGCCTGGTGCAGCAAAGCCAAACACTGACATCAGGAAAGCCATGAGATAAAGTGAGGCATTTATTGCAAGATACCAATCAAGGAGAATTGGGCATGTCGCGCTTAAAACTCAAACTCCCTGATGGTATAAAGGTAAGAATTTTTAAAAACAGAGAGGCAGAGGTTACAGGCAAAGTCATAAGTCAATACAAGGAGGCTAAACATTAATTTGACCTAAAAAGATAGGACATCTAGAAGTGGGGACTCCCAGATCATAATGGACTTCAAAGACTTTCTGATTCATGATTGGTTAAGGAGGCAAAGCTTTGTCTAAAAACTTGGGATCAGCAGAAAAGAATGTTAGCTCTAATTTGTAGGCATGACCTCCTCCAGGCCCCTCAGGAAGAAATTTGGAACAAAAAGCAGAGGTCAGAGTTCAGTCCTTAGTTTCCCCTTATCTGAGGTCTACGTGCCACTGGATCTATTTGGTGTGGGTCTGGATTCTGAAAAACAACTCAGTGACATGGTTAAGATGTTAGCTTTAGTTTCTATAGGGAACAAAACATCTCCTGACTCTAACCTCCTTGGTGATTGTTTTAAGTTACTATTACCTTCTCACTTATGAGCTGCTTATTTACTCTTCAAAGCTAGCTAGATGCCTGGAATATCCCTCAAAGGAGCTCAAGATTTTCCTTTATTACCCTGCTTTGTGGGGGCAACAAGCCCCTAAGAGGGGTCCCTGCTCTGTCTCAACAGGAACATTCCTCACAAAAGTAAATCAACACTCAAGCTACAGGGGTATGGGTAAAAATAAGTATATATTAGGAATTCCATATACTATTTCAAAATACTTTATACGTAATTAAGGAAGGCAAACATTTATCAAATACAAGCATTTTCTGACCAGCTTACAAAACCAGCATATAACGCACAAAGAGGTAAAGATCACACTTTAAAATAGCAGAAGAGTCAAAGACAGAATCCAAAACCAAGGTTATTCAAACCAAGATTCTTCAAATCAAGGGCATAGTATGTGTTTGACATTCTTAGCTGCTTCATTACGGAACACAGAGTAAACCACAACCCTGCCTAGGCCCTTCCCCTGCACTGACCGCTCCAGGTGTCCTCTGGTGTTCAGCTACCCTCTTTGGTCACTGAACCACTTTCCTGGAGGGGATGTCCAGTGCCTTTCCCATCACCTTCGGTCACTTGCAGGCCAGGAATAAATGGCAAAAGGGGTGTCCCCGGTGCCCAGCTGAATGATGATGTAATCTGTTTAGTACAATCCCATAGCATTTTTCATAGCTAATACTGAATTCAAGTTCAATACAATTTACAGCATAACAACAAGAATATTTTTGAGGTAATGAAACTATGTACTGCAGTTTTTGTCTATTGTAAAATGGTCCTTTAACACCACAAAGTTGATAATAGACCTGCTGTGAACTTTCTTATAAACACGAATTGTTTCATACTCTGGTTTTTCATTGTCTTAATTTTCATGTAATTATATTCCTTTGTTCTACTCCAAGTAGCACTTTACCTTCCTTGATATTTAGACATCCAAATAATTGCAGATGGTTATCAAGGACTATCTTTGCTTTCTCTAAGCCAAGGTGAACCTATTTAATTCCTTTAACCTGTCCTCCTAAGTCAGTGCCTTCAACCCCTCAATCATCTTCCTGACTTCTTGTTTGAACTTTTTCCAAGAAAATGTCTACATCTTTCCTGGTCTCAGGTTCCCAGAACAAATGTGGTTTTCAGGTGCCATTTCATCAGAATCACTTCCCTACCCTGGGGTAAATCTCTTGAATTCTTCACATCCCTTTGGTCTTTTTCTCCCTTTCTATATCCAGGGTGGGTCCAAGGTGTTTCACTGCCCAAGGCAGAATGAAACTTCTTTTATGCCATGTAATTGGATTCATTTCAGAAGCACTAACACTCTCTGTCCTCCACCCTCTCCTCCCCCTTCTTCTGCTTCTGAATTATAGGTAAACTGCTAAGTTATCTGACTGTAAGATACTATAAATAAATCCCAGGTCTTGTAGTATTAGAAAAGGTCACAGGCCCTGGGAAGCAGAATTGTGGAATCTGGCAATTCATTTAATTCCTAAGAGCTTCAGTGTCCTCATCTTTAAAAGTAGGCAATAATAACTGATAAAATGATTGATTAGAAGTCATTAGACTGAGGTGGCTCCTGCACCCTGGGTTCCTATGTAAGCAAATTGAAACCCAACTCAGTGTAAACAGTAAAACAAAATTTAAGCTTAACCAAGCAGAAACTGTCAACTAACCTCTAACTAGGGACTTTCCACTGAAATAATCCAAATAAGGCTACTGCTCCACTATGACCAACAAATATTTTTTTGCTTTGCTTCCATGTTCACCCTATAAAAGCCTTCCCCTCATTCCCCTTGGGCAGAGCCTCCAACCACATGTGGTCTGTTTGGAGCTGCCCAATTCATAAATCAGTCTGTTCAAATAAACTCCATAAATGTTAATGTGCCTAAGTTTATCTTTTAATGTAACAAAAAAGTATATAAAAATAAGAAGTATACAAAATCATGTGTATAAAGTAAGGTTTTGGGGGATTGTTTTGTTATAATCAGTTTGTCATAAAAAAAACAAGGCAACAAAAAGACTTCTCAAAAAATTAATATTACATATAGAAGAAATGCTACCAGTAATGCAGACATCTTGCTTTCTCCAAAAACCCTACAAATTATGAATGATCTCTTGTTTACACATGTACCAGGTCAGTTTTAGTCCTATCAGAGAAGACAAATTAGCACTCTTTAGAGTCTGTGCATAGTATTTTCCCTTACTGCTAAGAAGAAGGCTTTGTGTGCCTATGAAACCTCATGTTTTCAAAAATCACATTATAAAAGCTACTCTTTCAGCCAGAGTCTAAAAAGAAGGAACTCATAATGTACAGGTTATCAAACTCATTGAAAAAGTTATTATTTTTCTGTAGGAAACTTTTAAATAAAGTGTTTGCTATAGCTGGCTTTTAAAAAGTCAGACCAATTTACTGAACATACTCAATGCTGAGAACTCTGCAGCTTTTGTTAAAGAGAAAAGGCAATTTCTTTTCTACATCTTTTCTGCACGTTCTTTATCCCTTTAACATTCTTATTGTTAGGATAATCAGCCTCCCTGGGATTCCCATACCTCCTTCAGCAGGATGAAGACTAAACTCTAGCAAGGGAAGACCTGCCCCACCTCTCCATGCCCACTGAATGCTTCAAGGTCCCAGATGCTGGCCCAGATCCTGCTCGAGAATTTACTCCGCAGTTGTTGTGTGCATTGGTGGCCAACAGTTCTCAGCCACATCTGTCTCCAGGCATTGTTCTGCATTAAAGACAGCTCCCTCACCCACTCCTTGCTTCTAATGACTGGTCAATCAAAGGCATTACAGGCCTCAGGGTTGATTGAGGACTCTGTTGCAAGTGCATTGTAGTTCAACTTCTGGGTACAATCCAGCTTCCTAGTCACCCTAGGTGTTGAACTCCTGCACTTTCTGATAAAGTTCTTGCACTCAAATATGTCTCAGATGTTGGTCCAAGGAAGCAGACTCTGAAGTGGGATGTAGTATCAACTGTATCACTAGATGGCCAACTCATAGGACCCCTTCACTTGTAGTAGGGGGAGCACAGAGAGCCCCTGGCATAAGTAGCAGTTCAATTGTCAAAATTTTCTCAGTGGTGAGCTAGACCTGTGTACCAGTGGAAGGGAATGCACGGGCTGATGCAGCATAGCAGGGATTTGTAGTTCATGTTGCTAGGATCAACTGATGTTTTAGGGAAGGATAGTAAATAGCTGAGAGTGAGTAATCGTTAATTAAAGTATAATTATTTAAGCAGGGTAGAGGGGACCCTCCCTAGGCAGTATATAAAGAGACTCTCATTTTTTACAACTAGATGCTGTATTAGTTCGTTCTCACGTTGCGTTGCTATAAAGAACTGCCTGCAACTGGGTAATTTATAAAGAAAAGTTTAATTGGCTTGTGGTTCCACAGGCTATACAGGAAGCATGACTGAGAAGGCCTCAGGAAACTTACAATCATGGCAGAAGGCAAAAAGGAAGGAGGCACATCTAAATGGCCGGAGCGGGAGGAAGAGCAGAGAGGGGTGTGGGGTGTGCTACACACTTTCAAACCACCAGATCTCATGAGAACTCTATCATAAGACAGAACTAGGAGAATGGTGCTAAACCATCAGAAACCATCCCCATGTTCCAATCACCTCCCACCAGGCCCCACCTGCAACACTGGGGATTACAATTCAACATGAGATTTGGGTGGGGACACAGAGCCAAACCATATCATTGGGCAAGAAAAACTTCGGAGGGTTAGACTTATGACTTAATTTAAGACTAACAGAGCTCCAGGGGAAGTTGTACTCTCAACTTTGGCTCGTATGCTACATCAAGATCAGAGCCCTGACTGGGAAGGAGTGGGAAGTTAAGACATGGGATATCTGCACTGATACATTCAAAAATCTTATATCCTCAATTTTTCCTCAGCCCTTTGGGCCTGCAGAAGTGGCCTACTCCTCCAAGTTAAAGTCTAGTGACCCTCTCCTTTCTTAAAAAGTATTAAGAGACTTCTGCCTTACAATATTAAACACACACATATGAATACACAGGTCACTCTTGATCTACTCCCATCTCCTGGCCACCAGACCAATAACCAAGTCAAAATATAATCCCACTGAAGTAGTATTGGGTCTGTTAAGAAAACAAAGGGATTATACCTTAATATTGCCACAGGACCCCAAGAGGTCACACAGAAACCAGAAGAGTACATAAAGGACTGGAGTCTAAGAGTACTAGATCACCATGAGAAGAACGTAAACTGGACGGGGAAGAGTTTATGTCATGGCAGCACTCCTGTGACATAGAACTCAGCATGTTGGCAAGGATCCAGGGAGGCAATCCAAACTCACTGGTAGGGTGGCTCCGGGAAGCTTGGAGAAAATGATAGCCCTCACTAAATGAAATAGAAATGCCAGAATTATTAAGGCAGATGGTGAAGAAGGAATTAAAAGACTCAAGAAGTGGGCACATCAGAGTGGAATAAATAAATCACAGAAAAAAAAATGAACAAGTATCTTACTTTTCCTTTGTAAGGTACATTCATACATTGTTGCCAAAATTATCTTTTGAAACTCATTTCTGATCATGTTACTCCTCTTATTGCATACTGAATAAAATTCAATGCAATAGTTTTATTTTTATTATATGTGCCTGCCACATAGGTGCTCAGTAAATAGTTGTTGAATAAATGAATGAACCTCATAAGCCCTCAAGACTCAGCTCTGTTACCTTCTCTTTCAAACACATCTATCTATCTATCTATCTATCTATCTATCTATCTATCTATCTATCTATCTATCTAAGAGACAGAGTATCTATCATTCCTGTGGCCCAGGCTAGAGTGCAATGGCATGATTATAGTTCACTGCAACCTCATATGACTGGGCTCAAGCGATCCTCCTGCCTTAGCTTCCCCAGTAGCCGGGACTACAGGCAGGTGCCACCACACGTGGCTAATATTTTTGCAAAGACAAGACCTCACTCTGTTGCCCTGGCTGGTCTCAAACTCCTGGCTTCAAGAGATCCTCCTGCCTCAGCCTCCCAAAGTGCTGGGATTACAGACATAAGCCACTGTCCCTGGCCCAAATACTTCTCATTTAAAAGGACAGACCCAGTGACTTTCTCACCATTCCCCAATATGACAGCCATTCACAGACTGTGCCTTTGTATAAGCTGATTCTCTGCCTCAAATGCTATTTTATCATTGTTTTATTCACGCAGCCAACAAATGTGTATTTAATGCTACACACACACACACCCTGGAAACTCCCATCCACTCTTCATATCACCATCTCTGAGAAGGGATTGTAGGCTTTCCCAAGCGACATATTTCCTCTGGGCTGTGGCATTTGGGGCCTGCCCTCCTAGAACTTCCCCTTTAATTGTCATTTGTCAACGTTCATATTTTTCTCTCCCACTTTACTGAGTGCACTCAGAGCAGAAAGACCACTATCTAGCTCAGACCCCAACAAACAGGGACATGTGCCAGAGATATCTATTTGTTTTGTCTGCATAGATGGACTTTCAACGTTCTTCTTGTAACAACACTCCTACTTCTTTTGGTGAACTACCACCTTCTCCCCACCTCCCCCCTACATTCTATGTGTCTCTAACTGCTAATTACAGTAATTTACACCCTTAAGCACAAAGGTGGGCATGTGACCCAGCCTTAGCCAGCAGTGCATCTCCTTGACCATCATACCTGGACTAAGGATAGACACATGATCCCAGCCAGACCAATAGGAACAGAGTCCTTCTCTGGGATGCTATAAATGGGCCCTATAAAGGGAGGAGATCCCTCTTTCCTTTGGGTCCCTAACTTAAAGCAGCTTATGGCCATGAACTCCCGCTCTCACCATATGAAGGAAGTTCATCTGAAATAGGGAGAATGTGGCAACCAGCAGAGAGAAACAGAGCAGGACGAACAGAGAGACAGACCTAACAACATTGTTTTGGTCTTTGAAATCTCTGAGGCCAGCTACATCCCTAGTTATTGAGGTAAATCTATCAAAAAGAATTTGTTAAATGAACACAAATAAAAAAATTTAACTTTCAAAATTGTGCTCATTGTCAAATTTCAAGTCAGTCATATTAAATTATCCCATAAATTTTTACTGAGCCTCTACTATGTGTAGGGTATTCTGTTAGATGCAGGCTGGCACATGCGAGCACCTTATTATTTTCATAATGTAAGGCCATTGTATGATGCTATTTGAAATTAGCACCTCCGAAAAAGTAAATAAATTTAAATGTTATTAAATATTTATATTTTAGGGTGATAAACCCAACCTCTTTTATTGTACTTATATTCTTGGTTATGGGGGTAATTTCTTATTGTATCATTTCACATAAAAGCAGATAATACCAAAAACGTGGCATAGATATTGGATTAGCAATGTAAAAGTCAGCTAACTAGTAAACATATCAAATGAGGCCAGGAATAACAATGCATGCTAAATATATGTGCCCACTAAAAGTTGAGATTGGTTTTATTCTTGATAGAGAAGGAATGATCATGTAAGAATCTGATTGCTTTTTAAGGCTGTCTCTAATTCTGCCACCTAAACTGATTGACATGTTTTCCCCGAAGGTAGATTAGCAGAGTATAAATGTCAGATTGCAAATTCAAGTGATTAGTGTTCCACTTGAAAAACTAGTGTTCCAGTGTTCAAAACTTAACACCTCTAAAGAGGTGAATATATATATGGCCAACTCTTGATTTTCAAGCAGTGGATAACTCATTTGAACATTTTTAGGCAATAACTGACTCACCCTAATTAAGCCTTAGGGTCAGGTCTAGGAATACCAACTAGAAAGAGAAGTCACAGCCTTATCTAATTTTAACAGAAGAATCTCTTTCCAGGCTTTTCAATTATCATCAGTTTTTCTAAATGTTGAACTACATATAATATTAATTTCAACAGAAAAATATAATAGTAGGTAAGGATTCAGAAGATTTTTTTCTCAATAAGTAGTGGCATAATACAATGTGTATCAACCCTATTCATAATTTCATCTTATCACATTTGAAATTTTAATATATAATAGTTTTTTCTACACAATCAAGTTTGCTGGTCATTAATTCATGAATCATATCAGAAGTAATAAATTCAGAAGTAATAAATGCTGTGTTCGAGAAAAATAATAATATGTGCTCTGACAGGAAATTTTAAAAACAAGGGTAGTTTCAAAAAAACAAATCAACATTACATTAAAGAAAAGTTTTATTTTGAGGATATTAGAGCAAATATTTGTAGCACATTTGCTAGTATTTTTATACTTTTTCTACTCAGTTAACTTTCTCATTCAAAAAAAAAGAAAGAAACAAAACTAACCTCCCCTAGGCTGCAAATTTTTTCTCAAAGCAGGTAACTCTTGAAAAGTTCAATGGTCCAAACTGTTATATTTGAAAAAAAAAGACAGGGGGGTCAAAGACAAAAAGGAATTCAACAGTTTGCATCTCTTTTTTCCTATTTAGAAATGACAAGTATTTAAAACTAAAGAGTGACATATGAAAACAAAATTTATGCCATATTGCATGGTATTAAAAAATACTAAGGGTATTTATAATTCAATACTGAGTCACCCTATTTTATTTAACGCCCTCATTTTTCTTGGAAGAAGAAAAACTTGAAAGGACGTACAGTAAAAGAATCTTAACAAGGTTAAGAAATGAGACTATAAAATAAAAACTAATAATTGAGGAGAAATCAAATGTGTCAACCATAAGTATAAACATAATTGAGAGTAAAATGTATCCATGATTTTCCTGAGAATTAGGATGAAAATAGACACACTCACCTATGATGTGCTTTTGAACATAAACACTCAAAGCATAAAGCACATCAATTTCTTGTCTAAATAGTAAATAGTAATTAATATCATCTAGGATTTTATATATGTACATTGTATGCTTCAAGAACTAATGTTCTTGACAATTTTCCAACAAATATAAGTTTTTTTTTTTCTTAATGACTCTTCTATAGCCCCTGTTTTCTAGAGAATATGTCCTAAAGATAAAAATAGGTTTCTGATAAAAGTCCAATTCTATCCCACTTGAGGAAGCTCAGCCCATTTCAAATTCTTAAACAAAAAAAAGTTCCCAAGAAGGGCCTTCTTGGCTAAAATGAGGCATCCACCATTTTCTCTCCTGTTTTCTGCAGTGATAGCTCCTATCACTACTGAGGACAATAGTGGCAGCCATGTTACTGTAACTCACAAAAGTGGTCATCACCAGTGGTGGAAAACACCACCAATAACATTGCTTAGACCCATCAATATGCAAGTCAAGGCTGCCTCATATCATAAGTGCTGATGTCTGTGCTGGAACCACCATCTCCCATTTCTGCAGAACTTCTGTCCCTTGGACTGATAAACGCTGAATCAATGGAGATGTTATTGAAAGTGTTTACTTTTATTTTTATTGAGGCTGTTATTGTATCCCCCTTAAGCACATGTGGCTTAAGCTAGAAGATGAGGTGGTATACACAGGCTTACCAACCCTAACTTTGGCTTCTTTTCTTTAAAACAAATAAAGCATCTTGACTTCTCTTAGGCTAGGCTAGTTCTTTCTCAAGAGGCTTCTGAGCACTCATGTAAGTAGATTCACCCAAAGAACTGCTCCACCCATCTTCTAGACATACTCAGGCATGTCTGAACCTCTGACCTTTCCCTATTTACATCTCTATGTGGATATATTATCTTCAATATAAATATTCCCATATCTACCCCAACTTAATTCTTCCTCTAACCTTATCTCAGCAAATGGCCCGTTCATCTATCCAGTTAATCAAGTCAAAATCATAAAGTCAACTGTAATTCTTCTGTTTCATTTATCCCCTACATCCAATACCCAGCAAGTTATATCAGTACTATGTCCAAATATTTATACTTCTGTGAGAGCCTCCTAGTTAGTTCTTCTGCTACTACTCTTGCCTCTGTGCTGTTAGTTCACCCACACAGCTGTCGAAGTTATCTTTTAAAATGTGGTCATATCCTTCCCTGTACTGTAATGAGAATACAAACTCCTTACCATAGCCCATAAATCTCAATATGATCTGACCCTACCTACCTGTATTATTTATCTGTTACTGTATAACAAATTACCCCAAAACATAGTGACTTGAAATGACAACACTTATTATTTCACAGTTTCTGTAGATAAGAAATCCAAAGGCAGCTTAACTGGGTCCTCTGTGTCAGGGTCTCATTCAAGGAATTGCATAGAGTTGCAGGTCATCTCAGTGCTCAACTTGGGGAGATCCCATTCCAAGTTCACTCATGCAGTAGTTGATAGGATTCAGTTCATTGTGGGATGTTTGTGTGAGGGCCTCATTATTCACTGGCTATTGGCCAAAGGCCATGTCTAGTTCCTTGGATACAGTTCACATCTAGTTCCTTGGATACAGATCATAGATCTCTCCATAGCACATCTCAAAACATTGCAGCTTGCTTCACCAGAAGGGGTGAGCCAAAAAGAGCCAAATAGAGAGACAGAAAGGGAATGATACAGTTGATAGTGTCCCCACCCAAATCTCACCCTGAGTGTTAATAATCCCCACATGTCAAGGGTAGGGTCAGGTGGAGATAATTGAATCATGGGGGTGGTTTCCCTCATACTATTCTCATTATAGTAAGTAAGTCTCACAAGATCTGATTTATAAATGGGAGTTTCCCTGCACAAGCTCTCTTCCCTGCTGTCATGTAAGATGTGCCTTTGCTTCTCCTCTGCCTTCCACCATGACTGGGAGACCATCCCCAGCCATGTGGAGCTGTGAATCCATTAAATCTCTTTCCTTTATAAATAACCCAGTCTCCGATGTGTCTTTATTAGCAGCATGAGAACAGACTAATACAGTAAAGTAGTATTGATAGAGTGGGGAGCTGCTGTAAAGATACCCAAAATTGTGGAAATGACTTTGGAACTGGGTAACAGGCAGAGGTTGAAAGTGTTAAGGGCTCAGAATAAGACAAAAAAAAAAAAAAAAAAAAAAGTAGGAAAATTTGGAACTTCCTAGAGACTCGAATAGTTTTGACCAAAATATTGATCGTGATATGGACAATAAAGTCCAGGTGAGGTGGTCTCAGATGGAGAAGAGGAACTTGTTGGGAACTGGAGCAAAGGTGACCCTTGTTATGCTTTAGCAAAGAGACTGGTGGCATTTTGCCCCTGCCCTAGAGATGTGTGGAACTTTGAACTTGAGAGAGATGAGTTAGGGCATCTGGCAAAAGAAATTTTTAAGCAGCCAAGTATTCAAGATATGCCTTGGGTGCTGTTAAATGCATTCAGCTCTATATATTCACAAAGACATGGTTTGCAATTGGAACTTATGTTTAAACAGAAAGCAGATCACAAACATTTGGAAAATTTGCAACCTGATGATGTGACAGAAAAGAAAAAGCCATTTTCTGAGAATAAATTCAAGCCAGCTGCAGGGATTTGCATAAGTAAAGACGATCCAAATGTTAATCACCAAAATAATGGGGAAAATGTATCCAGGACACATCAGAGACCTTCATGACGGGCCCTCCCATCACAGACCCAGAGGCCTAGGAGGAAAAAATGGTTTCATGGGTCAGGCCCAGGGCCCACAACCGTGTACAGCCTAGGGACTTAGTGCCCGGTGTCTCAGCTGCTCCAGCCATGGCTAAAAGGGAATAAGATACAGCTCAGACCATGGCTTCAGAGGGTACAAGCCCCATGCCTTGGCAGTTTGCACGTGATGGTGAGCCTGCAGGTACACAGAAGTCAAGAATTGAGGTTTGGGAACCTCTGCCTAGATTGCAAGGATGTCTGGAAACTCTTGGATGTCCAGGAAGAAGTTTGCTGTGGGGCAGGGGGGACCTCATGAAGAACCTCTGCTATGGCTGTATGGAAGGGAATGTGGGGTTGGTCCTTTCCCCATGTGAGGACACAGCTACAAGGTGCCATTTATGAAGCAGAGACTGAGCCCTCACCAGAAACCAAATATCCTGACCTCTAGATCTTGGACTTCCCAGCCTCCAAAACTAACTTACTTCTAGATGGAGAGATCATGGCAGATAGGAGGCAGGACTAGACTTAAGATCCCATTCAGGTGGACAGAACAGCAAGTGGAGGCTTGCAGCATGAACTTCAGCTGCAGCGCAATTGCAGAAATACTTTAGGAAAGCCAAGAGAATCCACAAACCCTCTGAAGGAAGCAGATTGCTCCTGCAGGACCCAGGAGACACCTCAAATGCTGTGAGTGCTCAAACAGAGGAATTGGGAAAGGGATATCGTCCACCCCTGAACACACACCCTCACTGGGGAACCTGAAGGTCTAGACTACAGGAGAAGATTCTGACCTTACCTGGAGCTGAATCAGTTTAGAGAGCTTAGTGAAATACAGGGCAAGAGGAAGCAGCGGAAAAATCCCTGTGGGCTTTCTGGGTCCCCTAGCAAGCCATTTCTTCCTCACCTCATAGGAGTCCTTGAGGATGGCTTCCAGAGGCACTGGGAAAAGGCCACAGAGAGAAGAAAACCTCCAACTGAACTTTTTAACAATTTGAACTGATTGAGAAGTCTTTCCCTGCGTTGCTAGAGAACTAAAACTTCCAAATACAAGAAACTCAAAGAACACCTGGGAAATTCATTGCAAAAAGATCATCACCTAGGCATATTGTCATCAGGCATCCAAAGTTAAGACAAAGGAAAGAATCTTAAGAGCTGTGAGGCAAAAACACCAGGTGACCTATAAAGAAAAACCTATAAGATTAACAGCAGATTTCTAAACAGAAACCCTACAAGCTAGAAGGGATTGGAGCCCTGTCTTCAGCCTCCTCAGACAAGACAATTAGCAGCCAAGAATTTTGTACCCAGTGAAAATAAACTTCATAGATGAAGGAAAGATGCAGTCTTTTTCAGACAAACAAATACTGAGAGGATGTGCCACTACCAAGCCAGCACCATAAGAACTGCTAAAATGACCTCTAAATCTGGAAACAAATCCTGGAAGCACATCAAAACAGAACATCTTTAAAGCATAAATCTCACAGGATCTATAAAACAAAAATACAATTAAAGAAAACAAAGTACACAGGCAACAAACAGCATGATGAATGGAATGGTACCTCACATCTCAATACTAATGTTGAAGATAAATGACCTAAATGCCCTACTTAAAAGATACAGAATTGCAGAATGGATAAGAATTCACCAACCATCTGCTGCCTTTAAGAGACATGCCTCACACATAAGGACTCACATAAACTTAAGGTAAAGGGATAGAAAAATACATTCCATGCAAAGGGACATCAAAAGCCAGCAGGGGTAGCTATTCTTATATTAGACAAAGCAAACTTTAAAGCAATAGCAGTTAAAAAAGACAAAGAGGGTGATTATACAATGATAAAAGGCCTTGTCCAACAGGAAAATATCACAACCCTAAATATATATGCACCTAACACTGGAGCTCCCAAGTTTATAAAACAACTAATAATTGACCTAAGAAATGATTTAGACCACAACACGATAATAGTGGGAATTTAATACTCCACTAATGGCACTAGACAGGTCATCAAGACAAAGTCAACAAAGAAACAATGGATTTAAACTATACCTTGGAACAAATGGAGTTAACAGATATTTACAGAACATTCTACCCAGCAACTGCAGAATATACATTCTATTCAACAATCCATGGAACTTTCTCCAAGATAGACGATAGGATAGGCCACAAAATGAGCCTAAAAAAAATTCAAGAAAATTGAAATTATATTCAAGCACTCTCTCAGACCACAGTGGAATAAAACTGAAAATCAACTCCAAAAGGAACCTCAAACCATGCAAATACATAGAAGTTAAATAACATTCTCCAGAATGAGCATTGGGTCAAAAATAAAATCAAGATGGAAATTAAAAAATTATTTAAACTGAATGACAATAGTGATACAATCTATAAAAAACCTCTGGGACACAGCAAAGGTGGTACTAAGAATAAAATTCATATCCCTAAATACCTGAATCAAAAAATCTGAAAGAGCACAGTTGATTTAAGGTCATACCTCAAGAAACTAGAGAAACCAAGAACAAACCAAACCCAAACCCAGCAGAGTAAAGGAAATAACCAAGATCAGAGCAGAACTAAATGAAATTGAAACAACAGCAACAACAACAACAACAACAACAAAACATACACACAAAAGATAAATGAAACAAAAGCTGGCTCTTTGAAGATATAATAAAATTGATAGACCATTAGCAATATTAACCAAGAAGAAAGAAAATCCAAATAAGTTCAATTAGAAACGGAATGGGAGATATTACAACTGACACCACAGAAATACAAAAGATTATTCAAGACTACTATGAACACCTTTATCTGCATAAACTAGGAAACTTAGAGGAGATGGATAAATTCCTGGAAAGATACAAACTTCCTAGCTTAAATCAGGAATAATTGGATACTATGAACAGACCAATAACAAGCAGCAAGATTGAAATGGTAATAAAAAAATTACCAACAAAAAAAAGTCCAGGACCAGATGGATTTATAGCAGAATTCTACCAGGCATTCAAAGAAGAATTGTTACCAATCCTATTGACACTATTCCACAAGACAGAGAAAGAGGAAACCCTCCCTAAATCATTCTATGAAGCCAGTATCACCCTAATACTAAAACCAGGAAAGGACATAACCAAAAAAAGAAAACTACAGACCAATACCCTGATGAACATAGATACTAAAATCCTTAACAAAATACCAGCTAACCAAATCCAACAACATATTGAAAAGATAATTCACTGTGATCAAATAGGGATGCAGGGATGGTTTAACATATGCAAGTCAATAAATGTGACACACCACATAAACAGAATCAAAACCACAAATCACATGATCATCTCAATCGATGCAGAAAAAACATTTGACAAATTCCACATGACTTTATGATTAAAACTCTCACCAAAATTGTCATACGAGGGACATACTTCAACGTAATAAAAGCCATCTATGACAAACCCACAGCCAACATAATACTGAATGGGGGAAAAGTTAAAAGTATCCCTCTGAGAACTAAAACGAGACAAGGATGCCCACTCTCACCCCTACTTTTCAACATAGTACTGGAAGTCCTAGCCAGAGCAATCAGACAGTAGAAAGAAATAAAGGGCATCCAAATCAATAAAGAGGAAGTCAAACTGTTTGCTGATGATTTATTGTTTACCTAGAAAACCCTAAAGACTACTCCAGAAAGCTCCTAGAACTAATCAAAGAATTCAGCAGTTTCTGGATGCAAAATCAATGTACACAAATCAATAGCTCTTCTATACACCAACAGTGACCAAACAGAGAATCAAATTAAGAACTCAACCCCTTTACAATAGCCACAATAAAAATAAAATACTTAGGCATATACTTAACCAAGGAGGTGAAAGACAAGGAAAACAACAAAACACTGCTGAAAGAAATCACAGATGACACAAGCAAATGCAAACACATCCCATGTTCATGGATGGGTAGAATCAATATTGTGAAAATGACTATACGGCCAAAAGCAGTCGACAAATTCAATGCAATTCCCATCAAAATACCACCATCATTCTTCACAGATTAGAAAAAACCATCCTAAAATTCACATGGTACCAAAAAACAAAAACAAAACAAACAAACAAACAAAAAAACAGCCTGCATAGCCAAAGCAAAACTAAGCAAAAAGAACAAATCTGGAGGCATCATACTGCCTGATTTCAAACTATACTATGAGGCCATAGTCACCAAAACAGTATGGTATTGGCATAAAACTAGGCACACAGACCAACAGAACAGAATAGAGAACCCAGAAGTAAACCCTAATACTTACAGCTAACTGATCTTCAACAAAGCGAACAAAAATGTAAAGTGGGGAAAGGACACCCTATTCAACAAACAGTGCTGGGATAATTGGAAGTCACATGTAGGAGAATGAAACTGGATCCTCATCTCTTACCTTACACAAAAATTACCTCAAAATGGATTAAGGACTTAAATCTAAGACCTGAAACTATAAATTTTAGAAGACAACATTGGAAAAACCCTTCTAGACATTGGCTTAGGCAAGGATTTCATGACCAAGAACCCAAAAGCAAATACAATAAAATAAAAATAGGTGGACTTCATTAAACTAGAGAGTTTTTGCACGGCAAAAGAAACCGAAGAGTAAACAGATAATCCACAGAGTGGGAGAAAATCTTCACAATCTATACAGCTGACGAAGGACTAATATCAGAATCTACAATGAACTCAAACAAATAAGTAAGAAAAAAGAAATCCCATTAAAACATGGGCTAAGAACATGAATATACAATTCTCAAAAGAAGATACACAAATGGCCAACAAACATATGAAAAAATGTTTAACATCACTAATGATCAGGGAAATGCAAATCAAAACCACAGTGTGATTCAATCTTTCTGCTGCAAGAATGATCATAATCAAAAAATAAAAAAATAATGGATGTTGGCATGGATGCAGTGAACAGGAAAGATTTCTACACTGCTGGTGGGAATGTAAAGTAATACAACCACTATGAAAAACAGTGTGGAGATTCCTTAAGTAGAACTACCATTTGATCCAGCAATCCCACTACTGGGTTTCTACCCAGAGGAAAACAAGTCATTATATGAAAAATATTCTTGCACATGCATGTTTATAACAGCACGATCTGCAGTTGCAAAAACGTGGAACCAACCCAAATGCCCATTAATCAAAGAATAAAGAAACTATGGCATATATATTTTTTTTTCTTGCTAATTTGAGCACATATATGAATATGATAGAATAAAACTCAGCCATAAAAAGAAATGAATTAATGGCATTTGCAGCGACCCTGATGAGATTGGAGACTATTATTCTAAGTGAAGTAACTCAGGAATGGAAAACCTAACATCGTATGTTCTCACCCATATGTGGGAGCTAAGCTATGAGGATGCAAAGGTCTAAGAAAGACACAGTGGACTTCGGGGACTCATGGGGAAAGGATAGGAAAGGGGTGAGGGATAAAAGACCATAAATTAAGTGCAGTGTATACTGCTTGAGTAATGGGTGCACCAAAATCTCACAAATCACCACTAAAGAACTTCCTCATGTAACCAAACACCACCTGTTCCCCCAATAATGTATGGAAATAAAAAAATTTAATTAAAAAATAGAAATGTGGGGTTGGAGCCTCAACAGAGAGTCCCAAATGGGGCACTGCCTAGTGGAGCTATGAGAAGGGGGCCACTGTCCTCCAGACACCAGAATGGTAGATCCATCGACAGCTTACACTATGCACCTGGAAAAGCCAGACACTCAACACCAGCCCATGCAAGCAGCCAAGAGGGGGTTGCACCCTGCAAAGCCACAGGGACAGACCTGCACAAGGTTGTGGGAGTCCACCTCTTGCATCAGCGTGACCTGAATATGAGACATGAAGTCAAAGGAGATCATTTCAGAACTGTAGATTTGGTTTCCCACCTGGATTTCAGACTTGTGTGGGGCCTGTAGCCCCTCAGTTTTGGCCAATTTATCCCATTTGGAATGGGTGTATTTACCCAATGCCTATATCCCCATTGTATCTAGGAAGTAACTAACTTGCTTTTGATTTTACAGGATCATAGGCTAAAGGAACTTGCCTTATCTCAGATGAGACTTTGGACTGTGGACTTTCGAGTTAACACTGAAATGAGTTAAGACTTTGGGAGACTGTTGGGAAGGCATGATTGGTTTTGAAATGTGAGAACATGAAATTTGAGAAGGACTGCGGTGGAATCATATAGTTTGGCTTTGTGTCACCACCCAAATCTCACCTTGAATTGTAATAATCCCCACATGTCAACAGCAGAGCAAGGTGGAGATAATTGAATCATGGGGGGCAGTTTGCCCCATACTGTTCTCATACTAGTGAATAAGTCTCATGAGATCTGATGGTTTTATAAATGGGAGTTCCCCTGCACAAGCTCTCTTCCCTGCTACCATGTAAGATGTGCCTTTGCTTCTCCTTTGCCTTCCACCATGATTGCAGATAATATATCCACATGGAGATAAAAACAGGGAAAGGTCAGAGATGGAGTGTCTGAGGTCTCCCCAGCCATACAGAATTGTGAGTCCATTAAACCTGTTTCCTTGATAAATTACTCAGTCTTGGGTATATCTTTATTAGCAGCATGAGAACAGACTAATACAGGGAGAGAGCAAAAAGTCATAGTTTTTTATAAGCTAATCCCAGAGTGATATTGCTTCACTTTTGCCATATGCTATTTGTTAAAAGAGAGTCACCAAGTCCAGCTCAGAGACAAGGGAGGGGATTACACAAGGGCATAAATTCCAGGAGGTGGAATCACCAGAGGCCACCTGCACACCACATCTGTTCTTGAACTTCATCTCCAACTCCTCTCACCTTTGTACTCCAGGTGCCAGACACCTTGGCTGCCTTCCTGTCCTTTTAATACACTAAGCTTGACTCTACCTTAGGGCCATCTCCCTAACTATTCCTCTGCCTAAAACCCTTTCTCCCCAGCTCTTCATGTGGCTGACTCCCTTTCAGGAATTCATGCATCTGCTCAGACATCACTGCCTTCTGAACACACTAACCACAGTATGATCTTCACCCATTCCTCTCTAGTCCATACCTCAATTTTATTTTGGATTTGAAACCAAGTTACCAAAACAATCACTCTTTCTGATTCTTCCTGAAGGAACAAAAAACAAATTAAAACAAAACAAACAAGAACACTGAAGAGCTGGCCAAGTTAATAGATAGTAGAATGAGTTCCCCAAACATGTGCTGCATTAAATAAATTAAGAGAAGCCAGTACCCTCCACTTCCACTTTTATCTGGGCATAAAACTTATCTTGACTTCTAACGCTGCCATGGGCCCTGATTGGATGCTGTGCAGCTCCACAGCAAGAAATAAGAAAGTTTCAAACACATTTCAGAATGTTTTTCTCAAGTTAAATGTTTGCATGAAATAAAGTTAATTTACATTAACCTTTAATTTTCCATTCATCCCCAAAGTACAATCAATGTTTATATATGTTTATATATAAAATAGAAAAACTGCTGATCCCTAGAATAGAGGTATTGGTCTAGAAGCTGCAAACAGGAGCACTTTCAATTAAAACTCTGATGTATAATGCATAATAATTTTAAATTACACCTCTTAGAAACAGGCACTCTTAAATCTTAAAGCAGGGAGGAATGAAGAAAGTTTGGTTAGCTGTGAGAGGAAGTACTTTATTTCATGGCAAGTCAGAGCATGCAAAGAAGTCAGAACTGTTTCATAAGATTTGCATGGTGGCTCCTCACAAACTGAAAGGGATATCTGGCCGTAATCTACGTCCTTCTCCAAACAATGACACTGTGATTATAGCACATGCCCAACATTGATAAGGATGTTTTTATTACCTAGGGAGTTGATTTCAAGAAGGTTCAGGTTTCATTTGCAGAATTTAAGACAAGATTTAAACCAGTTAATAAGTATTTATTTAGGTTGTCCTCTTTGAATGTTGGCATGAGAATGAGGCTGGTTAGGAAATGTAAACATGCTGTGTGCCTTGGTGGTGCTTGATCTGGGGACCTCACCATTGCTATTGAAGTCCTAAGCTACAATAAGGTATATTAATCCCTAGCAGACAGCTATAGGATACCCTAGAAGAACTTGCAAAACACTGAAAAAGCAGATTTGGCATTGCTGTGATTCAAGACCAACTACTCACAGAACTTTATAAAAGCAAACTTTTTTTTTACATTATAATTTTGTCATAAAATCAGTGAATGAGTTCAGGGTGAACATTTTAGCCAAATCTAAAGACCAAAACAAAAAAAAACAAGGTATATTTTTTTTATTTCCTAAAGACAAATTTCCCGTGAGAAAGAGAACCAAACATTCTTTAGTTTAAAAACAAAAACTAGGAGAAAAAAGTGGAAAGTACATATACCGTTCCCCTTGATAGAAAGGCAAAATGTCAACTAGGATTTCCATGTTCGCCTATAAATTTAACTTAACTCTAATGATGATATGCATGGATTTTTTAAATTTGATAAACTGATGAAAAAGCAAATAAAAATTTAAAATTAAAACAGTAAAAATAACTATATAATTTCTGAAATGATAATGGTGGTCAGGGGACATTAGCCTTCCTAGGGATTAAATCAATTATAAAGCCAGTTATTATAAACAGTATTAAAATGCTCCACATCACTAATCAGAGAAATGCAAATCAAAACCACAATGAGATACCGTCTCACACCAGTCGGAATGGCTATTAATAAAAAGTCAAAAAATAACAAGTGCTGGTGAGGTTGTGGAGAAAAAGGAACGCTTATACACTATTGGTGGGAGTATAAATTAGTTCAACCATTGTTGAAAGCAGTATGATGACTCCTCAAATAGCAAAAAACAGAAAAGACTACTATTTGAGCTAGCAATCCTGGGTTGGTATACACCCAAAAGACTTGATATACACCCAAAGGAATATAAACCATTCTATTAAAAAGATACCTGCACTTGTATGTTCATTGCAGCACTATTTACAATAGCAAAGACACAGAACCAATCTAGGCGCCCATCAATGGTGGACTGCATAAAGAAAGTGTAGTACATATGCACCATGGAATACCCCCATAGAATACTACACAGCCATGAAAAAGGATGAAATCATGTCCTTTGCAGCAACATGAATATAGCTGGAGGTCATTATCCTAAGTGAATTAATGCAGAAAGAGAGAACCAAATACCACATGTCCTCACTTATAAGTGGGAGCTAAACACTAGGTAGTCATGGACATAAAGATGGCAACAACAGACACTGGGGACTACTGGAGGAGGGAGGGACAAAGGGGGAAAAGGGTTGAATAACTATTGGATACTATGCTCAGTACCTGGGTTACAGGATCAACTATACCCCAAACCTCAGCATCATGCAATATACCCAGGTAACAAACTAGCACGTATTCTCCCTGAGTCTGAAATAAAAGTTGAAATCATATTTTTTAAATTTTAGTGCACATAGTTTTCACCCAGGTGTTCCACCTCTAAAAATTTATCTTAGAGAAATACTTGCAAAATTACATTAATATAAAGATATTCACTGTAGCAAAAGTTTAGAAAGTGCCATCAATAGCACATTTTACTAAATAAGTAACAGATGATCTAAACCATGGCCGATACTGTTGTTTGTCTTCTGTTTCGCCAACAGACTAGTTTCACTAATCCTCTCCCCAGCCCCAGGAGATTAATCTTGAAGAGCCTATGCCAACAACAGTCATTCTGTTTTCCTTATTGGAATGCAATAAAATATCCCAAACCACTGCCTCTGGGTGAACTGAGTAGCTGGGGGATAGGGGAAAACAGGAGATTTACTTTTCACTAAATACCCCCTTTGAATTCTTTGAATGTTGTTACATGGGCATGTATGTGTGAAAAAATACATAAAAGTTGTAAAAAGCATTGTTACCCATTTTTAATTAGAAAACTAGAGCATAAAAATGCAAATTTTATAGGTTTTGAAAGCAGTAGAAATAAAACCTAAGCCTACAATACATTATCTCTAGTATGAGTTCCAGCAAGTCCCAACATCTGCAGATACATCATTTGCTGTTAATATCTCTTGCCCAGTGTTTATACAGAATGGCTTACAGGCTGGTGACTATAAAATCAGGCAGACAGGCGACAGAGCGAGACTCCATCTCAAAAAAAAAAAAAAAAAAAAAAAAATCAAGCAGACAAGTTCCAATTCATTTGTGCTGATATAACAAATACCAATTGTGCTGATATAACAGAATACCTAAGACTGGGTAATTTTTATAAAGAGCAGAATTTTTTTACTCACCGTTCTGAAGACTGGTAGTTCCAAGATCTAGGTGCCAGCAGGTTCAATTGTTTGGTGAGGGCCAAGTCTCCACTCTCAAGATGGTCTCTTGTGTGTGGTAGATGCACCTGACAGCAATAACTTAAGCATACCCTGAGAATGACCCTGTATGCTAGAGTCACCTAATAATGTGACTTACAAAATGAGGGTTACCACATGGAGGTTGCTGGGGAGGGGAGGGTGCTAAGTGAAGGTGCTGTATAAACTGCATGCTTTTTGCAAGTGGTTGTGGTTCTCCTGTCCAGCCTGCCACCACTGGACCTTTCCTGTATGTAAGTCCTCCCCAGTAAGACTCTGTCTTGTTTGTTGGCTCTGGGTCTCTTCTTCAGCCTCCTGAACGTGGTGCTGTCCCTACTGAAGTTCGCAGGGGTCCAACGCAACACCCTGATGCCGCATCCTCTGGAGGGGAGGAACTTCGTGTTCACTCGCCAAAAAAAAAAAAAAAAAAAAAAACAACAACAACAGGTGAACCCACTCCCACTCCTGCAAGCTCTTTTTATAAGTTCCCTAATTTATTGACGAGGGAGGAGCTCTCAGGATCTATCACCTCCCAGAGGCCCCACCTTCCAATACCATCACCTTGGTGATCAGGTTTCAACGTGAATTTTGGAGGGGACACCACATTCAAACCATAGCAGTCTCTGTCACCCTTTACCAGTTATATGACTTTAGGCAGGAAATGTAATTATCTGAATCTCAGTTCACTTATCATGAACAGGATGATAATTTAGATAAAGCCCTTAACTCTGTACTGGGCTTCTATGGGTGCTCTTGTGGATACTGGCCATTGTAGTATGCTCATCTAATTAAGGCAGATTCAGATGCATTTTCAGCTCAATATTTAGAAACTTTTTCAGCACTTCTTAAGATAATCAGAAACATAGCATAAGGGGGTCATAAAACTAAGATTGGGATAACTCCTTTTGAATTAGCAAAAGAAGAGTATTCTGGGCCGTGTTTCTTACACTTTAACTTTGCCTCAAACATTGGAATCACCTGGGGAGTTTTTTTAAATTACTGATGCCTGGGCTCCACCTTCGAAGATTCTAGTTTAATTGGTTTGGGCTGCAGCCTGGATGGCAGAACGGTTTAAGTCCTCAGGTGATTCTAATGTGCAGCCAAGGTTGAGGACCACTGGCATAGCCTCTTCATTAAGCCATCTGTTCTCAATTAAGTCTTAGCTATTCTTATGCTGGTAGAGGTTTGGAGGGCTTATCCATTTCCCCCATAGGGGAAAAGTTTCATCAGGGCTTTATTTCTTATTTTTTTTTTTCTTTTAGCCTGCCTAAGTGCCTTGTAGAATCTCATCGTCACTGTTGATTGACTGTTTAATGGCAAATTGTGACAGCAACTAGAAACTTCCCTCCACGAGGCTCTTCTTCCTCAGGTGGTCAGTCTGCTTAACGAGAATCCCAGTTAGGTGTGGCACACCTTTGCACTGCTGTTCTGCAGGCAAATATTTCAGAAACTGGTTTGATTCCTGGCCATAGCAGTCATTTTCCCGTTGTCTATCTTTCCCTCCCATTTGTTTTCGACTTTTAATAGGTTAAATAATTTTGTACATAAAACCATGCCCAGAAGTAACCAACTTCTTCTTCTTCTTCTTCTTCTTCTTCTTATTATTATTATTATTATTTTGCTTTCAGATGTTTAGGAAGGGAATGTGCTGTAGCTGAAGAGGGTGGGATTTGTGGTCAGGAAATGAGTTCAAGTCCCAATTTGCCACTTATTGCTGAGGAGTCACTTTGCATCATTGCTAGGCCTCAATTTTCTAATTTATGGTAGGATAATAATAGTATAGGTTGTTAAAAGGATCATGTGTATAAAAAGCATTTTAGAAAATATAAAACATTTTTCAAATATATGATTGTGAAAGGAATAAATGAAACCTTATACAACTGATACAATTATGTATAACAATTACTTAGTATCACTCATTTAGAATAGACATAACTTTCCATTTGTCTGTCCTTTCTCATTTGCCTCATCTATCAGATCCCACATCCCTGTCTAAATTTTAACTCAGTTACCTCTATTTTCAACTCTACTGATATTTGTCATATAAACTCAAAACAGATGTGTCATTATGAACATACAGTATTCCTTTCCCCAAGGACCACTTTACAAGGAAGCTAACAGGTACTGTTCAAACATTCATTAGGCAGATGTGTATTGAGAACCTGCCAGGTGGCAGGCACTGTGCAGAGATCTGTGGTTGAAGAAATGACCAGGACAGAACACTGGTAGAGCTTAAGTCTAGCAGAAATGTGATCAATGTTGCAACTGGAAAAGATTATTTGCAGGGACCTCACATAGTCAAGGGTTAGAAAAAATCACCTCGAGCCAAGTGAAGCTTAGCAAGTTTGCCAGCCCAAACAGAGCTAGACAGGGATGGTGCCCAGGCATGGAGAACAGGAAGGTCTGAGTGACAGAGACCACAGTTCGTTAGGGTAACTGAAAGAACTTCAGTGTACCTGGAGAGTGAGAGAGGGAAAGTGTTGAGTGAAGAGGCTAGAAAGGTCAACATTAACCATAAGCCTCAGAACCCTCTCAAGGGATTTGGATTTTTTCCTAAGGGCATTGGGAAATCATTAAAAGATTTGAAACAGGAGAGTATGTAATCAGATTTCTAGGGGTTTTGTTTATTCTGTTTCCTTTGTCTGGTTGCAATGCGGAGTATGCATTCGGGAAACGAATAAGGCAAGGAGACCAGATGTAATACTCCTGAGGTCAGATGGTTGTGATCAGGCTTCGTATTATGATAAATGGGGTTGGAGAGACATGGAAGGGGGCAATTTTTGTAAAACATAGATCTGATCGTGTCATTCCCATAATCAAAACTCTTTAAGCCTTTCCCATTGTACTTAGGATAAAATTTCAGAATTCTTAACATGGCTTAAGGAGCTCTTTGTGTTCCGGCCCCATTCCTCTTGCACACTCACCCTTTCTGTTCTTTACAGGTACCAAGCTCTTGGGACAGGAGGAAGATCACTCATAACCTACCTAAAAACTTTGTAGGAGATAAAATTGTTTGGTTCACTGCTTTATTCCAAAAGCAATGAGTGAATGAAGTCTGTGGTTTAAGAAGTATTTATGAATTCAACAGAATTTGGAGGGGAGATGAACAAAGGTTTCTGACTTGAATAACTGGGTGGTTTGGGGAATAGTTTAGAAAAGAGACAGAAAAGATGGTTCAATATAGCTTATGTTGAATTTGACATGCTGCAAGGTACCCAAGAGAAGATGTTAAATGGGCAATTGGATACAAGTACTTAACATGTACCAGATTCTGTTGGTCCTTTCACATGTATTTTCTCACTTAATTAACTAAAGACAAATGTAGATAGAAACAATTAACTACATGATCTAATTTTTTAAAGTACTTTCTACACTATGTTAATGCAGATTATGAATATTCCCATACCTATTTATCTGGGGAAATGAGCAATTTATCATGGAGGAATTTAAAAACTGTTTAAAAACTGATTTGAAACATTTCATTTCTAAAGTATCCCTATAGCACTGTTACGGGAAGACTTAAATAAACAAAAACAAGTACAAGTGATTGGGTGAATATTTCATTCCCATGGAGCAATTTTAGCCTGTCCTATTCTTTTGCATGGGTAATCATGGGGCCCAGCTTATTTTAAATCAGCCCAGTTGAAGTAAAGAAGAAAATACCCTATCAGTCCCACATCCAACAAGACTCATTACTCCATATCACTTTCTAAATCAGTTTATTCAGGAGTTCCCTCTTCCTGCTTTTGGCAAAGTATTAAAAGCCAAGTATGTGGAGTATTTCTTCTTCTTAGTTTATATATTTTATACAATTTTGTTTCTAGATTCAACTTTATGCATTGAGGATGCAGTTCCACTGCATCCTTCAAACCTTCAGATTCTAAGCCCATCAGCAATAGAACTAAGCACTTGGCTCCATCATATTTTAGAACAGTGCTTCTCAAAGTGTGGTCTGTAGCCAAGCACATTGGAAGCAACAGGGCTGCTTTCTTAAAACACATACTTGGGTCCTTAACCCCAGATCCACAAAGTCATCATTTCTCGAAATGGGGAAAGCTCAAGAATCTGCATTTTTAAATAGCTGCCCAGGTGAAGTTTATACACACTAAAGTTTGAAAATTTGGATAATTAAAAACCATGTAAGGCAGCTAATTCTCATTACACACCTTGCCACCAATAATGGCTATGAGCTACCTTCTCCCAGAAATAATATACCAGAACAATAAATACATTAAATGAAGGTTTGAATTCAAGTAAAAACAAGAAGCTGCTTGAACACTCTGAATCAGATTCCATGAGAGAAGTTTTAAAAAATGACCCAGCCATCTCATTACTGGGTATATACCCAAAGGATTATAAATCATGCTGCTATAAAGACACACGCACATGTATGTTTGTTGCGGCACTATTCACAATAGCAAAGACTTGGAATCAACCCAAATGTCCATCAGTGACAGACTGGATTAAGAAAATGTGGCACATATACACAATGGAATACTATGCAGCCATAAAAAAGGATGAGTTTGTGTCCTTTGTAGGGACATGGATGCAGCTGGAAACCATCATTCTTAGCAAACTATCACAAGAACAGAAAACCAAACACCGCATGTTCTCACTCATAGGTGGGAACTGAACAGTGGGATCACTTGGACTTGGGAAGGGGAA